>NC_092816.1:132022365-133246532 GCF_023375885.2 Dermacentor andersoni
GCGCCTGGCCCGGCGGCAAGAGGGGGTCTGAAGATTTCACCTGGTTTGGCAACCGGAGGGCGCCTGGATCCAGACCCACAGCTGCAGCAACGGCAGGACCCCCTGGCCGACACTGGTAAGTCGCCCGTTGAGCAGGCCTCCCCAATACCTCCCCACGCAGCGCCGCCCCATGCACCAGTCCTCTCACAAGAGACCTGTGCACAATATTTCCAAACTCCAGAATTCAGACAAGGCCTCACGCAACTAGTTCTAAAATTTGACAGCCTCGAGGCTGTCAAAACACAAATGGTTAAGGAACAAGAGCAGTCCCTACACAGAGTGGAGACCGCGTTTAATCAACGCACCGACAAAATAGAATCTGCAATTAATCACCTCTTCGATTTGCATGCACAATCATCACCCACCCGTAAGCATAAACAGCCCAAACCTGCCGCCGCCGCTCACTGCCCTCAGCCCACGGAGGAGTTGACCAGCCCACAATTGGGGTTTCGACCCCCGTAACGACTCAACATGGCCAACTCCAATAAGTTACAGAATTCGAGTAGAGCGGGCTTAACTCCTCCACCCAGAAACCAAACTTTATCTGACCTAATCATATGGCAATGGAATTGTAGAAGCATCGAAAAGAAACTCGCCCAATTGACCGCATACATTCAACACTTCCCGAAGCCCCCAGATATACTGGCCCTGTAGGAAACAGGGTCCGCGTCTCTACCTTGCAGGGATACCACGTGGCATCTGTAACATCGCGTACCGCTATTGTTACTAATAAAACGCTCCCCTTCATAGACCGAACCCCTAGCGGAGGTCCTTCAGAAGGAGGAACCGAGTACACTGCTCTCGAGATTATCCCGTCCAACCCCACATAGGGAAAAGGGCTGTTGGTTGTCAACATATACAGTCCCCCTACAGATAAGAGCACAAGGATACCGGAAATCCTTGCTCAAACTCGCTATACACATCAAATCATAGTGGGCGACTTTAACGCCCGCTATACGGCATGGTGCTATATAAATAACACGCCGAAGGGCAACCTTATATATAACACTCTGATGCACCACGCACTTACTTTAATCACAGATCCTACTATACCAACGAGAGTGGGCACCAGTACGGCAAGAGACACCACGCGAGACCTCACCATGACAAGCACACATGTGATAGTGAAAGCACACGAGATCCTGCCGGACACATTAGGCAGCGATCACCACGTGATACAAAGAATCCTAACGGAAAATTCCAAAATTTTAGGCCCAAAATTCAGACCCTCGTTGAACGGTATAAACTCCGCTCGTACGTCGCCGTGGAGGATACCACACCACAGACCTTGGAGTCTTGGACTCAAAAGATACAACATGCCCTCGACAGAGCTGGAAGAAAGATTAAGGACACCAAGAACGCCGCCCAAGTAGACCCCCACCTCCTCCATCTGTGGGAGGCTCGTCGAAGCCTCTCCAAATGATGGAAGCGCCAGAGATTAAACCGCAAACTTCGCCCTCATATCGCTGCAGTCACGGAGGAGGCTGCACAATATGCCACCCGGCTTGCTCAAACAAACTGGGCCAGCTTTTGCGGCACACTGAACGGAACGCCGGGCACAAAACGCACTTGGAACCTCCTGAGGGCTCTTCTCGATCCCACTTCCACCAAAACACACGCGGACACTACTACTCAAAAGCTGATTTACTTAGAGGAGCAACAGGGCACGGATATTATGGCACACATCAAAAATCTATATGTTCCACAGCCCATACCTACACATCCTAACGCAGCACCTTTAACGCCCACTGATCCAGACGAAAAGCTGGATGCAGGTGTCACACTGACTGAGGTGAAACAGGCCCTTGACTATATTACGAGGGACACTGCACCAGGGTCTCACCGGATAACGTACAAAGTCCTCCCAAATTTAGATGACTTATCTTTGCAGGAGCTCACGGATCCCTTTAACGAACACTGTCGAAAGCGCACGCTGCCTGGCGATTGGAAACACGCCCAGATTAATCTTATTCCGAAACAGTAAATCCTTACTGCTTCAGAATTTACGACCTATCTCGATAACGAGTTGTGTATGCAAACTTTTTGAGCACGTGATTGTCCTGCGACTACAACCGCACTTAGAAGCTAAGCATTTCTTCCCCAACACTCAGTTTGGCTTCCGCCCCAACCTATCGGCGCAGGATGACCTCTTGCATATTAAAGACACCTTATTAAATCCCAAACGACGGACAGCCCGCACCAGAGCCATCCTAGCACTAGACATACAAAAGGCCTTTGACAACGTAGGACACGACCATATCCTCAGGACCCTTGCCACCACAGGTTGCGGCCGTAGGATCTGGCATTATGTCAAAGCTTTTTTGGAAAATCGTACCGCCGAGATTAGATTAGGCCCACTCACATCTGCCGCTTTTGCCCTCCCAAACAGGGGCACACCCCAGAGAGCAGTCCTATCACCACTATTATTTAACGTAGCCATGGCCCCACTCGCCAGAGAGCTCGCAGGTATCACTAAATTGCACCACGCTTTCTATGCTGATGATATGACTCTATGGGTGTCACAAGGCTCTATTGGGGAGGCCCAAGATGTCCTACAAACAGCTATCAACGTTATCGAACGTCATGTTCGCATAATGGGGCTCTTCTGCTCCCCAGAAAAGTCCGAATTGCTCCCTATTAAACCCCACAAAGGCGACCCAGGCATACACCTGTTCATACACGGTCAACAAGTGCCTAAGGTACATAGAATCACGATCCTAGGTCTGCACATCCAATCTAACCTAGATGCGGGTTTTACACTGAACCTCCTCGATAAGCAAATAAAACAAATCTCAGGACTGGTTCGCCGGATTGCGTCACGCAATCACGGCCTGTCTGAAAAGGACACCATGCAAATTATTGAAGCTTTAGCGGTCAGTCGCCTTGCCTATCACCTCCCGTATCACCACCTCACTCAAAAACAAACGTATCAGGCTAATCGTCTAATCAGGCGGGCGGTTAAGACCGCACTGAGGCTGCCGATGCGCGCTAGCACTACCCGCCTCCTACAGACTTGTCTCTATAGTACCGTCCAGGAAATCATAGAGGAACAGAGGAGTAATCAGCTTCTGCGCCTCACCCGAACACCCACTGGACGAAACCTACTCCGAACTCTGGGGTGTGAGCCAAGCGGCACCCGTCCCGATAGAAGAACCGTGGTTCCCCATTCCTGTAAGACTCGCAGCTAACATGCAACTCAAACCGTTGCCACGAAACATGAATTCGCCCCGCTATCTGGGTCGACGAAAGGCGCGGGCTGATTACTACACCCGACGTTACCAAAATCAAGGCGACGTCCTTTATGTCGACGCCGCGGTCGGTCCGCTCAAAGGAAGTCACGGCCGCTGCCATGACGGAGGACGGACGCATTAACATCTCTGCCTCGATCAAAACAGCGCGCACCGATGTGACTGAGGGGGTCGCATTAGCCCTAGCAGTGGCGCATGCGGCTGCGGATTCTACAATTACAGAAATCTGCACCGATTCCCAAAGTCCATACCGTTACTTCCTTCAAGCCGTAGCACCTAAGACGGTCACACACATTTTGCAAAACATTCCTTCGCTTCCCCACCAGGTGACTATCAAGTTGGTACCTCGGCATGAGTGTGTCCCGGGGAACGACCGCGTTAACGCGCATGTCCGAGGTCTTTCCCTCCGGACCCTGGACGACCACTCACCCAACCCCATGGAAAAACTAGGAGAGGGGATCTGCACCTACCACCAGATTACCACGTATTACAGGGATGGAAGACGAGATTTACCTGCCCCTCACCCTTCCTTTACCGCCCATCAGAGCTCAATCTTGCGCCAAATCCAGACCAAAGCATTTCATCATCATCATCATCATCATCAACCTGGTTACGCCCACTGCAGGGCAAAGGCCTCCTTCATACTTCTCCAACAACCCCGGTCATGTACTAATTGTGGCCATGTCGTCCGTGCAAACTTCTTAATCTCATCCGCCCACCCAACTGTCTGCCGGCTCCTGCTACGCTTCCCTTCCCTTGGAATCCAGTCCGTAACCCTTAATGACCATCGGTTATCTTCTTTCCTCATTACATGTCCTGCCCATGCCCATTTCTTTTTCTTGATTTGAACTAAGATGGCGTTAACTCGCGTTTGTTCCCTCACCCAATCTGCTCTTTTCTTATCCCTTAACGTTACACCCATCATTCTTCTTTCCATAGCTCGTTGCGCCGTCCTCAATTTAAGTAGAACCTTTTCGTAAGCTTCCAGGTTTCTGCCCCGTAGGTTAGTACTGGTAAGACACAGCTATTATACACGTTTCTCTTGAGGGATAATGGCAACCTGCTGTTCATGATCTGAGAATGCCTGCCAAACGCACCCCAGCCCATTCTTATTCTGATTATTTCCGTCTCATGATCCGGATCCGCCGTCACTACCTGCCCTAAGTAGATGTATTCCCTTACCACTTCCAGTGCCTCGCTACCGATTGTAAATTGCTGTTCTCTTCCCAGACTGTTAAACATTAGTTTTCTGCAGATTAATTTTTAGACCCACTCTCCTGCTTTGCCTCTCCAGGTCAGTGAGCATGCATTGCAATTGGTCCCCTGAGTTACTAAGCAAGGCAATATCATCAGCGAACCGCAAGTTACTAAGGTATTCTCCATTAACTTTTATCCACAATTCTTCCCAATCCAGGTCTCTGAATACCTCCAGTAAACATGCTATGAATAGCATTGGAGAGATCGTATCTCCCTGCCTGACGCCTTTCTTTATTGGGATTTTGTTGCTTTCTTTATGGATGACTACGGTGGCTGTGGAGCCACTATAGATATCGTTCAGTATGTTTACATACGGCTCGTCTACACCCTGATTCCGTAGTGCCTCCATGACTGCTGAGGACTCGACAGAATCAAACGCTTTCTCGTAATCAATGAAAGCTATATATAAGGGTTAGCTATATTCCGCACATTTCTCTATCACCTGATTGATAGTGTGAATATGGTCTATTGTTGAGTAGCCTTTACGGAATCCTGCCTGGTCCTTTGCTTGACAGAAGTCTAAGGTATTCCTGATTCTATTTGCGATTAACTTAGTAAATAGTTTGTAGGCAACTGACAGTAAGCTGATTGGTCTATAATTTTCAAGTCTTTGTCGTCCCCTTTCTTATGGATTATGATTATGTTAGCGTTCTTCCAAGATTCCGGTACGCTCGAGGTCATGAGGCATAGCGTATACAGGGTGGCCAGTTTCTCTAGAACAATCTGCCCACCATCCTTCAACAAATCTGCTTTTACCTGATCCTCCCCAGCTGCCTTCCCCCTTTGCATAGCTCCCAAGGCTTTCTTTACTTCTTCCGGCGTTACCTGTGGGATTTCGAATTCCTCTAGACTATTCTCTCTTCCATTATCGTCGTGGGTGCCACTGGTACTGTATAAGCCTCCATAGAACTCTTCAGGCACTTGAACTATCTCATCCATATTAGTAATGATATTGCCAGCTTTGTCTCTTAACGCATATATCTAATTCTTGCCTCTTCCTTGTTTCTTCTTCACTCATTTTAGGCTTCCTCCGTTCCTGAGAGCGTGTTCAATTCTATCCATATTATACTTCCTTATGTCAGCTGTCTTACGCTTTTTGATTAACTTGGAAAGTTCTACCACTTCTATTTTAGCTGTAGGGTTAGAGGCTTTCATACATTGGCGCTTCTTGATCAGATCTTCCGTCTCCTGTGATAGCTTACTGGCATCCTGTCTAACGGAGTTACCACCAACTTCTATTGCACACTCCTTAATTATCCCCCTAAGTCTGTCTTCCTAACTTCAACACTAAGGTCATCTTCCTGAGTTAAAGCCGAATACCTGTTCTGTAGCTTGATCCGGAATTCCTCTATTTTCCCTCTTACCGATAACTCATTGATCGGCTTCTTATGTATCAGTTTCTTCCGTTCCCTCCTCAGGTCTAGGCAAATTCGAGTTCTTACCATCTTATGGTCTCTGCAGCGCACCTTGCTGAGCACGTCCACATCTTGTATGATGCCAGGGTTAGCGCAGAGTATGAAGTCTATTTCATTTGTAGTCTCGCCGTTCGGCCTTCTCCACGTTCACTTTCGACTATTCCGCTACGGAAGAAGGTATTCATTATCCGCATATTATTCCGTTCCGCAAGCTCTACTAATAACTCTCCCCTGCTATTCCTAGTGCCTATGGCATATTCCCCCACTGCCTTGTCTCCAGCCTGCTTCTTGCCTACCCTGGTTGAAGTCGCCCATCAGTATAGTGTATTTTGTTTTCACTCTACCCATCGCCGATTCCACGTCTTCATAGAAGCTTTCGAGTTCCTGGTCATCATGACTTGATGTAGGGGCGTAGACCTGCACAACCTTCATTTTGTACCTCTTATTAAGTTCCACAACAAGACCTGCCACCCTCTCGTTAATGCTATAGAATTCCTGCATGTTACCAGCTATATTCTTATTAATCAGGAATCCGACTCTAGTTCTCGTCTCTCCGCTAAGCCCCGGTAGCACAGGACGTGCCCGCTTTTGAGCACTGTAACTGCTTCTTTTGGCCTCCTAACTTCACTGAGCCCTATTATATCCCATTTACTGCCCTCTAATTCATCCAATAGCACTGCTAGACTCGCCTCAGTAGATAACGTTCTAGCGTTAAACGTTGCCAGGTTCATATTCCAATGGCGGCCTGTCCGGAGCCAGGGATTAGCACCCTCTGCTGCGTCGCAGGTCTGACCGCCGCAGTGGTCAGTTGCTTCGCAGCTGCTGGGGACTGAGGGCCGGGGTTTGATTGGTCTGTTAATATAGGAAGTTGTGGCCAAGTACTGCACCAGGGTGGCCAATCCTGCTCTGGTGCATTTATTTCTCCCTATCTGGCACATTTATTTTACCCTGGCCTCCATAACCCACAATGTACCACCTGCCGAGCGCCCCAGGCAGATCTTTTCCACTGTTTGTGGAGCTGCCCCACGCCCATGGCGGTAGAGCCTATTCTCAACCCTTCCTTTTCCTCGTTGGAGGCCGCTCTTCGGGCCACTTGCTCGGATGAGAAGCTCTGGCTGGTGGACCGTACTTGCCTACAGATGTCGGCCAGGGGGCTCCCGGACGTCTAGGGGCCCAACCACATTTAAATAGATCCAATAATGCCCGCGTTGCTAATAATGCCCCCGTTGCTAATAAATATCTTAGCAAAAGTTTTATCCGTCCATCCATCCCACCAGGCGCGCTACGGCGCAGCGATCATGTCAGAGGCGTCCCGCATCGGACGCTGCACCCAGGAATCGCGCTGTGAGCGGAAAGAGGAGCCGCGTCGCCTAAACAGGAAGGTTCGAGTGACGCACGCTGGAAGCTGGAAGGAGAGAAAGCGAGAAAGCTTATTAAATGAAAGGGTACTGGGGCATCCTCGCACCGGCCCCCGCACGGCCCCAATCAACACCCTCTAGAGAACTTAAGGCTTTCTAGCTGTTCCTTCCCCCCCTGAACTACGTCACGCAGAAGAGGCCGACATAGGGGTTCCGTGCAGCGCACTGCGAAGCTACTAGTGGCGCACACGTGTTGAAAATGAAGCGCGGAAGATATACAATGGTTACCCCCGGCTATTCGGAGAAGACCGAGGGGACGACGGCGGCGACAATAATTCGATTAGTTCCAGGAGCCCTGCCGCTCCTTGAATAGCTTCGGGTTTAAACAAGTCCCAGCATGCTGAGCCATGCTGTTGCATGCTTCCGAACGCACATTTTTTCTAGACGTGACCAGTGCATGTAGTCTCAACACTTGTGCTGTGCTTGCGATTGTGTGTACCGCGAGTCTTCATTGCCCCGAATGTGGAGTGCCATGCCAAGATATGCCTAATAAGTGCTGCGTGCCCAATTGCCGGAGCAATTAGAAATCGGGGCAGAAAAATCATGTCTTCAAGTTTCCGCAATATGAAGAAGCCCAGAGTGCCTGGATTAGGGCGATACCACGAGCAGACTTCCTTGTATTCCCCAGGGCACTCCAGAATATGATGTTCAGAACTTCTAATAGTTATTTTTGAAAAATACGGGAAGGTTAATTGCTCAATTACAGAAAGTGCCTTTAAATCACGAATGTTTAAATAAAATTTAGAACAACTTTTAAATTCCTTCTAGGTTTGTGAAGTTCACTTCATTGAGGCCGACATCGTGCGGGAGGTCTCTCGCCTCGACGCCCTTATAGGGCACACGATCACTGCACCACTCTCACACCTGCGTCTTCGCCCAGGCGCAGTCCCATCAAACTTTCCTCAATGTTCACCTTATCTTTCGAAGCCAAGCACCTCGAGGGAGGATCCTGATTCCAAGCGCATGCGTCTTGAGGCTGCTGCTTTGAAAAAAGCGTATGAAGCGTGTGCTGAAGCATTCCGCAAGGAGAAGAAATCGGATAAGATTCTAAACCTGGAAGACCTGAAGCAATTTATAACAAGCAAAAGGTTTACGTACTGGCACGCTATTGAACAGAAGGAACGACTAATTTTACTGCACATCACTGAAGATGACGCTCCGTGGCGGGCTATGCCGTGTACGCTTCATTGAAAAAGTTCAACTGTTCGAAATGCAGGGACGCATTTCAAACAGTTGAGCTGATTGAGTTGAGTTGATGGGTCTCAGACACGGATGGACGTTACGACCTCGTGAAATAACTTGACAGGGGAGGATTTGTCTATCCAGCCATATTTGCTGTCAAGGCTGTCTCACACAACTACGTGGTTGTTAAGCAACTATCAGCGAAAGAGGAATTTATTAATCTGCCAAACCAACGTCGCTTAGTCACTGACCTCACGCTTGAACTGCTCGTCAGTTATGATTCCTCAGAGTTTGACGCCTGCGAGGATGGACACAAATGTGAATTTGTGTGAAGGCACCTTTTGTGGTGCAGCACGAATATTTTATTGAAGAACTACTGCTGCAAGATGAATGACAATATATTGGATGCCAATGCTAAGGCAAGGAAGAGAAAAGCTGAAACTCTGCGCAATAAGGCAGCTGTTTCCCTGTAAATAGCCGCACCAATGTTTTATATCCCGTTTCTAAACTTATTTGAGTTGTATATTAGTGGACTGAGGTAATTAGTGCGTCGAAAGCGAAATTATTCGTTTAGGCATAATCTAGATTGGAATAAGTACATGTGTCCCCAATAAAATTGTTCATACGCAATTGTGAAGCTAATAGAGTGCGTTACATGCATCATTGGCGCGCCATAAGAACCATAAGCACAAAAATACGGAAAGAAAAGTTTTTATGGATTCAATTTATTTGAATAGGTATGAAGTATGGGGTATAATAAATAATAATGATTATTATAATTCACAAAAAACGTACATTATAAAGACGACAAAGCGCGACGCTATAAAAAAACTGCTGGCATCAATACCTGCTCAAGCTTTACAAAGCTGTTTTGTATCTGTGCCTCTAAATAAATGCTTTGTAAGGTGTCTTCTACTCATTCCGCAGTTTCGAATGAAGAAAAAGTGTGGAGTGGTCAATGGAAGCATACTGCTGCTGGGTGAACCAAGCCGCGATCCCTTCATTCAACCCGTATCTCCGAGCGCGCCGCCGGCCTCTTCTCCGTGACGCCACTCGCCGAGCACTCAGGCCTTGTCTAGGTGGTGTTGCCCCAATGCGCTCAAACGAGATGAAGGGGAGAAGCGATAGAGTGGTGCGCCACCTGTCGGGGCAGCGCCGTACATTGCGAGGAGGGGGCTCTTCTGTGTTTGCCGCGAGATGGCTCTGCGTGTGGGCCAAGCGCAGAAGAAATGTAGCAGAAACGTACTTCGCTACTCGTTTAACTGCGACTTCTGTAATTTACATGCTCATAATTACCAATATACACCAGAGTAAAACTTTCTGCGGCACGTTTCCAAGGCAACACCGCATTCACTAGAGGCGCTTTTGTCTCGCTTTCAGACGCTAACGCTCATGGCTGAGTGTTAGCGTCTCCGTCTTACACTCCGGAGACCCTGGTTCGATTCCCACCCAGCCCATCTCGCAAGTTCTATTTATTTATTTATTGCCTTCCGCCATTTTTCGCTCACGGCCAACGCCGCGGACGCCGGCATTTCTACGACACGAGCTCCTTAACGCTGTCGCGTTAAAACACGACATAGCTTACATTAAGGGCGTAGGATAGCGTGTCTATGTTTACTTGCGCGCAGACAAGCTTCCTGTCGGTTTTTCAAGCGTCCTGCTCAGCTGCGATCATGTTCGGACCGGAAAGTAGCCTGCGTCGTTTTTGACTTCGATGCTGTCTTCGCGAAGCTGTCCACTTTGACGTCTCCGTGAGAATTGGAACGAGACTTAAGACGGCCGCTGTCCGCTTAATCGTATAGGCGAGTATTGGAACACAGCTTTATATTGGGCCGATGAGACCGAAATTTGGCGGTGTCCGATTCTGTTCAGCCATTGAAAACTATCGCGAGCAGTCGGCTAACCGGGAACACGCAAAATCGCCCACGCTACATTGTTGACTATGTGCTCACCCTAGCGCCACCGCCCCACGCCGCACTCTACGAAAGCCGCCGACTCCCGTACTCTCCTGCCCTTTGCACACAGTTTGGCGCACCTCGGTTGAAGGTGCAGTGAAAAGCAACCGGCGGAGTGCGTGGCTGGCACCACATTGAAAAGGGATGTCTCGGTAGAATATGCGTTCTCTTAGCGTTGCCTCGACAAAATTGTTGCAGTCATGCGGAATCGAAGGCTCCTTTACGTGCCCAGTCAAGGTGCCTTCCGCGTCCTAGGACCGTATTTTATAACGATACATTTCATTTTTACAGCGAAGCTATTAAGGGCTACTTCCCCAGGATCGTGTCCATGTGTTAACACAAAACTATCATCATCAAGATTGGTTCCAGCGTCGTAGTCTTCCTCCACAGCTGGCTAGTTAGCGCCCCTCGGAGCTAACGCCCGGACGCGCTCGTGCCACTGCTGCAGCGTTCGTCGTCGTAATTAATTAATTAAGAAACACAAAGACGTAACCAATTTGACAGCGAATTTCAGCGAAGCTGTCGAGGGCTAGTTCCCCCAGGATCGTGTCCGTGCGTAGACACAAAACTTCCCATACGTGGGCCGATCCCGAAGATAGTGCAATGCCGGGCCACCCACGGCGGAGGTCAAGCAGGCGTGAAGCACTCCCCGTACGTGGGCCGATCCAGAAGATAGTGCAGTGCCGGGCCGACCCGCGGCGGAGGTGAAGCAGGCGTTAAGCACTCCCCATATGTGCGCCGATCCCGAAAATAGTGCAACCACGGGCCGACCAGCGGCGGAGGTGAACCACACTGACGCACTCCCCTTAGGTGGGTCGGTCCCGAAGTTAGTGCGATACCGTACCGATCCGCGGCGGAAGTGAAGCAGGCGTTAAGCGCTTCCCATATGTGCGCCGATCCCGAAGATAGTGCACTCACGGCCGACCAGCGGCGGAGCTGAAGCAGGCGTTCAGCACTCCCCATACGTGGGTTGATCCCAGGCACAACTTAGAATCAGCTAGCGCAGGTCACCGGCTATTAGAGACCGCTGGGAGAGACCTTCATCCTGCAGTGGACATAAACATACGCTGATGACGTTTTACAGCATCGCTAATTCCTCTAAAATTTTACCACGCTGTTGGTCTTGAGACGAATTCGCTTCGTAATGCGAAGCAGCATTCGCATGGTTATAGAACGGTGCCTGTTGCTAAAGGAGGGATTTGCCTGGCAGGCCTGGTAGTTACTTTCTCCGTCTGATCCGTCTCTTTCTGCGCCAAAAATATCACAATGTGCCCATCAGTACTGTCCGGGAAGTAAAGCAAAGGCCTGGCTCCATGCCCGACCTGTTTAGCGTGCGGCAAGGACGAAGCAATCGCCCATTTACTTTGTTTCTGTCCCGCTTTCTCCAAAGAAAGGGAATCGCTATACGCGTCATTCTGAGGCCTGGGACTTCCTGCAGTCTTGGCATCGCAGCTGCTGTTTCCTGGCCTGCACCACGGCTTCGCCTTCAGGTACCCTCTCACGTTCCTAGAGGACACGGGGCTGTCGTGTAAATTGTGAACGCGCCGCTTCGCTACTACTGACAGCTGTACCTGACGGTACCGGGTTCCGTAATCGCCTCGACATTTTCTCTTTTCTCTCTTCCTTATATCCCCCTCCCCTTCCCTAAGGCACGGAGTCGTGCTCCATAAAGGGCCGCAGAAAATAGCACATCTTCCGCTTCGCAACTACACACACACACTCTCTCTCTACCCGCCATGGTTACTTAGTGGCTGTGGTGTTGGGCTGCTAAGCACGAGGTCGCGGGATTGATCCCCGGTCATGGTGGCCGCATTTAGACGGGGGCGAAATGCCAAAACACCCGCGTGCTTAGATTTAGGCACACGTTAAAGAACCCCAGGGGGTTCAAATTTCCGTAGTACATCACTACGGCGTGCTTCATAATCAGAAAGTGGTTTTGGCACGTAAAACCCCAAAATTATACATATACTCTCTCTCAGTCCTGTCTCTCGCAGAAATGTGAGAAGAACGCGTGACACTTCCTCTTCCATTCTTTTGACGGCGGTGCGGTGAACGGGCGATAGCAGTTGCGCTTGTCGGCGCTCCAACAGACGTCCGGAAACGGAAGCTGTCGAAATAGGCTCTGATTATTTGCCGCAAGAATATAGCCTCACCTGCACATGCATGATGTGCGATCATGCTATCAGTTGCCGCAATCGTTTTACTTCTTGTCGCTTAATTCGAGCTTTACTTCCTCTTCGCTCTCATACGACGCCGTAAGTTGAATGTGCTGCCACTTCGGTTGCACCTTCATCTTAGCTTAAGAACTCTTTCGCTAAGAAATTGCAACAAACAGTGCAGCTCAGGGAATTCCGCCCCTCTTGCGGAAAATAGTTCGTGGCGCCGGCTCAATTCATTCTTCCTTTATAGCACTCAAGCTCGTTCCCCTTGCGAGCTTCTTTTGCCCCGGAGAAGATGCTTCCAGGAACACTTAACCTTTGTCTATTATAAAAGATAATTTAAATGGGGTTGGGGCGTGTTTTAGCGTAATTTTGACGGCGTCAGGTCTTTTACCATGCTTAACATGTACCGAAATTGGAGTGACTACTCGCGCATTGTGACCACGTGCGCTCTCTAGTGTAGCTGTGACAATCTCGGGTTCACTAACAAACTCAATATGTAGCGAAATTTGAGTGCGTACTCGCCAGACTCGTAGGTAACGAATTACATGCAATTATTTACTTGTAATCAATTACATTGTTTGATAGTTCTGTAATTTAACAGTTACATTGCTTGCTCAAGACCTATCACCGTAATTCTATTATATTTTTCAGTAACCAATTGATGTATCCAGGTGAAAAAACAGCTGCTGTGCCGAAAGACAGCGAATTCCCCGCGGTCTGGAATTCACAGCGTCCAGAGACATGACGGCGCGTACCTACGTTACCTGTTTCCCACAATCATCGTCCTGCAGCTACCACCATGTTGCACTCGGTGCGTTCGTACGTGCCAACGCCGCCTTCCCTCTAGCGCGCACATCAAGCGAGCTTTTAATGACGCTGACTGTCGCCTTTGCAAGAAAACGAGAAGAGATGACCGGCGAAGATTTTTGAAAAGCAGTTCTTATTGAAGATGAACAACGTGCTAAGAGCTGCAGAGGATGCATTGAAAGAGCTCGGCCAAGTCGTTATGTTTACTAGGTCTGTGCAATGTTAAAAGTTGGGAGGAAAGTAATCTAAAGGTAGTTCATTACTCTTTAGTAATTGCCCAATTACTATCGTGTGTCAGTAATTGGTTACTTCACTGAATTGTAATTTTCAATTAAGTCATGTTAATAGCAATCGCTTACCTTTTCTTTCTTTTTTTTTTTTTTTTTTGCTGTAACGCGTACTCGTACATCGTCACCACGCACATGTGCTACAGTGTAGTTCCCATCATGCGTCGGGTCCCTCAACGTGCTCAACATTGCAGCCAATTTAGAGCGCGCGCGCGCATATGTCGTCGACATCTCTGCTCTACAGTGAAGTTTTGACCACGTCGGGTCTGTCAACAATCGTCAATTATGGAGCAAAGTTCACATATTAGCACATCCTCTCACCATCAGATGGGACTCGAACGCACGAGCCACGACTATATTCTCCCGACACGAGAGAAACTCGCGGACAGCGCGCGGCCGCGTTTCTCTTCTCGCCGCGTACCCTGTGTATGTGCGTGAGGAAGAGCACGGACACGGCGAGTTGAGCGACGCTGCCCGAGCGGCCCAGCACGATGCCCATGGGCAGCACGGTGCGCACCACGCGGGCGTCCAGGCCGCACTTCATCTCCAGCACGGACACACCGAGGGGCAGACTGGCTGCCATCGAGCGCGTGTTCGCGCTCACCACCAGCGGCACGTACGTCTGCGTGTAGAGAAGCGCGTACCTTTTTGATTCCTTTTCGTTTAATTTGTACAATACTTCTAGCCTGTACGGAAAAGGCTACGAGCAGGACATAGGAAACGCAAAGCAAATTAAGTTACGCATTCGACACGGCGAGGTTCAAAACCAAATTTCATATCTACCGAGCAAGGCCGATCGATCAATATGACATAAAAGACATGCAGAAATTTAGCGCTAACGTAAATTACTGCAGCGCTTAGAGCACGAAGAAGACATGAGGCACAAGCGGGAGCCTCGGTAGACAGGAAGATATCCCATAAGACCGTACGACACGATTTGTGGATTGCGTTCGTCGACCAACGCTCAATATTTGTTGAGCGCATTCAAAGAATTGAGGCCTACAGAGACGTTCAGTGTCTGCACACTGAAGCGCCTTAAGTTGTGCGGTTCTCTAACGTGCTTTCCACGGCGTCCGGCACACGAACGTTATTGCCGCAGTGGAATGCAGCCGCTACGGACCGCATTGGTACACGTGATGCCAATTTCGGCGCAATCCGTCGTGTGACGCATCCGAGTCCAAGACGACTCGGGGCACATGGTACGAACAGGCGAACGAAGCGTATACCTCCGCCGCCCCAACCCCTGCGTGGAGGCTCCCAATACTTTGGAGCTTTGCAAAGAAAGTGGAAATAAACTGCACTGACGTTTCGTTTCACACAAACGATACCAATAAAAGCACGTCTAGGCCAGCGGCAAATTTTCCACAAGGCCGTCCGCAGTGTCGGCTCCCCTGAAAGCCGCCTATGGCTAGTACGTGGCAGGGCTATTTGCTCACGGGGCTGTTGGATCCGATCAAGGCCAGTGGCACTTGCGACTTGACCTTATTTTGCCCGTATAAAGCGCCTATATCGATCAGCACAACGTGTACAAAATTATGTCGCGCTCAAGTTACAATACATTTGGCTTTCTCGGCACCGACAGTAGCGAAGAGCGAACCAGCAAGCCAGGCGAGCCGGCCATCGCTGGGAGACTTGCATTGCGTCCGCAGCTCGTTGCAAAGCTCCTATATTCGTCAAGGGAATGAAAGTCTGCACACTAATGTCGCCTTTAAGGGAAAATACGATTAGTTTTGCCGACACCATTTGTGGCGATGAGAAAACGCGCCGATGGCACGAGCCGCTTCGCTTATAGACTGCTGCTGCGGCAGCTGCTCTGACCTATGCGAGACGAAATGGCAACAACGATTTACTATTTCGCGCAATGTTCTATAACAGGCACACTTTCCAGGTCACTTATTTTATTAATTATTTCGTATCAGAAAAAAGATTGTAGCCTATTTCTGTGCCGTCGTCAGCGGCGAAACAGACGAGCGGCTAGACTGGGGAGAATAAAAGAAGGTATCACCAGTAAGGAAGGAACTAGTAGAGAAGTAAGGAATCAGCAGCAGTAAGGAACTTTCTTGCCGGCCCCGCCCCACTCCGCCGGATCTTCACGTCACCATGACGAACCGGCTAGCGGCGCTGTCATTGGCTGCGGCCGCCCGACATACGCGGCAGTCGTGCGAGCCGGTGCGACCACATCCAGCAGAGTTGCCAGAGTTGGCGACTTCTCTACAAATGTGCTACCTTTAGAGGTTCCTGGCGACCAAAATTCGTGTTACAACTTGGCAACTTTCTGTCTACTTTTGGCGGTGGTAATTGGTTTAGGCAGTGTACCAATCGTACTCCCTGTCTCGGCGCTTTCAAGGCAACAGCCCTAAACGCCAGATCTCTAAGACCGTGCATGCTCTTGTGCATTTGAAGCGCCTGAAGCAAATACAGGAGATGGGAACTCATCATGGCCGCCATGTGGCAAGGGGGCCTCATCGACCTGTCGTGTTTGGCTGTCCAGGACTGCCCGATACGCTTCATAAGCAACGCTCATTGGCTGAAAGCACCGCTTCGGGCAGTTCGCGACTGTCAGGGACGGATAATTGAAGAGGCCCGTTGAGTTTCCTATGGGCGGCGTGCAACAGCTCTCTCTGAGTAACAAGAATAAACTAATCTTAAAGGCTATGCTCTTGCGGCCTGCATTGGACGGAAGCAATTATAAAGCGAATCTTTCTATGCCCCTCCTCCAGACTTTCCGGGCGCTGCTGCTGTGGCCTTGCTCGCGCGCGCCGCTGGGTTTTTTGCAGAACCACCAGATGGCGCTCGCCTCAGCGCATCCCTAAGCCCCCTGAATAAAAGCGAAGGTAGCGACATACCTTTATCTTGACACCGCAGCTGTGGCGGGGAGCATGAGAGGAGGCAGGAGAGAAGGTCTCCGTCTCAGAATTGGTTGAGCGCCGTCACGTGGTATTTTTCGCGCCATTTTTCTCATTTAAAATTCTTTTCCAGGTCTAGGCGCACTCACCACCATGACAGTTGGCCGTCGAGTTGCCGTGGCGAGGCATTCGCAAAGGATTTCACATATTTGGCTAGGTTTCGCGGCTACCAGCGTCATTGAAGAACTCTGTTTTGTTCTGTTTCATGGTAGGGATTCATTTTAAGGGTACTGAAGGTGCAAACGTGAACGAACGGAGTTTTTTTCTTTGTTGACGGGGTACAGAGCTCAGGCATGGCTAATCTTATGCACGGTTGCTGTTCTCGGTGCTCGTTGAGATTTTCTTTTTTCCTTATTGCGCTATCGTCAACAAGTGTTGGAGCTTATGGAGTGCGTAGGCTGTGTGCTGCCACATACACCGTTCTATAAACGTAACACGCGTTCTTGTTGTACAACTGAGAGTGCGTAGCTTTCTCATTGCATACTTTTTTTAGGCACTGCAAATACATATTGTGAGGACGAGCTGTTCATTAGCAATTGCAAATAATTTTGACTGTTGTAAGTTGCCTTTTCCCCTTTCGCCGGCTCTGCAGAATAAAGTAGCGCACGAGTTCGTTGGCTCATATTGACTTCGAAACTGCGCAAAGGGGGAAGGCGCTCCTCGATGGAAACCATTTCTATGTGTAACTTTCGTCCTTGAATACGCTATGTTTATAGAGGCAGTGCAGGTTCCGCTGTGATGCTGGCGCTTGAGAGCCAGCCGCAACAGTTTGTAATAAAGCCGTAGGACCAGTTTCACTGCATAGAGTGATGACAGCGTCATGCCGAAACGGCGAGAATAGTTTAGATGCTCCGCGTTGATCACGCACGTTTGTACGTGACGCTCGCGTTATTCAGGCGAATATGTCACGCGCCTTACCTTCGGTCGTCGTGGTACTGAGATGATTAAATTATTAAGCTGCACAAGCTCGACACACGGCAGTCAATTGGGTACACGCAATTACACATGTATGCACTTCGAGCAGCGCAAACATTCGAGTAGTTGGAATCAGCAGCTACATAATGCTGCACACACGCAAACGTATTGCCTTTCGCGCGTACCGGCGAAACCTTGAATACATCGCAGTCCTTTCACGCCGAGCAACTTTCTTCAGAAATCCAAATAGAGGATCTTGTCAATGCACCAGAAATAACTCGTGAAGCAGATTCAGCTGTGCACGCCGCAACAGGGTTTTTTCCTGCAGGTACACATGGTTGTGAACGGCATAACACTCAAAGAAAGTTCCTGCACGTATATGAACATCGTGCACATTACGTATGCATTATTCGCGAGAGAGCGATCTTTGATTTTGGTGCTAGCACTCGAGCCTGAAAGTAATTTATCCCCGAAACTAGCCTCAAAAGGCTTCTAACAGGAAGCAGGCAGCCAACCCTAAGCGTCAAAATAAGGGCACAGTTACTAGGCCGAAGAAGCACAAACGTCGTCTGCTTCTGCCAGTTTGATAGCGTTCCATCATTGTTCCTAGCACTGCACACAATAAACAAGCCTTAAATACGGTAAACATTCATGCGCCAACACCCAACAACTTTTTTAATGCCTCGACGTAAATTCTAAATTACAATTAGATGCGAAAATCTGAAAGTCGGAATTACTCTTCTTATCATTAAATCGTATATGTTATTGTTTGTAATAGATTTTCTTTAACGCCGTAGTGGCGCTGCAAGTGCAAGACGCTGTCAACAAACTTAAAGCCCTATTCTAAAACTCTTCTCTTCTTTGTACCCAACGCTAACAACCGCAAAGGCCTTTGGGGCCCCGAACATTTGGGGCCTCCATTCTAGAACTATCTACTAACGAGAATTGTTGTGAATTCGAACTCCTGAATACTACCACAGCTTCGATCGACGTAAAGTTCTCATGTTGCTGTATCCAGTGGACAATGCCGAAAGGCAGACTAGTTCTTGCAGCTCGCGTTCCTATTGGCAGCGCACAATTCAGGAAAACACGCGGTCGAAGAAAGGTACGAGGTTAGGTGGCTTCATGTCCAGCGCGTTCGTTTCGTCTATTTAGTACCTCTTTTTGTAAGCGTGTTTCGCTAACTCTTCTGGTGCCATTACGAACGCAAGTTCGCGCAAGCTTGCGTTCGTAATGAAGTCTTGGTTTCAGACCTTTTTTTCTCCCAATGGAATATAGGTCATGCGTAACCTTTGTTGCTTCAGCGTAGTCATCTTTACGGTGTACATAAATGATGCAGGACTATCGCCCGTAACTCACTGACTGATATGCTTTAACGTCGTAAAGCAACGCGACGGCTCTCCGAGACGCCATATAGATAGCTGGCATGTGACGTCACTTACGCAGCTTCTCACTCAGTTGGCACTCCATCAATGCGGCTAGGATGACATCAGCAAATCATCTTAGTGGATGGCTCCCGATTAAATTACGACACTCGGCATTCCCAAACGAGAACGAAAATACTGAAATAGATGCGTTTTACAGCAAAGCTGTAAGCCTCTAGTTATACTTTGTCTCACAAGCTGTTTCCAGCGCTGGAGAAGTTAGGCGCCTCTTAGCCAATCAGGGCTGCAGGAGCACAGGAAATAGTCCGTCAAATATTTGAGCAGTTTAGGACTTGATTTAAAACATAAAACACAAAAATTTATAAGAGTTTGGAGTGACCATCTTAAAGTATAGAGAGCGCTTTCAATCACTCGCGAAACTAGATAGCAATGACCCGCACGAACACAGCTCCTCGGAGGCCAAGGTGGTGATGCGCCGTCTTTCGGCAACATGGCGTCGCCCGATTCGGTAGTGTCCCCTGTGTGCCGTCCGTCGAATGTGCGCTGTTTGCCCTAACTGGCGAAGCAGATAGCTTTCAACGTTCTTCAAGGGCTTCGCGTCGAGTGAGGCAGTCAAGCTTGAATTCGCTTGTCAAGAGGACTGCACAACCCACCCAGGTGAGTGAGCGAACGCTCTACCAGTGGACAACGGAGAAGGCGCGCAGAGTGTTGTCACCGAAGAAGCGTTGTGGTGGAAAAGGCGCTGAGCGGACAAGGAAGCTGGACGATTTTGACCTGAGCGTGTTGCGGAGGGTGGTGTACAACTGCCACCAGAGAGGGGAGAGTCCGACTCTCGCCAAGGAGGTGCATCGTTTCAACGAGGACGACACGCTACCGACTGTGTCCACAGCAACGATGCAAAGGATGCTGAAGAAACTCGGCTTCCGATACAAGAAACGGTTCGGAATGCACAGCTGATCGAAGCGACGCACATCGCGCAGTGTCGCCGCCGGTACCTGCGCCAGATAGCGGAGCTGCGATGCCAGGGTAGGCCAATTTTTTTGCACCGTTGACACGTAGGTCAACGCCGGCCACACGCGTAGTCGGGTGTGGATTGACGGTACGATCCCGTCTGCGCACGAAGCGCGTCGATCCGGAGTCTCGACTGGTCTTCAGAACCCCAGTGGCAAAGGCGGCAGACTGATTGTGACGCACCGCGGCAACGAAAGCGGTTTTGTCGAAGGCGCTGCGGAAGTCTTGCGAGATAAGAGGAGCCCGGGCGACTACCACGACGAAATGAACGGAGACAAATACGAAAAGTGGTTCTCACAGAAACTTCTTCCACAGCTACCACCAGGTACTTTTATCGTCATGGATAACGCGCTATATCATCCCGTGAAGCAGGATAAAGTGCCGCGCATGAGCAGCCTCAAAAAGGGCACACAGGCACGGTTGTCGGGAAACGGTGTTCCGTGGAGTAGCGACATGGTGAAAGCGGAGCTCATGAAGCTTGTCGACAGCGTATAGACACAGGCGGGGACCGATACCGTGTGGACTGCATCGCTGAAGCTCACCTCGTTGTCCGCCTGCCACCCTACCATTGCCAACTAAACCCAATATAGCTTGCTTGGAGCGATGTCAAGGGCTTAGCGGTGAGTGGAAAGAAGACATTAAAGCCTCAAGACGTGGAGCCTCTGGTTTGGCAAAGCATGGCGCTGACAAGTGGAAGAGCCATGTGAAGCATGTTCTCAATCAGTAAAATGAGATGAGAAAACTGGACCACATAATCGAGGAAGCTGTTGACCAAGGTCCTGCTGTTGTGATCAACCTGGAAGAGGGAACAACCAGCGGTGCTGATCTCAGTTGTGACGAGGACGATGAATTGTGAACCCCGCTAACGGGATAACTGGATTGATTTCTTGTGTTCACGCAAGTCGAGATCATTCTGCACTGTAGCAATGAGAGCAGCGAAAATGAGAACGAGAAGGTTTCCAATGAGCTATCATAAGAAGCCAATAAACATTCACAACAAGGACAACATAGGGGAAATTGTGAGTTCAAGAAATTAAATGAAATAAAGAAATTATGAATTAGGTGAAATTAAAGTGGATGAAAAAACAACTTGCCGCAGGTGGAGAATGGTCCCACGTCCTCGCATTACGCGTGCGATGCTCTACCGATTGGGCTACCGCGGCTTTAATTCATTAAGTAAGTACAAGTAATTTCCCCTATGTTGTCCTTGGTGTCAATGTTTGTTGGTTTCTTATGATATGATTAATAAAAAATCGTGCCCCTCGATTAACCCGCTTTCTTCTCGTTTATTCCAATGAGCTATAGCAGACGCCGTAGTGGAGTTCTCCGGATTAATTTTGGCTGCTTGTGTGTCGAAGAAATGGGGCCAGTCCCTTTGGAACGGGCGTCGCCCGTCCAAAAAGAAAACAAAAGAAAAGATCAAAAGGTACCAGCGCCACCTGCTACAAAAATAAACAAGCTAACTACTAGTACGCTTATTTTAACATAGATGGAGCCACCCGTCGTTATTATCACTGAGCGACAGGCGCGTAGGAATACAATTTTCTGATGGGCTCGATCCTGAGTGGCTAAGCGGCCCCTACCTTCCACAGCGCTGCCAACAGCATGTGAAACGAAAAAAAAAAAAAAACCCTAAAAACGGCAGCTGGAAAAGTGGTTTGTGTTTGAGTTTCCGCCTAACAGAATTATGTTTTCTGCTATGTTCAAAACACATTCCAATGCTATTATGTCTGTAGTCTGTGCGTAAGTCATACTTTACGAATTTTCTGGCACAGATTACTTTGAGAAATTTAATTAATTCAATAACGCACTTACGCCAGGTGTAGAGCCCAAAACATCAAACGGCAGCTGTAAAAGGGCTTTGTCATTTAATTTCCGCTTAACAGATTTATGTTTTCTCGTATATTCGAATAACAGTCCGGAGCTATCATATCTGCAGCTTTTGCGTAAGTCCTACTTTACGCATTATCTGACGCAATTTACTCTTCAACGTGAATTTAATTCAATAAGGCACTTGCGCTTGGCGAAAGGCGAAGAAGAATGAGGGTAAATATTGCACTTCCGCACACGCGCGTGCGCGCCTGACGTACGTCGCTTGTGGTGGCGGCGCTTGCGTAACGTCGTCAAGCCTCCGCAACAGCTTCGCTGTACATTCACTTTCACAGGGTGGAATGGAGGCGGATTATTATTATTATTATTATTATTATTATTTTGGATTCCGCCCTTGTCAGTGTGTCATCCCTGCGATCGGCAATCGAAGCCACGACGTGATGCCCAGCAGGAGAGCTCATCTGCCACTGAGCAACAACGGCGGATTTATCATAAAGCACTCTCGAAATAATCCGCGTATAATAATTTCGAGGTGATTTTTTTTCAGAAATAGTACATCCGACAACAGTAGCAGCTTTTTCCTTGGGTAATAAACCCGATAAACAAAAAAACGATGGGTGGGAAGGGGGATGCTTTATAAGGGATCTAGAATTCCCGGAAACTGCTTGTCCCTGTACGAAAGCTACACAAGTACAGGCGTCAAGTCAAAGCACACACAGCCCTACAGTGCGCGTATAGGGTTACGTTCCTGGGCTAACATTCATGTCGCGTTTGATCTGCTCGGCCAGGAACCGAGGCCGTCACGGGGGCCAATCGCAGTGCCGCAACGATGGCGCGTCCGCACCTGTCCGATGAAGCCGACCATGCCGCGGTTCCAACGCAGCACCAGGAGCCACTGGATGAGGGGCAGCACGATGAAAGTGTGCACCAATACGGCCACCACCACGTTCAGCGAGTAGGTGAGCAGGAGCGAGACGCTGTGCGCCGAGCGCAGCTTCCCGGCGGCCTCCAGGATGCCTTCGGCCGTGAGCGACATGAGACCCACGGGCAGGAACCAGGACAGCAGCCGGCCCATGGCAGCGATGCCGTTGCTCAGGTTTATGAAGAAGTTGAGCAACACGTTCCGGTCGTCCGCGTTGTGCGCCAGCACGAAGCCCAGGGCGACGGTGAACGACAGGAGACCGAGGCCGCTCACCCGCCGAAGCGGGTTCTCGTAATCGACGCCGCTGACGCGTTCCTGGTACCGCTGCGAGCACGGCTTACGCAACTCGTCGGCCCAGAGTTCGCTGATGCGCGGGGCCTCTTTCGACGGCCAAGTTTTCATGGACACGTCCACGATGTTTGGCGGGAACAGGCCCCTGAAACGATATTGTCACGTTGTATATACGGGAGGTCCCAGACTATCACGCACCGAGATTTGAAAATATGAAAATGCCGCGTAGCTGGATCGACAGAACCAAGGTAATGTTGTTTGCCGGTCGTTTGGAGATACTCAGATTAAATTTTTTTACATTCTGCTAAATTGCATAATTAGTCTTAATTTGTTAATCAACATCCCAGATCTTAATATTAGATGAAAAGTGTCAATGAGAAAATTGTGGAGCAACATGAAAAACTCGCATGTTTTCACATGCTTTCCCCTTGCACCTACAGCCTACGGCGCGCGGACGCGATCTTATAGCACTTTGTATTTATTTGGAAACTCACGGCGACGCCGACGACGGCAGAGTAAATCCGCCTGGAATGTCCATGTACTTGCTTTCGCAATAAACGACTCTTAGGCAAGGGACAAATGAGCGCCGTTAAAAGCGATTATAGCACTTGCAGCACGCGAACGCCGCTCGACAGCGGGGCTCACCGAATCATGTCCATGGTAAGGTCCGTGGTGCGGAGGGCTGTCACGTTGAGCGGCGCCGCGGGGCTGAGCTGCAGCGACGAGGCGGTCTCGTTGCGAACGGCGCGCAGGAGCAGCGTGGTGCCGAAGGCGACCGCGGCGGCGCTGGCGGCGCTCAGCACCCAGTAGGCGAGCGCGCAGCGCAGCATCTTGCCGCCCGTGCGGTACGAGGTGCTCCCGATGGAGCCCACGATGCAGGACACCTTGAGCGGCACGAACAGCATGGCCAGCATCTGCAGTGTGGCACCACATCACTGTCCTTCGTCTGCGGTCGCGATACTCGCAGGAGGACAGAAGCCTACTTAATTAACCCCTTCAGTCACGAAGGATGTTCGACTGCCGATGCATGTGTGAAACGTGTGTGGACAGTTTTATGCCAGGCTGCCCGAGACTCCACTGATAGCAAATCAAGGGTGGTAGAATGACTCTCTGTGCACATTATTACGAGTCATCATAATTACAGAGTAACTAAATATTTGGATAATGTAAAGTCAGTCATGCTATGGCTCTTCATAAAGACGATTGAATCACCCGCTCGAATTACATGCACAAGTTATTTATTGGCCTTGAGCATTTCAAGAAAGAAAAAAAAAATATTTTGAGGTTGCTATACCGAAATGATCCATGCCAAACGTCACGAAAACACGTTAGTGCCTTCACCGAAGCGCTACTCTATTTGTAAAGATAGATATCACTCAGAAGTCCGATAAGTGAGAGATAAGTTTTTTTGCATCCAACGAACGTATCTGAAATAATATGCAAGTTCAGTGAACTCAATAACAGCAGCGTTTGTGATGTCAATGATATTCAGATTAAACCTGTGAAATACGTCCTAGATTTAATTGCGCCTGTATTAATACACGTCTACAATGTCTGCCTTTCTTCCGGTGTATTCCCACGTCAGATGCAAACTGCAAAAGTCTTGGCTTTATTCAAGAAAGGAGATAAGAAATTGTTGGCAAATTATGGACCAATTTCTATTGTCCCCGTATTTTCAAAAGGTTTAGAAAAAATTATTTTTCAACGCATTTCTGATTTCCTCGAAAGCAAAAACTTTTTAACCGATTGTCAGTTTGCCTTTCGTAAAAATAGGTCTACTCAACTTACTCTCCTTCAGCAAAAAGAATTCATTTTAGATAATTTTGATAAAGGCCTTCTTACTCTAGGCATTTTTATAGACTTTAGCAAGGCCTTTGATTGTATTAACCACGAGCTTCTGTTATATAAAACGAATCGCTATGGTATTCGTGGCATTGCTTTAGACTTGATTAAGTCATATCTGTGTCATAGATGCCAATTTGTGCAAATTAATAAATTTCATCCCAAGTTAAACCAGTCTATATTGGCGTTCCGCAGGGTAGCATTTTAGTCCCTCTTCTCTTTAATATCTTTATTAATAATATTGTTAATGTAGATTTCCACATCAAGTTTATTTTATATGCTGATGATGCAGCCACGTTATTTTCTTCAAGTAACGCTGTAACGCTGCTTACAGTTTCGAATTGTGTGCTTAAAAATTATATACTTGGTCTGTCGAAAATGGGTTGAAAATCAACACAGGAAAAACTAAAGCAATTTTGTTCCATGCCAAGAATAAGAATGCACTTCTGAAGGATGACATTAAACTACGCTCTACAAAAATCATGCTCGTGAATTCCATTAAAACCTTAGGTGTTTTCTTTGATCATGACATGTCTTGGAACTGTCATACAAATTTTTTAACAAACAAGCTTTCTCAAGTTTCGGGTCTTCTTTTCATTATTAAACAGATTCCACAGAAGGTAAAACTTCTGCTCTGTAACTCTTTATTTTATTGCCACCTAAATTACAGCTGCCTGGTTTGGGGCACAACATCTGCCACTAATATTAATCGTATTTTTCGTCTGCAAAAGACAGCTATCAGTGTTGTGTGCAAAGTACCATTTGACTTTTCAACTAATTTATTATATAAAGACCTAAAGATACTTAAAGCTCCTGATCTCTTCAATTTTCGCTTAGCGTTAACATACGGTAAGGAGTGCCGGAAAAACATTAACCACGCCAGGTCTATAGCCAACTTGACACGTAATAGAAGCTATTATGCTACAAGATTTCCGGAATATTGGTTTGTGCCATACGCACGTACCAACTATGCGAAACAAAAGCTTTCATACACTTTACCGCAATTAATAAATAAGTTAATGAAAGATGGTATTGATGTTTTTTCTTGCAGTAAAAACAAGTTAATAAATTACTTTGGTGCCTATTAGCCTTTAATCGCTGTATAAGTAGGCTATCTTTTTATTGAGTTAAGTATATTTTTCTATTGTTATCTGCTGTATGAACACTTGTATGAGAACGTTTATTGTTTTTGTTTTGTTTTGTTCTTTCTCTCTTACCCTCCCTTTTTGCCATGTGTTGGTTTCTGCTGCTGCTGTCGCTAGAAGGTTTAAGGACTAGTCAAGTTGCTAATTTGTAACTTTTTTCGTTATAGCCTCCATAAACTTGTATATTTATGAAAATAAATTCATTCATTCATTCATTCAATTAAAACAGAAGTAATTTAGGTTAGCAGATTATTCAATTTACCCTAAGCTTAATGTTTTGCTCTATTCCTTGCTACCACTGCACAAAAATCGCAAAAACAGGTCCGTTCACACATGTGAACCGCGTGCCTGAATGGCCTGAGGTACGTTCACACTGGCGGGAAAAGGGCTTGCGGCATACCGCAGGCGGCACACAAAGCTCCGCGAAAACAAACGACCGGCAAAATTTTCCTACCGCAGGGTAATGGGCCTCGGAGTCATATTTTGTGACATTCAATTCGCCACCGATTGGGGAGGTAGATCATTGAGGAACGACCGATTCATTCGCCGCGAGCAACTACCGCCCTCTCTCTGCATTCCTGATCACAGCCGCAGCGATCATGCGGAAAGCCGAGCGGCTTTCCGCGTGCGATATTACGCTTATGTGGACGTGCCTTTAAAGGGACACTAAAGAGAAAATTATTTAGGCTGTGTCAGTAGAAATACTCCTCCATAGGGGCGGGCGAATATTTGTAGTTTCCAATACAACTCGAATATCACACATTATAGGGGCCCTGAAACACTTGTAACGCGAGCAGTTGTCAGATGGGAAGAGGACTTGGCACCGGAAGGTGCCGTGTCCATATCAACCCAACATCATTCGAGACATTGACTCCGGCTCACCCCCTCTACCCGGGTTGTCTGGGCGGGGGCTTTGGTTCGGGCCAACGGTCCTTCCCAGACAAGGGGGCTATTGTGGTGCAGCGCCGCTGAGTTACTGCACTCAACAAACAAACAGCCATGTCGGCCTTACAGGACACAAGCCTGACTGACCCTCGGACTGCCTTGACGCAAAAGAGGCCAAGGCATACAACCATGTAGAGCACCAAAGCCATCCGCGGGGCAGCGCGACCACACGAGAGTGCGCCACCACCGGTTCCGGCTCTGGGTTCCACTGAGCCAAACAAAACCACGTAGATCGACTGGCACACACGGCCTAGTCGAGCGACCTTAGGAGCACGCATCATAACTTAATGGTTAGCTTTCCACCTGACTCATCAAAAATCACGGCAGGACGAGCCCACACTTCGAGAAACTTCTCACCCGGGAGCGGCACCCGCTCCCGGGTGACATGGAACCAGACCTCCTTCCGTACTTTCGCAAGCACTTCGCGAAGGCGCGGCGCCCGACCCCCGAAAACTGCATCACGGCATGCCAACCAAACTTGGTATGAGCACTCGGCTAGAAGAAGCACGCACTGGGTAATCGCCTGATTAGGCAAAGGGTGCAAAAAGCGAACTGTCTCATAAAGAACGCCTGGGAGATTAAAGGGACTAGCAATCCTTTGGAGAAGAGCTGCAGGAAGCAAACACTGCGTAAAGGTATGAACCAAGTTCTCACGAGCGCCACAGAAGGGGCACACTCCACGAGCCGGGACGGCTGTGAAGGGCCTGTAGCTCAACGGCAGGCACCCTCGCGCCAGGCGGTACATGAACGTAGCTCGCCTAGCGTCGAGGAAACTGGCCGTGATGAGCTTCCAGATTGGCCTGTGAATGGACAGATCATATATCTGGCAATGTGAGGGGTGACCTGGGGTGAGGATATCGACTAATTCTTGGAGTGGAGTTGAAACTACGTCGATATCGGGGCGAACGGTGCGGAGGCTTGCCAAAGAGTTGGCAGCCGCCGCATAAATGGTGGACGGGGAACCTGGGCGAGACACACAGTGGGAAAATGTGCTCTGCGAAAACAAGCGAGTCGGGTACTAAGAAAAAAGGAAGTAAAGCTTCGAGTCAGGAGCATATTCGAGTTAAGAGCAGAAAAAGAAGTGGAAGATGCGACGAGGTAGGCACATCGTTCCGCTGCAGCAAGATGTAGAGCTGGACGAGTTGGCTAAGCCACATTTTGTTTGCAGCAGAACGGAGATGCAAGCGCAATAGAAAATCACCCAGGTTGTTTTCTAACTGATAATTTTTATAAGAACGAAATGGATACAAGAACCATCCTGCGCATGCGCAGGCTCAAAGAGCTTTCCTTTCAAAGTACTGTCGGATTATCAAGGGAAACGGAGGAGACTGACGCACAATTATGAAGTTTTTTTTTTTTTTTTTTTTTTTTTTGCCTGACAGAGAACCCCTCCGGAATTTCGCGTGTTTTATGATCTTTTATGTCCCCGCACTCACGTATATGCATTCAAAAGATAGGTTTGCAGCCACGTCACCTCCGATGGGCAGACAAATGCGACCAAGGCGCACCTTCCAATTTATAATGTTGCAGCCGTTCAATCAACAAAGGCCCTCATTCTCCGGCATAAACCCTTACGTAAAAAAGGAGTATGCGATACGCCATACAGTGCAGGCATGTAGCAAAGAAACCGCAGTTTTTAAATCACAGTGGCCTCTTCCAAGCTCACCGCAAACCTTTCCTTCAATCGCTGCGCAAGAATTTGAAAGCGAATTACTTTATTTGGCTATTTCGCCTGTTTCCTTAGTGATCGGCGTTTGATGGCATGTCTCACCGTCGATGCAAAAGCACCGATTCAGAGAATGCGTGTGCTCTCATGCTACCGAGCTGCGGGGCGTACACGTCGCCGAACGCCAGCTATTACAGCTAGTTGAGACGCACGTGCTGACGCGCAAGAGCTTTGCGCAGCAAGGGTTCGGATATGCTTACGCCCGGGAAGCACAGCCCTCACCTTCTCCGGCCGCCTTTCACCCAACTGCCGCGGCTGCAGGAGAGTAAATTGTTTTGTTAACCTAGAAATAACACCAATGTGTCATAATTCGCGCACAACAATTGAGTATACATACATGCAACTGGAAATCGAGCCTAGCGTCAACAATATCATCAAGGTCTCGTACACGGGTAGCACGAGATATTTTTTTCTGCCAAGAAGAGTATATATAAACATAACTGTGTAGTGTTTTCTAGTAAGTGACAACACACAAATTTTCATATTGTTCTGTTTAAGCTTATTCATCAGGCACCATTCCTCGATGTTGCCAATGTCAGCTTGCAAACGGCGGCAGTCCCCTAAGTTCTCAATCTTACGTAATAATTTTAAATCATCGGCAAAGAACAAGATCCTCGATTTCATGACATGTAGGGGGAACTCATTGATAAAAACTAGAAACAACAACGGGTCACGGTTGGAGCCTCGAGGCACTCCCGATGAAGATACAAATTCGTCGGACACACAGCCAGAATATCTGTCCACATTACGGCAGCTGCTAAGGTAGCTTTTGAGCCATTTGCAGTACATGGGACAAATTTAGCCCGTATTTTTTCAATGTTCATCAAAAGTACCTCATTGGAAACCGTGTCGAAAGCTTTAGTCATGTCAAAGTAGATTGTGTCTACCTCACCGTGATTAAACACGTGAGGCCCACTGTATCCAAGAACGGCACATAAATTTGATTCAACGGATCGTTCTTTTCAATAACGGTGTTGCAAAGACGAGATGTTTGTTTGAAATATGAGCTCACGCGTTCGTACATTACCATTTCAAAAACATTTCCAATACAACAAATAAGTGACACTGGTCGAAAATTATTTACATGACAAGCATTGCCGGATTTAAATACAGGGACAACTACTGGCAGCTTCCAATGACAAGGAAAAACACCAGTGCACAAAGATAAGTAGAACAAATCGTTGAACCATCGTCGCCGCAGAGTGGCACTGTGCTTTTCTCCTCACGCTTTCGCCGTACCCTCCTCCTCCACTTTCCGCCTCATGCTTTCACTGTAGCCTCCTCCTACGCTTTCCTCCTCGAGATCTCCTCGCTTTAGATCCTTCACTCCGTTCCGTGTTCGCCCTTTCACCCCTCTCTCTGCTCGTTCGCTCGGTTACACCGACGACGCCGGCGCTCAACACAGGAACGGGCGCTTAAGAGCTGCGCTCTGATATAAGCCTTCAAGCGCATCATTAATTTAATGAAGTGACTAACCCTATAGAAGCGCTAGGCTATTCGCTTACATTGACAACCATCGTGGATGGTTTCTGAGCTATTATTTTTTCAACTTCGAAGTCACAAAATAACATCGTCGACTAAACCTTTCGCGGTCCTTATATATATATTTTTTGCCTTATTCTGAATTCCTAGAACTTTTTGTTGGTAAGCGTTCGTTGGCATTATCGGTCGCCTCCGCTATTAATATGTACGGCACAGGGATTGCCCGGAAGTTTCGCTTGCGAGGCAATTCTAGCGTAAGAGCTATTCTGAATATGGGCCCACAGCCGCCAACAGGCACATTTGTAGCGCTTGGTATATCATAGGTGGTTCTACATATAAGCCATATTATACATGTGATGCCTCCAGCAGCGGGAGGGCCGGCGTTGCCTGCCACCCTCCTCTCCCACCAACGGGGCCATCTTCCTCAGCCATCACAAGGGGAGAGGGCAGCGGCAGAATAGGAGGGCTGTCCTTCTCTCGCGCTCCACCGCAGCCCCTAAACCTACAGTCGCCCCAAAGCTCTCGCGGTGGTGGTGGTGAAAAACTTTTTGCTCTCAGACGAGAAGCACATGGAGGTACGCATATGGGCCGGTCCTTAAAGGCCCGGCCTTTAAAATACTAGGTGGAATCCCTAGTACGGGACCCCAGTGGCGTCGTACGCTGCCCGGGCGCGCTCGACCAAGGCCCTTTGGGCCTGCAGGTCATAGCAGCCAAGCAGGGTCGCCTCCCAGTCCTCCCGAGTGGGGTTGGGGTGAGGGGCAATAGCTGGGTTAGATGGGCCGATGTCCGAAGACTTCTCCGCACAGTGCGGACAACTGCCCGTGAAAGAACGATCAAAATGTTCGAGTGCTGCCTGGCACAGCAGTGTTCGTATAGAGACGGAGTAGAAGCCGCTCCTCCGTCTTAGATAGCCCTTTACTCGGGCGAGGGTAAAGGCTATGGCCAGAATGATAATGCAGGACAATGTCTTTAAAAGAATACGCAGGATTAAATTCAAGATCCTGATCTAGGGGTTCGACAAAGGAAGCCCGGAGAGAGAGCGCGCGGGCGGCGGCATCGGCTGCCTCATTCCCCTCGAGACCCATATGAGCAGGAGCCCATACAATGTTCCGGTGAGCGGGGTCCCCGGTGTAGGTGCAACATTGATTGATTGATTGATTGATTAGTAGAGTTTATTGGCGCAAGGGCCAGATGTGGCCAAAGAGCGCCAAGTCGATGATCCGTGCTTGTCAATGTTATGTGAGTGTTGATTGTGGGGAGTATATCATACACGGCTGCATAGTGGCCTAAAATATTCGCTAAAAGATGGAAAATATACATATGGTGCAATGTGGCTGTAAAAGGGCCTAAAATTTATTCGCTCTGAAGTGCGTAAAATACAAGTATAAAAAAATGACAGTGACTGATGGTGTCTGCGATGAAAATAGATGTTTCGCGAGATATGGATGATCAGTAAAATATGTGATGGCTGTAGCACTAGTGCCTCAGCAAGGCCTTGAAAGCAAGGGCTGGGAGGCACGTGCTCTAGAAAATGATTTCATTGCAGCTACGACCTCCAGGTGGAGGCCGTGCTACAAGTAGCCTGGCCAAATTACACTTAAGGTGTCAGTTTCAGTTAAAAAGTTTAATACTGATTGAAAAGTAAAAAGGGGTTCATTGCTGAGAAAGAATGCTGGGTGTAATGGTATGTGTTGCAGATAAGCGGAGGGGAAGTACTTTTTCCTTTCTGCCTCTATTTCAGTGCATTGGATAAGAACATGAATAACTGTAAGCCTGTTGCCACATTTGGTACATGTCGGAGGTTCGCTTCCCGTCAAAAGGTAGGAGTGAGTGGCGTACGTATGTCCTATTCTTAATCTACACAGAAGTACTTCCTTATGTCTTGCTATTCTTTCAGTTATCCAGTTCCCTAATTTTGGTTTGATAACGTGTAGCTTATTCAATATTGCATTATCCCATTGATCTTGCCAGTACTTCCTCAGTTTATGGCGTAAGAAGGGCTTAAGTTCTGTTGCTGCTATGGGTCTATTCACATCCGTTTCCTTAAAGACGACTGACGTTGCACTTTCGTCAGCAGCTACATTGCCTTTTATGCCCCTATGACCAGGTACCCAACATAGGACGATGTTTTGGTTGTACATTAATGCTAGGCATAGTTGTGTGTACAGTTCATTAAAAACAGGGTTCTTATGTTTCCAAAACTCATTAAGGCCCTTATTACGCTTAACGAATCTGTGAAAATGATGGCCTTATTCAGATTTGTTTGTCTGATGTGCTTTACAGCTGAGAGTATTGCGTACGCTTCAGCCGTAAAAATACTTGTGTTAGGATTTAGAGTACCGGAGGTGGAAAAAACTGGCCCAAGAGCTGCATATGCGACACCAGCAGATGACTTGGAAGCATCTGTGTAAAACTCGGCGCAGCAGTACTTCGCTTGGAGTTCGAGGAAGTGTGATAGTATGTGTGCCTCAGGTGCATGTTTCGTTATTGCAACAAAAGAGATATCGCACTCCATGGTCTGCCATTCCCAAGGCGGTGGAAGGCGAGTGGGAGGCATTAGAATATTTTCTGGGAAGTGTATGTCTGTTTTTTCTGCCATTGCTTCCAAGCGCAGGCTCAAAGGAGTTCTAATAAGTGGGCGGTTACGGTAAAGTCTGGCAGCGGAGAGGTCGCTAACGATGGAATGGCATGGATGTTCGGTGTCTGATGTTACCTTAGTGTAGTATGATAAACGTAGGAATGTTCTGCGTAGATGTAAGGACCATTCGTTGGACTCAACATAAAGACTTTCAACAGGGCTCGTTCTAAAGGCGCCTGTTGCCAGTCGTATACCGAGGTTGTGGACTGGGTCAAGAATCTTTAGCGCAGTCTCTGTTGCGGAGTGGTACACCACGGCTCCGTAGTCGAGGCGTGATTGTACTAGACTCTTATACAGGCTAAGCAGACACTTCCTGTCACTGCCCCAAGTTGTTCGAGAGAGCAGCTTGAGGAGGTTCATGGTCTTCAGGCACTTTTCTTTAAGATATTTTAGGTGTGGAATGAAGTTGAGTTTTCTGTCGAGGATAACACCTAAGAATTTGTATTCAAGGCTGACAGTTAGTCTTTCTCCCTTAAGGTTAATATCTGGTTCTGGAAGTACACCTCTCTTGTTTGAGAACAGGACACATGTGCTTTTTTGAGGGTTCAATCTAAAACCATTCTCATCCGCCCACTTTGAGAATCTATTCAAGCCAAGCTGTAGCTGTCTCTCGCAAATGCTAAGGTTACACGACCTGAACCCTATCTGAACATCGTCCACATAGACTGAGTAGAAGAGCATGCGAGGTAATCTGGTGTGTAGGGAGTTCATTTTAACAATAAATAGCGTACAGCTCAGTACTCCACCCTGCGGTACACCTGTCTCCTGTACGAATGGTCGAGATTGCACGTTGCCAACTCTAACACGAAATGTCCTGTCAGAGAGATAGCTTTCAGTTATTCTCAGCAAGTTGCCGCGAATACCCATTGCAGAAAGATCACGAAGGATCCCGAAGCGCCACGTAGTATCATACGCCTTCTCCAAGTCAAGAAATACTGATAATACAAGCTGTTTGTGGACAAATGCATCCCTGATGTACATTTCCATGCGCACAAGCTGATCTGTCGTCGATCTGCCTTCTCTGAAACCACATTGATATGGGTCTAATTTCTTGTTTATTTCTAGATAGTGGACCAGGCGACTGTTTACCATCTTTTCAAAAACTTTGCATAAGCAGCTCGTCAATGCTATAGGCCTATAACTATTTGCCACAGAAGGGTCCTTACCCTGTTTCAAAATAGGAATTATGATGGCCTCTTTCCAAGCAGAGGGAATGTGGCCGGAAGACCATATAGAATTGTAGAGACAAAGAAGGGTTTTTTGTGATTCAGACGGCAGGTGTTTTAGCATTTCATATAGGATGCGGTCAGAACCTGGGGCAGATTTGTTGCAGCTATTTAGTGCTGCCTGAAGTTCCGCCATGGAAAAAGGTCTATTGTATGCCTCGCATTTTGTGCTTTTCCGTTCTAATGGTTGTCTTTCTATTTGCCTTTTGTATCTTTGGAATGTTTCAGAGTAGTGCGACGAGCTGGAAATCTGTTCGAAATGTGCGCCAAGAAAGTTCGCCTGATCTTCCATGCTGTCGCCTTGAGTATTTACCAGAGGCAGCGAGTAAGGCTGTCGACCGTTTATTCTCTTCACTCTATTCCAAACCTTTGTTTCATCAGTGTATGAGTTAATGCCCGATATATACTTTCTCCAGCTTTCTCTTCTAGCTTGTCGCCGCGTTCTCCGACCCTGGGATTTGACCTGTTTGAAATTGACAAGATTTTCTGCCGTCGGAGAATCCCGAAGTAAAGCCCATGCCTTGTTCTGTTTCTTACGCGCTATTCGACAGTCATCGTTCCACCACGGAAGACGGCGTTTTGTGGACAATCCACTTGTTACAGGGATAAATTTGGAGGAGGCGTCAAGGAGAAAAACCGTAAAATATTTAACCGCAGCTTCTATGCTTAGAGCACACATGTCGTCCCAGGGTAAAGAAGCAAGCTTTTTGAATTTTTCCCAGTCAGCTGAGTCAGTTCTCCAGCGAGGTAATTGTGGAAGGCATTCATTAGCCATTGGTGTGCTTAGAACTACAGGGAAATGATCACTCCCGTATGGGTTTTTAATAACTTTCCATTTAAAGTAAGGTAGAAGGGTAGGAGATGCAATGCTAAGATCTATTGAGGAGTATGTTTTGTTTGCTATGTTATAATACGTGGGCTCCTTCTCATTCAAAAGACATGCGCCTGAAGAAAAAAGGAACTGTTCAATCAAGCGACCTCTCGCGTCACAGCGCGAGTCGCCCCATAGGTTGCTGTGCACATTTAAATCTCCAAGCACAAGATATGGCTCAGGCAGCTGACCTATTAATGTTTGGAATTCTTGTTTGTGAAGCTGAAAATGCGGCGGTATATACAGGGAACAGATGGTTATCAGTTTACTTAAAAGTACAGCTCGAATGGCCACTGCCTCAAGGGGCGTTTGTAGCTGTAAGTGTTGACAGGCTATAGATTTGTCTGCTATGATGGCTACACCGCCTGATGATGCGAGAGCATCATCGCGATCCTTCCGAAAAATAACATAGTGACGAAGGAAGTGTTTATGTTTAGATTTCAAGTGAGTCTCTTGGACACACAGCACTTTTGGAGTTAGTTCATTAAGGATTTCTTGGATATCATCGAGGTTGCAAAGCAGGCTTCTGATATTCCACTGAATAATTAGTGTATCCATATTAAATAAATGTTGTGCTATGTGTCGAAGAGAATGTACATTGTTTAGGTTACAGAGCCCTTTTGGGGTCCTGTAATTGGAATTTTGTCTTTCCTGGAGCGGTCGAGAAAATCGCGCCGCTCCTTAGGCGTCAGCTGCGCCTTCTGACTGGGTGTTGTGTCCATGGCCTCTTGAGAGGCACTGGACACGTGCTCTTGCGAGCGGTGTGTTTTCCGTGGGGGCCTTGTCTCGGAAGACAAGGCCTTGGAGCCCACCGTGCTGGTGGTTGATGGGCTTGTGTTGACCTCTGAGCTGTGCTGACTGGTGCCAGCACTAGCAGGGGCCTCCGCTGGGGTCAAATTCGGGAGAGGTAGGGCAGCCTTCGCTGATCCCACCGTCGGGGCGGGTGGCGTTGCCACACGCTCGCTATGCGTCGCGCTGGCGTCCGCCAAGTGCCGTTGTGGTACTGCCCCCCGACGTACCACTTCGGCGAAAGATGTGCTCTGTGCAAATGTTGGTGCAATGCGTTGTCGTGCTTCTCTGAAAGTTATGTTTTCTTTTACCTTTATCGTAATTATTTCTTTTTCTTTTTTCCAGACCGCGCATGATCGAGAATATGCAGGGTGGCCACCGTTACAATTGCTACAATGGGGCTCAGCCTTACAGTCATCTGCGGAGTGATCATTGATGCCGCATTTTGCACATGTTAGCCGCCCTCGGCAGCTCTGGGAAGCGTGGCCAAACCTCTGGCATTTAAAACAGCGTCGCGGGTTGGGGATATACGGTCGTACTCTGATTTTGATGTATCCAGTTTCTATTGTCTCTGGTAACGTGCTAGAGCCAAAGGTAACTATGAGGTGTTTAGTTGGCAGCTCCTTATTGTCCCGTCTGATCTTTATTCTTTGTACGTTTATTACATTTTCATCCTTCCATCCTTCCAGGAGTTCTTCTTCGGTCAAATCCATCAAGTCAATGTCAGAAATTACGCCTTTGGCCGTATTCATGGTTCGGTGTGCTGTTACACTGACGGCGATGTCTCCAAGTTGTACAAGGTTCGTTAGCTTGTCGTGTTGTGCTTTGTCTTTCGATTCGAGTAACAAGTCGCCACTGGCCAGCTTGGTGATTTTATAGCCGCCTCCAATGGTCCCTGTGGGATACTTCGCCACAATGAATGGTGAAATCGTTCTTGCCTTCTTGTCAGGTTTTTCACTGTGTACAACGTGAAATTTCGGGAAAGTCTGAGTGGGTTTGAGAGAAAACTGAAATGTAGCATCGGTGCGCCCCCTTTTAGAGGGACGATCGGTTGAAAAAGGGTTGGAAGTTCCCATGAAATATGTTTAGTATTCAGCGACGATGTCAGTCACCCACCACCGAGCCCAACAAGGGGACAAGGCTGGGTATGTGGTGAAACAAGCCCTGCCATGCCAACTGTACGTCGTCGCCATAACCACATATGTTATAACCAAGGTAGGTCATACCACACCAGGTTAACCCTCGCCGCCAGGAATGTTGGAAGTTATCAGAAGAAAAAGAAGACAGGAAAGACTAAAAGGGAGAGGGAAAGACGAAGATGTGCGAAGAGAGAGACAGGAAAAGGCGACTGCCGATTTCCCCCAGGTGGGTCAGCCTGGAGGCGCCGTCTATGTGAAGCCGAGGCCGAAGAGGTGTGTTGCCTCCGCCGGGGGGCCTTAATGGTCCAAACACCCAGCATCGGCTCAACCGCCAGGATCCCCTTTTCCCCAGACACGGCTAAGCCGCGCACGGCTACACGCGGGAGGGTCCAGCCCTCGGGTGCTCGGGTCCGTGGTGTCGCAACACACCAAACGCCTGCTGACGCAGACGCCCCTGCGGGGTAGGTGCAACATTGAAGTAGTCGGTAGGCTAAGTATGGAGCCCAGCCTTGCTCGACGTTCCGACAGGCCCCTCGCGAGTCGGAGATATTTTTTTTGGAATCAGAGTGGGTAGCAGCCAGTGAAATGGCGACCTCCTCCGCATGAGTTATGTCGCGGGCGCGAAATGTAAGCCCGTTAACTGTTTTGGACTGGTGGACGACTGCGGCCGTGTACCATCCCCCATGGTGGGGGCCGGAGGCGTCCACTTAATAAGCGCCGGGTTTCGACCCATAATGGCGGCCCAGGGCTTCCGCCCGCGCCAGGCGCCGACCATTATGGTCCTCACGTGTCATGTTGTTAGGAAGAGGGCGTACGTGGAGGGCGCATCCTCTCGAAAGGGAGTCGTACTTGCTCTTCCATAAGGATGGTGTGTTGGATGTGTAGTCGGGCAAGGAGGCGGCGACCTGACAGTGTCTTAGAGAGGCGCGTGTATTGGTTAGTTAAGTGAGCCTCTCGTAGCTCCCGGAACGTGTTCACCATGCCTAGACCCAGGAGACGCTGGTTGGAGGTGTTCACGGGGAGATCGAGGGCTCTCTTAATAATTTTGCGGAGGATGACTTCGAGTGCATCCTCGTCTTGCTTCCGAAGGTGGAGGTAAGGAGTCGAATCATAAGATTCGACTGGTCACGAATGCATGCGCCAGCCGCAAGGCGTCTTTGCACCGCAACCCCCCGCGTTTGTTGGAAACCCGGCGGATCATGCGGCCCACCTGGTCCCCCACCTTACGGAGCTTGGCCAGGGTAGTGTTCGACCGTCTATGTTGATCAGTGAAAAGCCCCAGTACCCGGACTTCTGTGTGTTCAGGAATTGGTCCTGTCTCCAGAAAGAGCTCAATTTTGGCTGTAAACTTTGGTGAGGGGCGTATGTGTACAAATTCAGGCTTTTGAGGGGAGCATTGCAGGCCACAGTGGCGAGCATAACGGTCCACTATGGTCGCCGCTTGTTGTAGGTTGGCCGCAATGTCTCCGAGTGAGCCCTGCGTGGCCCACAGGGTGACGTCGTCAGCGTAGAGCGCATGCTGCACACCAGCGACAGCACCCAATAGGGCCGGCAGGTGCATCATAGCCAGAGTGAATAGGAGAGGAGACAGCACTGCACGCTGTGGTGTTCCTCTGGTTCCAAGTCGGAAGGGACCGTGTTCAGTGTCCTGGATTTTAATGTAGGAGTCACGATCTGTCAAAAATTGCCGAATGTATCTGAACGCGGTGGGTCCGCAGCCGGTTTGTGAAAGATGGGTGAGTATTACCTCGTGAGTAACGTTTTTGAAGGGCCCCTTCAAGTCTAAGGCGAGTACGACCTTATCGTTGTGGGGGCATTCGACCGGGTCAAGGATGTCCCGATTGAGTTGTAGCAGAACATCCTGTGCGGACCTGTGCGGGCGAAATCCGAACATGGAGTCTGCGAAAATGTGTCAATATTCCATGAACTCGGACAACCTGTCACGCACCATCGTCTCCATTACTTTGCCCACACACGAGGTGAGAGATATGGGGCGAAGATTGTCCGTGTTGATGGCCTTGCCAGCTTTGGGAATGAAAGTGACCAGAGCGGTTTTCCAATCGTCGGGGACTAGCGCGTCCCCGAGCCAGATTGAATTGATGTAATCCAATAAGGACTGGTAGGCCGGGTCGGGTAAGTTAGCGAGTAATTTGACTGTAATTTTGTCCCGACCCGGGGTTGTACCACGGTTCATTTTCGCCAGGGCTGCCCGCAGATCGTGGAGGTGGAACGGCTGATCCAGCTCGGCGTTCTCCGAACCTGCATAAGAGTACGCCGATCCGCAGGGGTCCTGGATAGTGCACAAGTATTGGTCCCGTAACTTGTGCGCTAGCTGAGCTGTGTTGCCGCGAAAACTGTGTAGGCACGTTGTAGATGTTTATGAGTTTCTGTGCGTGTCTACGTTGGGTCGATAAGGGCGCGGAAGAGCCGCCAGGTATTCCTTCTGGACATCTGCCGCGCCGCCGTGTTGCAACGATCCACCCAGTTGGCGTCTGCGAGCTGGGCCGCATACTCGGCCGCCTGATGGGTGAGCTCCGCAATTCGAGCCTTAAGTTTGCGGTTATGCTTTTGTCGACGCCACCGGCGGACGAGGCAATGCCGCGCTTCCCAGAGGTGGAGGAGGTGGTTATCCACGTCCGATACCGCCTCGGAAAGCTGAATTTTGGTTTCGGTGGAGCGAAGGCTACAAACCAATTGTTGGGAACATGACTAGTAGCCTTGCTCGAGTATAGATGTCGCTGTGTTGTAATTTTGCCTAACTTGGACTAATCTGGGAGTCAGGCCTTTGTTGTGGGTTTTGCTAATGGCGTGGTCCGAATTGTAGTGTTTAGGATGCAGTGGTCACTACCGAGGGTTTCCTCTGTGTTGACCCAGTCTGCATACTGAATGTTGCGGGTAAAGGTCAAATCCGGACACGTATCCCGTGTCACGGAATTGCCTATGCGGGTTGGGTGGACGGGGTCCGTGTGAAGAGTGAGGCCCAACGTTGGCGCAAGCTCCGCCAACTTGCGTCCCCGTATCTCTTCACGCCGGTACCCCCAGACCGACTGGGGGCTTTGAAATCGTCAACAATCAAGAGGGGGTCCCGACCCGCAACATTTAGCGCACGGCTAAAAATGTCGGAGAACGATACATTCGGCAATTTGGGTGTGCAGTAGACATTTAAAATGTGCAATGGTGAGTCCTGTTTGCGGAGGGGGAGGAGAGTCACCATTACATGGGAAAAGTCAAGGTGGAGGTCTAAGTCGACCATATTTGCAGTGTAATTTTTATGAACGCATAGACAAGACGAGGGGTCCTGCTGAAACGTCGTATAGTTTGTTAAGGTGGCGCCCCTTCCTGGCTCTTGAGGGGCCACCACGGTGGGCATATGCTCAGAAGTTGAAAGGGAAAGCTGAAGGTTGGCCCGCTTAGTACGAGACCGTAGTCCTCGGCAGTTCCATTGAGTTAGTGACAGGATAGGCGAATTTAGATAAGGGAGAACGCCTACACCGAGGTTGTCCCGCCATGTTCGGATTTAGGGGTCAGAGGAGGGAAGGTAGGTGTACCGGAGCCAGCAACCAGGGGCTGAAATTCAGCTCCTGATAGGGGGCAGCTGTCCTCACATCTTCCAGATCAATTGTTCGACGCGACGATTTGAAGGGCCGGCCGGATACATCTTTAAGAAGGCCGGCCCGGCGAGACGTGCGGGGGAGATTCGCGACATGTTGGGCAATCATGGTAGGAAGGGCCTCCATGACCTTGGCAATGATGCGTTCCATTGCAGTTCCGATAAGGGTCTCGAATTTGGCGTTAAGACGGGCTTCAAGATTGGCCACAAAGACGCCCGACGTCACCAGCGCCGCCGCGTCGCTCTCCGTGGCTTCTGCTAGGGGTGCAGATTGGGGGGGAGCAACGGTTTTAGCTTCTAAGGCTTCAATTTTGGCAAGTAGCATCTCGTTTTGGACCCGGAGAGATGCTACCAAGTTGCGAAGCTCGGCGTCGGTCGCCGAGCTAGGGGAAGAAGAACTTGGTTGGGAGGAGGAGGCAACCCTACCCGAGCCGCTCACCTGTTTTCCCTTTTTGACCGCAGTTGCCCAGGCACCGGTCTCGCCTTGGTGGTGGCGCTTGGTCGCCCTTAACGTCACGCTCGCTTGGGGGCGCCTGTTTCTTGGAGTTGGTGACGTCACCGCGGGAAGCTGAGTCACCGCCGGTGGCGCGATGCTGCTGACGTGGCTTCTTCCTCGTCGAGCCAGGTTTTCCGCCCTTTTGGGCGGCCATCTTGGTGTCGAGGCGGTACTTGGCGGTACAGTCTCTGGAGTTTGTGGCACGGCCGCCACCACAAACAGCACATTTCGGATTGCACTCATGAAGGGCCCGCAACCCTTCCAAGGAAGGAGCCTGCAGTCCACACAGGCCGCACTTGTCTTGCATTGGATTTGGGCATGAGTCTGCTCTATGGCCCACGGTGCCACACAAACCACAGGCAGGGATAGTGCGTAGGTAGGGCTGCACTTGGACAATCTCCGAGTTGTAGTTCACTGTCCGCGGCCTCACTTTGCCGGCAAAAGTGAGGCGAGCCTTATTGGAGGTTCCAAATTTACGAATTTCTAAGATGGTGCCATGCCTCCACTGGACACCGTCTTTCAGAGTTTCCACTGTTTCCTGATTTGCCACAGTAATGACGCCGTAGCAAATTTCTTCGCCATTTTGCTTGAGATGGCCCCGCAGCAGCACGTCTCCCTGAGCCGATTTCATCACGAAATCACCAAGCAGGCGGTCTGCCACGTAGGCGTTCTTGGTGCTCGCAATGAGTAGATTTTGCTCGCGGTAAAGGACGAAGCTTAGTTCTGCCGCCATTTGCGCGCCGAGGTAGGCACGCAAGGCTAGGCCCAGCTCACCATATTGGAAGGCACTCCCGATGGCCACAGCAGCTCGGGGCTTGATCACGACGAAATCGTCGGGTTGGAACTTGGGGAGAGGTTTGGGCCTCCATGTTGATTTAAGTTGGCGGTCCTTGGCCACACGCGAGACGGGACCGTGCTGAGGTGAGGTCGACTTGCCGGTTGTCGATGTGGCGTCTGCCGTCATTTTGGCGTTCCGGCGCTGAGAGCGGCTCTCAACGAGACGCAGGAGATTATCGTTCCGGAGCTGGTCCGATGCTGCCGAATTGGGTTCCTTGGCTTGAGGAATCGTCGACCAGGCCTTGGCGTCCGGGTCGTAGCCGCGTTGAGGTGGGGAGTTCGCCATGTTGGTGCGGAGAGCGGCTTCTGCGTCGCCGGGTGCCGGTGCAGCCGTTAGGCTTAGCGGCGGCGCCGCCAAGCACGAGTGAAAGTCCGCTCTAAATTGGCGAAAAATTTGGCCCATCTACATGAAAGTGATGTCCCTGTGTGATGTGTGATGGGTGGCGACGAACGTTCGGGCAAGAGCGCGCGCCCTGCGCATGGGCGCCTATGTATCGGCGGTGAAAGACCGGCCAACGCTGGAACGGAGAAGGAGCCAAAGAAGCTGTTGGCTTTGTTGGCTATTGTTCTCTGCATTCGAATTTTTCGCGCTCTTCTCGTTTGCCATCGTTTCCGCTGTACACTGCTACAGAGTTTTCCAAGGTAGCAACGGCCATTCATTGATTTCTTTCGACAAGATCGGCCCTCGAAACTTCTATGATGAAACCACAACACGCGAAGATAACCACAGCATGCATATTCGTCAATACAAACAGTGTTTCCCCGTGACAGTGGTGAACGAAGAGTCTACCAGCGTCAGCACGTCTGTTTGTTAAACCTGCGCGATGGGAGCGCTGCCATACCACGTGGTATGCAGAGTCCAGGAAAGATGTTGACGGACCATGCGAGCTTGTGCCGAATGGCGTCTCCACGCCTTCTATATACCTGACAGCTAATGTCAGAGGTATAGATCGTAGGCGTAACTGCCATGCTCTTGCGCTCGCATCTTTTTTTGTGCCGTTTCTTTGTGTCATCTTTGTACCTTCCTCATCGTCCCGAAAACCGCGATTCTGCGGCAGACACCACGGTCTTCTGGCTCCTGAGTATCATCAGTGAAAAGGTACGAAAGGCTACTTTACTTTTGCTAAATGGTTAGAAGCTTCCTTTAAGATCGACTCATTCCGCTGCCGAACCAGAGACGTATCGTGTCGACGCGTATGTTAAGCGCCATTTTTGCAACGAAACAATCGGCACGATTGCGAGCTCAACGCGACACACTTACATTAAAGCTATGTACTCAGCAGCACCCTCGGCTTCGAAAGCGCGGAGATACAGTTTGGGCCACCAGGGCGTAGTACACAAACTTTTGCTGCTGACTGTGCTCGTTTCAGATTCATTAGCATTATCGGCTTATTTTACGTTTACTATAGGACGAACGGCTCTCCCAGCGATCTGTAATTACGCCTGTCTCGAGTCAGCTGATTCCATCCCATGCCTGCAAATTTCCACCACCTATATTCCTCTGACGCGACCTCTACTGCTTTTCTCTTGCCCTCATAACCACCTGTAATTCTAAAAGAACTACGCTTAAGTGTTCAACACATGGCCCGCTCAACTCAATTTCTTCCCATACTCCTGTTTGCCTTCTAATCAACATCAAGGAAGTTTTAAATACTTTAAAACTGCTTGATCCACATCGCAGTCTTCCTCTCTCAAGATTAGACATATCAATTTGTCTGGTAACCCCCAAGTTTCTGTTACATATGTTAGTACTAGTATAATGCAGCGATATTATACTCTTTGTTCGAAGGTTAGCGGTAAGCTGCCGCTCACGACTTGGAAATGCCCCTGTGTACTGCTAGCTGGCTTGCTTCTTCTCGACTAATTTTCCTCTTTCTCTCCTCAAACTGAGAGAAATCTCGTGCCTGAATATCATGCGATTAAAATGCGCACCGACTAGAACGAATGTCCTATGTTATGGATTTCAGTCGTGATGACGATGGCGTTATCTCGCTCTGTGGAATGAATGCGCTTATCCCGAGCGACAGACTCATACCCTTGCATACACCTCTCCAGGAAAGGCGATGTACATGCGATGCCGTTGATTGAGAGACTGGCCCTGTAGCGACAAACCCAGGACGGCACCCAGAACCACCGACGAGGCGATGACGCACGGCTCCCAGTGGCGTGTCGCCCAGGCACAACGGCTGGGACGGTCAGTTCCCTCGGTGTACTGCATGGCGATACGTTATTCTTCTTTTTCTCCTCTTAGCTCGTGGCTCATACCCACGATCTAGAATTGGTCAAAAATGGTATGAGACAAAGCTTATGAACAAATAAAGTATATTCGTCCTGAACCACTTTTCTTTGAAGCCTCAAAAACACCTTGGAACACTTATTATGCCTTCAACGAATATATTCACCAAATATTTTATCAAGAAGCCCCACTACGAGGCGTATAGATACTCCACGAGCAATATTTGTGTTTCTCATTCCTCCTCAACGCTCTCCGTTGCGGCGCCAGTTGTGGTGAGCCGCCTCCGCTGTTTCCTCAAGTGGCTTCAATGTTGTGCTTCTTATTTTTTTCAATGCGCTGTAGTCGACACGTGCTTATGGTCCCTATTACTGCAATAACGTTGGTTTCATCAAATTTCTGGGCTACAGTGTACTAGATGTTTGAACGCAGCCGTTTGTTGTCCTATCAAGTGGCATGAGTAGTACGTCGTCCGCGCACACATCGGCTCAGCGATCGATGGAGCACTCCGGACTCACTCTGAGAGGACTCACGTGATGAAGAGTCGACCATGGCCGCTATAACGCAAAGCTATTTAAATCTGTTTCTATCCAATTTTCTTCGTTAGCGCTCCGCGATTTGTCAAACACGTTTAGGGCCACATCGACATCGCTTATCGGTGACGAAACGCCAGGACTGTTCATATAACTCGCCGTGATTGCTTAGTGGCTGTGGTGTTGGGCTGCTCAGCGCGAGGTCGCGGGATCGAATCCCGGCCATGGCGACCGCATTTCGACGGGGGCGAAATGCGAAAACACCCGTGTACTTAGATTTAAGTGCACGTTAAATAAGCCCAGGTGGTCCAAATTTCCCGAGTCCCCCACTACGGTGCGCCTCATAATCAGATAGTGGTTTTGACACGTAAAACCCCACAATTGAATTTAACTGTTCGTATTAAGATAACGTGTACATACTGATTACGCATGATTAGCCTGAACATAAGAACTCGAAAATATTTCTCTACGATTTGGCGCCTTTGCCACCATTAGCGATCCCCGCAGGGGCGTCTGCGTCAGCAGGCGTTTGGTGTGTTGCGACACCACGTACCCGAGCACACGAGGGTTGGACCCTCCAGCGTGTAGCCGTGCGCGGCTTAGCCGTGTCCGGAGAAAGGGGGATCCTGGAGATTGAGCCGATGCCGGGTGTTCGGACCTTTAAGGCCCCCCGGCGTAGGCTACACACCTCTTTGCATGTGCTTCACGTAGACGGCACCCCCGGACTGACCCACCCGGGGTAAATCGGTAGTTGCCTTTTCCTGTCTCTCTCTCCATCCAGCCTTCGTCTTTCTCTCACTTTTCATCTTTCCTGTCTTCTCCTAGCTTCCGTTTACTTCTAGTTTTTCCAGGCAGCAAGGGTTAAGTGAAAAGCCAATCTAGGTTATCTCATATTTGGTTATAGTGATAACGTACAGCTGGCGTTTGCAGGACCTGGTTTTCAGTACCTATAGCGTCCCCTTGTAGGGCTCAACGGTGGGTGGCTGGCTTTTCCTCGCCTTCAAGATCAGCCTCAGAAAAGAGAGCGCCCCGAAGATGTTTTCCAGTTCTTTGGACTCAAAGGCCGAACTTCCCACGATACCATGTCATTCGCTCAGAAAAACCAGATAAGCAAGTACGAACAATCTCCCCTTTCGTAGTTTCCAAGTCTTTACCTGATGTCTTTGGCCCAGGCTAGAAGGCATCAAGGATGGCAAGTGGTGATCTCCTCTTAGAGTTCCATGATCAGAAACAATGCGAAAAGTTGCCCAGTCTAGTGTCATTTGGGGATGTTCCATTGACAGTAACTCCACACCGCACTCTGAACACCACCCGCGGCGTTGTCTCTGATGATGATTTGCTCCAGCTGACAGAGGCTGAGCTCTTGGAGGGCTTCAGTGAGCAGAATGTGATCAACCTCAGAATTTGGATGAGAAGGGATGGTAAAGAAATCCAAACGAAGCACTTAATAATCACTTTTGGTTCAAGTGTCTTGCCCGAGTCAATCGAGGCCGGCTACATAAAGCTCCGTGTTAGGCTATACGTGCCAGATTCCCTCCGATGTTTCAATTGCAAGCATTTCGGCCACAGTTCGCAGAGCTGCCGAGGCCGTCAGACTAGTGCGAAATGCAGTGCCCATGAACACACCTCTGAAGCTTGTGAGAATTCTCTCCACTGTGTAAACTGTGATGGGGAGCACGCCGCGTACTCGTGGTCGTGCCCATCCTGGAAGAAAGAAAAAGAAATTGTAACAATCAAAGTAAAAGTGAATATATCATTCAAGGAGGCACGCAGGCGGGTTTCATACCTGCCCAAGAAAAGCTTTGCCGATGTGACGCGTCAGGGGGCAGCGACACAAAGGCTTTAAGCGGCTGTCCGACCCACAAGCAGTGAGTCAGCAGTTACGCCATCTGCCCCCGCGGCGGCTGCAGCCAGCGCTGCTCCGCCAACCCAGCAGAAGGGACCATCGACCCCGAACATGGGCGCAGCCGAGGCTGCCTCAGCCTCCCCGGCCCCTTCCAGCGCTGGCAACAGCTGGCGTAGCTCAATCTCACAGGCAGCCCCATCGACCTCCGTGCTGGTGGGCGCAGGGGTCTTGCCCTCCGAGGCAGGACTCTCTCTGGTCACTTCTCGCTCGCAAGAGCGCGTGTCTGGCGCCTCAGAAGAGGCAATGGACACTACCCCTATCCTCAAGGCATCCCCGCAGGGACGTCTGCGTCAGCAGGCGTTGGTGTGTTGCGACACCACGTACCCGAGCACATGAGGGTTGGACCCTCCCACGTGTAGCCGTGCGCGGCTTAGCCGTGTCCGGGGAAAAGGGGATCCTGGGGGTTGAGCCAATGCCGGGTGTTTGGACCTTTACGGCCCCTCGGCGGCGACAACACACCCCTTTGGCCTCGGCTTCACGTAGACGGCACCTCCAGAATGACCCACCTGGGGGAAATCGGCAGTCGCCCTTTCCTGTCTCTCTCTCCTCAAATCTTCGTCTTTATATCTCACTTTTTGACCTTTCCTGTCTTACTCTCTCTTCCATTTACTTCCTTTTCCTTGGCGGCAAGGGTTAACCCTGTGTGGCTATCCAACCTTGCGTACACCATATTTGGTTATAGTGACGGCGTACGACTGGCGTCGTGCAGACTTGTATGCAAGCTCTGCCGCGTCCCCTCGTTGGGCTCCGTGGTGGGCGGTCAGCGCTGTTGCCGAATGTTTATATATTTTCATGGAAACTTCTTCCCCCCCCCCCTTCCTGATCGCCCTCAGAAACGAGGGCGCACCGAAGGTGTCTTCCAGTTTTTCGAACACCAAGTCCAGAATTTCCCCCGCTTCCACGTTATTCATTCTCAAAAGACAAAGAAAACAGTGCAAACCATTTCACCGTTCCTTGTTTCAAAGTCCTTGATTGATGTTTTTGGTCCAGGTTACAAGGTGTCGAGGATGGCAAGCGGTGACCTCCTCTTGGAGCTCCGCGATCAGAAACAATGTGAGAAACTACCGAAACTAGTGTCATTTGGGGAGACCCACATAACAGTAACCCCGCACCGTACAATGAACACCACCCGTAGTGTTGTGTCGGATGACGATTTGCTTGAGCTGACTGAAGCGGAACTCCTGGAGGGCTTCAGCGAGCAAAATGTGATCAATGTCAGAAGAATTAAGATGAGGCGGGATGGCAAAGAGATTCAGACGAAGCACCTAATAATTACGTTTGGTTCAAGTGTCTTGCCCGAGTCAATCGAGGCCGGGTACATCAAGCTCCGTGTTAGGCCATACGTGAGAAATCCGCTCCGATGTTTCAAATGCCAGCGTTTTGGCCACAGTCCGCAGAGCTGCCGAAGCCGCCAAACTTGCGTCCAGGCCCTTGTGTTTCAAGGGCTCTAAGAAGGCAGTAGTGCTCTTGTAAATTTTTAGAATCAGATATATTGTATACATCGTATCGTTCTTTTCAAATGCATCCTAATATTCATAGTACACGTCACATGTCACGGCCATAATCTGATTATACAGATTTTATGCAATTTAGAGCGACTATTTTTAATGCCCCTTTACAGCCACGTCACACCAACTTCATAGAACTCATAACTACACATCGAACTCATTACCAACGGCATGGCGCTCTTTGGCCATACATGGCCCTTGCGCCATTAAACACCAAACATTCATTCATTCATATCCTCAAGATGCACCAAGCGCCTAAGGAGCGGCGAGGCTCCCTCGAACCCTCGAGAAAGGGCAAAACCCCCGTTACAGGGCCTCGAAAGAGCTCTGTAATCTAAGGCATCACTTCCGTTTCCGTACACACAGCACCAATTTACTTTGAATATGGATACACAAATCATTCAATGCAATGTCAGAGGTCTTCTTAAAAACCTTGATGATGTGCAAGAACTTATCCACAAACACAATACAAAAGTGCTGTGTTTCCAGGAAACACACTTCGTTTGCAGCTAAAAACGCCCCTTGAAGCAGTGGCGGTTCGACTTGTTCTCCTAAACAAACTCATCACCATTTCCTCGCTTTACATACCCCCACATTCCCCGCTGGGGCGTCTGCGTCAGCAGGCGTTTGGTGTGTTGCGACACCACGTACCCGAGCACATGACAGTTGGACCCTCCCGCGTGTTGCCGTGCGTGGCTTAGCCGTGTCTGGGGAAAGGGGGACCCTGGGGATTGAACTGATGCTGAGTGTTTGGACCTTAAGGCTACGGTGGAGGCAACACACCTCTTCGGCCTCTGCTTCACATAGACGGCACCTCCAGGTTGACCCACCTGGAGGAAATCGCCAGTCGCCTTTTCCTGTCATCCTACCAATTCTTCGTCTTTCTCTCCCACTTTTCCATCTTTCCTCTCTTCTGTTCATTTATTTTACCTTCCTATTTACTGGCGGCAAGGGTTAACCTTGTGTAATATATCCAGTCTTGGGTATATATATATATATATTGGCACGCGCTAGTTACGCTAGATGTCGAGGAAGAAGAAGTGTGTGTGGTAGCTGCTGCGAAAACGAACTGTAAACGGCCGTTCGCTTAGAACTGACTGACTGGCTTTTCCTCTCGTGACAAACTGGTGGAGGTGCTGGGTACGCATCCATTGTATGCCTACGGGTCCTCAACCAGAAGCTACCGACGCCAGTACCTCGGGGACGGCAGAAATCTATCGAAGCAGCCGTCGCCTCCAAGGTCTTCCACCGCAATACAGCCCCCTGGCAAGCTCCGTGAGGAAGATGTCAACAACTACCGCAAGCCAAACCGAGGGGATCCCAAATGCTGCCGTACCATGCATTCTCAACGCGCCTCGCACGCCTAACCCGTTCCATGGCGACGCCTTTGAGGACGTTGAAGACTGGTTGGACCACTTCAACCGGGTCGCCGCCTTTAACGACTGGGACGATCGCCGTAAGTTGAAGAACGTCTACTTTTCCCTTTTAGACGCGGCGAGAGTATGGTACGAGAACCACGAAGCCTCATTTACCAGCTGGCAGGAGTTTTACCGACTGCTTTGCGAAGCCTTCTGCACTCCCGAAAGGAAAGAAAGAGCCGAACAGGCACTGTCTTCGAGGTTCCAAATGCCAAACGAAACCGTCGCCATGTTCGTCGAAGACATGACGCGATTGTTCCGTCGGGCCGATCCACTAATGCCAGAAGACAAGAAGGTGCGTCTGTTAATGCGAGGCGTAAAAGAACAGCTTTTCGCGGGCCTCGTGCGCAATCCTCCTACAACAGTCTCTCAGTTCGTTCGTGAGGCAACAGTCATGGAACGTATGCTTCGGCAGCGGCTCTCGCAGTATGAACGCCAGACCACCATGACTGCTGCATGCTCTCTCGTACCTGCAAATGATGACAGGGAGTCCCTTACCGAGCTAATACGACAAATCGTTCGAGAAGAACTGCAGAAGTCCTATGCATCAGCTCCGACACCTCCCAGTGCCGCGGTTCTTACGGATGTCATTCGGGAAGAAATCGGCAAAGTGGTTCATCCTTCGCCACCAACACGACCCGAACCTCCCACGTTCTCGTACGCGGATGCTCTTCGGGCTTCCGCGCCGTCGACGGGCCGTTTTTCACAGCCGCCTGCTGGGATTTCTCGACGCTCCCCAAGTCCGATCCACCGCACGAATCCGCAAGCACCTTTTCATCCTGGTCCGCGGAAATCTACAGTATGGCGCGCCCCCGACAACAGTCCGTTGTGCTATCACTGCGGGGAGGCTGGTCACATGTATCGCGACTGCCAGTACCGACGGATTGGTCTGCGGGGATACCATCCGGACGCCCGTTGCCCGCGCTATGGCGAACGCCCGCACGACATCGAGCAATACTTAGAAAATAACCGGCTTCCTCCTGCCCAACAGCGAAGACAGTCACGGTCGCCTTCACCTCGTCGGTACGCGTCACCAAACCGTCCTCGACCCGCCTTTGATTCCGCTGGAGTCAACGGTGGAAGCCCGCGCCGGGGAAACTGAAAACGGCGACCTCCGGGGGTGAGGCCGCTGTCATGCGAACCGTCAAATATCCTCCGCCGACGCCATCCCCTCGCGACGTACCGCTGACGCCTTCATTCGAAACTGCAAAAAGAACTTCTGCTGCTATTACTGCTTCAATCGACGGTTATCCGGTAACTGCACTTGTCGATACGGGAGCTGACTACTCGGTTATGAGTGCCTCACTGGCCACTCGGCTACGCAAGGTGCTGACAGCGTGGGACGGCCCACATCTGATTACGGCCGGAGGACACCTCGTGTCACCCATTGGACGATGCACCGCCAGTCTTGCAATTTCTACTTCGACTTTCGTAGCGTCTTTCCTTGTGCTGCCCAAGTGTTCTCGGCTAGTCATACTGGGCATGGATTTTCTCCAGGAGTATGGGGCGATCATTAACCTTCGTGACTTGTTCGTGACTTTTTCTAACTACGTTTCTTCGGATTCGAGTGTGGAGGATGAACATCACCGCGCGGCTTTACGCGTGGTCGATGACTGCGTGACGTTACCGCCTCGAAGTTACCGCCTCGAAGTTACCGCCCCGTCGAACCCGCACCACTAGATACTGACGACGATTCGGGATTTCTTTGTACTCTTCCGTCTTTAAACCTTGCTCAACAGCAACGCCAAGATTCCGAGCTCCAGCCCTTGATTGAATACCTTGAAGGAAGCCGCCCACAACCCCCACGGCAGTTCGCGCGTCACTTGTCATCTTTCTGCCTACGTGGCGGCATCCTATACAAGCGGAACTTTCACCCTACGGCAACCGCTTTCCTGCTCGTTGTTCCCGCTACTCTCCGCGACGACGTTATACGTGCATGCCACGACGAACCAACGTCCGGGCATCTTGGTTTCACGCGTACTCTCGCGCGGATCAAGCAGAAGTACTATTGGCGAAAACTCGCCAAAACCGTGAAGCAGTACGTCAGAAGTTGTCGAGATTGCCAGCGTCGCAAAGTTCCACCACTGAAACCAGCCGGTCTGCTTCAGCCTGTCCGGCCTCCTTGCTCACCTTTTGAACAAGTCGGGATGGATTTACTCGGCCCATTTCCCAAGTCTTCGGCTGATAACCGCTGGATCGTCGTCGCCACCGATTACCTCACTCGATACTGCGAAACACAAGCCGTTCAGCGAGCTACTGCTTCAGATGTTGCTAACTTCTTCATCAAAAATATCGTCCTTCGACATGGTGCTCCCGCTGTCGTCATCACAGACCGTGGTACGGCCTTCACTGCCCAGTTGGTCCGAGATATCCTGCAGCTGAGCGGGACAACGCACCGTACGGCAACTGCGTATCACCCGCAGACTAACGGTTTAACTGAGCGTCTCAACAAAACGATTGCGGATATGCTTTCCATGTATGTTGCCACGGACCATAAAAATTGGGACGAACTGCTCCCGTATGTGACATTCGCGTACAACACTGCCCTACAAGAAACCACCGGGTTTCCTCCTTTTCGTCTGGTCTACGGACGCGACGTCACCACTATGCTCGACGTGATGCTCCTACCAACTTCGTCGCAACCTACCGCACCAGATACAGAAGCCTTTGTTCAGCGTGCCGAAGCAGCGCGGCACCTTGCGCGGCAACGAATTCTATCCCGACAAAGTCAAGATGCTCGTCGATACAACATATGCCATCGAGACGTCACATACAACCCGGGAGATCTTGTATGGGTTTGGACCCCTATACGTCAAAGAGGCCGGTCAGAAAAATTATTGCGCCGATACTTTGGACCCTACATAGTTTTGCGTCGTCTAAGTCCTGTCAACTACGAAGTTATTCCAGCCGACAGTTCGCACCACTCCCGTAGACCACGTTCCTCTGACATTGTTCACGTTACCAGGATGAAGCCCTACCATTCGCGCTGACTCTCATTCACAAACTTTGTGATGCGGCCCCTGTCGTCTCGTCCGTTGTCTTTCTCATTTCTTTTATTTTTTTCCTTGTGGCATTTAACATCTCCCCAACTTTATTTATTTATTTATTTATTTGTTGTTGTTTTTTTTTTTGGAGGGAGGGGTAATGGCACGCGCTAGTTACGCTAGATGTCGAGGAAGAAGTGTGTGTGGTAGCTGCTGCGAAAACGAACTGTAAACGGCCGTTCGCTTAGAACTGACTGACTGGCTTTTCCTCTCGTGACAATATATATATTAGGTTATAGTGGGAACGTACCGCTGCCGTACGCAGAATAGAATTTTTCTAATCCTGTGACGTCCCCAGGTTGGGCTCCGAGGTGGGCGGCGGGCATTCCTGCCGAATACAGTAATCGTATATATGGCTTCAAATTTCCCCCCACTCCCTGATCGCTCCCTGAAGAGTCGGCGCACGGATGAAACCTTCAACTTTCTCTTGAAACCAAAAAAAAAATAATTCCCAAGTACCATTTAATACATAGTCGAAACGAAACCAAGTCAGTCCGTACAATATCCCCATTTGTGGTCGCAGAATGTCTGACACAAGGAATGGGCTCTGGTTACAAAGTAACTAAGATGGGAAGCGGCGACCTTCTTCTTGAAGTGCGTGACACGCGCCAATACAGCAAACTGACCAAACTTGTTGCGTTTGGTGACTTTCCTGTCTCTGTGGGCCCCCACCGGTCAATGAACACTGTACGTGGTGTCATTTCTGATGACGACCTCCTTGAACTTAGTGAGAGCGAACTGTTGGAAGGATGGCAAGAACAAAACGTGGTAAAGGTGCAACGAATTAAGTTAAGGCGCGATGACAAGGAAATTCCAATAAAGCATCTAATAATACCATTTGGAACAAGTGACAATCCAATGTGACATATCTTTCCTAGAAATATCGAAACGAGTGCCTGAGGCTCACATACAATCACATTTTCTTGAACTAAAAGAGAAGTATTCCTGTGCTGAATTTTACACGGATGCTTCAAAGTCTGCTGATGGTGTTGCTTACGCAGCTCTCGGACCCTCATTTTCAATATCTGGGACACTAAACCCACACACAAGCATCTTTACAGCGGAAGCATACGCTATGCTCTCGGCTATTAAACACATAAGGCTCACAAACGTCGCTAAGGCTGTTCTCTTCACAGACTCATTTGTCGTGACAGCACTAATTAGTCTACGAAAACATAAGAATTTCGTTTTGAATGAGCTGAATAACTTATTGTGCGCCCTATATATGTGCAATCAAGTGACTGTCATATGCAGGGTACCTGGTCACAAAGGTATAAAAGCGAACGAAGCAGCTGACGAAAGCGCTACGTCAGTAACTTTTATCGACAGAGATGGAAATATTCACATCCCTGCCACAGACCTAAAGCCTTCTCTACGCCGTCAATTAAAGAATCATTGGCAAGGCGAGTGGGATACACAAGTAATGAATAAGCTTCACATAATAAAACCAAAACTGGGGAACTGGATAAGTGGGAAAACAGCACGTTACAAGGAAGTAATTATTTGCCGATTAAGGATAGGCCACACATACGGTACTCTCTCTTATCCCTTGACTGGAGGCGATCCCCCGACTTGTAGTAAGTGCGGAAATAGTCTGACAGAACTCCATGTTCTTATTCAGTGCCCTGCAATAGAAACACAGCGGAGAAAGTATTTTCCTTCTGGATATCGTGAAAATATACATCTTCACCCAGCATTATTTCTTAGCGATGAACCGCTTTTTAACCTGAATTTAGTCTTACAGTTTTTATCGCAAACAGATACTCTCAAAATCATTTGGACAGGGAATTTTTAGCACACGACTAACATCCCTTGTATTAAAGGGCTCTCTTGAGGCTCTACTGTCACTGTTATGGGTTGTTTTCTTCCATCATGTTTTTAACGAAACCCAATTCCCATCGCGCATGCCATAATCAGTGTCATCATTTAGTACCTATTTATTTTACGCCATTTACAACGATAGTTTTTAGGCCTTTTTACAGCCATGTCACATTTACCATGATGAATTCACTGTCCACTGCATTCGCAATACATTGTTAAAATTTCCTTTTGGCATGGCGCCTTTTGGCCATACGTGGCCCTTGCGCCATTAAACATCACATATCATCATCATCATACCCCCGCATTACCAATTACACAAACAGAATTTCAGTCCTTTATAAATCAATTGCCAGAACCTTATGTTGTTCTTGGCGATTTCAATGCACACAGCTGCCTGTGGGGCGACTCTCGTATAGATGCGCGAGGTCGTCTTGTTGAACAGTTCCTTTTTTTCATCCGGGGCGTGTCTGCTGAATAAGAAGGAACCCACATATTACTGCCTTGCAAACAGAACCTTTTCTTCAATTTACCTTAGCCTAGTTTCCCCGTCTATACTGCCTGAACTTGAATGGGAAGTTACCAACAATCCTTACGGAAGCGACCACTTCCCCATACTGCTAAGAACACCTAAAGAAAACGAATATCCTCCAGAGGCTCCTAGATGAAAGATTGATACAGCTGATTGGGAGAAATTCCGAATTCTCACTAGTATCTCATGGGATGACCTGTCGTTGTTAGGAATTGATGCTGCTGTGGAGTATTTTACAGCCTTCATAATAGATGCCGCATCTTAATGCATATCATAAGTAAATGGCTTGGCATGCAAACGGCGTGTCCCGTGGTGGAACGACGAATGCAGGATCGCTCGTAAGAAGCAGAACAAAGCGCGGGTGTTGCTACGTGCGCCTCCCACTGCAAATAATCTTATTAACTTTAAGAAAGTAAAGTCCCAAGGCAGGAGAACACGCCGACAGGCCAGAAGAGAGAGTTGGCAGAAGTTCTTATCGGGCATCAACTCGTATGCAGATGAGGCCAGAGTTTGGAACAAGGTTAATAGGATAAGAGCGCGATAAACATATTCACTCCCTTTGGGAAACACACAGGGCGATACACTGCAAGATCAGGCAGACTCTCTTGGGGAGCACTTTGAGCGTGTGTCGAGCTCAATCCACTATTCCCTATCCTTTCTTAAACATAAATGAATAGAAGAACGTAAGCCAGTCATACGAAAATGCAGACAGAATGAACCGTAAAACCGGCCTTTCAGTATTGCCGAGTTGAGAGCTGCCTTGAACACATGCAAGAGCACTGCACCGGGACCTGACAGAGTCACGTATGACATGATCAGTAACTTACATACTGACACACAAGTTACGCTACTGACACTTTTCAACACTATTTGGGCTGCGGGATACCTCCCATCCACATGGAAAGAAGCGATGGTGGTTCCTGTTCTGAAGCAGGGAAAGGCACTGCCTTGGCAGCAAGTTATCGTCCGATAGCTCTTACAAATTGTCTGTGTAAGCTTTTTGAAAAAATGATTAATCGCAGACTCATACATTTCCTTGAACTCAACAATATGCTCGATCCCTATCAGTGTGGCTTCAGACAACGGCGGTCGACAACCGATCATCTTGTGCGCATTGAAGGATATATCCGCGATGCACTTGTACACAAACAGTATTTCCTCTCCGTATTCCTCGATATGGAGAAGGCATATGACACGACATGGCGTTACGGGATCTTGCGAGACTTGTCACGAATGGGTATCTGTGGAAATATGTTAAAAATAATTGAAAGCTATTTATCGAATCGTATCTTCCGCGTGAAAATTGGGAACGTATTATCACGACTTTTTATACAAGAAACTGGTGTACCCCAGCGAGGCCTACTTAGTTGTACACTCTTTATCGTTAAGATGAACGCACTTCGTCCTTTTCTACGACCGGCCATTTTTTATTCCGTCTACGTGGACAGTATACAAATAGGTTTCAAATCCTGCAACCTCACAGTGTGTGAGAGACAGGTACAGCAGGGCTTAAACAAGGTGTCCAAGTGGGCAGACCAAAACGGATTTAAAATCAACCCCCACAAAAGCTCTTGTGTTTTCTTTACGAGAGGCCTGGTGCCTGATCCTTGTGTAGAACTGGGTGGACAACAAATTCCCTTCAACAAAGAGTACAAATTTTTAGGTGTTATACTTGACTCCAGGCTCAATTTCGTTTCACTCATAAGATGTCTTAAAGCAAAATTTCTAAAAACTATGAATTTATTTAAAATCCTATCCCACACATGGGGTAGTGACAGGAAGTGTTTACTGAATCTGTACAGGAGCCTAGTCTGATCACGGTTAGATTATGCTGCTGTATATCACTCTGCCACACCGAGTGCGCTAAAGATGTTAGACCCCGTTCATAATCTGGGTATCCGCCTGGCCACAGGCGCATTTAGAACAAGCCCTGTTGAAAGTCCATATGTAGAGTCAGACGAGTGGTCACTCCATTTTCAGCGAACATACATCAGCTTCACGTATTTTCTCAAAGTGCGCTCTAATAAAGAACATCCGTGTTTCACAACTGTAAGCGACTTGACCTGCGAAACACTTTTTCGTAATAGACCCTCCATGAGACTTCCTTTGTCACTCTGTGCAAGAGAACTTAGTGAAGAAATGGATGTCCCAGTTCTCGAACATCGCCTAATGCCTCCAGCTAAGCCATTACCGCCCTGGGAGTGGCAGGTGATAGACTGTGATGTGTCCTTTGTAGAGGTCACAAAGCACGCACCTGACCTCGAAATCGCTATGCGTTTCCGTGAACTTCAATCGAAGTACTCGTGCCCAGAATTGTACACAGATGCGTCAAAATCACATGCTGACGTATCCTACGCTGCTGTTGGTCCCTCTTTCTGAATCTGACGTGTTGAACCCGCAAACAAGTATCTTCACTGCAGAAGCCTATGCAGTACTGTCTGCAGTAAAACATATACAGAAATTAAAACTCGACAGAGCAATTGTATACACAGACTCGCTAAGTCTCGTAAAAGCGTTTATTTCTTTACAAAAGCATAAAGATCATGTTTTCATTAAACTTTACTCGCTCTTATGCAGTATTTATCAATCACATATAGAGTAGTAATATGCTGGGTACCTAGAGGTATCGAGGGTAATGTACTGGCTGATAAAATGGCCACATCACTTAACACTTCCTACAGCTGCTGTCCCTGTCACAGATCTGAAGCTTTTCTTGCCCAAGAAACTGCGACAACACTGGCAACGCATGTGTAACGCAGAAATAATAAACTGCACGTTATAAAGCCACAGTTAGGTATTTGGCCCTCCCCAACAAAATCACGGTGAACAGATGTCCTATTCGGTCGCCTCAGAATAGGGCGCACATTTGGTACCCACAATTTTCTGCTTACTGGAAATGAACCTCCAACCTGTGGTCGATGTGGTGAGAGGCTGACCATCCTCCACGTCCTCTTGGAGTGCCAGAAAGCCGAATCTGAGAGAAACATTTTCCTCTTGCATATCATTATTGCGTCCCTCTTCACCCAGCTATGTTTCTTGGTGAACAACCGTTTTTTAACAACAAAGCAGTCCTCAATTTCTTAAGTGATGTCCTACATGTTATAAGTTCATTAAATTCGTAGCGCATACTCTTTCCAGAGGACGTCGCTGTGGTAGTTGTCTTGTATAGCACATACCTCTGGGCTCTTCGGTTTCAAGGGCTCTAGTGAGGCAGTAGTGCTCTAGGCAATTTCAGCATCTCACGTATTTTATATATTGCATCATTCTTTCTCAATACATTCTAATGTTCATAGTACACCTCAATACTCATTCCCATAATTTTATTGTACGTAGATTTTATGGAATTTACATTAACTCTTTTAGGCCCCTTTACAGCCACGGCGCATTAAGATCACAGAAGCCATCAGTCCGCTGCGAACTCATTAACACTAGCATGGCGCTCTTTGGCCACACCTGGCCCTTGCGCCAATAAACATCAAATATTCATTCATTCACCATTAGCGCTACGTGATTGGCAAAAATGCTTTTTGCGTCACGCCAAGTTCGCTTGTCTGCCATGCAACGTCACAAAGCCGCGGAAACTTACCACGTCAAAGTGACGTGTACGCACTAAAGATGAATAAGTATTCCTAAGAAATCCTATCTTCATTTTTTTCAACAGCCGGAGACTGCCCTGTTCCCAAAGGAATGAGATGGCTGTCCACTGATGGTTTCGACGTTGTATGCTTGTATCTGCTGCGAGAACTGATTTCACTGCGTTTGCACCATGTGCAAAACGCCGTCAACGCTGCCTGTCCCCAAGGCTGCGAAGCGTAGGAGGGCTCGGGCAATCACTTTTCCCGTTAGCGCCTGTGCGCGTTGTGTCATGCTTGCGTTCTTGATCATGATTTAACGTTTCTGTCAGCCTTCAGCGATGTCTTGAAACAACTGTTGCGTTGTTGGGTACTTTAAAATGTACAAAAACTCGCAAGGCACTTTTAGTTTCCGGTGCTGCTTCACGAGCAAGAGCGACGGCCGCGGTGGATGGCAGCTGTTCGGCGGAGAAGATAAGCAATGACGCTTTGTTTACTGCCTATTTAGAGCAATTAGTACTATGTTTTACTTTTAAGTTGATGTCGCTGCGCGTTTTAAACTTAGATTTTGGGGTTTTACGTGCCAGAACCACGAGGCACGCCGTAATGGGGGACTCTGGAATTTCAAACACCTGGGGTTCTCTAACGTGCACCTAAATATAAGTGCACAGGTGTTTTCGCATTTCGATGCCATCGAAATGCGGGCGCCGTGGCCGGGATTCGATGCCGCGACCTCGTGCTTAGCAGCCCAACACCATAGCCACTAAGCAACCACGGCGGGTCGTTTCAACTTGCTCGCCTCGTCTACAGTCCAGAACATACAATAAACATTAAGTTTTTGTTACTGATGAAACGGGATGGCTCCCCATTGAAAAAAAAAAAAAGAAAGATGCGAAAAGTTAAGCTAGAGAATGCGGAGGGAAGCTGTGGAGAGAGAAAGAGACAGAGGAAAGGCAGGGAAGTTAACCAGAAGCGAGTTTCCGGTTTGCTACCGTGCTTTGGGATGGGGGATATAGGGTTTGCAAAGACGACGAAGAGCGAGAGGAGAAAAAAAGTTTAAAAGAAGGGAAAAAAAAGAAAACACAACAGAAAAGGCGTTCGAATCACAGGCGTTCACACAGGCCGGTCCATCTCAAGAAGCGCAGTAGCGCTGGCACGGCCTTCTGTTTCTGATGCGATGTTAAGTCGCGTCGATGTTGTAATATCCTTTCTTCTGACAGATGCTGGTCGTCCAACTGGTTCAGCGCGATGGACAGCGATTGTCTCCGCACACTGTACTGCGGGCACTGGCATAGAACATGACGAATGGCGAACACGGCGAAGCGGTTAAGCGCTCATTGTGTTATGTGCTTTGAACAAAGGGCTCCGTATTAAAAAGCAGGTGATGACACCTTCAAAAAAGCGTCTCGCGAGCTCCCATGCGTTACACAGAATCGGCTTTTGCTCTCTACCTATCGATGGCACTGAAATTCGACCTGCGGCGTAGAACGTTCGGTGTACGCTCGCCTTAGCTATCCGCATGCTGACTGTACAACCTGGCGTCGGGTGAGCATTAAAGCCTTTTCGCAGGGCATTCAACCTCGTTTTAAATTCCTCTTAATATCACTCCGCGGTAATGGGAAACGCCTGAACTTCGAAGCCCTGATGTCTGCAACTAACGCAGATTCACTTTACCCTAGCTGTGTCATGCGTTGTGGTCAATTCTGAAACTTTCATGTTTCTTTTTTGTTTTCTTTTCTTGCTAGTGGTGCTAGCGAGTGCTTGCTCCCTTTTTGTTCTTTTGCATGAAATGGGTCAATATATGTTCATGTTGCTTCACTGTAGTTGTCTCTGCTTTGAAAATGATTTCAGTGTAGCACGGGGTTTACAAGAATTATTGAATGCCATGCTTTGTATTTTCTTTCAAACTTAATATCGTGTCAACGTACTCTTTAACTAACCAAAAAGCGCTGCATTGGCTATGCCGACTCGGGGCACTACAACAGGCGATAAAGCATGCAGTTTAATTCCGTATTTGGGTGCGAGGGTGATACTAGTAAAAATGGTGGCGACGCTAAAGAATAACATAAAATATAAAAGCAGTATGCTTTTGACTGACCAGGGAGGCAAATTTTCTGCTATGGCGTCTTCGATGTCTCACTCGCATGCTGCAGTGAAATCATCTAAACAATCTGCTTGTTTACCGATGGAATACGCGAAATAAATGCTGCGGAGACAGCGGTAAAACGCAAGCATAAAAACAATCAACCCTCAATTATTGCCAGAGTCCTATATGTGCTATTTTTGTCTAGCTCATTGTGCTGGTTTTCAAGCTTTACTTTCGCTGGCTTCTAATGTGGCCGCGCCTGTACGAACCATGCATTCGCAGGCGCGACGGCACTCCCTTAACCTACAATAAAAAATACACGGCATGTAAGCGAACCAAGTGTGTGCATAAAGAACGTTGGTTCACGGGCCAACAAATGAAGCCATTAGCGGGCGTTATAACGAAAGCGCCATATTGGCGATGAGCTCCACTTCTTAGGCAAGCTTGTTGGCGTTCATCTGCGACAAACACTTGGCGCGTAACGAGACAATGTCGTCCTAGAGAGCCGTGAAGTCGGACACATGTCCACTATGGTACAGTGCAATTTCCTTGCGTACACTGGCACCGCAGAAGTAGCTATCTGCGACGCGCACAAGCGGCAAATCGCGCGCACACGCTTCAGTCACGCCTGCAGTGGAAGCAGGAGTCTCCGGCAAGAGGCCCGCCTGCGGTTCCAACGGCCGCCGCTACGTGGTTTTCAGTGGCGCGCCTACTCTGTGCATGGCGCATAGTGAAAAAATTTGCGTGGCAGCATAACGTAGTTCAACGCTTTCGGCACGTATGCGACATCGCTGTGCCATATCTTCTGCACTGCGCGTCCGTTGTGGCGACATTTTTAACGCCCCGCTGTAAGCCACGACGATAGTCGAGGAGCCACCACAAGGTGAGCGAGGGGAAGCAAACCAATCGGAAAGCACGGCATCACTATCCTCACCCGGTTATCTGTTTTCACTGCGCTATCTCTCCCACACCGACACCCTCTTCTGCGTGCTCCTCGCCTCTCTCTTGTCAGCCAATCAGAAAACGAAAACCTGTCGCTGTAGGCGATGCTATTCGTTTTGAAGCTGAATAAAAGTCACTGCCTATAAACGAGGAGAGCGTTTTATTGGGCTGTTGAAACAACCTCGAGTCCCGCAGCGGCGCTTACACAGGTGTTTGGTGTGTTGCGCCACAACGTACCAGAGCACATAGCGTTGGAACCCTACCCACGTTTAACCGTGCGTGGATTAGCAGTGTCAGGGTAATAGGGTATACTGGGGGTTGAGCCTATGCTGAGCGTTAGCTTCTTTAAGACCCCTCAGTGGAGGTAATACAACGCTTTCGCCTCGGCTTCACGTAGGCGGCACCCCTGGACTGGCACACCCAGGGGAAATCGGTAGCTGCATTTTTCTGTCCTCGCCAATATTCGTCTTTCTCTCACTTTCAAGCTTTTCTGTCTTCTCTTGATTTCCTTTTACTTTCGACTTCGGGGCAGCAAGGGTTAACCCCGTGCGGAGCAACCAACCTTGTTAGCACATGTTTGATTATAGCAATAACGTAGTTGGCGTTAGCATGAAATGTTTTTTTTATTGCGACAGCAATTATATGAGCACTCCAAGCGCATTTCTGCCGTCGGCGTCGCCGTGAGATTTCGTATAAAGTCTAAGGGCGATAAAATCGTCGCCGCACGCCGTATGCTGTTTGCGCGAGTGCAAGCCCGAGAGGGTGAGCCGGCGATCGCGGCTGAATCTCGCGCACGAAAGGGAGGAATTACGCAGTCTTCCGTCACGTGCAAGGCTTGGAGGAGAGGATATGGAGGGGGTTTCGAATTCTCTTCCGCACAGTCCGTGCGCCCTCCCTCGCCGGCCTTGGTTGCTATACCTTGAAAGCCATCTCAGACGTGGACAAGGTACACCGTGTGTACGGAAGGGGAGCGCGTTCTACTTGTGGCGGCGCGGTCGGCAGCATGCGCCCGCCCTGGCCGCTATGTCTTGAAAGCCATCTACGACTTGTATAGAGCCCGCCGCGCGCTGTTTTCGCTTAGTTCGCGTTGACGCGAGCCGCAGCACGAAGGTCAATTCGCTCGCCGCTGCTGCCGCGTTTACTCACTTCAGCGTATTGACAGCGAGTTTCCGCGGTCATCGTGCGAGATGTGTCCATGTTTGCTCGTGCGCGCGTGACACAATGCTTGTTAAATTAGTTAGTATGCATATATTCACAACATTATACAGCCGATAAAACTAATATGCTTATTAAGTATAGCTATCCACTAATTTGCTATCGCAATCAGTGCTTCGCCTTTCGGGCGAATTGCGACTTTTTTTACAACTCTTGCGGCGTCCCCTTCGTAGGCTTCATGGTGGGGGGCTGGCGTTGCTCCCGAAATCTCCACATATCCTTATGGCTAGTTCCTTCCCACTATTCCATGATCGCCCTCAGAAAAGAGGGTGCACAGAAGATGTGTTCGAGTTCTATGGACTTCAAAGAGAGAACTTCCCACGGCTCCACGTCATTCTCTTGCAAAAACCGCAAAGACAAGCACGAACAATCCCCCCTCTTCTTGTTTCTAAATATATTAGGCTGTTGGACCAGGTTACAAACCAGCGAACTATTTATGCCCCATAGATGTCCATAGAACATCATGTTCTAGACATTGCACACATCCTATAGATATCTATATTTCTCCAAACAACATTACAAATACGTACTATGGATAATCTAAGTCCCATCCAGATAACGTTGCTGTAATGTTGAAAGGATGTCTCAGCTGAACATAAGTGACGTCTAATAGATGTTCGTTTAAGGGATGCAGGAGATCATAGAACACCTAATGGATCTTCCCTGTTCACTTATTCCAGTGTCCGAAGCATAACTGAAAGCACAGTGTGCAGCGTTGGCCAGCTGTCATTGTACACATGCACGTGGTTTCGACACGGAGTGCAGGGCTGCTCGTCCCATTGCGATTACGTCACTTATATTTTGTATGAAGCTTTTATTCTCACCCCGCCACTGCAGTGCCATTAGTATCTACGATTACTGTTAGATAGCACTGTTGTTGCTCCTGCAGTGTAATACATTTGTGGTGCTATTCGAATTATGATTAGATACTGGCAGCAAAGTTTGATGCTGGAAACAAAACGAAAGGAACGCACATTTGGAAACTGGATGCATGCCAGCTATGTCATGCTACAGATGCAGCGATGGTGATAGCCCTATAGCAGATACTGCCAAGTGGGAATGGTACTGCTGCGGTGGGATGAGAAAACAACTTTCATACAAAATACGGGCGGTGTTTATTGCAGTAGGGAGAGCAGTGCTGAACTCTGCACGAGAACTACATGCCCACGCATATGCACAATGATTGGCCGACGGCATGCACTTTACCTTTAGTTATTAGTTATGCTTCGGCCGCATGCTTCGCTGTCCGCATTTCATTTGTCCTCGACGGTACATATGCTGAGGCACATTAATGCCACCACAGTTACCAATGTTGTCGGCAAATAGCTGGTGAGCTTGTTTGAAATGTTTTGTTAACGTGCAAGCATGTAAATGCCAAAATAAATATTGTAACACTCATGAGGTATCTTATTATATAGAGTTCTAGCGCTCATCAAAATGTGAAGACTGGGTTCACAAGATCGTAGATCTGTATTTTGATGATTATGATTTATTGCAAATCTTGCAATGGCTACATGAATAAAGTGAGTCTCACAATGTCATATCACCATTACTATTTATTTATACAATTGATAGCAACTTGCCCATGAAGCTTGGAAATTGCTCCCTGAATTAGTCGTCGTCTTGGACGTTTTCTTGCTAAAAATGCCCAACGAAAAGGTCAGAATATTAATGATCACGGACTTATAGCGGAGAATGTTACAATTTCTAATATAATAGCACAGTTTCAATTAAATGAAAACATTATACTCAGTGACAACCCAAGAATTCAGTAGAAGCTCTGCCCAAAATATTTCACTGCTCCTGCCTTCCGTGTCACAGTGCTCCAAAAACCATTCCAGAGAGATACCAATATGGACAGCTAATGCATGAATGTATTTGGCTGGTGCATTTATGTGAACTCTCTGAGCAGGGCAGTGATGCATTTTCCCATTTTCTTAGACTGTTGCTGACTCTACCGTGTGTCCCAGCTAATGCGAGCCAAGTTGCTCAACAAGGAGAAAAAAAGAACACAGGGCAAGATACAATAAGACCTGTTGTGTTTGGAAGTCACGCCACTTATGTCTGAACACCTCTTTTTTCGTTGCGCAGATTGGCTAACATTACCTAGGTCATCCTACAGAATAAAAGCTGACCATTGCTGTAAGATACTGTAATTGGTTTGCAAAATTCGACTAATAGAATTACAGTATTTAATTCCATGGTAAAATTTGTCAGAAACGCAGCACCTTTGTTGTATTCACCAGCACTTACGCAGATGCCCCATACTCCTAATGCACACCTGGCCACAAAATATTACGGACCATGATATCTGAGAAAATCTGAACATCTCTGGCAAACTCAAGACACAGACTGATATTTTCATTTCGGGCCTCGACTAGAATATGCTAACAACATTGTAGTATGCAGTTTTACTGGCTATTGCTACAGGCTGCTTGGGAACTGAACGTTTTCCGAGATCCCGTAGTCCGTAAAATCTTGTGGCCGGGTGTACACTCTTAGCCACCGCATTGCACAGGTTGCTATGGCTCAATTTGATGTTAAGCCCAGATAAAAATTTTGAGTGGTCCGAAAAATTCAAACCATATCTACACTGCAAACACTTGTATATTTAAACTTTTCTTTTATTACAATGACATAATTAAACCTTTATACAAAAGTCCAACAAAATTGCTGAATATATTAAGATATTGCAGTATATGCTACCAGAAATGTTCTTCGAATTATGGAGTTAAGCTACGAAGTTGCATCATGGATTACCAACTAGCCAGATCTGTAACATTCGTAAAAAAATAAATTCTGTGCCATTTCAAATCAGCAATTGCAGCAGAACTTTTTGTTGGGCTAGTTGGTGCATGTTACTGAAGTACTAAAGCGCCAAACAGACGACACTTGTCCGTGTCTCTTCTTGTGTCGTCTGTTTGCCACTTTAGTACTTCAGTAGCAAATCAGCAAGCTTCATGCGGATAAAAGTTGAAAATTTTGTCAAGCAATGTTAATTAGCTAGGTGAATAGCTTTAGTGCAGCTAGACCCAAATCAGGTAAGATAACGCAACACTAGCATGCCTGCAAACTAACATTTGCACCCAAGTTTTGAGGCAGACCACTGTAAAGCTAAACTGACTGTTACGCTGGACACTTCTGGGGCTTCACAGTATATTTGCATAGATTTGGTGCATTAATAGCTAGAACTTCTGATAACAAACGTTTTGAGTTCCTTTCATGCTCTAGAATCTTGAGGGAACAATTTATGAAGGTGAAGTTTTTTTGCTGGAGAGCGAACTACTCGCATTACTGCTTGCTGCTATGCAAGTTTATTCACTTTTCCGAGGTTAAAAACACGCACAGCTATGTGAAGAAATCATAAGACAAGACAACATGTGTCATATTTTCTTGTACATACGTGACGTAGGACTCTATGCACGTCTGGACACGCAAAGCGACATCTTTTTGGGTGGCGCGCTGACATCCAACAGGCTTGCCAAACAAATCTTGGAGCTTCTGTTTACAAATGTCCCAGCTATAGTCGGATACAACTTAAGTCTGCAGTGAAGCCCTGCCCACGCCCTCATAACCATCAGCCACTGTTTCTCCACAAGGCTGCAAATAGTTCCTACTTCAAACTTTTCCTGTCACCTAATTAAGACAGCAACCACAAAAATAACATTATAGGCGCATAATTTTATATGTTTTCAATCGTCTATAATAGTGAATCGATAAAAGCCTAATTCTTTATTGAACTGAAATAAAACGCTTGCTTCTCTGCAACTTAGTGTCAAGTTTCACTTCAGTTGGCAGTGAAGTTTCAAGAGTAAAACGGGCTCAGCAGTGAAATGAGCTGTACCGCGGACTTTTGAAAAGTGAAATTCTCAGACTCCATACACTCTATCCATATCTGTTGCACGTTTTCATTGGAGTCTTCCCCACTTCCGCCGATGAAGACAAAAAAGCAGATGCTCTCGAAGTACGACGCCATTTCGAAAAGGTCATGTGATGACGATTGTGTTTGCTTCTGTAACTGGCTGGCGGAGTAACATAATCCCACGCAATCTGTGTGCCTTGGTTGCCAACTGCTGTTTTTAAAGTTGCATCCTACTACAGTAAGTTCCTCCTCGTGCGGCTGAAACCAGACGCGTACCATTCCCGCAAAGTAAAATATCAAATTAGTGAGCATGACGGTCTGGTCCCGGTGGTTGCTGGCGCTCACTTGCTCACATAGTTGAAGCCGATCTTCAACATCAGTGTTGTTGGTGCCAGAAAAGGTTCCAGGGTCGTGGGGTTGTGCGAGAATGATGGTGCGCGTTGGTGCCGAAGTGCCCGAAGCATGCTCACTGGCATTGTAGATGCAGCTAAGGAGTGCCTGCTGCGTACCGTATTTGCTCGAATAATGATCGCACTCGCGTAATGATCGCACCCCTGAATTTTGTCGTCAAAATGCGATTTTTTTTTATTTCCCGTGTAATGACCGCACCCCGAACTTGCCGCAGCGATATGTCGTGTGCCAAGTCTAGCTAATATTGATCACGCTTACCATCTGTCGAATGCTACGTGAACGACTCCTCAAGACAAACCAAGCGGTCTGCATGCACCAAACATTCTTAAGCAGATGCCTCATTTCATTACTTTCATCACTTTCCGCACGTCCATGACTAAAAAAAAAGCTGCAACCAAACTTGCCGTTATTATGTGTAGGCTTTATAATGGTTGTCAACAACAACAAAAAAGGCGCCTTTCGATTCTTCTCATCTGCACTTGTGGGCACGCAACAAATCGCGAGCGGCAACAATAGTAGCCACGTTTACACTGATACGTTAAAAGTGTATCCTATTTATACGCCGACGCTTGTAACACAGCTAAGATATTCACCCACCCTTAGAGGAAACGTGCCGTATTAGGATAGTAGTGACGACAGATGCCACAGTTTCCACAGCATGCCGGCCATGTATTTCTATGTCATTGGCAGCTGAGCGCACCCATCTGTTTCTGTCCGCTCAAAGTGAACATGGCTATGTTATTGCCGCACACTTGCCGATATTAACGTTATTATTCATTACTGATACAGAAGAAACTGTTTCAATGCACGTAATGTACTCACGAGAATAATAAAAAATCGCGTTCGGCGCGTTCGGCTTGCTCCGCCAGTCGCAATTTTGTTTTGGTGTCCCGCAGCAAACGCGGGACGAAAAATTCTTTTTTTTCTTTTCGCAGGAAATTTAACCTGTGTAATGATCGCACTCCTGATTTTGCGTCAATCTTTCTGACAAAAAAGTGTGATCATTATGTGAGTAAATACAGTAAATCAGTCGATATTGATCCCGCAACCTCCACCAAAAATGTTCCAGGGGTAAAAGAAGTCAAATATTTTTACAGGATAATTACAATAACTGTAGGAGATGACAAGAAGATAGACAGCGCGCGATAATCAGAGCGTCGTCTTCTTCGAACCAAGCTTCGAATGTATTGTTCGTCAGCGTGTCACAGTATGATTACAATAAAATTTAAATGTTGCATAAGTTATATAGTTTTGTAGGCTAACGAGAAAAAAGCTATGGGCTAGGTGTAAGACAGACAAAAAATTACAACTGTGCTAGAACAATTTGTGCAAACAGGCATACAACAAGAACTATGGGGCACTTAAGCAAATGTGTGTAAATGTGAGAGCATACTTGTTGCTGTGTGTCGATGATCTATGTTACTGAGTTTAGCGTAGCAGTGAAATGTTGCCAAGTTAGTGCTGCTGCCTTATGTTTCCGAGTCTAATATTGCTCCTTATGAGGTCGCGACAATGCAAGACGACAAACTGGCCATATTGCGATCTCTCAGCCAAGTTTTATTAGGGGAGTTCTCATTAAAGTAGTTTCACGCACAATGTTCTTTCTCGATGACACCACTTTTCACCTTGGATGACACCACTTTGCTCTGCAATGACAGTACCTTTCCAAGCAACACTATGGTGTTGACACTGCATTTCTTCACTGGGTTCGTAGGCAAACTCCACCTCATACTTTGGGGGGATGTTGTCGTCATCTGATGGGCACCTGAAGTGCGATGCATCTTATTCATCATCATCATCTATGAGCTCCGGCGTCTGCAGGTCCCAGTCAACACAAAAAGCAAAGCGATATCAATACACAAAATGCGTATTATGCCTAATAACGATGCTCAAAGCTTAAAAAGAGACCGATGTGTGCATATGAATGGCGCCCAGAACATGCTGCCACTGTTATCATCATCATCATCAGCCTGTTTTATGTCCACTGCAGGACGAAGGCCTCTCCCTGCGATCTCCAATTACCCCTTTCTTGCGCCAATTCCAACTACCGCCTGTGAATTTCCTAATTTCATCGCTCCACCTAGTCTTCTGCCATCCTCAACAGCATTTCCCTTGTCTTGGTACCCATTGTAACCCTAATGGTCCAACGGTTATCTAACTGGCGCATTACATGACCTGCCCAGCTCCATTTCTCTTGATGTCAATTAGAATATCATCTATACCAGTTTGCTCTCTGATCCACACCTCTCTTTCTGTCTCTTAATGTTATGCCTAGCAATGTTCGTTCCATTGCTCCTTGCACAGTCCTGAACTTGTTCTCAAGCTTCTTTGTCAATCTCCAAGTCACTGCCCCATATGTCAGCATTGGTAAAATGCACTGATTGTACGCCTTCCTTTTCAATGATAATGGTAAGCTTCCAGTCAGGAGCTGACAATGTCTGCCATATGCAATCCAACCGATTTTTATTCTTCTATGAATTTCCTTCTCGGGAACAGGGTTGCATGTGATTAATTGACCTAAGTAAACATACTCCTTCATAGACTCTAGAGGCTGACTAGCGATCCTGAACTCTTGTTCCTCTGCCCAGCAATTCATCATTATCTTTGTCTTCTGCATATTAGTCTTCTACCCCACTCTTACACTCTCTGTTAAGGTCCTCAATCATTTGTTGTAACTCGTTTTGCATTGTTGCTGACTAGAACAATGTAATCGGCAAACCGAAGGTTGCCGAGATATTCGCCGTCGATCCTTACTACTAAGCCTTCCCAGTTTAATAGCTTGAATGCTTTTTCCAAGTATGCAGTGAATAGCATTGGAGAGATTGTGTCTCCCTTTCTGACTCCTTTCTTTATAGGCATCTTCCTGCTTTCCTTGTGTAGAATAAGGTAGCTGTAGAACCTCTGTAGATATACCATTACAAGGTATTTACGTAGGCATTCTGTACTCATTGATTATGTAACGCCTCTATGACTGCTGGTATCTCTACTGAATCAAATGCCTTTTCGTAATCTATGAAAGCCATATAGAGAGGCTTATTGTACTCTGCGGATTCGTCGATAACCTGAATAAAGGCATGGATGTAATCCATTGCAGAGTATTCCTTCCTGAAACCAGCCTGTTCCCTTGGTTGACTGAAGTCCAGTGTTGCCCTTATTCTATTGGAGATTATTTTGGTAAATATTTAATGTAATACTGGGAGTAAGCTAATGGGCCTATTATTTTTTCTTTAACTCTCCCTTTCTCTGGATTAGTATAATGTTTGCATTCTTCCAGTTTTCTGGGACCCTTGCAGTCGATAGATACTTCGTATAAAGAGCAGTCAGTTTTCCAAGCATTATGTCTCCTCCATCTTTGATTAAATCGGCTGTTATTCCATCTTCTCCAGCCGCTCTTCCTCGTTTCATGTCTTGTAAGGCCCTTCTGACCTCATCGCTAGTTGTAGGAGGAGTTTCTAGATCCTGCTCATTACTGTTTCTAATGGAGGTATCCTGGCTCCTCTGGGTATTGTACAGGTCTGTATAGAATTCTTCCGCTTCTTTTACTATATCTTCGAGATTGCTGATATTACCCTGCTTATCTTTCAGTGCACACATCTTGGTTTGTCCTATGCCAAGTTTCTTTCTCACTGATTTCAGGCTGCGTCCATTGTTTACGGCTTCTTCAGTCTTTCTCACGTTACAGTTTCGAATATCACTTATTGTGGCCTTGTTGATCAGTTTTGACAGTTCCGCGAATTCTATCTTATCTCTTGAGTTGGACACTTTCATTCTTTGTCATTTCTTTATTATGTCTTTCGATACTTGGGAGAGCTTGTCTACTGGTTGCCTCGGTGCCTTGCCCCCCACTTCCATTGCTGCCTCTGAAGCCTGCCTAGTTATGGTTTCATTCATTAGCTCTATGTCATCATCATCTCTCTCTGTTCTATTGGCGATAAGGTAGCCTCGCTGCCTATGGGATTATCTGACTGAGCTATGTCGAATGCATGCTCGGTTGCCATAATTGTAAGTTCGAATCTTTCCATAAAGGTTTTTTTTTTCTTTTCCATTTCCTTTTCTTTTTTGACGATGGTGAGCTTAAAGATTCACCTCCTATAGTGCGTTACATCTGCAGGCTTGGCGTGACGACCAACACCGGCAAAGGATGCCGAGAGCGAGTGGGGCTATACTAATCCAGGTACAACCAAATTAGTAAGGCCCACTAAGCTTCAACAAGACACGCCCTCACCAGAACAGGAATTGGCCTCCATGGTGCAGTATTCAGCCATTCCCTCCCAAATGATTCACTCAATTACCCATTGGCCCTCAGTCCCCAGCAGCTGCGGAGAACCTGACAAAGGCGGCGGTCACATCTGTAACGCAGTAGAGGGTGCTAAGGATCTCTGGGTGCGGACAGGCCACCAATGGAAACTGGCCCTTGCAACGTTTAACATCCGAACCCTCTCGGGTGTGGCTAGCTTAGCAGGACTCTTTGAGGAACTATCAGACATTGTTTGGGATATCATAGGCCTTAGTGAGATTAGAACTGGTGAGGCTTATAAATTGCTGAATAATGGACATGTCCTCTGCTATAGAGTTCTACTAGGTAAGAAGCAATATGAGGCAGGATTCCTAATCCATAAAGACATAGTGGGCAACATTGGCGAATTCTACAGCACTAATGAGAGGGTAGCTGTAGTCATAATCAAACTTAATGAGAGGTATAGATTAAAGGTCGTACAAGCCTACGCTCCGACATTCAGTCACAATGATGAGGAAGTAGATCAGTTTTATGAAGATGTTCAATTAACGATGAGAAAAGCATAAACCCAGTATGCTGTAGTAATGGCGACTTCAATACAAAAGTGGGGAAAAAGCAGGCTGGTGAACAAGCAATTGGCAACTACGGCGCCGATTCTGGGAAGGCTAGAGGAGAGATGCTGGTAGAATTAGCAGAAAGGAATAAGCTTCGAATAATGAAGACCTTTTTCAGGAAGCGTAGCAACAGAAAGTGGACCTACAAGAGCCCTAATTGTGAAAGTAGAAATGAAATTGAGTTCATACTTTCTGCTGGTCCCAGCATAGTGCAGTAATCAAAGGTTAGTGAGGGCTAGCATTCACATAAATTGGAGAAAGAAAGAGCAAAATTGGTCAAGAAGAAACAGGTCAGCCTATAGGCAGCAAGAGTAAAAGCAGACAAATTCAGGCTGGTATTGGGCTGGTACTTGCAAACAAATATGCTGCCACTGTACGATGTCAAAAGATGGCAATGGAAACTGGGAACGGTAGCATCTCAAACATTCGCTTTTGTTGCAGGGCAGTTTGTCAGCTTTCCGAGTGTCACGCGAATTCTGCAAATAGGTACAAGTCGATTCGGCACTAAATCATTACTTTAGCCACCGACACCTGACCTGACGAAGCAGTGCTGATTTGGCCCAATGGCCAGGGCAGTGCGCCTGTGACGAAAATGAGTCATTGGCCGATGTAATATGGGCCGCAAGCTGTCACAGAAATCTTGCCGCTAATATGCTCCTATTAGTGGCTTATCAGATATTGATTTGTAGATTATGCGTACAGGTTTTCGACAACCGTTGAAGTGCCACTCGCAACCTCAGGCAACCAGCTAGAAACTACCACATTTGTGCAGAACTTTGTGTTGACAGAAAGTGTTGACAGAAATTTTATAACTGTGTGTGCAAACGTGTAAATCTGAGCATTAGCCTGCTGATACGATGTGGATGCCTTCCAGTGGCTAATAGGTGCTATATTTACCCCACCCCAACATTCTTTACATAATCGTTGCTTTTGTCGCTGTTTCCCTAATCAGTTCCTGGTTTCAGCATGTAAAACTCCAGAATTTATATATTTATTACTATTATTATTTTGGACCGAAAAAGACCAAGCGCTGTCGAAAGGCTGCGTGCGAGGCACCGACTTTGCCGGGGTTTTCACTGAATATTAAAAGAATGTGGCAACAGATAATCAGCTCACAAATTGAACTATTTAACCCTTCACTATTTCATTTGCATGCATATACCAGTATTCGCATACCCCTACTCAAATTGTTCCATTGCTGTGAAAGGAAGCAAAAATACCACACTTTGGGACAAATGGCACTTGAGTGGGTGCAGCCAGGTGCAAGGAAGTAGAATTGCAGTAGGCACAAATGACGCAGCTGCACCACCACTGTAGCTATTACCTTAGTGCAGCAGGTGCTGCATGTGAGGCAGCTACTCTATCTAGAATTACAAGCCCAGCCGTCAAGCTTATCTAATGATCTACACAACCGAAAAATATTTATTGCAGAATCAAAGAAATACAATGTCATGAACTAGATGACCAGGAAGTGGCCTTGATGCGAAAGCTCGCTTGTGGTTGCGCTAAGTGAGCAATTTGCAAATTCCCTTTCTCTGAGCAGTGATGCAATGTTCAAGAAGTAAACTGTACATGGAGCATAAGACGATAATTTAAAGGCTGTAGTTAGCCAAGACATTAACAGCCTAAATACATTTGTTAGCAAATACCTTAAAGGAAAATTTTAACTAAAAAAACTATGGGGTTTAAAGTGCCAAAACCACTTTCCGATTATGAGGCATGCCGTAGTGGAGGTCTCAGGAAATTTTGACCACCTGGGGTTCTTTAACGTGCACCTAAATCTAAGTACCCTGGGTTTCTCATTTCACCCCCATTGAAATGCGGCTGCCATGGCTGAGATTCGATCCCGCGACCTTGTGCTCAGCAGCCCAATACCATAGCCACTGAGCAACCACGGCGGGTCATTTGTGGTTACAGCGTGCTATGATAGGAGATTAAAATGCTAGAGTATGCAGACGAAATTCTTTTTTTTTTTGCCAGGACAAAGAAAGCATTGAACAAACTAACTGCTGTAGAGCAATATGGAGGAATTTTAACTGCAGCTAAAAATTTTAAGCTGCAGCGAGAGTAAACTATCACAAATCAAGTGAACAGTTATTTTTTCGTCCTCTGCATTTGCGCTGTCTGTTACCATGTATCACAGGTCGTTTCACGTGATATTACTGATTTCACACTCAGTATGAGAGCTACAACACCTTTTGAATAAGAAAAACTGATGCTTACACCATTTTTATTTTTAATTACAAAGGGTCTGGATGATTCCTGGTGCTCCAAAAGTAGTATAGCATGAAAAGCATGCCCATTTTGTAGAACTTGCTTGAAACTAGACCCAGCTTGTGCATTACACACCATTCAAGAAGAATGCACACAAAGACCATCGCAAGCAGGGCACAAGACGAATGGCTATTATTTGTGTCATTCAATCAGTTACAACTACAGCACGTAAATTGCAACGAATAAAGCTTCGGTGCAATGGATCTCAACGCAAGGCCTCCAAAGTGAGCTTCGCCTGCTCCATCTCGTGGCACAAAGAGTAGAACTGAGCAAGGTTCATCTCAACGTGTACGTCCTGTCCATTCGCTAGTGCCAAACGAAGCTGCACAAAGCTGCCTCGTGGCTCCTGCGACGAGCTGGCCACTGTGACTCCGAAACGCCACTCCACGTCCCGTAGCTGCCAGGGCCGCACCTGCCAAGACAAAAGCATTTCTCATTAAAGCAAAACTTTCTCTGCCCACACACCAGTGTTTGCTGTTAGCATTAGCACTAAGTTAGTTAGTACTAAGGTTTCTAAATAGATGTATTATACAGTGCTGAATGTTAACTGACAAAGTAGCACAAGTGAATGCATCTCTATTTGCTGTAATCAAATAGTACATCACGTCATAAAACCTGTACACATATGGAGACAATGTTTTTCTCTGCGCATAAAAAAAAATTATATCCAGTTTACCGCTGCTTTGTTCTTGCACAAATTTAGCTGCAACATAGCATTGTAAGGTCTGGATCATTCAATATAACACTTGGCATTGCTACATGCCTGGTTTTCAAGAAAGAATGCCAAGTTGCTTTCACCAAGGCCTCTCAGCATGAGCAGTTTCCAGAATATGGTGGCTACGATGTATACTAATTGCTTCCATAATTTTTGCTGTATGATAAAGCATGGCCTCTGATGTTGACTTTTGCTACCCAGTAGTAGTGTTGCCATTTTAGCTATTCTATCACTAGATTTAACAACTTTTTCGTATGTTTAGTGACAAATTTTTCATGTTAGTGACCGGCAACATTTTTTAACAATACGCAAACAATTGGCGACATCTTAGCAACTTTAAAGTTAGGAAACTGGCTTCAAAGATAGCCTCCTAGAATGCACTTAATTATTTAAAAGCAACACGCGAGTGACTGAAATTGGCTCTATGACCGTAGGCTCAGTGACCATGATGATGCAATGGTTACCTTCACAGGATTCACAGTGTGCGTATAAATTGCACTTTTTGTTAGGAAGGCAATATAAATGGATCTAAAGCTCTAGGTTCTGCTTTTTGACTAAGTACATTAAACTGGTAGACATTTACAAAATTTGTCGCCAGATTTAGAACACAGGGAGAAACAGCGAGAAATTCTGAGAAAGATAGAGTAGCGATGGGACCGATGAAAGACACGACCACACAGGTGCTGAAAGGAAAAACAGTAAAACACTGAAAGAACAAAACAACACTGACAAAGCAACGCAGCACCTGTGCTGTTTGTACAAATCATTGACAGCCAATGTTTCTACGAGGGGGGCCCTGACAAAGTCAAGTCCGCTCGTCAGAATGGTGGCTCCAGCCCTGGTTTGCTCACTCTCGACCGTTTCAATGTGCTGTGACTTGTCACCAAAGTGTGGGTTCCCAATTCCTTGGCATTGCGAGCATGTCTGCCAACACGCCAGCAGCATTTAAAACTAGTTAGGTGCTGGCATTACCACCAGCGTACACCCGAGCTTTGTTTAGCAGATGACTTGGGCACCTGAAGTGTTGCAGAAAAACCGCCGTGAGGGCTTAGGCTCCTGATGCTGCTAGAGCTGAGGCTTGGCCTGATCATATGCTGTGTTACGTTTCGCCTACGACGCGCGGTAATGCCGGCGCGGATGCAACGGACTCCGGGGCTTCGTTCAAAGCGGCGGACATTTTGGCCCGTTCGACGCCGCCGCAACGCCTCCCCGCCAAGCGTGTCCAGGCGTGTTTCAGTGCCACGTGTCTTCGTGTGTGCGTGTGTGTGTGTGTGCCCACGCTTGTCAAAACGCGGCAGCCGGGGAGCGGAGCTCCCCAAGTGAGGAGCCAGGAGGTCTGTCCGTCGGCGGGTTGGCGATGCGTCACTACACTCGTCTCAACATGTCTCTCAGCTCGTCCGTGCTCCGCCGTCGCGTGGGCTCCGTGCTCCGCCGTCGCGTGGGCTCATCCCGTGACCTTCCTTCTTGCCCACGACGCCGAGAGTATAAGAGCAGCTGCCCCCGGACGCCGAGAGGGAGGCTCCGATTTCTTCTGTTGAGTTACGTGCTCTCCCGTCTCTCCACTTCGGTCGACCTGACCGGCCGCTCTTTTGCGTTGTTAGAATAAACAAGTTGTTCTGTTACCAGTCTACTCTTGCTTCGCCGGGACCTTCGGATGCTTCCAGTGCCCCAGGCCGCCAGGCCAACGCTACCCTTGGGGCTTGCGACCCATTTGCAATAACGGGCGTCAGCACCGAGACCCCAACAGCTGGTTGCCAGCGGTGAGATCGCGACAACGGAGGCCAGCAGCGAAGAGATGCGGTTGAATGTATGCTGAGCAGCACAACGACCATCCGGGAGCAGTGCAACGAGCCCTGTGTGATGACTGGTTGCCTGCAGCGGAACGACTGCGCTGAATTCTTGGCTGCGAGGTTTGGTGAGTGCGGGACTTTCTTCTTCTGAGTTTTGCCAGGCTTTTGTTAGTGTCAGAAACAGAGCTGGTAATTGTGGTTGTCGTTGCTGCCGGGTTAGTTTGCGGCAAGACAATAGTAGGCAGTAGAGAAAGCAGCATTCAGAGCAGCCATGGATTTGAAGTCGTTGCGCAAACCGATATTGCTGGAGCTTGCAAGAGAGTTGGGTCTGGATGTCTCAGACAAACTCAGAAAACCAGAACTGCTAAGGGCTATTCTTGAGTTAGAAGCTGAGGATGACGAGCTGTCGGAATGTCTTGAGACCATTGAGGAGAGGGAGACGGCAAAAAGACAGGAGCGCGAACTTAAAGAACAGAAAGAGAGACAGGAGCGTGAACTTAAAGAACAGAAAGAAAAAGAAGAGCGCGAACACGCTTTGGAAATGAAGCGTCTCGAGGTAGAGATGGAACGCGCTCGTAATGACAGTCAAGGCTCCCAAGTGCCAGTTAGCACAGGCCGAGGTTGTCTACCTCGGACACGTGATTGGTCGGGGTCGTCGCCGCCCCTCTGAAATAAAGGTGGCCGCTGTGCGAGACTTCCCGCAACCGCGCACGAAGACCGATATTCGGTCGTTCTTAGGTGTCGCCGGCTACTATCAGAGGTACATCCCCAGGTACTCTGATATCGCGGCTCCCTTGACGGATGCTCTGAGAAAGACAGAGCCGCAAACAGTCGTCTGGGATGAGACAAAGGAAAGAGCTTTTAGCGCCCTAAAGAGCGCCCTAACAAGCCAGCCTGTGCTACGATCGCCCGACTACACAAAAGGGTTCGTTGTTCAGTGTGATGCTAGTGAGCGAGGCATGGGCGTTGTACTGTGCCAACGGGAAAATGGAGAAGTAGAACACCCCGTCCTGTATGCTAGTCGTAAGCTGACGAGTCGTGAGCAGGCGTATAGCGCCACCGAGAAAGAGTGTGCGTGTATCGTGTGGGCCGTTCAGAAATTGTCATGTTACCTAGCTGGCTCGAGGTTTATCATTGAGACGGATCACTGCCCTCTCCAATGGCTGCAGACCATCTCTCCCAAAAATGGCCGCCTCCTGCGCTGGAGCCTCGCTTTGCAACAATATTCCTTTGAGGTGCGTTACAAAAAGGGGAGTCTCAACGGTAACGCCGATGGCTTAAGTCGAAGCCCCTAACGTGGGAATCAGCCTCAAAATTGCTTGTTACTGATGTTTTTCTTCCTGAGGCAGGATTTTTAACCTATTGCTTTTGTGTAGTGTTTCAAAGTGATGATGTGCTTTCTAGTGCAATTTTCCGATTTGTGGACGCGTTCTGAGTGCTGCTAAACTACTGTAAGGAACTAGGCAGCAGTATAAAAGGGGAAAGAGCCTGGCAGGGCTTAGTGAGGGTTGTGCCGTGCTTGCTGACTGAGCGGTTGACTTTCGGCGTAGTTCTAACGCTTGCCGGAAACGAGAACAAAAATGTCAACTCTCCCGAAGTCACTTTGCAGTATCCTGTGTGAACCTGAACGTGAGAACGAGGCCTTCTCTGTGCGCTGCGCTCAAGAAACGCCAAAGGACGCCCGACTTCGGTTATGAGCATCATCGAGCGACATCCCTCCGGACAGCGGATGCAGTCCCCTGACCATCGGGATCTCCTTCCCCCGGCGGGGCGGTCTGTTACGTTTCGCCTACGACGCGCGGTAATGCCGGCGCGGATGCAACGGACTCCGGGGCTTCGTTCAAAGCGGCGGACATTTTGGCCCGTTCGACGCCGCCGCAACGCCTCCCCGCCAAGCGTGTCCAGGCGTGTTTCAGTGCCACGTGTCTTCGTGTGTGCGTGTGTGTGTGTGTGCCCACGCTTGTCAAAACGCGGCAGCCGGGGAGCGGAGCTCCCCAAGTGAGGAGCCAGGAGGTCTGTCCGTCGGCGGGTTGGCGATGCGTCACTACACTCGTCTCAACATGTCTCTCAGCTCGTCCGTGCTCCGCCGTCGCGTGGGCTCCGTGCTCCGCCGTCGCGTGGGCTCATCCCGTGACCTTCCTTCTTGCCCACGACGCCGAGAGTATAAGAGCAGCTGCCCCCGGACGCCGAGAGGGAGGCTCCGATTTCTTCTGTTGAGTTACGTGCTCTCCCGTCTCTCCACTTCGGTCGACCTGACCGGCCGCTCTTTTGCGTTGTTAGAATAAACAAGTTGTTCTGTTACCAGTCTACTCTTGCTTCGCCGGGACCTTCGGATGCTTCCAGTGCCCCAGGCCGCCAGGCCAACGCTACCCTTGGGGCTTGCGACCCATTTGCAATAACGGGCGTCAGCACCGAGACCCCAACAGCTGGCATGGTTTCAGTCAGTCACAAATGGATCGTCTGGGCAAAGTCTAACTGCTGAACAGAACTGCTGTAGCAACAAAATAAGCACATATTTACTACACTTTTAAACAAATTTACACCCTTTGGGGCCTACCTTGCCACACAACAATAATCGTCATCTGTCTTGCTAGCGTTTCCTTTCTTGAAAACACTGGGCTCGCTAGTTTACTGTCGACAATGCTTTGTCATGCTGATAATGCGCATGCCGATTGTGAATTAGAAGTATTGGGCTTGCATTGTTAAAGAAAGGAAATGCGGACAAGACAGATGACGATTATTGTTGTGTGGCAAGATAAGCCCCAAAGGGTGTAGATTTGTTTAAGAGTGCGGTAAAAGAATGTGCAACTCAGTAGAGGATTTCCTGCACTTTCCATTTTGAGTGCCAGAAATAGAAACGGGGACATCACATGTAAGCACTAAACACGTCAGTGTGGTTCAACATTATGCATACAGCTCGACAGATAAAAAGTTTGCCGGTACAATGATGCAACTTCCATGCTTTCAGGTGCCCAACAGCACTACCCAAAATGCGAGGTTTTGGGCGGTGGTATGGGGCTGTACTTCCGTAGTAGAACACCAAGAAGGATACAGCATTCTGATTAACAGCACCTCCAACAAACAGCCACTGAACTGATGCCAGCACGAGGCGATATTTCACCCCGATAAATGGGCATGTCTGTATACTCATCAGCAAATACTACCTTTGGTACTGCTATTGGTGCCTTAGTGCCATATAAGTGCTGTGGGCAACGTGGCACTTTGGCCATGCACAAAATCACCTCTTGCAATGCAAAAAGCTATGGTGGAATTCTTTTTTCTTGAGAAAGGTTGCCAGTCACACAGCTGCAGCTGTCACGGCATTTACAGGCACTAAATATTTCTGTGTTCTCTATTTCCTAGTAATTCTCATTGAATTCTCTCCATGTTTATACCCGTAACTTATGTAATGCCATACCGTGCTTATTACGAAATGGTGCCTGTGCTACATGCACACGTGGTAAAAAGGTGAACGTCATGGTCGTAAGATTGAGTGGTCACATCAAGTATGTTTACTGGCCACTTACAACCGATTTGGCTTTGCAGAGTACAAGCTCAACTTCTCTTTGGATGAGCATGTGCATCAAAGAAAACATGCACAAGTATGGTGATGCCTGGAGGCGTGGCTTTGTGTCCTCGGCTATGTTGTTTGGGCCAGCCAGACCTGCACTGCAGTGAGATTCATTCTCAGTAGCACACTGTCGTAGAGGCAAATCCATTTTTGCATTTGTGAACCACATGTAAAAGGTCAGTGGTGTCACCTCCTTCAGATAATGAACTACATCAACAGTACTAGAAAGCTTTTTCTGTAGAGGAAATACGATTCAGACCCTTTTATCGCCCTCAGCAGCTCTTGAGAAGAACCAAATCCTGTTCCCTCAAAGAACTGACTGAGCTTGATTGGCTTAGCGTGACGCGCCTGCTTGCTGTTTACGCACAGTGTGCAAATGCAAGGCTGGCTTTGCAGCAACAATTCACATATAGTTGGGAGTGAAGTTCACTTTACCACAATGCATATTAATGTCTCAGCAGAAGACATGAAGCCACAGCTCCAGGCATCAAATATGCACATTCGCTTTGATGCGCAGCTGTGCTCGCTGCACCCACGCTGAACACAGTGCATTTACTTGCTCGTGTGTTCACCCTAAGAGTGGATAAGCCTGTAGTAAAATGCACATTTGTACGTTCAGCAGTGCATTTAGATGATGCTGAACAAGTATGTGACAAAAAATAATGAAGGTGTGATTTGTAATCACGAAAAGAATACCTTTTAAGACATGTGGAGATGTTAGTGTTCAGACTTGTGTTAGATACCTAAAGCTACAGGTGCCATTTTGAGTGAACTGCTGCAACCTAAAGGAGCCCTGAAACACCTTTTCTAATCTATGAAAGACATTTGGATGAGTATGACGCCTTTCAACAAATATAATACTGAACAAAATTTTTGGAAAGGACGTAATAAGAATGGAGATATGAAGAGCACAATGTTTATTTTTCCTGTTCCACCTCAACTGAACGTTTCCTCTCAAATGAGCCGGCTCCGATGGCAATGCCCTGCCTATTACTCCTTTCTTCTTTCCGTGGTGTGCTTATGGTAACCCTTCAAGACCGGCACCTAACAAAGGTGCCTGAGAGCAACAAACGAACAGTGCCAGGCCAGGAGGGCCACATTAACAACCAATGCTTCCCCATTTTCTGGACGGTTGGGAGGGTGTGCAAGTGCGTGAAAGCTTGAGGGTAATTAATGGTCCTGAACAATTGCCCAGTGGCTGACATCAAGGGTTGCCACACTTGCAGTGACGTCATTGACAGTGGCAATAGCAAACGATTCAGACGTAACATCACTTCAGCATGATCTAAATATTGTAACAGAGTGGTGGCACATGGAATTAAGAGATGCTAAATGCAAAAGCATGCGCACAACTAGGCGTGAAGTTATCTATCCATCCTACCTTCTTAACTCCCTGCAAACCACAGCTTCCTATCGCTATCTTGGTGTTTACATATGTAGTCACTTATCACGCAAACATCGCATTGACTAATAGCTAAAGCAAACCAAACATTAGGTTACTTGAAAAACTGTTACCTTCTCCCACTGTCACTCCAACTGTTACATTATACAACCTACGTTCGGCCCCAGCTTGAATACGCTTCGTCTGTGTAGAATCCACATCACGCTACATTGATACAGGGCATTGAGGCAGTGCAAAATTGCTCCACTCGCTTTATTTCAGCTAACCATAATCGCAATGCCAGCATCACAGAAATGAAAGCTACTCTTCGTCTTCCTTCCCTAGCCAACTGTAGAAAGCAGTCACGCATTTGTCTTTTTCACAAAATGTACTACCACAAACCCACTCTTCGATCCTTGTTCATCATACCAGCACCATCTCACACTGGCTTGTGAATGAATGTGTGTTGTTTAGTGGCGCAAGGGCCAGGTATGGCCAAAGAGCGCCACACTGGCTTGTGATCATCCCCATAAAGTTGACATACCATATTTTTCAATTACTGCATGCTCACAATCATTAGTCCCCAGAACCGCAAGGGACTGGAATCGCTTACCTGCCTTCATAATGGACATAGCTGATTCAACTAGCTTTAAAAATGCCCCATCAAACTTATTGTAGTACCGTACATTACTTTGTTGTGTGTAGTTTACAGCAGTATGTAACTATTCTGTATAATGCTTCGCTCCTCTTGTTATTATTTTTCGTGTTCACTTTTACTATGTATGCCCCTCCCCTCTGTAATGTGTTTACACCCTGAGGGTATGGGAAATAAATAAATAAGTAAGCAAATAAATAAAAGAGACGGGGCCTCGAAAGCCACAAGAGAGTGCAAGTGATCTATTATGAAAGGTCGTTGGCTCTCTGCTGCACGCAGGAGACTAATATTTCGCTCTCATGCTCCCAGCAGCAGTGTCTACAGCTTGTTAATTTCTTACCACTGCTACGTCTCAACATGGCTAAGGGCTTTAGTTAGACGTTTACCATGAGGCAACCCCACCCATCTATAAGTGCCGATCCAGAAGTCAACGCAGCGCTGACACCAACCGTTAACGGGTCAACAAAAGACCCCTCTACCTGAGAACCTGAACTAATTGATGAAAAGGGCCAACATCGAATGCTACCAAGGGAACAGCTTAGACCCTGTATTCCCAGGTTGCTAAATATGCGGAGGCGAAAGTACAACATTGGAGGCGGAGTTTGGTGGAATGGTACGATATCATGGGTGGGATAATGTGGGCGATTCGACGGTTGCAATTGGCTGCGATACAGTCATCAGATCTCCTAGTCTCGTCACCTAGCAAACACGACGGCATTAAAGGCGGAGACTTTTGGTGCCGTGGGTGAGCCGACGTGCCCTGATGTGAATTCCGACGTTTAATACGCTCTTACAAGGAGTGAGCTTCCCTATCTGGAGCCAGTGTAAATAACGTAAAATAAACCCTTCTTCCTTCATTCCTACTGCCGGATGTACTCATCAATGGGCCTGGTGGATTCCTGGCCCAAACGCCATCTTGAGCGGCAACACTATGTTCGAAATTGTTGCAGTGCCCCTTTCAAGGGACAATAAAGAGAGTATTGTGATAACTGCACAGTCCCAGGTCATGCTGGTCGATGGACTCACAAGAACGCATGCAGTTGGGCAGGTTTCACACTGACCAATCCGGGTCATGCGCGCTGTATTTATTCCACTGAAACCGACTCCATGGGCACCGCAGTGGCAACTAGTTTTATCACAAATATGTCCGAACTTTCTGGTTGTATTTATTTATTTATATTTTTTGTTTCCACAATGCATAACCTATAAAATTTTGGCCACGATGGCTTGGTAAAAGTTGCTGAAACTTCAGGCTCTTGCTCACTTATAATAAAATGTAGCTCATCTTTACCACTAAGAGAATTAACTAGGCCTGAGGAGATGCCGTCAAAATCCATGGCATCATGGCAAATTGGTGTGGGAACGTCACGGCACCATAGCCTCCTGTCTTGTTCTTGTGCCTTTTATAGCTTGTCATACCTTCTCTTGTGGTATGAGTGGCTTTTTTAGGTATTGCAGAATGGTAATTTACAAATACAGCTGAAATAATTTTTCCTTTTAGTGTTTAAACACCTGTGTTCCTTTTAGTCATTAAACAGCAATTAAGAAGCATGCTTCTAAGTACATGAACAATGCATGATAAACATATGCCTGACACTGTAGCATTTCTTTCAATATAACAATAATACAACAGCATGTTTAAAGAAGCTTTTGATACTAAAATAATCTGTTTCATCTACTCGATGGGGTCTATTGTCAGACAACTTTCTTCCTATATGTACCAATCATAAACATGAACAGCAAGGCTCATTTTAAATGCTATTACGTCAGAAGCAAAAATTGATATATGCAAACATTAATACTTTTTTGCTCAAATTATTAAAGGCCTGGCAGAACAAGTTGTTGCAGGAAATTTTAACTTCATCTAGACCTCGTAATCAAATGCCACAAATATTTTGTGGGATGACTGAAATTCCTATGAACTTTGGGGTAAGATGCGAATTCGCAACATCCAGTACTTAGGCCAAGAAATGTATTGCACATATCACAGGAAAAAAATTGGCCTGAGGCAGTTTCTGGCTTAACTTGTGCATAACTGTTTATTTCACACTTAAGATGATCACATAATTCATGAATAGATGTTACGACTTTCTCTTGCAACCTATGGCTCTTGAATATACTGAAAACAGTTGACACTTCTATTCAGAAAGAGGTGAACATTGCACTTTGCATACATCATAAATTTTCTGTCCCTTCCCTTGCACCCTGGTCCCTTGCATGGCGGGCATGTGCTGTCGACAGCTAGCCAGGGTCCGGTGCTGCCAGTGCTAACGCACGCTACAGGGAGGTGGCGTAGCAGGGGGTTGGGCACATCAAGCATGTGCCTTCCCATCGCTCTGTGCCACCCACCTTACCCCTGAAAGTTATGTATACAAGGGATGCCATGTACAAAATGGCTTGTAACAACACCTGCCTACCCCACCCCCTACCGCAGTCTAATGTGTGACCCTCACCCCCGAAAAAAAAAAAATTCCTTGCTATGCTATGCTACTGCTGGCTACAGACACCGACTTCGCACTACTCTTATTCCTCTTAGACAGTTGTCGCTTATATCCTCCAGCAGAAAGCATGCGTGGAGCCCCTTCCCACTGTAAAAGGACCTAACATCCATTACCTGCCAAAAAGCAAGGCACTTTCCTGGTTTTTGAACAAATGTTGCTAGAGCCGATTAGTGCTGCAAATGCTGAATGTTGCAAATTTGTGGCATACTCTAGCCAAGGCAGTAATGCTAGAATTAACTGCATTCTCAAGCTCACTACACACCCGTCACAATCTCTGGGTTGTAACCTGTAGAAAGAAAATTTTGGAACCATGAACTGACTTTCTTTACGTTCACAAAAACCTGCAGAAAATAGTTGGCATTGCATGTGTGAGCACATTGCCGATTGCAGCTGCAAAAAATGGTTGCCAGACTCCCGTTACTAGGTGGCGTCACCTGTTTGTGGTCAAAAACACTGTCACGAATGTGTGACAACCGGCCCTTGAGCCAGAAAACGTACTCCCAGGACATAGGCTGCACTTATTCAGTATGGCACGAATTTACGAAAAACAGCATTAAAGGGTGATTGAAGATTGTATAATGACACCAGCAATTCCTCAAGTGAAAGCTTTTTCCAAATGGTTTTCATTACAGCATGAGAGCCTGCTTGTTACATAGCCTTTTAACCCAGCGCAAATGCACACACACAGAGACACACACCGCTCAAATGTGCACAAAACGCTGTCACATGTACTACTGAGGAGCACAGTTCATTGCAAGGCTTGGAACTCGGCAACTGACACCCAATATAACACAAACGATAAGCAGCAAATTGTTATGCTTCAGGCCTGAATAAAAATAACACAGAAATACTCATTAAAGTGCACGCTGACACAGGTACCTGCGGCGCAGCAGCAGAGGATGCCAGCCAGCGATCAGCCAGGGTGGCTGCACGTGCACTGTCCAGACCGAGGCTCTCCAGGCTCTGGCGCAGCTGAGGAGCGTCTAAGCCATGTCGCGACGCCTCGGACAGCAGAAGGGACAGGGTCTCGCTGCCAGGTCTACTGCTTGCCTGCAGTGTTCAATGCATGCGTGGTTACTATGCCACTGTTGTTGCCTGACACATCTGAATCACTTCTAGTCTAAAATGAGCAATAAAATTAATGGGAACCCTAAGGGCCCGATTTTCCATTTGTTACAACCGCACGAAGTCAACAGACAACGAAGCCAGGAAGAGGATAGGGGGAAACCAACTGTTCCTGTCAAGTGAAGCATAGAAAATAATAAGGAAAATGCAAATAGACAAAAAGACAACTTGCCGCAGGGGAGAGCCAAACCAACATCTTCTACCACTGCAACCATCCTCCTGCTTGCTTTCTAAAAGCTGTCACCACTGCTGCTCAGGACAATAAGTGAAATTACAATGCAACCTTGAACACGGGTACGTTCTGTCCCCATTAGACATGTAACTAGCCTCCACTTCTCCCAACCTGCTGTACACAAGAACTGCCACAGGAAAGCCACATAACTGCAGGCCCAGCCAACCTTTGCCCAACTACAAAGTCCCACTGCTGCCACTGGCAACGGACGAGGCAGACTCTGAAAACAGTATAACTGAAGGAAGCGGGGAAATGTAAAAGTAGCACAGCAGGAAAATGTATAGAGACCTGCAGTTTTTTTTTTGTTTTAATTATAAAATGATTTCACCTCTGCGGTGTTCTTACTCAAGTTTCACTGCAAGATCACATTTTATGGGTGTGATAAGATCAGTTGTTGCAGCGCCCATAGGGCGTCACAGTTTCAAAGGAATAAATACAGCACACATAACCCGACTTGGTCAAGGTGAAATTCACCTAACTGCGTGCATCCTTGTAAATCCATCAGCCGACATGTCCTGGGACTGTGCAGTTATCACAATGGCCTGGAAATTTCCATGTAACACTTGGTAAAGTTACTTGCCCGATTTTGAAAAACAAATGCAGATTTGCCTTCGTCAGTGGCCCTTGCAGTGAGCGATGCTTAATTAAACATAGTTATGTTACCTCCACCACCTGCAGGCTTTTGAGAATGGGTTCCATTAATAGTTTGGGGTACTGTGTGGACATTAAGAGGCCTAAGACAAAGAAAAGTGCACACTTTTTTTCAGGACAAAGAAGGCAAGTATTTGTGCCAAAAAGTGGCGTAGCCAGACATTTCACTAGGGGGGGGGCTCACGTTGCCACTCGGCCTCCTCTTTATGGAATTTGTCGAGGAATCAAATAAATGTATAATAACTGCATTGCCGTTGCTAAAGATGCTGCAAACGAAATTGAACGCTATGCACTGTGAGGACAAGTAAAATATGTATTTTTTCATAAAAGAATATACTCGTATGTACCAAAAATTGCACCCGAAATAAGTGACATCAATGCTTCCATGTTTTTTGTCTATTTAATAAGTAAAGAAAACATCACACGAACTTTAGAGCTACATCAGTTCGAAACCAGCAAAACAGTGCATGCCACCGATATGAAAAAGTAAAGGCCATGAAATGAACAAGTTGAGGGCAAATATGTTAATGAAATGTTGCCATTCAAAAACCAACCTTGTTCATATTTTTGTACAAATGCAACGGCCAGGGAAAAATCTCAATGACACTCTTCTTTGTTTCAATGTATTGCACAGGAGCAGCTGTCACCGATCATTTATTGTAATTGCACCGAAATTATAGTTGCAACAGAGAGCCAATATAGAAGGCAGAATTTCTGCAAAATATACAAGGGCAAGTCAAATGAAAGTGAGCCAATGCAAATATCTGACAAACGGTGTATTCTATCAAAAAGTAGTCTCCATGACCATTTAGACATTTGTCCCACTTACTAATGAGTCGCGTGATTCCTGTCTCGTAGAACTCCTTGGGTTGCTACTTCAAAAAGTCTGTAACTGACTCATTCACATCATCGCCCGACATGAATCTGGTTGCCTTGAGCTGTTTTTTCAGTTGCCTCAAAATGTGGAAGTCGCAAGGCGACAGGTCTGGGCTGTATGGCGGATATTGCAGCGTTTCCCACTTGAACTTTGCCAGTGTTGTGTTAACCAGAGGCGGCTTGCACGAACATCTAAAAACGAAAATAACAAATTTAAGAATGCTTTCTTGTGTGGACTAAACATTGTCTGTCGAACATTTAAAAATGCGTTCTTAAATTCGTTATTATTTTCGTTCTTAAATGTTCATGCAAGCCACCCCAGATCAGCGACGTAGGGAGGAACATTGTCGTGGAGCAAGATCACCCCATTCATCAAATTCCCATGTTGCATGTTCTTGATTGTATCATCATCATCATCATCAGCCTGGTTACGCCCACTGCAGGGCAAAGGCCTCTCCCATACTTCTCCGACTACCCTGGTCATGTACTAATTGTGGCCATGTTGTCCCTCCAAACTTCCTGATCTCATCTGCCCACATGACTTTCTGTCACCCGCTGCTACGCTTCCCTTCCCTTTGAATCCAGTCCGTAACCCTTAATGACCATTGGTTACCTTCCTTCCTCATTACATGTCCTGCCCATGCCCCATTTCTTTTTCTTGATTTCAACTAAGATGTCATTAACTCGCGTTTGTTCCCTCACCCAATCTGCTCTTTTCGTATCCCTTAATGTTACACCTATCATTCTTCTTTCTATAGCTTGTTGCGTCGTCCTCAATTTAAGTAGAACCCTTCTTGTAAGCCTCCAGGTTTCTGCCCCATACGTGAGTACTGGTAAGACACAGCTGTTATACACTTTTCCCTTGAGGGATAATGGCAACCTGCTGTTCATGATCTGAGAATGCCTGCCAAACGCACTCCAGCCCATTCTTATTCTTCTGATTATTTCACTCGCATGATCCGGATCAGCAGTCACTACCTGTCCTAAGTAGACGTATTCCCTTAACACTTCCAGTGCCTCGCTACCTATCGTAAACTGCTGTTCTCTTCCGAGACTGTTAAACATTACTTTACTTTTCTGGAGATTAATGTTTAGACCCACTCTTCTGCTTTGCCTCTCCAGGTCAGTAAGCATGCATTGCAATTGGTCCCCTGGGTTACTAAGCAAGGCAATATCATCAGCGAATCGCAAGTTACTAAGGTATTCTCCATTTACTCTTATCCCCAATTCTTCCCAATCCAGGGCTCTGAATACCTCCTGTAAACACGCTGTGAATAGCATTGGAGAGATCGTATCTCCCTGCCTGACGCCTTTCTTTATTGGGATTTTGTTGCTTTCTTTATGGAGGACTACAGCGACTGTGGAGCCGCTATAGATATCTTTCAGTATATTTACATACGGCTCGTCTACACCCTGATTCCGCAATGCCTCCATGACTGCTGAGGTTTCGACTGAATCAAACGCTTTCTCGTAATCAATGAAAGCTATATATAATGGTTGGTTATATTCTGCACATTTCTCTGTCACCTGATTGATAGTGTGAATATGATCTATTGTTGAGTAGTCTTTACAGAATCCTGCCTGGTCCTTCGGTTGACGGAAGTCTAAGGTGTTCCTGATTCTATTTGCAATTACCTTAGTAAATACTTTGTAGGCAACGGACAGTAAGCTGATCAATCTATAATTTTTCAAGTCTTTGGCGTCCCCTTTCTAATGGATTAGGATTATGTTAGCGTTCTTCCGAGATTCCGGTACGCTCGAGGTCGTGAGGCACTGTGTATACAGGGTGGACAGTTTTTCTAGAACAATCTGCCCACCATCCTTCAGCAAATCTGCTGTTACCTGATCCTTCCCAGCTGCCTTCCCCCTTTGCATAGCTCCCAAGGCTTTCCTTACTTCTTCTGGCGTTACTTGTGGGATTTCGAATTCCTCTGGACTATTCTCTCCCATTATCATCGTGGGTGCCACTTGTACTGCATAAATCTCTATAGAACTCCTCAGCCACTTGAACTATCTCATCCATATTAGTAATGATATTGCCGGCTTTGCCTCTTAACGCATACATCCAATTCTTGCAAATTCCTAGTTTCTTCTTCACTGCCTTTAGGCTTTCTCCGTTCCTGAGAGCTTGTTCAATTCTATCCATATTATACTTCCTTATGTCAGCTGTCTTATGCTTGTTGATTTAACTTCGAAAGTTCTGCTAGTTCTATTCTAGCTGGAGGGTTAGAGGCTTTCATACATTGGCATTTCTTGATCAGATCTTTCATTCCCTGCGATAGCTTACTGGTATCCTGTCTAACGGAGTTACCGCCGACTTCTATTGCACACTCCTTAATGACGGCCACAAGATTGTCGTTCATTGCTTCAACACACATTGTAACATGCAGCCAATACACCGTGTCACAATATCGGACATGACTGATAGTCTTTCCAGGTTTAGAAAATTCGATCAGTAATGGCCCCCGACGATCGAAAAAAAAAGGTCAACACCTTTCCGGCGGAAATGACAGTCTTTGCTTTCTTTGGAGTGGTCAATTCAAATCTTTCCACTGTAAGCTTTGCCGTTGTGTTTCAGGCTCGTAGTAGTGGCATGATGATTCGTCCCCAGTCACAGCTGCAGACAAGAAGTCGTCACGACCATTGTGATACTGGATAAGATGAGTCAAGGCAGCGCCAAACCTTTCTGTCGCCGTCCGGTGGTTCAAAATCTTGGGCTTCCATTGCACACACAAGAGCCAATAACCGAGATGTTCATGAATTATGGTGTGAACTGAACCGTGGTTGATGTTCGCACACTCTGCCAGTTCATCTATGCTTATCCTCTGTTCTTGTCTAATCAGCTCATCAACCTTTGCAGTTGTGTTGGGGGTGATTGCACGGTGGCGTTGGCCCGGTCTTGGATCGTCTTTAACTTTCACGTCCTTCTCTGAACAGTTTGCTCCAACGCTTCACAGTGGCCAATGAAATACAATGTTTAATGTACACGGCAGCTTTCTTTTTTGAGAAACACTTTCAGCTGTCAAAAACCTTATGACACCATGCAGGTCAACCTTTGGAGCATCCATTATGTTGCAACCATGTTCAACGGAGTGTATGAGAGCATTAAGGAACATTTATCCTCACACCTGTGTGTCACCTTTGTAAATGAGAGATGCCTGTGTGCTATACGCATGCCTCGCAGATAATGAAGCGAACCATTATTGCGTGGGGTGGGTAGGCTCACTTTCATTTGATTAGCCCTCTTACATTATAAATGTGAAGATACCATGAAACATACAAATGCGAAGATACAGCTTGATAAATGGCAAAGAAGTGTCACTGGAAACAATGTTTGCTGCACTTATACACAAAACCTCGCAACAAGGTATCTAAATATACGTAAAAGCGTCCAATAAATCTATGTATCTAAGAAAAAGTCACTGTGTATAATGCGTCAAACAAGGCAAATAAACATGTTGCGCAATCACAGATTCACAGATCACAGAATCCCAAGGCTCGCCCTCTACTCGCCCTGACGTACCGTGCGCGACGAAAGGCGGCGCGCATCCTCCCCGCTTTTCTCCCTTGCGCACACAAGACTGAGCCCCCCCCTGCCCCCCTACGATTTCACTCGCACATAGAGCACGCGGCCCAAGGTCAGGATGTTATTGCCCTTGGATTTCATATGGAACATGAGGGTGACAGCAGGAAGGCACCTGAGTGTCGATATAATTGCTATTGCAATAATATAGTAAGAGTATCCGGCAACTGAAGCATCCTCAGGCTCATTACTTTCCAAATAAGAAGGAACAAATTCAAACTCAATCAAATGCCTACTTTCGGCACCCAATGTGGCTACCAAAGGAATATGAAAGAAAACATGAGACGATTGGTCCACAGAGAACCATACGCATACTACTCAGTATCCTACACCGGCAAGACAAGACTTTCCACAGAAGTTGCGCTCAAGCAAGCGCGTTGTAATCAGTTGAGTCCCCATAATGATGGCAGCGAGCAACTATTATTTATTTTCCTCGTCTGCTAGCTGGAAAGAGTCAAACTCTGCCAGGCGAAAATCCAATCGGTCAGAGAAAAACGAATGCGCACCAAAGTGGACCGCGCGGTGGTCGGGGCAACACGAGAAAAACGCATGCGTTCTGGCTGGCTCTGGCAACTTGCCGGTAGCGAGAACAAGAAAGTTGAAGAGGCTGAATGTGTCCTTGCGAATAAAATTCAAAGTACAAAAACAAAAGAACGTAGTTACCTTTGCTGGCTTTAGTGTCTTCACATGGATGCTTTGGTGCAAGTGAAAAAACAATGTTGATGTTCTTTTCTGAGACACGACGGCACAAATAAAACACCACAATGCTTCGTCTCATCAAGCCTCGCTGCGTGTTTTGTCAACTTGTCTGATAGTGTGTTGATTTGGCTTGTCTCATTGTATGGTCCCATATACGACTTTAAAAACGCTCTATGCACCTTTGGCACAAAATGTTTATGACAACATTAAACCCGCAAACTTATGGAATTGAAAATCTAAAGCACGACTTTGGAAATGTCAATGCACCATTCGGATGCAAAGTTTATGAAAACGTTGAACCCACTAAGTTTCAGAATTGAAATCAACGCGCTCCGTAAATGCCGTGACGAGCCCGCTCACCATCAAAATGCCCTTGAAACTTGGTGCTTGGATGGGGCTCCTTATGTTATGTGACTGCAAGTGCATAGGCGGTGCCACGAAATCGAGCCTGAGTTCGCAATGCTTGCACTAAAATGTATGTCTTTTTAGGCGTGAAAAAGACATTCTAGACAAAATCCAGAATGATTTCCAATGCCGAGGGTTGTTGTTTTAATCAACGGTGCATGACAGCTTGAAAAGATTTCGGGGGGAAGGGGGGGGAGGGGGGGGGAGTACAAAGCCCCATAAGCCACCCCCCTGGCTACGCCCCTGGTACCAAGTGCTGTATTGAACAATCTGGACCAAAAAATGAATGCAACCTTTTTGTAAAATGTGAGAAAGAAGCTGGCAGCATTAAGTGCAAAATCTTTTTAAAAATGATTTCAGGGTGTCTATAAGTTGACATTTCCAAATTCCCTGAGCTTTCCTGGTTTACCCCGAGTGCCTTTGCTGAATTCCCTGAGTGATACAGAAGTCTGTTCTACATCACGACAGGCTGGCACCATGTCGCCCAGTGCTGTAAGCATGCTAAACATAAAAGAAAGCAACTTAATCCAGTTTGAATAGTAAAGAGTAGCATTTATTTTATTCAAAAAGAAATGAGACAGGAGGTGTTAGTAAAATGCACAGCGAATCAAATATCATTGAAAAAAAAATGGTAAAACTCATTGCAAATCGAGTCGAACATTCTCAAATTCGAATAAAAAGGAGATGCATACAGAAACAAATGTTTTCGAATATCGCCTTCAGTCACAAATTATGATCGACTGTCGATACATGTGTAAAACATAGGTCGTGCTTGAGACTCCTCTGAAAGAAATCAAGATCGTAGAATGACTGAGCATTTTATGATGAGTCACCAAATTTACAGAGTAACTAAATATTTGAATACTGTAAAGCCAATCATGCTACATTTCTTCATAAAACGGATTAAATCTCCCACTCGAATTACAGGTGCAAGTTATTCATTGGCCTCAAGCATTTCAAGAAAGAAAAAAGTATGTATTTCAAGGTTGCTAACGATATGCCCTACGTCAAGCATCACATAAAACATGGCAGTGCCTTCATCAAGGTGGTACTCTGTAACAACACATATCACTCAGAAGCAAAATGGAAGTCAGTTAGGTTATCAGAATGCTCAATTTCCCTTAATGTTTGTGCTCTATTCCTTGCTACCATTGCACAGAAATGGAAAACGTAGGCCGCGTCCACATATGTGGACACCGTGACTGCAGGGGATACGAGCTATTTTTATCAATTGATAGCAAGCTCATTGGTATGAGGCCCAAATTTGTCACAAGTGAGATTCTCTTTCAACAGCTGGTGTGTCAGCCTCAACTGTCCTGACGCACTCTCAGCCCACGCACAACACCTCAGTGTTGCGTTTCACTGCTTTAAAGAGTGTATCTTGGTTTGGATGAGGGACACCTGCATCTTGGCATCAGCCAACACTGTTTTTTGAGCTCAAGCTCCTTGAAAGAAGCGGCGGCACGCTTCTTTTCCTGTTCATTCCTCAATGCGTAGGTCCTTTCTGCTCTTGTCCTCCTTCCACTGCGCGTTCGCCCCACGGACCATCAACTCTTCGTCAGTTGTACAGTCAACGTCCAATTTTTTGGACTCCCTAGAGGCTGCAAAAACGTCCGTAAAATCAGAAAAAATGAATGCATGTCTTTTACTGCCGTTAAGGGCTCAAATCGCCATAGGCACATGTGAAAAGGCCTGCCAGTACACTCATTAGGCATATCGGTGCTTGTATTGAGACAGGAGATGGCGGCTGGATGCCTGTATAATTAAGGAATAGATACTGCGTCCCGTGACAATTGCCCCTTCCCACGCTTGTTATGCTTTACTGCAATGCTTCACTGCGTAGCACTTCTTTATAGAGGTGAAGCTGACTTTCGGGAACCAGCAATATGTAACATGCCGTACTTTCCAAGCTTTGACGCCAATCGCGAGGACCACAAAGACGGAATTGGTGTCATTGCTAAACGGCAAAAAGCTTAATAGCGAACGTTGAAACAGCTGGGCCTAGCGTTTACCGCGGCGGCGAGGTAATCAAAACGACTGCAGTGGCGGCCTTGATTAATGCCGTTTCGGACCTACGGTCACAGCAAAAAGTTCGGAAAATCGGACGGCGAAGGGTTCTTGCGTCCGAAAGTTCAAACATTTTTATACATTCACTCTATGGGGTACGTGGTGGTGCCGCGAATCCATCAGAATTAATGGGCGTCCGGAAAGTCGGTCGTTGACTGTACACTGGCAACTCCTCCAGCCGACGGCACAGCGTCAAAAGGCGTATTCGTTATGATCCCTCTCTGTTACGCGCGCCAGCATTAACGCGATTTTCGTTCCCTTTCAATAGAATTACAGCTAATTTTCCCTGATATATGTACAAATTCCCAGAGTTTTCCCTGAGTATTTCCAGACTATTCAAAATCCCTGAGAATTCCCGGTTGGCAGACACCCTAGAATTTAAGGGAGGAATTCAGGTATGCAGTGTTACCATGCATGGACACTGCACATTAGGTAGTTCTCAAATTGAGCATGAAAGAATTAGCAGTGATTGAGGTAGGCCTCTTATTTACAACCATATCATTCAAGCATAAGAACATGCTATGCTAAAGCTGCATAGGTTACTATGGCTCCGTGCTGCTGCATGTGAGGCACCAGATTCAATATGGCAGCTGAATTCCGATTGGGACAGAACAACAGTGCACTTGGTTTAGAAGCACATTAAATGGAAACTAAATGAGCAACTCTAAATCGGGTAACAATGGTGAAATTTTCATTAATTTAGCAGAAAACGGGCGATTACTCCCGGAGTGCTGAAACGTCTGTGATGGCATGCCCAAGCGACGTCGAGAATTTTGAAGCATTTTCTTCCTTCTTAGCCATTTTGGTCCGAAAATGGTCCTGAAACTTGCTAAGCATAGTTTTTGGTTTCCTAACAATACAATACAGTCTATTTTTACTAACAAATGATTAACTAGAAGAGTGGAGAGGCTATCAAAATCTATGGTGTCATGGCCAACTAGTGCAGAAATTTTCGGGCAGTGGCATCACTTGCTTTTAAGCCAGAAGCCTTAAGCGGCTCACGCTGCCGATGGCCTTGAAAAAAAGAATGCATCACCGGTCCAATGGTACAAAAACTATTCTCATTAGCAATGGCTCATACCCCCCAAGCAAGCAAAAAATGCAAAGGTTCATCTTTCTCGTAACGCACAGGCTACAAGCACTCATCAAAGTGAAGCATACAGTGTGTACATTCATTGGAACTATGCATACAATGTATGGAGAAGTGGCGTCTACTCGAGTGGTACGAAAAAAGTCGCCGGCCTGCGTGACACACACAGCACAGTCACAGCATTATGTTGGACGAGCGGCTCCATAGGAGCTCTATTTTTGGCACCACACACTACAGGGTCTTCACAGCGAAGTCTCTATGCATTGTTTTCATGAGAACGATCAGAACAGTCTGCCCGACCTCGACGGCAAGCTCAGGCTTGTCCTGCTCTCTCCACAACGGTCTGCTAAGCCCGATGTTGCCTGGTAGCAGCTGTGGGCATGGCTCTACGAGTCGCTTCTTCAGCAATGGTTCATTCCCTATGAGGAGGCACCACAATGTGTGACAAAGAGTAAACACAGGTACCCAGACTACGCAGCACACATGTCACATTCCTTGACTTGTGGAATGATACGATACTGTTGATGATGATGGTTTATTGGCATCCTCTTTGAAAGAGGTGGTGAAAAATAGTCGCCTAGCCTGCTTGAGTTAACCAGGTCCAGCTAAATGCAGCATGCAACTATTATATTTAAATGCTACATGTCAGGACACTGGTGAAATATAATGGAACTGCAATGCAAAGTTTGTACATATTGACGCTATGTAGTGCGCATGTCACTCCGCATGTCAAATGACATGATACGATGCTAATGATGATGATGATTTAATGACATTTTCTTTGAAATGGGACGGTGACAAACAGTCACCTAGCCTGCTTCAATTAATCAGGTATGTCATACATGTTTTTCAGTACATCAATATTTGCATATCTTCATAATCTCCATACTTCATATCTCCATACAATTTCTTTGCACAGCAAGTTGCAATATGACATAAGTGGTGTTGCCCCTCCATTTTTTCTAGCGCCCTTTTCCCAAACTCTCGTGAAAGGTAGCAAACCAGAGACTTGTGTCTTACTGACCTCCCTGCTTTTCTTCTTTCCCTATCTCTCTTCCGTCTTTTGGGCAAAAACTTCACATAGAAGTTGACAAGATCCATAAGTGCTTTGAGATTTCTCAAAAATTTAGGCATGCACAACGGTAGGGCTGTGCAAAGTGTAGTTCCCGAGACCGAATCGAATACAAACCAAATATATAGTGCCAGAAGCGAATTGAATTCGTTTTGTGTTTAAGCAACATTTACTCATGATGCATGGATTCCAATCTGATGTGTCGGTTTCTAACAGGTAGTGTTCCAAATAAACATACAGTGTCATTGATCACTTTTGTGCTTGACATCTGCGTTTAGCCACTGTGATCTCTCGAAGGCAGTTTCAGTGTTCCGTTTCATATCGCTCAAGGGGGTACAGCTTTCTGAACATTACAGTAAAACCTCGCTAATACGTACCTGCTTAAAATGTAGTTACAGTTAAAACGCAGTTGCTACACTTCCCTGGCCGGGCCCCCATTGAAACCAATGTATTGACTGACCGCTTACAGGGTGGGGTAGTGTCTCGTAGAATGCGTACTGGTTAGCGTGTACCATTTTCACTAAGTCGCAGTGTGGCGAACAGCAGTTTGTGCCGCAATGAGGGCTTGTAGCCTGTGCGTTACTGCTGAAAATGAAAATCAATGCAGGAACCAAAATTAAATCGGTGCTCGGAAGTATTGATCGACGCCCTGTATCGACGACGCCATGTTGGTGATGGGGCTTTATCCTTTAGGTCGAGTTGCCAAGTGCGAATAGTGTGGCCTAGCTGATAGCCCCATCGTAGCAACCCTCAACCTTCCTTTCTGACTTGTCCATACTTTTGCTGCTTTGCAACCAGATCGAGTTAGTCGAGCGCTGCCTATTGCACGTGTGTCATCAATGTGGTGTCGTTCGTGGTGGTTCAGTGGTGACTAGATATTTCATCGGTTCAACATCGATTGAACCTTTCGCTGGGTTTTGTCCGGAGAAACAGAGCCATGCCAAAACTAAATGGACAAAAGAATCACATGCTCAGCGTAAAGGAGAAGTTAAACATCCTTCATAGCATTGAAACCGGAATAACAATTCAATGAATACCGCCGTCACGTGTACATAGGGACTGTCTTTGACAAGTGTTTGCAGCATATGGAAAGCCCGAGAAAAGCTAAGGAGCGGTGCTGCATAGAGCATCAAGAGGTGCCACTTGAGGGGATCAGCCTTTCTCGAAGTTGAAGAGGCCTTGAGATTGTGGCTGAAAAAAGCCAGGGTGCAGAACTTACCAGTCAGTGGCCCCCTGCTTGCTGAAAGGGCAGAAATATTTGCTAGCCAACTGAACTGCAAGAACTTTCCTTGCAGCAACGGTTGGCTAGCAATGTTTAAAGTACGCCACAGCATAAGTGCGAGGGTGGTGTGCGGAGAGGCAGCACACGTGGACCACGAAGGTGCCGCAGAATGGCAGAATGGGCCGCTGCCGGAAACTCTAGCCAGCTATGCCATGGAAAGCGCTTTCAACATGGACGAATCGGCACTCTTTTATAGGGCCAAAATAGTTTTGGCATTCAAAGACAAAAACTGCGCTGGCGGCAAGTGTGACAAAGAAAGGCTGTCAGTCTCTTTCGTGGTCAATGCAACAGGAGGCCAAAAGCTGCCACTGCTTGTTATCGGCTGGTATGTGAACACGAGGTGCTTTAAAGGCACCCAACTACCCTTGGGTGTCATGTACAGAAGCAACAACACAAAGGCTTAAATGACGGTAAAGCTTTTCTAGGAATATCTGCAGCTCCCGGACCAGTGTTTTATGGAGGAAAAAAAGAAAAGTTCGTGTGCTCAGCGACGCTTTGGCACATGTTGTGCCGGATAACTTGAGCGCAATCTGATTCTTATTCTTGTCTGCCGAACACGATGGTGCTTGCACAACCCTTCAACCAGGGCATCATTCACTCAGTCAAGCATTCATACAGGAAGGACTTGCTGTGCAGAATGCTGTAAGCAATGGAGTGCGACAAGCACTACTGCATCGACATGCTAGGTGCAATATACCTCCTAGCCTACTCGTGGCAGCTGGTGGATTCCACTACACTAGAGAACTGTTTCGTTCAAGTTTGTTGTGCAGGCAAGGAATGCCGCAAACGAAGAGAGTGCAAACGACTGTGACAGCGTGCTGACAGAGTTGTTGGAGCAACTAGGTAATACCAAGGCTCTGTAGTTAGAATCGTTCCAAGACGTGGACAGCAAAGTGGCAACATATCTTGACTTATCAGACAGCGAGGTTGTTGCCACTGTTGCGCCTCGTGAAGCATTAACACAAATTCCACGAACTTGTAGCTGCTGAAGTGTTCTTTCTGTTCTTTTATAGCATTCTCACATTTTTTTTACCTGAAATTACACATTACGTGTGGGGCCTGTAGTGTCAGGAATGCCTTGCAATACGTGGTTCATGATAACGTGGAACAGGGCCAGAACGCCATGTTCCCGCAGTCTCCTAAATCAGAACAAATGCAAAAGAGTTCCCCACAGTTAGAAGATCCTGGGCTCACTCATCAAACCAAACTTGAAGGTAGGCCTAGGAGAGATCCTGAACCATAGATAAAAGCGATGAAAACAGTGCTATGGTAGATACCAGTGGGCAATGATCCTCTTCTGAACAGAAATTAACAGACACCCTCTAATTACAATAAAAACCATGCAAGTCACCTTCTTTGGCATGATTAGTAGGAGTGTGGCCTAATGACTGTGCTCTGCAATATAGGACATTAATTCCTTTTCAACTTGCGGCAAGGCACATTCAGCTACTCTAGCCTTACAGACATTAATTCCAACCAGTCCAATCTTATTTTTGATAACCAATCATGTCCAATTGTTGACATCTTCAAGCCCAACTCACGCTGAGTTAATATGAGTACCAAGGTGTGGCAGAGTGCACTGTATACACATCAACTTGTATGCAACGTTGAACCATTACAGGAGTTGAGTTTACATGACTAAGTGCACTACCATTGCGAAAGGCTTGGTATTTGGAACACTACTCCAAAATTCCCTCTACAATGTTAGACTGCTAAGCCCTTCTCACTGATATGCTGGTCTACTACAAAAGATGTCTGTCTTGAGTCTTTGGTTATGTCCCAGTGCTAACAATTTTGCCTGTGCTGCTTTTTGTCCACAAAATACGAGTTTTGTCCAATACATCTTAATCAGTTTGGCCCTGCTTCGATTTTTGAAACAGTGACTTTTAAAAAATTTTCATGCCTCAGCAAAATGCTCGTTGTCAGACATGAAAAATCTTCCTGGTCCTTTGTAAGTGCACATCTTTGTGTAACTTCGCTGGTTTGTAAGCAGCAGCCTCCATTGTTGTCACTAGTGTGAACTTATTCGCTGGCTTCTTTTTTAAGCAATGCCTTGTTCCAGTTCTCACGTCGCCTCATGGTCCGGTAGAGACAGCAGATGGCATGAGACGTCCTTGCTGCAAAGGGCCAATATTAGTTGGTTTTGAGAGCTCTTATGAGGAAACTTCTAACTTGCATGCTGCTGTTAGCTTGTTTAGCTAAACAAGAAATTCCTAATAATTTTGGTATGTCCTTGATTGCTGCCATTGGAAGCTGTATCATTATGTGACAGTGACGAGCTTGTAGTGCTTCTGTAGCACTCTGGTGGTATTACTGGTATACTTGCAGTGAGGTGAAGCATGTCAAGAACACACGAATGTTCTTTGGGTTATCAACGTTGACAGCACTTACAATTGCCTTAAATCTTCTGTGCAGGCATTCATACTGCCAATGATATGGGAAAACTTGGCAAGCCTTTCAAGTGCCATTCCAAACGTGCTGTTATCCACCAATGGTGCTATGTTGTCTGATGATGTCACTTTGATGGGTCCTTCCACGTTTCATCACAGTTGAAATGTTTTATTCCTCTTGAGCTCTCACTGCCATCACTAAATCTGTTGTGGATCGAGAACGCAAGATCAGTAGGCAGAAAAGAAATGCTTGAACTACTCACAGTTACATAACCCTGAGCAGAATATAACCTATGGGAAGTGGGCTCCATGAGAACAAAGAGGATTGCTGTGTTGCTTCTTTTTTACTTTGATTATGTGGTGATAGTGTCCCACGAAATGCCACTATAGGTGCGACTGGAGTTGAAGGTGGCTGCAGAAAAGAGAGGGAGACAAATTGTTAAGGAATAACAGCAGCACTTGTGGGAAGGAACCGCAGTCCCAGGTGCTGCTGCGCAACCTCTCATCACATCAGCAATGAAGGTGGCCAGGTGCTGCTCAGCCTGCATGGACCTGGTGAGAGTCAAACAAAGCAGTACATAGGGGTAGGTTGGGAGACGTTAAGGAGGCAGCATGAAAAGGAAGGCAGGACCATTGTTGCGCCGCTGGTTACTGTAAGTGGTGACCTCGTTTTCCCAGACGGTGGTCTTTCCAGAGTCACCGAAGGTGGTTGTATGCATGCTATGCCACGGACACTGTTGTGGGGTCGCACTAATTTTTTCATCATGTGGACAAAATGCACACTAGAGCACCCAGCTTCAACCCTTTTCAGAAAATGGCAGTCATCTACAGTTGATGTTTGCACAAATAGTCACGGGTCTTCCGACAGTAGCCGCCGCTGCTGTTGAACCAATTGTGTCCTGTGCTTTTTGGGGGCTGCAGGTAGTAGCATACAAGTTGATGATAAGGAGGTGACTATTGTGGCCACTGTGACTAATGATCAGCATGGTAGCGCTGACTTACAAATGGGAGACAAAAGCTGTGTGGAGACTACAGCTGAAAGGTCTGGGAGAGCAGAAACGTGAAGCGGTTGAGAAACAGGAAAACATGTTTATTGCATTTATATTTTTGTGACTAACTTGGAAACAAGAATGCACCCAATCCATAGGGTTGTGAATCGTTTAGCATGCCAGTGAATGGTGAGACCAACTTCGAAACATGCCAGTAAGTAACTTTGTATTCTCATTACTTGCTGGCACTCACAAAAATGCTGTACTACACCTGAAACAGTTGACTGAGCAGAAAATGTAAATGATATTACAGGTTACAAGACACTATGCCTTGCACGTAACATGGATCTCTAGGCCTCCAACAAATGCCTTTTCGACAAGTGGGACTTTGGGCACCTGAACAGTTGTTCAGTGTCTGAACTATTTTTCATTTTTTTTTATATTCATCTAACAGTTAGCTCTGTATTCATTTTATCCCATGAACATCATTGTTTTTTAACCCTTCAACAACTTCAATTTTCCTTATAAACAAGCCAATCAATGTCAAAGTACTTCATGCTTTGCAAGAGCCAAACCCCATTTAACTACCATATTGTGCAAAAGCCAATAGGATGACCACCGTAGCTGTGGCATGAGAGAAGAGATTCTTCCATGAATGTGTGAAGATGTTTTGGGAAAAAAAGCCTGACTGAGCTTGTCTCATTCCATAAGGGCGCATTGTGCTCGGCAAAGGCTGGGCTGTAAAGGCGGGAATACACAGTGGTTAAGTCAATAGGGCAGGACAGAAATTGGAGAAGGTTTAGGATCTTGTAGGCTCGGTTACAATAAATTTAGGAGCATCGTGAAGAGTAGACAGGTACTGCATTCTCCAACAGTGCTGCCTGATCAGGTAGGTAACCACACAATCTCAACAAGTGTGAGAAGACTAGTTTGGAGAGAGTTTACGAGAAAAGTAGGAAGTTCAGCTTGTAAGAGGAGTCACCATGCAGTCATGGAGTCCATGAAAATGATAGGCGGGCCAAGTGGGATGGGGGAACACGGAGGCAAGCAGCTATAACAGTGTGTAGTTCGGCAAGCATGGGGTCAGTAATAGAGAGGACTTCCCTCTCATGGTTGGGCACAGGGGGTTTCAAAAAAACACCAAGGTAGAACTGAGAATGAAGATGCCAACATCAGTGTAGCAGAAATAGCAATTTGAATGAGTGTGGATGAAATGCTCATAGTAAGAAGATATGAGCCTTGTGGCACTCTGCGTGCACATTACGGTCTTTGCTGCGGGCGAATGGCACGATCCGGAGCAGTGTTACATAGAATGATGAAAGTGCTGCAACAAAGTAAGGGAGAAGTAGAGATGGGAAAGCCGACACTTGCCAGTATGTGGTATCTGAGTGCCGAGGTTAAGTTACTTGCTGCAACACTGAGTTAGGATTACTTTAGTGGTGCCGTGGACACCCAGTTAAGCAGCTGTTGCTGACACTGATTGGGAGGCTTAAAGCAACTTGCACTGCTTTGTGTATAAAGGTGTTACGAGCGTAAGATTTAGGTCTCACCAACAAAGTAACAATAATAAGGGAGCTGGTAGCAAAAGTGAAACAGATCCGCTGTAGTAGCAGTGGCTGAGGCATTGCGGTGGTGAGCACATGGTCACAAGTTCAATCCCAGTCGTGGCAGCTGCATTTTGACGGGGGTGAAATGCAAAAACACTCGTGCATTTAGATTTGAGTGCATGTTAAGGAACCCCAGGTGGTTAAAGTTATTCCAGAGTCCTCCCCTTACAACATGCCTCATAATCAGCCCGTGGTAACGGCAGATGAAACTTCAATTTTTGCTAAAGCAAGGTAGAAAAAGCATGTCCTGAAGACAAAGTTCCGATTCACATAGGCCTGCAGTGCATGAGGTGTAGAATTTTTTTCACCTTGTCACAGAATGGTTCCAGACAATCAAAGAAGCTTTGCCATCAAATTAGGACTTTTAGGGAGTTGACTACTTGGCTGGGGTGACAATCTAGCAATAGCATTATGGAAGGGGTTTGCCCTTAAAGATGGTGGACAAAGAGGAGTGCACATTTCGCCTGATTGTTTGGGTGACAGCTGAAGTAGAAGCAAGGGCAACTTTGTATATCTACTGGTGAACCTGAGTAGGACTAGATGGTGGTGTGATTGGCAATGACATTGTGCAGAATGGTATAGAAAGCAACGCCTGCAGCCACCATGCTTCATTTCTTGCAAGAACAACATGGTACATTAAGTGCCCTTATCCTGTGGCTGCTTCTATGCGGTCAGAGAAGTGCATGCACAAATGCCTGCATCAGCATAGGAATTTTAGCTACTTACCAAGACCAAAATACGCATGAGGTTCGAGAGGTGCCTAACAGGAACGGATCGTCATAAATAAGCACACCATCAATCGTTCCTTGCAAAAAAGAGGTTTCCCATCTTAGAGATTAACAGCAGATACGTGCACTCAAGGGTGGTTTTAGTTGAGTTTTCCTACCCTGTTACTAATTTTTCACCTGCTATCTGGTATGAATATTGTAAACAAACATCCATTGTTAGCATGGTATCTCATGTAATCTAGCTGTTGTCCCATTTTTCTGCCATTTTTTCTGATGTTTCTTCACCATGCTAAGTTGCCAACCAGCTCCCTTGTGCACCCTGCTCATAGTCACTTTTGAGAAATGTGGGCGTTGCTACATTTTGCTGTTAAGATACTATGTATGAACATGAGAATGGGGATTGTATTTCCTTGAATTGCGTTACCCTAATGGGTGGGAGAGTGAGTCCAAAAGGAAAGAATGATCAAGAGGAGTACTGAGATGAGTGTTTTTTGGGGGTGTTATTCCAATAGTGCAAGGCCTTGCGTGGGGTGTTAAAGTTACCTATGGTAGTAAGGTGATAAGGTGGGAAAAGAGGCGAGTAAGGTGCAAGCGAAATTAATCACCTAGGGTGGTGCTGGGGGTGCAAGTGGTGTGCAAGAGTGGGAAAAGCAAGGGGGGCACAAGAGGAGGCAGAAATAAGGCGAATGGGGAGTTAGGAGGGAGTGTACACTACCTTGACTGACGTAAGACCCTTTGATACATAAGGGAGATGAGTAGAGTAATAAACAAAAAAGAAGTTGAGCGGGTTCTTGGAAAAAAGATCACATTTGGTGGCAAAGTCTGCAATGCAATGTACTACAGGAGGCGCCCTCACTTGCCTGCAAGCCTCCAGTAGTTCCACTGCTGGCTTTCGCAAGTTATACGACGGCATAGCTAGGCAAACTTTTGGGGAGCGGAGAACACCACCGGTACATTATACCCGTTAGCCACATTTTTCAGGCTGTGCGTGACTTTGTGGATGTACGGGATATGGATGTATGGAACCGGTGGTGTTCTCCGCTCTCCAAAATCGTGCCCAGCTAAGCCGTCACATAACTTGCGAAAGCCAAATGCCTGGCTGTCAGAAGAAGCATGGCCAGCGTTTCGTAAGGTGTGCCACAAACGTCGTATATGAAATTCCTCTGACCTGCAGGAAATCCTACATTGGACAGACGGGGCGTTGTGTAAATGACCGGCTTAGGGAACATGCAAAGGGTATAAAAAATAATGAAGGTGAGCGACTTGTGGATCACTGCAGGGCTTGCACCGATTGTTTTCCACGGTTCCGTGATGCGAAGATTTTGGATAGAGGCAGGCATCAGACATCGCGTGAGACATTGGAAGCCTTCTACATCAAGAAAGCGGGACTGAACTGTGTTAGTGATACATCGGTTTTTCTTTCCGAGACTGAGCTGAAGTTTCTATCGTGCCTACTCTGATAAAACTTTGTACTCTATGTTGCCTTGTACGCATGCGCGGTGTTTTGGAGGGCTATATATGTCGAGTGCTTTCGCCCTCATTAAACAGTTGAAGTAGCGCCCGCGGTGTCGTCATCTTTTTTCGGTGTGTTGTTTTTTGGCACATTTTTTCAGTATGCAAGATGACCAACTATCCCAGCAGTTAACTCTTCTACGGTAGTCATATTTTGCTTCATGGGGGTTCTGGGACCGTTGGCTGCATGATGGGGTGAGGGGCAGGGAAATCTTAAGAATGACTGCCTGGTTGACTTGCCCGAGAGGGGAATTCTGCTGCAGCCTGTGAGGCAGAGGCAACCTGGCTTCTTGGTCCACTGTGCAAGCAGTGGGGAATTTTGGAGGGGATATGGGGCGCACTGTGGCTCCTCGTGTGGCTGATATTTTTGGTTCAGTGAAGTGTTGCAGTGGGGACAGAGGAGTTGGCGATGGATACCGCCAGTGTAAGCTGGGTAGGCAGGGGCATAGATTGTTGCCAAACTGATGGCTATTCCACATAGTTGGCATCTTTGATGGAGACACAGTAGGTGGTGTGCATACTTCGCTTGATGGAGGGCGTGGTCCATGGCTGCTTGGATTTTGCAGCAAAGATCTCCAGCTTAGTGGTCCCTACTACAAAGGGGGCCACCTGTGTCGCATGCATGAGGCTGGTCAGGCGAGTTGAGTGCGAGTCCACATGGGAGGCATTTTAGAACTGCAATATTAGGATAAATTTTCGTATGGTGACCAAGGACACAGCAGACATTAGAACTGTGCAAGAGGCTTGTGTGGGGCACAGTGCACCATCACGCCCTGATAGTTCACCCATAGTGGAACGTGGGATCCAGAAAATGTGAAAAGGATGGTCTGCATCAAGCCCGTCATGAGAGCAGTGAAGGTACTTAAGTCGAGATCCTAGAAGGTTGCCGTGAGTTCAGCTGAGAAAGTTTACGGTGCAATAAGATGCACGACTCCTGGGCAGGTGTCGGGTGGAAGGGCTTGGTAGACTTGGGCAGCTTGTTGAAAGTTCGGGATGGTGAAAGGATCCAATGCCAGAAGCTTTGAGTTTACAGAAGGCGTATAGCAGGTGAAAAGTGCGATGATACTCTCGGGCAAAATACGACTGAGGACAATGCAAACTTCTGTGTTGTCTAATTGGGAAGTTAGCCAAGCGAGCAGTTAAGCTTACAGGGTGGAATTTCAATAAGGAACAAGCCTTGTGATGGCAGGTATATTAGTTTTCCAGGGGGTGCAGACGATGTGCTGGTAGAAGGAGTACGCTGGCTCACGCACTTGGAGGACTTACGAATAGTCCAACCTTGAGCATTGATATTGCAGGTGGGAGCTGTTAGGCCTGTGCCATACTCATACGTGTTCCTACGTATCATTAGGCCTGTAGAGCCAGCGATGAGGTGGGGCCAAGAAGGCTGCGGTAGAAAAGTTGACAGCCTTTAGTGAACTACGGTGCCTGGCTCTCCAAGCACATGGCACTTGGAGCGGCCCAGGCATGGGACAGCAGGCAAAGAAGGGTGGCAGGCATCATATCGATGCTTTCGGAGTGTGCTAACGGCATGTTTATTCTCTTTGGGTGGCTGTGGGGTCGTCAGGTGGAAACTGACAGTAGCAGTCAATAGAAAGAGTCAAGCAATGGCCATGTACGGCACCAGGAAGGCCAATTCCTGCTCTGTTGAAGTGTTCTTCTGAAGCTCAGCGGGCCTTTCCAACTTAGTTGTGCCTGGACTAGCATAGCAGTTCTTTTTTCTTTAGTAGATTCAGGTAGCATTTCAAGCCTAAAAATGCAGCAACTTGGATGAGCATCCAAACTGAGGATCTTAAGTACAAGAACTCGATGCTCTACCTCTACTCTGAGCCATCTCCGTGATTATCTGTTCAACCCTTTCCCTACCAACCTTTTTTATAATAAGCACAATTTCCCAAAAATTTTTCATGACTGATTCATTTCATTTAGCTTACATTATTGCAATATCAGCGCGTCATTTCTTATTTTCTGTTATCTTTTACTGTCAATTATATTTTTTCATCTTTATGAGTTGCAGATAAGCAAGGCCACAGAAACACTGCATATGAAGTGCGATATTTCTTGGTATAGAAGCCAAGCATACTTTTGTTACTCTCCATGAGATGCATTATTCCTGGTGCAGTGTAGAAAAAAAATCGCAATCGCACCTGCGGCAAAGCGTTTTTGTCAAGCCGCATCCATGCGAGAGAGGTCGCCAAAGGTTTTTAATCTCTCGCGCAATTTAGTAGTTACTAAGTTGAAGCTCAGAACATGACTACTGGAACTTTCCAGGTCTAATTGTTTACTTGATGTGAATAAACGTCCAAAAACACAATTAGATCACTGGAAAGGCCATTGTTGCTGCAGCTACATCACTCTGTGCTGCCACTTTTGAAATCCAGGGTAGCCCGACGCCCGCTTTGTTACTGCCAAGTATACCCCCAGAAAATTAGTTTTCTGGGAAGTTGGTGCCATTTAATAGAGCAGCATTGGCGCCAATATGATGAAATGACTTCCACTTGTCCGTGGTACTCAGGAGAACAAAGGAAATCTCTTGACGAGCAACTCTTCTCTCACATATTTTGGAGGAAACATCAAGATGAGTGAGACTCGTCCTTGGCATGAAAGCAGTTTATCAACAGATATCCCGAAGTGGTCAATACTAAATTATTTCTACATATTTTATATCTTTAAACTGATGTAAAATGGTTTTGTTCAGTAATGCAGACCTGATTTGTGTTTGCCATTAAAGGGTCCGACAACGAATTTTTATGATGCCCATTTTTTTAGTGCAATCAAAAGCTTACTGGTCAGAGTGTCCAGTCACACAGTGGTAATGTGCATAATGCCATGAAACATATTTGATGAGAACGCTTTGATCTGCAGTGAGGATGTAGTCATACGCTGTAAACATGCTGATAGGCGAGTGTGATTAATTATGCATCAGCATTGGTCCAAAGCAGACAAGTGCGGCTCTAGTTTGGGAAAGCATATTTTATTTGTCAAGTCGATGTTCTTGCGCTTCATGTTTTCTGAAATGTTGAAATATTTCTACAATAATGGCTACATGCTTGTGTGGTTTATTGTCCAACTGCTTTGGCCATATACATGTCAAGGCATTTTTTTTTAGCCAAGCCAAGCTCAGTGGCAGGATATGGTAGTAGTGCTATTATTAATGTCTATTCGATTCAATCGATTCAAACAAGTTTCTTTGCAAGTTATGCACCTATTTATGGTGAAACACTGGTTGATGGCATTTTCTATCTCACAGGGAGACTACAGAACTCTGGGTACTCACTCATAAACTCATGTGCGTACAAAAGTGGTTAGAAACAGTGGTTAAAAAAGTGCTCAGGTGCTCCACAATGCAATGAGGGATGCATTCCAGGTGGATGTTGGCCCCTTTAAGGCAGAATGTATAAATGATCACGCAACTCTGAAATAAAGTATATCACGTCTCTTTTGATACAAAGCAGTTAAATGGCACAAGAATGCCTCACTTTCTGACATAGCTTGCAACAAGAGCATTAGATCTGCCATAAGTTCTTTTTTTTTGGGGGGGGGGGGGGGGGCAGGGATGTGTTCCTGTCCAGAAGTCAGCCAATGTGGCCACTGCGGAGAGAGGAAAAAATGTAAAAGAAAGAAGAGAGGGAAAGCGGACAGGACAAACAGGACTGAGAATCCATCATACCTCTTTTTTCCCTGGAACTTTTTCCCCTCAACGCAATATTCACAGTGCATTACCAACTGGCCCACCAGTCAATCATAAAAGCAAAGTAGTTGGTACTAGCATTGCCTTTTGTACGAATGTATCTTTTGGTTTTGATGCTCATTATGGAGTTCAGTTAAAGTCACGTTTTATTTGTACAAATGCAAACTTCATCACGCATCTGCCAACATTTTCCTGTAAGGATACAGGCACCCCTTCAAGCGGCCACATGACAAGCCTTTTGTTTCTGTTTAGCTTATTTATTTCATATACGAAATGTAGGAATAAATAGAACTGAATTTAATATGCTGGGTTGTGTCATTTGATTAATATGCAGTGGAACTACTAGCACTATTTTCATGCTTGATCATGTAGTGATTGGAATGTAGAAGCTTTTTATTAATATACTGAATACTAATGCTTGGACAAGGTGGGAAACAAATAAATATGCCACTATAACCATACTATCCAGTAAACAGTTCCAAAAGATTCTGCACATTTATGCATGTATGAAAATGTGTTCAGAAGGTGACATTCTGCCACTTTACTAGCAACATTATACTAAAATGTATGATTTTGTCAGACTTATCATTGCACGCCTCATAGGATCAGAGGATCACATGTGATCCCCTATTCATTTGTTTTAGACTTTGTAACCGAGCAATTATGATTTTTAAGAAAAAAAGCTGAATATGCCTTGCAGTCTTCCTTGGCATTGAAAGCAGTTACAAAGCTTACAGGCATATAAGGAACTTGGTAATGGTATTCAAATAATGTCCGAGTTCCCACTGGCTCTCATGCATGAGAAGAGAATTCGAAGTATTGGATGGGAAAGAAGCTAGACAACGCAAACAGGGGTGTGAGAGAAAGAAAAGTGGTTAACATGAGTAAACTTTTTCCAGCAATTCGGTCATAGCGACAGGTTGCAGTCATTAGATGTTATGCAGCATCATTATCAAAAATTCACAAAATCACACGGGTAAAGTTCTTGCATCAAGGAAATTGTTAATATATAGACTTTATGCAGCCCCATTTTGAAAACGAGCGAGTTTATACGGTAGTTATGGAATCAATGAAGTCATGAAGCTTCGATAACATTTACAAATGAAAACGCGCGTATAATCATTCGGTACTTGACTGTCGTTTGCATTGTAATTTCTAAAATTTTGCCCCGATACGGCGGCTTCGTAACAAACAAGCTAGTGACAGCCGCAATTAATTTTATCATAGCAACTATTATTATTCTATTTTATTCTCTTGCAGTAAAGGTTGGAATACATGCTGACAACAACGAGTGTCGCAGACAGCACGACACGGTGCATAGACAGTGGCATAACCTACAGTACACAACAGCCCACTGCGCCCAAAGTTTCTGCGGTAATGCCTAAGGGCATGAGATACTATATCACGACAAATTATGGGCTACCTTGAAGCATGTGGATGGCGAAGCAAGACAAGGCAATAAATTAAACAATAAAGTTAACGTCAGGAAGTGAAAATTCTCATTTGATGAATGTATTGGATTGATAATGCGTCACAAATACACGGCGTTAGCTCAAACGGGCATCTCTCATCTCACAAGGCACACTATCAAATGTACTGTGCACATGTGACAACACAGCGGCAGAATCAACGATAATCTGCACCTGCTTTTAGAATAAATGAATATTGGAGAAAACTCACGTCGCCACTCGACGACGGCGCTGACACCGTTGACGTGCGGCAAGTAGTGTCGACGAGCTGAGCGAATTGCTCAGCACTTAACGAATTCACAGCCTGTATGTCAGCAAGCACGACACTGCTGGGCTTGCCGCCCGAAAGCTTTACGTCTTCAGCTTTCATGGCTACACAGTAATAGCACGTTCAGAAGCGCCCCTGTGAGCTTGGGTCCCGCCGGTTGCAGCACACACCCCCACTTGCCCACTTGTTAGGTACCCACTCCAAGCGGATAAGCCCTTCTTCATTTGGCTTTTTGAGAGCCAGACGCGCCGACATATTACACACTAGACGGCGCACCATTCCAATGTGACATTGTGTTGCTAGCTAACAAGCAAAGTGATTTGCAACGGCTGGCTAATTAATATCTGTGGACAGGAAGGCGACAATTTAGGTTTTAAATTTAGTGTTAGAAAATGAAGTGTTATGGTATTCAACGAAAACAGTGAACAGACAGTGGAGATACAGGGCCAGGAAATACCTCGGGTAACAGAATATAAATACCTTGGTATATGGATAAACGAGCGCAATAGATATATGGAAACACAGCAAAACACAATAACAGTGAATGGAAAGAGAAATGCAGCCATAATGAAGCACAGAGCGCTATGGGGATACAATAGGTACGAGGTCCTCCGAGGTATGTGCAAAGGTGTAATGGTTCCAGGCATATAGTTTCAAACTCTATGGTTCCAGGACTTTTGGAAATGCGGTTGTTTGCTTTAAATCAGGAGTACAATCAAGACTCGATGGGAACCAAAGATCAGTGCGTCGCCTCGCATTGGGCGCTCACGGGAAGACTACAAACGAAGCTGCGCAGGGTGATATGGGCTGGACTAGTTTTGAAGTGAGGGAAGCTCGCAGTAAAATTGAGTATGAAGAAAGCCTGAGGAATGTGGAAAAAAAGTAAATGGTCTGGGAAAGTGTTCAGGAATCTGTACAGAAAAAACATTGATTCACAGTGGAGAAAAAGAATTAGGAAGCTTATCAGCAAGTATGTGGCCTGTAGGGTGGGCAACACAGCAACAAAGACGGTCAAGCGGAAAGTCAGAGAGGCTGAAGTAATCTCATGGGTGGCGGCAATCGAAAGGAAACTTGCCATGAGTAACTACTTAAGAGGAAAAAACGAAATCAGGAAAGAAACAATTTATGATAACTCAAAGGGAAACTCATTACTTTTCGAAGCGAGATCAGTATGCCTTAGAACACGCACCTATAAAGCGAGATATAAGAAGGAACAAGAAGCATGTGCTTGCTGCGGTAAAACTAAGGAAACTATGGAGCATGTTTTGTTAGAATGTGAAGACGTCTACCCAGCGGGCGATTTAGGCACCACTGGCCTCCTTGAAGCCCTTGGGTTCAGCGGGAGCAATGGAAAAGTAAACGTGTCCGTTATAGGCATTAGTAAGAGGTGACTGGAGGATTGGTGGACGAAAAGTAGGGAAACGACAAAAAACGGAGATGTACAAAAGCAGAGTTAGCAACAGGGGATCAGAAAATTTCGGTGTTGGAGTTCATAGCGTTTATTTTGTTATTTTTTATTGTTTAACTTAGGTACGACATTAGGCAGTATAGCAAGAGCTTGGTGGCGCTAACCCACCACCCCGTTACAAAGGGGACGCTCATAACATCCATCCATCCATCCAGCGCAGCAGCTTTCAGGTTTATTTTATGCGGACGACATTGTGTTGCTAGCTAACAAGCAAAGTGATTTGCAACGTCTGGCTAGTATCTGTGGACAGGAAGGCAACAATTTAAGTTTGAAATTTAGTGTTAGAAAATCAGGTGTTATGGTATTCAATGAAAACACTGAACACGATACAGTGACAGTGGCGATACAGGGCCAGGAAATACCTCGGGTAACAGAATATAAATACTTTGGTATATAGATAAACGAAGGCAATAGATATATGGAAACACAGGAAAAAACAATAACAGTGAAGGGGAAGAGAAATGCATCCATAATGAAGCGCAGAGCGTTTTAAGGATACAATAAGTACGAGGTGCTCCAATATGTATGTGGAAAGGTGTAATGGTTCTAGGACTTACTTTTGGAAATGCGGTTGTTTGCTTTAAATCAGGAGTACAATATCAAGACTCGATGGGAACCAAATGCCAGTGGGTCGCCTCGCATTGGGCGCTCACGGGAAGACTACAAATGAAGCTGGTCAGGGTGATATTGGTTGGACTAGTTTTGAAGTGAGGGACACTCGCAGTAAAATTGAGTATGAAGATCACGACTGAGAAATATGGAAGAAAGTAAATGGGCTGGGAGAGTGTTGAGGTATCTGTATGGGAAAAACATTGATCCACAGTGGAGGAAAAGAACCCGCTTACGCTTACCAGCAAGTATGCGGCCTGTAGGGTGGGCAACACAGCAACAAAGAATGTCAAGTGGCAAGTCAGAGAGGCCGAAATAATCTCATGGGTGGCAGCAATGGAAAAGAAACCTGCCATGAGTAACTACTTAAGAGGAAAAAACGAAATCAGCAAAGAAACAATTTATGATAACTCAAAGGGAAGCGCATTACTTTTCGAAGCGAGATCGGGAAGCCTTAGAACACGCACCTATAAAGCGAGATAAAAGAAGGAAGAGGAAGCATGTGTTTGCTGCGGTAAAGCTAGGGAAACGATGAAGCATGTTTTATTAGAATGTGAAGACGTCTGTCCAGCGGTCGATTTAGGCACAATTGGCCTCCTTGAAGCCCTTGGGTTCAGCGAGTGCAATGAAAAAGTAAACATGTCTGCAATAGAGATTAGTAAGAGGCGATTGGAAGGTTGGTGGAAGAAAAGTATAGCGAAACGACAAAAGGCGGAGACGTACAAAAGCACAGTTCACAATAGGGGATCAGAAAATTTGGTTGTGGGAGTTCATAGTGTTTTCTTTTTCTTTTTTATTGTTTAATCTAGGTAGGACATTACGCAGTATAATAGCAAGAGCTTGACTGCGCAATCCACCGCCGCGTTGCAAAGGGGACGCTCATAGCATTCATCCATTTATCCACCCAGCGCGAAGTGGCGTTGGTGTTGCGCCGCGAATTTCAAACTGCTCCAAACGCGATGGCGAAGCATAACAGAGGGCGGCAGCGAGCGGATGAGACACTGGCGCGCTATGGCAGGTGCGATAATTGGTTTTACCTCGATTAAACAAGTTTCGATGATGTTGAAGCAGCTAATGCGGCAGGACGGTTTTGTGTGGAAGCCATGCATTCGGGTGGACAGCTTACACGGGAGCGTACAGGCTGCCGAACCGGAAGTGGCCGTGCTTAGAGTAGGGGTGGAAAACTTACAGGAGAAACTGCACGGCGCAGAAACAGAGGTGGCAGCACTCCGCGATACGCTGCAGCTGGTGCGAGCCGAAGTTCCGGGAATTGCGGAGCGGCCCCTGCAGAATGATGCGGAGACGTGGCACCCAAGTCAAGACATGTAAGGGGTGAAAACGCGCGTTTGTTCCTTGGAGGAAGCCCCTACAACGCAAGCTAACACGCCAGGATCGATCGAAGGCACAATGTCTAGTTCGCCGAAATAAGCGGAGAATGGTCCTCAGCAGAATACCAAAGACACCCAAGTGCAATTGGAATCAAGAGAGACATCTAGGGACACCGAGATAATGAAGGGGAAGAGTTTTGCTCCGTGTGTGATTGACAAGCGAGCCTGTGTTCACAGGAAGACCTCACTAAATCGACCACGACCAACACGTCCCCCACCGGTCACAACTGATGGCAGCAGTGATGTCAGGCAGAAAGGCAGCTGCAAGCATCGCAAGGGCTCTCCCCAGGCGGACGCACCCTGCGAGGAATTGCTGCTGGGCAACGGCAATGTCCCCCGAGTGACGGAGGCACTTCGACGTCTACTGGGAAATAAGGTAAGCGTGAAGACCTCCTCTATGAGACACGCTACAGTCAAGTGTGCGCACTGGTTACTGCTTCGCCACCATGGCTAAGTAACTAAGAACCCCCTCTTTATTACCCCTGCACGTATTCACGGCTGATGTGCTTAAGAAAACCGAATCCCATGTTGTTTCTGCAGCTATGCAAGAAATCGTGACCGTATACGTACCAGCGCTGATTGTTTGGTCGGTACCGGAGTTGTCCGCGTGGGACAAGGAAGCACAATCGCGATGAAGTCATGCTGAACTCGGAAATTAGAAGCTGTGTGGCTCTGTCAGTGCAAAGTTCCTGGACAACACACAAGTGTAGGAAGGAGAGGGACATTTCGCGCGTGACGGAGGTCACTACCTTGCCAACACAGCACATAACATTGCCGGTTGCATCGGGAAAGCAGCACGTCATTCTTTAGGACTTGGGGAAGAAGAAAGAGAGTGTAGCTCTGAACCTCGCCGCCCCACGAGAAGAAATGGTCCAACTGGGAAGTACCCGTTACAGCGTCACAGTGCCTCGACCCCCTGGCTCCCAAATCGGTTACCTCAAGCCTGTAACAGAGTTCTCTCTGCACGCGACTTGCTCGCGACTTGAACAGGCAACTTGCTCTTCCTACGCCGGAACAAAGGGGCCAAATCAGTCGAGCTGCGGCCACAGTTTCCAGTGCTTCGCAGTGTCAACCAACGGTGTTGATGTATTGGATTCAGCTGCTCAGCCGGGACAGACCAGTGCAGGCTGCTTCCTTGGCGCAACCCACCCTGAGCCCGTCGATGGTGTGCCCGACAGGCCAGGCCATGCTGCCTCAGCCAGTATCCCACATGCCACCTTCGGTAACGCCTCAGTTACTGACCAAATTTGACCTGACCCGCATGGTTGGTGACCTAGTGTGCCAACACATGAACCGGCAGTGGTACCAGACCCAGATGGCAAGCCCCAGACAACACGCTTTATAGCTATCGCACAGCTCCCTACGTATATGTCACGGCAATACAGGGTGATACAGCCTAGCAACAACGTGCCCGGTGTTAAGCGAAGCACACAGGGCCGGTCAGGCAACACACCCGCAAAAGGAAACGCCAGTCGAAGTCGCAATGCTTCAGATTGGTGTTCTTAAACCTCAACGGGGCTCGTCGGGAGTAAAAGGGGTGGAATTATACCGTACATTCAGTGTAGAGAAGCTTTCTGTCTACGCAGTGGCAGAAACTTACCTTCGGGACCTTAAAGAGCCCCCAATACATTTAGTGTGGGGCTGGGTGGGCCAGAACAGATCTACTCAAAGTCGCAAAAAGGGAGGGGCTGGTTTGTTGTGACGTCGCGGGCTTCAGTGGCAACGCCTGGAGGGGAACTGCAGAGACCACCTTAGGGTAAATGGGAACCTGTTTGGCGTGAGCGCTGCAGTTTGTGTTGTGCACCTATCACTGCAAGGTCTCGATGAAGAAAATGTGCAGCTTATGGAGTGTGTCCGCAACGACGCACAAAGGCTGCGGGGCGGCAAGGAGCTCGTCATTATTGGTGACTTAAACGGGCATCTGAGTGAACTAGATGGCCGTAGTGATGCAAACGGCAACCTACTTCTACAATTAGTTGATGAGTTAGAGCTTGTGATTGCAAATCTTGAACCACACTGTGAAGGACAGTTCACATGGTGTGCTCGTGGCAGCAGCACAACCATCGACTACTCCCTTCTCTCACCCCAACTTGGAATCTGTTTGCATAGGTGCATGATAGACGAGGAAGGCACGTGTAGCCTCAGTAAGGACCACAATCGCCTAAGGCTCGACATTAGTCACTCAGGCCGATATGACCCTAACAGCAAAAGACAGTAGAAATCCTGCCTGTACTTGGAAAGCCGGGCCATCGAGGCGGTCGCCACGAACTTTGAGGCCAGTGAAAAAGAGGCTACAGGCCACTACCGGTGAGGAATATGTGTCTGCCCTGTCGTCTGTTATGCAGGGCCACATGGTTCCTGACATATGGTCAACACGTGCAATGACAAATCTATGGTAGGACGGTGAGGTTGAGGAGACATGGCAGACAAGACGCGAGGCTAATCGGGAGCACCGCAAAGCCATCAAAATGGTGGATACAGACGCTTGCACAGTTACGTGGGCGTAATAGCTGTATCTCAAACAAAAGGTGCAAGCTTTGGTGCAATACAAGGTCGCCCGACATGATCTGCAGTTCATGCAGGCTTTACGAGAGGAGGGAAAGCCGGAAGCCCATAAGTTTTGGCGATATGTGAGGTCCCTCGACAGGAGAGAAAATGAGTCGCATATACATGTACAGCCCAAGAATGTGGTATCCGGCCAGCCAATCACAGATCTCAAGGCGCGCCTCACTCAGCAAGAGACCCTTATGTATGGCGCCCCTGGTGTGCAGAATGTTGAAGATAGGGCCTGTGGGAACTCACTGCCTGCAGCTCCTCCACTCACTAGCAGTTGTGGGTCGACAGAGCTACACTGGGAGGTCAAGAAAGCGGATGGTGGATCGGGGTCTAGTGCATCTTAACGCACGCACACCTGCTGGACCAGGCGGTATGCCAGCACGTTTAATGAAGAGCCTGGGGCCTGATGCACTGGAACAACTTGCCGCTCAGTTGACTGGTATCCTTGGAGGCGCACAGATCCCAGTGGACTGGTGCCAGGGCCGCATAACGTTTATCCGTAAGCAAGGAAAAAAGACTAAAGTTTCTCCAAAGCTATCGACCGATCAGGGTCACAAGCGTTCTTTACTGGTTGTTCGCCCGAGTACTGAAGGAGTGGATCAGTGCCTGGGCAGATGCTAAGCTCGTGCTGACTGAATTACAGAACGGCTTTCGTTCGGGTCTTTGACTGAAGAATATCTTTATCCTCACTCAATGCGCGAAAATTCCTAGGTGCGAGGGATGGTCTCTGCTATGCTGCTTCGTCTACATCGAGAAGGCATACGACAATGTACCGCATGCACCTTTGTTTGACTGCCTTGCCTCCTTGGGTCTGCAGGAAGCGTTGTTGTCAATAGTCCGACGTTTGTATACGGGGAACAGCGCCACGGCGCACTTTGTAGCTGTTGAGTCCGAGCCTGTCACAGTGGTCGGGGGTTTTCGTCAAGGTTCCCCGCTGTCACCACTGCTGTACATCATTTATGTCTCCAGCATTGAGAGAAAGCTTTTGAACTCAGGCCTCGGCTTCCGCCTCAGCTACACCACCTCGGTGATACACGAGAACGACAAACTGCCGGCCTTGGCTTTTGAGGGTGACCTAGTGGTGATGGCACAGTGTGCACGGGATCTTCAAGCCTTGATAGATATCTGCCAGTCGTAGATCTCTGGTCAAGGGCTGCGCTTCAGTGTATCTGTCTATCTGTATATTACCGATGTATTGGTCAACGGTCTATATGAGTCAATTCAATCTTTTCAGCTGTTACCCTTATAAATTAAGTTTATTCTGCTTTGTCACCAACTGTCTGGTATTTGTCGATTTTTGAAGGTTTTTTTCTACGGCTTTCAACAGAGTTTCCTTACCTTTTGGTCCTAGTTCATTAATCAGCCTAACGGGAACCTCGTCGTGAGTTTGTACTCAGGAATTTTTTTCTTCAGATTTCTTCCAGTTGAAATCTGTCAGCACCAGGTCCTTTTTCATCTGGTTCTCTTTCATGCTATCTTTTTTCCTCAAATACAACCTCGTCGTTGACTTTTAAAGATTCGACTGTTATTTCTGTTTATCCAGAGAGCGCTTCCTATGAGGCATAAATCTGGATGGACACCACATATATTTGTTCTTACTCCTTAGTTTTGGTTTCGGTTCCCAATAGGTTCATGCAGGACGATGATGATCAAGCTTTATTTACTAGGCATGGCTCCCAATGCTCATTGGCCTAGAGGGTAGAGAAATAGGGAAGTGGAGTGGGGCCAGCTGTGGAGAGTTGTTCCGTCGTACACCATACGGAGGATGCCCGAATCCACAACGAACGGCGTAGGGCGTTCGCAAAACGCCGCCGGCCTCCGCCGACGGACGGATCCACTCTTCGTAGCCAGCCGCTTAGGCCTGGTGCTTACATCGGAGGGCTTAGAACTTCAGGCAGTCCCACAACACGTCTTGAACTTTAGGTGCAGCCGTGATGTTGCACGCAATGAACACTGTCTGTACAGAAGACAAGTGTGCAGGAGCGGCTTTGCGTGCGTTATGGCACATGCCAGCGCGCCAGTACGTCCGGCGTTATTGCCACGCCAGTGTGGGCCTTGAGCTTCTAGGAAGTCCCAAACGTCACGGCACATTGGCGATCGCTCCGTTGTTGCGATCGCTGCGGCTGCTGCTCAGTAGCACTGCGAGAAGGCACGCGCAGCCTGTATAATACGGATGAATAATGTCTTCATACCTAACCCGCTTTGCACATGACGTCAGCGAATTTCGCTGCATGATGGCGTCCTGATATGACAATAATGAAGAAGATACAAGCGTAGCAAATCGAGAACAATTTAAGTATCAGAACAAACATTCGATAAAACCTGCGTGCATAATTGCTATAATTTTACGTGCGAGGTAAGCGTGGGATGAAGTTCCCTTCGCTGCAAAAGTATGTCATTACTGCTTTAAAATATAAGGTTTCCCTGTGGTATGAAGGTTATAAACAGGAATAAGGTGTCTCAGAATGGCTGGCCAACGTTTCGAAGTGAGCACCTATCTTCGTCAAAGGCTGAAAAGCTTTCGCTGAAGGCTCTCACACGTTGCAGAGATTTAAGTCGTTTTTATTTTTCGGCCTGCGATGATTGCAATTGGTTACTTTATTTCTGTAACGTGCACAAGTCTTGTACACGTTACAGAAAAAAAAGTAAGAGATTGCAATTACTTCACTCAAAAATGTAATTGATTAAATTTACCGATTACTGCCGCAGCAAAGTAATTGATAAGTTTCTTTCCAAAATAAAGGATTACTTCTACGCTATTTTACTCCAAACTTTCACCAACATTGCACCGATACCGTCAACTTAACGAACTGCCCTGGCACATTCAGTGCTTCCTCTGCAGCCCTTCCTACCTTCATTATTTTTACCAAAACATCACCTCGAAAAAAAAAAAAAGAAAAAGAAGTTGCAATTTCGCCCAGAAGGCGAAGCATCGATTGCGATAGCAAATTTTTTGTCGGCCGTATAAGCTACGAAACATTCGCTTATTAACTGAATATAAAACATGGTGTCGCGCACGAGCAAACATAAACACATAACAATCGATGAGCGTGGACACTCGCTGTCAAAATGTTGGTGCGCGCAAGGCTGTAGGCAACATCGGAGCGGCATTTGTGATAAAGACCTCTTTTGATAAACACTTAGAGGTACTACACCTTCATACCTAGACTTTGGAACACCCAGTTACGTTAACAAGCCGATGTAGTTTTAACGAAGCAACGTGTCGCAAATACATAGTATCAAACTATTTGTAACGATAGGTAAGCAACCAACGGGTCGAAACACTATGGACGTTACCGTGTAGGACGGATAGGTTTTAGCGGAATTTACGTGTTCTTTTTATTTCGCATTGTTCAGTTTTGGGATGCGTATCACGAGCGAGTGTACTCTAAGCTCGTTTATCATTTAACTTCCAGTTTACGTGTAAACATCGAGCGTTTTTAACGCTTTGGTTATACTTCCTTCCCCAGCAGCACTATGTTCGCAGGGCCGAAGTGACAAATTAAAATGTTTAAAAGAAGTCCATCAAGTAGGAAAAGCTCTGCATCTGCCTCTTCTCTGCATTGAACTCTTTGTCATACATTTCGGACGTGAGCTCCACAGTGATGTTCAAGGCACTATTAGTCATGTGCACTTGGCGAACGACATTTATGCATGAGCAGACTATTCAAACTGACAGAAATCACCTTCACAGTTGCCGCAAGATTTTCAGCGGAATTCGAAGGGATGCCACGTTGATCCCGAGAGTGCAGTTGTAAATGTCAATGCGTTTTTTCGTTTTCTTTTTCGAGTCATGAGCCTACCTTTTGTTTTTCTTGGTGAGTTTTTGGTTCTCGCGCTTAGCCTCAGCTGCATCTTTTAGGAATTTCGTTACATTTTTTTAAAGTGTCTCCGTCATAACCCACTGCGCATTTTTGGGACACAAAAGACCACCATTGAATTTTTCAAATTTCGATTTGGTGAAGTTCATAAACTGCCGAGATATGTTTAATTTTGTGTCCGAAACTTTCGACATGTCTTTCGTGAGATTTTCATGCTTCATTTATAATTGAAGAAAGAAATCAGATAAGGCTTTTGCAAGTCCCTTTATCGTCCTCGAAGGCTTGTATGATGTAATCACTTATACGAGAGTGTGGTCGAAGCAGCCTGCTTTTGGGAGCATGGCAGTCTCGGAGCGCCAGTTCAAGGACCGCTCGGCGCAGTTGCAGATGGTGCAGACGTTATATGTGCTTTCTATCGCAATGTGCTCACCGGTATCCTGCGCACCAGACGTGGACGCAAACTATGGTGTTAGGCTTGAAGCCTTCCTACGAGACGTCTTGCTGGTAGCGAGGCGCGAAAATGTTCACGGGGAACCTCGTCTGCTATTCTTCCGCTTGCTCCTTACTGGTTTCGTAAAAGAATACCTAATTGAAGTATCGTAGAGCGAGACTGCTTGCGTCAATGACGTGACTGTCACAGAGTACTCGGGGGGCCTCGCTTATGTAAGCCTAACTGACGTAATGAGTTGGAGACCCGTATATCCTATGTATCGCCGCCCTGTTGCCCGTTCCCATCGGTTCCCGCGGAATTTGGGTCGTTTCAAACTGAGTATGATGTATAACTGCGGGTGCAGTATGGCTTTTACCGAGAAGGAATGAACTTGCTAAAAGTGGAATGATTTCTTAGCATTGATGTTAAGCATACAATTTTTATAAAAACAAACGACTGCAAGAGAAATCCGATAAATGCACTTGAAGTTTGGCATGCTCTGCCTTAAGGCTTTTACCTGACTAACCTTTTCTGCATGTTTCAGACACACCTTATTTTCGCCGAGTTTCAACTTGAGAAGCTCAACATTATTTTGTAATGCATAACTGTTTAATAACCCATAGCTGCGATGGCTTTCTTAGTAAATTTTCACCGACTTTCGGAGCGGATGCTATATGGACATCGTTCCTCGCGTATAGTGGTAGTGACACTTTCCTTGCGAAAAAAAAATGGCTGTATGCTAGAAAAAAGTAATCTTATAATGTCATGCGGCGCGTTACGAACTTCGTTAGTCTCGTTCACCTTCGTACTAGTTAAAGACAGGCCCTGGCGCCGTGCTTCCTGCTCATTAACGTGATGTTACTAACATCGACGACGGCTCGAATGAAGTTGGAATTACGCTATAAGAGCTATGTGTGTAAAATGTTATAGGATATTTGGATGACATGTTGGAAGCTATGTGAATTGAAGCTTCAGTTAAGCGTTTAAATAAATGCTACTCAATTTACTGAATGCTGTGTGTACAACTGTATTTATTTTCATCCTATTCAACGCTCATTCTGCTGCACTGTTTACGCTTCTGCGCTATAAATGTCACAAGTTTGACCTCATGGAATGATTATGTCGATGCATTACATCGCTCGCAAAATATTCCGAAATGAAAGCCCTAAGTCAGGCGTATGTACAGGTCAAGACATTGATTGACGCGGCCATGTGACGAAGACGAAGGTGATCTTTGAAGCTTGTCGGGGAAACAACAACAACAACAAATAGTAATGGGACGTGCATGCACAGGAATACGACAAATATTTAAATACCCTTCAGCATTCGATATCATTTATTTCACAGTGGCCCCCAAGAATGAACACTTACCCATTGCCACAAACCTAATAACCTACGATATATATACGCACACACACACACACACACACACACACACACACACACACACACACACACACACACACACACACACACACATATATATATATATATATATATATATATGAGAGAATATAGAAAATCGATGAAGCAGTTGTACAACATACGCTAATTTAATAGGAGGTCTGAATGCTTTAGATGTACCTCTGAGTCGACATTGCATATCCACATATTATATCACGGTGTATTGTTTTAATACGCAGAACACAGGCCGGTGAGCTCACTGGCCCAACATCGTCGACCGAAATTCGGTGCAATGTAAAACGGAGCCTCCGGCGGCTATCAAGGTGGAAAGTCGGGCCGGTTCGTTGCTAGAGCTTGGATTAATATTGTCCGATTACTTCTTTGTGAGCGTATTTTCTGGAATCTTGCGTTACCAATGCGAATGCAAGCAGCAAGTGGCACCTACCCAGTTGCAAAAGAATAGGATAGCCAAATAGAAGTTGAGAAAGATGTAAGAAACCTAGAACGACAGAAAGCTGAGCTAGTTGGTAAAGGTTCATTAAGCTGTCCACTTCTCTACTCTTGTGTCCTGTCTGCACGCCTCACCTCCTTTTTTGCACAATGTAAGAAGCCATTGAATTAGAGGTGAATGAACATTCGAAATTTTGAATACAAATCGAATTGAATAGTCGCTGTTATTCGGTTCGAGGATTCACCATTTGAAGTCCCCGAATGTTCGTTTCTTTTACATACATAAGGCACAACAACAATTATTGATGTCTCGAAGGAGAGAGAACAATCTAAGGCAAGACTGTTTCAAATAATTCTGCTGATGGAGAGCTATGGTTGTTTCCCAGAGGTACTTGTTCCAGAATTAACGCAATGGGCAGATAGCTTTTGCTTATTACAAATTTTTCATCATTCAATAAGAATCACTCGCATTTAGGCAGCCTATATACGAACTTGTTTGGATTTTTATTTGGCCAGTCTCTTTATGTTTGCATGGTGTTAAAACAATCTGCGGTGGTGTATAGTATTGCGCCTTTTGCCTTCAACAAGCACAACAGCGTATACGAATATCTAGTGAGGTCGTGTTTTATTCCTTCATTCATTTTGCCATGGTGCTCCAGATAACTGAAAAGCAGTGGTTTCTCATTTAGAAGCAGCCATCGCCATGACGTTTTTTCTTTTTTGGGGGGGTAGGGGGGAAAGTTGTTACATGCGGGTTTCACATGTTGAATGTAAGCCTGATATTTTTTACCAAACTGATTGCAAGCAAACTTCATATTTCATGTTGTTCTGGAAATAAGAAAATATGTGATATTTGATTCTAAATTCGGTGGTCGTATTTCTCGAATAGGCGCATTTGATTCGATTCGGAAATATCTGTATTCGAACACCCTTACGCCGGATATAATGCGCTATTCCATTAAGAGGTCTGTGCGCGTAAGAGGTATACCTGTATGAGCCGACAGATATGCGTGTTTTCTGCAACGATTTCTTTTACTGCGATACAAATTACATGGACACTCAGGCGAATTTCCGCCGTCATCGTCGCCGTTGGCGTTTCCATGGTGTTCCGTATAAAGTTCACGTGCGATCAGATTGTGGCCGCGCGCAGTATGCTGTATGTGCGAGGGAAAGTGTGTAACGGCGAGCGGAGAAGCACGGTAGCTTCATCCTTGATCTTGCGCGCGCAAGGGAGGAGGGGGGAATCCTCGCCGTGTTTCCGCGCGCGCAACGGAGGGAGCGAAGAAATGTGTGCGTACCAGCAGGGAAAGGGGGGAAGGTTAGCACGCTTCTACTACGGCCGGCCGCGGATGCGCATGGCCCGGCTGATGGCGGCCGCGCGCGCGCTATCTTGGAGGTAATCTGCGGCGAGACCAAATGGTAGGCAACCAGAGATAGCTGATGGCTTCGTGTTCGCTGTGGCTTCGTGGGCCCAGTTCGGGTTGAAGCGACAGGCAGCGCGAAGGGCAATTGCTCGGCACTTCTGCTGCTTTTCATCGTGTCAGCGTCCTTACAGCCGAATGTCGTTTATTTATTTATTTATTTATTTATTTATTTATTTATTTATACCACAAATGCCCCTGGTGCGGGGTTTTACATGAGGGGTGGGTATTACATTTGTGTCAGGTCTTCGATGAATGACTTGGAGTGGTGCGCAGCGTCGGTGGGCAGATGATTCCAGTCATTCGCTGTTCGAATGAAAAATGAGTTCAGATGCGCAGTGGTGCGCGCAGGTGGTGGATACACAGCTTTAGAATGACTGTTGCGGAGCGAAAGGCGATGAGCAGGTGTGATAATCGAGCAAGCAAGAGTCGAGTGATAAATGGTAGAGGGACAGGCGCGCTATTTTTCTGCATGACTCAAGACTGGGAAGATTAACTCTGTTTTAGTTCAGTAACGCTAGCATGGTAAGAATAATCTGAGAAAACAAATCTCATAGCGCGGTTCTGGATGGATTCAAGAGCTATTTGTAGGCTAATCAGATGCGGGTACCGAACTGCGCATGCGTATTCCAGCTTGGGACGAACAAATGTTTGGTACGTTATCAGTTTTACGTGAGAAGGGGTGAGCTTAAGGTTACGCTGGACATAGCCGAGGACGTGGTTAGCTTCCTTTGTTATACTTGCTATATGATGCTGCCAACTGAGATCATGAGATAAGGTGGGGCCCAGGTACTTATATGATGAGGTTGAAGATAATTCGGAGCCAGAAACGACGTACTAATATGCTTCGTACGAAGCTCGGCGGTGGAAGGAGATCTGTGAAGCTTTTTGACATTTAAAGACATTAAACAAGTTTTACGCCAGTTTTCAACCATTTGTAAATCATTTTGCAGGGAAATGTTATCATGGAAACTATGGATATGACGGTAGATGACACAATCGTCTGCGAAAAGGTGAATACAGGAGGAGATTTTAGTAGGTAGGCCATTGATGAAAATAAGAAAACGTTATGGTCCGAGAACGGTGCCTTGAGGAACTCTGGATACAACAGGTGCTAACAAGGAAGTATGCCCATTAGGACAGAGGAACTGTTTCCTGTTTGTGAGGAAGCCGCACGGACAGTCGAAGACAGAGGGGTTAAGATTTAGGGGAGAGAGCTTAAGGAATAGCCACTTGTCTGGCACCTTGTCAAAGGCTTTCTCGAAGTACAGGAACAAGGCATCTATGGGAACATTGTGACCGATGCTTGAGATGTCATGAATAAATAATGCAAGCTGGGTCTCACAGGATATACTTTCTTGAAGTCCATGCTGCTGTGGGTGAAAGAGGTCAACAGAGGTTAGAAACTTGGTTGTACCCGAATAAATGACATGTTCCAATTATTCTAAGGGCACACTCGTAATGAAATGTGTGCGTGTGCGCGCGTCGCATCATGCTTCCTAATTTAGTTAGTGAATGTGAACAAATATTTATGCGGTCGATAAAACTAACATCCTTGATAATTTGTTCATTTGTCCGGTAATTTGCTTCCAAATTTGATGCCTCGCCTTTCGGGAGAAACTATGACTTTGTTTTTATTATGGAGAAGAGAGGTGGGCTCAGTAGCATTGCGTTGTCGGTAGAAATTCCATGATATATAGGTACGCGAACTGGCCTTGTATGCGGCGCACTTACAACGCTTGTATGTATATCCACATAAGTATGCTGGGAGATATACCGACCAAGTGGCAGCAACCGTGCCAAAGTGCGGGATAGCTTAAGAAAGCTTGGTTTTATAAGAGGACAAACATGAGAGAGAAGCAAGCCTTTATTTATAAGAAAACACCGAAACCATAGCCAAGGTAACAGAGGATAGACTACCTGCAACATTATTCTGTCATTTATCCTGGGTTGCGAGAATTAATGGAATACCGGTATCTATAGAGAGGCAGTAGAAACTGCCTCTCTATAACAATGAACGACGGTTTGGAGTAATTTTGCGCTCCCTGTTCAGTACGCTTTGACCTAATCTGAGCGAACGTATGCTCTGTCGAGAAAGCAAACCTACTCCTTCGAAGAGTGCGAGGTCTCTAAAAAATGTAGTCAAATATTGTATGGGGAGTTTCTCCGGCAAGAGAGTTTTGTGGAACTCCGCTCTGATTTTTGGAGCGTCTTGTAGTACCACCAGTATCGTCAAGCAAGGCTACGTGCTTGGATTCTTAGGGAGCCTTTTTGGCCGCCGCCGACGGGGCGGGACCCGAGACGGAAGACGTGAGGAGCACGCCTCCATCAACTGGCATCGTGACCCCCGTGATGAAACTGGCGTCGTCGGACGCCAGGAAAGCGATGCAACGAGCGATTTCTTCTGGTGTGGCCACTCGTCCGAGCGGGTGCACTGAACTGGTCGCTTTCTCCAAATGCTGCGCGAAAGAACGCAAAACGGAGACGACGATAAGTGGGGCAAGTTCATCTCACCTAGGTATTGCAATTATAGCGCGCTAAACAATTTTAACACCCTTATATGCGTATATGCGTTTATATGTATGAAGGATGCTTCGTTGGTTCCATGGCTGAAACCCTCCTCATTAGGGGTAAGGTCAATTGTCAATGGGGACAAAGTTTTCTTTTTCTTGAGAGGTGAGATTACGGTTTTACAGATCAAATGAAAAGCTCAACTAATAAACTTTTGTAGCCATTGATATCAAACTCGCGTGTTAGATAGCTCGGTGTGCGTCATGCTCCATATCACAAGTCATTTGCAGCACCGTCGAAGGCACGAGGCGCACACAGGCAATATCCTTGCGCAGTGGAATGCGCTGCTAGGCGTAACTGTCTGAATAACGACGGAAATAGAGAGTTTTCTTTTTGCGGGCTATGATACATTACAGCGACACCTGCCATGTTAGGACCTTTGCGCATACACGTCGTATGCCACGCATTCAGCAGCCGCTGAGTTGACGATGCGGCGCGGATTAACACATCTCGAGGGGAGGGGGGGAAGCATTCCGCCTTCCTATTGGCTAAGGAGTCTCTCAGCTTTCACGGTGCTGCAAACGGCTTGTGAGAGGGAGTACAATGGTTCAAATTAACACAGTTTTCCACTACGGTTTGGCTACAGTTTCTTTCATCGCAGGTGTAGGCGGAGCTTGCTTTAGTGTAGAGTAATTTTTTTATTGCTTTGCGGGTAAGTATAAACCAGCACGCTCAAGGGTGAAATAATTTTTAGAGTGTAGGACTTTGACGTGACCATTTAACCTTGTGTATGCAGTACAGGGTAAGAGCGATTATTTTTTAGACGACGCCGTAATGTTCTTCGTGCCGGTGAACATAAAAGATTTGCGATAAATGCTCCTTATACCTCTGAGCAAGCGAGTTCCACTATTATCTAAAATTATTCGCTTGAAGGTCCGTTTTCAGCCAGCCTGAGATCAGTGCACGTCCTTAGCACGGATACTGAGTCTAGCACCAGGTGAGCTATTCTGGACAATGTCGCATTGCGCCATGCTAGTATTTTGAGCCAATCTGAGAGGGCCAATTAGATGTAACAAGGCAAAGAAGGGAAGCTTCAAAGTGTCAGCAATTGCGTTGCGGCTTCGACATTTATCCATAAGCGGCGAAAGGCATTTGCGTCTCCTGATTCTCCAAGGAAGCTGTTCCTTATGCATTGCCATAGAATACTACCTTGAGGACTGATGTGTTTCATCGCAGATTTCGGGGACAATTATGTCAAAGTTGAAGGCAGTCAGAAATTTCTAGTATGTAGGCGCGTCTCTCTTATCTAATTGGTAGCGCCTCCTGTACATATACTGTATTTTTCTGTGTGGCGCAGCATTCCTATGTGAGCATAAGATGGCACGCCCTGTTGAACGGAGTGTCTGAAACGTTCGTTGCAGTGTGTTTATCCGTGTGGTCATTACCGGGCAAACTTTCAGCGTTAGCCTTCAAGACTATCTTCAAGGTGTGCACCTGTTTTAGGGTGGACATCGAGCATCAGAAGGCTGCAGCGTATCGGTTGAATCGTGCACTCAAAGTAATAGATTAAGTTTGTATGCTGAACATCGGTTGATTAGGTAGTCAATCAATGAGTTTTTCAATATTATGAATACCCATAGACCCGATTGGCGTGTCACCTTAAAAAAGTGACACCCCATCCCGGCCCTGTGAAAGCGGATGTCCAGCGAAGCTGCTGAAAACCACCATTACAACTGCTTAGGGGGGCATGCAATGCTTTATTGCTCAATTCTGCCTCTGGCGCATCAGCTCAGAAGGCAATGAAGGTACTTTTGTACTTTCTCAGAACATCTGGCTTGTGCGAGCGCCTTTGACTCTGTAGTGCCGCCCGTGCACGTATCTCTAGCCCCATCTCTCTCCCTTCTTTCTATTCCATTCGCCCTTCCTCCATCGCAGGGTAGCCAACAGGTATAGCACCCCTGCCTACCTTTTATATATATATATATATATATATATATATATATATATATATATAATCTCCTCATCCGGTGCTTGATTCAGCCACAGGTCTGTGTGGACGTGCGGACTTCCCGTGTGCTGCAATTCCACGGAAATGCGACCAGCGACCGCACGCCGCCGCTCGTCGTATTACCGTTTCTTTTCCATTTTGCTGCCCCTCGTATTCATGCTGCTCCTCGAGAGTCCTAACTTATACGATGCCTTCCCGTATTGGTGCAGCAACAACAATGAAATCAGTTGCTAGGCTGGGGCTCTTATATATGAAAGGCTAGTGACGTCACTCCTCACGTCACCAGCTTCCATCACTGCGGCAGCTTGTGCAACAGCAATCTTTACTGGGAAACGTATGTGGGTAGCGCTACGTGCTTCGCATTGTTAGCAGGAGCGCTTTATCAATTACATCTTTTGGATCCTTGTTTTAGGCTTGTTCTTTATTGAAAGGATGTCATACTGTGTTGTATTCCTGATACCAAATAATGTGTGCGCTTCTCGCTTCAATCGCTGAAGGCTTTTTTTTTTCGGTGAGGACGCCGACGCGATAAATTCCGATCGACTAGAGGCTAACAGATTCACTTTAAAAGCCCTCCATTACCCTTATTGCATTGCTTTTGAAATTTAGATAACGTATTCTTTGGAACACTGCACATATATGTGTGCGGGAGATGTTCACCGATAGAAAAGCATAGACTTACCGCTAACAGATATAAGCACGTACTGCTAATCAGGGAAATGTCACAGTTCGCAATATTTGCTAAAATGAAAAGCAAACTCGTTTTATGTCTTAGTTTGCAACACGACATGTGTCACGGGAACTGACAACCGGTGGTCCATGGGAAAAAAGGAACGGTTACCAAGAAAGTAGAAGAAGTCGGCTGCAGCAGAGATTTAGCTGCTGAGAGCATCGTATTCAAAAATCGTTAGCTGCAGGAACAGCTTTGGTGCTGCTTGAGAAGATGGATAACTTTGACAAAGATAAATTTGTATTGGTGTGCACATAATTGGACTAATGACAATTTCATCGACGATGAAGACTAAAGGTGGAGCACGACAAGCTGCTACGTATTCTAGATACAGAAAAGACGCGATTAAATAAATTTGCTATCAGGCTTTAAATTGATCACTCAAGTACATGAAGATGTGATTCAGGCTTGTCTTGACATCCTGAAAAAGAATCAACTTCAAGGTCACGGCATTTTCTACTATTATGGAGAAGGATGACTGCAGTCTATTTACGTCGTTTTTCCATCTCAGTACGTACCTCCATGTGTTGTTCTACACTGACTCCAGGTTTCAGCATCATCAGCGTCTTGATGACCCCCGGGCTGCAAAGATAGACGTGCACATAGCACATGTATGTCAGTTTCTTTCATACGTCTAATGCTTTTCTCAAAGCCCGGGAAAAGGACCACGTAAAATATAACGTCATGGAAACAGCTTCATTGGGTTTTTCAGGGCACACGTACCCTCCAGTTCTTGAAATACAACTTTTGCTCTACAAGGAATATTTAAAATTCTGCGTAATTAAGCGTAACTAATTAGCTAACTGATCACACTTTGAAAATATTCTGAATAACCGCAGAAGGCTACGAAGAGCATAACATTGGTGTCATTCGACTAAGGTAAACCACTTCAGTTAAATGCAAATAGCATTCCTAGAAAACTTCACCAAGTTTGCGTTATGTCTATGTGTTTGGCCGCGGATAACCTGTTTTACGCCAACTTAGGTCCCTGCGTAGCCCATGGTCAAATGGGTATAGAGCTTCGGGCTGCTGAACTGAGCGAACAGAGTTCGAAACCAACCATCGGATTCACTTGTGTCACTGGTCCCTGGGTAGGTACCGCTTTAGTTTTGATTACGTAAGGTTCTACCTGATTGTGCAGGCAAAGCACGGTAGATGAGCGTTTGTGCATTTCGCCCCCCCCCTCATCCCCCCTCCCCCTATCGAATGCCACCAATTCAACCCACAACCTCGTGCTTAGCAGCACAGCGTCGTTGCCGCGGCGCCAACACCGGGCGCCCTGTTTTAAACGGTGAAAACATTTAGTAAAACGACTAATGAAATGCTACGTGATTAAATACGACGCATCATGTAATTTCACGCCAAGTTCCTGTTCACGCATTACAGCATTCGCAAGCTATGCCGAATTGCCAGTCCCAAGTTTTGCGGATACACTGCTTGAGGCGTCTAGGTAGTCTTGTCAGGAGGATGAAGACGATGTGTGATGCTTGTGGGCGACACCAATTTCAATAAATTTGTGGCTTTTACGCCCTTTGTCTCACAGTTGCACATACCTCATCCTAAATAATCAGCCAAGCATCGAAACATAACCATCGACACGTAACCAGTTGTTTAAGAACGCGGTAGCCCAAAGAACAAAATTTAATAAAGAAAAAGAATCCATTCAGCATATTGTGCACTGTTCTATTCATAATCCCACGTTGTATATATACCTGTTTTATGTCGCAATTATTACCGAGGTGCGCTTACCATACGGTTGGTCAATGTGCACTACTATGCGAGTCACTGAAAACTCTGCCCGACTAGGATACATTTACCTGAGCGGAATATTAATTTTGCCTCTCACAGTATATGTATTTTTGAGGCCTCGTATCACATTTCTCGCTGATAGCTTATTGTTTGTGCCAGATACTGAAGACTGAAATGCAGATTAACACTCCTTCAAAAAGTGGATAAAGTAAGATAACGTGCAGTTATCCATGACTGCTGAAAAAGGCATGAGTGGTTATGACATTCACCAGGACGTGACAGAAATATTAGGAGAGAATGCCCCATCCTATCCATCCTATTTCACTGTGAGAATGTGGGTGGCAGAATTCAAGAGAGGGAGCTCTTCTGTTCATGGTGCCTCTCGCAGTGGAAGGCCAGCAGCGGGTAGTACTGAAGAAAGCATCCCAGAAATCCAGGATATTGTAATGTTAGAAAGGAGTGTGACAGAACGTTTTATCACAATGTATGCGAGGATGTCCCGGGAGCGAGTTGGACACGTCCTAGCATTTCTACTGTACGTGAGCAAGGTGTCAAGCCATTGGATCTCGAAAATGCTAAGTTTTGAAAACAAACGCCATAGACATGCCAAGTCTGCCGAAAACGTGACCTTCATTGAGGCTAACCCTGTCACTTTTATCAAACGTTTCGTGATGAAAGAAGCATGGGTACACAAATTGTTTGCCAGAGTCCAAAACACAATGAAAAAAGCGGAAGCACACCTCATCCCCTACCCTCCAAAAATTCCAGTCGATCCCGTCACCTGGCAAGTTAATAGCTTTGTTTTATGGGATGCGAGGGATGTCAACCTGACTGAGTACTTCAAAAAGAGTGAAAGAGTGAACGGATCACATCACGTTACATAAGTGAAGCGTTTGCGGGAGGCTATCAAAGCGAAACGGCTTGTAACATTGAAGAAGCGTGTGCTTTTCCACCGATACAACGCACCAGCGCACAAATCCACCACTGCAATGTCTGCCATTGAGCCATGTGGCTTCCAGTTGCTTCCACACGCTCCCTTTTCGCCAGATTTGGCTCCCTCAGACCATTAATTATTTGCCTACCCTCAAACAACACTTATCTGGAGCTCACTTTTCATCACACGATGACGTGATCGTAATTTATGCAGTGGAGGAGGCGTTTGACATGTAGGATGAAACATTCTACAAGGAAGGGATAATGTACCTGTAGCACCGGAGGAAAAAGTGTATGACGCTGAATGGGGATTATGTTGAAAAACAGACATGAGTGATCGAGCACCTGACCACCTTTCATTGATATGCCCAAAGCTTTTCTGTCACACTATACGTACATACAACCGGTTTGCTGGAACTTGGCTCTCGTGCCCCTCAGGCGGGAAACCGACGAACGCCTGACGACCCACATCAAACATCGGGGTGTTGCTTAATGTGATGCCTTGTGGAGCGCTTTAAAACTTTCTCAGTGGAAGTTTTGCTGTAACGTTAAGACTCGTATAGTTTCCGAAATTTTCCTGAATGTACAGGACGGCAGGTACTGCGAAGTTGTTAGCAGCTGCTTGTCGATTGCCTTAAAAAACAGAGGGTATATAATCTGTGAAATCTTACTGCACGAATCTAGTGCGCTAAAACTTCTATCTCGACGAACATATCGCAGTTTAAAAGAACAACCGTGGGACGAATGACGCAACGGGAAATAAGTGGGATGTTAAAAGACACGGAAAACCGCTGGTAAGTCATGTTTATGCTTTGATTGAGAGAGATGGATTTGGGCAGCTCATTTAGGCAGAACAGGTCATTTCAGGTCATTTCTCAGATTGTTTGGGCGGTTGGCCAAAACTGGGTATTTCAGGTTCTTTTTAGGTAATTTAGACAGTTGGGCAGCACAGCCGATTTCAGGGAGGGTTACAGGCCACTTGGGCAGTTGGGTTAGACAAGTGAGCATTAACTGGTTGTTTATTCCAGTAACAGAATGAGTGCTAAGGAAATTGACAAGAACTTGTGGATGGCAATGGGTTAGGTGACGTGGTAATTCAAGGAATTTCGCTAGCATATTGTGGAGCCGGTTGACGCAAACGTGGAATTGTACATTGTAGGGACAGGCCTTCGTCCTGGAGGGGGCAGAACGTACGGTGCCGCTGGTGCTTGTGGTTACATACACAATTACGTGGAATAAAGAAAATAGCCTAAATTGCTCCGTAGCATAAACAAAGAAAACATGCATTTCAATACTTTTGCAAGAGGAGCGCAAAGCACCAATATGGGGGAAGAAAAATGGAAGCGCGGGTAAAGGATATACCAGAAGCCATATGAGACACATGGTGACAGTTGATAAAGTAACCGCTCAGGTCATAACGTGAAATATAATTCGCGCTTTTGAACCAGTGCACTATTTATTTCGCAATATCTGAATTTTGTTCTTGCTTTGTTTTCTTTTTTCTACCGAGCAATGCATTTTAAACGTTCGTGCCGTATTCTTTATCCGGCCGAAATTGACATGTCTCAGCGATATATTTTCTCAAAACCCACTCGACTTCTGTGGCGCTCTTTCAACAAAAATATTCAGGCGATTAGCTCATTTGGCTGTAGTTCTTTCATCTACCCGCGATTTTACTTTTTTACCCCACAATTCAGCTTTGCGTTGCTTTTAGACCATTAACTCCGAACTCCGACCTATTTGTACAAATTGCTATTTTATTACAGACATGCATTGAGTGATTACGTCCCGTTGTGAAGCGGCACAGTGTTAAATATTAGGCGAAGTTGACTTGGGAGCTTTGTATAAGCGCGTGTATTCGAACAGCTACATGATCCGATGTTTTTATTCTTGCAATGAGGTGAGAGTGTCATATATAGGTAGCTAGACTTGGGTCATACAACATTATTAAAATCATCTTGTTTTGTTCTCCCAATACTAAATTTCAGGCTACACGCATTGAGAAATATATCAAAATTATGCATGAAAAATACATGGGAGTTGATGGTAGTTTTGACACTTTCTTTTGTAGGAATGGCAGAAGGCAGAAATAAAAAACTTAACACGAAAGTAATGTCAAGTGAAATAACTATTTGTTAGACGTTTCTTGCTGGAAGTTAGACAGCTTCCGCACCACTTTGGCCTCCACCCGATTTTGTTGTTCTCTAACCACCTCTTGTAGCTTAGTTTACACATTAGAAAAACAATAGTTATTGGCTGCTGCGATGTTTCAGTCATAGACAAGACAAGGTTAATCAACAGTAGTCATGGAGCTGTTTATAGTGTTGCCGCCATGCAATAGCTACAATGCAGCTACGCCTTAGCCCAGGGGGATATCCTTTGGTTACGGTGTTCAGGAATTTTACATAAAGCAAAACCAGCTTTAGAGTCTTATAAGATGAAATAAAATAGTGCTGTCCACACTAAACATTGCGCAGTAACTGCGCTATTTTCTTGTACGCGGCCGAACCTCGATACACAAACGAAAACCCGTTCAAAAAAGAGTGCGCTTACTTGATTGTGTTCGCGCGCACACCGTACGGAGCATTCTCTGAAAGAAAACAAAAATAAAATAAAATGTCTTATTGTTGCCTTAGCAATATAGAACACTCACTGCAACGTTGTATGTTTGACAGGTTTGGGCCCTCTGGCTGCAGCATTGGGCCCATTAACGTAAAACTATTCCGAAACTATTGCGAAAGCATCTGGCAATAGAGAGTTTTAGCAGAGCGTTTACGGTCCGCTCCGCTCAGACGGGCCTATCACAACAATTGGCACGCAGCCGCTCAGCAAAAGGCTACTAGGAACACTGACGCGCGTGGGCACAGCACACATAGCGGCAGCGGAACGTGGGACGCTGACCACGTTCCGCTAGGAACCTGATTTAGCGGTTCGTCAGGGAGCGTGTAGTTGCTTTCGTAATCGTTTTACCGCCAAGCTGAGAGCACGTCAGTGGCATCTCTGGGAGGCGTGCTTGTTAGATAAGCGAAATCAATGCATTCTGTGCAGCCACCGGTGCGCGTGAAACGTGTGCGGAGCGGAGCGCAAGCAAACGCTCTGCTAAAGCTGTCTAATAACCCGCAGCGTTATTTGAAAAGTACAATGAAACGCGCTCCTGGTTTATAGAGGGTCACCTTATTTTTCTTTCAAAGCGAATAGCATCGCCTACATTGAACAGATTTTCTTATAGAATTGGCTGAAAACAGACGAGGAGCACGCTCAACTAGACAGGGGTTCGATAGGGCCGAGCCAGCACAGTGAAAGTAGATAACCGGATGAATAGGGTGGTGTCGGCGTCTGCGATTGGCCCCCTTCCCCTTACTTAGCTTGCGGTGGCTGAAAATCGCGGCGGCGTGGAACGTAACGTTAAACATGCCGCCTGGATGGATCCTCAGCAAATAAGAGTTGGCAAAGTGATGTACTATACGTGCCGAAGGGGCTCGAAAACCTTATAGTGCCACAAAAAAAAATTATTATACGAAAATAAATCTATGCTCCCCAGCCGTTCCGAGTATATTGCTAGAGCAATCGGCAGGAAGCCATCTTCTATTCCTTTCTTAACGGGGCAGTCTTCGGCAGTTGAAAAAAATAAATTCAGTTTTCTGCTGCATATTAATGCATCTTTAACACGTACACGTCACTTTGACGCGACGAGTTTTCGCGGTTTTGTGACGTCGCGTGACAGACAGGCGAAGTGGGCGCAGCCCGAAAACGTTGATCAATGGCAGAGTATTATGGCGAAAAAGACGTCGAATCACAAATAATTTTCTTTCGTTCGGTCTCATCATGGATAATCAATGTGGACACATCATATCAGATGTGGCGTTTTCACGGTTTTCGTGACGTCGCGTGAGAGACAGGCGAAATGGGGGTGACTCGGGAATTTTTTGATCAATCGTAGAGGACTGATTGGAGAATTGGAATAGAAAAGTTTGGAATAGCTTTGCATTACAGGGCCCCTTTTTTGTGTGTCCTCGTCAAGTCTCGGTGGTCTTAACAAATGATCCTTAGCAACGCTCGATTCGCCCTGTCACTTTGTGAACTATAGTTCACTCTAGTTCAGTGCCGTTCCGTTCTTTCACGAGAAAAAACAGCCCTCACCCTCTGCACGAGGCCTGCACTACGTGTCCCGCGAGCGTAGGAATGACTGTGCAGTTTTTCTGCACCAAACATGTGCCGTCTTAAACGAATGACGACGACCCAATGCCGGACTCTTGGTAACAACACACACGCATAGAAGAATGCAAGCAAAAATAACAAAACAAAGCAGAGTGCTTGCTTAAGGATGTGTAGGAGAATTGAACGGAAATCTGGTGCGCAGCAGCGCATTGCTGTGTTAGCTGGAAAATCAGTCCCCGTTGTTAATGTATAGGCCGATTAATTTTTTTGAAACAAGCATTATTTGCACATGCAAGGATTTACGAAGTGACTGCGGCTGGGTCTTCCTGAAAACATATCGCATTGGAGCTTCGAGCTGTTTTTAAGTATGGCGTTTGTCGCGATGCATTTCTTGCCCCACCTAAGGCTCTCCGTAACCATATAAATTTTCACGAATGTCGCCATAAGGCCCTCGAGGGCTGAATTTTCAGTGAGCGGAAGTGGGCCATATCCGGTAAAAGTTAGCTGATTGATGTCCTTACAAGTGGACACAGAAAGTCACATATCTTGTTTCAACATAGACATGTACCGTTCTGAATTTACTGGGCTCACGCAGAACAAACGCACGACAACTACAAAGTGATTGTCGTGCCACGTGATACTAAAGCATTTCGTTAGGTCGACGTTTGAAGCGGCTTCCAGATTGTTCACAGGGACAGTAGTAGGGCTCCCAAATCCTTTCTCCGCGGCAGGCACGATAGACGGTTTCGTCACTCCAGGGAATACTCTCAGACACAATCGTGACCAGTCATCATCAGCACAGGCAATATCTCGGCGTACTCCATGCAGTGGTAACAGTACTCCACTTACAGTTCTTAGCTTAGATTAAGTTACCTTACTTGAGAAAAGCATAAACCATGTATCATTTCCCACCAGGTTAACGAGCAGGCTAAATTATTGATTTGTTGGGAGCTCTATGCAAAAGAACCTGCACGCGGCTCCCACGAAATCGCGTTCAATGAAATACCCGGTTCATCCTTTCTTCGAGGATCGGTTAAGTTGCTAGCTTAGCACGGTAATTCTCCCGAGCCATTTAGCGGATATCGTCGACACGTGCGGCTGCAGTGGCCATATATGACGCTTACAGCGCTACTTGGGCTTTGTGATTCTGGAGTGGATTGAAGAACTGCAAGCACAAACACAGTCGTCTTACGCCTGCTAGGGGCTGCCGCATTTCGTATCGGCGCTTCAGTTGAGCGCGACCATGAGAGAGTGGTAAGTAGCTGCTTCTTATCTGTAGAATGCTGCATGGGGAAATCTTTATCACGGTGATACTGTCGTCTACGTAAAAACAAAACATATCGCAGATGTTCTCATTCAAGTTCAACACTGACTTCTTGAAATACGTTTGTGGTGTCGTTGAGGCACGGAAGGATATATCGGTCATTATTTTATTGCAATAGCAATTACATGGACACTCCAGGCGCATTTTCGCTGGCGTTGTCGTCGTCGTCGTGTTGTCCCGTATAAAGTCCAAGGGCGATAACACCGTCGCCGCGCGCCGTATGCTGTATGGGCGGGTGAAAGCGTGCGAGGGTGAGCCGACAGTCGCGGCTTAATCTTGCGCGCGAAAAGGAGGAAATCGGGGAGGAAGCGTTCTGTGTTCCGTCTCGCGCAAGGAACCGACGGGGAGATTAGGAAGGGGGGTTGTCCTTCGGTAGCAACCGCGTAAATCGCGGTCGTGCGGGCTTTATCTTTAACGCGACCTCGTTTGGAGGCAGAGGTGGGCCTACGGTTCGTAGCTTTGGCGTGCTCTGTTCTCGCTGCTCAGTTTCCGCTGTTGCGATAGACAGCACGAAAGCCACTTCGCTCGTTGCTGTTGCAGCGCTTCCTCGCGTCAGCGTTTTGACAGCGAATGTCCGCGGTCATCGAGTGTGGTGTGTGCATGTTTGCCTGCGCATGCTGACACCATGCTTGTTAATTTAGTTAGTAAGCGAGTGTTTACAAGATTACGGCCGATGAAAACTACTATGCTTACTTATTATGGCTGTCTGCTAATTTGCTATCGCAGTCGATGCTTCGCCTTTCGGGCGAAACTGTGATTTTTTCCTAAACAACCCGAATACACATCCCGAGTAGACATATCCTCGAATATTTTTAAAACCATATTTAGCGAGACGTGCGAATAGAAAAAAACGTCTGGGTGGGGGGGGATCAAGGGGGCATCATTATGCTACACTCGAGCAACAGATATAAAAAAACGTAAGCAGTATCCCCTTTCGTGTCTTCGTATATGTGATTCATTTGAATTCTCTGAAAGGGAAATGTTAACCACCTGAGAATAGCACGAAGCTACAAGTGGAGCCTATACAGGCTTCTAAGAAAGCTTAGTAGCTGAAGGAAAATCCAGCCTTGTCTGCGGATCGAACCGGAGAAGAACAGCTTTTCGAAGTGGTCGCTGTATTATCTGAGCTAACCAGGAAGCCAGTAGAACGCAGAGCGAAGCCGAACTCTTCGACAAGTCAAAACGCAGAGGCACTGAATATGGCAAATAAGTTGTGGGGCATTATAACGTAAAGCTATTCCAAACTTTCTATTCCAGTTCTGCAAGCAGCTCTTCATGATAAGTCAACAAGTTTCCGGGCCACCCCCCACTTCGCGTGCCTCTCAAGCGACGTCACGCAAACCGCGAAAACTGATATCATGTATGCACACTGATTATGCATGATTGGACCGAACGAAAGAAAAATAATTATTTTTGATACGACGCCTTTTTCGCCAAAAGACTCTGCCGTTCATCAAACGTTTTCGGGATGCGCCCCCTTCGCCTGTCTATCACACGACATCACAAAACCGCGAAAACTCACTGCGTCAAAATGACGTGTACGCGTTAAAGATTCATTAATATGCCGAAAATAAGTGAATGTTTTCTGAATAGCTGGAGACTGCCCCGTTCTTAAAGGAATAGAAGCTGGCTGCCCGTCGATTGCTCTGGCGCTGGCTACGCGGAGCGGCTGGGGAGTATGGATTTATTTGCGTATAATTAACATTTTTTCGTGGCCGTATAACGTTATGGAGCCCTTTCGCGACGTACGACATTGCTCTGCCAACTTTCCTTTGCTGAGGATCCGCTTTAGCGGCATTCTTGACATTCCGTTGCACGCCGCCGCAATTTTCCGCCAGCCACCGCAAGCTAATTAAGTAAGGGGAAGCGCATCAATGGCAGACGCCAGCCTCACCCTCTTCATCCGGTTATATACTTTCACTATGCTGGCTCGGCCCCATCGAAACCTTCTCTACTTGAGCGTGTTCTTCGCCTCTTGTCAGCCAATTCGACGTGACAATTTGCTTGATGTAGGCAATGCTATTCGCTTTGAAGGCAAAAAAAGTGACATCCCCTAAACGTGGAGCACGTTTGATAGGGCTTTTAAAGCAACACTGCGCGTTACCGCCGGTTGCTTGCGTTGGTGGTTACGCAAATGTGACGTCAGAAGATGGGAATAAAAACAGATTGGAATAGTTTTACGTTATAGGGTGCCTGCTGAAGTTCTCTCTAGAACTACTATGATTGGATCATAATTGATCGGCGCTGTTATTACAATGCAACATCCTGAACATCTGTCACCCTCCGATAAGCGAAAGGTACTTGACGAGTGCTTTCGATCGTGAATGACAACGTAGCGATATCACACACTCATTGACAGCTCCCTCGAAAGCTGGTGATCACTACTGAGGTATGGTTTCCAAGCACATGGCTTCAAATCCCGCGTATATATTTTTCGAACTTGTTGTCCGGTTGGTTCGCCTAGCGGAATGAAAGATGGACCCGGCTGGCATTCGAAGTCGCTAGCCGCATAAGGTTATTGTTCCAACTATTTCGTGCGCATTTCTTCGAATTGTTTAAATAAGTCCAAGTTTTGTCTGATTGATCGATCTTGAAAGCGGCCCCCAGGTTCCACACGAACGAGCAAAGTAGGAAAGGCTGCGAAACGCGCACGACCAAGTATACGAAAAGGGCCCAGTCGCACTTCGTATCAACGAAGCGCGCTTTTTTTTTTTTCGATTCGTCGAGGGGATAAAGGCCGAGGGCGGCAGTAAGGACGTCGCACTGCCGTCGACGCACCGTGATCCTCGCCGTGCGACGACCGCGAGGTGCACTAACCTGCGCTCGTGCACACGACGCACTCTGACAACTGGTTCGCTGTATTTGGCGACTCCCCCAGCGAGCATGGCTAGCCGAATTTGTCCCACTCCCAAGAGAGCACTCACCTAGTGCAGCACATCGAGTCAAGTGGTCCAGGGCTGCCTTGGCGACAGAGTACGGCACGGTTGTCTGTACCTGTCGGGAGAGATGACGGATGGGTCAGTCAACGCCAATGTGATTAACATTAGTTGCATCAGCAGTAGTAGTAGTCGTGGCGAGATTTAGCAGTAGCCGTAGTTCTTTTCTTTTTTTGTAGGCGCAATATTAATGATAATTGTGCTACTTGGCGTCAGCCCAGTGGTAGTAGTATTAGCAGTATACCTATGTTTCGAGTGCATGCGCAATAAAAAAAAAAAAAAAATATGTGGCCGCATCTGCTGCCAACTGCTACGCCCACAGGTTCGAAACGTCCGGCTACTTCTCACTGTTGACGTTGCGATGTCACTACTTATTTATTTATTGATAATGGAAATGCTTCGGTTGGGGAGATAGCATGAGGAACTCTGAGGTGTTTGTGTCCCGAGCACTTCGCTGTCGCTGTATTCAATGCCCTTGACGCCATAAACACGCACTCTGTTGAACGAGTGGCCCCTTATTTAATTCCTGAAGTTGGAAGTCGTCACTTGACAACTCTAAAAGCTTTAAAACCGCACAAAACTCAGCGATCGTGCTGAACGCCCTCTATTACTTCCCCGTCTGATTCAAAGCCGCGGACGTAATCTCCACCATGGCTGCTGTTGTTGGATAAACACATGGTATCGCGATCGGACGGGCGTAAGGTCCATACAGGGCCTTAAAGCCTATATTTATAGGCTTTATGAGTTCGTCAGCTCAACGTATCCTTTGTTATCTGCCAAAGAAATTAATTTTCTTTAGGGCACCTCGTAACAAGTGCGTCCTAACGCACACATGTAGGTACGATCAAGTTGTTAGTTACGTTGTTTCTTTCCTTTTTGTCTGTTAGCTGCATATATTCAGGACATCTTGCGTTAAGCGTGAGTTAGAAGTTAGCCCCTATTCCATTCATGTCTCTGTGTGTTTCTTTGTAGATCTTGCGCTAACGCACTAATTATATATGAACAGCGGGCCGGTAAATTTGCCGTATTCACTTACCGCCGTTAACGATGAGACTGTAGAAATGTTCACGATGCTACCTGAGTCAAAAGACAACACACAGACACACACATGGATTACTGTTTTATCACACAGCACCAGTATTGGATGCAGTACATCATTGGTCTTACAGTTCATTATGGTTCGTACACAACCGGCAGAATATACTGTGGCCAATGCCAGATGAATTGAAAGCTCATATCTTTGTAAGGTAAGCATGAAAGCCTTGTATCTCTAGGTAATAGATATCAGGTGCGTATAATTGTATTCACTATGCAATAATTAGAATAAGGTTGCTGAAATAAATGACTAATAATGCACTGCGCAGCTTTTCGTATAATACACGACCGCTTGCAAATCGAAAAACACGTTAGGCGCAGAGCGATAGCGTTGGCTTGAATACTACGTAAACCGCACCTTTCGTTTGACGCAAGTAGGGCACTGCGTTTTTGATCATGCAGAGCGGACCGATAAAGTTCGTCTCCCACACTCTATTAAAGTCTTCCATCGAGGCACCTTGAATAGATCCTACCACAGGAATTGCAGCACTGTTCACCTGTAATAAAAAGCGCGTAATGAAATGGCAACATCATAACTCAATAGTCACTGTGTCTCTTTTTTAAAAATTACAAAGATGTAAATCTATCTTTTAATTTCGCTATAATCATTCTACAGCCGCTAACTTGGTCAATGCAGTAGACGTGATCATGCAAGTACAGTATAACGATAATAACAACGGTCTCAGTGGCCGTCATTACGCGGTGCTCAGACGTATGTACCGTATCAAATATGCTTCATGACCCATTCCACACTATTTTCGTTCATGACAGCACCATAAGTTTAACAATGTTGTAGTGTAGGCATATAAGCTTCCCTGCCACTATTCTCAAAAATACCATCTTACTCTTCTCTTCTACCACGTATATCTACACTGGGGGCTGTCCACCTTTGGCCATGCATGGGGCATATTTTGCAACCGTAGGGAAGCGAATTAGGATGGTTACCCACCTATACTGACTGATTTTACAGTCACAACTTGTCATAACTTCGACATTATATAGCGTAACAGGCCCTTGTACGTTGCTGTACTCAAATAATAACAACCTTCGAAAACGCACGCCCTTCGTATATAACGTATGTACCATGCAGATGAATGGCTACTTTCTTGCAAGGGATTAATAAGCACACCGTCCGAAAGCATACCTTCTGTACAAATCAGGGAGGTGGAGAACGTTCAATTACAAGGAAAGATCGTCATCTACCCGACAGCAGCAAGAATATGCAAAAAAAAAAAAAGCCCGCACGGATTCTACTGCAGCTTCTTGCTATTCTCGGGTCGACATGATAAACAGCGGTCAAAGAAGACATTCCTAGCCAACATTTCGACAAGATGACTTGCGTTCGTCCAGGCGAAAACAATAGCCTTAGTCGAACCATAATCTGTAGCGACATATCTTGTTCGACCACTACTGTCCGTTTGAAGCCTCCATCTTCCTGCGAAACCCTGTCTTAATAGGGTTGATAGCTGGGCTAGTTTATACCGATGCACAGGCACAGCCTGTGCGACAATATGGGACTCAAGATAAGCAAACAAATAGACGAGTGCGGAATTACAAAATTTTTAGAACATTTACTGAAGAAAGAAAAAGAAAACCATATAGCATAAAACAGAGTGTCATAGTATTGTCGCGGCTACGAAGATACAAAGTGTTTGCATACTTATGAACTCTTTTAAAATCATAAACCCAGTTTTATGTCCGCGATCGTCTGTTTTCTTTCTTACCTCGTGCCCATGCTGTCGCTATCACTCTGCCTCGAAAGGTAACCCAACAATTATTATGCGAATTTCGTACATGATTTTGGGTCAGCGGCGACAGCTTTGGAGATGGCGAGCATAGTGTTACCCAGTAAAGAAAAACGAAACGAAACCAAACTGAGTTGAACTGCCCCTGGGTGCTTTTCAGTTTCAATCACGAAAGAAGCAAATTTCATAGTTCCTGATGGTGTCCTTAACGTGACTCGGTAAAACCGTTTCATGATCTCGGTGTGTACGGTCAGAGCTTGTTTTCTTTTCCTTTTGCAGGCAATACGACTCGGTTGTGATGAAGTAGTAAATAAGCGCCCTTAATACAGCCACGGGGTTCTTGGTTCGCGTAAAAAAAATCTATAAGAATAATTTTTCTAATTTTTGGCGGAGGCATTCGAATGTGATGCTACATGGATAGTCCAATAATTATTGGATTGTGTTGACATCAAAAGAACGGCATCACAATATGTAGCATCGTACACACGACCTTCTATGCAAGTAAATATTCCTGTCACCAAGGAACTAGTACTGGTAACGAAGAAGTATTCGTCTTCGCTCTCGATCTATGTTTTAAGGTCACTGGCGGCTCGTATGCGACGTATGTGACACAGGAGAATTAGTACTGAAGCAAAATAAAATACTTACTATCCATTTTCGGTAATACTTAGCACTATTTCGTGCTATATATTCTTTGACGCCTAGTGATGAAGATAAACGTTAATAGTTCACGCTATTTCATGCTCCGATTACGTTGCTTATGTTGCCAACGTTCACCAAACGTTCAATCAAACAATATTATTAGTAAGCGTAGCTGTTAACCTTCAGCGTAGCTGTTTTGAATTTATATATTTCTTGCCCTTCCTGCGTGATAATAACTGCCTAAGGATGGCATGCTTTACGACGTTTAGCAGCCGTTCCCGTAACACCGAACTCACGAGGATATCAATTTTGCCGAAGTGCTTGGCTGTCTTCTGCACCACTTCTGCGACATCCTTCTCCACCGTTAGGTCACCGGGTACGACAAGAACCTGGAAAGCATTAAAACGCAAAGTAACAGTAACGTCAGCGCAGTGTCACGACAGGCCAGGTAAAGTGCGCAGCGCTCGCACAGTTGCGTGAATCCGACAAGTACCAGAAATTACCAGAGTGATCTACAAAAAGAGCAAACAGGGAAACCGAGGCCCTTGATTTTTTTTAGTACGTTGTGATCAGCAGTTTTCAAACGAGTAACTTGTCTCAGACTGGAGCCGACGTCGAGGGAACCTGTCTCATAGGCCTCCATTGTCGAGACGCTGCCTCGAGCCTTATTAGCCGCGAGATCGGGTTATAGGTGGCATCACCGTCACCGCGTTAGCGTGGATGGGTGGTCGGCGGCGCGCATTGATAAGTACACGGCGGCGATTCGATGTGAGCAACGAAACGCCCTGACTGCAGTGAACTGATGATGTGTTGTCCTCGAATGCTACATTTTTTTTTGCGCGAAGCGCACAGAACATGCCTACCGCACATGAAAGGAGCGCACAACGCAGTTTCAGTCACACTACGTGCAAGGTGCTTCTTGTTGGTGTCCGCCTTGCGTTCTGCCTGCTCTGTTGGCGCCGCTGTTGTGGAGCTGAACTTTCTCCTATACATGCACTGATTATAAAGATGCGACTATTCCTGTACAGTGAGGTTAAAGCAGCCATTAAATGTGACTATTTCACCACTTGAACGCGTACCTAAGTTCCTTTTACTTCTGTTTCGATTGTCGGTCGAATACAATATAGTGACTAAATTTAGTAAAATAAGGTACGGCACTATGAGTGACGGCGCAGTCGCAGGATTTCCGTGTGATTTCACACGCGTTTTTTACAGCGAAGCTGTAACAGGGTATCCCACGTAGCTCGTGCTAAGGATTTAAAGAAAGTGCTTAGCCGCAGCTGAATGAAACCAACGGCATATGGTTTGCCGTCATGTGGCGCTCCTTAGAGTATATTTTTATATTTTGGTTAATTAGTTCATGAACTCAGACGAATTATGCAAAATTTTTAATATTCATTTTAGGGCCAAGTGCGTATCGCTGTGTTGTAGAGGTGGCTCAGAAACGACCGATCAAATTTTTTGTAGCAACGCACATGCTGCGTGGCGATTTTTTTTTTCGACGTTTAAAGGAAAGTTGCTAAATGTGAAGCATAACCATGTGAATCTGCGCTTGCGCTATCGTATACGACGAGTTTCATGTACTTTTCATAATTGTGTAGTTAACAGTAAAGTTGTAAATATTGTGGAATTCCTGACTGCCATGCGGCCTACTTGCAAGCGTAACTACTTCATAAAAGAATAAGAATAAATCATTACACAGTCAAAAGATGTGTTCGTTGTCTGTGTCCTTCAATAATAATAATAATAATAGTAATAATAATAATAATAATAATAATAATAATAATAATAATAATAATAATAATAATAATAATAATAATACCTGTATACAAGGTGTCCCAGCTGAGTTTAGCCAGAGTTTAAAAATATGCGAGTGCCACGTAGCTGGAGAGAACCAACGTAATGTTGTTCGCCGTCGCATGGAGATACTCAAATTACTTTTTAAATTCCCACTAATTGGATAATTATTGTTGGTTAATTAATGCACTTCTCAAGTATTATAATTAGATGAAAAGTGTCAATGAGAAAATTGTAGAATTGCATGAAAAACTTCAGATACAGCTTTCTTTTGCTCAATGCGTGCTACATAAAAGTATTTCCGTGAGTGAAAGCAGCCCGCGAATGCACGCAAACTGGCCGCTCGAGGCACTTTGCGTGTCTCGCGAAGCTTCGCCTCCGTGCCATATTGAGTTGCGCACTAAGAACAAGGGGCCCTATGGTGGTGCGGCATCACGAAATATTGTAGAGTGCTAGGATTCTTATTCTCCACGTGGCCACAGGTTTATATTCGAACGCATCTTATGGTTTCAGTGTCAGTTCTTCTTTTTTTCAGGGCCTCTTGCCAAAAAAGTCTGTGGTCCTGTTTATATAGATAGGCCATTGCGGTGTATGTAGCTTTTGCTGTAGCCCTGCATCATACGAATGTTGACAGGTGCCGCGACCATATCAGGCAGGCTGATGCCTTTAGTACCAGGCACGTTCTGTAAAATACATGGGCTGTTCGAAAAAAAAATAGTATTGAACTAAATCCAATTGACAAGCACTGCTAGGACAAAGGATCTAAAGTGGAAATCACACTTCAATCAGAAAATCTGTCTTCGTGAGAGAAACGGTTGCTTTTTCTCTTGAAAGGAAAGCTGCTGATGCCTTTGCGAAAGCAAGTTCTCTTATCGAAACTTCGGCTCTGGAGCGATTGCTCTATCTAGCACGCTTGGCCATTTAGAGGATTAAACAATAAACGTTTACTCCTCCTGAGTTGGCGCGAAATTGTCGGTTTATTAAATAGCTGCACACATGAATATATTTCAGTCACCAAATTTCGGATGTGAACTAACTATACAAACTCCGACAATGAGGGAATTTCAAGTGTTGGAGCCGCGCATTTTGGGGAAAATTTTTATAGAGTCTGATATTAGTACGCAGAGGTCATTCAAGTTAGCCATGCGTTGCTATGTCACAAATTCGTGATAAAAAACTACGTTTACAAATGTTAGTCTGGGGCTCAGAAGGGGTGTAGACCATTGCACGAAGACAAAAAGTCCTGCACATTTCCGCTCTATTAAATCATCATTGGTGACCTTCTCGTCGACGTATTCATGCCATTAAAACAATTCCTATTTATTGCCATAACAATGGCTTCCACGCTCACCGGTGACAGACAAGCAGTTATATTTATAATAAATTCAGCGACGACACTGCGTTTGCAGCTGATCTTATGGCAGATAAAGAGTGTCTCTGCGTTTAATTTATGGGATTTCACGTCCTGGAGCGACAAATGGGTTAGGACAAGCGCCGTAGTGCCAGGCGCTGAATAAATTTTGGCTACCTGGTGCAATTTGGTGTCAATCTAACGAACTTTCGCGCTTTGGAGACCATACAAGGTGAAGCCCTACGCACGTGTTTAGGGCTGCCTCGGTGCACCTCAACAGCAGCAACAATTGCCATCGCGGGAGAGGATATGATCCAGACACATGCAGCTGTCGACTCTCTCAGAGTGCACATTCGCCATCTGTCGAGGATCGCCGACCATCATTTAGCCTCCCTACCAACCGAGAGACCGGAAGAGACCTTTTGAAGAGCGATTAGCGCTCATCATGAGTGCATACCGTCATCTTTTACACGGGCGGCGAAGCCTTCATCTCCCCTGTGGCGCCTGCGACAGCCTCAAGTGAATTTCGCTATTCCTGTAATTACAAGCAAGAACAATGATACATCGCCGACTCTGAAGCAACTTACGCTCTTGTTACTGCACCAAACGTACCATGACCCCATACATATATATACCTATGGTTAGACCTCACCTACCAGCTCATCTGCCGTATTCATCGTTCCAGAAAGCAGGTTACAGCTAGATTAAAATTGTCACACTCGATTACATCTACGTCGGCAGAACTTGCAGCTCTCCATGCCGCTGTGACGTACGTCACCGAAGAGCCAACAGAGAAATAGGTCGTATTTTGTGATTCTAACGCAGCTCTCCACAGTATCAAGTCTCTGCATTACACGTCAGAAATCACAAGCAGATGATATCTGACACAAGGGAAGTGCACCACCATGCTCTGAAAAGAGGGCACAACATTATCTTTCTATGAATTCCAGCTCACTGTGGCATCGTCGGCAACAACCTTGCTGACAATTTGTAGCATTGCCATTTGTTGGGCGTGTTGGTAAATTGAAAGCATATTTAGCGCCAGCAAACAAGGACGTAAGGGAGACGACAACACAATGCGCTAACTTCAACAACTTGATTTTCAGGAAGTACACCTATATAAACCATGCACAGTGGCGCCACCTTATCCAAATCTTATCCACCCAAAAAAGCCGTCTCCTTATCTAACAGGTCGATTGAAGGGGCACTAACACACGTGTCTCTATTCCGCCAGATAGCCTGCGCTTCAATGATCTCTCGCACGTCTTTATCTTTGTGCTTTGCAAGAACCCGACAGGATTCATAGACCGGCGCACAGCCGCATTCTTGACAGTGGGTTGACAGATGACCGTTTTGCTTATTTTTCACAGTTTGGCAATGTTCCCGTAATCGGTCATTAAGACATCTCCCTGTCTGTCCGATGTATTTCTTCCCACAGGAAAGCGGAAGCTCATATACAACACTTTCTGCGCATCCCACTGGCGCTTTCCGATGATTCGTGGAGCACCCGGCAGCTGGCTTACGGTACGGGTCTGTCAATCGACATATTTCGACATATCGACGTATCGACATAGACATTCGACGTATCGACATAGACACGGCAAATCAAGGGACGGAACGTAGAAGGAAGGTAGCGGTAGTGCCCTACCTGCATAGAACGGCACATAAACTTAAGAAAATGGCTAGCCGGGTGGACACAAAAGTGGTCTTTTCCGCACCAGAAAAGCTGGCAAAAATATGTCGATTGACAGACCCGTACCGTAAGCCAGCTGCCGGGTGCTCCACGAATCATCGGAAAGCGCCAGTGGGATGCGCAGAAAGTGTTGTATATGAGCTTCCGCTTTCCTGTGGGAAGAAATACATCGGACAGACAGGGAGATGTCTTAATGACCGATTACGGGAACATTGCCAAACTGTGAAAAATAAGCAAAACGGTCATCTGTCAACCCACTGTCAAGAATGCGGCTGTGCGCCGGTCTATGAATCCTGTCGGGTTCTTGCAAAGCACAAAGATAAAGACGTGCGAGAGATCATTGAAGCGCAGGCTATCTGGCGGAATAGAGACACGTGTGTTAGTGCCCCTTCAATCGACCTGTTAGATAAGGAGACGGCTTTTTTGGGTGGATAAGATTTGGATAAGGTGGCGCCACTGTGCATGGTTTATATAGGTGTACTTCCTGAAAATCAAGTTGTTGAAGTTAGCGCATTGTGTTGTCGTCTCCCTTACGTCCTTGTTTGCTGGCGCTAAATATGCTTGCTGACAAGGCTGCCCGGTCTGCCCACGAAGATACCCAGACGCGTCCGACACCTTTGGCGAGGTCGGACGCTGCCAGAGAATTTCACCTACTCACACGCAAAATGTCAAAAGATCTCTGAAGCGTTCAAGTGCCTTCAATGGCCGGTTACAAAAACTGGACCCCACGCTACGGCTACAACGGCCATCTAACCTTTTCCGCGGCGAAACAACCTTGCTGTGCCACTTGTGCCTTACTCCTTTCGTTTCGGAATGGCTGAGAGCCTGGTGTACGACTCGTGTGGGTGCTCGGAAACCATCGAGCACCTATTGTGTACCTGCCCTCCCTACGATGTATAACGCCTCTCTCTGCGGGTAACTTTACACCGACTATACTCAAGACCGTTCACGGAGTCAAAGACGCGGACCGTGGCCACACCCGTCACTGGCACTAAAAGCGGTTCGTGCACTAGTACAATACTTGAAGTGCACCGGAAGTGCACCCTGTGCATACTGTCCCTCCCACATGCACTTAGTGCTTACTCTCTCCCTTTTCCCCTCTTTCTATTCCCCTTTCACCGCCCCCAGTGTAGGGTAGGAAACCCGGTGCTCGTCTGGTTGACCTCCCTGCCTTTCCTGTTCTTGCTCTCTCTCTCTCTCTCTCTAACTGTAGGTACGTCAGAGTTCTTCAGGTTCCCTGATCGGAACGAGGATTAATGGGTTGGAAGAAAATATGCGACCTCATCAACCGGGGGGACGAGTTATGATGCACAAAAAAGCTGCAATTTGCGCGCTTATTGTTAAAACAAGTAATAGCCGTTAACTTCATATATATTCCCCGATTTCTTTTAACTTTCCTTTTCGTTTGAACAGAATGTGCTGCTAAGAAAAAACATTCTCTGGAAAATTGCGCTACTTAATGTGGTGCTTCGTCATCTTGAGAAGCGGAAAGTCACTTTTGCAAGCTTTCGTTTTCTTTCAAAAACAGTGAGAAACATGACCTGTGAAGGGCCAATCGGAAGTCAAAGGTGTCAGAAGTGGTGGCTGCTCCTTGAATATTAGGACTTGATTAGTTTATGGATACAAAGGGTGTCGTATAAGTTAATCAACCGTCGTACTAACCGTGTCTATATATGTCCGTAATACGAAGCGACACGCATGATACTTTAATTGTCTATAGTCTACCTTACGTACATTGAAGAGGGGCTGTCTATCTTATTGACCTCAAGACCTGAAGTTACTTCGGCCTGTCGTGATCTGACAATCTCATGCCTTAAATTTCCCATTCTCATAACACCACCTAGATTTGTGTCGTCGTAGACTACCAGTTATCTGTTCTATGTGCTACAGCAATTGCCAGACTGCACTCATAAATACTGATATTAACAAGAATGCGAAGTGCCAGCTTAAATATGAGCCACCTTCGTTTGTACGCCACATCACCGTCTTCGTGTCTTTTTACATTGCGCCTGTGATTCTACGTTTTAAGGCTTGTAGTACCGTTCTTATCTTCCCTTCATGTTTGGTCATCGTCTTTCAGATTTCGGCCTCGTAGCTTGGTAGTAAAAGAATTCACTAATTATTAAGTACTCTTTCGAAGTACACTGGTAAGCTGACGTTCATGGCTTGAGAATACCTAGGATGCACTGCCTAGATAATTTTCGTCGCTTAGTTGCATGTTTTACGCGGTGCGATGTTACTGTGGCGATTTCTCCAGCATAAGTATTCTACTCGTTGACTACTTCAAGCAATTAACTATGAGTTGAAACTATTGTTCTTCGTCGTGTAGTTGGAAGTCACTTATATATTTGCACATTAGTAAATTTACCATGACTTTGAAATACCTAGGATGCACTGCCTAGATAATTTTCGTCGCTTAGTTGCATGTTTTACGCGGTGCGATGTTACTGTGGCGATTTCTCCAGCATAAGTATTCTACTCGTTGACTACTTCAAGCAATTAACTATGAGTTGAAACTATTGTTCTTCGTCGTGCAGTTGGAAGTCACTTAGATATTTGCACATTAGTAAATTTACCATGACTTTGATGCTAAAGCGCATCAGTCATTTTTGTGAGGTACGTTCTGTGTGAGTAAAAAAAAAAAAAAAACAGTGTCACCAGCAAACTTCGCCTTTTTGTGACATCCCGCCGAATATTGAACGTAATCTTTCTTAATCTAGCGTCTTGAATATTTGTTGCAATCATAAAGTAAAAACAACGAAGAAAACGTCTTTACGCCTTTCATATAACATTTATTTTTTCGGTTACCTTGCATACAATTATTGTAGGTGTTAACAACTTTTCTAAAAATTGTGATATATTTTCGCGATAAACACCGATCATCACTTCTCCATTTCAGTGGTTCTGTTTTGTTGATTTCAAGCCTGCAATCACCGTTCGCAGTCGCGATGAGACCAACCAATGTTGAGGTTGATGTCGCTGCGTTCTGGGCAGTTTTTTAGTTTAGGTTTCTTGACCTGAGTGAATAAAGCTTCATCTTGGCGTCATCGCCTACTTGCCTTGTCTCGGTGAAGCCCCTCTGCACAGCAAGCCTGGGCCACTCGCTCCAGATTCGCCGTGTTCCGCCCAGTCAGCGCAACCCCGCAGCCGAGGGAGGCGAAGTGCTTGGCTGTGCTTTCGCCGACGCCCGCCGAGGCACCTGTCATTCGCAACGGGGGAGCACCAATGTGAGAGAAAGTTACCCTAACAAAACTTGGAATGAGAAAAGGCTCTATGTAATTGATCGCGCACACGGAAAGATGCACGTTAGCTTGGGTGTGAGCGTCCCCCTTTCATAGCTTCGTTTGTTCGTAAAGCTGCGCAGCATAAATTGCCCAGCATAGCCGTGAAAATAACTAAGCTTTAGCAAACGTATGACTACTTTTGCATCGGGACATACTAGTAGGTTGTATAAACGAGAAAAAAAAGGGGTTAACTGAGGGTCCCGATTTTTATTAGTCATATCATAAGAAGCCAAGAAACACTCACACCAAGGACAACATAGGGGAAATTACTTGTGCTTAATAAACGAAGTAAAGAAACGATAAATTAACGGAAATAAAAGTGGATGAAGAAACAACCGAACACACTTTCATCCACTTTCATTTCCATTAATTTATCGTTTCCTTACTTCATTTATTAAGCACAAGTAATTTCCCCTTTGTTGTCCTTGGTGTCGGTGTTTGTTGGCTTCTTATTATAGTAGGAGGTATGCATATGGAGAGCTGGAGCTGCGAATGAACCCCTAAAGACCCGTTAGAATTTCGAAATGTAATGTTTAGCTTACACTCGACCCTTCACAGTGGTTACCGAATTCTGCAGAAATGTTCACAAAGGTGACTACAAGGCTGGGAAGCTGGCTGCCACAGCGTCCACGCACTTTCCGAAGTTTAATTACAAAAATAGACATTTATTTACGATTGCTATGTTTGACATTGTTGAGGGCTCTCACCTACTTCTTATGTTATTGTGGTGATCGTTAAAATTAACCCGCAAATGCGCAAGCGGCGAACCGACGCGGTCATCTCGTGCTGTTCGATGTGCACGTGCAGCGTTTTTTTTATTTAAATGTTAATAATAGACAGAGATGTAAGCACCCTATAATGGTGATGGCTACTATTTTCGCAAAACAAAGACAACAATATCAAAATAAATATATGCAGTAAGAAAGTGAAAAGGGACAAGGTCATAGGACCAGAAATCCACAACACACAGTCTTATATACCCACGAGCATATAGATATAGAAGGCAAAGGCAGGTCGCACCACAACGAGTTTCTCTACAACACACACAAGCGGCCGCGATGTAGAGTATGATGAGCATGCAAACAGATGACAAATTACACGGACTTAAAATAATGCATGTACTGAGTATGAAAGTCAACATTCAGCTTCAGCACGACATACAAAAGTAAAACCTGTAATACACAAACAATAATCATGACGAATAACGGAAACAAGTTGTTACACTGCGTGACTATTCGGTGCGGCATCTAGCATTTGTTAAAAATGCCCTGTTTTCGAAAGAATGTTTGACTGCGTTCAATGCTTTTCGCTGTGTTATTTTCGATGGCCGTAGGCCCAGCAAAAAGGTTGGTGAGGATCAAGCACTTGACCACTTCACTTGTGTGCGTAGTTACACACATGACTGAAGCGGCGAACACAGTCTTGGGGAGCAACAGGAATAACAAGATATGTGTTTATCACCGTAGAGGTCGAAGTCAATGGGCTCAAGTGATCGTGAAATTTTCTAAAGCTTAAGGAGCTGACGGTCGCTTTAGCATACGTTAAAGAGGGTGCAGGCGAAAGCCTGCTCATTCATTCAATAAATCACTTGACATTCTCACTAGAATGCGTTGTTACTTCCTATTACTTGATTTCTCCCACCAAAGGTCGTCGGTTCGAGTGCTTTAATGAACTCTACCTTAATTAACTATGCCTTAATTAACGCTGCCTTATTAACACCAATCGTCGTGAGCTCAACTCCCACAAAAGATCGAGGGTTCGAGTGCCTTAATGAACAATATGTTAATTAACTGTGCCTTATTTAACATAACTTTAACACCATAAGTCACCAAAAGTCGTATGTTCGACTCCTACCAATGGTTGTGGCTTGCACTCCCGTCAATCTGGTGCCATAACGCCAGACTAAATTTTTGAACCAATGAGCCATTTAAGGCTTTCGACTTAATAACATTCGCCCCGCCAAAAGGAAAAATAAATTGACATTGAACTACTCGATCGTGTCCCCTTTAGCAGTAGAAGCGATTGATTAAAGTCAAGCCCTATAGGTTTTAAAAAATGGCGCTAAGATAAGCAGTGTACTAAATATTGTAGCGCGTGACGGACGGAGGCAGACCAAACGCTTAATGTTGGAATATGCTCAAACGACCCTACATAACGACGATGATGGAAGGTGACAATGATGATCATGTACCTGTGAAAACGATTAAGTCCACACTTGGCGTATACACGTGTACTTCTGTAATATTGCTAGGCGCTTGATTTAGATTATGTTCTGTATCATGAGTATGAAATGATTCGAGCATTGAGCGAATTGATGGTGATTTTACTTCTAGCACGATAGTTGCTGATTGTCGGTCGATGTTGTGACCTGTGCTCGTGTAGTGCTCAGCTAGGGTATTACAAACTGCGTCCATGTTGTACATGTTTGACATGCTGCTTCAGTGGGTGTTTGAAAGCGGACTCTTCGCTATATATGCTGGAGAGTCTTGGCGCACGCTGGCCATCTCTGGAACATGCACTGTGTGAAGATCACATTTAACGGTGACTGCATATCTGCACCTGTCAAGGTTATCCACTTCCGACATGCAGTTCCCGCATTTCGACGCCGATTCAGTGTCGCGTGTGCCTGAAGAGTAGACAATTGTGCCTACAAACTCAATTGTGTGTGCGCCCTGTGAGCTGAATCGCAGAGAGTACGCACCAACTATGCAACCATTTTGAAGTGCGCGAGCTGGTTCTCACGGCACCGTTTCGACATATTGTCCTCGAATTAAAGACGATTTCGTTATTCTAAAGAAAACTGCCATAAAAAATTTGTCCTACAGTGAATCGGATGAAACTGTCAGGCGTTGTCGCTGTCACCACCGACGGCTTTCCAGACAAACTAACGCTGCCTATGCCGCACAGCTTTGCTTCCGGAGTATGACAAATCTCTCTAGAGCCCCGCGGAGCCGGCGCTGAGGGCACGCCGAATACGGCAGCCGTAAAATGTGACAGTTCGAAAGAATCACCGGCACTTTCGCATGCAACGACTCGCAATCACTCGTAGCATGTTGCCCCTGCTTTGACATACAGTACTACTTTTCATAGAGCACCAATTGCAGGCTGGCAAGTATTACAAGCTGCCATCACTCTCCGGCACGAGTCACGTATTGCAAGAGTGGCCTCGCCGATCGCTATCATAAGGTGGGTGTGTTCCCTTCGAATGCGTGGTGTGTGTGTGCATGACTACACACTTTAGCGTGTATGTTGCGATATCATATATTCGGACACTCGAGACGTGCTCGTGCTGTCATATTTGGTGCCGTCCTGCTGTTCAGGTATTCAGTATGCCGCATGCGTGGCCCGCGCGTGCAAGGTTAGAATAACTACAAAGACAAACACTGCGTTTGGCCCCACGACAGAGAGATCTCCACTTCTAGACGGTGGACCTCTCTATCTCGTCCACGAAGACGGAGGCGTTGGTCAGCCACCCCACCGTATTTCTCGGGATTGGCCGTGAGCTACTTGGGTCTTTCAGAAGGACCATCGGACCATCGGCACGCCAGTGGCAAAGGCGCTCATCACTGCACTTTGACAAAGGATGCACTGTACTGGACTGGACAAAGGATGACTGTACGCCGCTACGGCCATGCAGATGTTCCTCTACTGCCCCCTCCCCCTTGGAGGCCCTTCCACGGTGTTGCGTGTATCATGTACTGCTAGAGCACCGGTAAGCTATCCGGATGGCCTGCCGAGTAGCTAACACATTGCTGATACTCTGGGCGAGGCCATGACCTGTCCCTGTTCCTGCTAGATTGTGGCACCCATGGAGCTGGTAGGCTGCTTTACGGACCATGCAGGGAAGCGATGCTCTCTAGGTTGCGGAGCCCGCCGCTTTGGCTCATGGGCAGTCTATGCCAGTTGTTCATGTAGGCTGTCAGCTGTCCTCCCGTTCTAGCCATCTAGCCATTCGACCGCCTTCTCTCCACGCATTTGCTGACACAGTTACTAGTGCTAACACGAGTAACGGAAAAAAAAGTTGGGACAGGACAGAGCACTAGACTTCAACTGAAAAGTTTTATTCAGAAAAGAAAACATGCAAGAAACCACCGTATGCTCAAATAAACGCACAGACGGACGCATAAACGAATGTGCTACGTAGGGAAAAACCACATGCGCAACGAAGGCGATAGGCGCCCACAGCAAGCCATTACAAAGCATTGATCAGGTTCTTCTCAAGGTACAACTCCTGTTTATCAGTGAGTGCCAGTGATGGAGCGCTTAGACATTCATCAGCAGCTTTTGAAATGCAATATGACTCAAATATTTCCCTATCTATCTGCCTGGCTAACCGTCTGCGCACTTGCGTGTTATGAAAATACTGGGAGCATTTACGTGTACTTCTACGGCAGTGGTCAGCAAAGTGGCCAGCGCTTGCCAGAGCATTTACAGCATTCCGGTGCTCCCTAAGCCGGTCATTCAGGCACCTGCCTGTTTGTCCGATATAGCACTTTCCGCAGTGAAGTGGAATTTTTTAAACCACTCCCACATTGCAGTCAACAAAGCGGGGGACATGGTCCATAGCACATACACCTTGACTCCCGGCGTTGTATACCACCGTGCACATTCTTGCGAGCTTGAGTAGCGCTTTAACAACAACCCTCACACCGCACATGTTCGCCACCTTTTAGGCGGTGAGACGCCCCGTGTACGTATGGCACGGCCGCAGAGCGCCCCCTGGGACGTGCGTTATTGCACTGAGCGACTGCCGGGTCAGTTTTTACCACTTTAAAGAGGCTCTCGGTGACTGACACCAAGGTGTCATCGGGATACCCGGCCCTACGCAGACGGCTTGATTGTTGCTGAACGCTGGAGGAAATCTGGTGCACACAAGATTTAACCGAAGCAGCTTTCAGGCACTTAGTGGCTATGCGTCTTTTTAGTAACTTGGAGTGGGCCGAACGGTAGTCAAGCAAGGGCTTCCTGCTCCTAGGAGAGCAGGTCCACGAAATGGAACTATCATTTACAAGGATACAGATATCTAGGAATTGTAGCAGACCATCTACTGACAACTCATGTGGGAACTTATGACCTACTCTACACTTTTCAAGAACACCCGGAAAGTTTTTAACAGTATAATCACTCCCCTCAGGCTTCATACCTTTCAGCGCAACAAGAAAGTCATCGATATACCTAAAAATCTTAGCTACGATAGTATTGTCAAGTAATGATAAAATACAATTGTCAACAACAGATAAAAACAAATCACCTAAAAGAGGCGCTATGCGCGATCCGATGCAGACACCATCTTTTTGCACAAAAGTGTCCTGGTCAACAACAATAAGGGTATAAGAGAGATAAAATCTTAGCATTTCAACGAAATTGTCAACAGAAAGGCCAGTGACATTTTGAAAGTCAACGGGACCAGACGCTTCGATATGCTCCCTGAAGGAAATTAAAAGCACAGTCTGGGGGAGGACTGAAGGCTGGGGGAGGTCTGGACTGACGATCCCATATGCTGCATGTCGGCTGAGTAGCATCTAGGTGATGACATATTATTGGATCTTAAATAAAGCTTTATTCTCTCTCGCTCTCTATGCGCTACAGCCTTCGCGTATTGTCCAACACATTCAAAAGGGATTTCCGTACACTACAGAGCATTAAAGCCCCTGCATTATGGATATGTATTGCTCTCTGCAGATATTCGTCAACTGCCGCGACGATTGTCATTAGACAGGAGTACCTGGTCCACACATATATAACTACTGAGACTCTCGGAGCGCACATTCGACATCTTGCACGACTCCAATCACAATGTGTACCTTGTTGCCAGCACAGAGACCACATACTCCAAGCTGTTGTATTACGACTAGTCACTATGACTCGATGCCTTCTGGATTGAAGCCTGCGAAGCGTCCAGAACCCTGCATTGTGGTGTCCCCGGCGATCTTAGGTGTGCCTCTGAGTTACTGAGAGTGTTTATAAGGCATAAATGTCGCCGCTAGCCCTTGAAGCGGTTGTGTTCTAAACGCGCCCTATTCCGACCGCGTTCGCATTTACACGGACGATTCCACCAGTTCCAAAGGCTCTACTGGAGCTGTAATTAAACCCGCGGATTCCCTTGCAATGCAGTTTGCACTCTGTCACATAACGACGTTGACAGGAGCGTGGCTGCAGGCTATTCAAGGTGCCCTCAAATACGGGCTGCCATAGCCACCTCATTGCTGGGCAATATTCAGCGATTCGGAGGCAGCACGACAAACTCTGCAGTTTGCCCTTCGTCATGGTTCGCAATACTCCCAATAGTGTACAAAACAAGGCAAGCTGGGCATGGCAGCAGTCTCAACGAAGGTTCTTGCAGAAAAAAAAAAAAAAGAAAATGGAACATTGCAGTTATTTTTCAAGTGATATCGCCGAAGCTTCATATATTTTTTGGCTATACTATGTCAACCGGGCTGCCATTCTATATTTTTCTGTGCTCTCAGAAAAACAATTCAAACTTTGCAATCTTACCGGCTTTTGCCGGTGCCAAAAGCACTCGAAGTGTACAAATATTTGAAATATTTGTTATTTTTGCAGTCGCATCAGTGCGTTTTCTTGCCATAAACACAATTTGAACGTCTGGATCCTACAATGTGCTTTTGAAGAAGAATGTTCACTGATGTCTCCTGGCTCGGCTTGGCAAGAATAATAAATTTTAGCCAAAGTGCTACAAAGGGCACGGTAAGAAAAATAAACGCAGAAAATAAGTTTTTAACTTGAACTAACATGTGGAAATTTTTTTCAAATATATCTGACGGTAGAAAAACGCTCGTTTATTTGGAGTGCAATTACCCTAATACGTGCGGGAAAACTATAGCACAAGCAGGCAGGATGCGCACAGCTGCGTTACACCTCGTTCGCCCAAGTGAAACTGTCTAACCTGAGGTTTTAGTATACAGCTGCTTCTGCGCAGCAGTCTGTATGACTGTATGACTGTAAGAGCACGCCTAGACATGCTTCACAACCTGGCGTTCAAATTCTGACGCGAAAGGAAAGCGTGCATTTAATGTAATGTTTTTTAGAAAAAGTAATAAGACTAAATATATCAATATTTCATGTGTAATTATGGACAAAGGCAAAAAAATTGCATGCAGTGTTCATATAATTGGTAGTACAATGAAACGCGCCACGCGCCCCAACGCTCGTACACGGAAGATGCTTACCGATGTTAAACAACTTTCAAACTATTAACTTTAACTGACAAATTCCAACGAGAAAGTTGTTCGTCCTAGAAAACATCCAATTAACCAGTTTCTATCGTCCTACTAGTTACGCAAAACTTTTTTCTGCGTCCTGAAGAAAGCAGGTGAAATATAAAAAAAATGCACGACACATGTTCGCGTCACCCATGTCATGTCATGTCATGCGCTCTTTTTCCCATTCCGCGGGTTTATCTGATAACGTGGAATAAAGAATGATTACGCAACCTGTAGAAAATTAGAAGATTTGGGAATTAGATTATTACTTAAATACTGCACAACCTTATCGGTGGCAGTTTTGCGTCGAAGTTGTTGCTTGGGAGGTTGGTTACAAAAATCTTGACTAATTGTGCAAATGAGCAGAATGCGAAAAAAAGTAGTGCTACTTGCTCCATAGAATAGCCAACTGCATATACTTGTTCGCGCACTCTTGGAGTGCTTGGGCATCTTTTTAACCCGTGTTGTGAACTTAGCTGCGACGCCGTGTATAAAACGAAACTGATTTTACCGCTACTACATTTCCCGCTACTAGCACAGCATGCCGAAGTGCCGTTGGCAAGGCGTCCCAGTACGACTTCGCGCGTGTCACCATGACGGTGGGTTGGTGCGGTCAACCAAGAGATAAACTATGCCCCCGAAGTACGACCATCACCATAGAAAATATTTGGAAATCCTTACCTGGTTGAAGGACTCGTTTCTTCCAGCGACCCGTGGAACTTCGTCCAACCATATAGTATTGTGCCTATTGCTTCAGTGTATGTCATACGAACTTACTATATGTGAAGAAGCACTTCATAATTTTGTATTTTGTCACTGCCCTACGGCAAAAACACCCCCTTTAAAGCGAAGATTTCGTTGCAAACTCCCCAAGAGTTGTTGCCAACTGTTCGTGCTGAGTGCTGTTGTTCCGGCTGTGTTGCTGCATAGCTTATACGCAGGACAGCACTCACATAACGATTAAGCTTATATGTAGCCTTATCTGCGCTGCCCATATGGATATGATGGTGATGGGCTCTGTTCTCTACGAAATTGGGCAACGAAACAAGAAAATGTGCATATGTGTCCTCCCAACAAAAAAAGAAAAAGATATACGGATTCAAGCGCGTATTTTTCATTATTATATTAAGATTTTCTAGGCTTCCTTTCCGGGAGTTTGGCGCGCTTGCTTGGTGGCTCTCTCACCGAGCAAAATGAGTCGATCTTTCAGAGAATGTAATCTGCGGCCATGTGGGCCACGTGGGACGCGTGGTCTGGCCATGTGGCCGTGGCAGGTCCGTAATTTTTATGGTGCAAAACGCGGTGAAGAAAATGAACCATCTTTTAAGATTGAATTATTCGCGTTGCGAAGGCTTCGTTTCTCATAAACCACAACATGACCTTTGGATCTGCGCAATTTTGCGCTCTTTTGGTTGTTCTTGTTTTCTTTTCCAGATGCCTGTTTGTGGATGTCATAAACCTGCATTTCCTTTGGCTAAGCTTACAAAATTGTAGGTGCTGAGACAGAATTTCTCGGAATGTTCACGCATACGGCATCTCCCCACCAGCAGTTACATATCAATGTGCAGACTGGGTTAGCTGCCACAAAGAAAATATATCGGTAGACCCACTTTTCTTCTGCCGAGCCCACGCGCTCCCATTTGTGTTCCTGATTAAACTTAGCTGCTAAACAATATATATGGCTATTAGAAACTGGTCAAAAAATCAACTAGGCGTGAGTCACAGCAGAATGCAACTTTTTGATCAATCAAGAAACTACTATTATCCACCACGTTACCCTTGTTATAGAGTCCCTTCTGAACAAAGTCTTGACGTGGTATACATAAACACTTGAAAGCCTCATAACTATGTGACATAATATGTGCGAGCCATGTCTCGTGTTGCCTCGTAATGTCCAGGTGTATGCACTGTGCATAAATAGGTGCATGCTCATACAATTACACCAATATGTTGCTCGTTAAGTACAATAAAATATCAGAACCTACCAGTTATGATGGCGACTTTTCCTTTTAGGTCTGGCATTATGCGCTAAAGTGCGCGTGAACCCTTGATGTACCCCACAGGTGTGGATGAATCAGCGCGTACGTCTGGTCCGTGCCACGTCGACTGAAGCGTTTGCGGTGGTTCCTCTTATATACAGCATTATGCTCCTCCCCTATCCTCTTTCCCAGTGTGCTACAGATTTTGTAGCCGCACGCCATAGGTTGGTAACTTGTCCCATTTCGTTTACGAGTCTGGCCCTATCGCTCGTGCTTCGAACACTGCTGACCGGAAACCTTAACAGCGCTACAAAGGGCAACGTATCAGTGAGCCATTTACAACACCGCGCGCACATGCAGTTTTGTAGGTTCGTCTTTTAACATAACAGCTGTGCTAACGCTCCTCCATGGGTTCGTGTATGACGTGTGTGAAGGGAGTGGTGTGAGTGTCGACGTATCAACAAGAAAAAAAAAATGGAATAGGGCGGTTGAGTACCGACTAATCGAAGTCACTGTCATTATTTATGCCAGAATTAAATATGAAATGCTTGAATACAACAAAGTGCTTGCCTCAGCATTGTGGCCGACGTGTTGCTAAACTGCCCGATAAGCCCAGCAAAGCCAACCTTCTGGCTCGGGGAAATCATGCGCTTTCACTTCGGACGATACTTCGACCATGGCCATTTAGTGAGAGGCAGCTTTCATTGCAGATGAAGACATCTTTTTTTTTTATTAGTACGGATATGTGCTCAAAATAACACGGAAGATCTTGTGCAGTGATTCGCATTTGTTTTGATGCCCCTTCTTTTCTTCCGGTGTGTGTTAGTGCTCGTGTGTCCCTAAATTTTTTTTTTAATTATTGTTGCATTTTAGTTGATTTAGCCGAATCACGGTTTCTTGACAGCAGATACCTTCAAGTTTGTACTGTATTGTACTTTTATGTGCTCGTGTACTGAAACTTGTATGGATATGCAGTGGCCTTCACCTTTATGTAATAAGAAAACTAATGTTCCTTTCCGCTTTAGCTTCTACTTGTTCAGGCGGATTATATGAGCTTCGTGGTCCTTCACTGATCCTGATCCTTCACCTTTTGCCCCTGTAGCCGTTTCTTCATCCCACCTGTCGAATATGCTTTAAAGACTTTATGTACGCTTATTTAGAGGTGATTGTAGGAAGATGAAAATTGGATTTGACCTACACTCAGCCGAGCGGAAGGCGCAGAGCACCGCTCATACATCCAGAACATTCAGGAGTAGTCAGGAGCTTCACTTGAAATCCCCGGTCAACCCTCCTGTACAACAAGTAGGAGACATGACTGGCTCAACATCGATTTGAAGTGCACACATTTGTTTTCTCTGTATCCACGTTGTCCTGAATACTTTCAAAGAAAGAAAATACTGGAGAGACGCCTGCTTGCAGAATTTGACAGCTCATTCCGACCCACTACTCATCCAGCTTTGCTGCTGCGGCTTTCAGCGAGTCATCTTGTCTCGGCTCCCGGTTGCTGCAAGGTATCACGGCTGTGCAAGAATCAGCTCTACACAAGCTGGGGCCATAGGCTCCTTCGGCAAGTCGCGGATTCATTCGTCCGCAAAATTACTTTCGGTGACACGAGGTGGCCCATTGTAGTGCATCCACACGGGCTGCTGAAACTAGAGTGTACTGGAACAAGGTTGAGTGAGCCGGGCGGCACTTCCGCTGAGGCGCCGCGTGTAGAAAAATTGTGCGAGCGCTGCGAGCAAACAGGATTGGGCCCATCGAGGAAGGAAAAAACTAAAAAGAGGCCCTGACGTCACTATTTGCGGAGCTCAGGGGCGCCGGAAGTTGGCGTTACTCTGCCATCTTGTCGGGGCAGATTCTGCTCTCTTGTTTGCATTTCTCGCCTTCGGCGCACAATCACGCCGGGCTGCTCTGACGTGCGCACGCCGTAGTGGTCCGACGAACGGATTCAATCGCAGTGTATACCATCGCGATGCCGTTGCCTAAATCATTTCGTCCGAGTATTGTGCTGAAGCGTTCAGACGAGTTCATAATTAACTCGGCAAGTTAGTCTGTGAGGCCGGTCTCCCGCTACTTCTTCTGCACAACTGAAAATAGGTCTGCATTCTCACTGCACTGCAAAAATGCAAAGGCTATGACCGGCAGCGCACCTTACGCACATCACGACTTATGACGACCCCATCTGCAGTTTATGAGAACAAACACGTATGCTGGTCGTGGCTCAATTATTTCGGATACATCCCTCAAGTGAAAATAATTGTTGTCGCGAAAATGTCTTTTGAACCTTGCCAAGTCTATCTATCCTTCATTGTCTTTCATACTTATTTCTTAGAAATAGTAAGTTTTTCGTTCCATAGCGTATATTTGACTTGTACTTTGCATACTGTAAGCAAGTTTCTGCTTCTAACTATCTGCTACATTAACCTCGTGTTCTTTGATATATGTCATTCTTTTGTTAATTCAAGGTGTCAATAACTACATTTGTATTTACTGATACACAACATCTATTTCATTTGCTTTTGTTTGAATTAAACTTCAACTGTTATGAGCACTTTTCTTGTATTTGCTCATCTCCTTCATTAACTTAGTGTAATCTGATGTCTCTCACTTCTATGTTGCCATAATGTATTAATTACTATATTGTTAAGTTACTAATAAGAGGTCCACCTAACAGAGTTTCTAACTCCGGGACATCCTCCAGTGCTAATGATGAATGATGAAATAAAAGAAAATAAATGTTAAATGAAAATAAACGTTCAGTTCTGTTAGTCAAGATTTCAAATATAATTTAAAAGAGAACGTTTTTGTAGATGGTGCAAATGCATTTACATACACGGGCTAGCACATTCTGTCCTGTGAGGCCAATGCATCTTGCGCGGTAAACTAGTGGCGGGAACAACGTACATATTAACTCTCTGTAACGGCGTTTTCCTGACACACAGTCAAAATTTTCAGTATCGCGATAGCACTTATATGCACATTTTAGGTGCACAGCATCGCCGTCGGCGTTGGCGTCACCGTGATGTTCCGTATAATGTCCAATTTCGATAACACCTTGTCCACGGGCCGTATGCTGTAGGTGCGAGTGTAAGTGTGCGAGGGTAAGCCGAGGATGGTGACTTGATCTCGCGTGCGCAAGGGGCATAGGCTGGGAGGATGCGCGCCGTCTTCCACCGCGCGCAAGGCACCGGGGTGTGTGTGTGGGGCGGCGGCGGTTTACTCCGGCACTTTATGATGCGACTGAGGGCAGCCGCGCGGGCTGCGTCTTGGAAGCGACCTGCGTTGAGTACAGAGTCTACGTGCACCAAGGTCTGAGAGCTTCGTGTGCGCTGTGTTCTCACCGCTTAGTTCGCGCTGAAGGGAGAGGCAGCGCGATAGTCAATTCGCTGGCTTCTGCTGCCGCTATAGCTCACGCCAGCGTTTTGACAGCTAGTGTCGGCACTCATCGGGCGATATGTGCTTATGTTTGCCTGTGCGCGCGTGACACCACTCTTGTTAATTTAGTTAGTAAGCACATGTTTACGAGTTTTAGGGCCGATGAAACTACTATATTTATTTTTGAGCTTTCTACTAACTTGCTATTACAATCGATGCTTCGCCTTCCAGGGGAAACTGCGACTTTGAAAACCCCACCATCAAATAACATTATCGAATGCTGACTGTACAATCTTTTGTTAAATTTTGTGTAATAGATTACAACTTGTAGTGTCAATCCTAATTGGGCAACAGCAAATGTGTGGATTGAAAGTCCACTCTATACTAACATTCACATAGCTCAATATATTCGTGATGTTTGCCCAAACCCTTACGAGAAAATTGAAATGCCTTAAAGTTGAACTCGCAAGAGCATTGGATCGTGTTTCCGACAAATTTATGCTTTCTCTTCTAATACAAGCTAATCTTGGCCCTACTTTGTGAAAAGGATAGCAAATTTGTTACAGGTATTGTGCTGCCAACTTGATTGTGAACGGATATCTCTCGGAATCCTCTGTCATGGAAGGCTGTCCTCTGACGCCTGTGATGCTTTCTTTTTACTTAGAGCCGCTGTGATTATGCGTTATGTAACCTGGGGCCCTATAAAGTACAACTATTCCAATTTCTCTTTGTTCCATTTTCCCCATGTCAAATTTACGTAGCCACCTACGCAAGCATTGGGCGGTAAGCCGTAGGGTTGTTTGAAAAGCCCAATCAAACGCGTTCCTTGTTTATAGGAGGTCACTTTTTTTTGCTTTCAACGCGAGTAGCATCACGTATACATTGAGCAAATTTTTTTTTATCTAATTGGCTGACAAGAGCCGTGGAGCACTCTCAAGTGAAGAGCGTTTCGACGCCGCGAACCAGCACAAGATAACCGGATGAGAAGGGTGGTGCCGGCGTCTGCGATTCGTTCGCTGCCCCTTACAAGCAAAGAAGTGTTGACAGAGCGATGTCGTATTCGTACTGAAATGGCTCGATAACCTTATAGCACCACGCGTAAATTCTTATTATAGGCAAACAAATCCATGCTCCCTAGCAGCTCCGAGTAGCCAGTGCCAGAGCGATCGGCGGGTAGCCATCTTATATTCCGTTTGGAATAGGTAGACTCCGGCTAATAAAAAAAAAATCCCTTTTATTCGGCATATTAATGCGTTTTTAATGCGTACACGTCACTTTGACGCGGTGAGTTTTCACAGTTTTGTGACGTCGCGTGACATACAGGTGAAGTGGGCGTAGCCCGAAAACGTCTGACCAACAGCAGAAGGCTAGTGGCCAAAAAGGCGTCGAATCAGAAACAATTATTTTTGTTTCGTTCAGTCTAATCATGCATAACGGATGTGCACATGTCATATCAGATTGGGTGTTTTCACGGTTTTCTAGGCGTCGCGTGACAGACAGGTGAAGCGGCTGTGGCCCGATAATTTTTTTACCAATCGTGGATGGCTGACTGCAGAATTGGAATAGCCAAGTTTGGAATAGCTTTACGTTATCGCACCCCTGATAGCGTTTGTGGTTACAGCGTGCTAGGACAGCGTGGTCTAGCGTACGCAGACGAACTGCCTTTTTTCTACAAGGGCAAAGTAAGCATTGAAGAAGTTCTAACTGCTGCAGAGCAATTTGGTATTGTTTCAGGCGCACAGACGAACTATTGAAAAATTTCCGGGGGGATTCATTAACTTGAACTGTTCGTACGCAATTTCTTAGCCAAAATGTTCTCACGCTAAGATAAGGGTGCAATCCAAGTGGCAGCGCTTTTAACTTACGGCGTCGTATGAGAGCGAGGAGGAAGCAAAGCTCAGATTAAACGACACGAAACGAAACAAACGCGGTTAACCTGATGTCATGTTCGCACATCATGCATCATGTATCTGTAGTTGAGGCTATATTCTTACGCCCCAGTCACAGCACACCCCTATTCGACAGCTAATTCTTCCTGGCGTCTGCTACAGCACCGACAAGTAACGTCACGCTCGCCCATTCACCGCAAAAAAAAAAAAAGAAAAAATAGTAGTGCAAGTGTCACACATTCTCAATTTGCACATGAGAGACAGGACTGATGGGTACGTGGTGACATATTTAGCGCAGAAAGAGACGAGCTATTGCCGGCCTGGTCTGCCAGGCTGTAAACCAGGCCTTTATCAACATCCCCACGACCACTACCACCATATCACAAAGCGACTACACGCCTTTATTTTGGTACTAATTATGAAATTGAAAAAAAAAGCTGCATGATAACTAGTTCATATTGACACATGTACTTCTCTTTATCGAGCGGCACGTTTCACCGCCTAACAAATGTTATCACACAGCGCAGGACGCGCTTGCATGTGTCGGAAGTTTCTGGAATGTTATCGATGGTTCCATCCGCTGTCTGTTGTCGGCGACCCTTGCGTTATCTGATTTGATCGCGTGACGCGAACGGTGTAGAACTTTGTGGAAGACACGCGGATCCCAACGATTAGTCTGGAACATTCGACGACTGCTGCATAAAAGCCGACGCGCTTGACCCGCTGATCAGATTTTCGACGACCGCCGATCGTGTTCGCCGCTACCATTGTTCTTTGAGTGTAGCCTGTTTTTGAGGGCACAAGTTCGCCCAATAAAACGCTAGTTTCGTCTTTCCCAGTTTGGCTGCCTTCTTAACCGTCACTACCACGTGACAATATGGCCTCAGGACAAGGCAACCAGCATCAGCTTGTTTATCGGTATAGTATGAGATCGCGCCTTAAGGGGTTGCACTCGTGGTTCTAATGGCGCGAATAGGCTCAGTATTTGCTGTCTCGCCAGCCGGTGCCGTCAATAGTGCTGGTCGACGATGTCGTGGAACGCCAACCGACGATGAGACCTGTCGAAACGTCAGAAAACTTGTAGAGTGCCTGTCCAGGTACGGATAGCTATGAAAGCATAAGTTGTGGGGTCTTCAGGTCTCACAGGAGTATCGACCACCGCGGGTTCGAGCTTAGCGAGCCACAGGGCCGCGTCAGCCGTCAGCCTCTAGCGCCGCTGCGCGCGAGCTCAGGCCACAAGGGGCTACCGAGCGACGCACGCAAAAACACAGTATTGCCCTAAGTTGACGGAAACCATTTATTGTCTCCCACGGCACCCAAGACTGCACGAACGCCCGGTCCCGGGACGGCGGGGAACCAAAGGGGTCCCGCACCAAGGGCGAAAAATACAGTCAGGGGCGCCTGTAGCACGTCGCTGCGAGAGCACAGGCTCAAGCTGGGACACGCCGCTAGGAAAAGTCCCGGCGGCTATGCTACTTGCTCTCGCAATAACCAATGGGCCAACTCGCGAGAGCTCGGGCAATCTCCTTCGGCTTGGGCCTCCGATGAGTGCGGCTCGGCGTGGTACGACCTCGCGCGAGCACTAGGCACCCGTTCTTCGGCTTAGCGTCGGGATAGGAACAACACGAGGTACGCGCTCCCCGCACGGGCAAAGGCACCGTGCGTGAGCTCAGTCCTAGTCACAAAGGTGTCGGCGGACGAGAGGAAGCATGTACGTACCGGGCGCCGTCCCAAGGAGCAAGAGAGTCGCTACCGTCACGGCAGTAGCCACCAGGGGCCGCTCCGTGACGTCACTAGCTCCGCCCTCACCGCGAACCACCGCCAGTGGAGCGCCACCGCTAAAACTGGTTCGGAGCGAGAACGATGTAGCTTACGGATTGCAGACATGGGTGAAATGCGCCCGCGCAATGGCGCGTCGAATTCCCCAAATCCCCACAAAGTAAAAGAGAAATGCTGAAAGAAGCGGTGGCTATACCGATGCTTCCAAATTATGACAAAAAAACACTTCACTATAACAGAATAGATAACTGGGCTACTTGGTTTACTTGCATCTTAATACTGTAAAAGCGCACAAAGACGAGAACGAAGAGAGTGGTCAGGCGGAAGCGCTTACTCACAATTGAAAACTTTTATTGTAAGGAAACGAATATATTCACACAAAAACCGAGTAGGTCGGCTGAGCATGCGTTACAAGGCTCACGGGTTAAATAATTTGAAAGGCAACATTAGAAGTAAAAAAAGGTAAAAAAGTCCTAACTATCAAGAAACGTGATCCTTGTAACGCATGCTTAGCCATCCTACTCCGTTTTTGTGTGTATATATTTGTTTTTTTTTTCAATCAGGGGCGTAGCCAGGGGGGGGGGGGCTTATGGGGCTTCAGCCCCCCCCCCCCTTTCCCGTAATATTTTCGTGCTGTCATGCACCCCCGACCCAAACAACTCCCAACGCCGGAAAGCATTCTGGATTTTGTTTAGAATGCTTTTTTTTTGCGCTCGAATAGACATTTGAGCACGAACATGGCGAACTGGGGATGGACTTCGCGGCGACACCCATACACCGGGAGTCACACGACGCAAGGAGCCTCATCCGAGCCCACAGTTTCAAGGGCGTTTTGATGGCGAGCGAGCTCGTCGCGGCATCTCGCGGAAGCCGCGGAATTTACAGAGAGCATGGATTTCAATTCCGAAACTTCATGGGCAAGAAGTTCTCATAAACTTTTGATGCGAAAGGTGCATTGACGTTTTCATGCTTTAGATTTTCAGTTCCAGAACGTTGTGGGTTTAATGTTCTTATAAACATTTGACGCTAAAAGTGCATTGACTTTTCTAAAGTCTTACATCGCACCATACAGCGAGACAAGCCAAATCAACACACTGTCAGACATGTTGACAAAACACGCAACGAGGTTCGATGTGATAAAGCGTTGTGATGGTTCATTCGTGCCGTCATGTCACAGAAAAGAATATCAACATTTTTTTTCACGTGCGCCAAAGCATCCATGTCAAGACACTAAAGTCAGCAAAAGTAACAACGTTCTTATTTTCCTACTTTGACTTTTATTCGCGAGGACACATTGAGCCTCTTCAATTTTCTAGTTCTCCCTACCCGCGGGCTGCCAGAGCCAGCTTGCGTTTTTATCGCATGCGTTTGTCTCGTGTTGCCCCGACCACCGCGCGGCGCACTTGGGTGCGCGTTCGTTTTTCACTGGCCGAGAAGATTTTCGCCTGGCAGAGTTTTTGACGTTGTCTGGCTAGCAGCCGAGAAAAATAAACAATGGTCGCTCGCTTCCATCACTGTGGGGACTCGACGGATTGCAATGTGTTCGGTTGAGCGCAAGCTCTCAGGAAGGTCTTGCCTCGCCGGTGTAGGACACCGAGCAGTATGCGTATGGTTATCTGTGGACCAAGCGTCTCACATTTTCTTCGATATTCCTTCGGTAGCCTCATTAAGTGCCCAAAGTAGGCATTAGATCGTGGCCAACATCCTTTCCTTTGAGTTCTTTTTTTCATTTTGGTGCCCCCGCCCCACAAAAACAAAAGGCATTGTTGCGTGGCAGCGAATTGTCGCATGGGGAAAGTTCGATTTTCTTACTTCCTTTGCGGAAAGTAATGGGCCACGGGACGCATCAGTTACCGTATACTCTTACTATATTATCGCGGTAGCAACTATACGGACCCACCATGTAGGCGCATTACTGCCGTCGCCCTCATGTTCCGTATAAACTTGAAGGGCGATAAAACCGTGACCGCGCGCCGCATGCTGTATGTTCGAGTGAAGCCGCTGGGGGGTGGGGGGTGGCCTGGGTGGACCGACGATGGTGGCACGGTCTTGTGTGCGCAAGGGAGAAAAGTGGGGAGGAAGCGCGCCGCCTTCCGTTGCCCGCGATACATTAGGGGGAACGGATGGATGGGGGGGGGAGCCTTAGGATTCTGTGATCTGTGCATCTTTGACTGAGCAACATGTTTATTAACCTTGTTTGACGCATTATATACCGGGACTTTTTCTTAGATACGTAGATTTATTGGAGACTTGTACGTATATTTAAATATCTTGTTGCGAGGTTTTGTGTATACGTGAAGTGAACATTGTTTCCAGTGACACTTTTTTGCCCTTTATCAAGTTGTATTTTCGCATTCATATATTCCATTGTATCTTCGCATTTCTTATGTATGAGGGCGAGTCAAATGAAAGTGAGCCTACCCAGCTTGCGCAATAATGGCTTGGTTCATTATGTGCGAGGCATGCGCGTAGCCCGTAGCCATCTCTCGTTTACAAAAGTGATACGCAGGTGTGAGAATAAATGTTCTTTAATGCTCTCATACACTGGGTTGAACATGGTTGCGTGACATAATGGCCACTCCAAAAGTCGAACGGAGTGGTGTCGTGAGGTTTTTGAGAGCTGAAGGTGTTTTCCAAAAAGAAATTATTCGCCGTATCGCTGCCGTGTACGTTGAACATTGCACTTCATTGGCCACTGTGAAGCGTTTGGAGGAAACGGTTCAAAGAAGGACTTGAAAGTGGCGAAGACGATCCGAAACCGGGCCAAAGTCACCGTGCAGTCACCCCCAATACAGTTGCAAAGGTTGATGACCGGATTAGACAAGAACGGAGGATAAGCATCGATGAACTGGCAAAGCGTGTTAAGTTCGGTTCACACAACAATTCTTGAACATCTCGGTTATCGGCTCTTGTGTGCGCAATGGATGCCAATAATATAGAAATCACCGCCATAAGACGGAGAGGTTCGGCGCTGCCTTGAATCATCTGATCCGGTATCACAATGAGGGTGAAGCCTTCTTGTCTGCAGTTGTCACCGGGGACGAATCATCGTGGCACCATTATGAGCCTGAAACACGACGGCAATGCTTACAGTGGAAACCCCCAATGCAAAGGCCGTCATTTCTGCCAGGAAGGTGTTGACTTTTTTTTTTAGGTCATCAGGGGCCATTACTGATCGAATTTGATAAACCTGGAGAGACTATCAATCGTTTCCGATATTGGTAAACGCCGGATCGGCAGCGTGTTGCATTCAAGGACAAGCGACGTGGAATATAGACGAATGGGGTCATCTTGCTCCACGACAAGGCCCGTCTCACGTCGCTGATGTGGTTAACGCTAAACTGGCAAACTTCAAGTGGGAAACGCTGCAACATCTGCCATACATCCCAGACCTGTCGCCTTGTGACTTACACATTTTGGGCCAAATAAATAACCAGCTCAAGGGAACCAGGTTCGCGTCGGACGATGATGTGAAAGAGTCAGTTACCGACTCTTTGAAGCAGCAACACAAGAAGCTTTATGAGACCGGAATCGCCCGACTCGTTAGACAGTAGGACAAAAGTCTAAATGGTCGTGGAGACTACTTTAAACAAAGCACGCCGTTAGTCATATATCAAATTGGCTTACTTTCATTTGACTCACCCTCGTATATATTGCAAAACTCCTGCTTTCTATATGGCCTCTCTGTTGCGACTATAAATTCAGTGCGATTACTCAAATACGCGACCGGTGACAGCTGCTTCTTCGCAATACAATGGAACGAAGGACAGTGTCGTTGAGATTTTTCCCTGGCTGTTGTATATGTATAAAAATGTAAACAAGTTTCCTGAATGACAATGTTTCATATCCACCATATCCACTAAGCAACCCCGGCGGGTACATTTTTCATATGAGCGGTATGCACTGCTTTGTTGCTTTCGAACTGGTATGTTTGTACAGTTCGTGTGATATTTTCTTTGCATATTAAATAGACAAAAAGCATGGAACCATTGATATCAGTTATTTTGGGCACAATTTTTGGGATATACGAACATATTCTTTTATGAGAAAATAGAGATTTTATTTGCCTTGAAAGTGCGGAGCATCTTTGGCATGGCAGTGCAGTTATTCATGTATTTGATCCCTCGACAAATTCTATAAGGAGGAGGCCGAGCTGTCACGAGCCCCCGGCCCCTCACCCCCCGGACGAAATTTCTGGCTACGCCACTGCTTTCAATAAATGTTTTCAGTTCTGAGTAAGCGTTTGGGCATCTTGCGACACTGACGCAAAAAAATTATTTCATTTGTATGTAACTTCCATATTTACGTTCAGCCACAGGGCACGTCTTTGCAACTCATCTGAACCGCTTAATTTTTGCCACGGTGATAGTTCGGAGCAGTCACTGCACATATAGCACGAGGACAAGATGGGGTTATTGGTATAAAATATGTAAGGGGCACCATTCTGCAAACGTGCGAATGCGGCCTCGCAGTAGGAAGCTAACTGTGTCTTTAGAGCAACAGTGCGTCGAAATTCCGGAGAAATTTTTGATGTAAAAAGTCGTCAGAGTATATTCATTTAGAACTGATGTTGAAAAGCGCGAATAGAACAAGGACACGACGAAACAGAGGGAAAGGGAAATAATAGAGGCTTATTATATTAGAAAGGAAGGAGATAAATGTGCAAGCGCTCCCTCTCTTGCCTTGTCTGAAAAAGAAATAGCTTTTTTGCATGAAAGATTACGATGTAGCTGATTTCGCACATGTGTTTGCGACTGGTGCACGCATGCCTATGCTGGAAAAGCTATAATATGGCTGGAGAATTTCAAATAAACTTCCAGTTGGCAGTAAAAAAAACAGCGCTTGTCTGTGGCATTTGTTTCCTCGTGTCCTTGTTTTATTCGCGCTATTCAACCTGAGTTCTAAATATGAACCAACTAGCCCTCATCAAGATGTTACGTATATTTATGTTCTCTGTAGGACGAATGCCTCTCCCAGCGATCTCTAATTACCCTTGACCTGTGCTAGTTTTTTCCAAGTTGTCTGCAAATTTCCTTATTTCATCACCCCGCCTAATTTTGTGCCTTCCTAAACAGTGCTTGTTTTCCATTAGCACCCACTATTTGTTTTTAATGGGCATCTGCCCTACGACTTACAAGGTCTGCACAGCTCCAATTTACCCTCTTTATGCCAACTACCGCTACCCGCCTTTGCTCTTTGATCCGTACCTCTCTATTCCTGTCTCTTAACGTTAGATAACATACTTCGTTCGATCTCTTGTTTGAGCGGTCCTTAACCTATTCTCAAGCTTCTTTGTTAGCATCCAAGTTTCTGCCCCATATGCTAGCAACGGTAGAATGCAATTATTCTACCTTTTTTTAACGACAGTGGCGAGCTCCGGTCATGATTTGGTAATGCCGACCGTATGCGCTCCGACCCATTTTCACTCTTCTGCAAATTTCCTCCTCATGATCAGGGTTCCCCGTGAGTAAATGACGTGTAGATAAGCTTACTCCTGTACAACCTCTAGAGGCTGACGGTCAATCATGAATTATTGTTCAATTCACAGGCTATTCAACATTAGCTTTGTCTTCGGCACATTATTCTTCAAGCTACAGTTATACTTTCTCAATTAAGGTCCTCAGTCAATTGTGGCAGTGCTTCCCCAGCGTTGCGGAAGAGGACAATGTCCTCGGCAAGCTGAAGGTTGTCGATATATTAGCCTTTGATTGTCGCTCCTAATCCCTACAAGTCTAGCAACATGAGTATTTCTTCTAAGCATTTCGTGACATCATTGAAGAGATTGTGTCTCCTTGTCCGACCGCTTTATTGAGAACTATTTTTGCCATCTTTCTTGTGGATAATTAGAACACTTAAAGCCGGAACTATCAACGAGGCCGAGATTAAGCGGGTCAGATGAGTTGCGAAGGCGTGCCCTGTGGCTGAACGTAAATATGGAAGCTGCACATAAATGAAATCATCATCATCATCATCATCATCATCATCATCATCATCATCATCGTCGTCATTATCAGCCTGGTTACGCCCACTGCAGGGCAAAGGCCTCTCCCATACTTCTCCAACAACCCCGGTCATGTACTAATTGTGGCCATGTCGTCCCTGCAAACTTCTTAATCTCATCCGCCCACCCAACTTTCTGCCGTCCCCTGCTACGCTTCCCTTCCCTTGGAATCCAGTCCGTAACCCTTAATGACCATCGGTTATCTTCCCTCCTCATTACATATCCTGCCCATGCCCATTTCGTTTTCTTGATTTCAACTAAGATGTCATTAACTCGCGTTTGTTCCCTCACCCAATCTGCTCTTTTCTTATCCCTTAACGTTACACCCATCATTCTTCTTTCCATAGCTCGTTGCGTCGTCCTCAATTAAAGTAGAACCCTTTCCGCAAGCCTCCAAGTTTCTGCCCCGTAGGTGAGCACTGGTAAGACACAGCTATTATACACTTTTCTCTTGAGGGATAATGGCAACCTGCTGTTCATGACCTGAGAATGCCTGCCAAACGCACCCCCGCCCATTCTTATTCTTCTGATTATTTCCGTCTCATGATCCGGATCCGCTGTCACTACCTGCCCTAAGTAGATGTATTCCCTTAGCACTTCCAGTGCCTCGCTACCTATAGTAAATTGATGTACTCTTCCGAGATTGTTAAACATTACTTCCGTTTTCTGCAGATAAATTTTTAGACCCACTCTTCTGCTTTGCGTCTCCAGGTCAGTGAGCATGCATTGCAATTGGTCCCCTGAGTTACTAAGCAAGGCAATATCATCAGCGAATCGCAAGTTACTAAGGTATTCTCCATTAACTATTATCCCCAATTCTTCCCAATCGAGGTCTCTGAATACCTTCTGTAAACACGCTGTGAACAGCATTGGAGAGATTGTATCTCCCTGCATGACGCCTTTCTTTATTGGGATTTTGTTGCTTTCTTTATGGAGAACTACGGTGGCTGTGGGGCCGCTATAGATATCTTTCAGTATTTTTACATACGGCTCGTCTACACCCTGATTCCGTAATGCCTCCATGACTGCTGAGGTTTCGATAGAATCAAACGCTTTCTCGTAATCAATGAAAGCTATAGATAAGGGTTGGTTATATTCCGCACATTTCGCTATCACCTGATTGATAGTGTGAATATGGTCTATTGTTGAGTAGCCTTTACGGAATCCTGCCTGGTCCTTTGCTTGACGGAAGTCTAAGGTGTTCCTGATTCTATTTGCGATTACCTTAGTAAATAGTTTGTAGGCAACTGACAGTAAGCTGATGGCTCTATAATTTTTCAAGTATTTGGCGTCCCCTTTCTTATGGATTAGGATTATGTTAGCGTTCTTCCAAGATTCCTGTACGCTCGAGGTCATGAGGCATTACGTATACAGGGTGGCCAGTTTCTCTAGAACAATCTTCCCACCATCCTTCAACAAATCTGTTGTTACCTGATCCTCCCCAGCTCCCTTCCCCCTTTGCATAGCTCCCAAGGCTTTCTTTACTTCTTCCGGCGTTACCTGTGGGATTTCGAATTCCTCTAGACTATTCTCTCTTCCATTATCGTCGTGGGTGCCACTGGCACTGTATAAATCTCTATGGAACTCCTCAGCCACTTGAACTATCTCATCCATATTAGTAATGATATTGCCGGCTTTGTCTCTTAACGCATACATCTGATCCTTGCCAATTCCTAGTTTCTCCTTCACTGAATGAAATAATGAAATGAATGAAATAATTTTTTTCAATTGTCAGCCGAATGCTGCAAGCACCGCTGCTTTGTTGTGAAGTTCCTTCACTTCTTCAGTACAAACCACACGATATGCATTTGGACGGCTAAATGCACAAAGATTTCGTTGCTTCGTCCAGATGCTCGGAATGAGGTGATCGAAATGTAAGCTACCGTGAGAGCACAAACGACAGCATTATTTGAGCGACGCAAATGCTCATCTTGCCGATACGACGCGTTTTAGTGACATCGCTTAGCGTCTTGGATGTTTCACATTGTTTACTTCGCCATACGAGGCCACTGTGGCCGGCTTCTTCATGCCCTCATGTTAACCAGACTACTACGCAGCAGGCGCGGAGCACCGTAACACCGTCGCCGGCTCGACGGAAATTTTTTCACTGAACGCCTATGAAGGGTTCCTTAAGTTAGAGAAGGAAAAGATAGAAAGAACATTGGCACGAAGCGAGTGAAAGTCGTTAATGATGTCATGTCGCCAGGAACTGATTTTAGTCGGGGGTTTAGAATAAATATCTCTAGCGAATCATAAGACGACGATGCATGTCGTCTGCTGCCTTCATTTTTAGTCTGATGTTCCCGTGTACTGTTTCTCTTTCGCTGGCTTTGCGCATGTAAAGCAAAAATGTAGTGGCGTCTTTATGAGCGTTATTCTGCGCGCTTTTAAAGCACCGCTCTTAGGCGCCCGTTCCTGCGGCGAGAGTCGGCGTCCTTCGTAACCGAGCGAACCAGCACATTGAAGGGTGAAAGAGCGAACGCGGAGCGCAGCGTGGGATGAAAGACGGCGATAGCGAAAGAGCGCGAGGAGGAAAGCGGAGGAAAAGGGTGCAGCTGAACCTTGAGACAAAAAGCGGATGAGGAGGGTATGTCAAAAGCGTGAGAAAAGAAGCGTAGTGTCGTGTAAGACGAGCTCTGAGGCGATGATGGCTACGAGATGGCGTCAAAGTAGCTCACGTCGTGTGTTCACCGATGACACCACCGATACCACATATGGAAACAAAGCAGTGCATGAGCGGAGGTCTGCCTGTAGCAGCTGCTGTGAATCGCGCCCACGCGTCATCACGCGCTGCCTCCCGATCTCCCGATTAGCGAGGCAGCCGCGCCACACTTCGTTCCGATTTCAAGGAGCCGCACGAGACAGTTGTCCATGCCAGCCAATAAAGCACGAAATAAAAAAAATGTATAGAGCTGCGCTCTAATTCCGTATTAGGGAGTATCGTAATAGTAGGTGAATTTCTGAAAACCAAAACCGATATGTCTGCCGCGATACGCGTCAGAGTGGTTACATATATAAATGAGTGTGTGTGCCTGTGTCTGTGCGTGCGTGCATGCGTTTGTATGTTTGTTTGTGTGTGCGAGGACTGGTGCTACTCCTATTCGCTCAGTTGGTGAAATGTATCTTATTCCGCAGCGTCAGGCTTCTTTGGGCAGTCTACGTGATTTTCGTATGAATGGCGGTATGTGATATTATTCGCCATTTCTTTTTTCTATGTGTCTAGTGTTGACGTCCCACTTCATATCATAGAAAGGATTGCCGTACCTCGTACGCATAGGTTCGCTCACACCGTAGGCCACAGGATGAGCATGACCGGGGGCTTCGAGTTAATGCTGAATTGAAACCGTGAGTTCTTTAATTGAATTCTGGGGTTTCACGTGCCAGAACCACGACCTGGTTACGAGGTACGCCGCAGTGGGGGACTCTAGAATAATTTGGACCACCTGGGCTTCTTTAATGTGCACCTAAATTTAAGCACACTGGTGTTTTCACATTTCGCCCCCATGCAAATGTGGTGGTCATGGCCGCTATTCGATCCCGTGACCTCGTTATTAGCAGCCCACCACCATAGCCACTAAGAAACCATGGCGCGTTGGGTAATTAAACAGAAGGCTAAGGCTTACAACTCGGAAAACGAGAGCAATTTCTACAACAGCAAGATGTTTTGGTATTACAAACGTTTGGCTTTCTTTTTCATTTTTTCATGTCGCAAGGAGAATTAATTATATTGCATTAAAAGCTCTGGGAAAAATATTCATCCTCAGCCCTATGAGCGAGAGAAAGCTCCAACTTTAGAAGTCCTCCACACACATCAATGACTAACTTGACGGTTGTCGGCGACGGACACCACAGTTCTATTTGCTACGACCCAGTAGAGTGTCGTGACAAGCATGAACATTCTGGCTATTGCGTGCACATAGAAACACCGTCGATAACACATCAAAGAGCAGTTCACAGCACATCATTAATGTTACTGGATTCCACAGGAGCGCACGCCCAGTACAATTATGCAGTAAAACTGCGCAGTGCACTTTGAGTTGAAAAATCTGATATAAGCACGCCTGATTCTCGGCTATCAATTCTGGCCTCTAGCCAATCGGCCGCATCAGCGCGTTCCAACGCTTAATAATGTCAGGTCCACTGGCGCACATAGACATAATTATCTTAAGACAGCTATCCCCCTATCGTAGAAGTTCCTTGGGCAGCTGCAACGGTTTATGAATTTTGAATCCGCGTACGCTTACTGTTGGCGCAAGCACTGAAGTTTGCACCTGTGCTGCCATCACACACACACACACACACACACACACACACACGCACACGCACACGCACACGCACGCACACACACACACACACACACGCACGCACGCACACGCGCACGCACGCACGCACGCACGCACGCACGCACGCACGCACGCACGCACGCACGCACACACACACACACACACACACACACACACACACACACACACACACACACACACACACACACACACACACACACACACACACACACACACACACACACACACACACACACACACACACACACACACACTTTTTTTCGACTACAGCACTTGTGTTTGCAGCGCCGACCATCTCAAGTTTGCTGATCTTGCAAATAGTTTTCTTACGGCAAAATTTGTTCGTAAGTTCTCAGTGAATTCCGCTTTCAGTCTGTGGTTTCGGTCATGGTGGTCTACACCCACTTCGTTCGCTAGAATAGCTAGAGTGGTCTGTGGTGGTACCGAAATACCTTGGTGTTCTATTAAATGCACACAAGTGCACACTTTTGGAAAGAGAGGATTCCAACCCTTGAAGGCTACGTTAAATCTTTTGTAGCGCAGAACCTTTCAATTTTTGGTAAAGCTGAGGCCTCGAACACATCGTTGGCAACAAAGCTTTGCTATGCATTACAAGTTCAAGGCCAGTCATCGCAGTGATCATCGCGGTCGTGATTTGTCGTGACCCGCTGTGAAAGGCGCCTGGATTACTGTTTCGATCAGAGCTACGCGGGGTGTGCTAATCCATACTTTGGCAGCAGCAGTGGATCTGCTCGCAGCTTACTGAGCTACTGACTACAGCTTTTTCAGGTCAGTGCAGTGCAATTTGAATTTTCAAATTAGGAGAGTGAAGAAATGTCGACCCAGCACACGATGTTTGAAAAAGAAAAAGAGTGAGCTAAAGGCTCGAAATGACGCTCTCGCCACTGAGTATGGCCAACTGAAGGAGCTCGTTCTCATAAGTGGCCGCGGAACTACCGCTCTAGAGCAATATTCGCGAAATCGAAATATTGAAGTGAAAAGCCTCCCTGTCGTGGAGGGGGAACAGTTCATTAGGGTCATTCAGAAAATTGGCGAAGGTGTCGCTGAATCCATTAAGGAAATACTCGACGAGGCCTTTTAGCTCCGGGTCAGCTCGTTGCTGTTTAGTGAAGTCTTCCGCGCTTATTATCCCAAGGAAGGCGTCGTCGTCCACGTCGTCTTGCGGCGGGGGATCGATTGGGGCGCGTGATAAGCAGTCGGCGTCGGAGTGTTTTCTTCCGGACTTGTATATTACCGTTACGTCATATTCTTGTAGTCTGAGGCTCCACCGCGCCAGCCGTCCTGAAGGGTCCTTTAAGTTAGCTAGCCAACACAACGCGTGGTGGTCGCTGACGACTTTGAATGGCCTGCCATAGAGGTAAGGGCGGAATTTAGCTGTAGCCCAAATGATGGCGAGGCATTCCTTTTCAGTCGTAGAATAATTGCTTTCCGCTTTTGACAGCGACCGGCTAGCATACGATATCACCCGTTCAAGTCCTTCTTTCCTCTGGACTAGGACGGCACCGAGGCCTAGGCTACTGGCGTCAGTGTGGATTTCAGTATCGGCGTCCTCGTCGAAGTGTGCAAGTACCGGCGGCGACTGCATGCGTCGTTTGAGTTCTTCAAATGCGTCGGCCTGCGGCGTTTCCCAATTGAACTCAACATCAGATTTCGTTAGATGTGTTAGCGGCTCCGCGATGCGCGAAAAGTCCTTGACAAAGCGCCTATAGTAGGCACACATGCCAAGGAATCTGCGCACTGCCTTCTTGTCGATTGGCTGCGGGAACTTTGCGATGGCAGCTGTCTTCTGCGGGTCGGGGCGCACTCCAGATTTGCTGATGACATGGCCTAGGAATAGAAGCTCATCGTAAGCGAAGCGACACTTTTCCGGCTTCAGGGTGAGCCCTGATGACTTGATGGCCTCTAATACTGTCGCAAGCCGCTTAAGGTGATCGTCGAAATTTCCGGCGAAGACGACGACGTCATCCAAGTAAACAAGACAGGTCTGCCACTTCAATCCTGCTAAAACCGTGTCCATCACGCGCTGGAACGTTGCAGGCGCCGAGCACAGTCCAAATGGCATAACCTTGAATTCATAGAGGCCGTCTGGCGTGATGAAGGCGGTCTTTTCGCGATCCCTTTCGTCGACTTCTATTTGCCAGTAGCCAGACTTGAGGTCCATCGATGAGAAGTATTTAGCATTGCAGAGCCGATCTAATGCGTCGTCTATCCGTGGGAGGGGGTATACGTCTTTCTTCGTGATTTTGTTCAGTCGACGATAATCGACGCAGAAACGTAGGGTTCCGTCCTTTTTCTTCACTAAAACAACTGGAGACGCCCACGGGCTTTTCGACGGCTGGATGATGTCGTCGCGCAGCATTTCGTCGACTTGTTGTCTTATAGCTTCGCGTTCTCGCGTCGAAACTCGGTAAGGGCTCTGGCGTAGTGGTCGAGCGCTCTCTTCGGTGTTTATGCGATGCTTTGCGACTGGTGTTTGTCGAATCCTTGATGACGTCGAAAAGCAGTCTTTGTATCGTCGAAGCAGACTTCTGAGCTGTTGCTGCTTAATCACGGGGAGACTTGGATTTATGTTGAAGTCTGGCTCGGGAACTGCGGTCGTCGGGGTAGATGCAACAGAATCCGAGAGGACAAAGGCATCGCTGGTTTCCTGTATTTCCTCGATGAATGCGATCGTCGTGCCCTTGTTGATGTGCTTGAACTCCTGGCTGAAGTTTGTCAGCAACACTCTCGTGTTTCCTCCATGCAGTCGAGCGATCCCTCTTGCGACGCAAATTTCACGGTCGAGTAGTAGACGTTGGTCGCCTTCGATGACGCCTTCTACGTCAGCGGGTGCTTCGGTGCCGACCGAAATAACGATGCTGGAGCGAGGCGGGATGCTCACTTGATCTTCGAGCACACTCAAGGCGTGGTGACTACAAGGGCTCTCCGATGGTATCGCTTGATCTTCCGACAGCGTTATTGACTGCGACTTCAGGTCGATGATTGCGCCGTGTTGGTTTAGGAAGTCCATGCCGAGAATGACGTCTCGTGAACACTGTTGCAGGATAACGAAGGTGGCAGGGTAAGTCCGGTCATGAATGGTAATTCTTGCCGTGCAGACTCCAGTCGGCGTAATGAGGTGTCCTCCAGCGGTCCGAATTTGGGGGCCCTCCCATACAGTCTTAACCTTCTTCAACTGGGCGGCGATGTGTCCACTCATTACGGAGTAATCGGCCCCTGTGTCGACTAAGGCAGTGACTGCGTGGCCGTCGAGAAGCACGTCAAGGTCGGTGGTTCTTTGTCTGGCGTTGCAGTTAGGTCGTGGCGTCGGATCACGGCTGCGTCGTGTTGAACTGAAGCAGGAACGTCGTTTCGTCAAGTCGTCTTTCGTCGGTGTAGTCTTGGCTTCCTGACTTCGTCGGGACGGCGGCGTGTCGTCATTAGGTCGTCGAGATGGTTTCTTCGTCGTCTTCGTCGGCGGCGGAGGATCTTCGTCAGTTCGACGAACAGCAACCGCACCTCCATCGGTTGCTGCTTTTAGTTTTCCGGATATGGGCTCGCAGAGCGGCCCCGGGCTGGGCCGGTGTATGGTCGGTGCTGCGGCGACAGGTAGCGGCCTGGAGACGGCGAACGGGACGGTCGTCGAGGGCTCCACTGAGTAGCGGCGAGGTAGTCGGCGATGTCACGAGGGCGTTCACCTTCCCTCGGGCGCTGTGCGTTCACGGCGAAGCCTCGCAATCCCAGGTCGCGGTATGGGCATCGGCGGTACACGTGGCCGGCTTCGCCGCAGTGGTAGCAGAGCGGGCGGTGGTCGGGGGCGCGCCAAATGTCCGTCTTCCTCGCGTAAGTGCGCTGGGCGACGGGTGGGCGTGCTGGCGGCGGCGGCGGTGGACGACGGAATTGCGTCGTTACAGGGCCCTGGCGTGGTCGCGGAGGGGGACCTTGACGGCGTGCGACGGCGGCATAGGTCATCGCTTCTGGCTGGGGCTGCGGTAATTGAGGTTGCGCCTCAGGAACCCCAAGCGATCGCTGAACCTCATCTTTCACGATGTCAGCGATCGAGGCCACTTGAGGCTGCGACGATGGCAAGACCTTGCGCAGTTCTTCGCGCACGATGGCCCTGATGGTCTCGCATAAATCGTCCGTGGCCAGTGATTGAATTCCGGAGTAGCTTGTTGGCTTGGTGCGTCGGTCAAATTGCCGGTTCCGCAATTCCAGTGTCTTCTCGATGCTCGTCGCCTCACGAAGAAACTCGTCGACGGTCTTCGGTGGGCTTCTTACCATACCGGCGAAAAGTTCCTCCCTTACACCACGCATCAGTAGACGTACTTTCTTCTCCTCGGACATTTCTGGGTCGGCGTGGCGGAACAGACGGCTCATTTCCTCAGTGAAAATCGTGATCGTCTCATTCGGCAGCTGTGCTCTTGTCTCCAGTAGAGCTTGGGCTCGCTCTTTTCGCACGACGCTTTGAAATGTTTGCAGGAAGCCGCTTCGGAAGAGGTCCCACGTCGTCAAGGTGGCTTCTCGATTCTCGAACCACGTCTTGGCGGCGTCCTCCAATGCGAAATAGACATGTCGTAGCTTGTCGTCGCTTGCCCAGTTGTTAAACGTAGCGACCCTCTCATACGTTTCCAGCCAGGTTTCCGGGTCCTCAAATGTGGAACCGCGGAACGTTGGTGGTTCCCTGGGCTGCTGCAGCACGATGGGGGACGCCGGGGCTGCCATTGCGGTTGCCTTGGCCACAATCTTCTTGGTCTTCTCAGGTAGAAGTCCGTGCTCCGGGGGCAGCTGTTGAAGACGGCGGCTTGCTCGGTGGTCCGGGACTACGTTGGTGTTCTGTTCGTGGTCTGGGCTGGGATCACGGCTTGTCGGGGGCGTCCTGTACATGGACGAAAAGCACCTCCACCAGATGTCACGTGGTAGTGACGGTGAAGAAAGAAGCAATACGGTGGAATACAAAACTAGCTTTTATTGGGCGAACCTGTGCCCACAAAAACAGGCTACACTTATAGCACAACGATAGCGGCGAACACGGTCGGCGATCGTCGGAAAACTGATTAGCGGGTCAAGCGCGTCGGCTTTTATAGATCAGTCGGCGAATGTTACTGATTAACTGATGGGACCCGCGTGTCTTCCACAAAGTTCTACACCATTCGTGTCACGCGATGAAATCTGATAACACAAGGTTCGGCGACAACAGACACGCGGATAGAAGCGTCGATAACTTTCCAGAAACGTCGGATACATGCAGGCGCGTCCCTCGCTGTGCGATTACAGTTGTTAAGCGGCGAAACGTGGTTGCCCGATAAAGATAAGTACACGTGTCAATATGATAGTAATTTGCCTTCGCGTGAGTACTAAAGATCGCTCTTGCCCTCATGTCGTGTAGTTTAACAAAGGGCGACACCGTACTAGAGAAGGTGAGGAAGATGCGTCTAACGACAGCTGATGTTGGTTGCCCAGGAACGACTACTGCATACGAGTACGTAAATGAACACCTATGCCCACAGTTGAAAAGCTACTTGAACAAAATGTTGCACACAAGCAGAAAGCAAAATGGAGCTTTTCCTGTAGAAAAGGCGGCAAGGCTTACCGTGGAAGGATGAGATGTCGAGGGTACTTCAGATAACAATTGAAAGCGGCCTGGAAGAGATTGTCTAAGCTCGTACCGTTTCATCAAAAACAAAGCAACGCAATCAAAATTGGTGCAGGTTTTTTAACGCCACAGGAGTGTATTTTATTGCTGTCTCAAAATAAAAGCGACCCTTTCTTTCCTTCATATAAACGCACAATGAACAAGGAATAAAGCAGACCAAATAACGACACTGCTTGAATCGCTTGAATTCTCCTCCGACGTCATCATTATGACCGAAACCTAGGTATCGCTACGAGTCTGAAGTCCTTCTGATCCGTAATTAGGCGGCTTATTTTTTGAACAGGGGTGGTGAGATAGGCGGCGGTGCTGTGCTTTTAGTGAAGGATGTGCTTGAGTGTGAAATGGTTGAGGCTTTTTCTGTGGTCACTGACAATTGCGAGATGTTGACTGTGAAATGTGGTTTGGAAATTTTTAGAGCTCAGCTCTTAGGTACCCATTCCTGCGTCGAGCGTCCGCGTTTCCGACGTAACCAAGCGAACGAGCGGACCGGATGAAATCGCGAAGGTGGAGCGCAGCGGGGGATAAAAAAAGTGGCGAGAGCAGGGAGAGCGCGAGGAGGAAAGCGGAGGAGGAGGGTGCAGCGGAAGCATGAGGGGGCAAGTGGAGGAGCAGGGTGTGACGAGAGCGAGAAGAAAAGTGTAGTGCCTCGCAAGACATGCGCTGCGGCGACGATGGCTACGAGATGCCGCCGGAGTAGCGTGCGTCATCATGGAGATCTGTCTGCGGCGCGTGCTATGAATCGCGCCCACGCGTCACCCACGCGCTGCTTCTCGCGATCTCCCGATTGACGAGGCAGTCGCGCCATATTTCGCTTCTGTTTGCATCGTTCCGCACGAGGCAGATTGTCCGCGCCAGCCAATATATTTTAAGATGAAAACACACATAAAGCTGTGCTCAAATTTCGCATTAGGACGTATCGTAATCGTCGGTGAACTTTTTTTCTGTGACATACCGCCACCTTGAATGCAATGCACGATGCGTTGTTTGAACTAACAACGGCTTATCCTAGCACCCCCATATTCTTACTCGGAGACTTCAACTTTCCAACTATAGATTGCAGTAACGTTCCGTCATGTCTAACACAAACAAACATGGCTAGCGAATTTATAAACATTTGCTTGCTGTTCAGTCTATCGCAGCTTATTACTAAACCTACGCGAATAACTCAGCACTAATCAAATATCCTAGATCCCGTCTTAACGTCACACCCCTATAAGATGCCTCCTCTTACGTACGTCAGTGGTCTTAGCGATCACACCGTCATCCATGCCACGTTTCCTTGCAATACACCTCAAAAGTAACATATCAAAGAAAGTACTAATACTATATTATAAAGGCGATTATTCAAGCATTGAAAGTTTGAAAGTTTATTTAACATAATGAACGTATACAAATGCAAAGTACACATTTTTTGCACCCAACAAATTTGTTAAAGGGTCCCTACCGATTGTTAATAGAAAAAAAAAACACTTCTATGGCAGCTGTTTTTTTTATACTCCAAATCACATAAAACCTAAATAGCTGAACTTTCTGTCTTTCATGAGGAACTTGCCCTTACGTATCAGCAGCGGTCGACCGATAGTAACTGGGCACTTTTCAAAACAGGAATGCTGCGTTTATTAGGTCTTTGCATTCCGACTATCACGATAAATGAAAGAGTGCGTTCCCCCTGGTTCAACACTACTTTAAAGCGCTTAAACAATAGCAAAAAACTATTATTTCGTGTAGCCAAATGCTCAGGTTCTTCTTCTGCCTCGGAAAAATATAACAGAGCTACTAAAGAATATAACTATTGAAAAGCACGCACAAAACGTAATTTATTTTCGACTACCGTCCCAAGCATGTTGCACTTTAACCCGCGGCGTTTTTGGAAAACGATAAAACCTGAAACTAATAGCTCTACTTCTCTATGTGATAATTCTGGCTCACTCACTTCTGACTTAAATGTTCATGATGCCTTGAACCTTGCATTTCGTTCGATGTTTAAAAATAACCTGCCAATGAGCTACCAGATTTACCATTTTTTGATTTTACACCAATGGAAGGTAATAATTTTAGGCTGGAAGGCATCGTTAAGGTAATAGATGGCCTGAAGTGCTCATCATCCTGTGGGACCGACGGTATTCATGCCAAAGTGTTAAAAAATACTATGTCTGTAGTTGGATCCTCTGTATCTTCTTTCAGCAATCACTTGACACAGGCACTATTCGAAGAGACTGGAAAACAGGGAAGGTCATTGCAGTCTTCAAGAAAGGTGATCGGTCTTCCCCTGGTAACTACCACCCCATTTTCCTCACCAGCGTATGCTGCAAAATCATGGAACATGTCATTTACTCTCATGTTGCTAACTTCCTAACTCCAGTGAAGTTCTTTCACCCTAATCAACATGGCTTCAGGAAAGATCACTCATGCAAAACGCAGTTGGCTTTATTTACTAATGATATTCATTTAAACCTCAACTGTAACATTCCAACCGACGCCCTGATTTTAGATTTCGAAAAAACTTTCGATAAGGTTCCACATTCTCGCCTTTTACTAAAATTATCACGCCTAAACATCCACCTATTTGTTCTTAACTGAATCCAGTGTTTTTAACTAACCGAAAACAGTTTCTACATGCTAACAACCCTACATCTCCCGTTTCCTCCGTTCTATCTCGTGTACCTAAGGGCACTGTTTTTGGGCCACTCCTATTTTTAATCTACATTAATGACCTGCCATTCACTGTAACCTCTACAATACGTCTTTTCGCTGATGATTGTGTCCTATACCACCCTATCAATACCGTCGCAGACGTCTCTACTCTTCAGTAGGACCTCTTTCATATTCAAGACTGGTGTACTACATGGCTCATGTCCCTAAACGTTAGTAAGACTGCATATTTCATTGCATCGTCGACCTAACTACATCACCCCTGCCTACAAGATTAACAATTGCAATATATCTACTACCGACTCCTTCAAGTACTTAGGAATTCACCTATCCAAAGATTTGTCTTGGACAAATCATGTGCGCCACATAATTAATTCAGCTAACAGAATTCTTGGTTATCTTCGCCGTAATCTCTTCATGGCACGACCACCCGTGAAATCAGTTGCCTATAAAACGTCTCTGTGACCAAAACTTGAACATGCATGTGCTATCTTTGACCCTTACCAAACTAATCTCACTAAAACCCTTGAAAGTGTTCAAAACCGTGCTGCTAGATTTATTCTTTCAGATTACTCATATCACACTAGCGTTTCATCCCTAAAATCTAAACTAGACCTATCACCTCTTGCCTCTCGTCGTAGGCATCTCTCGCCTATGCCTCTATCACAGGATTTTTTATTCCATACCTCGTGACAGCCAGCTGGTCCAACTGGCTCATCGTGCTCGTCGAACAGGCCATCCGAACTCGGTGATCCCACCACAAGCCCGCACCACTACGTTCCTGCAATCATTCTTCGTCCGAACTGCCCGAGACTGGAATGGCCTTCCCAGACAAACTGCACTCACCCACAATACAGCACGCTTTAGTTCTGCCATTGAGTGTTCCGACTCATCGTTCTAATTTCATCATCATCAATCCCGCCTTTTACGTGTCCACCCCTCATGTAATGTCCTATTTTGGACCCTTGAGGTATTAATAAATAGAAGTAATAAATAAAAAAACATGTCGGCCTTTCTTATGTATTCAGACACTTTTCTGCCTTGGGCCAAAGAAAATGATTACGACTATTATCGGTGGTGATCTAAACATTCACATGTTAACCGTAACGGCCCGACGTGTCGAACTTTGCAATAACATGGAATCTAACACATTAACAACCGGTATAAAAAACCCACTCCATTTCACGCTCATTCCGGCACATTCATTTATGTCCTCATGACAAATGCCAAAAATGCACCTATTTCCTCGGTTGTCCTCAAAACACACATCAGCCACAATTTAACTGTATATTTAATTTTAAGCCATAGAAGATTTCAACTTGGGGATACAAACCGCCTCCGACGCTATTCCGGTGCATATGTCCAGGCACTATTGCTATATGTACTGCCTGTGCATCCAAGATATAATGGGGCGCCGTTTTCTGTGCAGCCGACACTCACACCGCGTATGATGTCTCTGTCGGAACTTTTATAGAAGCCTATGACAGGTGCTTTTTCCGCAAAATAAGAAAGCGCCCACGCAAGGCAAGGAAACCTTGGATTACTTTAGAGGGCCTGAAAGCTATAAAGCTAAAAAAAAAGCGCTTTGCGAGCACCTTTTAATATCTAGGGACAAAGAAGACTTCGAGACATATAGAAAACACAGAAATACTAAAAATTCTCTCTTAAGAAAAAACAGACTTGAATATTTTAGTAAAATGTTTGAGTTCGAAGGAACCTTAAGTCATCTGAAGGCATCTGGAAAATATTAAGCACGGTGCTTAATCCATGGTAGGACGGCAGCACACACCCGATTAAATTTGCCGTGGACAACCGTACCCTTACTGGTAATGACCTTGTCGAGGCTTTTAATAAATTCTTTACGTCCGTTGAATAGAGCTCATTTGACAATAATTTTAGACGGTTCATGGGCACATAAATTAATGAAAGTGGATCTCTGTTTCGTTTAACTACACAGGAGGTTACGGCTGATTTTATGTCCCTAAAGAACAGTAGGTGTTGTGACATAGACGGCCAGGAAGTCCGGCCAATAAGACATGTTATTCACATTTGAACGCTTGCTTTAGAACATATAATTCATTTTATCTTCCCATTAGGCACTTTTTCTAGGCATCATCAGATAGCCAGTTTCTATTATATTCAAAGGTGCAGGAAGAATAGCATATCCAAATAGAGACCCATTTGAAATCTGTCGGCGTTTTTTAAAGTAATTGAAAAACTAATACATAAAATACTAGTGTCATGCTTAACAGGCGCCACCTCATGACACCTTTTCAATTTGGTTTCACAAAGCAGCGTTCAACAGAAGCTGCTCTTCTATTGCAAAAAGGAATCATACTGGATGCATTAGAATGGAAATATATACACTAGGCATTTCTATTGATTATCGAAAGAGTTCGACAGATTTAGCCTCGTTACAGTAATTGAAAAAAAAAAGACGGACCACTGTGGTGGGTTGACTGCCTGCGCATTTTTTCAATACCAGCTTTATTGGCGCAACGCACTAAATCAACCCCTTTTATTTTACTCTAGAGAAGAAGGCGAAGTCATTAGAGAATTTGACGAAGCATTATAGCCGACGAGAAGCTACGCGGCTTTTTGCCATTACATAGCGTTTTCCCCATCCTGACATACAGATGTGCCCACATCGGGCACGATAAAACCTTCTGTAGATGTGCCCCTCGCGAATGCGCTTAACGCGGCAGAAGCGAAGGTTAGGGACATTGACCGACCGGAAGTACTTTATCGTGGGTGTTCGACGAAGCGACGTGCAGATATTCGGTCTGCACCATTTCCTGTCCGACCTTCACCTGTACCACCGCTGTTCGGTTGTGTTGCACTCAACCTGCTTTCTACATGTGCAGATTTTTGCTGCTGCGGGTATGTAGCCAGGTACAGGGACGCTTCAGAGAGCGTTCACTGCTATGCCGCCGGCGTGCTTGGCGTACAGCTGCGCGAATGCCTGATGTTCGCCCCTATGATTCCGTTCGATAATTACTAAACATAAAAGAAAGGTAACGGCTCAGTGGATCACGGTGGCTAGAAGAAAGAACTCCATGACCGCACGCTTTGGTCGGACCACTCCCGTGACACCGAGTGCTACAGAATCGCCGTAAATAGAGAGCAATTGGCGCGAGGCAACCGCTGTTACGGCCTCTTTACTAAATTGTGCTGCTTTAATCGCACCATTCACTTGACGAACTTTGATGTCTCGACGAAAGCTTGTTTCCACAAATATTACAAATTAGTCATATCTAATGTGCGCGGCACATAGGGTTTGTCGAGGCGCTTTAATTTGTGACGCACTGACGTCGGCCTGCGGTCTCACAGTCAAGGTGTCAAAGCCAAACTAAACAAAAAAAGCTTTTTATTTTTGCATTAACCTTTGATGAACCGGAATGTTACGATTTGTCTAACTTGGGAATGAAACCGAACAGAATGTATTACAGGTTTTGGCTCTAGTTGGCTATTGGAGCTTTTCGTCCATACATCGACAGTACTTGTGGCTTAAGCGCTTCATTTCTAAATTGACACGTGTGACTAATATTTTTTGACGAAAGTCCCCGTCAGTGCAGTTTTTAACGTAATTGCAGTCAAATAGTTCTCCGGTGGTGGGAGGCTTCTATGAAATTATTTAAATCTAGACGCCCTTATTGCTAGGCGTTCGCTTTTGATCACACTGGCGTGCAAATTTCAGCAAGTGCAATAAAAATGACATACGCCATCTCAAGTATTGCTTCTAAGGAGTCACCATGCCGTGACAGCCTGCAGTACGAATTCTTAAAACAGTGGTCGAGTCGTGCGCCATGGCGGAAGCCCGAACTTATAAATATAAATGCCGTGGTTGCGATCACATCTGATAACATTTAGAGCGATATATGAATTCTGGAAGCAAGAACGTTAAATTTGGTGGTCCGTAATCTTCTTAAGCATGTGAGGTTTTTCCCTTTACTCATATAATTTATTTATATTACAAGGTTTTAAGTGCTCAAACCACCATTGGATTATGACGCATATTGTAGTGAGGGGCTCTGGATTTATTTTGAGCCCAAGGGGGGGAGGGTGGGGGCGTTCTATAATTCGCACCCAATGCCCGGATAACGAGTGCCTTTGCATTTCACTCCCATCGCAATGTGGTCGCTGAAGCCAGGATGGAACCCGCATCTCGACCTCAGTAGGGCAACGCCAACGTCAAGGGGCTACCGTAGCAGATTCTGTTTATTCATTGAACACCTTATAGTATAGCGAAAGGAAAGAACCAGGAAGGAGTGTAGAACGCGATAAAATTGAAGCCAGTGTAATGGAGAAGAAGTGAGCCGTGAAGAACATCGCAGCCGGATAGCCAGCGCTACGCAAGTGGGGCTCGGGCTAGACGTTGTTCCAGGTGTGACTGGCCAAGCCTACGCTGTTGCGTCTTCCAGTCGGCGACACTCGTGTGGTCCACAGCCGTGTCGGACTTCCTTGTCATAATTGGTGGATGTTTGCTGGGTCTTCTGTAATCCTAGAATTGCGCTGCCGCGCTCTCCCTGCCATCACGACCACCGAAACCACCACGACCTCACCACCACCTGCTCCCGAGTCCTCTGTATGCCTCGGCACACTCCGTCAGCGGGACTCTCTCATCTTCAGCGGCACTGACGACCAGGACGTTGATGACTAGCTCTGACCTTATGAACGCGTCAGTGTGAACAACGAATGTGATGACATCATGAAATTACCCACCGTCCCTCTTTACCTTACCGGACTTGCCCACTTGTGATTTTGGAACCATGAAAACGAAATCCCAAGCTGAACTGTGTTCCAAGACAAAGTTCAGCGAGGTCTTGGGCCGCCCTGCTGTTTGAAAGCTTCGTGCCGAACAGCATCTGCAGTGGCCGCTCTCAACAACCTGGTGATGCTTTTACCAGCTATATCGAAGATGTCATCGACCTCTGTAAACGGGTCGATGCGTCAGTGACCGAGGGTAATAAAATCAAGCATATATTGAAAGGTATCGACGAGGACGCGTTTCCAGATGCTGATTTGGAAGAGCCCTTCTATCGTTGCCCAAGCTATTCAGCTGTGCCAAAGTTACGATGAGCTCCGCCGACAACGCCTCGTAAACCGCGTCACCCTGTTCTACATCAGCAATCGTTGTCCGGCTTAATCCCACCTTTTCAAGATCCCACCCTCCTCTCGCATATCAAGGCTTTCGTGCGGGAAGGAGCTGCTCGCCAGCCTCCCCTCATCTCCAACCCGCCGTGTTCACTGTCGTACCTTAGTCCGACGTTACGACACGTTATACAAGAACAAGTGTCCGAGGTCCTTCCACAGGAGCGGGCGCCTCTGGTCACCGCGCCGTTGACTTGAGCCGCCGCAGGACCACGAACACCGAGTTCCGAGCTCCGCCTCCAATCGCCACTAGCCGATCGAGTAATTAATCCCTGGCGCACAGCTGACAATCGGTCCATCTGCTATTTATGGCGGCACACGTTGCACGCCTGTGCCGCCGCCGTCCACTTCATCCACGTGACGATTCACGCACAGCTGCGTACGACCATCGTTTGTCTTATGCTCCTGACAGCGAATTACAACTTCCCCGCCCAAGCCTTCGACAAGTTTCTGACCACCGTTGTACTTCTCCCCGTCGTCGCTCGCTCTTTCCGATGCGCTGACGTCCCTCTACAACTGACACAGAAACTTAGCGGCACAGTTCCCGAGACAAGAACTGCGTCATCGTCGACAAGCTCAAAGCCTCTTCTTCCGCCACCAAGCATTATTGATGCCGCTCTTGAAGATCTATCTGTGCTTGCCCTAATTGACACAGGTGCCGCCATATCTGTAATTGCCGAAAAACTAGGCCGCTTAATACGAAAAGTCACAACGCCTTTCTTCGCGATCGGTCCATTCCTCCGCATGGCCACAGCACAGCACGTCCAGCCGATGGCTGCTTGTACCGCCAGATTTGAAATTCAGGGAGTGCTCTACATAGTAGAGTTCATCGTTCTTCCCCACTGTTCCCAGAATATTATTTTGGTTTGAGATTTTCTCTCCCGTCACAAGGCTGTCATTGATTGCTCCAGTGCAGAAGTCGCCTTCTCTTCGTCTGTCAATACCATGTCTGACGACGTTTCGCTTTCCTGCGCCAAGTTGTCCCTCACTAACGACATCCACATAGCCCGGCATACAGCAATTCTGGCACCTGTATCCTGTTCCGCTGCCTCCTACTCTACCGTTCTCTTTACACCTTCCACTGCTTTCGTTCCTCGCCACCTCTCACCACTCCCAACTGGGCTGCTTCGCTTTCAAGCTGCTCCGATTCACATTCCTCTACACAACCACTTCATATTCCCGATTACGTTGCTTCGCGGCGAATGTCTTGGCACTGTGGAGCCTTACAACACCGTTACCACGTAGTAACTTTCTGTTGGATCGTCAGAGGCCAACACCCTCTACTGTGGTCCCGTAACTGCCACATCTTCTGAAGACGTTTTCAGCCACGTCATCGACAACGCCTTAATCTCCAAGCAGCGCCATGAACTTCTCCGGCTCACCGACAAATTTCGCCCTATTTTTGACAGCCATAGGAATTCTCTGGGCGGAACGACGACTGTATGTCATCGAATTGACACTGGTGCTCACTAACCGCTACGACACCAACCATACAATGTATCGTCGACAGAACTCCGCGTCATTGATGAACAAGTAGGGGACATGCTAATAGCGTGGCGTCATTGAACCGCCTGACAGTCCATGGGCATCGTCAGTTGTTTTAGTTAAAGAGAAGTATGGCTCGATTTGCTTTTGCATGGATTACCATATAAACAAAACAACCCGAAATGATGTTTATCCCTTGCCGCGGATCGACGACGCTTTAGCATGCTTACAAGGTGCAGAGTTCCTTCCTCGATCTACGCTCTGCTTGTTGGCAAGTGCCTATAGCTCCAGGCGATAAGCCATAAACTTCTTTCATCGCATCATATGGCTTATACAAATTTAATTTCGTGTGATGTCATTCGGCCTTTGCAACAAGACCGCGACATTTGAGCGCATGATGGATACCATTCTCCGAGGCCTCAAATGGAACACGTGCTTGTGTTATTTGGATGAGCTAATAGTGTTTGCACCAGACTTTCTTACTCACTTTCATCATTTGGAGCAGGTTTTACGCTGTCTCAGTGAAGCTGGCGTCCAACTAAACCTGAAAAATATGTGACTTTTGGGGCACGCAAGCTGACCATTCTCGGAAATGTAGTGTCGAAGGACGGCGCTCTCCCTGATGCCGCTAAGCTACGTACGGTTAAAGAATTCCCGAGGCCCAGAGGGGGACGCCAGGTGGCGCCGAGGAGTGCAGACGTGTTCGCATCGGCTCTGTCAATAATCTTGCCTAGTAGCGGTCAAAATCATGTGACCACCACGGAATTCGCAGGATTTGTGTAGGAAGACACCAGGAACACGCTGATACCCCTTTTTTGACAAGTGGACCCGGTTTCTTCCAAGGAGATAAGACCACCGCCCGAGCATGCCGGCCCGCCACGCTAAGCCTAACGGCGTAGCGGAGCGCGGACCCCCGGCAGTCAGCTCCCGGCCCAAGCGTAGCGCCGCCACGGCCCAACTTCCAACGGACAACGACCCGGAAATAGCCCAGGACACCATGGACACGGATGACCAAGCCATCGAAACCCAAGCGGGATCTGCGGCCGACGCTGAAGAGGACTTCCTCTCGCCTGACGAGGTGACACAGGGGGAATCAACCAGCGACGCCGACGAAAACGAGGAGAAAGACACAGCAAGGGAAGACGACGAAGCCAAGAACGGTCAGTGGCAACTTGCACTATCTTTGCGAGAACGAAAAGGTTTAAGAAAACAATTGCGAGCAGCCACTGATGACAGCGGAGCTCGAGGCGACGGTGAGGGCAACAGCAGCTGCATTGCCAGGGCGCCTGCAGGAGAGCGAGCTAAACGCGGCGTAGCGTCTATAAGAGCCCGACGGCGAACGCGCGCGGCGCCGCTGCCCAGAAATGACATGAAAATTATCATGCGTCCCAAGCCAGGGCTGGTTGTAAAAGAACTTAAAATCTACGAAGTTGCGCGAGCGATAGAACGTGCAAGCGGCGACCCGGAGACCTGCAGGAGCGATAAATTTCTGCTTCGCCTCCGCAACGGGTCAAACATAATCATTGTAAGTACCCCATACGAACAAGTGGCGGAGAAGATCGTGAAGATCAAAACGCTGGAGCTCAATGGCACTAAACATCCGATGAACACCTACATAACCACCCCTGAAGGGTACCTTAAAGGAGTGGTACACGGACTGGAACGCGAAACTCCAGAAGAGGAACTTTTAAGCCATCTCCGAGTGCGCACTCAAGGAGTGACAATCGTCCAAGCCCGGATGCTCGGCAAGTCTGAAACCGCAGTGATAACGTTTGATGGACCGATAGTGCCACGCTTCGTCTACTATTACGGTGGCGAAATGCCATGTGTGCCTTATCAGCCCACGAGACAATACTGCAAACTGTGCAAAAGCAAGGGACATAGAACGGACGTTTGTCCAACGCCCACGGCAAAGGCGTGCAGCAATTGTTGGCTAAGGGACCCTCCTGAGGACCACACATGTGATCCAGAGTGTGCCCTGTGCGGGGGGGCTCATCCCACGGCGTCATCGGAGTGCACCAAGAAACTCAAACGGGTCCCCCAAAGGGGCAGGCCACCACTGTCGCAACAGCTACGCCGACCACAAGCCAACGGAATCCTCAAGAGACGCTGGTTCAGCATGGACCGTGAGGACTCTGCATCACCAGATGGGGCCCGTTCCAGGTCCCGATCCAGTTCCCGATCCAGGTCCAGCTCCCGAGACCGCTCCAACTCCAGGGACAGTGGCCAAGAGAGGGGCCAAACAACAAAACAACAGCAGAAGAGCAAGAAGACGCTGAACAAGGAAGGCAAAAACAAGGTGAGCTGGGCAGCAATCGCCTCCCAACCCCCACACCAAACAACACAACTCACACGCCTAGAACACGAACTAGAGCTAATGCGAGTGCGAATAGGAGACCTAGAAAGAGAAAATAGGCAATTGAAAAAGCAACAAATGCAGCAACCACAACGAGAGCCTAAACCAGTCCAGACAGGACAGAAAGGACAGAAACTACCGAATTTAGAAGGCGACACCGTAATTAGCTTGTCGATATTGAAAGAAACCATAAAAGAAGTTATACCCACAATCATAGAGCAGGTGATGGTTCAGGTAGATCGAAAACTAGAAGCTCTGGACAAGAAAATCCAGGCACAACAAATAGAATTTACGAAAGCATTGAGAAAACATGCCACAGGCAGCAGCATAAGAGAAAAAGCAGAGAAAGTATACAACAGGCCAGGCTTGTCGGCCATGACCCAGGCGACAAACAATGCCTAAACATCAAAAGCACGCTTCCGAAGAGTGCGAAATATGGCAGTGGAACTGCCGCGGGTTCCGGCGTAAAATGGGACAACTGTCGCAGCTGGTGACGACACAAAAAAGATCACCAGCTATCATTGCATTGCAAGAAGCCGGAACAAACCCAAAATTACAGGGATACGAAACCTTCAATACCGAAGGTGAAAACTGGAAGGTCGCAACATTGGTGGACAAGAAAGTAACGGCGATATGTCACAAATCCATAGAAGGAACGGACATTCCGCATATAATAACAGAAATCACATATAAAGGCAGCAGAGGAAAGAGCGCCTTCATAATTAATGTCTACAGCCCGCCGAGTCAGAAAAGAGCAACGTTCGACAAACTATTTCAAGAGGCAGCAACAATGGCGAAGGGGAGACCTCTCGTGATAGTTGGGGATTTTAATGCCAGGCACTCAAGCTGGGGGTATCCAACCCAGAACAATAAAGGCAAAAATATCATGGGACAAATAGAAGCACTCGGCATGACACTTCTAACAGACCCTGCAATGCCAACAAGAACAGGGAATAGTATCTCCGCAGACACAAGTCCGGACCTAACAATAACCAAAAATTGTCCAAATGCGGAGTGGTGCAACACCCTCGAAAATCTAGGAAGTGACCATTGCATTATAAGCACCACAATCCGCACAGCTCAAATCCGCAAACAAATAGGTACAGCTAAAATAACAGACTGGCGGGCGTACAGAGAATCGCTTAAAGAACATACCACGGACATAAATGATTTAGATAATTGGTGCGAACGCATACGAAATATAAAGCAGAAACATACCAAAACCATCACCAGGACAGACAAAACACCTGAAGTGGACCCTCACCTATTGCATCTGTGGGATGCAAGACGAAGCCTGACCAAAAGATGGAAGCGACAGAAATGCAACCGCAAACTCAAAATGAAAATCAAAGAAATAACCCAGAAGGCCGAGGAATATGCTAATCAACTTACAACAGCCAACTGGGAACGCTTCTGCGGATCACTTAATGGAACCCTAGGGACGGCAAAAACGTGGAACATCCTCAGAGGAATGATTGACCCGCTCAAAACCAGACGCGAGGGACAAAAGAACTTGGAGAGATTGCTGCACTCTTACCCAGGCACAAAAGAAGAACTCCTACAGGCAGTCCATAGAAAATGCTTCGGTAACAAAGCCCCGATACCCCCATACCAAGCTGATTACATCGGACACCCAAACCCAGAAATGGATGAACTCTTCACGGTGGCAGAAGTTAAAGCAGCAATCGCCAGTACAAAACGGAACACAGCGGCAGGGGCGGACCAAATATCAAATGCCATGATTAGAAACATGAATGATGAAGCCATAACAGCCCTTACGAACTTTATAAATGACCATTGGGTCAAAGGAACGATACCACAGCAATGGAAGCACGCTGTGATAATCATGATTCCAAAACCAGGGAAGAAATTTACTTTAAACAACCTTAGACCCATCTCTCTTACATCATGTCTAGGAAAGGTGTTCGAAAGATTAGTAAACACTAGACTCCAACGTCATCTTGAAGAAAACAACCTAATGCCTGATACCATGTTTGGCTTCAGACCACATCTGTCAACACAGGACATACTCCTGCTTTTAAAGGAGGAAGTATTAACGAACGTCCCCAAGGCCGGAGAACACATTGTCATGGCTGTCGACATAAAAGGGGCCTTCGACAACGTAAGTCACAAAGGGATACTGGATGGACTTGCAGAGACCAGCTGCGGTCAAAGGACGTACCAGTACATCCGAAGCTTCCTCAACCAGAGAACAGCAGTTATAAAAGAAGGAAACGATGAATCTGAAGTCATCCATCCTCCCAACAAAGGAACGCCACAGGGTGCGGTGATTTCGCCTACACTCTTCAACATAGCCATGATTGGACTAGCTAAAAAACTCCAAGAAATCCCCGACGTCCACCATTCCCTATACGCGGATGATATAACGATATGGATAACCAAGGGCAACTTGGGAGAGAAGGAGGAAAAGCTCCAACGGGCAGCCAATATAATAGAAAACTATACGCAACAAAGAGGACTCCAGTGCTCTGCGGAGAAGTCAGAACTCATTCGCCTCACAAAAACCAAAAAACAAAGAACTGACCCGGGACTCAAACTCGAGATCAGGCTGGACGGGAAAATTATTCCTGAGAGGTCAACAGTAAGAGTGTTGGGGATGTGGCTGCAATCTAATGTCAGATGTTTACACACTTTAAACACGATCAGAAAAACAACGCAACAAATTAACCGGATGATAGCCCGTGTGGCTCATAATCGGACAGGAATGGGGGAACAAGACACCCTCAGACTGGTGAAAAGCCTGGTCATTAGCAGACTAATGTACTCCCTACCTTACCATACCATGAACAGGGAGGAAGAAGAAAAGGCTGATACAATAATAAGGATGGCATATAAGACAGCCCTGAGGTTGCCACGCAACACTTCAAATGAGAAGCTTCTAGCCCTCGGCCTCCACAATACATTTCATGAGCTGGCTGAGGCCCAACTCATAGCGCAGAGGAGTCGATTGGCGCAAACGACAGTCGGCAGAGCTCTTCTTCTAAGAGTCGGCCTTGGAGAATGCATACAAATATACCAAAACGCCAAAGGTCTACCCTGCCAGATTAGAGCTTTGTATGGGGTATCACCAATACCACAAAACATGGATCCGACATTACACGCAGGAAGGAGAAAAGCTAGAGCAGAATACATAGACAAAACAACGAGATACTTGGACACTGCACGATTCACGGATGCTTCACCATATCGGGCCAACGCAAAGAACATGGTGGCAGTTGTCGTAAACCGTAAAGGGAAAATCACGGCCTGTGCTTCGGTTTCCCGAGCAACCATTTTAGAAGCCGAAGAGATAGCCATCGCCTTAGCTATACGAGAAGGCATAGAGCGCAATGCTCCACTAACAATAGTCACAGATTCTCAGGCCGCATGTAGGAACTATCAGAGGGGACAGATCGGCGCGAGGGCACGCCGGATACTTACCGAAATCAACAGAGACCTTGACGTCAGGTATACCCAAACGATAACATGGGCCCCGGGACACGAGGGTGTTACTGGGAACCTCCATGCAGATGAGGCGGCTCGACGTTTCCCTAATTGCCGAACTGCCCATGGCAACATGGTGGAGGACCCGACACGCATCGATCCAAGTTATAGAGCGATCTTGCAACACTACAGGGAAATCAGAAGGCTCTACCCAGCCCCGCATAGGAACCTTTCAGCCGTGGACTCAGCGACGTTACGCAGGCTCCAAACAGGCACATACATAAACCTACATAAATTGCACATATACTACCCAACAGCATACAAGGACATATGCCCGTGGTGTGGGAGCACACCAACGCTCTACCACATCACATGGGAGTGCACAGCTCACACAGAAGAACAAGAAGATAATAACACGAGAGCGAGGTGGGAGGCATTGCTATCCAGCTCCGCCCTCGGGGATCAGCTCAGGCTCGTCCGCAGGGCAGAAAGGATGGCGAGGGCCAGCGGTGCCTTGGAATAGGGGCCCGACCACACGGCGTTACCCCATTTTAGGGGCAACGTAGTTCTTTCTACGAATAAAGTTTTGTTCTTCTTCCCGAGGCCCAGGACTTGCGCAGTTTCATTGGTCTCTGTTCGTACCTCCGCCATTTCATTATAAATTTCGCTTCTATTATGGCACCGCTGACAGAGCTTCTTCGGGGAGACCGCAATTTTTCCGCGTGGTCCCGGGCTTTAGATGATGCCTTTGCGAAGCTATGTCGGCTGCTCACAACACCACCGATACTGCGTCATTTCGACGCAACTGCTCCCACGCAAAATCCATACCAATGCTAGCGGTGTTGGTCTTGGCCCTGTGCTCGCCAAGCGAAAGCCCGGCTACCAAGAATATGTTGTTCCTTGCGCGAGCCGCACTCTCACGAAAGCTGAAGCGAATTATTCAGTCACGGAAAACGAATGCCTTGCGATCATGTGGGCCATAACGAATTTTCGTCCATACCTGTACGGCCGGTTCTTCGATGTTACCGATCACCACGCAATTTGCTGGTTGTCGTCCCTCAAAGATCCCAGCGACCGCCTAGCCCGGTGGGCACTGGGGCTCCAAGAGCCCGACATCCGTGTTGTCTACCGCTCAGGCAAGAAGAACGCCGATGCCGATGCTCTTTCGCGCTCGCCTCTACACGCCGACATTGTCATTATCTCCGTCCTAGACGATGCACTTCCTCCACTAGCTTCTGTCGACATGACTTTGGAACAGCGCAAGTGCCCCTGGATTTTACGTTTGATAGATCACCTCTCTGATACGCCTGCACGCCCACCATCTCGAGTGCTACGCCGGGAAGCTTCGCATTTCGCCATCCGCGACGGAATCATACGGATGGTCGCAAATGGCCGCTAGTAATAATCCGGCATCTCCACGCTGATGTATGCGCCGCTTTCCACGCCAATCCTCAGTGCGCATGCGCTGGTATCTTCAAGACCTACACCAGGCTATGTCATGGGTTTATCGGTGTGGTATGTACACCTTTGTGCAAAAGTACATTCGCTCTTGTACACGCTATCAACGCCGCAAGCCTGATCATTGCCGCTTTTCTGGACCAATACAACCTTTGCCGTGCCCTTAGCGAACCTTTTATCGGGTTGGGATAGACATATACGCGCATCTGCCACACACAGCTGCTGACAATCGCTGGGCCACTGTGGCTATAAGCCACCTCACGAGGTATGCAGAAACGACCGCTTTGCTTGCCGCGACGGCTCGTGACGTCGCCTCCTTCCTGCTTCAGCGCTTCGTCCTACGTCACGGCGCTCCCCGCGAACTCCTAAGCAACCGAGGCCATATCTTTCTCGCCGATGTCATTCAATAACTTCTCACTGAATGCCGCGTTATTCATCGATGTACCACCGCATATCACCCGCAAGCAAACGGCTTGAGAGCTCCGCAGCCGAATCGCCAGCGCTACACGAGTTGGGCTCGGGCTAGACGTTGTTGCTGGTGTGACAGGCTAAGCCTTCGTTGTTGAGCCTTCCAGTCGGCGTAATTTGCGTCGTCTACAGCCGTGTCGGACTTCTTTGTCATACCAGCAAGAGTCGACTCAAGACTTGATATTCTCACGGTAAGGTCAACAGTCCCTGATTCATCTGGATTTTATGCATTAGTTCAGAAAGCCCAGCACTGTTGTATTCGTTTTTCAGAGCATGTGCCCCCTGCACTCGAGCACTGCGGAGGCCTCTTTCTTTTTTCGCCCGGGCTCGGCCAGAGCCCGAAAATACCATGTGTACCCGTCCCGGCTCGGTTCTTCCCATTCGCCTCTGAGACTAAACAAAGCATGATTCTCCGTTATTGTGCATACCAGCCGCACAGGGATGCCCTGCTAGAGGCAGATTTGACTGTCATGTTTTCTAATGGGCTTGTTGCTGACAAATAACGAAAATGAAAACTCACAAGACGGTTACGAGTGTGTAAGTAGAATGTTTTGCTCTTAGCCGAGGTGTGGGCTAGGTGTTTGTGATCGTGGTCTCGGGCTGTAAAGGCCGCTTTATAGCGTTCTTGCTGAAGCCACTGCGCTTACCTCCGAAGCACGAGTGTTCGCCGGCTTTCTAAAGAAGCACTGAGGCAGCCGAGTGCATAGTCGGGCGCCTACCGGGACACCACTGCCGCCGCCGTTTGTTTGCAGTTTCTGCCGGGCAACTGCCTTCTCCCGAGTGAGGGTTGCTCCCTCAAGTCTTTCTTACGGCATACAATCCACCTTTTACCCGCACTAGGTGTGCGCACTCTGGACAGTGTGCCTCGCAGTACCATACCATTTAGGCTTGCCCCAACGCTCCCAACATTTTCCGAATCGCAAACCCCTCCCCCTAATAGTGCGCGGCTGTTCTGCCCAGCTCAAACCAGCGTCACCAGGAGCAGCTGGTGGGCGGCGGCAGGCGTAGAATGCCTAGACTGAGGGGTTTCCTCACTCGGGCGACATGCAAGCGGAAGCTCTCGTCACCCGTCTTTTCATTTCATTAACAAATATTCTATCCTCTTGTTCCTCCCGCCGCCGTTGTAATTGCATCGCCGTGATACAGCCATCGTTGTACCGTCGTCATGATGCAATCATGGTGGTTACATCTTTTTCACTGCAGTTTCGCCATCTGACTCTTTATGTCTTCGTCGTCACGACATCGTCGTCATAGTTCATTGTAACGTTATTGCAGATGCCGTCATCATCATTTCAAAATCATCATCCTGTTCTAGTTAAACCGTTGTCATTGTACCGCCTCCATCGTTCCACTGACGTCATTCCTTCGTAATTTCCTCCTAATCGTACTGTCGACGTTCAGTCATGATCATGCTGGTATCTTATTGCCAACGTTGGCACTACTTCGTCGTGATGCAGTCACCGCCAGGCCGATGTAGTCTATAGTCGTCGTCATCCTGTTGTCACGCTGTCGTCATACAATTGCTATAATTTCAGAATCGTCCTTCCATGTAATCAGTACGTAGACCAGCGGCAGCAGTAAGAGACCGGCGCATTAGTCAGCCTGCTGGCAGGCAACCTGCTTGATCCAGGCATTGTGGACAGGCGAGAGTTCCGATGCCTACCGAGCCCGCTGGACTCAAGCTGCGGGCAGTCAACGGCATCGCGGCTGGTCTACGGGCTGTTGCCTGGTCGCTGCTACGCGCTCTACGCGCTACAACAGCTTGCCATGCTGCTGCTGGAGATGGCAGTGTTGCCCCAACAAAGGATGTCAGGCTCGTATCCACATTCGGTGTAAGTGGAGCGGCGCACTTCAATCTCACCTGGCGGTTGTACACGCATCGTGTTCCTAACCGGTTGCTGCTTTGTTGGCGCCTACCCCGCCGAGAGCGCGTAAGAGTTGATGGCGCAGTATGGGCTAGGCAAGAAAGTGGCGCATGCTGCTGTGTACGCTTCGGTGGTCGTTGTTCACCGTTTGCGCACGTGCCTCCTCTCCTCCCGGCTTTCCGGAATGGGAAGAAAGTGCCACTTCACCAGGGACAGCAGGCGCTGGGCTGAAGGCCCAAGGGTGACTAGAGACTTTTGCTAGGCAACCTGCTGATCATGGACTCTAAGAACCTAGGACCATTCTTTGTGGAAGGTTTAGGGTGCTTTGCAGAAGTGCTGCAGACCTGCGTCGCTGATGGCCCAGTTAAAGACCTTCATCCTGAGGCAGCGGTCAACAAGGTCAGCAGACCTGTTGAGCAGCTGGAGGCCTGCCATAAAATACACTGGATTCAGTCCGCCAAGCAGTCCAGTCTGGCCACTTTACTGGTACGGGCAGTTGCGTGCGGTTTCCGCCACTGCCGAGTAACACCTTCAAGTCATGGGACCTGCAGTTGCCCTGGCCTTCACGCCAGGCTACTTTGAGACCCTCGGGGGAACCTTTTTGAACATTTTGAAGAAGCCTCCGATTTCACCTCAGCCACGGCGAGAACCGTGTTACAGCAAGTTATAGTGCGTCTTGGAACCACGCACTGCGTGCGCACCTTGAAGTGACTTCGCCTTTCCGGCTGGTGTCAACTGCAACTGGTGTCAGCTGGTATCAGGCCTGTCCGGCTGGTGTCACAGCGCTCACCCATCACCTACCTAAGTTCGAGGGGAGTGACACCTTCATATTGTGCCCCTGCCCCATTGAAAAAACCACGTATTCCCCGTAACTCCTATATCCAATAACGCCATATGACATGTAGGAAAAACTAGTTTTTGCATGGGATTGTATGTTTCATATCCCATTATTAGATATGGCAGTGATGGGGCACAGGTTGAACGCCGGTTGAAGTCCGGCGCTCGTGTTGTCTTTCTCTCCTCGTCCGTGTTCAATTGTGCGCTGGAACGATGTTTCATAATGCAAATGGGGCATATAGATTTTTAAGTAGGGTTGCGGGATTCGCAATTCATCTTTGCTGGTGCGCGCAGGAGGCGGAAGAGTAGCAGATGACAGCACTGCTAAAAACCAAAGTTCAGGAGGCAGACTGCCACCGACCGCGACATGTACTCGCCAGCTGAGGGTGACGGAACTGCGTGCGAGCGCCGCCAGAGCAAGTTGTTTCGCTATATGAGCCCAGAGGGAAAGTACTTTGCCGAGCGTCCTCAGCACGAAGGTGCTCCCCAGCGCTGAGAGGTGACCAGCTATACGGCGACGCCGTGTTTGCCCGAGACTGGATGTCTCCTTGAATTGTAGCGACAGCACCAGGGTCAGCACTGAACGTTGGCTGAGCTGGCCCTGCGGCTGCTCAGTATGCTGGCCCCGACGGCACACGTCCTCCATATGTGCCGTGTGCCAGTTGCAAATGCAGAAACCTAGGTCTCGGGTAGTTAGGCGCGTCAATGCTTTTTGAGTGCTTCATTGTTTATTTCAATGCATTCCAAGGGCGCTATAACGTGTAAAAGTATTCCAAACTTTTATTCTGCAATCAGCCCTCTGCGATTGGTCAAAAACTTTTTCGACCACCCCCACTTCACCTGTCTGTAACGCGACGTCACGAAAACCGGGATAGTTGTCCATCTGATATGACGTGTACGCACTGATTATGCATGATTTGACCGAACAAAAGAAAAATAGTTATTTCTGATTCGACACCTTTTCTTGATTAGCCCTCGGCTATTGGTCAAGAGTTTTCGGGCTGCACCCACTTCACCTGCCTGTCACGCGACGTTACAAAACCGCAAAAAGTCACCGCGTCAAAGTGATGTGTACGCGTTAAAGATGCGTTAATATGCAGAGTAAAACTGAATTTTCTTCTGATAGCCGCAGGCTGCCCCATTCTGAAAGGAATAAAAGATGGCTGCCGCCAATCTTTCAGGCACTGGCTACTCGCAGCTGACGGAGTGCTTGGGTTTATTTGCGTGTAATAAAGCTTTTTACATAGCCGTGTAAGGTTTTAGAGCACTTTCGGCACGTTTACGACCTCGTTTGCTGAGGATCCGTTTTAGCGTCATTCTTAAGCTTCCGTTGCATACCGCCGCCATTGTGGACGAGCCACCGCAAGCTATGTAAGGGAAAGCGGACCAATCGCAGACGCCGGCACCACCCTCTTTATCCGGTTACCGATTTTCACTACAGTGGCTTGGCACCATCGAATCCCTCTCTACTTAAGCGTGCTTCTCGCCTCTTGTGAGCCAATTAGATTACACAAGTGGCTCAGTGTAGGCAGTGTTATTAGTTTTTCAAGCAAACAAAAGTGACTTGCTAAGAACGAGGAGAGCGTTTGATTGGTCTGTTGAGACAACCCTGCGGGTGACCGCCCGATACTTGCGTCGGCGGTTACTCAAATCTGACGTCAGGAGATTAGAATAAAAGCATATTGGAATGTTTTTACGTTATAGGGCCCCAAATATCTCAATGGTTTCCGGTGTCCATTTCATCGACTGCAGCCCAGGATCCAGTAATTGCGTCACAGTCTACTTGGCCTGCTTTCGTTTCGGTGCTGAGCTAACGGAAGAGATTGAGTTGCCTCCACTGCGTAAAAGCTGTGGCCTGATTTCATATGCAAGATAGCGATGAAGGGGATTTATGTGCACAGTGGAATGTGCGCTGTTTTATAGAATGCTGACACAACTTGGAGTTTATAGAAATTACAGTGTTTTGTCCCTTGTCCATTAACAGGGCATTAAACGGAAGACTACAAATGTTATTGCACAGCAGCGACGCGTTACCACAGCCAACGTTACTACAGCCTTCGAGGTCAACTCCTGTGAGTCTAAGTCAGTGGCCTGGCAGTGACGAAATTACTTTGCGCAGCCATTTCAGCCGACAGAAAATGACATTGCCGATAATACTCTACGAGAACTTCAGTGTATGGCTCGCCCAGAGCTTTTAATCGGTCTTATTGCACGCCTGTATACCTATGGCCTGCCCGCTATCACTACTAGTATACTTAATACTTTAGTCGGACTCCAACATTCGTTGCGTGGCCCAAATTTTGTTGCAGATAGGCTTTAATGATGGCCAATGGTATCAGCCGTGGCATCGGAGTTTATGCGAGAGAACTTCACTCTAATGAGCGGCTGTCCCCCCCCCCCCCTCACTCGCTCAGAGCTTCGTATAATATTACCTATGCGAGCACGAAAACTATGCATAATGAAGAATTAGATGAGCGAAAAATGGCTACCAAGGTCAGCCCGTCTGTGTCTCCTGGTAGCCATTGTCGAAGGCAGGGCTTCCTATATAAAGGTAACATCTATGGCCGAAAGCACCTTGACGCTCATTCAAGCGCGACTCAGGGTTACGCTTCCCATATGAGTAGAGTTGTGGGTTTCGTGACGTTTCTCACTATCCGATATAACTGATGCATTTTTTCTACTATATTTGAAGTGAATTACAAGCCTTGGCGTGTCGGTGCAAACAGATGCGCCGTTCTGGTACTGGCGCTGGCATCCGGGCTTATCCGACAAATTCATCTGCTACGTAAACAGGTTTTCAAACACGCAACACTGTTTGAACATTTGTTGCAGCGAGTATACAAAATGTTCTCTGAAAAAGGGAAAACACAGAAAAGAGAGCAGGACGTATTGAAATGAGCAGCAAGAAATGTCATGGTAGCCGCGTAGTCGGAGGGCCGTTGCAGTGTTACAGCAAAACCTTCTGTCTCCCGATGACTCCGTTGCTGCCGACGCGCTGCAGGCGGGCCGTCGCCAGACCATTTGCAGGCCGCTGGCGTCGCCGCAATGTGAGGGGTGGTGTGGGGGGGGGGGGGGGGGGCGGGTGCCGATATGGTTGATAACTCTGCAGCCGGATATCATCAGAGAGAAAGCAACGAGTTTTTGAGCTAAAAATGAAATGTTGGGGTTCCGCGTGCCAAAAACATTATCTGATTATGGGGAACGCCGTAGTGGGGTGTTCCGGATTAATTTTGACCACCTGAGTTTCCTTACTGTGCACCCAATGCATCGTACACGGGCGTTTTGCATTTCGTCCCCATCGAAATGCGGCCGCCGCGGCCGGGATTTGATCCCGAGACTTCGTGCTTAGCAGCTCAATGTCAAAGCCACTCAGCAACCACGGCGTGTAGCTTGAAATAGATCTGGCAACGCGGACATGTGCGTTAGATGGAAAATTCCATGCCAAAATTTTAGGATGAGAGCTTTGCAGCAAGTAGCTTGGGCGCCCAAGGTTAAAACTGAAAGAAGAAAATTAAGAGACACTGGTGGCCATTAAGACAAACGTAGAGTCGCATTTAATTGGAGCTCCGCCCGATACAATAACCGTGGTTGAAGAGGCTCCAAGGCTGCCCGGCTGCATTCACACATGCAATATTGATTTAATAAATTCCAATAACCGGAAAACTGTTTAGCTCTCAAATTTTTGGCATGTCTGCGCCGCCTTTCAGTCTTGGGTCTATTCAGCCACGCGCACCATGCTTCAGCTAGCATTTAAGGCGATTGTACTACACTATCTTCCTTCCAGTGCCATGCCTTCAGCGTCGAACCACTGTTAGAATGTTATCGCTTGGCGCAAGACGCGGCTGCATGTTCAGATTTGTAAGTTCTACAGATGTGCAGTACGTTGAGAAAACTTGTGGGCAATTAACTGACCATTAATGAACCGCATGGTTCATTTCGCAGTGCCTGCACTGCGAAATGAACCATGCAGGCACTGGGCTCTCGCTGGCCTCTCTAGTGCTTTTTTTCTGGACAAGCTGCAGCATCTAGTGGTGCTGCCGAGAGGTCCGGGCGTTTACTTTCCAGACGAGACGCTTGGAGCGCCGATGCGTGCGACGCATTTTGATGCAGGGTGCGCAGATTTGACTGTGTTGGAAGCGATATCTCGGGGAGTTAAGCTGAATGTGAGCACGGCAGGAAACATCAAGTACGCTGGACGGACGAGTGAGATGTCTTTCGTAGGTAGCGAAAAAAGCTAAAAACAAACTTCGCCCGGGTTAAAAAATACACACACATGAACCATTTGAAGCCTGGAAGAAGAGAGCCCATCATGTGCTTGAAAATAGCAGGAACGTTACATGGGTCAAATACGATCACTTCAATCTGATAGAGGCCATTAGCAATCATGAAGCCGGTTATCTCTCCGCCTTGCTCGCCCGGAGCGATTTGTCAGTATCCTGTGCGCATTAACGAGAAATACCTGCCGCCGTTCAAGCACTTGACCGCCTCATGGACACGCAGGAGAGGATACGCATCCTTCTTCGTAATTTGGTTGAGAGGTTGGTAGACAACTCACAATGCCCACCTGTTATCATTCTTTTTAACAAGTACAACGGGCGAGGCGCAAGGGCTTGACGAGTGCCAATTTACGCGTTTCCCAAGCCGTTTATCCTCTTCCTGCTGTATAACGGCAAGGTATAGGGTGCTGACACGACAGTGCCGTCGGCGAATAGGACTCGCATCACCAGTATGAATGCGATAGGTAACGACAGAGGTTTCGCCCAAAGGACTGACGCCAAAGGCAAAAATATGCTGGTGCGATACGAAGACGTGGCGAAGGGCGGCCTGTGACTGATCAAGTTCATTTGATATCATGCGTGTGAAGCGACCGCAGGATGTGCCTGTCATTGGTAACGGCGGTGAAAAATCCTCACGGGGCTGTGTGTGGTCAGGGCGGAAACCTTGAACGGTTGGCCAGTGAGGTCAGATGCGCCAGTGATATGGCGCAGGGGAATTGGGGATGGGAAAATAGGTTCGCTTTTTTGTAGCTGTCACCCTTGTGTTGGAGAGCGCGAGATTGCGTGTAATGGCGACCTTAGGAACGATGAACGCGACATAGTTACCATCGGGTAGGGGCTGAAAGGGTTAAAGCTACGCGTACATTGCGGGTTGTGGTGGTAGTTGAAGAAACTCGACAGAGCGTAGGCGGGGTTTGTGAGCAGCGACATCATTGGAGCAGGGAGGGAGTTCCAGCCGTAGAAACTCCCGTGGAGCTCTCGATAGCCAGTAAAAAAAAGACAAAAAACAATTGACTCCAATTTGGAAATTCCCAATTGGTACCAATTGGAAAATTTCTAATCGTAAATTAGTACACAGTTGGACCAAATGGACCAACTGGAATGTGACCAATTGGTTTTTCTGTGAGTGACCAATGCACCCAATGGGCACCAACTGTTTTGAACCAATTGGTTGAAATGACCAATTGCACCAATGGGCAATATGGTCAATGCTAATCGGCTATAAACAAAACACAAAATTTGAGGAATACACAAAAAAATGGAAGCAGTGAAATTTTATTAAACAAATAAATAAATACTACTGCGGATACGCTCAGCTGCTGGTTCTCATGGTCTGTCTTCTTGTGGTAGTTCCTTGGTCGCTCTGATCGAAACAGTGTAGGAATAAAAGGCAAAATGAATGTGCAGCCAGTGTAATTTGTAGCGCATGGAGAATATGGCAAAAGCTCACTAATGACAAAAGTGCTGAAAATTTCTCAAAAGCTAGTCGGTCTCTAAATACCAAGAAGGTAATTGCAGACAATTTTTGTGGGCAGTTAGATATGATCCAAGTACTGGCATCCATATACCTAGTACTGTGGACACTGCATGCACAGGCAAAAGGATTTTTCTACTACTTCATCTCTCCGACCTGAAATGTGACCATACAATTAACCAGCTTTCAGAGCTTCTGGCCATCCTCTCAATGTCGCTTATCTTGTCCACAATGAAGCGGTTCGTTTGCTTCAATGCCCCAGGCATCATTTCGGCCACCAGCCCTTTCTTTTTAAGCCTCTCCTTGTAGCATTCTGTGAAACAAAAGTAAAAATATACACACAATAAGCAGTTTCACTGGCCAAACACAGTAAATAACATTGTGATGTATTAGAGGTGATGACATATCTGTTCTTCACTCACCACGTATCACCGACACTTTCCATGACGACAGCGGCACTTTCTTCAGATGGTCAGGAAAGCGTGGACAGTGCTTTCCTGCGAAGTGTAAGAAAAAACAGAATGCAAAGATGATTAGAGAACAGAATAAAAATAGCCAGACGAAATTTCTTAAGTTGTAGTTACCTTGCGGAGACCGCCCAAGCAACTCTGCTGGACTCCACACTGCTGTCAAAAGGCCTTTAACAAATACAGTCTTTTGTGTTGCTTTGTTGCGCCTCCAAACAGAGCTCGCTATTTTAACCCCGCTACCCATGTCAGCCTGTAAAAGAATACAAACCACAAGTTTAAAGAAAACCCAACAAAAACTGAACATGCCAGCTATACACTTGTTGAAGGGAAGGAATACGAATAAACCCTTCTTCCCAAACTGATAAATGACAAGTTGCATACTCTATCAGGCAGCTGAGGTGCCTGTACTTTTCCCGGCGAAAGTCTTCTAATGTGCGGTGGTGTCTGTGCTGCTGGCAACGCTAACTGCGGTTCCTGTGATGAATTGGCCGCACCAAGTGCAATATGAAAAAGCATCAGAACAATGGTTACTTTTTATTAATCGAGTATACTACCGCCAATATCTAATCACTGCTCTTTCTACTGTGTTCGTCACGCACACCAAAGAAAAGCTCTTTACCTTGCATGCAGTTCAATGAGTCCAGCAGCTTTCGCTGCAGCTCTCTAGTTGGAGCTCGGAGCTCTTTAAGCTCTTCTTCCTGATGCTCAACTGTCGAGCTAAGGCAGGCCACTTCTTCCTGGGTTGCTGTCAGTTGCGTTTTTCGCTCTGTGCAGCCTTCTTGTGTGAGGTTTTTTGTTTTTTGCAGCAAGTGTCTCCAACAATTTATTGCTGGGTCCTTCACGTTTTTCGTTTTTTAGTGTCTGTAAAGAGAAGCAAATACCATCACATGGATATTACGTCGTTCTTCATTCGCAAGAAAAAAAGAAATATCACCACTATACGAAAAATATACTTACCTGCATTGCGACGTCCTTGTCGTTTTCCTCGCTATCGCTGCTACTGAGGATTCTTAGGATTCTGACTTGCCCACTTTTCATCTTTCTTTTGAGGTCATCCTCAGAATCTGAACAAAGAAAAACAATACCAAATTATTATGCTTATACCATTGATGATGTTGATGATTATATTGTGCCAGTAGCATGTGCAGTAGTGTACAAAACATGGAACACCCTTTAGCTATACAAGGGTCCTCAAATTAAAAGCATGCTCTGATCTTATATATATGGCGTTTCAGCATACATAAAATTCGTCAAGCATTTAGAAACAGAATTTGCACAGAAATGATCGCGTTTTCAGCAGCATAACTGTAAGCTATTACACAGGTCAAAAATATAAGTAAGCTAATTAAGTGAACTAGCCAGCATCCATTCCGACTAGTTGCTTGATATGTGTGAGAATCTGTGAAATACGTTTGCAGACCCGGGGAAAAAATCGCGAGCTGGAGCTGCACGCAGCCTGTGACCAATTTCTCAGCTGTCTTATGGCTACATGGCTGAAAAAAATTCCGAATAGGAAATACATCCACAGCTCAACAGCACAAATCATACGAAACGAACAATGGCATTTAACGCAATATTGTGCTGCTTTTGACCACTGATATGCGGTCTGCACGTGCGGATCGAGGCTGGCTGATTGGGTACGTTGAAAAATATATATATATATATATATATATATATATATATATATATATATATGGTTCCCTCAAATTAAAACTGTTTCAAAAGAAATCACGACACGCATCCCTAGATGCATGTACCAACTTGCGAACTGCTAACATGGTGAAAGTTCTCGACGCTTAATTACTAACTACGGCGCGGCATGATCGGGTGTTTGTGTGTCTGTGAAGGCCACATACATAACATCAAAAGCCTTAATTGTTTTCTTATCAAACGTGTACACGCACAATCATTCCAGCCCGGAAATTCTCCACGACTAGGCGCCGTTCTTCGCATTTTTTTCGAACAATATATAGAGCACGTGCTAATTAGCAATGCGAAATATTAACACACTGCATTCTGAGGTTATTTGAACCATTGATTATTTTCGTGCAATGAAACACATAAGGAGCATACCAGCGTGATGAAGGCTGGCGCGGACTGACATATTAGCACATGTGCTATATGTGATATACGTACGCACGCGTTGTACACACACACACAAACACACACACACACACACACACACACACACACACACACACACACACACACACACACACACGCACGCACACACACACACACACACACACACACACACACACACACACACACACACACACACACACACACACACACACACACACACACACACGCGCGCACACACACACACACGCACACGCACTCACACACATACATGCGCGCGCGCACACACACACACACGGCAGTCGACGTTCCGCGTTGCATTCTCGGTGCGCCGTTATGCTGTCATCCAGCTTAAGATCGCAGGAAAAAAAACTAAATAAAACGTTGCAGCTAGTTTGGATGAATTAGCAAGATTACCAATGAGCTTAATTCTGGCACGATAAAAGTGCTCTTCGCCGCCCTCGGTCCACTTGACGTTATAAAATGTTGTCCGGAAGTCATCGTCAACCTTGAAGCCTCTGATGTCTTCAAGTATAACCACCGCACATCTGCGGTCATCCTGATAACGTACGTATGCATGTGTTATCATTCTCTATATATGACTGGTTCCGTGCTTCACGCGCGCAGTACAACCACGATCGAAACGACAAACCGATAGCACTAAGCGCGCACCAAGATGAGCCTCGTGATGAACCTCGTGTTGTTGTCCAAACGCGATACAGTGTTGCTATAACAACCCTGGTTTTTGTTTGTTTATGGAAATTGTTTCTTATACCTTTCAAGGCAAAATGTCTGACCGTCGTTATATATATATATATATATATATATATATAAGCGAGGAGAAAGGGGGTTAACCGAGGGGCCCGATTTATATTAGTCATATCATAAGAAGCCAACAAACACTGATACCAAGGACAACATAGGGAAATTACTTGTGCTTAATAAATGAAATACAGAAACGATAAACTAATGGAAATTAAAGTGGATGAAAAAACAACTTGCCGCAGGTGGGAACCGAACCCACAACCTTCGCATGGAAGGTTGTGAGCGAAGGTTGTGGGTTCGGTTCCCACCTGCGGCAAGTTGTTTTTTCATCCACTTTAATTTTCATTAGTTTATCGTTTCTGTATTTCATTTATTAAGCACAAGTAATTTCCCTATGTTGTCCTTGGTGTCAGTGTTTGTTGGCTTCTTATAATATGACTATATATATATATATATATATATATATATATATATATATATATATATATATATATATATATATATATATATATATTAAACTATTTGAACCAGAATAATATTTAACGTTGTCAGCAATTACTAATTGCAGAAGGTTTAACGATGTTATATGACAGCACTGTGGGTGAAGAAAGAAACGAAAGCATTTTGGAGCAAGGTATAAAATGTAAATTGTTTATTAATAGTTTATGTTATTAGTATTCTTGGGCTCATCTCGCCTTTGATCTCCACTATGTCAGCTGCGACCGAATGCAAAAGAAAAACCAACATCGACATCGGTGGCTTTTACCATGCTTGCTCCTGTAGGGTTACCCAGGCCCTATATCATGTGGTAGTTAAAGTGTGGCACGACTTGCAATAGAATATTCGAGCCGCTGAAGAAACGCAAGAAGCCTGCACATTACAAGAAATACTTGGATCCTGGTGCCAAGTTCTTCGTGCCTAGGTCTACAGATTCATCGGCGCGGCTCCGAATGACAGGTGCAGAAGCGGTACGTAATCCGAATTTTCTTTCGACTGAAGTGTGCCGAATGATAGAGTGCCGAAAAGTAACCAGATACACTTCCCAGAAGCCGTTGCGCGCAACCTTCTTGAATACATGAGCATAATGTCACGTCTGCATCCAGTGACGTGTTCACAGGCCGCATTTCTTAAGGAGCCACTTCATTCATCAGGCAGGGGTTCTGCCTGGTGTTGCAGAAGTCGTGGGGTGCTTTTGTCGTCGTGAGGATAGATTGAATTCCTGACATAATCTGCTCCAGGAGGGCATATGTAACCGGCAAGGCGAGGCCTCGGGAGAGCACCTGAGATTAAATAAAGCCGGTGGCGCAGGATCTCCGATGCACCTAAGTGGGAGCAACAAAGGTGGAAGCAGGGCGGCCAATTTCGGCTGTCGCGGAGTTGCACGTGGAGGCCCCGACGAGCCTCAATCCACATACCAGCCGGAGTTCCACTTACGGTGTCCCCGCGGACGCTTTGGTGTCCTGAAGGCGCCGCCAATAATATAAATAATAGCAAATTGCTGCAACTAGCAAAGAAAGAAAGAAAGGACACCTACCCGAACCGGGGAACCTCGAGGCCTCCGCGAAATGGCTCGAGTGGCCACGCTTATCGTTTACTATGTTACTCTATGGGAGGTGTGTCCAATCCTAGAGCACGAGAAGCAGATGGGCCAGTCTTCAGGCGTGCGCCATTCGGCTGTATTCTCGACACGCCTGGCGGCTCCAGGGCCGCTATTCGTGGGTCGCGCTGGGCCGGCGGGTTGCGCTGGGTCACCATTGCAGATATTCTCCGCCATAATATGTGGTGCGACCAAAAAGATTAATGGAAAACTGCTGGCTTCTTAGTAGCTTCTTACCAGGAAAGGTGAAGCCAATGCTTGCCCCTCCTTCACCTGAAATATGGCCTTGTCGGGTGATCTCCACTTACAAATTAAGTGATTACCTCTGTTATTGTAATGCTGGGCTAATTAGAAAATAAATCCGGTTGTTTGCAATGAAGATATCTTATGAATATTGATGACGTTCTTTCCAATACAATATGCCAGGATGTGAAGATTTCACACTAAAACCAGTAATACAGAGATACACGTAGATAAGTGTGTGACTGGTAAAATAAGCCATGATTAACTAAAGTGGTTGATTAGCCCGCGGGAATGTCTGCGAAAAGCGCTTCACCATTTTTTGTCGTTTATTTATGGATTTATCCTGCGCCTGTGTGGCTTCAGCGTCGGAACATCGCTTCCACTCGAGCAGTTATTCTTCACCCTCCTTGGGTCCGAGCCGCGCGAATCAATCTAATGAGCAGCCATATGCAATGGTGTTCAAGAAGCATGTGTATCGCCGCATTTTCCCCGTCGTTCTAGGCGATGATAAATCTCAGTAGGTGCATCGCTCTAGGGTGGTGTTAGCAATTGTGTTTGGGCAATCATAAAAAAAAAAAAAAAACCCGCACTTGAAAGAATATTGGTGGAACATTACAAACCTTCTGCCACTTGCACTTTGATGTGTTTGCAGTGCAATCAAGATTAGTGACTTTACATCATCAGCGGTTATGAAAACGGCGGCTCTTCAATTTATCAAATGAAAGGCAGGCAAGGCAGCGCCTTGAAATTTTGTCACGTGGTGCGGATAAGCAGCGGAGGGAACAAGAAATGGCAGCGCTGGCGCTTGCATCGCGCAAGCGGATACCTCTGGCGCGCGCAATGCTATCGGTGAAATTCGAACATTTCTCTGGTAGCCGAGTCGGGCTGAGTCTCTTGTGTTTCACGAAATAGCGATAACGCTCGGCCTCGGAAACTCTGCCCCTCTGGTGGCAGTAGGTGGATGGATGGATGGAGGTTTGCATCTGAGAACGAGGCGCTTCACGCAAAGCACGCAGCGATGGAAAGCACGCTGCAAGACTTAGAAAGGCGCCTTGTTCACATGGAGCAGTACTCGAGGAAGGCCAATCTAGAGATACAGGGAGTAATCAGAAAAGACGATGAATCTGTGACTGAAATCCTTTCCAAAGTTGGCTCTGCAATAAACGAGCCTATTGACGACGGTGATATCGAGGTCTGCCACCGCGTGCCTACGCGCAACGCTGATAGGTCTCATATTATTGTCCAGTTCAAATCGCGCACAAAACGCGACGCTGTGCTTAAGAAAGCGAAAAAAACTCGACTAACGAACAATGACCTTGGCCTTCAGAACACAACACCAGTTTACGTGAACGAACATCTTTGCCCCGCCCTAAAGAAATTACTTGCCATGGCTGTCAAAAGGAAACATGAATACCACTGGAAAAGCGTTTGGTCATACAATGGGAGGATTTTCGCGAAAGAAGCTGATGATTCACCCATTGTGTCGATAACGAATGTAAATGATCTCAGCAAGATCTGTGCTCGTCAGGTTACCGGTACACCAAGCGAAGCGCCCGCCGACGTGCGAGGCTCTGCTGTGGTGCAGTGAAGGAAGTTTCGCTTCTGCTTGAAACAGCGAAGACACGATGAACTATCACGAGTTTTGTTTGCCACACACAGTTCAGCTTTATGATGTATCGTGTGAATCAGCCCTACACATTAATATACGTTCTGTCAACAACAAACAGGATTCTATCGCTTTCTTCTTAGACCAATTTTCTTTCAAGTTCAGCATAATCATGTTTTCGGAGACCTGGTATCAAAATGATTCCCAAATATTACATCTAGCCGGTTACAATGCTTTCTACATAAATCGGAATAGTAAACGAGGAGGTGGAGTTGCCACCTATGTTACAGATCGAAAAAAATGCGAAATGGTTTCAGAATTTACCAGAATCACCGACGACTATGAAATTCTTACTCTGGTATGCAAAAAGCAAATTTTCTCCGTTATCTATCGCCCTCCGACAGGGGATGTGCTGCGTTTTTTAGATTTATTCGAACAGTTGCTAGATTACATAAGTAAGAACAACTATTACCTAGTTTGTGGTGGGGACTTTAATTTAAATATCCTGGACCAAGATTGGTCTGTCCGTGAGTTCAACACCACGCTGTCTTCATACGGTTTTGTCAACTTAATTACCACTGCAACCCGAGTAACACAATGTAGCTCTACTGCGCTTGACCTTCTTATTACCGATATTGACACTACCATTTGCAGTGCTGGCACAGTAACATCAGATTTAAGCGATCATTGCCCAGTCTTTCTTATTTACTCCTCTCGTTCCGCGGAAAGGGATGCCAGATCTGAGCCTTTGATTGTTCAGCGAGTTACCCAGGACAGGCTCGTTTCATTTAAACAAGACGTCATGAACCATGATTGGTCATCTGTGTTTCATAAAACCAATGTAAATGATGCGTACACAGAATTCCTGCAGGCTTTTGTGCGCATTTACACACGACATTTCCCGCTCATAGCGATGAAGGTATCTAAAAAGATACGGAAGCCTTGGGTGACTCAAGAACATATAAACATGATAAAAAGTAAAAATCGCCTCTATCATTCTTTTTTGCGGACGCGTGCAGAAAAAACGCTCAAACAATTTAAGAGATTTAGAAATCAGCTTAACACAGAGTTGCGGCGATCCAAGATAAACTACTATCAACACATTTTTGGACATATTACTCGGCAACGCCCTGATGTTGCTTGGAAGACAATAAATGATGTTCTCGGTCGTAATACCAGTATGCCTTCTATCAAAACGTTAACTGTAGGCCACCGTGAACTTAAAGGCAAAGAGCTTGCAGACTATTTTAATACTCACTTTGTTAATGTAAATGTAGCCGATAATAGCCCACCAGACATCGGCACACAATATAGCAATTTTGTTGACAGTATATTTCTCGAACCAACCAACGAACATGAAATCCACAGCACGTTTATGATATTGCGAAATAGTAAGGCTCTAGATATCGACAACATCCAAGTTGAACCCGTTAAGCATGTTTTGCCCTTCATCATTTCCCCACTTACTTACATCTTTAACTTAGCGATGGAGAGTGGAATTTTTCCCGATGCCATGAAAAAAGGCTAGAGTATCAGTAATATACAAGGGGGGAGACAAAAACAATGCATCGAATTACAGACCAATCTCTGTTCTATCTGTTTTTTCTAAGGGGTTGGAAAAAATCATATTTTCACGCTTAACGAAATTCTTCGACATAAAAAATGTAATAACAGATTCTCAATTTGGCTTCCGAGCGGGAAGATCTACAGAATTAGCGTTATTGTCCTTAAAGGAAACCATCCTCCGAAACATTGAACAACAATTGTATACAGTAGGTCTTTTTTTGGATTTTAGTAAGGCTTTTGATTCTATTGACCACGACGTTCTTACGACAAAGCTTACACAATACGGGATTCGCGGGAAACCTTTGGCCTTGCTTGAGTCATACCTGCGTGACCGACAGCAATGTGTTTTTATTAACAATAACAAATCATCTTTTTTACCCATCACGCACGGAGTGCCACAGGGTAGCGTACTGGGTCCACTTTTATTTAATATTTATATTAATGACATTGTCCTGATAGACACCGAAATTAAATTTATGATATACGCTGATGATACCACTTTTACTGTCTGCGGTTCTAATTTAGATCAAACAATTATGAAATGCAATGAAGTTCTCAATAAGGTGTCTTTATGGTCAAAAAAAAAATAGACTCAGGATTAATGCAACTAAAACGAAGGCGATCATATTCTGTGCAAACAACAAAAAGGTTTCCTCGTCCCATCAGCTTAGTTACGAACACCAGCCTGTTGCCATTGTCAGTGACCACAAAACTCTAGGAATATATTTTTCTTCAACTTTGAAATGGGATACTCACATCGCATTTCTTTGTCGAAAGTTATCTGCAGTTACAGGGGTACTATCGCGCTGTCGTAGTATTCTTCCACTACAAGCAAAGCTTCAAATTTACTACGCTCCGTTTTACTCACACATAAACTACTGCAACCTGGTTTGGGCTACCACAACAAAAACTAATATAAATAAGATTGTCACCATACAAAAAAGAATTATACGGCAAATTTCAAATCTTGAACGCACAGATACCACGAAGGAAGCATTTCTAGAGCATAATTTACTTCGCGCGGATAAAATGTATGAATTTCGGTTATTGCAGTTGTTTAATTTTTCATCAACTAAAATCGTTAATTACCTCTCTTCTCTGGCATCGTTACGTTACTCGTCGACTGTTAAAACGCGCTGCACTGATATGTGGGCGATACCACACTTTCGTACGAATTACAAACTTCAGTCACTTGCTCACAATGTTCCCCTAATACTTAACAAGCACCAAAATACTGCTGGATATAGTAGAAGGCAACTTCGAACATATGTTGTGCAATTATAACTAAATAAAAGATCCAGCATATTGTGAGTGACCATTTGGTTTGATATCGTGTTTCTGGCCTATTATGTATTGTTATGTACCGAGTGTTTGCGATTGCTTATGTATCGTGTTGTAAGACATATTGTTTTTTTTTTCCATTATGTGTTTTCATGCCTACTGATTGCGTACAGTGCATTTTGAAATTATTTGAGAATGAACTTCAACTTTGTGTCTTTTCGTTACCTGTTCTCAACTTTGTTTCTTTCTTTCATTACTTAATTTGCTGTTCTTTGGCGTATCTTGCAAAACTGATTTCTTAAACTGAAATCGTGTTTGATTCCATTGCTTGCGATTATACCTGTTTTTTTTTATGTGACTTGTCCGCTATGCCTTGTAACGGCTTCCTGCGCCTTTTGTCAAGCTGCTCTAGCAGCTTTTAGCCAGGAAGCCGTCCAGATGCTTCTGGGAAATAAAATTGAATTGAATTGAATTGAAATTGAATTGTTATGAGTGTCCCCTTTGGAACGGGGCGGTGGGTGGCGCCACCAAGCTCTTGCTATTATAATGCCTGATGTCCTACCTAGGTGAAACAATAAAAACAGAAAGAGAAAACATAACTCCCACAACCAAATTTTCTGATCCCCTATTGCGAACTGTTCTCTTGTACGTCTCCGTTTTTTGTCGTTTCCCTACTTTTCTTCCACGAATACTCCAATTGCCTCTATACTAATCCCTATTGCGGACAGGTTTACTTTTCAACTGCTCTCGCTGAACCCAAGTGCTTCAATGAGGCCAGTGGTGCGTAAATCGACCGCTGTGTCTTCACATTCTAATACAACATGCTCCATAGTTTCCCTAGCTTTACCGTGGCAAGCACATGCTGCTTCTTTCATCTTATATCTCGCTTTATAGGTGCGTGTTCTAAGGCATCCCGATCTCGCTTCGAAAAGTAATGGGCTTCCCTTTGAAGTATCATAAAATGTTTCTTTCTTGATTTAGTTTTTTTCTTTTAAGTAGTTACTCATGGCAGGTTTCTTTTCCATTGCCGCAACCCATGAGATTATTTCAGCCTCTCTGACTTTCCGCTTGACGTTTTTTGTTGCTGTGTTACCCACCCTATAGGCCGCATACTTGCTGGTAAGCTTCCTAGTTCTTTTCCTCCACTGTGAATCAATGTTGTTCCTGTACAGATACCTCAACACTCTCTCAGCCCATTTACTTTCTTCCATATTCCTCAGTCGTTCTTCATGCTCAATTTTCCTGCGAGCTTCCCTCATTTCAAGACTAGTCCAGCCTATATCACACTGCACAGCTTCATTTGTAGTCTTCCCGTGAGCGCCCAATGCGAGGCGCCCCCGACCTTTGGTTCCCATCGAGTCCTGATAGTACCCCTGAAAACAAACAACCGCATTTCCAAAACTAAGTCCTGGAACCATTACACCTTTCTACATACCTCGGAGCACCTCGTACCCCATAGCGCTCTGTGCTTCATTATTGCAGCATTTCTCTACCCCTTCACTTTTATTGTCTTTTCCTGTGTTTCTATATATCTATTGCCTTCGTTTATCCATATGTCGAGGTATTTATATTGTCACGTGGTGGTGACGTAGAAGAACACAGTAGCAATACTGTGAACGAGAAAACTAACTTTTATTGGGCGAACTTGTGCCCACAAAACAGGCTACACTTATAGCACAACGAAAGCGGCGAACACAGTCGGCGATCGTCGGAAAATCTGATCTGCGGATCAAGCGGGTCGGCTTTTATAGGGCAGTCGTCGAATGTTCGACTAATCGTTGGGACCCGCGTGCCTTCCACAAAGTTCTACACCATTCGCGTCAGGGGAATAAATCAGATAACACAAGGTACGGCGACAACAGACAGCGGATAGAAGCATCGATAACTTTCCAGAAACTTCGGATACATGCAGGTGCGTCCCATGCTGTGCGATTACATTTGTTAGGCGGCGAAACGTGGTTGCCCGATAAAGATAAGTACACGTGTCAATACCCCCTCTTAAAAAAGAAAGCATCGTCCCGATGCTACAAATATAAGAGCGAAACACAAAAGGACACTTCTTAAACATAAGTAACAAAAAAGAAATAAAGTCCCAAGGTCAGTTACGCGAAGCCACAAAGTTCGTTAACGCTGGTAGTAAGGCTTGAGTCGCACAACGTGGACTATTTCAGGTCGCGAGCGGCGCCGCTGTGACAGCGAAATGCCGTCTGGCACGACCTCATAGTCCAGTGCGCCAATACGTCGGATGATCTTGTACGGTCCGAAATAGCGACGCAAGAGCTTCTCGCTCAGTCCTCGTCGGCGTATAGGGGTCCAAACCCAAACACTGTCACCGGGCTGGTACTCGACAAAGCGCCGTCGGAGGTTGTAGTGTCGGCTGTCGGTCCTCTGCTGGTTCTTGATCCGCAGGCGGGCGAGCTGTCGGGCTTCTTCGGCGCGCTGGAGATAGCTAGCGACGTCAAGATTTTCCTCGTCAGTGACGTGCGGCAGGCAGCATGGCGTCGAGCGTCGTCGTCGGATTCCTGCCGTAGACCAGCTTGAACGGCGTGATCTGTGTTGTTTCTTGCACCGCCGTGTTGTACGCAAAGGTTACGTACGGCAGGACCGCGTCCCACGTCTTGTGTTCGACGTCGACGTACATTGCTAGCATGTCGGCGAGGGTCTTGTTTAGGCGCTCCGTGAGACCATTCGTCTGCGGATGGTAGGCAGTTGTCCTCCTGTGGCTTGTCTGGCTGTACTGCAGAATGGCTTGGGTGAGCTCTGCTGTAAAAGCAGTTCCTCTGTCGGTGATGAGGACTTCTGGGGCACCATGTCGCAGCAGGATGTTTTCGACGAAAAATTTCGCCACTTCGGCTGCGCTGCCTTTTGGTAGAGCTTTAGTTTCAGCAAAGCGGGTGAGATAGTCCGTCGCCACGACGATCCACTTATTCCCGGATGTTGACATCGGAAACGGCCCCAACAAATCCATCCCAATCTGCTGGAATGGTCGGCGAGGAGGTTCGATCGGCTGTAGTAATCCTGCTGGCCTTGTCGGTGGTGTCTTGCGTCGTTGACAATCTCGGCATGTCTTGACGTAACGGGCGACGTCGGCGATCAGACGCGGCCAGTAATACCTTTCCTGTATTCTCGACAGCGTCCGGGAGAATCCAAGGTGCCCAGCGGTTGGATCGTCGTGTAGGGCGTGCAGTATCTCTGGACGCAGCGCTGACGGTACAACAAGAAGGTAGCTGGCGCGGACTGGTGAGAAGTTCTTCACGAGTAGACTGTTTTGAAGCGTGAAGAAAGATAATCCGCGCTTAAATGCCCTGGGGACAACGTCGGTGTGCCCTTCCAAATAATCGACGAGGCCTTTAAGCTCCGGGTCCGCTCGTTGTTGTTCGGCGAAGTCTTCCGCGCTTATTATTCCAAGGAAGGCGTCGTCATCCTCGTCATCTTGCGGCGGCGGGTCAATGGGGGCGCGTGATAGGCAATCGGCGTCTGAGTGTTTTCGTCCGGACTTGTATGTCACAGTGATGTCGTATTCTTGTAGTCTGAGGCTCCACCGTGCCAGCCGTCCTGAGGGATCCTTTAAATTCGCTAGCCAACACAAGGCGTGATGGTCGCTGACGACTTTGAATGGCCTGCCATATAGGTAAGGGCGAAATTTCGCTGTAGCCCAAACGATGGCGAGGCATTCCTTTTCGGTTGTAGAATAATTGCCTTCCGCTTTTGACAACGACCGGCTAGCGTAAGCTATCACGTGTTCATGTCCATCTTTTCTCTGGACTAGGACGGCACCGAGGCCTAGGCTACTGGCGTCAGTGTGGATTTCGGTATCGGCGTGCTCGTCGAAGTGCGGAAGTACGGGCGGCGACTGCATGCGTCGTTTGAGTTCTTGAAATGCGTCCGCCTGCGGCGTTTCCCACTTGAACTCGACGTCACATCTAGTTAGCTGCGTCAGCGGCTCTGCGATGCGTGAAAAGTTCTTGACAAATCGCCTGTAGTAGGCACACATGCCAAGAAATCTACGCACTGCCTTCTTGTCGATGGGCCGTGGGAACTTTGCTATGGCAGCTGTCTTCTGCGGGTCGGGGCGGACTCCAGATTTGCTGATGACGTGGCCTAAAAATAGAAGCTCCTCGTAAGCAAAGCGGCACTTTTCCGGCTTCAGAGTAAGTCCTGATGACCTGATGGCCTCTAGTACTGTTTCAAGCCGCCTAAGGTGAACGTCGAAATTTCCGGCGAAGACGACGACGTCATCCAAGTATACGAGACAGGTCTGCCACTTCAATCCTGCTAAAACCGTGTCCATCACGCGCTGGAACGTTGCTGGCGCCGAGCACAGTCCGAATGGCATAACCTTGAACTCGTAGAGGCCGTCTGGGGTGATGAAGGCGGTCTTTTCGCGATCTCTTTCGTCGACTTCTATTTGCCAATAGCCAGACTTGAGGTCCATCGACGAGAAGTATTTAGCGTTGCAGAGCCGATCCAATGCGTCGTCTATCCGTGGGAGGGGGTATACGTCCTTCTTCGTGATCTTGTTCAGTCGACGATAATCGACACAGAAACGTAGGGTTCCGTCCTTTTTCTTTGCCAGGACAACAGGGGATGCCCACGGGCTTTTCGACGGCTGGATGATGTCGTCGCGCAGCATTTCGTCGACTTGTTCTCTTATAGCTTCACGTTCCCGCGTGAACTCCTCGGTGATTATGCGATGCTTGGCGACTGGTGTTTGTCGAATCCTCGATGACGTCGAAAAGCAGCCTTTGTATCGTCGGAGCAGACTTCTGAGCATCTGTTGCTTAATCATAGGCAGATTTGGATTAATGTCGTAGTCTGGTTCGGGAACCATGGTCGTCGGGGTAGACGCGGCGGAATCCGAGGGGACAAACGCATTACTTGTTTCCAGAATTTCCTCGATGTACGCGATCGTCGTGCCCTTGTTGATGTGCTTGAACTCCTGGCTGAAGTTTGTCAGCAACACTTCAGTTTTCCCTCCATGCAGTCGAGCGATCCCTCTTGCGACGCAAATTTCACGGTCTAGCAGTAGACGTTGGTCGCCTTCGATGACGCCTTCTACGTCAGCGGGTGTTTCGGTGCTGACCGAAATAACAATGCTGGAGCGAGGCGGGATGCTCACTTGATCTTCGAGCACACTCAAGGCGTGGTGACTACGAGGGCTCTCCGGCGGCATTGCTTTATCTTCCGACAGCGTTATTGACTTCGACTTCAGGTTGATGATTGCGCCGTGTTGGTCCAGGAAGTCTATACCGAGAATGACGTCTCGTGAACACTGTTGGAGGATAACGAAGGTGGCAGGGTAAGTCCGGTCATGAATGGTTATTCTTGCCGTGCAGATCCCAGTCGGCGTGATGAGGTGTCCTCCAGCGGTGCGAATCTGAGGGCCTTCCCACGCGGTCTTAACTTTCTTCAACTGGGCGGCGATGTGTCCACTCATTACGGAGTAATCGGCCCCTGTGTCGACTAAGGCAGTGACTGCGTGGCCGTCTAGAAGTACGTCGAGGTCGGTTGTTCTTTGTCTGGCATTGCAGTTAGGTCTTGGCGTTGGATCACGGCTGCGTCGTGTTGAACTGAAGCTGGAACGTCGTGTTGTCAAGTCGTCTTTCGTCGTCGTATTCTCTGCTTCCAGACTTCGTCGGGACGGCGGCGTGTCGTTATGTCGTCGAGTTAGTTTCTTCGGCGTCTTCGTCGGCGGCGGAGGATCTTCGTCAGTTCGACGAACAGCAACCGCACCTCCATCGGTTGCTGCTTTTAGTTTTCCGGATATGGGCTCGCAGAGCGGCCCCGGGCTGGGCCGGTGTATGGTCGGCGCTGCGGCGACAGGTAGCGGCCTGGTGACGGCGAACGGGACGGTCGTCGAGCGTTCCACTGAGTGGCGGCGAGGTAGTCGGCGATATCGCGAGGTCGTTCGCCAATCTGTGGCCGCGGCGCGTTAACGGCGAAACCTCGCAGTCCCATCTCCCGGTATGGGCATCGGCGGTACACATGGCCGGCTTCGCCGCAGTGGTAGCAGAGCGGGCGGTGGTCAGGAGCGCGCCAAACGTCTGTCTTCCTCGGGTAGCTGCGCTGGGCGACGGGTGGTCGTGCTGGCGGCGGCGGCGGACGACGGAATTGCGGCGTGACAGGGCCCTGGCGCGGTCGCGGAGGGGGACCTTGACGGCGTGCGACGGCGGCGTAGGTCATCGCTTGCGGCTCAGGCTGCGGCGATTCACGGGCTACTCCAAGTTGTTGTTGGAGTTCCTCACGCACGGCGTCGGCAATCGAAGCCACTTGAGGCTGTGATGATGGGAACAGCTTTTGTAGCTCCTCCCGCACGACAGCTCGGATAGTCTCGCGTAGGTCGTCGGTGGCCAGTGACTGAACTCCGGCGTAGTTTGTCGCGTTCGTGCGGCGGTCGAATTGCCGGTTTCGCATCTCGAGTGTCTTTTCGATGCTGGTGGCCTCGCGAAGAAACTCGTCGACGGTCTTCGGTGGGCTTCGTACCATCCCGGCAAAAAGTTCCTCCTTCACACCACGCATGAGTAGGCGGACTTTCTTTTCCTCGGACATTTCCGGGTCGGCGTGGCGGAATAGGCGGCTCATTTCTTCTGTAAAAATTGCGGTGGTCTCATTTGGTAGTTGCACCCGGGTTTCTAATAGCGCTTGGGCTCGTTCTCGGCGTACGACGCTTGCGAACGTCTGCAGGAAGCCGCTTCGGAAAAGTTCCCAGGTCGTTAAGGTGGCTTCTCGGTTCTCGAACCACGTCCTGGCCGCGTCTTCCAAAGCGAAGAAGACATATCGCAGTTTGTCGTCGCTGTTCCAGTTGTTAAAGGTAGCGACTCTCTCGTACGTCTCAAGCCAGCTTTCCGGGTCCTCGAAAGTTGAACCGCGGAACGTCGGAGGCTCCCTGGGCTGCTGCAGCACGACGGGTGACGCTGGGGCTGCCATTGGTGTGGACGTGGTGGCCATCTTCCTAGTCGTCTCAGGCAAAAGTCCGTGCTCCGGGGGCAGTCCTTGCAGCCTGCGGCTACCTCGCTGGTTCTTGGCGACGTTGGTGTCTTCCGAGTGAGGGCTTGGGTCACGGCTTTGTGGGGGCGTCCGGTACATGAACGCAAAGCACCTCCACCAGATGTCACGTGGTGGTGACGTAGAAGAACACAGTAGCAATACTGTGAACGAGAAAACTAACTTTTATTGGGCGAACTTGTGCCCACAAAACAGGCTACACTTATAGCACAACGAAAGCGGCGAACACAGTCGGCGATCGTCGGAAAATCTGATCTGCGGATCAAGCGGGTCGGCTTTTATAGGGCAGTCGTCGAATGTTCGACTAATCGTTGGGACCCGCGTGCCTTCCACAAAGTTCCACACCATTCGCGTCAGGGGAATAAATCAGATAACACAAGGTACGGCGACAACAGACAGCGGATAGAAGCATCGATAACTTTCCAGAAACTTCGGATACATGCAGGCGCGTCCCATGCTGTGCGATTACATTTGTTAGGCGGCGAAACGTGGTTGCCCGATAAAGATAAGTACACGTGTCAATATTCTGTTACCGGAGGTATTCCCTGGCCCTGTATCGCCACTGTTTGTTCGCTATTTTCATTGAATACCATAACAGCTGATTTTCTAAAACTAAATTTCAAACCTAAATTGTTGCCTTCCTGTGCACACATATTAGCCAGACGTTGCAAATCACTTTGACTGTTAGCTAGCAACACAATGTCGTCTGCATAAAATAAATCTGGGATATGCTGCTCTACTACTGTACCCGCCTGTTTGTATGGGAGATTAGAGCCGATATTACTTCCTTCTAGCGCCCTCCATCCTCACCATGTACATCATAAACAGCAGTGGGGATAAAGGGCACCCCTGCCTCAGTCCCTTGTTGATATGAACTTTCTCCTCGCTCCTCATGCCTTTCCATTCAACGCAAACGGTATGTTCTAGGTAAATCTCTCCCATAAGCTGTAGACAATCGTCACGTGAGCCTTCCCCTTCCAGAATATCCCACAAAATGTTGCGGTCTACGTTGTCATAGGCTCCTGTAATGTCTAAAAAGGCCACATGTAACGGTCTGCTTTCTACTTTTGATATTGCAATACACTGAGTAAGAACAAATAAGTTATCATGCAAACGCCTACCTATTCTGAAGCCATTCTGAAGTTCTCCCAAAATGCCGGCAGAGGTAATTGGCGCCATCCATCAGGAAGGCGGGAAAGTAACTGGCGCGCGCGGGAGCGCCGATCCAGGAGGCCGTGCCCTTCCGCTTCGCCTCTCTACTCCCCTCCCCTTGCCCTCCCTAATAACGCCCTCACTTTCGACGGTGCCAGCTTAGCCCTCTGCGTGAAGTTTCATGTTTCGTGTTCTGCTGTTATTGGGAAGCGTGCGCTGCTGTGCGTTGACCAGCGTGGGCAGTTTCATGGTCCTCGATAGCTATGTCTTTGTGCTCCGCAAAGTTCCACCCGTTTCAAGACTCGCACCGCTCGTGCATCGTGCAGTGGTGCACGAATTCTCAAAAACAAGCCCTGAAAGGTTCTTCCGAGTGCCTAAAGACAACAGGTGGGCGTGCAGACCCAATGACATAAGGCGCATGTACAGGGTGGTCATTTTTGAAAGGGAACACGCGAGCGCGTGGCCCGTGCTACACTGAACTAGAGAAAGCCTTCTAGTTCACTGTACCCGTGCTCTGCCGAGGCTGCTTAGAACGCTAGCAAGGGGCAGCAAGGAGAAGCACGTACGCTTGTGGCATCATCTATTGGCGGTGAGAATAACCAGGCATGGCCAATAGGCAAGTGGTTGCTAGAATTAGCTGGTACGCCTCCCCTTCCGCCCCCCCCCCCCCTCGCACCGCTGTTGTGTAAGGAGCAGGGTCTGCTTCGCAATGTCTGAGCAAACCGCGTTGGGTACGCAAGCGTCCTGGAAATGTGTAAGCGCCAACCTACGCCCGGTAGTTATTAGGTACACCCGGCGTACGTAAATTAAAGCGTAAGCATTCCAGGGCTACTTCCATCAGAATCTGTCCGTTCGTCCGTTTGTCTGTGATGCACTGCGTGCATAGGTATACGTGAGGTCCTATGGAGGGGTATACCAGAATGCCTTATGACTACGTATGACTACTGATGTTTATGATTATGACTATGTATGGTCTCTACGCAGAGGTATAAGTGTATTTAAGGTTAATAAAGACTAATAAGATTATGCATAATAAGTTTAGTTAAGCGTAACGGCGATTAACTGAGGCTAATCAGGAATATTGAGGCTAATTAAGATCTATGGCGCATTATTACACCAATCAAGAGTTACTAAGGTTAAATCAACGGAGCCTAATCAAGAGTAAATATGGGTAACTCGAGATTAGTAAGACCTATTTAAGTAGTCCTAAATAATATTTACAGATAAACACGTCTCCGGTATAGCTTTAACGAAGGTTAATTAATTAATAGCGCAAACGTCATCATTATAAAAATAACCGACTGAACAATTGCTTAATAAAATAATTACGTTTATTTAGCTAAGCTAAAGTTTCAGATGAGTTCACTTCTCTCCTAAACTACTCCGAATCAGGTGATGTATATTCAGGCTTTGGATTGAGTGGTATTACATCTTGCTGTTAAGTGCGGGAGTTGGCCGACGTTGAGGAGGATTTTGAGAACTGAAGGTTTGTTTACATTATTTACAGTAATAACACAAAGTAATGAACAGGCATAAGTTCATTGACGGCCGGCAGCAAATGGGAGGCTGCAACCCCTGGCAAGAAGAAAAAAAAAAACTCTTCTCCCTGTCTCTCGCTTTTAACCCCTTCGGTCTCTCGGGGTGACGTCATTTTCGACCAGTCGTCGAGCCAGCTCCGGTGTCATAATTTTACTCCAATGGTAGGCGCCCGTGCAAGTGCCGTCAGATTTGGCCAATGGGGACACTCCAAGGGCTCCATTGTACGAGGGTTGACTTGCCTCCAGCGTCGCCTCCTCGCCTGGAAGCGCTCAGCTGGAGGAGCGGGTTTTCTCGAACGACCTTCCAGAGCCGCAAAACAGCTTTACACGGGACGCAGATGAACTAACTGCAACCGTGCCAACCTCCCGTTGCATTTTCGGGAAGAGTCAAACAGGGGGGGGGAGGAGACTATAGCTCCACGTGCGGCGCATGAGGTGGGGGTCGCCAACCTGTCTGACGGGTCCGGTAACGTGGTAGACGCGCCCCAGCGCACCATAATTGGAATGCGACGGCGATTGGATGTGATCGGAGAACTCGAGTGATGCCAGGAAAAGGTTCCGTATCCAACCGCTCCTCCTCGCCCCGGAAGTTCGGACTGGCCGGTGAACTGAATTCGCTGGCCATGAGGCATGCTGATGGAACATGTAGTGTATTAGTGACGAGCCTCGTGTGACTGATTTCTGGATCCCGGGTCCTGGAGACCGTACGTAAAACAAACGAAACGAGATAGCGCTGCACCACGTGCAAGCGGAGGCTCTTCACCCCTGACTCGCCAGGCTATTACTATGTCAAAATCAACCCTGTTTTTTTTCTTTTCCCAATTTTGATAAGGCAGTTCCAACCACCTTTCTAAACAGCTTTCCCTATCTCCCCGAATGCCGACAAGGCCAGAGTGATATTGTCGTTGCAAAAGAAACGGGAGGAAGTTAAACAATTAATGAAAACGACCTTTATGACTATACACAAGCAATGTTTAGAATCTGCAAGTATCAGTTCCAGCCCATAATAACACTTTTTGCCTCGTTAGTCAAAGGAAGGAAGGTAATACGTCGGTTTACCGAAACAAACGGCTCAAACCATCCGCGTTCCCATTTAACTTGCCCATTTTGTAACGGACGGTGAAGTTATATTCCTAGAGAATTAGACTCCATCTGAGCAAGCGTCCGTTTTTAGGGGACATGTGTCTGAGCCACGTCAGAGTACAGTGATCGGTCTCGAAAGTGAATTTCGCTCCGTACATATACCAAGATAATTTCTGGACTGCCCAAACTAAGCAGGCGCATTCTTTTTCGGAAGCGCTGTACACCTACTCTCTGCACGTTAATTTTCGGCAAGCACACTACCGGATGCTCCTCCGCATCTTCGCCCATCTGGCTGAGGACGACTCCCAACCCTCTGTCACTAGCGTCGCACTGTACGATACATTCCTTCGAATAATCGGGGGTCTGAAGCACTGGTCCTGAGCTCAGAACCTCTTTCAGGTGCTGAAATGCGCTTTCTTTGGCCTCATTCCATCGAACTTTTTCGGGCTCTCCCTTTCGGGGGGTGTCTGTCAGGGGGCTTGTGACCTGTGAGAAATTTGGAATGTACCACTGGTAATATTCCACAAGCCCCAGAAAGGCTCTGACATCCGTCCTAGTTCGCGGTTCAGAAATGTTATTAATAGGCCCTATGTTTAGTTCGGAGGACCGCTATGTTCCTTCTCCTACGACATGCCCTAGGTGGGTAACTTGCGAACACCCGAAGCGGCACTTTTCGGCCTTTACCGTGAGACCCGCGTCTCGTAGACATGCCAGCACCTTCCTTAAGTGCTCCTTGTGATCGTTCCAGCTGTTAGAAAAGATGGCCACATCATCTAAGTAGGGGATCGCGTAATCTTGTAGGTCTTTCAAAATAACATCCATCAGCTTGGAAAAGCTAAACGGTGCGTTCTTAAGCCCGCAACTTTACATTAGTGGTCGAAATGTGCCAAGCGGGGAAGTGAATGCTGCGTAGCGACTGGAGCTTTCTGACATGGGCACCTGCCAGTCCTCCTAAATAAGTCGATTGTTGAAATGTACTGGGCTCCGCTCCCCCGTTCAACTCGTTCTTCTATGTTAGGTATAGGGTAAAGTTGGTCCCTTGTAATCGCATTCAATTTGCTATAGTCCGCAGATGGACGCGGCTCTTTCCCGCTCGCCTCTACGACAATCATCGGGGAAGTGTAATCACTGTCTGCTGGTTCAGTGATTCCCAACTCAAGCATTCGTTTGATCTCTATTTCCATTATTTCTCGCTGACGAAGTGCGACCTGGTACGGTTTGGATTGAACGGGCTCGTCTGATGTCAACTCAATCTCACGAGTAATGCGCGTCATTGTTTCCGGTCGGCTACTGAAGCATTGGCGAAATTCCTCAAAGAGTTTCCGGAGGCCGTTTACTTGATCGGCCTCGAGAGCCAGTCGGTTTACAGACAGATTCAGGTTGTCCTCTATGGAGCTTTCCGCATATGTCACTGTCACCAAAACTGAAAGTTGGACCGCTACTACTTCAGACGCGTTTACCACCATGTTCACAACCTCTTCCCTTCCACAATAAGGTTTCATTAAATTGCGCGGTAAATGATCCCTTTATTCTTTTTTCCGGGAACTTCTAGAGTGTAGTTAGTCTCCGATATCTTCTTGGTAACCTTTACGGGTCCGTCCCACTGTACCTCAAGTTTGTTTTTTCGTGAAGGCCTTAGGATCATGACCCTGACGCGTACCTTCAATGTTCGCCTACGCGAATTTCTGTCATAGTACGCCTTCGCGGTTTCCTGGGCCTCTTTTAGGTTTTTTTAATCCAGTTCTCGCGAGACACTTAATCGATCCAGCAATTTTAATATGTAACTGACCACCGTCTGGCTTTCACATGTTCTTTCCTACATTTCTCTTAACATTCTCAGGGGGGAAGGGATCGGCCGACCGTATACCAGCTTAAAAGGAGTGAATCTCGTTCTCTTATGTGGGACCGTCCTCAATGCGAACAGGGTTGCGGGTAAACAGTGCTCCCAGTCTGCTTTTTGTTCATGGCACAATGTACGTAACACTCTCTTAAGCACTGTGTGCATCTTCTCAACGCTGTTTGGTTGTGGATGGTACACGGAGCTGTGTATAAGCCGCACAGCACACCTTTCTAGGAACGTCGTGGTTAATGTACTTGTAAATACCGTCCCCTGGTCAGCCTGAATATCTGCAGGAAAACAGATTCACGCAAACGCGGACAACAGAGCGTCGACTATCTCGGTCGAGCTCAGTTCCTTCAAAGGAATCGCTTCAGGAGATTTTGTCGCGAGACAGAGCATGGTCAAAAGGTACTTGCACCCTGACTGGCTCGGCGACAAAGGCCCGAATGTGTCGATCACCAGCCGACGGAATGCCTCCGCGATTAAGGGAACCAAATTTAAAGGTGCCTTGCGTTTATCTCACGGCTTCCCAAGTCGCTGACACGCGTCACAGGACCTTACGTAATTTTCCACATCTTTGAAGCACCCTGGCAAGTAATATTCTAACAAGAGCCTCTCCTTCATTTTGTTGATTCCTAGATGGACCGACCATCCATTTCCGTGACACAAAGTCAGGAGATCCGCCCGATACCTCTCCGCAACGACTAACTGATCGAGGATACGGCCCCTACGATCTCGGTAGTGTCTATACAGCAGTCCTCCATTTTCGTGGATGGTAACGTTGCGCCTAGCTATGCCCTCTTTCGCGTTTTAGTGTAAACGTGTCAGAGTCTGGTACCTCTGCTGCTCCACTCTGAGCGACTCCTTGTCCACCTGGAGAAGCCTGTCAAAGCCCCCAGAGGCAGGTGAAAATAAAGAGCTTCCACTGACGACCTTTCTTCGCTACGAGAGTTTTCTACGGGGATCATTTTAACTGACGCCTCTGCTGCCACAGTTTTCTTTCTCCTCCGTTGTCCGAGGTTCTACTAGGGAATGCGCTTCCTGGCGTTTCGCCACTGCTGCGCTGGGGTCCTCGGTTAGCTGAGCTGCGATTTGGCGTGCTCACGAGCGGGTTAATGCCGGCACCCTTCCTTCTCCGAACTCCTGACCGCGCTCCCGTAACAAACGCTTCGAATGGTTTGAAAAGAGATGCGGGTAGTCTATAGGTAGCGCCTTCGAAACGCCTGCCTCTGTGTCTAGTTCTCCGAAAGGACCGGAAATTGTCACTCGTGCTATCGGCAGACACACGCTGTATTCCTCTAGCACTGACTTGATCCAAGTTACCTTCCCTGCATAGTCCTCGGCGTTTACTAAAGAAGGGTGAATTAGGTCCATGATTGCTCCATTGTCCCTTAACACCTTACAGGTTTTTCCGCTAATCCCTAGCCCCTGAGGTATGGACGGAGAAGCTCCAAGCTTTCCTTTCTTGCGCCCATGTAGGAAAGCACTAGCGGCTTTTTTTTTTTTTTTTTTGCAATCCGAGGCATAGTGACCTAAGACCTGGCACTGATAACATCGGACTGGTCGTCTCTTTTCGAACTTTCGTGTATGAACTTTCTTTGTCCCCTCCTTCGGAGGGCTGCTAGCTCCTTTATCATTGTTTCCATCCTGAGTTTTTTTCATCGACTCGGCCCTCTCGGTAGCTTTTACCTGCGTCTGTTTTTTGTAGTGAATATACCTTCTCGATTTATCCCTTCCATTGGAACGCTCGTCGTCGGTAGTGAGATTTCATCGCATCACGTACTCATCAGCTAGGCGAGCCGCCTTATCTACCGCCTCTACTGTATCTCTATCCTGCACCCAAAACCTCACTGACTGTAGCAGGCTGCGGTAGAATTGTTCGAGACAAATACACTCTATTATTTTGTCTCTATTTTCGTAGACTTCGGCGACCTTAAGCCACTCAACAAGGTTTGTTTTCCACCCGTACGCAAACTTTGACTAGCCCTGGTCGCTCTTTTTGCTCGCTTCTCTGAATCGCTGCCTAAATGCTTCCGGGGAAATTCCGCACCTCCTCAACAGCGCTGCCTTTACTTTCCCGTTGTCTTCGGCGTCATTCGCCGTAAATCTTGCGACTAGGTTCGCTGCCTCACAAGGCAACAAAGTCACCAACCACTGTGACCAGGTGCCCTGAACGAAACTAAACCTTTCACAAGTTCTCTGGAAATGAACCAAGAATAAGGCAATGTCCTCTCCAAGCTGGTACGGTTTCATCCACTGGTCTATCCGACATGGCTCGACCTCGCTTGATCTACTACGGCTATTCCCTTCACTGCCCGCCGCTGGACGCGATTTCTGAAGTTCAACCTGTAGCTCTGCCAACTCTTTCTCGTGCTTTTTCCGTTCTCGCTTACCTTCACGCTCACTCTCACGTTCTTGACGCTCACGCTCCCGTGTTTTTTGTATCACCTCCAAAGCAATCCTAATACTTTCATCGTCATTGCCACTATCTTGAATTGCCTTTTGGATAGCTGGATTTTTCATCTTTTCGTCCGCCTCAACTCCCAACTCGTCGCCCAATAACAAGTCTGAACTCGTCAACCTTCTAAATGCCATGGCAGCTGCCCCGACTGGTGGTTAGAACTGTTTCCCTTAAATAATTTGTGCAAACAGAAAATATGCAACAAATTCCCGATTCCTCGAACTATCAAAATAAGCGCGCAAAACTTGAAGTCTGGCGAATCCAAAGGAAAAAACCACGCTCCCACTCACGGATGCAGCACCATGGCATCCAGTTCATCGGTCTGCTGTTCCCGGTTCCTCAGGACTCCCTGGGTGGAAGGCTGTTTCTTCTTCACTGTTCCCAGTTCCTCAGGACTTCTTTGGACGAAGGTTCATCTTTACCGCTACCACCAGTTATTAGATCTTGCCGTTAAGTGCGGGAGTTGGCCGACCTTGAGAAGGATTTTGAGGACCGAAGGTTTATTTAAAATATATACAGTAATAACACAAAATAATGAACAGTCATAAAGTCATTGACAGCCGGCAGCAAATAGGACGCTGCGGCCAGTGGCAAGAAGAACAAAAAAAGAAGACTTCTCACTGTCTCTCGCTTTTAGCCCCTTCGGTCTCTCGGGGTCACGTCATTTTTTACAAATTGTCGAGCCAGCTCAGGTGTCATCATTTTCCTCCAATGGTAGGCGCCCGTGCAAGTGCCGTCAGATTCGGCCAATGGGGACGCTGCAAGGGCTCCATTGTCCGAGGGTTGACTGGCCTCCGGCGTCGCCTCCTCGCCTGGAAGCGCTCAGCTCTGGAGGAGGCGGGTTGTTCCCGAACGACCTTCCAGAGCCGCAAAACAGCTATCCAAGATAAACTAATTGGAACCGTGCCAGCCTCCCGTTGCACTTTCGGGAAGAGTCAAGCAGGAGGGGGGGAGGCAATAGCTCGACGTGCTGCGCATGAGGGGGGGGGTCGCCAACCTGTCTGACGGGTCCGGTAACGTGGTAGACTCGCCCCGGCGCACCATATTTGGAATGCGACGGCGATTGGATGTGGTCAGCGAACTTGAGTGATGCCAGGAAATGGGTCCGTATCCAACAGTGGCGAGCCAGAGCTCCGTACTGCAAAAAAAAAAAAAAGTACGCAGAAACTCTGCCTGCTGGAGTTATCAAAGTTTCCAGAAGCCTGCCCCGAAATTTCAAGTTGGTCAAAACCCAAATTTCATGTTGGCCCACACCCTAACTACAAGTTGGCCCACCTCCGAATTTCAAGTTGGCCCACCCAAAATTTAAGTTGCCCCAGGTATAAATTTAAGTTGGCCCACCGCTAGTATAGGCTTCCCCATGCATTTTCTGTGGACCCTATGTATACATATGGTTACTCTCTCTAATAATTTTTTTTTCAATTGTTCCTGATCGCTTATAAAGCTACCAATCATGTACATTTACGCTATTATAATGATCAAATGTCGTGACTTCCTACATTACCCATTTTTGTTCAGGTAAAAAGCATTACACTTCTCGCGTGGCGGATAGGTCTTGTTGCGGTACTCGCCAAAGAATGCTTACGCATTCAAAATGCGCTGGGAGTGCTTATTAACTAGTGGGTATATGTTGGTCTTTCCACGTTTCCAGTGTGCAAGCGTACCGGGCGCGGTTTGCTAGCAGCAGACGCCACGTTGCAGGCTTCACCTTTTGCGCAACCACCTGGCTGCTAGTCAAACAGCCTATCAGCCGTGTCTGGTTATTCTGGCCGGCAATAGACGGCGCTACAAGCGGACTTGCTTTGCCTTGCTGCCTGTTGCTGGCGCTCTAAGCAGCCTCCGCAGAGCACAGGGCATCTGCTTTCATGTTCTCTTTCATAAAGGACCACCCTGTACACGCACTGGGCCCTGTGCACGTGCAAATCAAAACTGGATTGAACCGCTCTTTCTGCGCATGCGTGATGAGCACTGGTTGCGAGAAGGAAATGTGGGGACTGTTGGACCTTGAGATTTGTCTTCGCCTAGGCACTACGAGGGAGAACCTTGTTTATTCCGTTTGTCCCTAGCCGTGCTAACAGCACAGAATCGACAGAATGCTTGGCGAGGAAGCCGTGTCCAAGGTGAGTTTGCTGCGCTCTGGTCTTTTATTTCGCCGGCTCCGCTTGTTTCTTCCTTTCTATGTTGCGCTGTACCAGTTTTGGAGTGTGCTGCGTTCTTTTGCGACGGTAGCATGCTAACTTCGGATAGTCGCAGGGGGATACGTTTGGAAGTCAGGAGTCTTCTCGGATGACTTTAATGGCGAAGTATCACATCGTGCCGATGCGCTGTTCATTGTGTCGTTGAGCGTAGCGCACACTTCAGGATATTCGCGCGGGAACGGAAACAGCTTATGAGTTGAACTCTTTATGTGTGAAAGTAAGAAAACTGAACGTCCCTAAGCATTTTAATAGCCCTAGATAATTCTGATAGCTGTACAGCACCACTGGCAAAGCATTAACCCCCACCGACGCTTCGATGAATCGAAGCACATTTGGTATCCTGTATGCTAAAGTGTGAAAAAAGGACGTCGCCATGCAATGTTTCATAGCCGTATGTACACTCTTGTAAAAACTGCACATCAACACTGGTCGGCTACGCGGTACAGATGTGTAGTTACTCTGAGGCGCGTGCGTCATCATCATCATCATCATCATAATCCTGACTATGCCCACTGCAGGGCAAAGGCCTTTCCCATACTTCTCCAACTACCCCGGTCATGGGCTAATTTTGGCCATGTTGTCCCGGCGAACTTCTGAATCTCAACCGCCCACCTAACTTTCTAACTTTCTAGGTGCGTGCGTACATGTACATAATTAAGGAGCGCGTACCGAATTCCCGTTACAGTCTTGTATACAGAGCTTGCTAGGTTGGCGAAACAAGCGCTGAAATCATCATAGCTAGGTTTGAAATATCTCTCAAAGCCTGCCAGTACATTTATTAGGCGTCTCTGTGTTTGTACTGTGACAGGGGACGTGACGGCGAACGCCGCCAGTCTCGGACTATATCCAGCAACAGTGGCCCTTTTACACGCTTGGTATGCTTCACCGCGTTACATTGCGTATGCTTGACGGCGTAACACCATTGCGTAGCGGCGAAGCTAACAATAGGGAACCGACATGGTGCAGCGCTCGAACCTTCTGAGAGACTGCGGATCGAAAACACAAACGCGTTCAATAGCTTTTCGTCGATCTTTCCGCCTCTTTATTGAATGAAAAGGATAACGTACGCCTGTGTCCGTGAGTAAAAGATTGATAACCACTCTGGGCACTTGCAGTGTGTAAAAAATGGGAAACTATTTATGCAGACGTCCATGCTCCAGTAAGAAACTGCCGTTCAGTGGTGACCCTCTAGAGCTTCTATCCTGCCCTATGGAAACAGAGCCGGCTCATGACTCTTAAAATAGGAGCTGAAAATAACACTCTAATGCTGGTATATATACCTCTTTATTGGTTAGCCAGTGACAAAGCATTGCACTAAACATCGAGACGATGTCTTAATACATAGCGCTTATGTGGCGAATAGGAGAGCAAAAGGTGAGAACGATGGTTTGAGATGAGGCAGCGCTGCCTTCATCTGTGTAGTGAGATCGTATTTCTTAGTTGGGTAACGTCAGTGCACTCATTTTCTTTAGTCTAACCTTTACTGCATCTTACAGCTTTTGCCGGTGCAGGTGCTTCTTTACTGGAAACAACCTTTGATTTATCAAATAAAGTTGCCATTTTTAGTTTTACAAGCTTTGCTCTGGTCTTTTAGTCTTTTCTGAATCCGGAATGTCTGGCAGAAAGCATGTGTGTCAGAGTTTGTCCTCCATCAGATTTAATGGTACATTTCACCACCGACACCCAGAATCACAGGATAATAAACGTGTTTCAGTGCAGGTGAGCACTGCGAAATCAATAATTCTTAAGAGACACTTAACTCCTCCTTCTGCTCACTCTTGCTACTAGTGTATTCTTCAGCTGCTACTGCACTTGTTTCTGTGCACGTGTATCACCGTGCACTAGCAAGTGCCAGAACAATTCATTTGAGGCTTACAGTTGGCACAAACATTTGGTGCGTCCCGGACGTGTGAGCAAAAGGGCATGGTGCGGCAATTGCTTTCTTTCATGCCATATAGCATTGTGCCAGGCAGGCTTGACATATTCCCACTGTATAGATGCACTTAGACAAAGCAGGGAAGTTGGCATGCGAGTTCCTGGTTTTAGTCCCCCCTGGCACCAAAGAAGAAAGGGGGTTAACCGATGGGCCCGATTTTGATTAGTCATATCATAAGAAGCCAAGAAACACTGACACCAAGGACAACATAGGGGAAATTACTTGTACATAATAAATGAAATAAAGAAACGATAAATTAATGGAAATTAAAGTGGATGAACAAACAACTTACCGCAGGTGGGAACTGAACCCACAACCTTCGCATTTCGCGTGCGATGCTCTACAAATTGAGCTACCGCGGCGCCATTTTCCTATCCAATTTCTTGGGTATTTATGTGTCCTAGTAGAACCCTGGGAGTGTTAGCCAGCGCCACCACTCACAGACCTTGGCGGCGGACGTGGAACGTCCTTCTTGTCGCAGGCGCCACGAGAACGTGATGTTTTTGGGTGAAGGCAACTGGTCAATAAACCCACATATGCTACCTGAAGGCATCAATGTTGCTGGATTCGAGACCCTCCTTATGTAATCAACGAGAAGAAAGGGGGTTAACCGAGGGGCCCGATTTTTATTAGTCATATCATAAGAAGCCAACAAACATAGACACCAAGGACAACATAGGGGAAATTACTTGTGCTTAATAAATGAAATTTTATTTGACGATCTAGGGAGCTCTTCTCAGCAAGCCCAGCGAACTGCAGAGACCAGTGGAGGCCTGGACTGAGGGACCCACCGACCACCCAAAACTACCAAAAAAAAAATAAAGTTTATACTATTACTAGTTTTTGACACCATGCGTAGGCTTTCTACTTTTGAAGTGGCAAGGTTTTGTCTCTCCTCTTTGGTGTACGTGGAAGTGGCCTTCACGTGGGTACGACTTTTATTATCACCAGTTCTGTTTTTCAATTTATTCTGTTTATATACTTGTTCTTTCACTAATAAACTAGTATTTATTAGTCAGTGCTTGCATCTATACCTTACTAAATCCTTCTTATGATATTACTAAATCCTGTCTCACTTAGTGTGGCTTTGTCTGCAATGAAGTCACCAACTAGCTCAATTTCCCTTGTTGAAGCATTGCCTCGTTATGTCAAAAGCTGTTTTGCCAGATGAAGTGAAACCAACCGTGCCACATGTCCAGCTGTAGAATGATTGTGCGGACAATGTTTGGCTGATCTTTCAACAGGCTTGAGCCAGCTACTTTGAATAAAACAGCACGAATGAAAAAAAGGGGAAAGACAAGGTGAAGCCCTGGCTCCAAACTATTTGCTGTTGCCAACGGGTACTTATTTATCATGCCTGCATTACATACCAGCCAATCACAGTCAGTCTTCTTTCTCCCAGAGCATGTACACTGTCTCTTGCAACTGCACCATCTCTGCAGCCTCATTAGTTTTGACAGCAAAGCTGTTAAGGGGGACTCACAGTGGTGAAGGCCGACAGAGTGTGGCTGCGTGACCCGTATTGAATGTGAATTAAAGAACCAGCAATGTAGCTTGCATCAGAATCCCTGAATTTGCTTTGAAATGTAATTCTGAAGAGGTATAGAATGAAAGTTACCTTGCATATGCCTCAGTGGAACATACTATCTGAGCGTTTATCTTGGCTCGTTCCTGACATCCTATTTAACCATCTCCAGTGGGCCAAAATCGACAAACATATCGCATATAGGCCTTCTGGCTAAAATTGCACAACTAGAGTCCATGCACAAATAGTGTCTCGTCAGCGTTGGCTTCAGTGTCCATGGAACTGAGGGGATCTCTCTTTCTGATAATCTAGGTCTCAGCCCATCATTGCCAGCCCTCCGAATGGTCTTGCTAGAATGGCGTCGAGACCTATGCTGCTGTTGCCCCCTAAGAGGCATCACTTTACATTCAATTTCTCAGAAGGCACCGCATCTATTAATGAAATAGATAGCATTGAAGAAATTATTGGTAAGGAAAGAGCTTAGGTTTCTATCATTTTAGAGGCAAAACACTGGTATCTTTTCAAAGCTAGAATATACTGAAACGTATGAAAAGGATCAGGTAATGCGAAGGAATTGCATTAGATATAGCGAAGCATTTTGAAAGTCTTGGGTATATTTCAAATACTTGCAAGAGCAGATCCCTAGGACCAAAGAGTGTGAGAACTCTTTTATAGACTTTAATGTACTTGATGCACAAGCTGCTGAGATTGGCATACATCTGCAATTCTCCTTTCTTTTGTGCAAGGGTTGTGAAACCTTGAAGTATGGATCTGTTCATTGTGCACCTTGAATTTATTTAGACATGTACGTTTATTTAGCCAGCTCAATGCTAAGATCTCTTATCTTTTCAACAGCGCATTCAGGCGGGTTTACGTCGCGGACTACACTAACCCCCGCAACAGTTTTTCGAGCTGCGTGCATTACAGGCATGTGCATTACAGGCATGATGGCGTCTACTCGCCAACATAGCCCCGCCTCCCCGCCGCCCCTTGTTTCTTTAAGCAGAGAGGGATAGACATGAGCTTTGAGGAAGCAGCATGTGCTGGATTCTTGGCCATTATCACCTACTAAATTTATCGCAAGAAGTGCGCGCTGATAAAATATTATGCCCTTTGTTCATTAATTCGGTTCTATGTGCCATCCCTACAGAATTAAAGGGATGCTGAAACAATTTTGAAGGTTGTGTACAAATGCATCGAGTTGGTAGGATAGGTCCTTCTGATCACCAAGAGATATTTAAGTTCTCTGCGTAAAGTGAATAATTTATTATTGCATTCTCAACATCTGCATTGTCAAGGGATCACAACATCACCACTTCCGGTGTTTTCAGCAGCCTTTGCTCATTTTAGGCAGAACGGGCGAGTGATGTCACTCAAGCGAACAATGTCACTCAAAGGAATGTTTTAAACAAGCAGCCCCATTAAGCTTATATTAAATAGCATACTCACACATACTGATTTGCTTACTTGTAGAAATAAATACAGAAATAAACATAGTAAAAATAAAGAAGTTAGAGATGTAGATGTTTCTTAAAACCAATGACACACTTCTGCTTGAGAATGCAAATCATCTGCTAAAGCTGTTGTCTGTACATGTGCATTTGCGCATGCATGCGAGGAAAGGAAGGGAATAACGAATTTCTTTGAAAGGTTGGCTCTGGTAAGAAGTGGTGAGCAGCAGGTTGGGGGGGGGGGGGGAGGGGAGTGGGGCAAACAATGCGACAAAGGTCAACTATGTTATAGTGGTGATAGCAGCTTATGGGATGTGGAGGCGTTCTCACATGAAAAATAGGTACAATAATACATATCTTTTTTGGTAGCAGAAACGTGAATAGTTCTAGCACTATGCTGTGCTCATCTTCTTGCATTGGAGACACGTGCATGGAGTAAGCTGCAGCGACTGCACGCTCTGGAAAATGTGAGTGCATCCATGTAACTTGTTGAGACTGCCATCATGACAGTAGTGAGATGAAATGTGTAAGAGAGAGATGTGGTGACACAAAGTTCAAATTAACCGCAATACATGTGTCTAAGGAGGCAGGACATGACCATGGCGTCAAGGTACAAAACTGGGAGGGGTATGCCATGGCTTGAGACTAGGGCAAATTTTTTTTTGTAGCTGCTCCAGCTACGATACTCCAGCTCTGCTTTTTATCCTGTTCATTTCCCCCTTGCACTCGTCGAGGACGTTCACTGTTCTTCTTGGTCCATCACACCTGTTCAACCATTTGCCCGCCCATGACGAAGAGCCCGCCCATGACGTCGGACTCTTCCGGCAAACTCCGCCTTTAATATTGTCAGATCGCCCCTTCATACGAGGCAACCACGTGGCAATTTGGGAACCTCAAGTCTATGCAGTTCCCACAGAAGTCCTCGACACTGTCCCCTTTCATCAACTAGGGGCTTTCCATGACGGCCAGCTTCTCAGCTCTGGGTGGTCGAACAGCCGAAGGTACAAACATAATTGTTTGACCATTAATCTTGAGTGACGCTGATTTAGTTGCCAGCGTCCAGGCCTTGAAAAAACGACGAAGTGAGAATAGCGCTCCACAGTCGCACGTCTGCCGGTGAAGCATCCTTTGTCTCGAGGGACCACCAGGAAATGCAGAGCGACCACCACAAAGGCAGAGGTCTTGTGTGTTAAGCCAACATCGTTCAATCTATTGCATCTGTTCATTTGGTCATGTTCATTACATTTGAAGCAGGCCATACCTATACTTTTTCAAGGAGACAGACATTTAAAGACTTTTTTTACAGATGATCTGGAAGGGTGAGCACATGTGTATGAGCTTGTACTCGCAAGTAATTACTGAGAATGTTCTTGCTATTACCAAATCAGCCAATAACTGCTGTGGATGCAGCTGCTTGCGATGACAATGCACGACGACATTGCGAAAGTGAGAGCAAGCGACTTCCCATTTTTTTGACACGAGATTGTAACTTCTGCATGCAGTGCAATAATATTTGGCTCAAGTACTCAGGAGCCTCACTACCAGATGGACAATCTTTTGTTATTATCTTCAAAACGCGTTTCAGCAGCCCTTTAAGCCACAGGATTATGCGCAGGCTTGTACATATTACATAAAAAAAAAAAAAACGTTACCGATTACAAATAATTGAATTCTGGGCTTTCACGTGCCGAAACCACGATCTTATTGTGAGGCACGCCGTAGTGGGAGACTGCGGATTAACTTTGACCTCCTCGGGATCTTTAACATGCCCCCAATGCACGAGACACGGGCATCTTTGCATTTCGCCCCCATCAAAATGCGGCTGCCGCGGCCGGGATTTGATCCCACTACCTCGTGCTTAGCAGCGCAACACCATAGCCGCTAAGCCACCATGGCGGGTACCAATTACAATAACCTCACACAACAATCCAGGGAAAAGAGGTGGAAGTCGGGAGATGGAAATTCAAGACGATGAGCAAAACGAGAACAAGGTGAAAGCAAAATGAGAACAAGCTGTCCCCTTGTTCTCGTTTTGCTCATCGCCTCACACAACAATGTAATTGATTACAGCTACCAATTACTGCCCTATGAAAGTAATTGAAGAATTACTCAATATTAAACAACTATTTCGAGGCTGCTATACTGAACTGTGATAACATTGCACAGATACCGTATTCAGAACAAGCTGGCCTGGCACATTTAATGTGTCCTCTGCAACCCTTCACACACTGCTTATCTTTACTAACAATCATTTTCAAAAAACTTCACCAGTCATATTCCCTAGTTTTTGCTATTAAGACATCAGCAGCGATGCTGAAAACTTGCTCTATGTGTGCTCTGGTAAATAAGAAGACGTAGTAACATACGGACATCTAGCACACAAGAGTGTCATTGCTCGGCGTCTGGGTCCTTTGTGAAGCCTAGTGCTTTACTGTTGCTAGGTCTTGAAGACACTCCGTATTGGGCTAATGAAAACCAATGAAAATCGTCCATAGCTCATATAGCAGGCAAATGTGAAAAGAAATGTGGAGTTCAGTTTTCTAGCATTGAAAGAGTACTTTTCCGTGTTTAGGTTGGAAAAGAAAAAAAAATGCTCTCACATAATAGGTTGCTTGGTCTCGCCTGTGGCTTTTTTCCTTCTTATGACGTCAACAATGATACTACAGCAGACGTGACAGCCCACAGACACTAGCCATTGAGTGATGGTTTGTGACCATGAATTGTGCTCACACATGCACACCATTCCAGAAATTCTAGGAAATATGGAAGTGGTGGTTCTAAAACAGTCTTTGCGCTTAAAGCTTGAACATCAAGTCTGAGTACTGCTACCGGTATACATCCATTTTGTCCACATGTACTATCACTGCACAAGTACTGGCCGAGAGCATCACTACATACATCTTACTAACACCATCTAGAAGCCCATAGGCTGTTCTAGACACTACCGTATCAGCAAAAAGACAACCTTTAGCACCAACTGTAGCACTTCAGGTATTGATTACCTTACACCAACCTGCTGTCATCTAATATGTGCACCAGCTTTCTGTAGCTGTGTTACCACTAATTTTACAATAGGTGAGTATCCGCAAATATTAGTTCAGTCTGAGAACAACTCAACCATACCTGCTGCATGACTGCGAAATAGAATAACTGGTCACCTTACTGTGCTTTGCATCAAGCTTGTGCTGTCCAGCGAAACTACATCGACGTTACCAAACAACTACTTCGATACTGCAAGAAACTGCATCGACACTACCAAGTCCACGCGCATGTGCACGAATACCCTGATGAACATGTTGTGCGGACTTATGCGGACTTTCAACAGGCAGCGAAAACAGCACACGCACCTGCAAACTTGTCCGATGGCGAGGTGTGCGTTAGATGGTGACAATTTTCTCAGACAATCAAATGAAGCCAATATGCTTAGCAAATAACGGACGATGCGAACGGAAATCAAGTGAGAACAGAAGCAATAACTCTGGTTTGAATTTCATTTTTCACCATGCCCTGAAGGAAGGACAATGTTGGTCATATGGAGCCGTATGCCGATAAATCATGTCGTCAGATAAGATTAACGTAGATACTGGCCTTGCCACGAAGGTCGCGGCAGGTTGGCGCAAGGGACAATGACTGTTTGCTTACCTCTCGGTATGACGCGTATGCAAAGATTCGCACAAGTATCGATGCAAAACTTTCTAGTGGTTCCCAAAATACTTGTAGCGTCGACTGCGTTATGAATAACAGCACAAGAAAGCTTCGAGCCTCAGCTACTTCAACTTCGAAAGTCATACAGGAAGCCGCCATGATACCTTTCCTACAGGAAGCAGGTGGCGCTTCGAGCCGCAGAAAACCGAAACAGAAACTATTTTTTCATCAGTTTGCAGTATTGTGAACTCGAATATTCTAGTGGGCTAAAGTTGCAGCAAGTATCTCAATACGCTGTCAGTGCAAAAGCGTCCATCTCTGGCGAAGCGTTCACTACAGAGTGTGATTTGCCGAGCACGGGACGATGCCGGCAATCTAATATGCTCGGACTAGCCTAGCTACGCTGCCGCGAAGCTACGAATAAAACAAGACAACCGGGCCACATGCGATACTGAGGTACATTTCTTTATTGATCGTTTCTTTAAGTACATAACCACTTATAAGTCACGAAGGCGCATGATGTTAGTTGATGTTGTCAGTTGCTTAATGTCATCTGCTCGAGGAGGCATGCACAAAATAAAGACGAAGAAAGGGGGAGGGAGTACCATTAAATTGAAAGCACATTCAACACGTTTAAACTAACCTGTGTAATAGCTTAATATTGTTGCATGGTGCTGTGGAATGACACTTAACACTGATAAAAGCATATTACTTCACTTGACGTGTAAGAAATCAGTGATACTTTGTACATATTACTTAGATTCAGCACCTTATGCAAGAGAAAGCAGCTGCAAATATCCAGAGGAAAGCTTCTAGATTAATATCAGCATCTCATTACACCACGTAGATAAGGGCAATTAAGGAACTGTTCAAGCAAAGAATAAAGGAATATCAAGAGCGCTCACAATACTTTTGAGATTTTCGATGTGTCCATCAGCATAGGTGCCAACATTCTCCATATGTATGCTCAACCTGTTTGCTACTTGTACCTCTTAATGTACTGTCATCCCAATCAACAAGCATTATGTCATTAGTGCATACCTCTAGTACCTAATTGAAGGTTTGTTTGAGGATGTTTGTCTGAATTGTGCAAAGAAAATGAACTAATTAGTCTGATGCCATGGCAGACACAACACAAGTACACAACCGGAGTGCCTGTCAAATGTCTCAAGTTCACACAAATGATAGGATACCAGGAACAGTAATGCTCAGGAAATTTTAATAGAAAAGGTTACTGAAATTTCTGCACTAAGTACCAAAAACACTGCCTTTTAATTATAAGCCTCTGAATCACAACGTGTCATGTGGGCCAGATGGCAAAACATCACAGAAGGATTTTTCTGAGTGTGAAGCAGATATAGACAACTAAGATTCCTCTTCCTAGGAAACACCTATTGAAGGAATGGCTTCTAAGGAAGCCTGTGCCAGTATCGAAATAATCAAGAAACAGCACTGAATAATGAAGAATAATGCAATGAAAAGATGATATCGAACTAGCTCAGAGAATCAAAAAGTGACCAACAGTGCCGGCCTGCCTGCTGGAAAATGTCTTGCAGCATTTGGATGGAGCTTTCATAAATGACCTTCTGACTCGGCCTTTCTTCTGAATACTACTACGGCTTCCCGAAAAATTGACCATCGCGGCAATTCAAGAGGTCGGGACAACACCATTGTAGCAGTTTCAAGCTGTCTTTCACTTACACTGTCTGACATCACCAATTCAGGTCACCTGACAGCGAACATTTTCCGACATGTCAGCAACTACGATATTTGGTAAGGTTATTAAGCAGACTAAGAAGTGTGGCAAAAAGGTGGAGGCAGAAGCAGTTCTTTTGAACAAGTGACTGAGCTTTCAACTTTGCATGGCTTGGGTGTGCGGTTATGTCCTCGTCATATCTAAGTTTGTACTGGGTGAACACTGTATTTCCGATAGAGACGCCAGATCAAAATGACACAGTGGCGTGATCACGGAAGTGGACAGACAGCACAATGGTTTTAAAGCATGGCTTCAAGCTAAGTACTAAGTCGTAACTTCGGTATTGCCGAAAATTTTCAAGGTCAACAAGATCAACAATGGACATGAAAGGCCGAATTAGGTGGCAGTAGTATTAAAAAAGGCCTATAAAGTTGTGAAGTTGTTACGCTGTTGTTAGACAAGTGCTTGTCCTGCCTTCTTTCTTGTGTTTCGTTTGTGTGGGCGCAGCCCAAGAATGGATAGGTTCCAACTTGCCTGCTTTTCAAAGGAAGAACTCTGATAATGTTTGCAAGGGCACAGAAAAAACCCTTCAAGTTAAATGTTCATAAGCTACGCATGCACAATAAAACTTATACATACTGCAAGGGATCTAACACAGTCGGGACATACGCCATATAGCTACAGAAGAGACAATGATTACGCGTGAACAACAAACCTCATTCCTCGGTGTTATATCGGCTTCAGCTATCATTTACTAACATACACAGTCTTCTGTCTAAACGTAATCTAATGCGCTTTTTTGTAGAAGGTAGCTGTTCTGACATTCTTGTACTAACAGAACATGGCTAAATCTCGAAATACATAACAAAAAAGTGTTTGAAGACGGCAAACAGTACAACATATACCGGCGCGATCGAATGAAAAAATGACGTGCAGCGTCTTCATTGCAGTTAACAAGAAGTATTTGTATCTTCAGTTGTTAACAGAAACTCGGCATTTGAAATTGTTTGGGTCGCATGTTCACCACCGTCCACACAAATATTACTAGGGGCAATATTACTATCGTCCGCCAGATTCTGGCCCTTCGTTTGGAGATCAGCGCAGGGAAAGTATATATCTGGCGGCTAAACACTGTCCTGTCAATAATATCTTTTCAGTGATTTTAACTTTCTGCATATTGACTGGCACCTCTTGTCATCCTCTTGCCATGCTGTGAAAGATTTTATCACCACAACTTTCGATTACAATTCGTTTGAAGTCGTTAACCAACCCACTCGTGGTTACAACATCCTCGATCTCCTATTAAATAACGATCCTGATTCCGTAAGACCGATTTCACATATCAATGGCTTTAGTGATCACAATGTGTTAAGGTTGCAACTTAACGTCCCGCTTACCTTTTCAGGAGTCAATCAAAACGTTCATGACTATAACAAGGCCAGCTTTAGTGAAATAAATGCTGAGTTAGAGGTATTTTTTAATCCGACATTTCTGTACTTCTTTTCGTCTCGCTGTGTAAATGACAACTGGATTCTTTTGGAAGACAAAATCTCGCTTCTGGCGGACAAGTATGTTTCCTTAATTAAAATAAGTAATGTAAAGCGAACCCATGGCTTAATCAAAAATTCATACATTTACGAAATAAAAAGAAACGTCTTTACAATGCCCAAAGCACCTCCAAAGTCTGTCCTCTTGGGCAAAATACACAGAATATTTAAAAGCATACTGTAGGGCTATAAAAACAGCTAGAAATGAACTACTACTCGCATAACCTGCCTTCTCTCTTGAAGTCTAACCCTAAAAGTTCTGGAGAACGATTGCTGCCAATGGCGTGGGCAGCAGTGTTTTTTTACAACGCGATGGCCTAACACGACTTTCTGACCAAGAGTATGCATCAGAACTCATTGGTTTCGTTTCATGTGTTTTCACTTCAGAAATAAAACCAGTGTGCCATCTGTTCTCGAAACAGACTTTCGTTTTATGCAGCTGATTGAAATCTTGATGGAAGGCATAATTAAGCTATCTACATTTACTGGCGTTGAGAACATAAATTTTAAAGTACCCCTGAAAAATTCCTCTTACGTTTCAGGTCAAATATTATTCCAGTTATTTAAGCAGTCATTAACATCTGGACAATTACCGGCCGACTGTAAGATTGCTAAGGTCATTCCCATATTTAAAAATGGAAGTCGGCAGGCAGCTGGAAACTACTGTCCCATTTTGCTGACGTGTGTCTGCTGCAAACTTCTCGAACACATCATTTCATCATACCTTTACAACCACCTTCAGTCCAACAATTTCTTTTTCACTAACCAGCATGGATTTCGGAAAACTTTATCGTGCGAAACCGAAATACTTGAATTAACCACAGATCTGCATTACAACATTGACGATAACCTTCAAGCTGACTGCATCTTTCGAGACTACTCTAATGCGTTTGACCGGGTAGCACATTGCTGTCCTATGGCAAAATTGTTACCCCTTGGAATTAATTCACAGTTTACTTTGTTGCGGATTAGGTACTATTTATGTTGTCGCCTTCAATTCACAGTCGTAAATAACGTTTCTTCTTCCTCTGTGACGTAATATTTGGTGTACGACAGGGTAGTGTCCTGGGCCCCTTGCTATTTTTAATTTACATTGACATTAACGCTAAGATAGCTTCCAGTATAAGGCTTTTTGCCGATGAATGCATTATCTACCAGGTTGTTAAAAAGCTATTGACAATCTTACCCTTCAAAACGTTCTTAACCCTAATAACTCCTGGTGTGATAAGTGGCTAATGATCGTTAACTAAAAGCAAGGTAGTTTCTGTCAGTCGTAACCACTCTACATCTACATTCCCTTATTCTAGAAATCATACAATCTTACCTTGCTTCTTCATACACCTACCTAGGATAACTCCTACCCTAACTACATAACTACCATTTGCGCTAAGGCATCTAAACGCTTGGCTATTGCATCATAATTTGCATGATTCTAACTTTATATGTACATAAATTAGCCTATACAACTTTTGTTTGCCTGCAGTAGAATGCGCTTCAGCAGCTTGGTCTCCTCATCAGAAATACCTGCTAAGATAGAGTCGATCCAAAATAGGACCACTCGATTTATATAATCTAACTACGACCGCCATTTCAGTGTTACTAACCTTAAACGAGAACTTGACCTCCAGCCGTTGGATACCCATCGCTCTGTTTCACGTTTATGTCTACTGTATGCCTGTAAAAACGTTCATATCCTACCGTCTCGTCGCCTATCAATTTTCCCTTCTACCTGTACATCACAACATCTCCATAATAACCTGAGCATCACATGATTTCTGGAAGCACTCGAGCTTTTAATTCATCTGCACTACCAAGCGCCATTGCACTTTGGAATGGGATGATCTTCCCTAGGCCATCGTCACGACCACCGACCGTAACCACTTTTGTGAACAACTTGGAGGGCATTCTCTTGTATTAGATACCGGCTAGATCTGTATAGTATACTAATAACGCTCCAGTGCTTTTATTTGTTGTCTGCTGAGATAACTCAGTTTTTTCATCTGAGCCCCTTCACTCAATGCTTCCTCTGCGATTCAAGGACGGGATATCTCATTTCAGTGGATACCAGCTTTATTGTTGGAAATGGCGCAGATAAGACAGCTCGGACATAAAACAAAGAAGACCGCTGCGTCCCCATTCCTCTCTCAAGGACCGACGCTGCGAGATAGCTTCGCATTCTAGCACACACGCTCTCCTTAGCAGGGCGGAATACCACTGTTACGTTTCGCTTCCGACGTGCGGTATAGCCGGCGCGGATGCAACGGACGCCGGGGCTTCGTTCAAAGCGGCGGACATTTTGGCCAGTTCAGCGCTGCCGCAACGCCTCCCGCCAAGCGCGTGCAGGCATGTTTCAATGCCACGTGTCTTCGTGTGTGTGTGTGTGCATGTTGGTGCCCACGCTTGTCAAAGCGCGGCAGCCGGGGAGAGGAGCTCCCCAACTGTGAAGCGAGGAGGTCTGACCGGCGCCGGCCCGGCGGATGCGTCACTTCGTGTCTCAATGTGTCCGTGCGCCGCCGTCACGGGCGCCTCTCGCAAGCCGTTCCTTCTTGCCATCGACTCCGAGAGTATAAAAGCAGCTGACCCCCGACGCCAAGAGAGAGGCTTCGAATTCTTCCGTCGAATAACGTGCTCTCCCGTCTCTCCACTTCGGTCGACCTGACCGGCCGCTCTTTTGCGATGCTATAATAAACAAGTTGTTCTGTTAGCAGTCGACTCATCCTTTGCCAGGACCTTCGGATGCTTTCAGCTCTGCCCCAGGTCGCCAGGCCAACGCTACCCTTGGGGCTTGCGACCCAGATGCAACAACTGGTTGTCAGCGGTGAGATCGCGACGACGGAGGCCAGCAGCGAAGATATGCGGTCGACTGTATGCTGAGCAGCACAACGATCATCCGAGAGCAGTGCAGCGAGCCCTGTGTGATGACTGGTTGCCTGCAGCGGAACGACTGCGCTGAATTCTTGGCTGCGAGGTTGGTGAGTGCGGGACTTTCTTCTTCTGAGTTTTGCCAGGCTTTTGTTAGTGTCAGAAACAGAGCTGGTAATTGTGGTTGTCGTTGCTGCCGGGTTAGTTTGCGGCAAGACAATAGTAGGCAGTAGAGAAAGCAGCATTCAGAGCAGCCATGGATTGGAAGTCGTTGCGCAAACCAAAATTGCTGGAGCTTGCAAGAGAGTTGGGTGCGGATGTCTCAGACAAACTCAGAAAACCAGAACTGCTAAGGGCTATTCTTGAGTTAGAAGCTGAGGATGACGAGCTGTCGGAATGCCTTGAGACCATTGAGGAGAGGGAGACGGCAAAAAGACAGGAGCGCGAACGTAAAGAACAAAAAGAGAAAGAAAAAGAGGAGCGCGACCGTCAACACGCTTTGGAAATGAAGCGTCTCGAGGTAGAGATGGAACGCGCTCGTAATGGAAGTCAGGCACACGGTGCAGGAGAACGAGTATCGGTCAGAATGACTGTCCTGATGCGGCCGTTTAAGCTTGGAGAGGACATTGGTTTGCTCCTGGTTAACATTGAGCGAACGTGCGAGAAGCAGGGGTTCTCTCGGGAAACGTGGCCACAGCGCTTGCTCACTTTGTTACCCGGCGAGGCGGCCGACGTAGTCGCTCGCTTGAAGAGAGAGGAGGCAGAGGATTTCGACCAAGTGAAATCGAGTCTGCTAAATAAGTCAGGCTGTCAGCGGAGGCGTTCCGTCGGAAGTTACGGGAAAATGAGAAAGGCAGAAGTGAGTCATATACAGAGTTTGCCTGCAGGCTTATGTCAAACATGCAGGAGTGGCTCAAAGCAGAGAAAGCGTTTGGTGACCACGAGAAAGTTCTGCAGCGTTTCGGGCTGGAACAGTTTTATAGTCGGTTACCTGAGAACGTGCGGTACTGGGTCTTGGATAGGCTAGACGTTAGTACGGTGGCTAAAGCCGCCGAGCTAGCCGAGGAGGTTGTGACACGTCGGGCTCGCGGAGCTAAGGACGGTAAAAAGGGTGAATTTGGCTCCAAGTTTGAGAGGCCGAAGTTCACACCCATGAGAGCAAGGGGGGACACACGTAGTGCGGATGCGAGTGAAAGCAGTCCGACCGAACGTAAGGAGACGGCGGCAGCCGAAGCCGAACGCAGAAAGCGGTTCGAGACGAGGCAAGGGCGCGTGTGGTATACGTGCCAGAAGCCGGGTCACTTTTCGGCGCAGTGTCCAGAAACAAAAACAAAAGTCGTGTTTTTGTCATTATGCAGCACTGACGAGAACATGAAGCTTCTCGAGCCTTACATGCGAGACCTCCTCGTGAACGGGAAAGAGTGCCGAGTGCTTCGTGATTCCGCAGCTAAAATGGATGTAGTCCACCCCTCTTACGTAGAACCCGATATGTTCACGGGCGAGTGCGCATGGATCAAGCAAGCCGTGGAAGCTCATAGCGTGTGTCTGCCCGTAGCAAAAGTGCTTATTGAAGGACCTTTCGGAGCGCTTGAGACGGAGGCCGCAGTGTCATCTATGCTGCCCCCCCAGTACCCGTACCTATTTTCGAACAGGTCCGATCACCTCCTGCGCGAGAAGGGGCTTTTGTTTGGTGAGGCTAGCGTTCAGGCCTTAACCAGAACGAGAGTTCGGGAGCTCGCTGCAAAGGCGGTAGTTGCGGGGCCGACGTTGTCGAACAATGAGAGAGGGTCGGAGGCGCGGCAAGCTGATATTCAGAGCACGTCCGAACTGAATAAAAGTGATCCTGTAGCGTTGAAGGCACCAGATGCTGGAGAGGAAATGCCCGACACGGGAAAGTTAGAAGAGCTATCTGCAGATTTGCTCATCGCGCCTACGTCAGATGGACTTAGTAGGTTGCTAAAAGTCAGCCGGTCGGCTTTGATAGCCGAGCAAAAAAAGGATGGCAGCCTAGAAAACATGCGCTGCAATGTCAAGGAAGGTATCGCCAAGAAAAATTTTCGTTTTGTGGAAAGAAGTTGGGTCCTGTACCGGAAGTATCTAGACCGCAGGGGAGTGGAGTTCGATCAGCTGATCGTGCCTCAGTGCTACCGTCAGGATCTGTTGCGCTTGTCGCATGGGGGTTCGTGGTCCGGACACCTAGGAGTTAAGAAGACTAAGGACCGTCTCTTGCAAGAGTACTATTGGCCAGGGTGTTTTCGTGACGCAGAACACTTTGTGAGGACATGTGACACCTGTCAGCGGGTGGGCAAACCAGCGGACAAATTGAGGGCGCCGTTGAAGTTGGTACCTATCATTACGGAGCCCTTTAGACGGCTCGTTATTGATACAGTGGGACCTCTGCCGGTAACAACTACGGGGTACAGACACATTTTGACTGTGATCTGCCCAGCGACAAAGTTCCCCGAAGCAGTGCCGCTTAAAGAACTCAGCTCAGTTGAGATAGTCAATGCACTACTGTCCATATTTGCGCGAGTTGGTTTTCCTGCGGAAATCCAGTCAGATCAGGGCACAGTGTTTACTAGCGCTTTGACGACAGCCTTTCTCGAAAGGTGCGGGGTAAAGCTGTTACACAGCTCAGTGTACCACCCACAGCCGAATTCCGTTGAGAAGCTCCACTCTGTCATGAAGCGCGTGTTGAGAGCATTGTGTTTTGAACAACAAACTGACTGGGAGCTGTGTCTGCCTGGGGTGATGTTTGCATTAAGGACCGCGCCGCATGCGGCTACGGGGTTTTCGCCAGCTGAGTTGGTGTACGGTCGCTCGCTGCGGTCTCCGCTTCGCATGCTTCGAGACGGATCACTGCCCTCTACAATGGCTGCAGACCATCTCTTCCAAAAATGGCCGCCTCCTGCGCTGGAGCCTAGCTTTGCAACAATATTCCTTTGAGGTGCGTTACAAAAAGGGGAGTCTCAACGGTAACGCCGATGGCTAAGGAATCAGCCTCAAAGTTGTTTGTTACTGATGTTTTTCTTCCTGAGGGAGGATTTTTAACATATTGCTTTTGTTTAGTGTTTCAAAGTCATGACGTGCTTTCTAGTGCAATTTTCCAATTTGTGGACGCGTTCTGAGTGCTGCTAGACTACTGTAAGGAACTAGGCAGCAGTATAAAAGGGGAAAGAGCCTGGCGTGGCTTAGTGAGGGTTGTGTCGTGCTTGCTGACTGAGCGGTTGAGTTTCGGCGTAGTTCTATCGCTTGCTGGGAACGAGAACAAAAATGGCAACTCTCCCGAAGTCACTTTGCAGTGTCCTGTGTGAACCTGAACGTGAGAACGAGGCCTTCTCGGTGCGCTGCACCCAAGAAACGCCGAGGGACGACCGACTTCGGTTATGAGCATCATCGAGCGACATCCCTCCGGACAGCGGATGCAGTCCCCTGACCATCGGGATCTCCTTCTCCCGGCGGGGCGGTCTGTTACGTTTCGCCTCCGACGTGCGGTATAGCCGGCGCGGATGCAACGGACGCCGGGGCTTCGTTCAAAGCGGCCGACATTTTGGCCAGTTCAGCGCTGCCGCAACGCTTCTCGCCAATCGCGTCCAGGCATGTTTCAATGCCACGTGTCTTCGTGTGTGTGTGTGAGTGTGTGTGCATGTTGGTGCCCACGCTTGTCAAAGCGTGGCAGCCGGGGAGAGGAGCTCCCCAACTGTGAAGCGAGGAGGTCTGACCGGCGCCGGCCCAGTGGATGCGTCACTTCTTGTCTCAACGTGTCCGTGCGCCGCCGTCACGGGCGCCTCTCGCAAGCCGTTCCTTTTTGCCCTCGACTCCGAGAGTATAAAAGCAGCTGCCCCTGGATGCCAAGAGAGAGACTTCGAATTCTTTCGTCGAGTAACGTGCTCTCCCGTCTCTCCACTTCGGTCGACCTGACCGGCCGCTCTTTTGCGATGCTATAATAAACAAGTTGTTCTGTTAGCAGTCGACTCATCCTTTGCCAGGACCTTCGGATGCTTCCAGCTGTGCTCCAGGCCGCTAGGCCAACGCTACCCTTGGGGCTTGCGACCCAGATGCAACAACACACATACAAGGCGCACCAGACTGCAAGGACTAAAACCTTCACTGCAACTCAGACTTTCGTGTGGAGTGCACGGACGCGAAGCGTCTCTTCTGCGTCGATTGTGGCTGGAAGTTGCGTTCACGAAAGCTTATTCAGCACTAATTGCAATGGCTGATGGTTCTGCATGTGATGTTTGCGGATGCGAGGAGAACATTGGCCACTTATTGTGCCACTGTCCTCAATTTCGAGAATAAATACAATCTTTGTCCAACATACCGAGGAAACTAGATCATAGTGGTCTGAGCGAACAGACATTACTAGAGCACCATCCTCGCCGGTCATCGGCTCATAAGGCGGTGAATGCACTTATGTGCTTTCTGAGAACGTCTGGATTGCACGGGCTGTCCGTGGATGTCTCTATAACCTCTCTCTCTCCCTTCTCCCTTCCCCCAGCGTAACTGGTTAACATCCATGCCTTCCTTATATTCCAATCTCTCTCTCTCTCTCTGACGTATTAAATAAAAAATAAATAAATGAAGTAAAAGAAAATAAATAAATAAAATAAATTAAACCTCTGAAGTTTTTTGAGGCATGTGGCAACTGTGTGAACTTCTGATGTACAAAAAATGTAGACATTGGAAACAACTTGTCAAGTATGATCATTTGTTTCGTACCAAAGTGAAATTTTATTGCACAGAGTTAGAGATCTTGCTAAAAGGAAAGAAAAACTAAATGATGATTCCCCTAATTTTGGTATGCTGGAGAGTCAATACCCTGTGATTAAATTGTCTATGGCAGCTCTATCAAGTCATCGGGACGTAAGCCTAGGCAAGAAAGACTTCTTGCCAGTGACTACCACAGAAAAGGAGAAAGCACATGAAGCAGCATTGGCATGTTCTTACATGAACAAAAAAAAAACAAGAAAAGGTGGGTGTGGTGGCATAGGGCGAAAAAAAAAAACACACGGAGAAAGAGATGATGGACACACGATCATGCATCATGCATGCCAAGCAAGAGGTTGTGGTTTCTGCAAGTGTTTGCACAGGCCTTAAGACTGTACAGCATGCACGAAAAAATGATCCACAAGTAGACGACTCAATCACCTTGCTGTTGTTCTAGCCTTGCGAGCAGTAAGAGCAAGCTGCTTCATAAATATAGTTGAATTCGCAGTGCTAACTTGCACTGAACTACCTGTTGTATTCTGTGGTTTGGGAAGTGTGTCGGTTATCTCGAAGTGAAATGTACCATTAAATCTTATGGGGGACAAACTATGATACACATGAATTCAGGCAGATATTCAAGATTCAAAAAGACTAACAGAGCAGAGCAAAGCTTTGGCTTAACAAAGTGAGTAAAGTGACGTTACAGAAATAATAAACATGATTTCAATAAACAGGTGCAGGCAGTGCCGCCTGATCTCGTTCTGAGCTTTTGCTATCCTGTATGCGGCATAAGCGCTGCGTTTTATGACTCAGTGTTTAGCGAAATGCCTTTGCCAATGGCTAACCCCAAATTAAGAACTAAGAATGAAGTGTATGTGTCAGCATTAGAGTGTTCTCTTCAGCTCCTACTTTGGGACTCATGAGCCGGCCGTGTTTCCAAAAGGCCAGGTCCAGCTCCACGGGGTCACCACTGAACTGCAGTTTCTTACAGGAGTATGGACGTCTGCACAAAGTTTCCCGTTCTTTACACACTGCAAGTGCCCAGAGTTTTTATCTATATTCTACTAGCGGACGCAGGCGTACATTATCCTTTTCATTCAATAAACAGGTGTAAATATCGACGAAAAGCAATCCAACGTGTTAGTGTTTTCGATATGCAGTTCCGTGATCAATTGAAAGTTCCGGAATTGAAAGTTCCGTGATCAGGAAGGTTCAACAAAGTGACCGGCAAGGGGCCTCGCACACAATGTGTCACTTGGTTGGTCACCGTGGTTGCAGCAACTAGCCGCGCGCTCTGAATATCCAGTCCTCGGTGTTGTAACAAGCCTACCCCGCAGAACCACCAAAATAACATCGGGAAAAAAATGGCATACGGTGGATATATTTACCAGGTAAGCTGCATGATTCTGTAGCAATAGTAGGGCTAACGCGTGCATGCCAGTGAGGCACACCATCATCATCGTCGTCGTCCAAGCTCCGACCGCCCACTCGTCAGTGTGTGACAAATCACAACTGCCCATGCCAACATGCTGAATGCAGGTGACACATTGGTTGAACAACGTTTTATTCGCAGCTAGGTAATTTGGCATTCAGTAACAGTATATTTTCTCTACAATCCTGTACGGTCAAAAGCTCACGTGGTGTTCTTTGTTCTGATCAAAAAAGTTATTTCGTGGATCGTCCTCTCACTGTGTTTGCGCCTTTTGCTCGCTGCTGATTTCCGGCCGTTTCATGAAGGCGACTATAGCTTTCACATATAGAAAGCTGCACAAGAGCAGCACAATATGCTGAGCATACATTAATATGGGATAACTTAATAAACACATAATTATGCATTTACCTAATCTGAACAAGCAATCGCGCAAAACGACAGCGATAAACTTCGAGAAAAACTCCGAGCTGCGTAACTCGGTGCTCCCGGTATCGTCTGAATTTCGTTCAGTCAATCCTCTTGCGCACAACCTATGTACCAGAGAGTCTTTAAACTACCTTGATTCCTGTTGCACTAGATGCGGGCTTGACTACGGTGCGTGTACATACTACAATTACTTAGTGCCTCAACTAGTTAATTATCATATCAGAAGAAATCATATAGAAAAAATGGCTGTGGCTTAGCTAAGGTTAAGCCCAGGATGCGAAGCATACTAGCCTTTATTTTAGTTGTTGAACCACTGTTTAGCCTGGTGAACTGCTGTTGCTTGGCTATATTTGGTTCGGCTAGACGAAGAAACAACTCATGCGTTACTCCGCTTCGCCTTCAAGAGTGGAACGCGACAGCGTTCCCGTCGACCCGCCAAGGGGTGTAAGACAATGGGCTACGGCGCAGCGACTAGGCGCCCCGCAGTGGACGCGGTGAGCGTCGAGCAACTCAGCGTTCGGCGCGGCAACGAAGCTCGTTTCTAAGGCAACACCGCATTCACTAGAGGCGCTTTTGTACCGCTTTGAAGCATCGTACTCGTGGCTCAGTGGTAGCGTCTCCGTCTCACACTCCGGAGACCCTGGTTTGATTCCCACCCAGCCCATCTTGCAAGAGTTGAGCCAAAGCCACCTAGAAACAAGCGCAGCTGCTTATATACCGCCGCGACGCCGCGAGCGACGGCGCGAGTTGGAGCCCCGTTTCTCCTCTGTCGTGACGTCACGGTGTCACGTGGTCAGCCTTGAAGGCGACGCCGCGAGCGACGGCGCGAGTTGGAGCCCCGTTTCTCCTCTGTCGTGACGTCACGGTGTCACGTGGTATAGAAGGCGACATCGCCGCGCCTGAGGAGCTGGGTTGAGCTCTAGTAATATGCTTCGCATAAAAACTCAGTGCCATTCCACTCTGTGAAGAAGGATGACCAGCGAAGCTGTGTATGTGGGCCCCTTAATGGCGAACTGCACCTCCGCCGTGGGTCGGCCCGGCGTTGCACTATCTTCCGGATCGGTCCACACATGGGGAGTGCTTAACGTCTGCTTCACCTCCGCCGCGGGTCGGGCCGGCATTGCACTACCTCCGGGATCGGACCACATATGGGGAGTTTTTTGCTTACCGCGCCAACGACACAAAAATTTCCTTGGACGGTAGAGGTGGCAGCTATGAAACAGTGAGAGCGCAGGAGGCGTCAAAATTTCTGATGGCGTGCGGTTTTCAGTGGTAATGCGCTAGCGAAAATGTAAAGCTGTTAAGACTTGTCTGTTCGTTGTTGCAAGTGTTACTCGGCGGAGTTACGAGTTCGGACATACAGGTTAATTGTCTCAATCCGAGAGGTCCAGGTAACTTACAGGCCACCTGCACCCATGATATTCGCTGTACAAACATGGAAAGGATTAGAGGTGGTACGAACAAACAAAATGCATACAATGTCTAACACGTCCTCAAAACTGACTTATTTAAGGTACCGCAGCAAACCATGTTGGTTTGCTGCGGTACCTTAAAGAAATTGTCAAGTTCGGACAATTGACTCTGCTAATAATTAAGCAATATGAGGGTGGTTAGCACCAAGCAATAGCTACTCTTACGACATCACGACGTGAGGCATATACATGCCATCATTCGCGCTCGCCACTGCTGCAGGTGGCCCTGATATCCTTGTGGCTCATTGAAACTCACTGCACCGAGTCAAGAGGAATATCATGGGTGCAGGTGGCCGATAAGTTATCTGGATCTCTCGGATTGAGACAACGATCCTGTAGCTTCGAACTTGTCACTCCGCCGAGGGACACTTGCAAGAGCGAACAGAGAAGTCTTAACAGCTGTACATTTTCGCTAGCGCGTTACGACTGAAAACCACAGGCCACTGGAAATTTTGACGCCATCTGCTCTTACGGTTGCATAGCTGCCACCTGTATGGGCTACACCCGACACACACACGGCTGCACACAGTGTACGCTACAAGCTGCCATAAGTTGGGAGATCAAAGCTGAATATTATCGCTAAGTGCAACGCGTCTCAAGGGCTGGCAACTTTGGCCGATCCCTTCCTGTCACCAGTTTCAATGCAAACGTGTCATGGGGAACCTTTTCCTCTTGGGTTACAAGCTGAGCATCGGCTCGACCAGATGACATCTGCTGCTAAATTAAAGAAACACTGAAACGTGCGTAGTCTTAGTACAGCGCTTGTCCGCAATTCGTTAGTCTACGTAAGCCCATATAGGCAAAATTAGCTTTTAAAGCGAAACTTTCTTTGCCTCTTCCTTCGACTTTCCCACTGCTGCTGTGAGCTCGGGGGGGTGGGGGTGGTTCAGAGCGTGTATATATATATATGACAGACACGAGTAAGAGAGGAAAGGCAACGGGAGAAACTCGTTTTCACCCCACCCCGTCGTATGTGCGCAATGCCCTCTGGAGCTCCCTGGCAGTCACCACATTAGCCGCTTGACAGCTGTAATTATCCGTGACTCCAGTCAGAAGCATTGCAAAAACTGCGGGGCTTCCCTTTCTAGTAACGTGCGAGGCCAGAGGGGACGCAGATAGAACTGTAGAGAGGAGAAGAAGGAGAGAGGAGGAGAAGAGGGAGTTCCCTTATAAGAGAGGGGGGAGGTGACGTGAGAAGGCAAGGAAAGCCCACTACTATACGACAGCGGTTGCGGGGAAGCAGGATATGCTTAAATTCAAGGTGCAGTACAGTACGTTGCTGCTACTTGTGAAAAATAAGAGGCGTGTAAATATGTCAAGAGGACAAATTACGCAGGGCGTGCAGAAGGAGAGCCGCATTAATTAAAGCTCACCGCAGGGTGCAGGAGACACTGTGGAAACGGTCGACCATCAAATGAACACTTCTGCGCCCGCCGCGTTAGCTTTGCGGCTATGGCATTGCTAGAGGTAGTGGATTTGATCCCGATTGCGGCAGCCGCATTTCGATGGGGGCAAAATAGAAAACGCACGCGCATTTAGATTTTAGGACACCTTAAAGAACACCAAGGGGTCAAAATTAATCCGGAGTCCGCCGCTACGGCTTGCCTCATAATCCGAGTGTGGTTTTGGCGCGTACAGCGCCATGATCCAATTCAAGTTGAATAATTCTGCCACAATGCGTTGTGCCATGTCAGGAAAGGCCAATGCTCAACCCTCTCAGAAGTTATGAAATATGGCGCACAACAACGCCTCAAACAAACACCTCTCCCAGTGTGTTCTGTGTACTAAGCAGACAAACAGCAGTGGTGCACGCAAGGTAACGTTTAACACGAACTCACCACTGTCGTGTTAGCCTAAACGTCGAAGATATTAAGCTATAGCCGTCAACATTGCCGCTAATTATCGTCAATCAAAGCATCCAGCACGGAAAGCTTCGCTTACATCGATTCCCACAGTGCGTGGGATCTGCATACTTTTTTCCGCATAAATGTTATAAGCCTTTTTCTTTTGAATAAGTTATTGATTTTATGAAATAATTATCGAGGCCCTTGAACCTCGGTAAATAAATGGCTGACTGCATTATTTGCAGATCTTAGGATTATGTCACTTCATTGATTTTACTGTTCTCCTTATAATCGTCTTAGTGGGAAACGCACATGGTAATTATATTTTTTATTCTTTTAGTTGACACTCTGTACGCATTAGCCGAGAAGTGCCTGACCGCGTACAGTGTTGCTTTACAGACTGTGCTTGCATTTTATTTACAATTTAGCAACAATATTTCTTCTTCATCTTCTGCTTCTTCTTCTTCTTCTTGTTATCCTTCTTCTTATTATTATTATGACTACGTGATGGTGCAGCCAGATGAGCGGGAGGGCGCTCTTGTAAGCATGCGCCATTATGTGAATGCAAAAGTCGGCTGCAGATATACCGGGTGTTCCAGCGAACACTTTCAAAAATCTGCAAAAGTTGCCTGGGGCAGATATCAGAATTCTAGTTCATGAGGTGGTCTACTCGAAGCGGCGGACAATACTTGCACAATAAATTTAGATGCGAAATCAACAGATTCATAAAAATTCACTAATTAAGTTTTAACTAATTACATTATGGCCCATATTGCAATTTACAAATTCTAGCCGTGGAGTTCGCAAGGCAACAAATTCCAACAAATTTTCAAGATGACACCAGCTTCGAGATATAAATTCCCGAACGTTGCGGAGAAATGCATGGGCGCTCCAGTTAATTTCTTAACGAAACATCGTTTCATGCACTGAAGCACACAAGTAACTGAAACGCCAATGCATTTCTCCGGGAAGTTCGGGAATCTATATCTTGAAGCTGGTGTCGTCCGAAGAATTCGTTTCTAGTGGATCCGCCTTGCGAAGTCCAATGCTAGAATTTGTAAATTGCAATATGGGTAATAGGATAATTAGCATAAAAGTAAATTAGTGAATTGCTGTTAATTAGTAGATTTTGCATTTCAATTTTTTTACAATTAGTGTCTGCCGCTTCGAGCAGACGGGCTCATCAACTAGAATTGAGCTATCTGCCACAGGCAACCTTTAAAAAATTTGAAAGTATTCGCTGAAACACCCTGTTTACTCAAAGCAACAGATTTTGCTGCCAAAATTATTTACAACTGCGCCATCACATTTCTTCAGGAGTGCAGATGCACAACCCCTTATGCCTTGTATTGCTTTTGCGGTTTCTCATCTGTCTGCTTCTTTCCTTTAACGGTGTTCCTCTTGCTACCTGAGCCCGCAGTAAGCAAACAAGAGGTTGGAGCAATATGGATATAATAATTATTCTTGAATAGCTTGCATTTCCCAGTGAGGAACGAGTCTTTAGGGCAACACATCAAATAAATAATAAGCTACTGACGTCCACAGTCCCCTCAATATTGTTTTGCTTCAGTTATACTAACCGGCGCAGGTTTGGGAGCAGTTGGATTAGTATATTCAGGAGGGAAATGAATTTGCTTCGAGCAGTATGATGCTATAAGAGTTTATTTGTCTTCCCATTTGGCTCCTTCTGAATACCACGTAAGACAAATCTGCGTAACACATTTGAAATGTGGCGACTATGCCGTATACGCTTCGACTTATTTATTTTCCATGGCGCGGCTAAATTGATGAATGCATTCCTATCTTTGCGCACACAAGCAAGTCAAGCTTTTGGGGCACGAGATACCTCTGTAACAACAACAACAACAACAAAAAAAAAAATCCACCAGAATAAATCTCTAGATGAATGCCGACTTTATTGCGATTAGCATTAAAGCAATGTAGCCACAAGTTGTAATTCCGCCCCAGAGGCGCGTTATGTACGACGCGTGTGTGTAGCCGCATGCTACTCTCGCTTCCCGCTTAACACGCTACGTCATTCAGCGGCGCCGCCACGAAGTGCGTGCGTGGCGCTTGCGTGAATAAACATTCAGACCAGTTTGAGTGAAATCTTCTGACAAAGCAGCGGATTAAATTTAAATTATTCTTTTTTTTTGCGTTAGAAGACCGTTTAGCCACGTATACTAAGTGGCACATAGTTACCCAAGTTGGCATCAAATAGGTTCGTTGAAAAGCGGCGCATACCGAAAGGCACATAGCGAGTTCTCCCAGTCGGCGTCAAAGAGATGCACTGAAAAGCGTTACATACCCAATGTCAAATACCCAGTTTCGTATCTCTAGCGACTATGTCGAGGTGAAAGAGGTTCGCTCAAACTGGCACATAGGTATACATGCCACATACCCACTGAACCAAGTTGGTCCGATGGTGGTTGCGAACCCTGTTCCTTCAGCCCAGCAGCCCGATGCTTTCAATATTCAACCATGGCCTACCCAGTGAACCAGGTTGGCGGCAAAACGGTTAGATACATATATATACAAGCAGACAGATAGACACTTAGCCCCCCCGGAATGGCGTGAAGCACCCGGAGCTTGCTAATCGCAATAGAACAAAAATAGGCCAGCCCCTAAACTGCCGGCACATGGTAATCAAGACGTATTGTCACAGTGCACATATGTTTATTTTGCCTTTCAGCGTACAATGCTCAACGAAGGTGCCACGTAGTATGCCCGTCCTCCGCCATACCACTTAACGCTTCTGATCGGTTCACCTTTGAAGAGGGAACTATTTGTCTAACATTTACTTGGTTTGCAAAGTGCTATATTAGTTCCTTTTTTTACTCCTGAGTTTCAAACAGACCAAAAGTACATTTTTTTGAAGAGCGCCAGTCTATCGAAAAATTTATGCGTGGCTCTGCTATCGCAAACACCGGAGACCTGTCGAGCTGGGGGAAGGCCAGTAAAGTAGTGGCAAACTGCACACTTACTCTGACTTTTGCTGGGCTTCCCCCAGCTCCACTAGTGTCTAGTGTTTACGATAGCAGAGTCACGCATAATTTTTTCCACTGCGTGAAAGAGGACCGCCGAAGCGAGCGCGCAGGTTTTTATCGGAGAGCAATGACGTCACACCACATATGTCTCCGCCGTGCCGCTCCCCCGCTAGACTCCACCTACCCCCGCCGCGTCGCTATGCTGTGCGACGCTATTTTTATACTCTGTTTTCACTCTATCTCAGCTCCCTCTCCCCCAGCTAAGCGAAGCTGCGAACGTCAAGAGAAACCCAGCGAGGTTCTAAGAGCTCCACTATAAAAAAGTCGCAGTTTCGCCCGAAAGATTGGGAGAGGAATTGCGATAGCGGACACTCGCTGTCGAAACGCTGGTGTGAGCAAGCGCAGCAGCAGCTGCGACCAAAGTGATTTTCGTGCGGTCTATCGCTTCAACGAAGGAGCGGCGAGCACACAGAGCGCACAAAGCTATGAGCCGTGTGCAGATCCCTTTCAGGAATATTAAAGATACGGCGCGCGCGACCTCACGCGGCCGTGCAAATTAGGCACTTGTTGGCGGAGTCGAAGCCGTCTCTTCCACGCTGCCTCCCCGCTTTCCTCCATGTATGGCGCGTGAGATTGAGCCGCGATCGTCAGTTGCCTTTTGCACCCGGTCGTGAGATGCGCAGTTGCTGCCGGAGCACAACGCCGCCGCCCTCTTTCCATCCCATCCCCTAACGGCCTTTCGCGCGACGGAACACGACGCGTTTGCTCTAAGCTTTCTTCCTTCGTGCGCGCCAAATCGAGCCGCGATCGTCAGCTTCCCAGCGTACTTTCACTCGCACATACAGCGCACGACGCGCGGATACGGTGTTATCACTCTTGGACTTTATACGGAACATCATGGCGACGGCGACGCAAAAATGCGCCTGGAGTGGCCATATAATTGCTATCGCAAGAAAATTGCGTTAACTGCAAGACAGATGGCTTCTTTGTAAAATGAAGTTGGCAGTGGTTCCCTAGCTGTTGCACTGTACCCTGGCAGTACAGGCACTGTCGAGCAAGGCTACACACTTGGCTGCTCACGCAGTCTCCTCGATGTCCAAAGATGGGGCGGGATCGGACACGCTGGACAGAAGGTGGAAGCCCCCGTCGACGGGCATCGTGATTCCCGTGATGAACGCCGAGTCATCGGATGCCAGGAAGGCGATGCAGTGGGCGATTTCTTCCGGTGTAGCCAGTCGTCCCAGCGCGTGCATAGCACTTTTCTTTTTCACGAGCATCTGTACAGACGCAAAGTCCAGATAAAAGAAAAAGCCGGAGAAAATCATCATTTACTGGGAATTTCAGCCCTAGCATTAGGTGACCCTTAAAAGCAGCGCATGCGGTACACAAAGAACAAGAGACATATAGTGGTCGAATCGCCTCAACATCCCCGTACTAAGGAACACCCTGTGGACGAAACAATTCCTACCTCTTTCTGCTACATCTGACTCGATCAACCTGTGATCTCTGCCATGGTGCAAGCCGCGATTCGTATACTTAAAGGCACAATTTTTTTCAACTCATTCACCCCTCTTTGCGATTTCCTTTCAGACTCAACCTTCCAATCTAGTGAGCGCCGTATCGCGAAGGGGCATACAGCGAGCTATATTTTGCTTGACAGATAGACGTGCGCCTATATCAAGGTTTTGTTTACTGGATGCATTCAGACTCCGTGGTTCAGCCTAAGTCCGGCCTTGGCCATGCAAGTTGCGTGGAGGACATGCACTCTTAGGCTCCAGAACACCAGTGTATAGCCAACTAGACAGACGCGCCTCGATATGAGTGGTGAATTAGGCCACGCAAAATCGCAACATTTGCTATTGGAAACCATTTCCTCTGCTAGTCTGTGTGCTGTGTCGCTGCTGCTGGCAGGTGAAGTTTTCTCCTCTGGTTGTATATAGCTTCTCAGAATCGAAGTGCTGCCTCCGCTGGACGCGCAAAGTCATGTTTACATCCCGTTTCGGAAAGTTATCATTAAATTCTTTAGCCCGGCGTACAGATAGCTCCTGAAATCGCTTCACAGGCTACAAACCGGCCCCCGCTTCCAGCGGATTACTGCTTCACCTACATGAGAAGCATGAAAGCGAAGCAAAAGGCGAATGCTAGTGATTAGTGACAAGGCTGCTTAGCTAGGTTTGCAAGGGGTAGCTAGTAACAAGGCACTCGACGATTGCGCTTTGTCGCCCGTTAGTCCACCTCAAGTCGCCAGCACAGCACTAGACGTGTCTGACCCAACGCGAGCAGCAAAAGCGCCGTAAGTTGCCACTACGACACTCGGCGTGACAGCTTTCTCGATTGCGCCACCCATGCCACCGCAAGCGAGAAGTGCAATCCTCGACACGTGTACTCACGCACCAACGGCACCACCGCACACTGTATTGGAGTCTAACATCGAGGTGTCCTTTGACTTACTACTCACCCTGTAACAAGTGGACCCGTCCTCAATTGAAGTCGAGAGCTCCACTCGCACATCTCCGTGACGCCTCCCGTCAATACTACGGATACCGAGCACGTCATGCCAACAACCTGGGTGACTACAATCTGACCATGCTGAACTGCTACCGGACCCCTTCGCAAACCACTTGGACCCTCCTGCATCTCCGTTTACTCTGAACGGGCCCTAACAATTCTCACTCTACATTTCGACAGTCCCCACGCAGCATGGGGCAATTACCCATGCCACGTGGGAACTTGTCGCATTGCCGGAAACCGAGGACCTTTAGCTAGCATCATTAAAGCGACGCTGTAAGCCTCTAGTTGGTCGGTGTTTTTCGTGGGCTCGTACTCACCCAAAAACAGTACCGCCAATCCGTCACCTAGAGTTCGCGGCCACTCAGACAGATCTCAAACGGCAGCTGGAAAAGGGCTTTACGTTTGACGTTCCGGGTAACAGAATTATGTTTTCTCGTGCTTTCAAATTACAATCCGACGCTATCATGTCTGCCACTTGCGTGTAAGTCGTACTTTACGAATTTTCTGACGTAGTTTCCTTTGAAAATATTGAAATACTACAATAAGGCACTTTCGCTTGGCGGAGGGCCTTGAAGAATGAGAATGTATGCTGCTCTGCCACACGTGCATGCGCATGATGTACTTTCCTTGTGGTGGTGGAACTTGTCTAACGTCGGCTGTGCTTGTCTAACGTCGGCAATAGCTTCGCTGTACATCCACTTTCACAGTGTGGAAGGGAGGAGGATTTTCTTGCTTGCTACCTTGCTCAGCGATACCACACAACCCACGCCCATCGACACAGCCCAAGAACAGAACACGAATCATGACATGGCGTCGTACCGCGGCTCCCTGCGAGCTCTATTTCGGAATTTCCCCTACATTTGGGCAGCGTCGGTACCCAGTGTGTCAAGAAATACCGCGAGACCCACCTGAACGATTACACAAAAGTATACAACACAGCTCATTCTCAAGAGGTACCCCATGAGTACTACATCGTTTCATGCCAAATGGACCCAAAGAACAAAAAGATTATTGCAAACACAGACCATCTTGGTGTCGAGCTACACCATCCAGCCCCATGAACCAAAAAGAAACAAGAAAGCTAGCGGGAATATGTCTGAAAGACAAGAAAAACAACTAGCTAACACGCACTATATACGCTCTTACATAGAAAGTGAAATTTAAGCCGCCAACTTGGACAAGCTACTTTGATTGGAGAATTGCGAAAGCATAAACGGACGACTTCATACATCTCCAGTTTGCCAGCTCTTCTGGTCTCTTCTGCTACAACGTCGGCCTCGCCGGGCCCTTTTATATTATCGTTTTCCGCGAGGTTCCTTTGCGACGAAGCTTTTTGAGAAGCTCCACAAAGTTTCGTGCCCGTCATCCAATCCACCGCCAATTCCGCCCGTTGGTCAAACCTAGGGCACCGACTCCTCATTCGCTACAGTGCAACTGCAATGTGCCCTACTTGAACTACGCAGCAACGCAACTCCAGGACCTGACCGCGTTCACTAAGCCATCATCCGTACCCTGCCTGACAAGCAACTGGAGAGCCTTCTCGGGACCAATAAGAGCGCATAGGAGTGCAGTAACATTTCCTATGGCTGGAAATATGCCCATTTACAGGGTGTTTCACGTAACGTGAGCCAAACTTTAAAAAATATGCAAATGCCACGTATCAGGACCGAAACAAGATAATAACGCAATCAAACTAATTAGATAATCATCTTAATTACTTAAAATGCCTCTCAATTATTATAATTAAATGAAAAATATTCAGAAAATGGCAGAGCTACATGAGAAACTATTGATACACCTTTCTGTTGCTCAATACGCGCTACATCTCAGTGTTTTTTTGGAACGTGAAGGAAGCCCGCGAATGCACGCAAAGTGCCTCGAGCAACCAGTCGCTCGGCAATCTCGCGTGTAATCGCGGGCTTCTTCCATGCTCAGAAAAACACTTTTGTGTTGCACATATTGAGCAACAGAAAGCTGTGTCAAAAGTTTCACATGTCGCTCTACAATACTTTTATTAACCCTTTTCATCTAAATATAATAGTTGAGAATCTATTTAAATAATTAAAACTAATTATGTGATAATGCAGAATGCAAAAAACAATATGAGTATCTCCAAGAGATGGCAAACAACATTACCTTGGTTCTGTCCAGCTACGTAGCATTTGCATATTTTTAAAAATTTCGTTCAAGTTAAGTGAAACACGCCGTACTGCGCATCAAAACAATGAAGCCTCCTATCAGTCCAGCAAACCTCTGCAAAATTTTGTTAACGTCTTGCGTGTACAAATTAATAGAAAATATGGTGGTGACTAGGCTGAAATGAGCATCTCGACTTTCATAAGTGTCTTATCCATGCTCTTATAAGATTCACTCGAGATGTATGTGCGCAAGATGTCACTGAAAGGGCACCAGAAATCTTTTTCAACGCCTAGCTCCACGCCGATTGAGACTATTGTGGCCTAGACATCAAGTAGACAACGGACCATGGCCTTCATTAAACCATCATCGATGGACTCGCTGCTTCACACCCAGGCACGCGCATAATTCACTATATGGAAGATTTCATAGGTGGCCGTGATGTGTGTTTCGTAGGCCCGAATAGGGAACTGTCAGACCAATGCCCCGTTCAACGAGGCACGCCACAGGGCTCCATCCTATGACTCGCATTTTTTAACCTCTAAATGCAGCGCCTCATTTCCAAACTTGACAAGATCTCACACCTTGTACAGTCTATTTATGCGAAACACATAACGCTATTGTGTACTTATGGCAGGCCAACTGAACAGCAGAGTTTTATCCCGGACCGCCTGCATGCGATCCATCGCTGCATCCGCTGCCTATGCCTCGCGTGCTCACCCGAAAAGGCTGACTGCGTTTTATTGCTCAAGTGCAATCGCAAAACAGCGTAAACTGCCCGTGATTTAACGAAACTGCACATGGCTGACCAGCCTATTCGCCCACGCCACTACATCGGGATCTTTGGACTCGTATGGCAACAGCAAGGGGGACACGAGTGATGCCTACAACAGCCTATGAACCAGGTAAAACGAATTTACGTACCGCATCTTGACCCGCACAACACTCCACACATAAGGCTTCAAGGGGCACGAACAGGACAAGATTAGCGAAGAAATTAAATGCTCACAGATAATGTACGAATATCCTTACCCGAAGCTGAACGCTAATTCACGCAACAAGCTCCAAGTAATGCTATGTAACTGCCAGCGAACTAAAATCGGAGTAGCTGCCTACGCACTTGTCAGCGATGTACATAATGCAGCCAGAGAAAACACTGTAGGCGGGAAAATGCAATTAGGTCCCTACCTAATGCATATTCGTTCGTGTCCAATATTAACCGTAACATGGTGTCCGTGGTAGGAACGGGCCTCAAGGCAGTATAAAGCGAAGTCGACATGCAAAAAATGGCACAACTAAACGCTGCTATAACCGTACAGCTATTTATTAAACAATTTTTTTCCATGCTAGCAGTGCTATGCACTTGTGGATATCCTTCGACCGCCCGTACCGTGCTGTGGCTCATATTGAACATGACTGTAAACTTGTAAAAATACAGCAGGAATTGATTGGAAGCGTGGAGCATAATTAGACATAATGGCCGAATACTGATAAATTGGTAATTATGAATAATAATCTAGTATGAATAATACTGCTGATTAATACGGCTCGTACCTCCATGTGTTCCTCTACGCTGACCTCAGGTCTTTTTCCAATAGTCGTCTTGACACCACCCGGGCTGCAAAGAAAACGCAGGTAGTTTGCACTTCGCTTTGCTTCTCATTTTAGCCTATTAGCATGTCACCTTGACACTTGCGAGTAAGATGAGACGTACCGCAGAGATCATCGTTATCAGTTATGAAAGTCAAACTGTAAAACGCAAGCCGTGCACATTTATCTCCGGTATCCCGCTGTGTGTCAGCTAACTCTAGCAGCCCCGTGAAGCTCTTCGGTATTTACATAATCATTGCAACATCGTTCGCAGAAAAGTCTATTCCTTGCATACGCTGTTTTCCTTTCTATTTGAGGCGTTGGATACACGTTGAATATTGCAGTTGCACGCCTGATCAAGACGGCATACAAAGGGCACACTTCGTGCTTATGAATCCTTTGGCACCTGGATAGCAGCGTGCCTCTCTGCTATCGAGGAACCCTATTACAGCCTACGTCTCACGTGTCGGGACGTATCATGGCCTCGATGCGATGCCGCCGTTTTTGCCACATTGTCGTCACAATTTCTTGCAGCACCATGACCATACTGTGTAAGCAAAATAATTTAGGTGTTCACAACCGCTCCAGAACACGCGCCCAGTGACTGTTCGCTGCTCCTTGTACATTCCTTCAACAGCGACGGGTGGTGCTACAAGGGGCCCCTCCCACCAAACAGGCGCGGCGCTACAGCAGGTGCTGCTCGATCGCTCGTGGTCGTGGCTTTTGGGAATCAGGGATTCAGCGATAACGCCGATTTTCTTTTACGCTATGAATCTAGCTTAAAATTCAGGAGCGCTGTCCGTACTTGGCATCGCAAACTTCCCAGTACATATGCCAATTTCAGTTTGTGCGTGTGAATTAAGGATAAATTCAGCATTTTTTTCTTTTGGCGGACCTGTGACCTGCATATTTTCGCTCACAGGTGTGCGTCCACCTTGTTTTTAGTGGACAACTTACCTAAGTGTTCCACAGGCTGTTGACACCCAATCGTATCACTTTGTGTTCAATTCAACGGGACGGCTTAAATGGGCGGGCCAGCAACGGGGAGGCGACGCTGCAGCACGGGGTGTCCCACCAGGAGAGGAGCTGCCCCTACTACAGGTCTGGAATCTCTGGTCAGCGCTCTACAGAGTGGTTGGTCAGTGAGTGCCAAAACCTATTCCATACACGGTGGCCATTACGAGCGCCATGATGCGCCGCGAACTTACTCCTCGCACGCAATCACAAATGTTGATTAAACCACAGACGTGGGGTATAGTGCGCAGTCTTAAGGCGCGAATATAGTCTGGTGTAAAGGTACGTCCTCACTTGCGGAAATAAGCGCGCGCAAGGCGGCGCGCTTACGAACGCGCGCCGCGAAAGGCGCTTTCGCAGCAAGAATTCTCTGCCGCGCGAGGATGGATCCCGAACCCATTTTTTCGCGGCGCCGCGTTTCCGCATACCCAAGAGAACCAATCACAGGCGCCGAAGTCGTCACGTGGGCGGAGAGGCCAATGCTCTCACCGGCGAGCCCGATGGGCGCGCGCGCTGTATTTTCTCGGCGGGCTTCATTCCCGCGCTGTAATTCCCGAGTTGTCGCCCTCGATAGAGGGCGACAACTCGGGATGTAGTCCGGCACTGGAAGTGCCGGACTACATCTGCGCCTTTAGGAGCAGGTGACCGGCCAATATGCTGTAGTATGCTACGTCAACGCACCAAGGCTGCTAGAGTCGAAACTCTCGCTGTGCTATGAAAGTAAAGGCCACTAAAGTGCTGAATTTCAGTAACAATGATATAAGTAAATGTACAGTCAAGCAAGCTGGACCTGAGTATTTTTATTGAACTGCGTAAATACTCATTAAAATTGCAGTGTTTGCCGTCCCGGGACTACTCAGTGGGTTACGACGGGGGCTGAGAAAAAATATTTTTGAACAACCCTCGCGTGAGTTTCGCCTATGTTGCCGTCCCACCACCCTTTCAGCGTTCGAACGTTGGTTTAAAAGAGCAATAATACATGCGCGATCTCAGCGCGGCGATTTTGGCTTGCAAGCGAGTAGTGTCGTGGGTTTCTTTCATATTTTGCGACGTGTCTGTCTTTCTCGACATTTTTGTGCAAACAGATAGGGACAGCTAATGCGACGTAGACACCACGATACGCTTTGATATGCTTTGATACTTCTCCATTTTGTCTGTGTCTGCTTGCGAAAGAATGTTATTCAAGGTCGCATGCCAACACGCCCTAGACACAGCGGTGCTTTAATTTCTTTGTTATACGCGATATCAATAATTTAGCTAAACGTAAGCTGATAGATATCACCGAATTATATCCTTTCTAGAAGATGCTTTACAAGATGCAATTTTCTGACTGAAAATTCTGCCGTAAATTCAACACTTGGGAAGTGCAGGCAAAGTTCCAGATAAATGAAAAAAAAGAAGAAAGTGTGCCCTAATATTTCGGGCCAAGCAGAGAACTTTTGTACAAAAAAACAATAAAATGTTGTTTGAGTAAACATCTAATAGTATAATAATAAGTATTTATTGATAAATTTTCTGAATTGTCAAACACTGGAAATTTGCTTCAGCGTATCAGAAACACTACCATAGACTATGGGTCAAGTTTCCTGCGCTTAGCTGAAGCATTTTAGGTGTGAAATTCAGCTTTTCACAAGCGATAGGTTGCACCTCACCGGGATAAATATCCAGTTCAGGCACAGAAAGAGAGGCACGTACTCTTGAGTCGATTAGGCTGCTTGTTGGATATCACGGCAAGGCAAATGCAATATGATGGGTGCATTGTTCGAACGCTTACGCCTGAGCTGAAATGTTATTTCTAATAAAGAAACTAAAATACCGAGATCTCATTATGTGCATAAACATGTTTAGCTCTTATCGAGGCTGAATCATTGCAAAGCGATTCGTCTACCCTTAAGTCGCAATGCACAAGCACTCCAATTTTCCGTCGGCGATTCCTCATTTCAATAATGCACAAAATATTGCGGTGTGTTGTGATACCACTGATTACCTTGTGAACCAGGTCCAATGAATTTCATTCTCATCGTGCAAGTTTATCATTGCTCATTATTTTGTAAATTTTGTGTTCATGGAAACAAAACTTGTTCATATACCCACCCATACATGGGTCGTGATGGGTCTGAAGTATATTCAAATAATAATAATAATAATAATAATAATAATAATAATAATAATAAAGCAGAACCTAAGGACCGTGCAGGGAAAAGTTGAACGATAAATGATAAGTGGCAGACACATGAAGATGGTAGTTCAAATTGGAGAGGGCCTGTGAGGGTAGCTTGGATTCGAAGATGTGTCATGCTTAAAAAGACTATTTGTATACGTCTTTGTTAATCACCGTGTCTTTGCAGATCACACGGCATCCCACAGGAACTCATGTCTCAAATAATCATACCTTAATCTGAGCTACAGCCCATGCACGATGCTTTCGGAGCCCTTGTCGATTTTCCTAACGTCAACGAAGCCCACACCTATATGGACAGCTTCAGCGCACTTAGGCAGCTCGAACACGTTGCGTGCTTGTAAGCAGATTCGTCTAGTTCAGTCCTCACGTGTAAACGCAACGATTCAGTGAGGGAGGCACATGGCCATGACCACAGCAATGTTCCTGTGGACCTCAATGCCGACTTTCTCGCCGTCAGCGATCATTTGCCTTCCCTCTGACCTTCGCTCTATTCTCGTTGCCAGAAAATCTATCCTGCGATCGCGACACGTGTTCTCTCGACCCGCCCCTCTTCCCCCACCTGTGGGCTCCTTCTCCCCAATCTTTCTCCCGTGCAAAACGGGCCGAGGTGGCTGTTACACCAGCCGTCATTTGTACTTGGGCTACACGAAGCCATTCGCCAATGTCCAACGTGCTGCGCTCCTGCATCTGCAGTGGAGGCCTCCTATATAATGTAATATGTCGTGCTTTTGACGTGCATTGCGAATGTGTGCTTAGTGGTGTGAAGTAGGGAAGTGAGAAAACTGAAGACTGTCATGAATGTCTTGAGAACAATGCGTTTCATTTGTCACTGTTGCAATATCTGCATCAAACCAGCCTGCATTCTTACATGTAGTTTACTTTTGACAGCAGTTTGCGTGGTAACTCCGTCGAATAAAAGAGTTAGAGGCCATAGCAGTGTAACTAGTGTTCTTATTAACATCAAGTTAAAAAGGTTTAGCAGACAGGCCATGTAACGCGGTGCTTTGTTGGAGGAACGGAATGAGTGCTAAGAGAACGGTAGTGCACTCAATGGGGGCTAAGGGTTAGGGAGTGTGAAGTTAAGAAACTGCTGACAACGAGTCAATCCCATTAACGCAATTCAGGGGTATTGCTGTAATGCTGTTTTCTGTCCTGCTCTTACCCACGTTGTTTCGTGCCATATGACACAATTATAATGGCTTGATATTTTTTCCTTTCCAGGAATTGGGTCGCACAACATCTGATAAACGACGTTGTATTCTGAGCACTGCTTACTATTGGCGACTGCAGAAAATTAGTCTGACATTCAAATTATCTGTAGAAGAAAATAATGGCTGGCTTGCAACTTATGCTGTAAGAATCGAGAAAGGCAAAAAAGAAAGAAATAAAGACGTCGGGGGATGTAAATAGCAGAAGATGATTGAATTATTAGCAAGTCCATTGCGACAGGACGTTAGGATAGTTTCTGATAGGGTGGTGACGACGAACGCGTACAAAACACCATGACGACTGTTAATAACGGAGCTGTCAATTGTGGTACCTGTTGTTCGTGGTGCTGCCCAACGTATTCCAGATTTTCTTAGCCCTTTATTGCGGCATGGAGTCCCGGCCGCATTTTTACGATTGCTAATAAGTACAGCGAGGCGTGGCATTGCCCGAGGCGCAGGTGCGAGTAAGAGCGGGTGCGGGAGAGAAAATCTAGAGGCTTTTGCTCCTTAAATACCTGACTCTGCCTAGGCACTACGGAGGAGAAGTTTCTTTGCGCGTGTTGTATGCGTTTTTCCCTAGGCGTGATGGCATTGAGGACTGGAGTCGAGCTTGTTCCCGCTCCGACGCTGGCTGCCGGTGCGGTGAACCAGGTGAAACAGTGGGCATGCACGCCGTCATATATATGAACGACGCACTATACTTTAAACTAGTGTTGAACGGAGCAATAATTCACATGCAGAACTGCTTAAAAAGTAATAAATGGAGGTAGTGACGGTGAATTCCAGAGAGCGTTCGCAATTTGACGGAGAGCTTGTTTTATAATCTGAGAATGCTATCTATATTTATGTGCCCCACCGTAACCCACACTCACGAGCAGTAATTTACTAGGGCGAAAAAAAGTGAGTTGTACACTAAACGCTTCTGCCTATAATGTCATACATATCGATATTTGCACAGAATCACAATTCTTCTAGCAAGATTACGAAGAATACGCTTAATTCTAGAATTATGCCAAAAACTTTAGTTTCTTACACTGAATTAAATTTATTTAGATGGAGTTTAAGCTGGAAGTTAAAGCTTAAATGTTTCTGGTATGATGATATATGTAGATTACATCTCTCATCATCGATCGCCCCTCCACGTGCATCACAACTATCCCTTAACTTGGCTGCGTCGACGCCTCAGACTGTACATGTGTTAGATCTGGCGCATAAACTTCGGGCTCGCTCATTAAAGATGCACTCTATAAACGTAAACATCGCATGATGTTAAAGTTGCATCCTGTGCGGAACAGCACCATAATTTTTTTCTTCGGCTGAGTAGAAAAACATTAGTAATTCCGTCACCGTCATATTGTGAACCGTCGTCGCCGACCTGCGGCTGTGGTCACACGCACTCGCGTCTCTCCCACAGGAGCTGGCCCTAGACAAATACACGCGTCCCTTTGGTAAAGCGTTGCAGAAGCGCAAACAATTCACGATAACCAGCTACCTGCAACATGCTTCGCATTACATAAGTTACCACAGTCGGTGGGATGCGCAACACTATCACAATAGTTGTGTTCCTCGTCTGTAGAAAAACCTGGAAATACCAGACGCTTGAATCCGCAAAATCTAGAGGCAAACTACTGAGCGCTCTCACCTGATAGAGTTCACACGTACGCCATAGGGTGCATTCTCTGAAACGAAATAAAGAAAGAAAGAACATTTTTAATGAGTTGCGTGAGCAAACTACAACACTGACTACAATGTGACGATGTTTGCAGGTTTAGGTACTCTGGCTTGAGCCACCTGCTATGGGAGACTTCTATTCAAGGCCGAGGATTCGTAACGAAGAACCGTAAGCTTAATTCCATTGTCTCTGAAAATTCGTGAAACGCAGCTACGCCCAGTTCAGCGCTATCCTGTTATCGGGCAAAAGCCCGCTCAGCACTTTCTGTGCAAGGCCTGCAGCATGTGCTTTGCGCAAGCCTGTGTACTGTCACGAAACGTCTACTGTCACGTCATGCACCAAACGTGCACCGTCTGAAGCAAAGGGAGACGCGGATAAACTGGTTATTGCATCGGTGAAAAAAAAAGTAGAGTGGTTCCTGAAATTGAGAAGGCATGGCTGCGACTATTCTGCCTTCGAATTGTCGCCGATTGTATATTTTCGCATAGTCTCGGTTGCTAATAATCTGTCACAGAATATTTATTCGACCTTTGCAAATGCCGTATGCAGAACTCGCAAGTTGTAGAGAACTGCTAAGTTTGCATGAAGCTTTTTATTCTTATACCATGTGTCCCAGCTATCCTTAGCCAGGCTTCTCAATGAAAAAAAAAAAAAAAAACAGACACGGTTCAAGATACAATTATTAGACCTACGCTATTTGGTCATGAGAGGCCTGATGAGAACGAACACCGTAGGTCTTAATACTGTATCTTTTATCGTGTTGAGCAAATCATTTTTTTCTTTGAAAAACTTGACTAAGACTAGCTGGGCCCCTATGTTACCTGGTGGCAATTAGCGACGAACGCACCCCGTAAATCGCTAGCCCTCGAGCACACGCTCTGTACATCGGCACCTCTGTATCGGTGCCACGGATGTGGCAAGCCACCACCACCCTGCGGTCAGCAAAAGCGGGCAAATGGCCAACAAAACATATCTGCTAGGTTCGACTGCATCATTTGGCTCGTGACAGCAGCTGCGGAAGTTTTGGCCCCGGAGTCAGATATTACATAGCGAGAAATGAAAAACGGCTCACAGAAGCTCTATAGCAAGAAGCCATTGACGCCGCAACTTCCTCATCAGTTGCGATACAAACATTGATTTACACAGAGGGAAGTTGTAAAACGCGTAAGGAAGCTTCATATTTGAAGGTCACATGAGCCGCTGATGCGTCAGACAGGTTTTCGCGTTGTTTGTGAGCAGTTTGCGAACCAGTTCGTGAGAAGAATATATTTGTATTGTTCAGGCGTACATGTACGTAGCTTCCGCACGACACATTATGCCCTAGCACGACATGTGAGTGCGGTCACGCCACGGACTCGGTCTATCTGCATGTTGACTCCTCTGATTGCCTGACGTGGCCTGTAGCGATGGCTGCACTGCAAGTAGATTATGAGACGGAGTACAGCGACATCACCCTCACGGACACTCAGTTTGTTCACCGCTGTCTCGTTGTGTTTGGCCTCTCACTTATTAGACGTGATCTGCAGAGTTTGTCACAGCATGTGCAGCGCCCTCACCAAGTGCGGCGCATCGTGTAAGGTGGTCCAGGGCTGCTTTGGAGACAGCGTAAGGCAGGCCGACTTGAACCTGTCGTGGAAATGGCAGAAAGGTCGTTTGTTAAAAGTGAAGATGACGACTATTAGTTGCAGTTGCTGTAGTAATAATAGTTTTGATTTTCAGGTAAGCACAGATAATAGCTGAAGTAATACCCCGTGTTACCGTGCAGCACAGTCGTACATACAGTAGTAGTACGAACAATAGCAGTAGTTGGTGTCACGCTTAACTGCAGGTGCAATCAAAGTGGTGAGGATAATGCATTCGCTATAAGCTGCCACGCAGCTTCTGTCTGTGCCTCGGTATGTGCAGTGTAGGCAGAAGCCCATGTGACTTGCTTTAACAGCGGGTGCATCAAATTTTATCGAGGAAGCCCTCTCCCCTCACGCAACACCGTTACGATGGATCTGATCTGCCGAGGCGCATTCTGGACGTGGCGTCGCACCCAATGGAAATTTAGGCGCCGTTTCGCCGCTACAGACACCGTTTTTTTTTGCTCAATGGGCCAGTTGACGCTTTCGCATGAAAATGAGTCTTTATCGGAACGTTTTAAATATTGGTACACTTGTAAGCAATAAAGAGGCGAGGGGCTATCCACATGCCGGTTGCGCTTCCTAAGATAGCCGAAGACGACCTACGCTGGAATGGCCTGGCTGCGTGCTACGGCGATAATAGTTGCTGTGAATATGCATTTAATAATGACGCGGTGGGCGTGGCTGTGCAGATGCACTTAAGAATGAGGAGGCAGCTGCACTTGAGCATGTAAACCAGGGAGCATGCGGTTGATCGTCTTACTGGTTTTACCCAGCACGCGTGTGCTATGAATTAAAAAGCCTGTGAATGATGAATTGCATAGCTGTAGCGTTGAATCTACAAGCACATGCCACAATTTTTCACACATAATATATAGATATATCCTGTCTACGTTTTCTTTGTGTATGACACATGCGGTCTGTATGATAAATCACTGTCGAATATTGCTTAAGGAAATGACACGTTCTTATTTTGCACGGAACTGTCTCGTTCTTTTATGGGGTTTCACATGTCAAAACCACTTTCTGATTTTGAGGCACGCCATAGTGGAGGACTCCGTAAATTTCGACCACCTGGCGTTCTTTAACGTGCACCTAAATCAAAGTACACGGGTATTTTCGCATTTCGCCCCCATCGAAATGCGACTGCATTGACCGGGATTCGATCCCGTGACCTCGTGCTCACCAGCCCAACACCATAGCCACTGAGCAACCATGGCGGGTGTACGGAACTCGTTGCTCGTTGATGCATATAACTATGGCATCATTGGTTTACTTGTGTGTAGCTCTTCGTTCCACGCGACCACAACCAGATTTATTGGAAGTGGCGGAGCGGTCTCGGCGAGTCAACCATCCCGGTCGCTGGGTTGATGAACTTCCGCTTCTTCGTCATAATCTTCCACACTACGAGATTTAGCCTGTACCAGCGCTGTTGCAAGGGCCCTCCCCATAGCGTAGAGCACGACATGTATTAGTTACAACGCCTTGTTGATGGCTGAATATAAATAGCTAAGTGGAAGTCTAAACCTACATTATGTGGAGTATTTACATTATGTACACTGTGCACGGGGGCAGAAAGTTAACGCAGAGAAGTCCGCAAAGTTCAGGCCCATATAAAGGAACATCCGACTGGTAAGATTTTTAATTGGCCAAGTGACATGCTTCGGTCAGGCCCACCATGCCTTCGGAGAACAAATTGGTGCACAGATTGTTTCATGCGGGCGAGATTAGATGATGTCAACAATCTGGAGGGCGTACGTACATGGCGCAGAGAAGCGGCGGTATCTTATGGTCAAAGGTTCTGCCCTGTTGGCGCCTCGTAGAGTTAGTGAAGTTGATGAATCGGTAATTTGTGTGCCCTTGTGCATGTTCTTGATCATGGCATGCATGATCTTGTCAGCTGCTTTCGCAGAACTTTTGTAGGCGTTTAAGGTTGCTCTAAGCTCAGGAGTGTTGAAAAAAAGGTTATATGGCTCCTTTAATTCCTACGCATTTGCGGTCTAGTGTTTTGCGTTCTTCAAGTTCTTTGTATTTAAGGAATGTCTGTGAATAGTGCCCGGACCCATACCCAAAGTGTTCACGAAGAGCATCTGCCTCGTCTTTCAATAAGCGTCCTTGTTTTAGGTTGAAGCACGAATTGGCGCAGGGGACAGGGAATTGGACATAGATAAGCGCTAAATTCGTGTTATGTTATTCAGAGAAATAACACGTACATATACAGTGGGGTACCATAAAAATGTAAAGAAAGAAACAATAAAACCAAGAAGAAACACTGAGGCGTGTGCACTACTCAGCAGTGCTGTGAAGCACGTGTATTAAGTATAGTATTCAATAAGAGTAAGCAGTGAAGTGAACGAGAGATGGCAGCGCCGGCGCTTTCGTCGCGCAAGCGGCTACTTGGGGCGCGCGCAACGCTATCGGTGATATTCGGCTGCTTATCAGCCAGTCGAGTCGGGCTAAACCATTGCGTGTCGCGAGGTAGTGATAACGCGGCCCAGGACGTGCGCTCAAAACCACGAGGCTGATCGTGTGTGGTGGCTTGTGTGAGAAAAAAAGCGCGCTGGCGCCAATATACGACGACTCGTTCTGTTTCTCGGAGACAGCCCCCCTTCACCAATCATCACCAAGTTGGATGGTAAATGCTACGCTCTCTAATAGCGTTGTGGCCTGGCGATGGCACGTGGGGCCATGGAAGACAGAACGTAGGCTTTATTCTCCTTCGCCTGCTATGCGCTGCCCAGAGACAACACAAGACAATGTTGTTTTAGCCGCTGAATAGGTTGTCGTATATCTCCGTGGACCGCATACTAGCCACTTTAGGCTATCAGTCTAAATATTGTAAAGTGGTAGAGACGTATAGAGAACAGAGTAGCAATACTGTGGAAGACGAAACTAACTTTTATTGGTCGAACCTGTGCTCGCAAAAACAGGCCACAATTAAAGAATGGCGACAGCGACGAACACAGTCGGGCGATGGTCAAAATCTGATCAGCGGATCAAGCGCGTCGGCTTTTATACATCAGTCGTCGAATGTTCCAGACTAATCGCTGAGACCCGCGTGGCTTCTACAAAGTTCTACACCATTCGCGTCGCGCATACATGCGATCAGATTGCACAAGGTTCGGTGACAGACAGCGGATGGGACCATCGATAACATTGCAGAAACATTTGTTAGGCGGTGAAACGTGGTCACCCGATAAAGATAAACAAGTACACAGGTCAACATTTTACTTCGACAGCAGTTAAGAACTAGAAAATGGGTTCTCCGTGTAGCGTTCACAGGGTTAGTTACGGCATACTACAAGACAAACTATATTGTTACGGATTCAAGGATTCCTTTATATCTCGTGTTGTGATTTGCTTATGTGATCGATCACAAACTGCTGCGCTCGGGCAAATTGGTAGCCATTGTCTTCTTCCTAATATTGGCGTACCTCAGGGCTCTATACTGGCGCCTCTCTTCTTTAAGTTCTACGTAAATGATTTTCGTAATACCATATTTCACATTGTCGTAATAACATATTTCACAGTGCGAGTCTTCGACCTATAGGTCGAAGACTCGCACTTTGCCTATATCTAGGCATTCTAATTATTATGATGCTATGGAGAGCGTGCAATATAATTAACACGTTGGAAATCGGTTTCACAGTGAGTTTAATTTGCACAACAGTAAGAGAATGCTGGTAAGCTTTTGCACCCATTTTAAAGACATTGATACCAATGCTTCATTTATTCTCTCATGGGCCTAGTGGCAGCAATTGTGCCTGTCTACCTATCTAATTTGTATGTTATGTGAAGTAATTGCGATTTTTTCTTATTGCGACAGCAGTAAGGAACTCGATATTGGGCTTGCCCTGTCCTTCCACTGCTAGATGCTTGATTTTTACTGAGGACGAAAATTATTTCCATGTATTGAGAACGTTAGGTTTAGGGCCTACCGTACAGTTTCTTAGAAAAGACGTCAAATTTATTGACTTCTCCCTTGAGGGACGTCAATCCACCCATTTTGTTGCATTTACGACGACTGTTATTGTCACGACGACTAGCAATGAAGTCTTCCGCCGTAGTCAGGCAGCCTAGTCATCTGCAGCATCGTGCTTGTCACAGCGAGAAGAAAAATAAAGCATGTCCACCATTGGCTCTACTGGAATCGGAAGCCATACTAGTAAGGCTATATGCAATAGGTGGATGAGCGCGCTAACCACAGTGTTATTGCCCACCAATGGAGGTGGACAATTAAAACAATGTTTTGCGCTTCACACAGACTCCGAGATCAGTAATACGTGTGCATGTATTTTGAAGTCCATAACGGGCAATAATTCACTAGGCCAGGAGAAAATCATGAGCATCGCGTGAAAATTGTTCTTGAAAAGATAGCGGTGTGCCTGCGAGCTGTGCTTCGTTGTCATGCTCGTGAAACCAGCGTTCAGCGGCATGAACAGGCGTCTATTAGAATAATGATAATCCTCGAACGTTAAGCATACCCACAATAGAGAATGCACCAAAAACAAAATTGGTTGAAAACAATGGCGAACACATCTGCAAAGTCAATGCGAACAGCGACGTCCCAACGACGATGCCACTTAGTTTACACAGCGTCTCGGTGGCGCAAAGTGTTTAAACAGTAACACTGCAAATGTAGAGAGAAAGCAAAATCTTTAAAATGCTGTAGATGGCAATGCGGCATGTCGCTTGTGACATCAATTCTTGAAGCTTTGTCCTAGGAGACTATTTGAATGTCCTAAGTGGCCATTAATAACAGGTCATTGTGCCTTAAAAGGATGCAGCCTTTAAAATGGCAACTGCCTTTTGACACGCGGCCTAACGATTGATTTGCACAAATACGTAATACAAAAATTTGTGCCAGAATACGAAGTTTGAAGGTTATCAGAAATACTTCGCCTTAGGGAAGCATGTAAGTGCTTCTACGTTCTCCTGCTGCAAGATGGAGACAAAGACACGTGAGTGTTTACATAAAACAACCAATTAAAGGTAAACAAGGTTTACCATGTATATCCCTTTGAAATATATTGAAGTTGTAAAAATGTTCACTGACCACGAGGAAAAAGAAGTATAGCATAAGCATTAGGCCAAATGATTGCGAATAAAGTCTTATAAAGCTCTATGTTTTAACCAAACAAATATAGCCTACTTAGAAAAGGAAAATTCTGAGACTGATAGCCTCTCCTGCACGTAGTCCAATTTTAACACGTTTTACTGTGTCATGCAGAAAGGAGGCCGCATATATCACACGGAAGAAAAGGTAAGAAGCTATATATTCCACACTATTCTTTTTGCACTGTCCGAAATTCTAGTTAACTTCCAAAGGTAACAGTAAGTATTCGTTTCATTGATGCCTTAAATGGGAAGTTTTTATACAACCACACCCTTTCCCGTCAAAAAAAGACCAGCCCGACCACTGCGGTCTCATCCAGTCCCGCGTGTTGTGGGGATGTAATTATTTGAGAGAGAAGTAGGCAGCGAACAAAATTAAGAAACGCAGAATAAAATGATCTTCACTTTGGGAAAAGGCTGCTGTCGCCGTAAACGAGTTCAGCGCGAAGCGACTTGCCGAAGTCTGCTAGCTTCTTCGTACACTCGGAATGGAAAGTCCTTCAGAATATAAAGGATTATTTTGTGTGTCTATTAAGTTATCAAGAGTACCTCAAGATGTCCTCTGCTTGAAGTAATATCATGAGAAACTCTAGACTACATTAAATGAGAAACTTATATTTTGCGTCAATTAAAAACTCGAAGAGCCTGGGTTCTGAATGTCTCATTGACGCTGCATTCCTGCGTCGTCTGGAAGTCAAGGCGAAATGATGTGTGTGGGTAGTAGTCCTATAATACTTAAAGATAAATATAGTCATTACAGAATTCAAAAAGATATAGCAAAGCAAAATGATCACGCCGAACACCCTGCATTACCTCTCTACATGGACTGTCGTCTGCTTCAGAGACAGTGGACGGTGTGTCCGCGGGCAGTTTTGGCTAAAGCTGTGGTAGCGTGGTACGACGGATGCGAGGACACTTAAGTTTACGCATAGCTGCGATAATGTTTGATATTTTACTCACTGCAGTGAACGCTCCCACGGTAGAAATGTTCACGACGGTACCTGAAACATTGAAAAAATATAAAAGCATGAATCACTAATAACTCAGAGGACAATGCCAGACTTGGACGCCGTACATCACTACTTTGCGTGTTCGTTATGGGCCGCCCACAGCCAGAAACAATGCTCTGGCCATATGTTAGACGGCTGTGGCGCCCTTAGCCTTGGTGGCGCCCATGAAGGCAGTGTATTTCCAGCCATGCAGAGCATATATTACTGTATCCATTACCAGAAAAAAAAATATAAATATACTGAGGTAGCGGTAGTATACAGCTAGTGCTATAATGTAAAGTTTCGCGTCTTGGACTTCGCCTTGTCCACGGCGAGCGATACAGAGTCGTTCAGTGAGCACCAGGTAGAATGGAATTCAAAGCGCACCTTTAGTCTGACGCAAGTAGGGCACGGCATTTTTGATCATGCAGAGCGGACCGCAGAGATTGGTCTTCCAGGCTCTGTTAAAATCTTCTCTCGAGGCACTTGCAATGGATCCTGCCACGGTAATTCCAGCATTGTTCACCTGTGACAGAAAGAACGCAGCAAAATGGAAACAGTATAATGTTAGAGACATATTATTCTTGCGATTTAGGATTACACCGATGAGAACTTCACATATAAACTTATAATGATTATCTTGCTACCGCATTCATAACAGTAATAAAGTCTGAATAATGTAACATGTTACTCGGCAAGTAGAGTCAGCGCTTCCATTCGAGTATAAAATTAGTAGCTATGATTTCGGAGGCCACAATTACATGGTGCTCAATCCACAATACCGAGGCAAATAATTATATGTTGTAATGCTGCCGTACGGCACACAACTTCATCATTCTCCTCAGAGTATCCATGTTGGCTGCAAGACGGTCAACATAGCAAGTACCAAATATTTTACGGCAGGGAAGTACCATTAACTTCCCTGCCGTTGTTTTTTTAAAAACTTACACCTGCTTGTCTTCGCCAGTATATATCCGCTCTGGAAACCATCCGCGCCTGACGATGGGGCACAAGTCACAACCGTTGCGTGGAGAGGACTAACACAGATGTTTATCTGCCTTGACTGACGTTAGAGTCACAACTTCTCACAACTTGTATAGCACTCATCGTAGCCGGCCATTAGATGCTGCTGTGAGCAAATACTGGAAAGACCACCAAGACGCGCGCCCTTGACATTTGACGCCCTTACCATACAGGTCATCATCATCATCAGCAGCCTGGTTTAGCCCACTGCAGGGCAAAGGCCTCTCCCATACTTCTCCAACTACCCCGGTCATGTACTAATAGTGGCCATGTTGTTCCTGCAAAGTTCTTAATCTCATCCGCCCACCTAACTTTCCGCCGCCCTCTGCTACGCTTTCCTTCCCTTGGAATCCATTCCGTAACTCTTAATGACCAGCGGTTATCTTCCCTCCTCATTACGTGTCCTGCCCATGCCCATTTCTTTTTCTTGATTTCAACTAAGATATCATTAACTCGCGTTTGTTCTCTCACCCAATCTGCTCTTTTCTTATCCCTTAGCGTTACACCTATCATTCTTCTTTCCATAGCTCGTTGCGTCGTCCTCAATTTAAGTAGAACCCTTTTCGCAAGCCTCCAGGTTTCTGCCCCGTACGTGAGTACTGGTAAGACACAGCTGTTATAAACTTTTTTCTTGAGGGATAATGGCAACCTGCTGTTCATGATCTGAGAATGCCTGCCAAATGCACCCCAGCCCATTCTTATTCTTCTGATTATTTCAGTCTCATGATCCGGATCCGCAGTCACTACCTGTCCTAAGTAGATGTACTCCCTTACCACTTCCAGTGCCTCACTACCTATTGTAAACTTCTGTTCTCTTCCGAGACTGTTAAACATTACTTTAGTTTTCTGCAGATTAATTTTTAGACCCACCCTTCGGCTTTGCCTCTCCAGGTCAGTGAGCATGCATTGCAGTTGGTCCCCTGAGTTACTAAGCAAGGCAATATCATCAGCGAATCGCAAGTTACTAAGGTATTCTCCATTACCACTTATCCCCAATTCTTCCCAATTCAGGTCTCTGAATACGTCCTGTAAACACGCTGTGAATAGCATCGGAGAGATCGTATCTCCCTGCCTGACGCCTTTCTTAATTGGGATGTTGTTGCTTTCTTTATGGATGACTACGGTGGCTGTGGAGCCGCTATAGATATTTTTAAGTATTTTTACATACGGCTCGTCTACACCCTGATTCCGCAATGCCTCCATGACTGCTGAGGTTTCGACTGAATCAAACACTTTCTCGTAATCAATGAAAGCTATATATAAAGGTTGGTTATATTCCGCACATTTTTCTATCGCCTGATTGATAGTGTGAATATGGTCTATTGTTAAGTAGCCTTTACGGAATCCTGCCTGGTCCTTTGGTTGACGGAAGTCTAAGGTGTTCCTGATTCTATTTGCAATTACCTTAGCAAATACTTTGTAGGCAACGGACAGTAAACTGATCGGTCTATAATTTTTCAAGTCTTTGGCGTCTCCTTTTTTATGGATTAGGATTATGTTAGCGTTTTTCCAAGATTCCGGTACGCTCGAAGTCATGAGGCATTGCGTATACAGAGTGGCCAGTTTCTCTAGAACAATCTGCCCACCATCCTTCAACAAATCTGCTGTTAACTGATCCTCCCCAGCTGCCTTCCCCCTTTGCATAGCTCCCAACGCTTTCTTTACTTCTTCCGGTGTTACCTGTGGGATTTCGAATTCCTCTAGACTATTCTCTCTTCCATTATCGTCGTGGGTGCCACTGGTACTGTATAAATCTCTAAAGAACTCCTCAGCCACTTGAACTATCTCATCCTTATTAGTAATGATATTGCCGGCTTCGTCTCTTAACGCATACATCTCATTCTTCCCAATTCCTAGTTTCTCCTTCACTGCTTTTAGGCTTCCTCCGTTCCTGAGAGCATGTTCAATTCTATCCATATTATACTTCCTTATGTCAGCTGTCTTACGCTTGTTGATTAACTTCGAAAGTTCTCCCAGTTCTATTCTAGCTGTAGGGGTAGAGGCTTTCATACATTGGCGTTTCTTGATCAGATCTTTCGCCTCCTGCGATAGCTTACTGGTATCCTGTCTAACGGAGTTACCACCGATTTCTATTTCACACTCCTTAATGATGGCCACAAGATTGTCGTTCATTGCTTCAACACTAAGGTCCGCTTCCTGAGTCACCATACCATACAGGTGAAAGGATCATTTCTAGAGGATGGACATGCACGGCGCACGAACAAATCGCTTCTGGGGAAATCAACAATGTGGAGGAACTTCAGTGAAAGGGTACAATTGTGATTCACTCGACAGTATCCCGAAGCTGCAAAAGAAACCCGTATAAAACAACTTGCCCCACCTGCGGCAAGTAGTTTTTTCATCCCCTTTCATTTCCATTAATTTACATTCTCAGTATTTGATTTTATTAGGCGCGTGGTAATTTCGCCTACGTTGTCCTAGGTGCCAGTGTTCGTTGGCTTCTTATAATATCACTAATAAAAATCGGGCCCCTCGGTTAACCCCCTTCTCGTTTATTGTAGTTATGAGTGTGAGTTATGCGTATGATAAACAGTGGTTCAAGAAGGGATTTCTCTGAAGCTAATGTATTGACACGGTGACCTGTTTTCACTAGGATGAAGACGTGTCTCCTTGCCAAAACTTTGGCTCCTAAGACATACTTTATTCAACGACTGTAGACCTTGTGAAGCCTGTATATTCCGCTGAATCCCTGTTGTGTTTGGATCTCGCGCGGATAACCATTTCTCCGTTTCCTGCATACCGATCCTTCGTGATGAACAAGACAACACTTCCTGAGAACGCACGCTGCATACGAAGTTGCGCGGGTATACTTTAGCAGCCGGGTTCTGAACCCTTCACTACTCTCGCACCCGAGAGGAACAAATGAATGAGGCCGAGTGTGGAGCTGTGCCTCGACTGATGTGACCTTTCGTGTGCGATACGTGCTCAGGAAAGTGCAAAAAGCAAACCTTGGTGTCGATGCTCACGTATGCAACACTAGGGCTCAGACATTGTAAACAACTTGTGCAAGCTTACACCCGGCCGTAGTAAGCGAACAATCGCATTTCGAATTTGCCATCGGCAATTTGTTCGTACACACGAGAGACGACTTGTTATACACCCAATCGAAAGAACAAATGACATTGGACTGTTTCACTGTGACTGCATGTGACTGTGACTGCATAGAACAATGATTTGTCAATTGCACATAGAAATGCCAACTCTGCTTGCTTGAAATTTTGTTTCGTTCTCCAGCGTTTCTCTGTCTATTCAATCAATTGATATATTGCAGTATAGTATTTAGCCCATGCTGATGTTTAAAGAACTGCCTTAGGCAGACAGCAGCCCTTGAGCTGGGTCACTCTAAGTGAGGGACATTACTTGAGCAAGTTATCAAAATGCACGCTAAGCGACTAGCGAAAATGTGGTTTAAAAGAGTTTGACCAGTTACCTAACGGCACATATTGAAATTTGCAAATTGTAGCCACTGATCTCGCCTAGCGTATCCACCATGAACTAATTATCAGGGTGGCACTTCTTTAAGAAATATCTTCCTAAATTCTGGGACAAAATACATTGGCGTTACGCTTTCTTTTGTGCTTAAATGGATAGAACAATGCTCTGTTGAAATGCACATGAAAGTAATGTAGATTTTTGCGGTAAATTTCACAGCGCATACCTCGAAACAGATGCCACCCACATATATTGTGCCATGTTGGTATGCCTTGATAACTTATTGGATAGAATTATCAAATTACGGTATGCGCCGTAAATTGCTCCGTTTAAAGATTTATTAAAGTTTAGCACGCACCTGAATTTTTCTTGGACATATTGATGGATATTTCGTGCAATCTATCTCGTGGATTAGAATTGTTCTATTGCTCATAGGTAACTGAGAAATTCCGTAATGTCTATAGATTACCTTGTACATGTTACAGTAATTTGAGTGGTACACTCAAATCCGGTACACTCTTCCACTGCATTCAGAATTTACAAAAGCTCACAAAGACTCCATAGCCCAGACTAAATGACTTCACGAAGCCTTTCGTATGCTATGCAACGCCCCACATAGCTGCCAGTCACCGTCGAGCAAAACCTGTTTACAGAGTCAGCGCTGCACCCCAGTGTTCTGTGCTCAGTTACTGGCTATGGAAAAGACTAATACTTTTCAGCAAGTTCTGCTTGATGCTGCTCGTTAATTGAAAGCTTAGAACATTATGTGGATTTAACAATACCTCCAACGTTTATTTCAGTGACGATAGCAGAGATCTCATACGTTGTGATGGGGTACTTATTATAACCCATTAAAGCTCATTTATGAGCTAGAACAGTAACGTTATAACTGAATTTCTTTTGCTGTATAATACAGCTGTTCACAGCGGAGGAGCATCTGTGTCACAGCCTTGGGGTTCTTTGTTGCAACACCACTACTTAGACGATCTTGTTCGTATGTCATTCACTTTTGTGACGCGCTCGACTACGATGCTACTTGATGTTACCGAGATAGCCCTATCTCTCGATGTTAATTGCTTAGTGCACTAAAATGGCCAATAAGTACAATGCGTGCCAAAGGGCAGCCCGGGGAAGTTTGCTACAGGTATATTGAATCTCAAAAGAAGTAATCTTATAATTTATTAATGCTACCTTTAGTATGTGACTCGGTAAATAAATTTCGTGGCTAAAATGTGTAAGGTAATGAATAATGTTTTTCTTTCGCGGTCAAAGCTTTTGCCTTAGGGAGTAATAGGGAAAAGCCCGTATAACGGCTTTAGGGTTCTTGCTTAGAATACAAATAATAAATGACAGACAACGAAAGTTAGTTGACCGTGAGGAGCTACTGTGAGGACCCCCTAACGGGAGGCCGTATTTTCTTTTTCTGGATACGTCCTTGAAATCGGCCAGAGGGGGTCGCTTGCTAGAACAGCACCTCACAAAAGCACCTCATACCATTGTCCCTTGTACCTTTACAACCCTGCTAACCGCGTGCCCCACTTTGGTATCCTCGTATAGAGAGAGTCAGCTATTACTCGATCACGCATGTGTGGCGTACACAGGTTGTACACAGGTGAACACCTTGTGACGCAACAAATGACGCAATCGCAGCTAAATTTATCCTCTCGCTCGGCATCCAGATAGGCGTAGCTCGCCACTACGTTTTTCCATCCTAGGACGAATGGTCGTCTTTGACAAAGCTCCCTACCATATAGCATGTATAGCAGAAGCGTAGACAGCGCGGGGGGGGGGGGGGAGAGGTCGGGCTTATGGGGCTTCCGCCTCCCCCCCGCCCCCGAAATTTTTTCGTGCTGTCATGCACCGCGGATCAAAACAACCCTCGGCGCCAGAAATGATACTGGATTTTGTCTAGGATGTTTTTTTCACGCTGAAAAAGATATTTCAGCGCGAACATTGCGAACTCGGGCTCGATTTATTGGGAGCGCCTGTGCACCTGGAGTCACATAATGCAAGGAGCCCCATCCAAGCACAAAGATTCAAGGGCGTTTTGATGAACAGCGGGCACGTCGCGGCATCTCGCGGAGGCCCCGGAATCTACGGAGCTCATGCATGTCAATTACAAAACTTTATGGGTATAAAGTTCTCAGAAACTTTTCATGTGGAAGGTGCATTGTATTTTCCAAAGTCGTGCTTTAGATTTCCTATTGCGGAACTTTGTTGGTTTAATGTTCTTACGAACATTTGACGCCAAAGCTGCATTGACTTCTGTAATGTCGTACATCGTGCCATACAACGAGACAAGTCAGATGAGCACACAATAAGACAAGTTATATTCCTTCGGCAGCCACATTAGGCGCCAAAAATAGGCATTCACTTGTGTCCAGCATGCTTTCCATTGCGGTTTTTATTACAGTGCCCCCGCCCCACAATATAAGAAAAAAGGACATTGTTGCCGTACCCGAAACTGTTGCATGGTGAAAGTCCGATTTTCTTACTCCTTTAGCGGAAAGTAATGGGCCACGGGATGCTTCAGTTGCCGGATACTCTTAATAAATTATTACAGTAGAAATTATATGGACACTCCAGGCGCATTCTTGCCATCGCCGTACTTATACGTATATTTAAAAATCTTGTTGCGAGGTTCTGTGTATACGTGCACTGAACTGTGTTTCCAGTGACACTATTTTACCCTTTATCAATCTGTGTTTTCGCGTTTGTATATTCCATTGTATCTTCGCATTTATAATGTACGAAGGCGAATCAAATAAAAGTGAGCCAACCCACGCCGCGCAATAATGTTTCGGTTCATTATGTGCGAGGCATACGCGTAGCACACAGGCATCTCTCATATACAAAAGTGACATGCAGGTATGAGGATGAAGGTTCTGTAATGCTCTCATACACTGGGTTGAACATGGTTGCGTGAATGATGGGCTCTCCGAAAGTTGAACAGTGTGGTGTCGTGAGGTTTTGGCAGCTGAAGGTGTTTCCCAAAAAGAAATTAGTCGCCGTATGGCTGCCGTGTACGTGGAACATTGCATTTTATTGGCCTTTGTTGAGCGTTGGAGCAAATGGTTCAAAGAAGGACGTGAAATTTGCGTAGGAGATCCCAGACCGGGCCAAAGCCACCGTGCAATCACCCCCAACACAATTGTAAAGGCTGATGAGCTGATTAGACAAGAATGGACGATAAGCATCGGTGAATTGGCAGGTTGTATGAACAGAAGTCACGGTTCGGCTCACAGCATAATTCATGAACATCTCCGTTATCGGCTCATGCGTGCGCAATGGATGCCCAAGATTTTGAGCCACCGCCAGAAGACGGAGAGGTTCGGCGCTGCCTTGACTCATCTGATCCGGTATCACAATGAGGGTGACGACTTGTCTGCAATTGTGACCGCGGACAAATCATGCTGCCATTGTTACAAGCCTGAAACACGATGGCAAAGCTTACAGTGGAAAAATTCGAATTCACTACCGCCAAAGGAAGCAAAGGCCGTCATTGGTGCCGGAAAGGTGTTGCTCACTTTTTTTTTCGATCGTCAGGGGCCATTACTGATCGAATCTGCTAAACCTGGAGAGATTATCAATCGTTTCCGAAATTGTGAAACGCTGGGTCGGCTGCGTGTCGCAATCAAGAACAAACAACGTGGAAAATTCATGAATCGGGTCATCTTTCTTCATGACAATGCCCGGCCCCACGCCGCTGATGTAGTTAACACAAAACTGCCAAAGTTGAAGTGGGAAACGCTGCAGCATGAACCATGCAGCCCAGATCTGTCGTCTTGCGACTTCCATATTTTGGGGCATTTGAAAAAAAAAAAAAAAAACAACTCAGGGGAACCAGATTCTGGTCGAACGATGACGTGAAAGTGTCAGTTACAGAATTCTTGAAAAAACAACTCAAGGAGCCCATTCGCATTGGCTCACTTTCATTTTACTCGCCCTCGTATATTTTGCAGAACTCCTGCGTTTCATATGTGATCTCTGTTGCAACAATAATTTCGGTGCAATTACTGACAATATACGACCGGAGACAGGTGCTCCTGCGCAATGCATTGTAACAAAGGACAGTGTCATTTAGATTTTTCCAAGCCGTTACATAGGTGCAAAAATGCAAACAATGTTCATGAATGACAAAGTTTCATTGAAATGTTTGTCCTTAACTTGTTCATTTGATGGACCTTCTTATTTTTCATATCAGCGGCATGCATTGCTTTGATGGTTTCAAATGGATAATTATAAAGCGCGTGTGATACTTTCTTATGAAATAGACAGAAAACATGGAAGCACCGATATAAGCTATTTCGGGCACAATGTTTGAAACATACGAGCATATTCTTTTATAAAAAATGCATATTTTACTTATCTTGGCAGTGCGTAGCGTTCAGTAAGTAGCATCTTTGGCAATGGCAATGCAATTAATATTCATGAATTTGATCCCGCGGCAAATGCTATAAGGAGGAGGCCAAGCTGCAACGTGAGCCCCCCCCCCCCCCCCCCCGCCCTCTCCAAGAAAAACGAAATTTCCGGCTACACCATCTATGTATACTTCATGAAGCTCAGACTCGCGCTCCGAAAGAGTTATAAGGCGTGCAAATGCGCCGTTCGTTGCAGAGATTTCACGCTTGTTCGGCTACGACGGTGGCCCTGAGTTGTACACGTACGCCCCAGAACTGACATGGAGACAGTCGGGACAGCGAGGTAGATACCCAGCCCCTTTCACCGTGGCGCAACGTGTCGTCTTCACAGGGAGTGCAAGCGCAGGGGATTGAGGCAAGCGCTGGAGCCCCAACCATCTACTAGTGCGGCTGGCTCGAGGGGCGCAGTGCAGTCTCGGGCGCAACCAGTCGGGAGGTCATTTCTCTACTCTAGTGCATACACACCCTCCGCGAAGAGAATGGGCCCACTAGGAATATCGAAGGAGCAGGACTGCAAAATGAGACTCTGAAATACCCAATAGCTGTAACATACGTTAGGCACGTAAACCTTACTATGCAGGAATAAATACAACTTGTGTATTGTGTTGTCATATCCGTATTCGCAGTGCCCGTATACATTCTCCAGCACGCACAAGGATTCGCAGGTAGCCCGCTGCGGTTGCCTCCCTGATGCAGATATCCGAATGTGTATTTTATTTTCCCAGATGTTCGCATGTAATGCGAGAGACAGCTTAATGTTTAAGTAACGTATGAGTATGCCATTGAAAAAAGGCATTGTATTATGTAGCGACGCACACATCAGGCTCTCGACCATAAATGTATATTCCGCTTATCATGGTTTTAGTGGTAGCAAAGAAGCAATATTCGCCTTAACAGTAAGCATAGTTGCGATAGCTAATTCCATAGTAAAATGGTTGTCATATGATTGACTGTTGAACAGGACATTCGGCGCTAAAGCAATAGCCGAATAGGGGCAGTTGATTTTCAACAATACCTATGACTAATTCGTTCTGTGCTCTCCTTTATGTTGAGTCATAAAGAAAACATCGGAGTAGAGTGCTGTACATGATAGATTTATTTCATTGCTTTTATCACGAATACATTTTCTTTTCTTTTGTCAACGTTCATCAAACGTTTATTCAACGATTAATAATGGGAAACAGCTTGGAATTTAGTCCCGTAGCTGTTCGTAAATATTTATTTCTTGCTCTTCCTGCATGATACTAACTGCATAAGCACGGCATGCCTTAAAGCATATAATAGTCGTTTACGCAGCATTGAACTTACGAGAATGTCAATTTTGCCAAAGTGCTTCGCTGTCTTGTGCACCACATCTGCGACATCCTCTTCCACCGCTACGTCACCGGGTACGACAAGCACCTGGAAGGCATTTGGAAGCAAAGTACTAATGAAGTACGCACGGTGTCACTACCGGAGAGTCACGCAGCAGAGCGCTTGAACAGTTGTGTGAATCCGACAAATACCAGAAATGACCAGATTTGTCTGTAGAAAGAACAATCAGGGACACAAAGGTGCTAGATCTTCATTAACACGGAGATGTTGAATGTCACCGGCAGCTAGTCGTCGATCAACAGATATGACATGCCAAGCTGGAGGCTATGTTTCGGCGAGGGGACATGTTTCAAAAGTATCCTTGTCGAAAGGTTGTCTCAAGCCTTAGACGTCCATTTTCTGACCACTCTTGGTCACATCTACCCTGTCCTTGCTTCTTCGAATTTGTGTGTTTTACTGTTATGTATTTTTCAGTTACTTACAGCAGAAAACAGATGTTTTCACAAATTTTGACATAGAGCGAATGATAAAGCATCAACACCGCCACACACATAGTTGCGTACTAAGAATAAGGGAAAATACAGCATGCAACATTCCGAAACCTTTGAGAAAGCTGCCATGTTTCTTTTGCACATTACCATGAATTTGTATCCTATGGGGTTAGCTTTATACTCTTGATGGCTCGTTTCTACATCTTTCGGCCTCGGAATAGTCATATACAGAAGTAATGAACATAAGGGACTTGATCAGAATCAATAGAACAATGTATGTAAAGCGAAAGTGATATTTCGACAAGCAAACCCGTCTTCGTGAGGACAAGGGTTGCTTTTGTCGAAGTAGCTTTCCTTAAAAGGAAAGCAGCTTAAGCCTTTGCAAAAACAAGTCCCCTGGTAAAAAGCGTGGCTCTAGAAGCATCCTTCGTTTTATCATTGTTGATCATTTGGAGAAGTAAACAATTGTTTCCAGTGGGCCAGGCAGCAGCGCACCGGATACCATGCTGAAACCGTCCTGCCTTCTTGCGCAGGTTCTTGCTGTCTGCCTGTCAACGCAAGTTTCATCGCGTTCACCTGCACCGGGTGAATGGCATGCCAACTACAACATTGATCTGATCTGGCCTCTATCTCTTCCTGGTGACCACTGCCATATCATCGAGATCTTCATATGCTATCCGACACTCGTGACCTTCCCCGTGGACCATGTGACTGCACGGACGGCTATAAATGGCTTCGTATCATCGATGGTGGCCAGTGGGCCAGGCAGGAGAGCACCAGATACCATGCTGAAACCGTCCTGCCTTCTTGCGCAGGTTAGTTCCTACTTGCCAACTAAATCCTATAGAAGTTACAACCGGTCTCTTTTGCTGCTGCCCTGCCCACTGTCCACCGGAAAGCGGAAACTTGAATTACTGGAGACTTTATCTGAATGCTTTTCTATGTTTCGCTTATTGATGCGTGCGGGAGACGTTGAGCTTAATCCTGGTCCAACCACCCGCTCCGAATCGCTTCTCGACATGGAAAGCTTGCCTGATGATCGCAAACAGCAAATGCCAATTATCTTCCAGTTTCTAAAGAAAATTCATGCACGCTCATTGCAAACCAGTAAAACTCACGCAGAGCTTGCCGCTGATATTAAAACAATTAAAAACGGACAAAAAAGCATTGAAGCCAAACTTGCGGCATTTCAGAATCGCTTGGACACTTTGGAACAACAGGCTAAACAGGCTCAAGACCTGTCACAAAAAATATCTTGCCTTACTGAAGAAATCCAAGATTTATCCTCGCACAAATACACATTTCAGTCACGATTTGACGAAATGGAAGACCGGTCACGTCGCGACAACCTAATTTTCTATGGCCTTCTCGATTCCAAAGAATCTTGGAATGACACTGAAAAAAAGTTAACAGATGCAATAATTTCAGTGCTTCCCTCATTTTCTGCCGATTTCATCCAGCGTGCTCACCGGTTAGGTTCAATCACTCCTGCCAAACCGCGTCCCATTATTGCTAAGTTTTCCAACTTTAAAATTAAGGAAAAGGTGTTATCACTGCGAGAGCGATTCAAAACAAATAACATATCCATCAGTCAGGACTTTTCACCTGGAACCCGCGTAGCTAGAAAGAAACTAAAGGAATTTGCTCGTAGCCAACCACAATCGTCCTCGTCCCAACTGCGTTACAACAAAATGTTTTTAAACAAAAAATGCTTCATGTATAATCCTGCCTCCGATAAGGTAGAAGAAATCGAGCTACGTGGAAGGCCTGCTGTTACTACACCTAACCCCGGCACTTCAAGCTAGGAAAGCGCGAGGGGTGATGGGCACTTAAGCTGTTCTCGTGTAACTGTCCTTTTTACTAATGCAAGAAGCGTACTAAACAAATATAACTCCTTATCATCCGCAATAGACACACTTTCTGCTCATATCATTGCACTGACCGAGACCTGGCTGCATGATAACGTTCAAGATGTGGAAATCTTCCAAGATGCATACCGTTTCTGTATTTATCGTTGTGACAGAGATGCGCGCCGTGGTGGTGGTGTGCTCGTCGCTGTCTCTAAAGATTTTTTATCATCGCGCATTGACGTCAACACTAACCTAGAAATCATATGGATGTCTTTAATAATTGACCATCAAAATATAGTCATTGGCATTTGTTACCGTCCTCCCACATACACTGATTCTTTTGTCCCGGAACTTCATGACAGTATTAATGATATTTTCTCACGTTTTCCTTTATCTCCCATATTTTTATTCGGCGACTTTAACTTTCCTAACATAATGTGGAACACAGAACCAGCTGCTATGTCACCATTTTCCTCTCAAGCTCACGATTTTTTAGAACTATGCTCTACGTTTTCATTATCGCAGTTAACCACTCAAGCTACTAGAATCACACCTGTCTCAGCCAACACCCTTGATCTAATCCTTACAACTAGACCTGACCTTGTTTCTAGTATTTCTTATTTACCAGGCATAAGCGACCACTCGTTACTTTCCTTTTCCATTGATGCACACGTTCCAAAAAACAGCAAAATACGCAAGACAATTCGTGACTATGCTAGAGCTAATTTTGAGGCAATCAACAAAGAATTAGCAGATTTCACTAACACATTTCTGACTAACTTTGATGAACGTTCTATTCAACATAACTGGGACATGTTTTCAACAAAAGTAAACAAATTAATTGAAAAATACATCCCTGTTCGTATTATCACGTCTAATCCTCGAACACCATGGTATAACTCCCATATCAAACGGCTTTCTAATCGAAAGAAACGTCTGTATCGCTTGGCCAAATTATCATCCTCAAGCTCACGCTGGATGGCCTATAAAACTGCATCTGATACTTACATTGCAGCATTGAAGGAAGCTAAAGTTAACTTCATGTCGAATACCTTACCCGAACTTCTGAATTCTAATGTTCGAAAGTTTTGGCGTATGATTAACCCCTGTCTTGGTAACTCCATTGCCTTGGTAGACACAGCTGGCAACCCCGTCCCACCTAACCAATGTGCTACTATTCTTAATGACACCTTCTCAAGAAATTTCTCCGTAGCTACAAATACTAATCTTCCAGACACTTTTCGTTACAGTTACCCATTCATGCCTCCCATTATTGTTGACACGGCTGGAATTACGAAACTCATCAATAACTTAGAGCACCATTCCTCCCCTGGTTATGATTCTATTGATTGCAAATTTCTTAAAAATACTTGTGTCTACAGCTCAATCATACTAACAAAAATATTTCAGCAATCACTTGACGCATCAACTCTTCCAACCCAATGGAAAATTGGGAAGGTGATTCCAATATTCAAATCGGGCAACAAAAGTTCACCATGTAATTATCGACCCATTTCCATTACTAGCACATGCTGCAAACTCTTAGAACATATTATATACTCGAACCTTGACGCCTTTCTCGAATCTAACTCCTTTTTCTCACCAGCTCAACATGGCTTCCGGAAATCATTTTCGTGTGAAACGCAGCTCATATCATTTACTCATAAACTGCACCGCATTCTTGATCGTTCTTCGTTAGCTGACTGTATTAGCTGACTTAGATTTTTCTAAAGCATTCGACAAGGTCTCCCACATACTTCTTTTTCATAAACTTAGTCAACTTAATATCGATAATAGTCTTTATTTATGGATCAAAGATTTCCTTTCAAATCGTTCCCAATTTGTCGTAGCCAACGAACTTTCTTCTAACCAATGTCCTGTCCAATCTGGAGTCCCACAAGGATCCGTATTAGGCCCCCTTCTTTTTCTCATTTTCATTAACGACCTTCCTTCTTTAGTTTCTTCTAATATTCATCTTTTCGCTGACGACTGCGTTATTTTCCGTGAAATAGTTACTGATAACGATATTAACATTCTCCAATCAGATTTAAATTCTATATCTTGCTGGTGCAATACCTGGTTAATGGAATTAAATATTAACAAGTGTAAAGTGATGCGTATCTCTCGCGCATCCAGTAGTCCTGTTCCATATTACCTAAACAACTCCCATTTAACCGCGGTTTCCTCCTATAAGTATTTAGGCGTTCATATCACTTCTAATCTGAGTTGGTCCCTGCATATTGAGAAGATAATTAACAACGCTAACCGCATGTTAGGTTACTTACGCCGTAACTTTTCTGCTGCCCCTTCGTCTTTAAAGCTCTTATTATATAAAACACTCATTCGATCTAAATTAGAATACGCCACTCCAGTCTGGGATCCAAGCATTAACAATTTGGTTGCCTCACTAGAAATGGTGCAGAATCGCTCTACTCGCTTCATCTGTTCCTGTTATAACCGCACTGCTAGTATAACTTCTATGAAATGTGATATATCTCTTCCATCCCTAGCATCACGCCGAAAAAATTTTCGCTTGAACTTTTTCCACCGGCTTTACTATCACCCTACCCTCCGTGACGAATTCATTCTTCAGCCACATTATATATCGAACCGTGTTGACCATCGCTTTAAGGTTGGTATCGAGCCATGTCATACTAAAACCTTTCTTTACTCATTTTTACCTCGAACTTCACAAGATTGGAATCACCTTTCTTCCGACATTGTTTCCATTAATGATAATACCAGATTTAAACATGCCTTAGCTAACATTGTGTAATTAGGATTTACCATACCTTAGCATGCCTTGTGATATTATGTTTATTATGTTCATTATCATTTTGTTATTATTATGCTACTATGCACTGTGTTTATTATCTACCCACTCCCCTCTGTAATGCTTCGGCCCTGAGGGTAAAGTAAATAAATAAATAAATAAATAAATAAATAAACCTTTATTCCAGCTCAGGTGCCGTGAAGCTGAGGGCTTTTTAAAAAAGCTGCACTCTTTTACATCCTCTAGTCTATAGATTTTGGATAACTAACTATACTTTAAAATGACGCCCGGTACGAAGGCAGAGCCCTTGTACTTCAACGCAACCGCGCGAGCCAGTCTGGGAGTACCGACCAGATAAAACGACGAGGATGGGCTCACACAGTTTGGGCTCACACTAACTTCCCCCCTTCGCGAACGCGGTCGGCAAAGCAACAAGTCAGAAACGGTACGAACGCCGAAGATATGGGTGAGAGGCGTGAACGATTTCAGTGCTGCGGCAACTGAGTTCATTAGGTGAGCTAACAAGAGCGGCGCCGTAGTTTACGGCAGGTGTTCTTTCAAGGACGGTGTACGCTGGCCGAGGTACCTGCGTAGAAATTTTTCACAGAACCCCGGTACTCGGACAGGTGCCCACAGGAGGACTTCGTCGTCTGGGCAAAAAGAAATGACACGACGCGTCGCATCATAGCGGACTTTCCTCCTGTGCTCAATGGTCGTGGTGTTGGCGCGTGCAATGCATGTGGAAGGGCAATGTATGTTGGCGGTGTTTGCGCGATGCGGGCGGCGAACTCTTCTGCAAGAGATGTGGACGGGACACAAAGCCTTGAAAGAAAGGTGGTGTCCAAAAGCGAAAGACGGTGCACGGCCGTATACGAGAAAAAAAGGGGCTGTAGTTCGTTGGTTGTTCAACAGCAGTGTTATAACCAAACGTGACGAAAGGAAGTATGGTGTCCCAGTTTTTGTGGTCGGGTTGAACATTCATGGAAATTATGTCGGACAGAGTTCAATGGAAACACTCGGTAAGACCGTCGGTGTGGGGATGATACGCTGATGTAGTCTTGTAGACGGTGTTAGAGGCCTGCAAGACTTCAGCAAGAACGCAGGAAAGAAATGCCTGGCCGTGGTCACTCAGAAGAACACGATGCGCACCGTGGCTCAAGATAATGGCGTGCAGCATAAACTCGGCCACTTCAGAGGCAGCACCAGAAGGAAGAGCTGCCGTCTGAATGGAGCAAGTGAGAAGGTCCATGGAGCTGACACTCAGCGGTGACCCGCGGTTGTAAGCACAAGTATAAGTCTATCCTCACGAATTCGAAGGGAATGGGCAGCACGGCAATGGTTGTAAATGGCCGGCGGCAAGAGATGTGGAACGTTTTCTGCGATGGCATGACGCACACGAACCGACGTGCTTGGCGACACTTGTAGACAGGCCAGGCCAAAAACAGCGAGCCTGAAGGCGGTCGTAGGTTTTGTGAAATCCGAAGTGGCCAGCCGTGGCGTCGTCGTGAAACACTTGTAAAACTTGTAGTCGAAGTGTGCGAGGGATGACCGGGACTCATCGGTTACCGGTAGTGCGGTAAACTTGCCGAAATAGTGAACCATCACGTAGTTTAAAACCAGGAGTTGTCGTCTTAAGCGGTTGTTGGGATGACGGAATAAGCCAGTGAGTCGGTTGATAATGGTGCGGCAGTATGTATCTGCACTGTCGCCATGAACGATGTCTTAATGTTGTAGCCGGTAAGTCTGGTGAAAATTCTATAAATTGTGAAATCTTAGCACGCACAGGCCATTAAAGTGGACGAAGTGTTCCTATCATTAACATGAGATGAAAAAGTAGTTTAACAAATTCTAGTGTATAGCTCGCAGCGAGTCTAGCCCATTGCTGAAAGAAAAAAAATAGTATTGTACAATCTCACTCTAACTAATCGCCATTTAAGACTGACGTCCTTCTGTATTCGTGTGACTGAATCATTTCCAATGTATTGCCACATCAGCAGCTTCCACGCGAACCAACCGGCTACATACCAGCTGTTAAGCTTACAAGTTCAGTGCTGGCGCACCATTCACGGCGGAATTTATGGCACGGAAAGCGTCTGACTGTCCACGTTTTATTTATGGGGTTCGACGTCCTAATGGAACACGCTGGTTATGATGAATGCTGTTCTGCAGGACGCCGAATAAATTTTGACCGCATGGGGTACTTTGGTGTCACTCTAATAATGAGTACGTCGCAGATATTTATTACCGCCATCAAAACGTGACTTTATGAGCGGAAATAGAACATGCGATCTCATGCAGGCAGCAATGGCCATTCGGCCGGGGAGACGAGTCATGGTACACGAATAGAGCTGCAAGTTGTGCGCTTGTTGTCGGCCGAAATAATTACCGTTACCTTCGTCCTTATTTCATGTGTCTTCTCCAACTGCCTTTCACTTCTTCATGTCAACGCAATGTACTCCTCAGAAACAAAAGTATTCTCTAGGATATTCTACTAATTTATGCTACATTTCTTCATCTTTATGAAGCGCGAAGTGCTTTTGGAAGCTTTCGTTTCCTCCAAGAAACAGTTGAAAACATGACATCGTGGAGGGCCAGTGGAGGACCAACATGTCAGCGAATGGCGGCCGCCCTCAGAATAAGCCTTTATTGTTTTGTGGACACTAAGGGTGCCGTAAAAGTTAGTTACCGTCTTAATGTTCTTGAGTGCATTCCCGTAAAGCCAAGTAACAAAGAGGATATTGAATTTTAATCGACACATCTTGTGCACATTTTAGAGCGACGGTCTTTCCCAGCTACTTCGAGTTACCTCGTTCTCGCGTCAGTCGACACAAGCCTACACCTGTAAAGTTCAGTCTCACCACTTCACATAGATTTCCGACGTCCTAAACTGTGCTTCGCATCCCTTCAGAGCGATTTTGCTACATTGATAGACTACAGATTGCCAATGCTGTCAGCATTCTTTGTGAACTACTTCCAGTTTGCGAAATGTATGTATGTATGTATGTATGTCTGTATGTATGTATGTATGTATGTATGTATGTATGTATGTATGTATGTACGGTATGCGCCACTGGGTATGTGCCACGCTTAAATGAACGCCCTTAGCGGCAACTTGTGTCACAGGGCATTTTAACTGGGTATTTGCCCCTTTTAGACAAACACAGTTTATGCCAACTTGGGTGGCAATGCATGTGCAACTGGGTATTTGCCCCTTTTAGACAAACACAGTTTATGCCAACTTGGGTGGCAATGCATGTGCCACTGGGTATTTGCCCCTTTTAGACAAACACAGTTTATGCCAACTTGGGTGGCAATGCATGTGCCACTGGGTATGTGCGGACTTTCATAATACTCACTGCATAAAAATCCGCAGAACCGATTTCACGATGACTATCGATTTAGTACTAAATCAATATAGCAAGACAACTAATAGCCACCGTGGAAGCAAGTTATGTATGAGCCGTGTACAGTAGTGGGACTCCTTTTTCGCTCTTCGATGATGAGTTATTGATGTTTATTTATTCGCATCCCCTTTGGAACGGGGTGGTGACAAATAGTCACTTAGCCTGCTTGAGTTCATTAGATACATGGAGTTCGTTCAAGCATTTTTGTACACATCTTAATGTTTCTTGTCTTCCTCAGAACATATCGATGTATGTTGCATCGCTACCTATGCCTGTAACGGATCCGGTCTTATCAATCCTTTTCTGTTTTTTTTCACCAATACTCTAAACGTATCTTGCTTAACTCGACTGCTGGTCGGTTGACACTTCCGTCCACTTTAAATCAAGGTGCTTCTGGAAGGTGTACGTTACATAGGGGTGCCACTGGGTGAATCTTTTTGCATTACATTAGAATGTGCCGAGTGGTCTTTGCATTTTTGCTGTTGGATACACATGCCTCCTTAGAATTTCCCTAGAACGCTCGGTGCCATCTAGCGCAGCCGCCTCGAAGCTTGCGCGTGGCCTCGAAAATGCATGGCACACCGGTGCGGCGAACGCTGAGAAACGGGTAGCGCGGAAACCTCGCTCTCATTGCGCTTTTTCGCGAACGTGCTGCTCCATCTTGTGGCGCTTCTGAGAAGTCTGCGCGTGGCCTCCGAGACAAGAAGTGTGATGTGCCGGCGCCGGTGAACGCTGAGAATGATTTCTTCGCGGTCCAGATACACAGTGGCTCATTCTCAGTGAGTCAAGTTGGTGAGATGTTCGTTGAAGAGCGGTCATACCCAGTGCATTCTTGACGCCGCTCTCTAAAGCGTTGGCGTGAAAAAAGTTCATTGAAAAATGGCGTAACCTGCCACAGCGTCGGGTTGCTGTCTTTGAGGAACACTTCTGACGTGAGTTCAATTCCGCCCAGCATGGGAGAAATTTGAGGATTATTTTCCGTTAGTATAGCATCCAGTGGCACGCACTTAGTGGCGTCACAGAAGTTCGTCGAAGAGTGGCACACACCTTGTGACACATAACGAGTGACCCAAGCAGACCTCACAAAGGTTCATTGAAGACCAATACAGACCGAGTAGTACGTGTCGCGTGCTTCTTGCAATTTTAATGCGCAAAAGTATGAAAAAATTTATGAACACTCTTGCTACCGGTATTTTCCAGGTTACCAGGTTTAGAATTCTCGCAGCTGTTAAACATTTATTTAGGAATTTCGATATGCTTTCAGAATAAACATTGATCAACACTCCTTCTTTTTGCAGTGGCTGTGTTTTGTTGATTTCATTCCTGATATCACAGTTCACATTCGCAATAAGATTACTCACTTACAAAGGTGGCAGTTTGGTATTGCATAGTCTGATAAATTTTTCTCTATAGTAAGCGTTCGGCTCTGTTTCTCGTCGTCCCTTCTTCATTCACGCTTTAAACTTATTAGAAGATCAATGAATATTCAGGAACATACCGCCGGGTCATATACATATCAGAGTCTTTGTTTTGCCACTTCCCTTAATAAACCTGTAGCTTGGCACCACCGCCTACTTACCTTGTCCCTAGGAAGCCCTTGTGCGCAGCAAGCCGCGGCTACTCTCTCCAGATTCGTCGTGCTTCGCGCAGTCAGGGAGAGCCAGCAGCCGAGAGAGGAGAAATGCTTGGCCGTGGCTTCGCCGATGCCTGACGAGGCACCTGTCGCTCGCAGAGGTAGAACAGAATGCGAGAATTGTTACCGAAACGAAACTTTAGCTAGAAAGGGCTCCCTATAAAAACAATTGCAAGAATACGCACATCATCTTGTATGTACGAGTGTCTCATTGTCCATTGCATTCTTAAAGCTATGCAGTTTAACTTGCCTTCTATGGCTGTCAAAATACCTAATCTTTGACGACGTTCGACTACTCTTGCATCAAGGAAAATATTAGTAGGCATGTATCATGAAGAGCGGGAGCTGCGAGTGAACCCCTAAATATCTGTAAGAACTTCAAAATGTAATGTTTAGCTGACGCTCGAATCGTAACCCGGCTCAAGGAAATCTGCAGAAATTGGCATAAATATGAATAGAAGGCCGAGAAGTGACCTGCCACAGTGACCGCTCGGTCTGACCGAGCTGATTACAAAATTAATTGTTATTTAGGAGTGTGATGGTGGTATTAGGTAGAATTAGATGTCTCACCTGTACTTGAAAAACATATCTTCTAAAACAGTTGTACCTCAAATAAGTCGTGTGTGTGCTTGTGGTGACCGTTAAAACTAGCTCGCAAACGTGCAAATGGCCTACCACGGCATCCGTTCTGTACCGTGCCACGTGCACATTCGGCGTAGTCATGAACCACTGACCACTTTGATTTGTTTGTGTGCGTACGTGCGCACGTGTCTTAAATGGTGAAGCTAGTATAGGTGAGTGATATGGTTTCCTTGCGATGACAGGAATGTCAGTAGGGCATGGATGATATCTGTTACAACAGAAGCGGAAGGTAGTCGCTGAAGTGACTGTACTTAATTATACCTAAGTTACTGTACTTGACTATATTTCAAATGTACTAAACGTTCTGGCAGTCGTACGTGTTCCTTGTTCGCAATAAGAGCGATGTGTAAAAGCCAAGCCCTATAATTTGCAAAAGATGTCCGTTAGATAAAGAGTGTACCGAAAAGAGTAGCTTCTTAGAGATCGAGGAACCGAGACTGAACAAACGCTTTATTTTAAAACGCGCTAGCGGCAGACCATGACGACGACGATGAAATGTGACATACATGGATGATTGTGTACTTTTTAAAACGATGACGCTAACACTTGGCACTCACATGTGTATTTATGGCATGTGGTGACGAATCTGGTTTAGCGTATATGCCGTTGTATGAGTGTGCAATGATTCCAGCCTTCCAGCATGGGGTGGACTGAGGGCGAATTCATTGCTGCAGTGATAGTTGCACATAGCTAGTATAAGTTGTAACCTGTGCTTGCATAGTGCACAGCCAAAGCGTAGAATCTGCGTCAAACTTGGCCATGTCATTGTGATACCTCTTGAGCGGGTGTTCAAAAATGCTGGACTCTTCACTCGAGAGTGTTTCTTCATGCGGGCCGCCTCGGCAACACGCGCTGTGTAAAGACCAAATTTAGTGCGACTCAATGCCTGCACATGTCAAGGACGACCACTTCCGGCATGCAGTAGGCCAATTCATTCGATAATAAAATCTGTCCCACGAGGGCCCCAAGACGCTACATTTGTGGACCACACAGGACGAAATTTCGTCCTCACGACGAAATTTCAAGATACCGTCCTCGAAATAAAGATGACCACGGTATTCTGGAATAAATATGATAGTTTTGTCATAAGGCGAAGCAATGAATGCGATAGCAACATGTTACGGTATTACACGAATTCTGAGACTCGTAGGCGTAGTGGCAGCATGAGTGGAAAAGCAAGCGTAAGGTAACCAAATGAAAATGAGGTGTTGTGCTTGGAATCCTCTGGTTGAATCCTTCCATCGGAGAATTTCGTTTACATTTATTGATAAAAGTCGACGTCTTGCTTATCGACATCATCAACACTTTTGCGTATCGAGTATGTTCAGACCTCTTTCATTGGGGTTGAACTCTGTTATTGTTTCACACTTTTAATACTTAAGCCTGAGGAAATTTAGGATGAAAGACGTGCGCTGTTGGTGTTTTCTTTGAAAATATTTGCTTGTGGGCTGCCATCCTCAATATTGTCAGGAATCATTTTATCAAGAACGTAAGACTTGGCAAGAACAACTGTAGTTATAGTGTGATGTGGAAATATAAGCCGCATATACCGCATGTCATATAGCATGACATAGTCTATATACCACACATATATACGGAACCTCGCGACGACGATGGCGATAACTTGTTTGGAGGGTCCATGGAATTGCTACCGAAATAAAATAAACGGCCAGGGGAAATTTGGCCACAATGAAGCTACTGGAATAGTCGAGTTGCGACGGCTGTCGCCACTGACGGCTTTCCAGACAAACAGCCTTTCCCTATGAAGGCGAGCTTTAGTTACACAGTGTCAGCTATCCACCCAGCACGCGCCCAGCTGACGCAGACGGCATGCCGAACATAGCACCCTAAAATGTTAGAGTGCGAATGAACCACTTCCACTTTCGGACGCAACGACTTCTATGCACTTGCAGCATGCTGCTCCTGCTCTGACGCGCACTATTCCTTCCAAAAAAATTATCTTATGCAGCCCCATGCACCCAAGTTAGTACTAAAACATGAGAATAGTGGGAACGCTTTACAGTTCCCCAGTAAAAACAAGCTCGTTTATAAAATTTCTCAATGTTCAAAAGGATGCGATGTTAACATTTTTCTTAACTATATTAAACGGGAACGGCGCGTAAAACTCTCGCGCCATTTTCTCCTAAGTTGTACAGCCTATAGACAGAAGAAATCTTTCAATTTTGCGAAGATGATGCATTTTTCAATTTTTTATTGTAAATATGTTAGTATAGACGCGTTTCAAAAAAACAACCAGGAGGAAAACTTGCTTCGCATTAGGCACTACATATTATGTCATTAATTAAGATGAGTTACTGGCATTCTTTAATGGAATAATAGTGGCTATAGTGCTTATTATTCTGTTTTGTGCAGACAACTCATACGGTGATGCTGACACATAAACTGCTATTGCCAGCTGCCAGCAATCCATGCTGGCAGCAATTCACGGTTATATTCTATTTCGTTTTTCCAATAATCAAAATAACAAGCTTCTACAGTATGCATGAGCTCAGTGAATCATAACAAGCTCTACTTTGGTCATGGGCTGGAGATTTTTTCATGTAGTAACAGCCTAGCTAGCTAATACAAAGCCACATTTAATGAAAATGAACTATGCATAGGATAATATAAACGGATGGCTAGTACCTGCATTTAATCTTATGGGAAATGATTATAAAATTGCTAAACTATGGAATGAGTAGACTGATTGCATGTTTGAAAGGGCTGTGCTTGCCATTTTTATTCCGTAACTGCTTAACGAATACATGACAATAAAATGGTCTAGGCTCATATGACCCAAGATACAAGTTGGAGAGAACATTCAGCCAAGCATTTCTACCCGCAGTAGCTTGAATGTAATGAAGGCATACATATTGTGTCATTGAAACTTGCACTAGCGACTAATGAAAGGACAAAAGATTGGCGTTACAGATATTTGTTTATTAGAACCACGCATAGGGCAGCGGAATAAAGACAAATTTTTTTGGACGGTTCTTTACTTTGATAACATAGGAAAATATAGGTTCTATATAGAGAAAGAGAAGAGGCAAAGAGAAAGAGGCGAATAATAGAGGAAGAGTAGGCTTTCGCCGTTCATCTCTTCAGAGAGATCTTAAGAGACCCTGTAATTTCTTGCATGTTGGATATGTTCTATTACCAGCGAGTTACTACACAAGCAGTCGAGCAAATATGCATAGCGGCATGAAAGCTTGAGCGTGAACACAGATGTTTGCACTTAAGAAGCCACAACGTATTAATCTCTGTGCTGAATGTAAAATTGTTCCGCGAGATCACATGTGCAATGACAAATTGGTTACGTCATTCACATGTACCATGCAAATCCACCGACCACGCGTAATCTTTCACCCGTTCTCGCATAGCCTACCACAGCGGAAATCTTATTGCAGCGTTCTTTGTGGGGTAAGATTACGTGATGATCACATCTGTTGCCATTGATTACATTGAAAGTAACTATATCAGGCTGAAATTAGAATTTCACTCAAGACATCATGCTAGCTACTACGTCTGGGCACCTTATTGTTGGACACTTTCGTCATTACTTGTTCACTATGGAACATGAACAAGCCCCAGACACTTCTGCATTCCTGCATGCGCGCTAGTGAACCGCATGACTCTGTACTTTCCATTCTTCTGAAATGAAGGTGTTGCACAATTGCTGTCAGAATGCGCCTAAAAACATAACCACCTATCATTTAGTAAACATTCAAAAAAGCAAGGGTGAACAGTCACCCTTGCTGTTGTCACCCTTATTTAGGGTTATAGTGCGAAACCACCAAGTAAGTCATGGAGCGAACAACCCGAGTGCTTGAATTCTGCACTCTCAATACGCCGTTGTGGTTTTTTTCTCGATAAACTCAAAGAGTTTCGACAAGTATCGGCAGAAATACTTGGTACTGGTGCTACTTGCCTCTGAAAGCAGTGAACGAGTGGTTCGGTACAGTTTAAAAGGTCACTGAATAACAGGAATCAACTTGTTTTGGTGGCAAATTATGCATTATTGAAAAAGTTTAATGTTATTATTTGAGCACAAGAGGGCTATTTAACAGTGTCCTGGACCAGTCCCACTTTGAGCATGATATCTCAAAGGAACATCTTCCTCTGCATTTGTCGACGCATTGGGCGTAAGTATAGCAGAGATGCATGTGCGACATGTTGATGAAACTCAAGAGACCCATTCATACAAAGCTGCAGTGGAAATTATTCAAGGCCTACAGTAGGCAGGGATTATTTTTGGAGGTATCGGTTCGGTAAATGACATTTTCCGCTAAAGCGACCATTGCAAAAAGGGATCTCGATTTTTGACAAAAGACGCAAGTCATGTATGACGACTACATCCGAATGCTCAAGCAAACCTGAATTGTTGTGGGGACATCATCAAGATTCAGGACAATTTGAGAACTCTAACAAGTGACTGTTTGGGCTGTCCTCATGATTCTACTTGTGTGTCTGCTGTCATGCCTGCTTTTCATTGTCACGACTCCTTACCAACTTTCAGTCATTAGAAGTGACGTCAAAGGGGAAATAAAAAGCGGCTGCCTATGGTACCGTCATTAGTCTAAAGTTCGCATTCTAGCATGACCAAGATGCAGTCCATAAACTGGTTTGATTTCAGCACTTTATATGAGTATGCAAGCCGTGTGGGTAATGAATAAAGCAGACCAGCTAAATACATTATAGAACTGCTTGGACGCGAACTAGCTAGCCTGGCAAGGCATGTCCTGATAGGATAAGTTGAGCTGTCCTAACGACACACGAATGAATATGTACAGGTAAACGTAAAGCCTGTGACTATATTGTTTGGGTCCCTGCGTGTGTGTCACATGATCAGTGCAATCTATACAATCAAGACATAAATATTTTGTTGTGAATAATAGTGCAGCAACCTAGTGTCTTTTTTTTGCACATAGCAGGAAAACGGTGTGGAGTTTTGCGAAATTTATGTAACTAAAGCAATGAGTTGTTATTTTTGGAATAAGAAAAATAATGGGTTCACGTATGACTCTAAAATTTATTATTCATGTCTGGTTGTGTGGAAAAATCACGTTTAAGGAAATGTAGGATACAGACAAAAACAACAACAACGTTAACATACAGCCAGGAGATATTCCCCCGGCTGCCGGCAGAGTCGCTTGCAAAATATGTTTGTGGCAGCTCGCCCTCACATGCTGGCTTCGGTAATGTGCGCAATGCTGGCATACGGCTTTCAATACTGCCCCAAATATTCTCACTGCAGCTGAGAGTGTGATAGTGGCTAAATTTTCAGACACAAAGCACCGTGGCTGTAAATTGCCAACAAATGAAAGTAGGCACAAGGTGAGTTAAGAAGTGGAACCTCGGCGTGCGAAATATGAAGGCGAACAGCATTGCAATTTAGAGGATTAATTATGCTGCCTATGCAAATTATAGGTGACAGTGGACAACTAAAGGATGAGCACCAGAAAAAAATGTGTCCGGCGATTACGATACTCCCTAATGGGAAATTTGAGCGCAGCTCCATACGTGTTTTCAATTCGTGATATAGTAAGGCAATATATTTGAGGCCGAAATTACTGCAACAACTGGCAGTGGGCCAGTGCTGTCAGCGCCTTGGCAGAAGGAGGGGTAATATGGGAATGCTAGAATGAATGATGAGTGGCATCGGAGCCAGCTGTGGAAGAAAACGACGACGAACGCGCAAATAGTGGCACGAGCGCGTTCGCGTGCTGACATCGTGATGCGCGGACACTCCACCAAGGAACGGGTGTCTAAGAGTTGCGCTCTAAAAGAACTATGGGGGCTTTAAGCAATCCTTAAGATGTGTAAGTGCGAGAGCATTACTTGTCGATGAGTGTCTCGCTGAGTTATGTCGCTGAGCGTAGTGTTGAGGCGCAATGTTTCAGAATTTAGTGCTTCTGTGTTATGTTTCCAAATGTAATCTTGCTGTTTATGATGTTGCAACAATGCAAGACGACAAACCGGCCATATTGGAATCTCTCAGGTGAGTTTTATTTGCGAAGTTCACATTGAAGGAAAGTTTAGTTTAGTTTTCTTACTCGATGACACCGCTTTTTAGCAAGATGACGTCACTTTGTTGAGCGATCACAATACTTTTACGTGTGGCACCATGGTGTTGACGTTACATTTCTTCACCGAGTTTATCGTGTTCGTAGGAAAACTCCACCTCATACTCAGGGGGGATATTCTAATCGGCGTCCGACGTGTACCTGAAGCGCGTTGCACCTTATTCGTCGGGCATGGGCTCCGGCGATGGTGTCTGCGGATCCGAGTTGATCGTCAGTGGCAGGGTCTTGTGATCGGAGTAGTATTTCGATGCGTACCTTACTTCTTGCAACGCGGGATGTTTTCGAACGCTAAGTCGGTTCCGGTGCCTCGCGAAGTGGTGATTGCATCTATTGGAGACGCGAGTCAAATTGAGATCGGCACGCATTTACATTTCCTAATTACGTAGTTACGTAGTTCACAGCGCAGTTGTAAATATTGTGTAATTCCCATCTTTTGTCAATACATGGGCTTCTACGGGAGGGAAACGGACAGACCCGCGTTTGTCCACTCGAATAGAACTCTAGTGGGTCCAAGTTTCATCCATCTAGTTAATTAGGAAGTATGCTCAATGGCAAATTACGAACAAACGTGTTTTGTTTGGGGCACTGCTTTGGAGTCCGCCCCGGTCAACGCATATTGTCGCTCGCGTCGAGGGTCGGTTTAACGGCCACCTGCGTCTTAACGGCGCTCCGTCGCAGTTGCTTCAGCACTTCTGGCTGTAGAGCTTCTTTAGATAGTGTTTAGGTTGCTGTCCTTTGTGCTCGGACAGTTCGGTCTACAGCTTTACAGTGACCCCAAAGTGCCAACGATGAAGCGTCAGCGGTCCATAGATTTTATACCAGCCAAGAGCCATTGGCGGTGTATCACAGCGACCGCAAGGCCATGATTACTTGCGTGACAAGATAAAGATAAAATAAACAGAAAAGAGACAAGGTAACAAATGATTGTGGACTTCTCTGTATTTAACATAAATGACATATGCATAATTATATGTATATGGCGTAGTGCCTCAGGTTTTGTCCACCTTTTCACCATATTTGGATATCAACAAAACTCTATACCAACATAATTTATACCACCATGGGAGGCCGCCCTACGCAGTCCCGATTTTGAAGGCCTAGTATGGGCAAATGGGTCACGACGTGGCGGAAGGGCTAGGCATTTCCTCCCCGACGTGGGAACGGCCCGCTACGTGCTTGTGCACGCTCCGATGGATCTCAATAAAGTTTTCCCATCCATCCATCCATGGCCACTTGGCTAGTTAAACACCTTCACAGGGTGGAATGGCTCCTCAATTTTTTAGCAGCATTTGGCTATTGGCATATATTGACAATTATCGCTGCAGAATTTGCAGTATGTTCCTGGTCCTCAGTTCAGAAAAACACACTTATCTTTCCAATTCAATGTAGTTGATAGCCAAGCATTGAAGCGCTAAAAATAAAAATTACGAGCTTCTCCTGAAACCTGAAAAAGAAATATTTAATGCCGCAACAAGGCTTAGTGTTGCGATGTAGGTGTGCTAGAATGCTGGCGCGATGAGGAGCTCTGCCAGCGGGGCCGCAGGCGTCGCACTTCGATGGTGACCGATATGAGACCAAAAGATAACTGCCGCTGTTTTTCAGCGCCCGAATGCAAGATAACTTTTGCTTAATGTAGTGGTAAGCCCAGTGCATGCCACTCAGTAGGAGCGCTAACATGCGCGCGCACGAGGTTCATGGCGGCACCGGAAGTCAGAACGTTGGAACGGCTCCGACAGAGGCGGCATTGCGGAGCATGACGGTGCGGCCGCTCGCATTCGTCGCCTTAAAGCCGAACGCACTGTCCGTCTCTCGAGACGTTCGCACACTCAAAGCGTGAATCGTGCACGCGCGTCACTACCGGGCCAGCATGGCGGTGCGAACGCAAACCACGCTAATGTGCCGGGAGAATCCGTCTCATTGATAAAGAAATCCTTCCTTCGTGAAGGAGGTCTTTCTTCAACAACCATATCGTGTTCATGAAAGTATTTTAATTACCTTGGAATTGTGTTTGCTCACATGAGCTGTCCAGAGTTAGTGCGATCGTGAGGCAGGAACCAGCGTCCAATTGGGATGTTGTAGTTGTGCCTGAAAGCCTGCCATGAACAGACTCATGCGTCAGATCTGCCAACTTATTTTCTAACGGCGGAAACTACAAAGTGAGCAGTTTCGGGCGTGCGTGCATGTTCTGTTGCTGGTGTTTCATTGGCTGCGCAGGTGTTTTTGAAAACAGCTTTACTGCTGCACTGCCTTCATCCACCTGTTGTTAACGTACTTCAGAAAACAATGTCAAGCAATTATAAAATTGGACAAAACAGAGGAACCAGCGAGAAGTTGCGCGGAATTGTTCGATTTTGTAGCGTTATCCTCATTCTGAGAACAGATGTGCCTGACACAATCTAACTTTCATTAAACATGGCCTTCGGGACGGCGCACTGCGCTGCAGAAGCGAAGGTCAGGACCAGCAACTGACTGGAATTGTGCGATAAAACGAGCCACGCGCGTTCAGTGTCCACGATTTCCGGTGCTACCTTTACCTAGATCACCGCCGTGTGCCTGTGCTGGGAACGGTCTGTTTCTACATATGCAGATTTTTATTCCTGCGTGTAAGCTGTAGGATACAGGTACGTACAGCGGGGTGAGCGCGTGAGGTAGCTTGTGTTCAACAACCACCAGAGATAAAAAAGCTAACGGCACAGCAGCCCCCCTTCAAAAAAAAAAAAAAAAAATCGTAGCAGCGTACTTTGGCCAGGCCACTCCCTCGGCACCGAGTATTACAGAATACCGTAGAGAGTTGGCACGAGGCAACCACAGTTACTGTCTTCTAACGAATACCACCCGACTGACAGTTAGTGTAGTCGCTTCAGTGTCTTGACGAAATGTGTTTTCTGCAGATAGAAGAAATAAAAAAAAAATATCTCATGCGCGTGGCATGCAGGGAAGATCAAGCCGCTTCAAGTTGTGACGCACTGTGGCCGTGCTACCGCCTTGCAGTCAAGGTATGAACATGCGGCTAAACCAACAAAAACCAAAACCAAACACCTTGCTTTAACGTGAACCACGACTGTCTAGAACGTTACATATAGCAAAGCGGGACGAAACCGAGCTAAATATTTTACGCTTTTCTGTTTGATTGGCTATTAACGCCTCTGGAACTCTTCATACATACATTGAACGACGCTCTTGGCTCTCCCGTGCTACCTCATTTGTAAGTTATCGCGAAGTCACTGTTATTTTAGAAGCCCAAGCAGGATCAGTTCAGTTTTTGATGTGTATAACGTCAAAGGGGTGTTTAGTGGTAGAAGGCGTTTTTAAATCCCAGATATTAAAAACGCCTTTAACGAGGCGTTGGATTTTCATTACACTAGCAATAAACCTACAATAGGTGCAACAGAAGTTATGTGGTCTGCGAAGTTAAGAGAAATTAAGTCTACGTGTAGTAGTGGGGTCCTTATACGTTAAAAAAAAACACTCTTAAGTAGCACGTATTAGGCAAGAGAAAGTTCTACCCGCAGCTTTTTGTGTTGCTGTATAATTTTCTCATTGTAACATTTCATCTAATTATAATATTCGAGCAGTTTATTAGTTATTTACCGCTACTTATGTAATTAGTCAGTCAAAAGCAATCTGAATATCTGCAAGCGACGGCAAATAGCATTACCTTTGTTCTGCACAGCTACGTGGCGTCTGCACACTTTTATAGTTAGGCAAAATTTACCTGGGACGCTCTGAATATAGCCGTCTGTGCTACCCGTAGAGATGTACCCGTGATGGGTTCTGTTCCCTATTGAACCACGTAGCAAAACAACAAAGTATACCTAAGTGTCCACGCTGCAAACAATATAAGCCTTCCATCGCGCTTTTTTTTAATATAGCGAGACTAGCTTGTCTTTCTATCGCTGGGTTTCGCGTGTTTGCTTGACCACTTTCTGGCTGAGCAAGGGGGGGCTGACCCTAGAGACAGCGCTAGAACAAATGGTACAGACTCCTGATATGGTGTTACGAAATGTTGGATGATCACTGAGGCAATGTAATCTGTGGGCCTGTGGGTCGCTTGGTCTTGGTGAGAGGCGCCTAACCTCTGTGCTGCAAATGCGCGGCGCAGAAGATGAACTGCCTTGTAACATGGATTCACCCACTTCACCGAGGCTACGTTTCACTTAAGCTACAACGTGGTCGTACGATCTGCAAGTTTTCACGCTCTTTTCGTTGTTCTTTTCTTTTTCGCATGCCGAATTATGATCGTCAATAATCCGTATTACCATCAATTGAAAATATTAGGTGCTTATATCTCGGAATATTTACACATACGACTTCTCCCCACCAGTGGTTACACATCTTTTGCATGGACTTGTTTTGCCGCCACAAACAAACTCTCTCATTAGAGCGACTTTCTTTGTGCCACGTGGGCGGGCTCCAAATCATATTTTGGGAAACTCGACTGCTAAGGAAAGTAACTGGTTAATTCGAATTACTTTAGAAAGTCCGCTACCAGTCAGTCGCAGCTGAATACATGTTCTTGATCAATTAGGAAATTACAATTATTTACAACGCCACGTCTGTTGTAACGTCTCCACTCACGTACACAAATCATGATACACAAAATCATGATAGTTATGCAACGTATTACGTGTGAGTCACGTGTCACGTTGCCTTGTATATGTCCTGGTGTATGCCCGATCTATATATTTAGCCTGCACGCTAATGCGATTATAATAATTACGCACTAAGTACAAGTACTAATCCCAACCTACCAGTTATGATGGCCACTTTTCCTCTTAGGTCTGGCATTATGCGTTAAAGTGCACGGGAGCCTTTGGTGTAGCCCAGACTCTGGGACGAAGCGGAGCGCACGGTTGGGTGTTGCCACGTAGACTGAAGCGTTTGCGGTGCTTCTCCTTTATCTGCGGCATTATGCTCCTCCCTTATCCTCTTTCCAGGTGTGTTACAGATGTTGACGCCGCAACCAGCGTAGGTTTTTAGTCTTTCCTCCTTCAATTTCGAGTTTGTCGACATCGCAGGTGCTTCAGTTTGTTCTGCCCAGATACTTTACCCAGTGAACAAAGGCGGTGATTGACGGCCACGTGTCAGTGCATCGTTTTCGACCCCGCGCGCACTTGTGTTCTGGTGCATAATTTAACAGTTCAGCTGCGCTTCGAGGTCGGCCATGCGTGTACCAACGTATCAAGAAGAATATTTGCAGGTGCCGACTAGGGCTTTGACACACCTGAAAGTCACACCATGAACATTCTCGTTTTAAATGCCGCTTTAGACATGAAAATTTTGGATATAGCATAGCGCTTGCGAAAGTATAGTAGACATCGTGCTGCACTTTTCCCTACATGCCCTGCGAAGTCAACAGCAGCGCTAAAAAGTTTTGAGCCAGGGCAATCCACTGTCAGTCTGAACGATACTTATAACATTGACATTTAGTGACCTTGAAACAGCTGGTTTCATTGCAGCCGAAGGCCTTTTTTTATTTCTTCGGCCATTTTTTGAAAATACTAAGTGTCATTTCTACGCTGTTCTTCGTTTTATCTCTTTTGCCCCGATCTTGTATGTGTTAGTGTTCGGACGTGCTTATCTATATCGTATGGTGTCCTTCACTCGTTTCTGTCTGTTCGGGGTTTTCGCAGTAATGAACTCTCTCGAAGTCACCCAGGTTACCATTGTATTAATGCGTTGTTTTTATTGTTTTGGCGTATTAGTGTATTTGCTCTTTAATGCCAATTCAGATTTTCTATTCAAATGAGATAGACTGACCAGAGGCGCATTTCTGCAGCCTCTTTAGTTGCAATCCATTTAATTATCCACACATACGTAGTAGTTAAAAGAGGGCTCTCTGTATTAGCATTGAACCAGTCGGCATTAGCAGTGTATTGTGGCAAATCAGGTCTGCAGAAGACACCCAGGACCAATTTTTCTTCAAGTGTGAGGTTTTCTTTCTGAGAAACCGGTATGGGTTTCCTTTGTAGCTTTGTCCTACAATTCGGATGGATGGCAACGTTTCCCTTTCATCTAGCAGGGTATTAAGTATGGAGCAAGAAATTTCGCCTAGAATTAAGACATTCTCTGTAGGCGCTGCTTGTTCGTCTTTCAAATATTGCCTGCTGCATTTAAAAGCGCTGCAATTGTTATTGACAATATGTGCTAGAAGTGCGCGCCCCTTAAACCCCGTGCAGCGCACAAAGAAGCTGGCGAACAGAAGCAAAAAGCTTGTGAGGGATCTCGAAAGGTCGTGGACACTAAAAGTGAACCTGTTGAGCCAAAGGAAAACAGGTCAACATCGTAGTGCGAATGTGAAGCGTTTACTTGGCCTGCTTGAGGTTTACGGCGCAATTTGTAGAGGCCTATAATGAAACATGCATAGATATTCTGTGACATTTACAGTAATGCCATAAGAAAATGGATGTTCTGATCTGCTTTAGCTTCTAGCTTCTTCAAGCTCAGATAGCTTCCAGAGCTGAGCTGTTGTCTACACCTGTGGCCGCCATGGCCGTTTCTTCGTTCCACCTGCGAAAGACGCTTGCAGCATTTTATGTACCCATACGTCATTATATGAAGGTATTATACACCGGTTGACAGAGGATCTTGCGTCCTAGGCGCCGACTACTAGATGATTCGGATGCCCGTGACCCCGCTGAACTTTCTTGGAGGGTGCAGGAAAGTTCGGCGCCTCTCCCGCCCGTTCCCCTACCCACGTCCTAATTTGTCATTGCCCGGCTTTTTTTTTTTTTGAAGTTTGTTTATTTTTGGACAATCATGTACAGATTTTCCGTGGATGCTGGCGAAAAGGCAAATGAATGCCTGACAAAGCGCCAGCTACCCATAAGCACAAACACTCAGTGAGAATAACAAAAAAAAACAGAACAGTAAAAAAACTTAGCTCGCTGACATCCGAGGTGTGGTTTAAGTTGTCGCACCTTTCACTTGTAAATCTTTGAATTGGCTAAAAGCTTCTTATAGTACTGTTGATGCGGGCGTTCTCCTCTTGTTGTTAACAAATATTGTCGCGTAATATATACGAATGCTGATAACAGAAGGAAAAAAGACTTCAGCAAACTAGCGTTCATTTCTTACTGAATTGAAAGCTCTTGTTATAAAGCAGTGCTATACTGCGAAAGTTTCACAACGCTTCCACAATTGCTCTGCAAGCTTTTACAGCGAAGGTATTACGTGGATTAGAATCGCTCGAACGCGTCATGTGCGCCAATTAACGTTGACCTGGGTGAACTAGATAATTCACAGATACAGATGCCTACATCTGTGTTCTACGTCCCATGTTCGCGTAGAAATCTGTGCCCTTATTCTTTCCTTTTAAGGATAGCGACCAGATGTTTCATCAACATTGAAAATCGCGATTTCCATTTATTGTATAGAAATCTACTCCTCTTTGTAACGCCCTACGTGACATTCAGGGTATTGAAATAAACAACTAAACAAATAACTAAATAACGGAAAGAAAGAAGCTAATTCATTCTTACGCAGTTTCATATTGCTAACGCGATAGTTACGCAAACAAAACGCCAATGGCAGAGGAAGCTGAAGCGACACGGTTAATCACTAGGAGCGCCTCACACAGTCAACTCAGACAAACTTTCATAATAAAAGAAAATGCGACCGCGTGCGAACGAGCTAATCAGCACACACGTTGCGTCGTTACAGAGCTGGGACGTCAAGTTGACCTTAACATCATACTAGCATGCATCTGTCCACGTGTAAATAAGCAGAAGGCTAACAAGTCCCGGCCAAAGATTTCATTATTACAACATACACGACACTGACAAAAACAACACCAACCCTAAAGACATGCCTGGTTAAATTTAGAAGCGCGTCGAGCCATCAGATGCATAAAGTTCCCCGATCGCGATGCAAACGATAACAAAAGTTCTGCTATTCCGAAGGTACGCAGTCTTGTTATCACTTTTCCAATAGCGGTTGCGTAAACATAACGCCTAAGCACGCGTGCCGAAGTCTAAGCGACACAGTTGTCACTATGACCGCGTGAAAGAAACAGTCAACTGAGAAAAGGCTTTGCTGTTACATACTAAAATATGCGACCACGTGCGCACGCGCAGTTAAGTCACCGCAACCAATTCGATCGTCAAGGACAGCTGATGAGTACGCTTCACTTATTTTGACCAGCACACTAGAATCCGATTACCTCTAAGTAAGCAGAAGTCTAACAAGTCGCCCAAAAGTTTTCTTGTTCCAGGAAACGTGCATGGCACTGTTTGGCAAGAACAATATAGCAGAACCAAAGACAGAGGTGCTGAAATTCCGCAGCGAAGCCGGTCATAATGTGCAGCAAAAGCAAGTGCCTAGACCGTGATACACATGACTATAAAAGTTCAGCTATTCCAACCGTATGAAAATGTACGATTACTCTGGCAATCGTGGTTACACAAGCAAAACGCAAACGCAGCTCAAGCAAGGCAATTCCGGAGAGTCCGTGTCGGGAACAGTTATTATTATTAATTGTTTCATTATTATTCGCCACTGTTGAGGAAACACACGATGATAACTCTCGCGGTTCCATCCTCTGAGCTACGTGGCAGGAGTTAGCGGCTATAAAGTTTCTGATTCAGAAATTTCTTTCTGGCGGGTGTCAACCCTGCCAAGCAACCATATACGACAAAGTAAGCACGAACGCTTCCAGAAAAGCAGCACGATGCCACCAAACGCAGTATGCAGGAGCACAACGGATGGTCAGTCATCGAGTAATGTTACCGTTGCTGCAAACCATGGGGATAGACAATGCCCTGCATTCGATTACGCGCAGACACGATGACACGCTAGTCGAAAAGATTGCAGGGCTATTAAAAGAAAATAGAAAAACATTGACTCCATGAACTGTCGTGCCTTGATAGGCCTCGAAACGTAAAAGCGCCTCGGAGATGGAAGTGGAAAGCGCGCGATGAAAACGTTCACCTGGAAAAGACAAACATTCACGCTGGAACTCATAAGCACATGACGCAGCCACTACATTCTGAGAAAACGTGCGAAAGGAGCGTGTGTGAGCGCGGAGCGCACCAAACCACGGACCTTCAGGCATTCCGAGCCTACGGAGAAGGGCGAAGAGATCCAATAAAACGGCGGTGTTAAGCCATGTGACCGACTACGCTCAAAGCTTTTATCACGAATATATTTTCTTTTCTTTTGTCGACGTTCATCAAACGTTTATTCAACGAATAATACTGGGAAACAGCTTGGAATTTAGCCCCGTAGCTGTTCCGAAATATTTATTTCTTGCTCTTCCTGCATGATACTAATTGCATAAGCACGGCATGCCTTAAAGCATACAATAGTCATTTACGCAGCATTGAAGTTACGAGAATGTCAATTTTGCCAAAGTGCTTCGCTGTCTTGTGCACCACATCTGCGACATCCTCTTCCACCGCTACGTCACCGGGTAGGAAAGGCACCTGGAAGGCATTTGGAAGCAAAGTACTAATGAAGTACGCACGGTGTCAGTACCGGAGAGTCACGCAGCAGAGCGCTTGAACAGTTGTGTGAATCCGACAAATACCAGAAATGACCAGATTTGTCTGTAGAAAGAACAATCAGGGACACAAAGGTGCTAGATCTTCATTAACACGTAGATGTGAAATGTGACCGGCAGCTAGTCGTCGATCAACAGACATGACATGTCAAGCTGGAGGCTGTGTTTCGGCGAGGGGACATGTTTCAAAAGTATCCTTGTCGAAAGGTTGCCTCAAGCCTTAGACGTCCATTTTCTGACCACTCTTCGTCACATCTACCCTGCCCTTGCTTCTGCGAATTTGTGTGTTATACTGTTATGTATGTTTCAGTTACTTGCAGCAGAAAACAGATGGTTTCACAAATTTCGACATAGAGCGGATGATAAAGCATCAACACCGCCACATACATAGTTGCGTACTAAGAATAAGGGGAAATACGGCATGCAACATTCCGAAACCTTTCAGAAAGCTGCCATGTTTCTTTTCCACATTACCATGAATTTATATCCTATGGGGTCAGTTTTATACTATTGATAGTTCGTTTCTACACCTTTCGGCCTCGAAATAGTCATATACAGAAGTAATCAACATAAGGGACTTGATAAGAACCAGTAGAACAATGTATGTAAAGCGAAAGCGATATTTCGACAAGCAAACCCGTCTTCGTGTGGACAAGGGTTGCTTTCGTCGAAGTAGCTTTCCTTAAAAGGAAAGCAGCTTAAGCCTTTGCAAAAACAAGTCCCCTGGTAAAAAGCGTGGCTCTAGAAGCATCCTTCGTTTTATCATTGTTGATCATTTGGAGAAGTAAACAATTAACGCTTACTCCAGCTCAGGTGCCGTGAAGCTGAGGGCTTTTTAAAAAAGCTGCACTCTTTTACATCCTCTAGTCTATAGATTTTGGATAACTAACCATACTGTAAAATGACGCCCGGTACGAAGGCGGAGCCCTTGTACTTCAACGCAACCGTGCGAGCCAGTCTGGGAGTACCGACCAGATAAAACGACGAGGATGGGCTCACACAGTTTGGGCTCACACTAACTTCCGCCCTTCGCGAACGCGGTCAGCAAAGCAACAAGTCAGAAACGGTACGAACGCCGAAGATATGGGTGAGAGACGTGAACAATTTCAGTGCTGCGGCAACGGAGTTCATTAGGTGAGCTAACAGGAGCGGCGCCTTAGTTTACGGCGGGTGTTCTTTCAAGGATGGTGTACGCTGGCCGAGGTACCTGCGTATAAATTTTTCACAGAGCCCCGGTTCTCGGACAGGTGCCCACAGGAGGACTTCGTCGCCTGGGCAGAACGAAATGACACGACGCGTCGCATCACAACGGACTTTCCTCTTGTCCTCAATAGTCGTGGTGTTGGCGCGTGCAATCTATGGGGAAGTGCAATGTATGTTGGCGGTGTTTGCGCGATGCAGGCGGCGAACTCTTCTGCAAGAGATGCGGACGGGACAGAAGGCCTTGAAAGAAAGGTGGTGTCCAAAAGCGAAAGACCGGTGCACGGCCGTATACGAGAAAAAAGGGGCTGTAGTTCGTTGGTTGTTCTACAGCAGTGTTGTAACCAAACGTGACGAAAGGAAGTATGGTGTCCCAGTTTTTGTGGTCGGGTTTAACATATACGGAAATTATGTCGGACAGAGTTCAATGGAAAGACTCGGTAAGACCGTCGGTGTGGGTATGATACGCTGATGTAGTCTTGTAGACGGTGTTAGAGGCCTGCAAGACTTCAGCAAGAACGTAGGAAAGAAATGCCTGGCCGCGGTCACTCAGAAGAACACGATGCGCACCGTGGCTCAAGATAATGGCGTGCAGGATAAACTCGGCGACTTCAGAGGCAGCACCAGAAGGAAGAGCTGCCGTCTGAATTGAGTGAGTGAGAAGGTCCATGGCGGCGACAATCTAGCGGTGGCCCGCGGTTGTAAGCGGTAGTATAAGTCTATCCACATGAATTCGATGGGAATGGCGGGCACGAAAATGGTTGTAAATGGCCGGCGGGAAGAGATGTGGAACGTTTTCTGCGCTGGCATGTCGCACATGAACCGACGTGCTTGGCAACACTAGTAGACAGGCCAGGCCAAAAACAGCGAGCCTGAAGGCGGTCGTAGGTTTTGTGAAATCCTAAGTGGCCAGCCGTGGCGTCGTCGTGAAACACTTGTAAAACTTGTAGTCGAAGTGTGCGAGGGATGACCGGGACTCATCGGTTACCGGTAGTGCGGTAAACTTGCCGAAATAATGAACCATCATGTAGTTTAAAACCAGGAGTTGTCGTCTTAAGCGGTTGTTGGGATGACGGAATAAGCCAGTGAGTCGGTTGATAATGGTGCGGCAGTATGTATCTGCACTTTCGCCATGAACGATGTCTTAATGTTGTAGCCGGTAAGTCTGGTGAAAATTCTATAAATTGTCAAATCTTAGCACGCACAGGCCATTAAAGTGGACGAAGTGTTCCTGTCATTAACATGAGATGAAAAAGTAGTTTCACAAATTCTAGTGTATAACTCGCAGCGAGTCTAGCCCATTGCTGAAAGAAAAAAAAAGTATTGTACAATCTCACTCTAACTAATCGCCATTTAAGACTGACATCCTTCTGTATTCGTGTGACTGAATCATTTCCAATTTATTGCCACATCAGCAGCTTCCACGCGAACCGGCTACAGACCAGCTGTTAAGCTTACAAGTTCAGTGCTGGTGCACCATTCACGGCGGAATTTATGGCACGGAAAACGTCTGACTGTCTACGTTTTATTTATGGGGTTCCACGTCCTAAAGGAACACGCTGGTTATGATGAATGCTGTACTGCAGGACGCCGAATAAACTTACCGCATGGGGTACTTTGGTGTCACTCTAATAATGAGTACGTCGCAGATATTTATTACCACCATCAAAACGTGACTTTATGAGCGGAAATAGAACATGCGATCTCATGCAGGCAGCAATGGCCATTCGGCCGGGGAGACGAGTCATGGTACACGAATAGAGCTGCAAGTTGTGCGCTTGTTGTTGGCCGAAATAATTACCGTTACCTTCGTCCTTATTTCATGTGTCTTCTCCAACTGCGTTTGACTTCTTCATGTCAACGCAATGTGCTCCTCAGAAACAAAAGTATTCTCTAGGATATTCTATTAATTTATGCCACATTTCTTCATCTTTATGAAGCGCGAAGTGCTTTTGGAAGCTTTCGTTTCCTCCAAGAAACAGTTGAAAACATGACATCGTGGAGGGCCAGTGGAGGACCAACATGTCAGCGAGTGGCGGCCGCCCTCAGAATAAGCCTTTATTCTTTTGTGGACACTAAGGGTGCCGTAAAAGTTATTTACCGTCTTAATGTTCTTGAGTGCATTCCCGTAAAGCCATGTAACAAAGAGGATATTGAATTTTAATCGACACATTTTGTGCACATTTTAGAGCGACGGTCTTTCCCAGCTACTTCGAGTTACCTCGTTCTCGCGTCAGTCGACACAAGCCTACACCTGTAAAGTTCTGTCTCACCACTTCACATAGATTTCCGACGTCCTAAACTGTGCTTCGCAGCCCTTCAGAGCGATTTTGCTACATTGATAGACTACAGCTTGCCAATGCTGTCAGCATTCTTTGTGAACTACTTCCAGTTTGCGAAATGTATGTATGTATGTACGTATGTATGTATGTATGTATGTATGTATGTATGTATGTATGTATGTATGTATGTATGTATGTATGTATGTATGTATGTATGTATGTATGTATGTATGTATGTATGTATGTATGTATGTACGGTATGCGCCACTGGGTATGTGCCACGCTTAAATGAACGCCCTTAGCGCCAACTTGTGTCACAGGGCATTTTAACTGGGTAATTGCCCCTTTTTGACAAATACAGTTTATGCCAACTTGGGTGACAATGCATGTGTCACTGGGTATGTGCGGACTTTCATAATGCTCACTGCATAAAAATCCGCAGAACCGATTTCGCGATGACTATCGATTTAGTACTCAATCAATATAGCAAGACAACTAATAGCTACCGTGGAAGCAAGCTATGTATGAGCCGTGTGCAGTAGTGGGACTCCTTTTTCGCTCTTCGATGATGAGTTATTGATGTTTATTTATTGGCATCCCCTTTGGAACGGGGTGGTGACAAATAGTCACTTAGCCTGCTTGAGTTCATTAGGTACATGGATTTCGTTGAAGCATTTTTGTACACATCTTAATGTTTCTTGTCTTCCTCAGAACATCTCGATGTATGTTGCATCGCTACCTATGCCTGTAACGGATCCGGTCTTATCAATCATTTTCCTGTTTTTTTTCACCAATACTCTAAACGTATCTTGCTTAACTCGACTGCTGGTCGGTTGACACTTCCGTCCACTTTAAATCAAAGTGCATCTGGAAGGTGTACGTTACATAGGGGTGCCACTGGGTGGATCTCTTTGCATTACATTAGAATGTGCCGAGTGGTCTTTGCATTTTTGCTGTTGGATACACATGCCTCCTTAGAATTTCCCTAGAACGCTTGGTGCCATCTAGCGCAGCCGCTACGAAGCTTGTGCGTGGCCTCAAAAATGCATGGCACACCGGTGCGGCGAACGCTGAGAAACGGGTAGCGCGGAAATCTCGCTCTCATTGCGCTTTTTCGCGAACGTGCTGCTCCAACTTGTGGCGCTTCTGAGAAGTCTGCGCGTGGTCTCCGAGACGAGAAGTGTGATGTGCCGGCGCCTGTGAACGCTGAGAATGATTTCTTCGCGGTCCAGATACACAGTGGCTCATTCTCAGTGAGTCAAGTTGGCGAGATGTTCGTTGAAGAGCGGTCATACCCAGTGCATTCTTGACGCCGCTCTCTAAAGCGTTGGCGTGAAAAAAGTTCATTGAAAAATGGCGTAACCTGCTACAGCGTCGGGTTGCTGTCTTTGAGGAACACTTGTGACGTTAGTTCAATTCCGCCCAGCATGGGAGAAATTTTAGGATTATTTTCCGTTAGTATAGCATGGCACATTTCCAGTGGCACGCACTTAGTGGCGTCACAGAAGTTCGTCGAAGAGTGGCACACACCTTGTGACGCATAACCAGTGACCCAAGCAGGCCTCACAAAGGTTCATTGAAGACCAATACAGACCGAGTAGTACGTGTCGCGTGCTTCTTGCAATTTTAATGCGCAAAAGTATGAAAAAATTTATGAACACTCTTGCTACCGGTATTTTCCAGGTTACCAGGTTTAGAATTCCTGCAGCTGTTAAACAGTTATTTAGGAATTTCGATATGCTTTCAGAATAAACATTGATCAACACTCCTTCTTTTTACAGTGGCTGTGTTTTGTTGATTTCATTCCTGATATCACAGTTCACATTCGCAATAAGATTACTCACTTACAAAGGTGGCAGTTTGGTATTGCATAGTGTGATAAATTTTTCTCTATAGTAAGCGTTCGGCTCTGTTTCTCGTCGTCCCTTCTTCATTCACGCTTTAAACTTATTAGAAGATCAATGAATATTCAGGAACATACCGCCGGGTCATATACATATCAGAGTCTTTGTTTTGCCACTTCCCTGAATAAACCTGTAGCTTGGCACCACCGCCTACTTACCTTGTCCCTGGGAAGCCCTTGTGCGCAGCAAGCCTCGGCTACTCTCTCCAGATTCGTCGTGCTTCGCGCAGTCAGGGAGAGCCAGCAGCCGAGAGAGGCGAAATGCTTGGCCGTGGCTTCGCCGATGCCTGACGAGGCACCTGTCGCTCACAGAGGTAGAACAGAATGCGAGAATTGTTACCGAAACGAAACTTAAGCTTGAAAGGGCTCCCTATAAAAACGATTGCACAACCAAAAATACGCACATCATCTTGTATGTACGAGCGTCTCATTGTTCATTGCTTTCTTAAAGCTATGCAGTTTAACTTGCCTTCTATGGCTGTGAAAATAACTAATCTTTGACGACGCTCGGCTACTCTTGCATCAAGGAAAAATATTACTAGGCATGTATCATGAAGAGCGGGAGCTGCGAGTGAATCCCTAAATATCTGTAAGAACTTCAAAATGTAATGTTTAGCTTACGCTCGAATCGTAACCCGGCTCAAGGAAATCTGCAGGAATTGGCATAAATATGAATAGAAGGCCGAGAAGTGACCTGCCACAGCGACCGCTCGGTCTGACCGAGCTGATTACAAAATTAATCGTTATTTAGGAGTGTGATGGTGTTATTAGGTAGAATTAGATGTTTCACCTGTACTTGAACAGCATATCTTTTTCTAACACAGTTGTACCTCAAATAAGTCATGTGTGTGCTTGTGGTGACCGTTAAAACTAGCTCGCAAACGTGCAAATGGCCTACCACGGCATCCGTTCTGTACCGTGCCACGTGCAAATTCCGCGTAGTCATGAACCACTTGACCACTTTGATTTGTTTGTGTGCGTACGTGCACACGTGACTTAAATAGTGAAGCTAGTATAGGTGAGTGATATGTTTTCCTTGCGATGACAGGAATGTCAGTAGGGCATGGATGATATTTGTTACAACAGAGGCGGAAGGTTGTCGCTGAAGTGACTGTACTTAATGATACCTAAGTTACTGTATTTGACTATATTTGAAATGTACTAAACGTTCTGGCAGTCGTAGGTGCTCCTTGTTCGCAATAAGAACGATGTGTAAAAGCCACGCCCTATAAGTTGCAAAAGATGTCCGTTAGATAAAGAGTGTACCAAAAAGAGTAGCTTCTGAGAGATCGAGGAACCGAGACTGAACAAACGCTTTATTTTAAAACGCGCTAACGGCAGACCATGACGACGACGATGAAATGTGACATACATGGATGATTGTGTACTTTTTAAAACGATGACGCGAACACTTGGCACTCACATGTGTATTTATAGCGTGTGGTGACGAATCTGGTTTAGCGTATATGCCGTTGTATGAGTGTGCAATGATTCCAGCCTTCCAGTATGGGGTGGACTGAGGGCGAATTCATTGCTGCAGTAATAGTTGCGCATAGCTAGTATAAGTTGTAACCTGTGCTTGTATAGTGCACAGCCAAAGCGTAGAATCTGCGTCAAACTTGGACACGTCATTGTGATACCCCTTGAGCGGGTGTTCAAAAATGCTGGACTCTTCACTCGAGAGTGTTTCTTCATGCGGGACGCCTCGGCAACACGCGCTGTGTAAAGACCATATTTAGTGTGACTCAATGCCTGCACATGTCATGGACGACCACTTCCAGCATGCAGTAGGCCAATTCATTCCATAATAAAATCTGTCCCACGAGGGCCCCAAGACGCTACATTTGTGGACCACACAGGAGGCACCTGCTGTGAGGCCAACTTGTACCTCACGACGAAATTTCTAGATACCGTTCTCGAAATAAAGATGACCACGGTATTCTGAAAAAAAAAAATATCATAGTTTTGTCATAAGGGCGAAGCAATGAATGCGATAGCAAGATGTTACAGTAATAGACGAATTCTGAAACTCGTGGACGTAGTGGCAGCTTGAGTGGAAAAGCAAGCGTAACGTAACCAAATAAAGATGAGGTGTTGTGCTTGGAATCCTCTGGTTGAATCCTTCCACCGGAGAATTTCGTTTACATTTATTGATAAAAGTCAACGTCTTGCTTATCGACTTCATCCCCACTTATGCGTATCGGGTATGTTCAGACCTCTTTCATTGGGCCGATCTCGGAGGTAGTGTGCAGCCATGCCAATAAAATTAATCATTTTCTGGTTTGATCTCTGGTATTGTTTCACACTTTTAATACTTAAGCCTGAGGAAATCTAGGATGAAAGACGTGCGCTGTTGGTGTTTTCAATAAAATATTTGCTTGTGGGCTGCCATCCCCAAAATTGTCAGGAATCATTTGATCAAGAACGTAAGACTTGGCAAGAGCAACTGTGGTGATGGAGTGATGTGGAAATATGACCGGCATATACCGCATGTCATATAGCCAGACATAGTATATATACCATACATATATACGGAACCTCGCGACGACGATGGCGATAATTTGTTTGGAGGGTCGATGGAATTGCTACCGAAACAAAATAAAAGGCCAGGGGAAATTTGGCCACAATGAAGCTACTGAAATAGTCGAGTTGTGACGGCTGTCGCCATTGACGACTTTCCAGACAAGCAGCCTTTCCCTATGTTTGACGTAGTAGTTCTGCGGAAACCCGCAAGGTGGAGAGAAGTAACGAATAAAGGGAAAATCAGACATCCACCCGTTCGTAGCAATTGCCTTTGCTTCGTGTTGTCGACAAATTCGACCTCGCCCTGCCATCTGGTAGCCGCCTGGTTTGCTCAGATGGTAGAGCGGCTGCCCCGGAAAGGCGGTGGTCCCGGTTTCGAGTCCCGGACCAGGACGAATTTTTCTTCAACTCTGAGGCTTTTCGTTCGAGGAACCCGTTTGGGTTTCCTTTGCAGCAATTGCTACGAACGGGTGGATGTCTGATTTTCCCTTTATTCAGCCTTTCCCTATGAAGGCGAGCTTTAGTTACACAGTGTCAGCTATCCACCCAGCACGCGCCCAGCTGACGCAGACGGCATGCCGAACATAGCACCCTAAAATGTTAGAGTGCGAATGAACCACTTCCACTTTCGGACGCAACGACTTCTATGCACTCGCAGCATGCTGCTCCTGCTCTGACGCGCACTATTCCTTGCAAAAAATTATCTTATGCAGCCCCATGCACCCAAGTTGGTACTAAAACATAAGAATAGTGGGAACGCTTTACAGTTATCCAGTAAAAACAAGCTCGTTTATAAAATTTCTCAGTGTTTAAAAGGATGCGATGTTAACATTTTTCGTGACTATAATAAAGGGGAACGGCGCGTAAAACTCTCGCGCCATTTTCCCGTAAGTTGTACAGCCTATAGAAAGAAGAAATGTTTCAGTTTTGCGAAGGTGATGCATTTTTCAATGCATCATTAGTATAGACGCGTTTCAAAAAATAACCAAGAGCAAAACTTGCTTCGCATTAGGCACTACATGTTATGTCATGAATTAAGATGAGTTACTGGCATTCTTTAATGGAATAATAGTGGCTATAGTGCTTATTATTCTGTTTTGTGCAGGCAACTCATATGGTGATGCTGACACATAAACTGTTATTGCCAGCTGCCAGCAATTCACGGTTATATTCTATTTCGTTTTTCCAATAATAAAAAAAAAAACAAGCTTCTACAGTATGCATGAGCTCAGTGAACTATAACAAGCTCTACTTTGGTCATGGGCTGGAGATTTGTTCATGTAGTAACAGCCTAGCTATCTAATACAAAGCCACATTTAATGAAAATGAACAATGCGGATGGCAACATAAACGGATGGCTAGTACCTGCATTTCATCTCATAGGAAATGATTATAAAATTACTAAACTTTGGAATGAGTGGACTGATTGCATGTTTGAAAGGGCTGTGCTTGCCATTTTTATTCCGTAACTGCTTAACGAATACATGACAATAAAATGGTCTAGGCTCATATGACTCAAGATACAAGTTGGACAGAACATTCAGCCAAGCATTTCTACCCGCAGTAGCTTGAATGCAATGAAGGCATGCATATTGTGTCATTGAAACTTGCACTAGCGACTAATGAAAGGACAAAAGATTGGCGTTACAGATATTTGTTTATGAGAACCACGCATAAGGCAGCGGAATAAAGATAAATTTTTTTGGACGGTTCTTTACTTTGATAACATACGAAAATATAGGTTCTATATAGAGAAAGAGAAGAGGCAAAGAGAAAGAGGCGAATGATAGAGGAAGAGTAGGCTTTCGCCGTTCATCTCTTCAGAGAGATCTTAAGAGACCCTGTAATTTCTTGCATGTTAGATATGTTCTATTACCAGCGAGTTACTACACAAGCAGTCGAGCAAATATGCATAGCGGCATGAAAGCTTGAGTGTGAACACAGATGTTTGCACTTAAGAAGCCACAATGTATTAATATCCATGCTGAATGTAAAATTGTTCCGCAAGATCACATGTGCAATGGCAAATTCGTTACGTCATTCACATGTACCATGCAAATCCACCGACCACACGTAATCTTTCACCCGTTCTCGTATAGCTTACCACAGCAGAAATCTTATTGCAGCGTTCTTTTTGGGGTAATATTACGTGATGGTCACATCTGTTGTCATTCGTTACATTGAAAGTAACTATATCAGGCTGAAATTAGAATTTCACTCAAGACATCATGCTAGCTACTACGTCTGGGCACCTTATTGTTGGCCACTTTCGCCATTACTTGTTCACTATGGAACATGAACAAGCCCCAGACACTTCTGCATTCCTGCATACGCGCTAGTGAACCGCATGACTGTGTACTTTCCATTCTTCTGAAATGAAGGTGTTGCACAATTGCTGTCAGAATGCGCCTACAAACATAACTACCTATCATTTAGTAAACATTCAAAAAAGCAAGGGTGAACAGTCACCCTTGCTGTTGTTATTCTTATTTAGGGTTATAGTGCGAAACCACCAGGTAAGTCATGGAGCGAACAACCCGAGTGCTTGAATTCTGCACTCCCAATACGCCTTTGTGGTTTTTTTCTCGATAAACTCAAAGATTTTTGACAAGTATCGGCAGAAATACTTGGTACTGGTGCTTCTTGCCTCTGAAAGCAGTGAACGAGTGGTTCGGTACAGTTTAAAAGGTCACTGAATAACAGGAATCAACTTGTTTTGGTGGCAAATTATGTATTATTTAAAAAGTTTCATGTTATTATTTGAGCACAAGAGGGCTATTTAACAGTGTCCTGGACCAGTCCCACTTTGAGCATGATATTTCAAAGGAACATCTTCCTCTGCATTTGTCGACGCATTGGGCGTAAGTATAGCAGAGATGCATGTGCGACATGTTGATGAAACTCAAGAGACCCATTCATACAAAGCTTCAGTGGAAATTATTCAAGGCCTACAGTAGGCAGGGATTATTTTTGGAGGTATCGGTTCGGTAAATGACATTTTCCGCTAAAGCGACCATTGCAAAATGGGATCTAGCTTTTTGACAAAAGACACAAGTCATGTATGACGACTACATCTGAATGCTGAAGCAAAGCTGAATTGTTGTGGGGACACCATCAAGATTCAGGACAATTTGAGAACTCTAACAAGTGACTGTTTGGGCTGTCCTCATGATTCGACTTGTGTATCTGCTGTCATGCTTGCTTTTCATTGTCACGACTCCTTACCAACTTTCAGTCATTTGAAGTTACGTCAAAGGGGAAATAAAAAGCGGCTGCCTATGGTACTGTCATTCGTCTAAAGTTCGCATTCTAGCATGACCAGGATGCAGTCCATAAACTAGTTTGATTTCAGCACTTTATATGAGTATGCAAGCCATGTGGGTAATGAATAAAGCAGACCAGCTAAATATATTATAGAACTGCTTGGACGCGAACTAGCTAGCCTGGCAAGGCATGTCCTGATACGACAAGTTGAGCTGTCCTAACGACACACGAATGAATATGTACAGGTAAACGTAAAGCCTGTGACTGTATTGTTTGGGTCCCTGCGTGTGTGTCACATGATCAGTGCAATCTATACAATCAAGACATAAATATTTTGTTGTGAATAATAGTGCAGCAACCTAGTGTCTTTTTTTTTTGCACATAGCAGGAAAACGGTGTGGAGTTTTGCGAAATTTATGTAACTAAAGAAATGAGTTGTTATTTTTGGAATAAGAAAAATAATGGGTTCACGTGTGACTCTAAAATTTATTATTCATTTCTGGTTGTGTGGAAAAATCACGTTTAAGGAAATGTAGGATACAGACAAAAACAACAACAACGTTAACATACAGCCAGGAGATATTCCGCCGGCTGCCGGCAGAGTCGCTTGCAAAATATGTTTGTGGCAGCTCGCCCTCACATGCTGGCTTCGGTAATGTGTGCAATGCTGGCATACGGCTTTCAATACTGCCCAATATATTCTCACTGCAGCTGAGAGTGTGATAGTGGCTAAATTTTCAGACACAAAGCACCGTGGCTGTAAATTGCCAACAAATGAAAGTAGGCACAAGGTGAGTTAAGAAGTGAAACCTCGGCTTGCGAAATATGAAGGCGAACAGCATTGCAATTTAGAGGATTAATTATGCTGCCTATGCAAATTATAGGTGACAGTGGACAACTAAAGGATGAGCACCAGAAAAAAATGTGTCCGGCGATTACGATACTCCCTAATGGGAAATTTGAGCGCAGCTCTATACGTGTTTTCAATTCGTGATATAGTGAGGCAACTTATTTGAGGCCGAAATTACTGCAACAACTGGCAGTGGGCCAGTGCTGTCAGCGCCTTGGCAGAAGGAGGGGTAATATGGGAATGCTGGAATGAATGATGAGTGGCATCGGAGCCAGCTGTGGAAGAAAACGACGACGAACGCGCAAATAGTGGCACGAGCGCGTTCGTGTGCTGACATCGTGATGCGCCGACACTCCACCAAGGAACGAGTGCCTAAGAGTTGCGCTCTAAAAGAACTATGGGGGCATTTAAGCAATCCTTAGGACGTGTAAGTGCGAGAGCATTACTTGTCGATGAGTGTCTCGCTGAGTTATGTCGCTGAGCGTAGTGTTGAGGCACAATGTTGCGAAATTTAGTGCTTCTGTGTTATGTTTCCAAATGTAATCTTGCTGTTTACGATGTTGCAACAATGCAAGACGACAAACCGGCCATTTTGGAATCTCTCAGGTTAGTTTTATTTGCGAAGTTCACATTGAAGGAATGTTTAGTTGAGTTTTCTTACTCGATGACACCGCTTTTTAGCACGATGACGTCACTTTGTTGAGCGATCACAATACTTTTACGTGTGGCACCATGGTCTTGACGTTACGTTTCTTCACCGAGTTTATCGTGTTCGTAGGAAAACTCCACCTCATACTCAGGGGGGATATTCTAATCGGCGTCCGACGTGTACCTGAAGCGCGTTGCACCTTATTCGTCGGGCATGGGCTCCGGCGATGGTGTCTGCGGATCCGAGTTGATCGTCAGTGGCATGGTCTTTTGATCGGAGTAGTATCTCGATGCGTACCTTACTTCTTGCAATGCGGCATGTTTTCCAACGTTAAGTCGGTTCCGGTGCCTCGCGAAGTGGTGATTGCATCTATCGGAGAGGGGAGTCAAATTGAGATCGGCATGCATTTACATTCCCTAATTACGTAGTTACGTAGTTCACGGCGCAGTTGTAAATATTGTGTAATTCCCATCTTTTGTCAATACATGGGCTTCTACGGGAGGGAAACGACTCCACTCGAATAGAACCCTAGTGGGTCCAAGTTTCATCCATCTAGTTAATTAGGAAGTATGCTCAATGGCAAATTACGAACAAACGTGTTTTGTTTGGGGCACTCCTTTGGAGTGCGCCCCGGTCAACGCATATTGTCGCTTGCGTCGAGGGTCGGTTTAACGGCCACCTGCGTCTTAACGGCACTCCGTCGCAGTTGCTTCAGCACTTCTGTCTGTAGAGCTTCTTTAGATAGTGTTTACGTTGCTGTCCTTTGTGCTCGAACAGTTCGGTCTGCAGCTTTACAGTGACCCCAAAGTGCCAACGATGAAGCTTCAGCGGTCCATAGATTTTACACCAGCCAAGAGCCATTGGCGGTGTATCACAGCGACCGCAAGGCCATGATTACTTGCGTGACAAGATAAAGATAAAATAAACAGAAATGAGACAAGGTAACAAATGATAGTGGACTTCTCTGTATTTAACATAAATGACATATACATAATTATATGTATATGGCGTAGTGCCTCAGGTTTTGTCCACCTTTTCACCATATTTGGATATCAATAAAACTCTATACCAACATAATTTATACCACCATGGGAGGCCGCCCTACGCAGTCCCGATTTTGAAGGCCTAGTATGGGCAAACGGGTCACGACGTGGCGGAAGGGCTAGGCATTTCCTCCCCGACGTGGGAACGGCCCGCTACGTGCCTGTGCACGTTCCGATGGATCTCAATAAAGTTTTCCCATCCATCCATCCATGGCCACTTGGCTAGTTAAACCCCTTCACAGGGTGGAATGGCTCCTCAATTTTTTAGCAGCATTTGTCTATTGGCATATATTGACAATTATCGCTGCAGAATTTGCAGTATGTTCCTGGTCCTCAGTTCCAATTTCTTATCTTTCCAATTCAATGTAGTTGATAGCCAAGCATTGAAGCGCTAAAGATAAAAATTACGAGCTTCTCCTGAAACCTGAAAAAGAAATATTTAATGCCGCAACAAGGCTTAGTGTTGCGATGTAGGTGTGCTAGAATGCTGGCGCGATGAGGAGCTCTGCCAGCGGTGTCGCAGGCGTCGCACTTCGATGGTGACCGATATGAGACCAAAAGATAACTGCCGCTGTTTTTCAGCGCCCAAATGCAAGATAACGTTTGCTTAATGTAGTGGTAAGCCCTGTGCATGCCACTGCACAGGGCTTACCATGCGCGCGCACGAGGTTCATGGCGGCACCGGAAGTCAGAACGTTGCAACGGCTCCGACAGAGGCGGCATTGCGGAGCATGACGGTGCGGCCGCTCGCATTCGTCGCCTTAAAGCCGAACGCACTGTCCGTCTCTCGAGACGTTCGCGAACTCAAAAGCGTGAATCGTGCACGCGCGTCACTACCGGGCCAGCATGGCGGTGCCAACGCAAACCACGCTAATGTGCCGGGAGAATCCGTCTCATTGATAAAGAAATCCTTCCTTCGTGAAGGAGGTCTTTCTTCAACAACCATATCGTGTTCATGAAAGTATTTTAATTACCTTGGAATTGTGTTTGCTCACATGAGCTGTCCAGAGTTAGTGCGATCGTGAGGCAGGAACCAGCGTCCAATTGGGATGTTGTAGTTGTGCCTGAAAGCCTGCCATGAACAGACTCATGCGTCAGATCTGCCAACTTATTTTCTAACGGCGGAAACTACAAAGTGAGCAGTTTCGGGCGTGCGTGCATGTTCTGTTGCTGGTGTTTCATTGGCTGCGCAGGTGTTTTTGAAAACAGCTTTACTGCTGCACTGCCTTCATCCACCTGTTGTTAACGTACTTCAGAAAACAATGTCAAGCAATTATAAAATTGGACAAAACAGAGGAACCAGCGAGAAGTTGCGCGGAATTGTTCGATTTTTTAGCGTTATCCTCATTCTGAGAACAGATGTGCCTGACACAATCTAACTTTCATTAAACATGGCCTTCGGGACGCCGCACTGCGCGGCAGAAGCGAAGGTCAGGACCAGCAACTGACTGGAATTGTGCGATAAAACGAGCCACGCGCGTTCAGTGTCCACGATTTCCGGTGCTACCTTTACCTAGATCACCGCCGTGTGCCTGTGCTGGCAACGGTCTGTTTCTACATATGCAGATTTTTATTCCTGCGTGTAAGCTGTAGGATACAGGTACGTACAGCGGGGTGAGCGCGTGAGGTAGCTTGTGTTCAACAACCACCAGAGATAAAAAAGATAACGGCACAGCAGCCCCCTTTCAAAAAAAAACAAAAAAAATCGTAGCAGCGTACTTTGGCCAGGCCACTCCCTCGGCACCGAGTATTACAGGATACCGTAGAGAGTTGGCACGAGGCAACCACAGTTACTGTCTTCTAACGAATACCACCCGACTGACAGTTAGTGTAGTCGCTTCAGTGTCTTGACGAAATGTGTTTTCTGCAGATAGAAGAAATAAAAAAAATATCTCATGCGCGTGGCATGCAGGGAAGATCGAGCCGCTTCAAGTTGTGACGCACTGTGGCCGTGCTACCGCCTTGCAGTCAAGGTATGAACATGCGGCTAAACCAACAAAAACCAAAACCAAACACCTTGCTTTAACGTGAACCACGACTGTCTAGAACGTTACATATAGCAAAGCGGGACGAAACCGAGCTAAATATTTTACGCTTTTCTGTTTGATTGGCTATTAACGCCTCTGGAACTCTTCATACATACATTGAACGACGCTCTTGGCTCTCCCGTGCTACCTCATTTGTAAGTTATCGCGAAGTCACTGTTATTTTAGAAGCCCAAGCAGGATCAGTTCAGTTTTTGATGTGTATAACGTCAAAGAGGTGTTTAGTGGTAGAAGGCGTTTTTAAATCCCAGATATTAAAAACGCCTTTAACGAGGCGTTGGATTTTCATTACACTAGCAATAAACCTACAATAGGTGCAACAGAAGTTATGTGGTCTGCGAAGTTAAGAGAAATTAAGTCTACGTGTAGTAGTGGGGTCCTTACACGTTAAAAAAAACACTCTTAAGTAGCACGTATTAGGCAAGAGAAAGTTCTACCCGCAGCTTTTTGTGTTGCTGTATAATTTTCTCATTGTAACATTTCATCTAATTATAATGTTCGAGCAGTTTATTAGTTATTTACCGCTACTTATGTAATTAGTCAGTCAAAAGCAATCTGAATATCTGCAAGCGACGGCAAATAGCATTACCTTTGTTCTGCACAGCTACGTGGCGTCTGCACACTTTTATAGTTAGGCAAAATTTACCTGGGACGCTCTGAATATAGCCGTCTGTGCTACCCGTAGAGATGTACCCGTGATGGGTTCTGTTCCCTATTGAACCACGTAGCAAAACAACAAAGTATACCTAAGTGTCCACGCTGCAAACAATATAAGCCTTCCAGCGCGCTTTTTTTTAATATAGCGAGACTAGCTTGTCTTTCTATCGCTGGGTTTCGCGTGTTTGCTTGACCACTTTCTGGCTGAGCAAGGGGGGGCTGACCCTAGAGACAGCGCTAGAACAAATGGTACAGACTCCTGATATGGTGTTACGAAATGTTGGATGATCACTGAGGCAATGTAATCTGTGGGCCTGTGGGTCGCTTGGTCTTGGTGAGAGGCGCCTAACCTCTGTGCTGCAAATGCGCGGCGCAGAAGATGAACTGCCTTGTAACATGGATTCACCCACTTCACCGAGGCTACGTTTCACTTAAGCTACAACGTGGTCGTACGATCTGCAAGTTTTCACGCTCTTTTCGTTGTTCTTTTCTTTTTCGCATGCCGAATTATGATCGTCAATAATCCGTATTACCATCAATTGAAAATATTAGGTGCTTATATCTCGGAATATTTACACATACGACTTCTCCCCACCAGTGGTTACACATCTTTTTCATGGACTTGTTTTGCCGCCACAAACAAACTCTCTCATTAGAGCGACTTTCTTTGTGCCACGTGGGCGTGCTCCAAATCATATTTTGGGAAACTCGACTGCTAAGGAAATTAACTGGTTAATTCGAATTACTTTAGAAAGTCCGCTACCAGTCAGTCGCAGCTGAATACATGTTCTTGATCAATTAGGAAATTACAATTATTTACAACGCCACGTCTGTTGTAACGTCTCCACTCACGTACACAAATCATGATACACAAAATCATGATAGTTATGCAACGTATTACGTGTGAGTCACGTGTCACGTTGCCTTGTATATGTCCTGGTGTATGCGCGATCTATATATTTAGCCTGCACGCTAATGCGATTATAATAATTACGCACTAAGTACAAGTACTAATCCCAACCTACCAGTTATGATGGCCACTTTTCCTCTTAGGTCTGGCATTATGCGTTAAAGTGCACGGGAGCCTTTGGTGTAGCCCAGACTCTGGGACGAAGCGGAGCGCACGGTTGGGTGTTGCCACGTAGACTGAAGCGTTTGCGGTGCTTCTCCTTTATCTGCGGCATTATGCTCCTCCCTTATCCTCTTTCCAGGTGTGTTACAGATGTTGACGCCGCAACCAGCGTAGGTTTTTAGTCTTTCCTCCTTCAATTTCGAGTTTGTCGACATCGCAGGTGCTTCAGTTTGTTCTGCCCAGATACTTTACCCAGTGAACAAAGGCGGTGATTGACGGCCACGTGTCAGTGCATCGTTTTCGACTCCGCGCGCACTTGTGTTCTGGTGCATAATTTAACAGTTCAGCTGCGCTTCGAGGTCGGCCATGCGTGTACCAACGTATCAGGAAGAATATTTGCAGGTGCCGACTAGGGCTTTGACACACCTGAAAGTCACACCATGAACATTCTCGTTTTAAATGCCGCTTTAGACATGAAAATTTTGGATATAGCATAGCGCTTGCGAAAGTATAGTAGACATCGTGCTGCACTTCTCCCTACATGCCCTGCGAAGTCAACAGCAGCGCTAAAAAGTTTTGAGCCAGGGCAATCCACTGTCAGTCTGAACGATACTTATAACATTGACATTTAGTGACCTTGAAACAGCTGGTTTCATTGCAGCCGAAGGCCTTTTTTTATTTCTTCGGTCATTTTTTTGAAAATACTAAGTGTCATTTCTACGCTGTTCTTCGTTTTATCTCTTTTGCCCCGATCTTGTACGTGTTAATGTTCGGACGTGCTTATCTATATCGTATGGTGTCCTTCACTCGTTTCTGTCTGTTCGGGGTTTTCGCAGTAATGAACTCTCTCGAAGTCACCCAGGTTACCATTGTATTAATGCGTTGTTTTTATTGTTTTGGCGTATTAGTGTATTTGCTCTTTAATGCCAATTCAGATTTTCTATTCAAATGAGATAGACTGACCAGAGGCGCATTTCTGCAGCCTCTTTAGTTGTAATCCATTTAATTATCCACACATACGTAGTAGTTAAAAGAGGGCTCTCTGTATTAGCATTGAACCAGTCGGCATTAGCAGTGTATTGTGGCAAATCAGGTCTGCAGAAGACACCCAGGACCAATTTTTCTTCAAGTGTGAGGTTTTCTTTCTGAGAAACCGGTATGGGTTTCCTTTGTAGCTTTGTCCTACAATTCGGATGGATGGCAACGTTTCCCTTTCATCTAGCAGGGTATTAAGTATGGAGCAAGTAATTTCGCCTAGAATTAAGACATTCTCTGTAGGCGCTGCTTTGTCCGTCTTTCAAATATTGCCTGCTGCATTTAAAAGCGCTGCGATTGTTATTGACAATATGTGCTAGAAGTGCGTGCCCCTTAAACCCCGTGCAGCGCACAAAGAAGCTGGCGAACGGAAGCAAAAAGCTTGTGAGGGATCTCGAAAGGTCGTGGACACTAAAAGTGAACCTGTTGAGCCAAAGGAAAACAGGTCAACATCGTAGTGCGAATGTGAAGCGTTTACTTGGCCTGCTTGAGGTTTACGGCGCAATTTGTAGAGGCCTATAATGAAACATGCATAGATATTCTGTGACATTTACAGTAATGCCATAAGAAAATGGATGTTCTGATCTGCTTTAGCTTCTAGCTTCTTCAAGCTCAGATAGCTTCCAGAGCTGAGCTGTTGTCTACACCTGTGGCCGCCATGGCCATTTCTTCGTTCCACCTGCGAAAGACGCTTGCAGCATTTTATGTACCCATACGTCATTATATGAAAGTATTATACACCGGTTGACAGAGGATCTTGCGTCCTAGGCGCCGACTACTAGATGATTCGGATGCCCGTGACCCCGCTGAACTTTCTTGGAGGGTGCAGGAAAGTTCGGCGCCTCTCCCGCCCGTTCCCCTACCCACGTCCTAATTTGTCATTGCCCGGCTTTTTTTTTTTTGAAGTTTGTTTATTTTTGGACAATCATGTACAGATTTTCCGTGGATGCTGGCGAAAAGGCAAATGAATGCCTGACAAAGCGCCAGCTACCCATAAGCACAAACACTCAGTGAGAATAACAAAAAAAAAAAAACAGAACAGTAAAAAAACTTAGCTTGCTGACATCCGAGGTGTGGTTTAAGTTGTCGCACCTTTCACTTGTAAATCTTTGAATTGGCTAAAAGCTTCTTATAGTACTGTTGATGCGGGCGTTCTCCGCTTGTTGTTAACAAATATTGTCGCGTAATATATACGAATGCTGATAACAGAAGGAAAAAAAGACTTCAGCAAACTAGCGTTCATTTCTTACTGAATTGAAAGCTCTTGTTATAAAGCAGTGCTATACTGCGAAAATTTCACAACGCTTCCACAATTGCTCTGCAAGCTTTTACAGCGAAGGTATTACGTGGATTAGAATCGCTCGAACGCGTCATGTGCGCCAATTAACGTTGACCTGGGGGAACTAGATAATTCACAGATACAGATGCCTACATCTGTGTTCTACGTCCCATGTTCGCGTAGAAATCTGTGCCCTTATTCTTTCCTTTTAAGGATAGCGACCAGATGTTTCATCAACATTGAAAATCGCGATTTCCATTTATTGTATAGAAATCTACTCCTCTTTGTAACGCCCTACGTGACATTCAGGGTATTGAAATAAACAACTAAACAAATAACTAAATAACGGAAAGAAAGAAGCTAATTCATCCTTACGCAGTTTCATATTGCTAACGTGATAGTTACGCAAACAAAACGCCAATGGCAGAGGAAGCTGAAGCGACACGGTTAATCACTAGGAGCGCCTCACACAGTCAACTCAGACAAACTTTCATAATAAAAGAAAATGCGACCGCGTGCGAACGAGCTAATCAGCACACACGTTGCGTCGTTACAGAGCTGGGACGTCAAGTTGACCTTAACACCATACTAGCATGCATCCGTCCACGTGTAAATAAGCAGAAGGCTAACAAGTCCCGGCCAAAGATTTCATTATTACAACAACATACACGACACTGACAAAAACAACACCAACCCTAAAGACATGCCTGGTTAAATTTAGAAGCGCGTCGAGCCATCAGATGCATAAAGTTCCCCGATCGCGATGCAAACGATAACAAAAGTTCTGCTATTCCGAAGGTACGCAGTCTTGTTATCACTTTTCCAATAGCGGTTGCGTAAACATAACGCCTAAGCACGCGTGCCGAAGTCTAAGCGACACAGTTGTCACTATGATCGCGTGAAAGAAACAGTCAACTGAGAAAAGGCTTTGCTGTTACATACTAAAATATGCGACCACGTGCGCACGCGCAATTAAGTCACCGCAAGCAATTCGATCGTCAAGGACAGCTGATGAGTACGCTTCACTTATTGTGACCAGCACACTAGAATCCGATTACCTCTAAGTAAGCAGAAGTCTAGCAAGTCGCCCAAAAGTTTTCTTGTTCCAGGAAACGTGCATGGCACTGTTTGGCAAGAACAATATAGCAGACCCAAAGACAGAGGTGCTGAAATTCCGCAGCGAAGCCGGTCATAATGTGCAGCAAAAGCAAGTGCCTAGACCGTGATACACATGACTATAAAAGTTCAGCTATTCCAACCGTATGAAAATGTACGATTACTCTGGCAATCGTGGTTACACAAGCAAAACGCAAACGCAGCTCAAGCAAGGCAATTCCGGAGAGTCCGTGTCGGGAACAGTTATTATTATTAATTGTTTCATTATTATTCGCCACTGTTGAGGAAACACACGATGATAACTCTCGCGGTTCCATCCTCTGAGCTACGTGGCAGGAGTTAGCGGCTATAAAGTTTCTGATTCAGAAATTTCTTTCTGGCGGGTGTCAACCCTGCCAAGCAACCATATACGACAAAGTAAGCACGAACGCTTCCAGAAAAGCAGCACGATGCCACCAAACGCAGTATGCAGGAGCACAACGGATGGTCAGTCATCGAGTAATGTTACCGTTGCTGCAAACCATGGGGATAGACAATGCCCTGCATTCGATTACGCGCAGACACGATGACACGCTAGTCGAAAAGATTGCAGGGCTATTAAAAGAAAATAGAAAAACATTGACTCCATGAACTGTCGTGCCTTGATAGGCCTCGAAACGTAAAAGCGCCTCGGAGATGGAAGTGGAAAGCGCGCGATGAAAACGTTCACCTGGAAAAGACAAACGTTCACGCTGGAACTGATAAGCACATGACGCAGCCACTACATTCTGAGAAAACGTGCGAAAGGAGCGTGTGTGAGCGCGGAGCGCACCAAACCACGGACCTTCAGGCATTCCGAGCCTACGGAGAAGGGCGAAGAGATCCAATAAAACGGCGGTGTTAAGCCATGTGACCGACTACGCTCAAAGCTTTTATCACGAATATATTTTCTTTTCTTTTGTCAACGTTCATCAAACGTTTATTCAACGATTAATTCTGGGAAACAGCTTGGAATTTAGCCCCGTAGCTGTTCCGAAATATTTATTTCTTGCTCTTCCTGCATGATACTAACTGCATGAGCACGGCATGCCTTAAAGCATACAATAGTCATTTACGCAGCATTGAACTTACGAGAATGTCAATTTTGCCAAAGTGCTTCGCTGTCTTGTGCACCACATCTGCGACATCCTCTTCCACCGCTACGTCACCGGGTAGGACAGGCACCTGGAAGGCATTTGGAAGCAAAGTACTAATGAAGTACGCACGGTGTCACTACCGGAGAGTCACGCAGCAGAGCGCTTGAACAGTTGTGTGAATCCGACAAATACCAGAAATGACCAGATTTGTCTGTAGAAAGAACAATCAGGGACACAAAGGTGCTAGATCTTCATTAACACGTAGATGTTAAATGTGACCGGCAGCTAGTCGTCGATCAACAGACATGACATGTCAAGCTGGAGGCTGTGTTTCGGCGAGGGGACATGTTTCAAAAGTATCCTTGTCGAAAGGTTGCCTCAAGCCTTAGACGTCCATTTTCTGACCACTCTTCGTCACATCTACCCTGCCCTTGCTTCTGCGACTTTGTGTGTTATACTGTTATGTATGTTTCAGTTACTTGCAGCAGAAAACAGATGGTTTCACAAATTTCGACATAGAGCGAATGATAAAGCATCAACACCGCCACATACATAGTTGCGTACTAAGAATAAGGGGAAATACGGCATGCAACATTCCGAAACCTTTCAGAAAGCTGCCATGTTTCTTTTCCACATTACCATGAATTTATATCCTATGGGGTCAGTTTTATACTATTGATGGTTCGTTTCTACACCTTTCGGCCTCGAAATAGTCATATACAGAAGTAATCAACATAAGGGACTTGATAAGAACCAGTAGAACAATGTATGTAAAGCGAAATCGATATTTCGACAAGCAAACCCGTATTCGTGAGGACAAGGGTTGCTTTCGTCGAAGTAGCTTTCCTTAAAAGGAAAGCAGCTTAAGCCTTTGCAAAAACAAGTCCCCTGGTAAAAAGCGTGGCTCTAGAAGCATCCTTCGTTTTATCATTGTTGTTCATTTGGAGAAGTAAACAATTAACGCTTACTCCAGCTCAGGTGCCGTGAAGCTGAGGGCTTTTTAAAAAAGCTGCACTTTTTTACATCCTCTAGTCTATAGATTTTGGATAACTAACCATACTGTAAAATGACGCCCGGTACGAAGGCGGAGCCCTTGTACTTCAACGCAACCGCGCGAGCCAGTCTGGGAGTACCGACCAGATAAAACGACGAGGATGGGCTCACACAGTTTGGGCTCACACTAACTTCCCCCCTTCGCGAACGCGGTCGGCAAAGCAACAAGTCAGAAACGGTACGAACGCCGAAGATATGGGTGAGAGACGTCAACAATTTCAGTGCTGCGGCGAAGGAGTTCATTAGGTGAGCTAACAGGAGCGGCGCCTTAGTTTACGGCGGGTGTTCTTTCAAGGATGGTGTACGCTGGCCGAGGTACCTGCGTATAAATTTTTCACAGAGCCCCGGTACTCGGACAGGTGCCCACAGGAGGACTTCGTCGCCTGGGCAGAACGAAATGACACGACGCGTCGCATCACAACGGACTTTCCTCTGGTCCTCAATAGTCGTGGTGTTGGCGCGTGCAATGTATGGGGAAGTGGAATGTATGTTGGCGGTGTTTGCGCGATGCAGGCGGCGAACTCTTCTGCAAGAGATACGGACGGGACAGAAGGCCTTGAAAGAACGAGAAAAAAGGGGCTGTAGTTCGTTGGTTGTTCAACAGCAGTGTTATAACCAAACGTGACGGAAGGAAGTATGGTGTCCCAGTTTTTGTGGTCGGGTTTAACATACAAGGAAATTATGTCGGACAGAGTTCAATGGAAACACTCAATAAGATCGTCGGTTTGCGGATGATACGCTGATGTAGTCTTGTAGACGGTGTTAGAGGCCTGCAAGACTTCAGCAAGAACGTAGGAAAGAAATGCCTGGCCGCGGTCACTCAGAAGAGCACGATGCGCACCGTGGCTCAAGATAATGGCGTGCAGGATAAACTCGGCGACTTCAGAGGCAGCACCAGAAGGAAGAGCTGCCGTCTGAATTGAGCGAGTGAGAAGGTCCATGGCGGTGACAATCTAGCGGTGACCCGCGGTTGTAAGCGGTAGTATAAGTCTATCCACATGAATTCGAAGGGAATGGCGGGCACGGAAATGGTTGTAAATCGCCGGCGGGAAGAGATGTAGAACGTTTTCTGCGCTGGCATGTCACACACGAACCGACGTGCTTGGCAACACTAGTAGACAGGCCAGGCCAAAAACAGCGAGCCTGAAGGCGGTCGTAGGTTTTGTGAAATCCTAAGTGGCCAGCCGTGGCGTCGTCGTGAAACACTTGTAAAAGTTGTAGTCGAAGTGTGCGAGGGATGACCGGGACTCATCGGTTACTGGTAGTGCGGTAAACTTGCCGAAATAATGAACCATCATGTACTTTAAAACCAAGAGTTGTCGTCCTAAGCGGTTGTTGGGATGACGGAATAAGCCAGTGAGTCGGTTGATAATGGTGCGGCAGTATGTATCTGCACTGTCGCCATGAACGATGTCTTAATGTTGTAGCCGGTAAGTCTGGTGAAAATTCTATAAATTGTCAAATCTTAGCACGCACAGGCCTTTAAAGTGGACGAAGTGTTCCTGTCATTAACATGAGATGAAAAAGTAGTTTCACAAATTCTAGTGTATAGCTCGCAGCGAGTCTAGCCCATTGCTGAAAGAAAAAAAAAAGTATCGTAGCAGCGTACTTTGGCCAGACCACTCCCTCTACAGCGAGTATTACAGAATACCGTAGAGAGTTCGCACGGGGCAACCACAGTTACTGTCTTCTAACGAATGCCACCCGACTGACAGTTAGTGTAGTCGCTTCAGTGTCTCGACGAAATGTGGTTTCTGCAGATAGAAGAAATAAAAAAAATATCTCATGCGCGTGGCATGCAGGGAAGATCGAGCCGCTTCAAGTTGTGACGCACTGTGGCCGTGCTACCGCCTTGCAGTCAAGGTATCAAAATGCGGCTAAACCAACAAAAACCAAAACCAAACACCTGGCTTTAACGTGAACCACGACTGTCTAGAGCGTTACATATATCAAAGCGGGACGAAACCGAGCTAAATATTTTACGCTTTTCTGTTTGATCGGCTATTAACGCCTCTGGAACTCTTCATACATACATTGAACGACGCTCTTGGCTCTCCCGTGCTACCTCATTTGTAAATTATCGCGAAGTCACTGTTATTTTAGAAGCCCAAGCAGGATCAGTTCAGTTTTTGATGTGTATAACGTCAAAGGGGTGTTTAGTGGTAGAAGGCGTTTTTAAATCCCAGATATTAAAAACGCCTTTAACGAGGCGTTGGATTTTCATTACACTAGCAATAAACCTACAATATGTGCAACAGATGTTATGTGGTCTGCGAAGTTAAGAGAAATTAAGTCTACGTGTAGTAGCGGGGTCCTTATACGTTCAAAAAAAAAAAACACTCTTACGTAGCACGTATTAGGGAAGAGAAAGTTCTACCCGCAGCTGTTTGTGTTGCTGTATAATTTTCTCATTGTAACATTTCATCTAATTATAATATTCGAGCAGTTTATTAGTTATTTACCGCTACTTAAGTAATTAGTCAAAGTCAAAAGCAATCTGAATATCTGCAAGCGACGGCAAATAGCATTACCTTTGTTCTGCACAGCTACGTGGCGTCTGCACACTTTTATAGTTAGGCAAAATTTACCTGGGACGCTCTGAATATAGCCGTCTGTGCTACCCGTAGAGATGTAACCGTGATGGGTTCTGTTCCCTATTGAACCACGTAGCAAAACAACAAAGTATACCTAAGTGTCCACGCTGCAACCAATATAAGCCTTCAAGCGCGCATTTTTTTTTTCAGTATAGCGAGACTTGCTTGTCTTTCTCTCGCTGGGTTTCGCGTGTTTGCTTGACCACTTTCTGGCTGAGCAAGGGGGGGGGGGGGGGGGGGGGGGGCTGACCCTAGAGACAGCGCTAGAACAAATGGTACAGACTCCTGATATGGTGTTACGAAATGTTGGATGATCACTGAGGCAATGTAATCTGCGGCCCTGCGGGTCGCTTGGTCTTGGCGTGAGGCGCCTAACCTGATGAACTGCCTTGTAACATGGATTCACCCACTTCACCGAGGCTACGTTTCACTTAAGCTACAACGTGGTCGTACGATCTGCAACTTTTCACGCTCTTTTCGTTGTTCTTTTCTTTTTCGCATGCCGAATTATGATCGTCAATAATCCGTATTACCATCAATTGAAAATATTAGGTGCTTATATATCGGAATATTTACACATACGACTTCTTCCCACCAGTCTTTACACATCTTTTGCATGGACCTGTTTTGCCGCCACAAACAAACTCTCTCATTAGAGCGACTTTCTTTGTGCCACGTGGGCGTGCTCCAAATCATATTTTGGGAAACTCGACTGCTAAGGAAAGTAACTGGTTAATTCGAATTACTTTAGAAAGTCCGCTACGAGTCAGTCGCAGCTGAATACATGTTCTTGATCAATTAGGAAATTACAATTATTTACAACGCCACGTCTGTTGTAACGTCTCCACTCACGTACACAAATCATGATACACAAAATCACGATAATTATGCAATGTATTACGTGTGAGTCATGTGTCACTTTGCCTTGTATATGTCCTGGTGTACGCCCGATCTATATATTTAGCCTGCACGCTAATGCGATTATAATAATTACGCACTAAGTACAAGTACTAATCCCAACCTACCAGTTATGATGGCCACTTTTCCTCTTAGGTCTGGCATTATGCGTTAAAGTGCACGGGAGCCTTTGGTGTAGCCCAGACTCTGGGACGAAGCGGAGCGCACGGTTGGGTGTTGCCACGTAGACTGGAGCGTTTGCGGTGCTTCTCCTTTATCTGCGGCATTATGCTCCTCCCTTATCCTCTTTCCAGGTGTGTTACAGATGTTGACGCCGCAACCAGCGTAGGTTTTTAGTCTTTCCTCCTTCAATTTCGAGTTTGTCGACATCGCAGGTGCTTCAGTTAGTTCTGCCCAGATACTTTACCCAGTGAACAAAGGCGGTGATTGACGGCCACGTGTCAGTGCATCGTTTTCGACTCCGCGCGCACTTGTGTTCTGGTGCATAATTTAACAGTTCAGCTGCGCTTCGAGGTCGGCCATGCGTGTACCAACGTATCAGGAAGAATATTTGCAGGTGCCCACTAGGGCTTTGACACACCTGAAAGTCACACCATGAACATTCTCGTTTTAAATGCCGCTTTAGACATGAAAATTTTGGATATAGCATAGCGCTTGCGAAAGTATAGTAGACATCGTGCTGCACTTCTCCCTACATGCCCTGCGAAGTCAACAGCAGCGCTAAAAAGTTTTGAGCCAGGGCAATCCACTGTCAGTCTGAACGATACTTATAACATTGACATTTAGTGACCTTGAAACAGCTGGTTTCATTGCAGCCGAAGGCCTTTTTTTATTTCTTCGGCCATTTTTTGAAAATACTAAGTGTCATTTCTACGCTGTTCTTCGTTTTATCTCTTTTGCCCCAATCTTGTATGTGTTAGTGTTCGGACGTGCTTATATATATCGTATGGTGTCCTTCACTCGTTTCTGTCTGTTCGGGGTTTTCGCAGTAATGAACTCTCTCGAAGTCACCCAGGTTACCATTGTATTAATGCGTTGTTTTTATTGTTTTGGCGTATTAGTGTATTTGCTCTTTAATGCCAATTCAGATTTTCTATTCAAATGAGATAGACTGACCAGAGGCGCATTTCTGCAGCCTCTTTAGTTGCAATCCATTTAATTATCCACACATACGTAGTAGTTAAAAGAGGGCTCTCTGTATTAGCATTGAACCAGTCGGCATTAGCAGTGTATTGTGGCAAATCAGGTCTGCAGAAGACACCCAGGACCAATTTTTCTTCAAGTGTGAGGTTTTCTTTCTGAGAAACCGGTATGGGTTTCCTTTGTAGCTTTGTCCTACAATTCGGATGGATGGCAACGTTTCCCTTTCATCTAGCAGGGTATTAAGTATGGAGCAAGAAATTTCGCCTAGAATTAAGACATTCTCTGTAGGCGCTGCTTTGTTCGTCTTTCAAATATTGCCTGCGGCATTTAAAAGCGCTGCGATTGTTATTGACAATATGTGCTAGAAGTGCGTGCCCCTTAAAACCCGTGCAGCGCACAAAGAAGCTGGCGAACGGAAGCAAAAAGCTTGTGAGGGATCTCGAAAGGTCGTGGACACTAAAAGTGAACCTGTTGAGCCAAAGGAAAACAGGTCAACATCGTAGTGCGAATGTGAAGCGTTTACTTGGCCTGCTTGAGGTTTACGGCGCAATTTGTAGAGGCCTATAATGAAACATGCATAGATATTCTGTGACATTTACAGTAATGCCATAAGAAAATGGATGTTCTGATCTGCTTTAGCTTCTAGCTTCTTCAAGCTCAGATAGCTTCCAGAGCTGAGCTGTTGTCTACACCTGTGGCCGCCATGGCCATTTCTTCGTTCCACCTGCGAAAGACGCTTGCGGCATTTTATGTACCCATACGTCATTATATGAAGGTATTATACACCGGTTGACAGAGGATCTTGCGTCCTAGGCGCCGACTACTAGATAATTCGGAGGCCCGAGACCCCGCTGAACTTTCTTGGAGGGTGCAGGAAAGTTCAGCGCCTCTCCCGCCCGTTCCCCTACCCACGTCCTAATTTGTCATTGCCCGGCTTTTTTTTTGAAGTTTGTTTATTTTTGGACAATCATGTACAGATTTTCCGTGGATGCTGGCGAAAAGGCAAATGAATGCCTGACAAAGCGCCAGCTACCCATAAGCACAAACACTCAGTGAGAATAACAAAAAAAAAAAAAAAAAAAAAACAGAACAGTAAAAAAAAACTTAGCTTGCTGACATCCGAGGTGTGGTTTATGTTGTCGCACCTTTCACTTGTAAATCTTTGAATTGGCTTTCCTTTTAAGGATAGCGACCAGATGTTTCATCAACATTGAAAATCGCGATTTCCATTTATTGTATAGAAATCTACTCCTCTTTGTAACGCCCTACGTGACATTCAGGGTATTGAAATAAACAACTAAACAAATAACTAAATAACGGAAAGAAAGAAGCTAATTCATCCTTACGCAGTTTCATATTGCTAACGCGATAGTTACGCAAACAAAACGCCAATGGCAGAGGAAGCTGAAGCGACACGGTTAATCACTAGGAGCGCCTCACACAGTCAACTCAGACAAACTTTCATAATAAAAGAAAATGCGACCGCGTGCGAACGAGCTAATCAGCACACACGTTGCGTCGTTACAGAGCTGGGACGTCAAGTTGACCTTAACACCATACTAGCATGCATCCGTCCACGTGTAAATAAGCAGAAGGCTAACAAGTCCCGGCCAAAGATTTCATTATTACAACAACATACACGACACTCACAAAAACAACACCAACCCTAAAGACATGCCTGGTTAAATTTAGAAGCGCGTCGAGCCATCAGATGCATAAAGTTCCCCGATCGCGATGCAAACGATAACAAAAGTTCTGCTATTCCGAAGGTACGCAGTCTTGTTATCACTTTTCCAATAGCGGTTGCGTAAACATAACGCCTAAGCACGCGTGCCGAAGTCTAAGCGACACAGTTGTCACTATGACCGCGTGAAAGAAACAGTCAACTGAAAAAAGGCTTTGCTGTTACATACTAAAATATGCGACCACGTGCGCACGCGCAATTAAGTCACCGCAAGCAATTCGATCGTCAAGGACAGCTGATGAGTACGCTTCACTTATTGTGACCAGCACACTAGAATCCGATTACCTCTAAGTAAGCAGAAGTCTAACAAGTCGCCCAAAAGTTTTCTTGTTCCAGGAAACGTGCATGGCACTGTTTGGCAAGAACAATATAGCAGACCCAAAGACAGAGGTGCTGAAATTCCGCAGCGAAGCCGGTCATAATGTGCAGCAAAAGCAAGTGCCTAGACCGTGATACACATGACTATAAAAGTTCAGCTATTCCAACCGTATGAAAATGTACGATTACTCTGGCAATCGTGGTTACACAAGCAAAACGAAAACGCAGCTCAAGCAAGGCAATTCCGGAGAGTCCGTGTCGGGAACAGTTATTATTATTAATTGTTTCATTATTATTCGCCACTGTTGAGGAAACACACGATGATAACTCTCGCGGTTCCATCCTCTGAGCTACGTGGCAGGAGTTAGCGGCTATAAAGTTTCTGATTCAGAAATTTCTTTCTGGCGGGTGTCAACCCTGCCAAGCAACCATATACGACAAAGTAAGCACGAACGCTTCCAGAAAAGCAGCACGATGCCACCAAACGCAGTATGCAGGAGCACAACGGATGGTCAGTCGTCGAGTAATGTTACCGTTGCTGCAAACCATGGGGATAGACAATGCCCTGCATTCGATTACGCGCATACACGATGACACGCTAGTGGAAAAGATTGCAGGGCTATTAAAAGAAAATAGAAAAACATTGACTCCATGAACTGTCGTGCCTTGATAGGCCTCGAAACGTAAAAGCGCCTCGGAGATGGAAGTGGAAAGCGCGCGATGAAAACGTTCACCTGGAAAAGACAAACGTTCACGCTGGAACTCATAAGCACATGACGCAGCCACTACATTCTGAGAAAACGTGCGAAAGGAGCGTGTGTGAGCGCGGAGCGCACCAAACCACGGACCTTCAGGCATTCCGAGCCTACGGAGAAGGGCGAAGAGATCGAATAAAACGGCGGTGTTAAGCCATGTGACCGACTACGCTGAAAGCAGCCGAAAGCGTCCATGCAGTGGCGATTAGTGGTGAGCAAAACGGCTAACTTCAGTGAGCGGCTCGGAACGGTTCAGTTCACTGAAATGAACCGATTCATCTGAATAACTCACCGGTTCACTCAAACCTGTAACCTGTGTTATGCCGTGCGGCGCCTACAAATTGTCCCGTTTCCTCTTGTTTTTATGCCAACTCACCCTCCCTACTGCGCGTGCCTTTCGTTTTTATTTTCTTGAGCGCACGCGCGCTACTGGCGATCATTCCATCATGAGCGAGGACAAAATAAAATTGAGGTCGGAGACAGGAGATCACTGGCTTCGTTTTATTGACGTGCTAATGACACACGCTCAGAAAAGGACTACACTGATGACTACAATAAATGCACAAATGAAGACGAGGACGTAAACTGTACGTTGACCTATTGCCTTTTAAAGGCACGGAAGACTTAGTCTTCGACGTATTCTTGCACCAGCGCACGATGCGCTGTAAGTGAGAGTCGTGAGACATCGTTCGAACAGCAGCAGGCAACGAACGGCGCCATGTTCTGCCAATTGTTTGCCTCGGGCATGGAGGAAGGAAACTAAGGAGAGGCCCTACCCGCTCCGCGCGCTAGGAGAAAAGTGTGGAGGAAGTGACGTAGTAAGTTCCCGTCTTTCTTGCTGATTTTTTATTTCTTTGCCGTAGCGGCCACGCCTTTCGGGCCACAATGGCGGCTCTGTTTTGGTTCTGAGCGCTCACACGTGTTGCTCCGTAGGTTTTGTACCGTGGCAAAGGCGCCGTGCGGGCAGCTTTTCGTTGGTCTCCGTGTTTTGTTGCGCTGCGTTATCTGGACCGTGCTCTCCCGGATGTTGCTGTGGCCAGGTGGGACAGGAGGAACTAAAGTTCGTGAAATGAACGCGCATGCAACGCTGTACGCAATGTACCGCCCCACGGCAATGGCAACGGACGAAGGAATATCCGCGGGGAATTTTGCCCTCTTTGGCGGAATCATGCTAACGCGCTAACGATTGTTTAGTATTGCTGCGGAGCGCGCGGGTCCGAGCAGCACGGTTGCGCGCAACGCGGCGTGGTTTCGCGAGAAATGTCAACAAGAGAGGAGAGCTGGCCCGATAGCCGGAGGAACGTTATGAGTAAAGCCAGCTTCCGGCTTCACTTTAGCTTCACAAAGAGCGACGTCAGGGCCTCTCCTGAGTTTCCTTCCTCCGTGGCCTCGGGTGCCTCACTACTGGCCCTGAGATCTAGCGGAGTCGCCGCCTGTCGGACACTAGTTGAAGCCCGATAGCGTGGAAGGTGCGCCGCGTCGTCTGGTAGCCGCTACTTGTTAACATCTGCGCGTGCGGCGCACATATCCTTCAAATTCCGTTTGTTGCGTAGTTGTAGGGCAATCATAAATGGCGGTATACATTTTTTGACACTGTAGAGGCTCATTTGGCTTTGCACTGTAGTGTTTGCGCTGCTATAATATCAGTGACCGCACGGGTTGAGCGCGTGATGCGTGGTCGTTGCGCCCTCCATTAGTCACTGTCATTAAAATTTTATGGTTCCATTGTGGTTCAAGAATTCCTCAAAGAGCATTTGGCGTGAAATTAAGCGGTCGCTGCAAAAGCTGAACGCAGCGCTTTAGCGATTCCTTGTAGCGATGCGTCGATCATTCCTAAATGTTTGTGATATCACGAAATATCAACGAGGTTGTGAGATATCTTTCAGCAGTAGGAAAGGAAATCCCAAGGGCTCATGCGATGCCGCAAGATACGATTGATCTTAGGCGTATAATTGCATGAATGTGATTTTGGTTAGCAGTTACGCAACCATTCTTAGTTGTTTGTGATGTGCCCTTTTATTATGTGGAAGTGCCACTACGCAGAAATAACTTTGCCTGGCAAGTCAATTTTCGCGCTTTGGTACCTTTAGTATCTGCTACAAAAGAGAAGAAAAAAGAAAGTACTGCATGGAGAATATATCGTGGGCATAGTTGGTTCATAGCTTTAAAAAAATGAAGTGTCAACAGAGACAGCACACCAATGAAGAAACAGCAATGACAAGGTGCTCTTGTCATGTCATTGTTGGTTCTTTATTGATGTGCTGTCTCTGCTGGCACTTAATCTTTTGAAACGTATTGAAAGATGATCAAGTGTAACATTGCAGTCATCATATACAGGACGTCGCAAAGCTGTATTGCTGGCGGCTAACAGAACGCGCTCTTTAGCGTGGTGTTGTTAGCTTTACGGGAGGTAGCAAACAATATTTCCACAAAAATGAGAACAACGCAATATGGTTGGCTCCTAAAATAATGTAAAACTATTAGCATCATTCTCATGAACGTGAGGGTACGTGAATTGTGCCCTCGCACCATTATCATGCTTCGATGTTATGGAAGACACCATCGTGATAGGAAAACACGCGTCCCTGCAGGGGCGTCTGCCTAAGCAGGCGTTTGGTGTGTTGCGACACCACGTACCCGCGCACATGAGGGTTGGAACCTCCCGCGTGTAGCTGTGCGCGGCTACACGCGGGAGTGATCTGCTGTCTCCGACCTCAATTTTCTTTTGTCCTCGCTCATGATGGAATGATCGCCAGTACTGCGCGTGCGCTCAAGAAAATAAAAACGAAAGGCACGCGCAGCAGGGAGGGTGAGTTGGCATAAAAACAAAAGGAAACGAGACAATTTGTAGGCGCCGCACGGCATAACACAGGTTACAGGTTTAGGTGAACCGGTGAGTTATTCAGATGAATCCGTTCATTTCAGTGAACTGAACCGTTCCGAGCCGCTCACTGAAGTTAGCCGTTTTGCTCACCACTAATCGCCACTGCATGGACGCTTTCGGCTGCTTTCAGCGTAGTCGGTCACATGGCTTAACACCGCCGTTTTATTGGATCTCTTCGCCCTTCTCCGCAGGCTCGGAATGCCTGAAGGTTCGTGGGTTGGTGCGCTCCGCGCTCACACACGCTCCTTTCGCACGTTTTCTCAGAATGTAGTGGCTGCGTCATGTGCTTATGAGTTCCAGCGTGAACGTTTGTCCTTTCCAGGTCAACGTTATCATGGCGCGCTTTCCACTTCCATCTCCGAGGCGCTTGTACGTTTCGAGGCCTATCAAGGCATGACAGTTCATGGAGTCAATGTTTTTCTATTTTCTTTCAGTAGCCCTGTAATCTTTTCGACTAGCGTGTCATGGTGTCTGCGCGTAATCGAATGCAGGGCATTGTCTATCCCCATGGTTTGCAGCAACGGTAACATTACTCGACGACTGACCATCCGTTGTGCTCCTGCATACTGCGTTTGGTGGCATCGTACTGCTTTTCTGGAAGCGTTCGTGCTTACTCGGTCGTATATGGTTGCTTGGCAGGGTTGACACCCGCCAGAAAGAAATTTCTGAATCAGAAACATTATAGCCGCTAACTCCTGCCACGTAGCTCAGAGGATGGAACCGCAAGAGTTATCATTGTGTCTTTCCTCAACAGTGGCGAATAATAATGAAACAATTAATAATAATAACTGTTCCCGACACGCACTGTCCGGAATTGCCTTGCTTGAGCTGCGTTTGCGTTTTGCTTGTGTAACCACGATTGCCAGAGTAATCGTACATTTTCATACGGTTGGAATAGCTGAACATTTATAGGCATGTGTATCACGGTCAAGGCATTTGCTTTTGCTGCACATTATGACCGGCTTCGCTGCTGAATTTCAGGACCTCTGTCTTTGGGGCTGCTATATTGTTCTGGCCAAAAAGTGCCATGCACGTTTCCTGGAACAAGAAAACTTTTGGGCGACTTGTTAGACTTCTGCTTACTTAGAGGTAATCGGATTCTAGTGTGCTGGTCAGAATAAGTGACGCTTACTCATCAGCTGTCCTTGAAGATCGAAATGTTTGCGGTGGCTTAATTGCGCGTTCGCACGTCGTCGTATTTTTTAGTATGTAACAGCAAAGCCTTTTCTCAGTTGACTGTTTCTTTCACGCGGTCATAGTGACAACTGTGTCGCTTAGACTTCGGTACGCGTGCGCAGGCGTTGTGTTTAAGCAACCGCTATTGGCGAAGTGATAACAAGACTGCGTACCTTCAGAATAGCAGAACTTTTGTTATCGTTTGCATCGCGATCGGGGAACTTTATGCATCTGATGGCTCGTCGCGCTTCTAAATTTAACCACGCATGTCTTTAGGGTTGGTGTTGTTTTTGTCAGTGTCGTGTATGTTGTTGTAATAATGAAATCTTTGGCCGGGACTTGTTAGCCTTCTGCTTATTTACACGTGGACGGATGCATGCTATTATGGTGTAAAGGTCAACTTGACGTCCCAGCTCTGTAACGACGCAACGTGTGTGCTGATTACCTCGTTCGCACGTGGTCGCATTTTTTTTTTATTATGAAAGTTTGTCTGAGTTGACTCTGTGAGACGCTCCTAGTGATTAACCGTGTCGCTTCAGCTTCTTCTCCCATTGGCGTTTTGTTTGCGTAACTATCGCGTTAGCAATATGAAACTGCGTAAGGATGCATTAACTTCTTTCTTTCCGTTATTTAGTTATTTGTTTAGTTGTTTATTTCAATACCCTGCATGTCACGCAGGGCGTTACAAAGAGGAGTAGATTTCTATACAATAAATGGGAATCGCGATTTTCAGTGTTGATGAAACATCTGGTCGCTATCCTTAAAAGCACAGAATAAGAGCACAGGTTTGTACGCGAACATGGGACGTAGAACACAGATGTAGGCATCTCTATCTGTGAATTATCTAGTTCCCCCAGGTCAACGTTAATTGGCGCACATGACGCGTTCGAGCGATTCTAATCCACGTAATAGCTTCGCTGTAAAAGCTTGCAGAGCAATTGTGGAAGCGTCAGCCCCCCCTTGCTCAGCCAGAAAGTGGTCAAGCAAACACGCGAAACCGAGCGAGAAAAAGACAAGGAAGTCTCGCTATATTGAAAAAAAAAAAAAAAAATGCGCGCTTGAAGGCTTATAGTGGTTGCAGCGTGGACACTTAGGTATACTTTGTTGTTTTTCTACGTGGTTCAATAGGGAACAGAACCCATCACGGGTACATCTCTACGGGTAGCACAGACGGCTATATTCAAAGCGTCCCAGGTAAATTTTGCCTAACTTTAAAAGTGTGCAGACGCCACGTAGCTGTGCAGAACAAAGGTAATGCTATTTGCGGTCGCTTGCAGATACTCAGATTGCTTTTGACTTTGACTAATTACATAAGTAGCGGTAAATAACTAATCAACTGCTCGAATATTATAAATAGATGAAATGTTACAATGAGAAAATTATAGAGCAACACAAAAAGCTGCGGGTAGAGCTTTCCCTTGCCTAATACGTGCTACGTAAGAGTGTTTTTTTTTTTGAACGTATAAGGACCCCGCTACTACACGTAGACTTAACTTCTCTTAACTTCGCAGACCACATAACTTCTGTTGCACCTATTGTAGGTTTATTGCTAGTGTAATGAAAATCCAACGCCTCGTTAAAGGCGTTTTTAATATCTGGGATTTAAAAACGCCTTCTACCACTAAACACCTCTTTGACGTTATACACATCAAAAACTGAACTGATCCTGCTTCGGCTTCTAAAATAACAGTGACTTCGCGATAATTTACAAATGAGGTAGCATGGCAGAGCCAAGAGCGTAGTTAAATGTATGTATGAAGAGTTCCAGAGGCGTTAATAGCCGATCAAGTAGAAAAGCGTAAAATATTTAGCTCGGTTTCATCCCGCTTTGAGATATGTAACGTTCTAGACAGTCGTGGTTCACGTTAAACCAAGGTGTTTGGTTTTGGTGTTTGTTGGTTTAGCCGCATTTTGATACCTTGACTGCAAGGCGGTAGCACGGCCACAGTGCGTCACAACTTGAAGCGGCTCGATCTTCCCTGCATGCCACGCGCATGAGATATTTTTTTTATTTCTTCTATCTGCAGAAACCACATTTCGTCGAGACACTGAAGCGACTACACTAACTGTCAGTCGGGTGGTGTTCGTTAGAAGACAGTAATTGTGGTTGCCCCGTGCCAACTCTCTACGGTATTCTGTAATACTCGGTGTCGAGGGAGTGGTCTGGCCAAAGTACGCTGCTACGATTTTTTTTTTGAAGGGGGGGCTGCTGTGCCGTTAGCTTTTTCTATCTCGGGTGGTTGTTGAACACAAGCTTTCCTGCTACCTCACGCGCTCACCCCGCTGTACGTACCTGTATCCTGCAGCTTACACGCAGGAATAAAAATCTGCATATGTAGAAACAGACCGCTGCCAGCACAGGCACACAGCGGTGATCTAGGTCAAGGTAGGACCGGAAATCGTGGACACTGAACACGCGTGGCTCGTTTTATCGCGCATTTCCAGTCAGTTGCATTTCCTGACCTTCGCTTCTGCCGCGCAGTGCGCCGTCCCGAGGGCCATGTTTAATGAAAGTTTGATTGTGGCAGGAACATCTGTTCTCAGAATGAGGATAACGCTACAAAATCGAACAATTCCGCGCAGCTTCTCGCTGGCTGCTATGTTCTGTCCAATTTTATAATTGCTTGACGTTCTTTTCTAAAGTACGTTAACGACAGGTGGATGACGACAGTGCAGCAGTAAAGCGGTTTTCAAAAACATGTGCGCAGCCAAATAAACACCAGCAACAGAACATGCACGTGCGCCCGAAACTGCTCACTTTGTAGTTTCCGCCGTTAGAAAATAAGTTGGCAGATCTGACGCATGAGTCTGCTAATGGCAGGCTTTCCGGCACAACAACAACATCCCAATTGTACGCTGGTTGCTACCTCACGATCGCACAAACTCTGGACAGCTGATGTGAGCAAACACAATTCTAAAGTAATTAAAATACTTTCATGAACACGATATGGTTGTTGAAGAAAGACCTGCTTCACGAAGGAAGGATTTCTTTATCAATGAGACGGATTCTCCCGGCACATTAGCGTGGTTTGCGTTGGCACCGCCATGCTGGCCCGGTATTGACGCGCGTGCACGATTCACGCTTTGAGTGTGCGAACGTCTCGAGAGACGGACAGTGCGTTCGGCTTTAAGGCAACGAATGGGAGCGGTCGCACCGTCATGCTCCGCAATGCCGCCTCTGTCGGAGCCGTTGCAACGTTCTGACTTCCGGTGCCGGCATGAACCTCGTGCGCGCGCATGTTAGCGCTCCTACTGAGTGGCATGCACTGGGCTTATCACTACATTAAGCAAAAGTTATCTTGCATTTGGCCGCCGAAAAATACTGGCAGTTATCGTTTGCTCTCATATCGGTCACCACCGAAGTGCGACGTCTGCGGCCCCGCTGGCAGAGCTCCTCATCGCGCTAGCATTCTAGCACACACTGTTAGCAAAAATGATCCGAGATGGGAGTAAATGGCTTGTCCTCTAGCGCATTCCCTGATGGGAGGTAAATATACTCCGGGTAGGCGGAGTAAAAGATTTACTCCGCTGCTGAACGGAGGTTGTGGAGGTACTTATGGGAGTATATGTTTACCTCCATCGCGGAGGTTGTGGAGGTACTTATGGGAGTATATGTTTACTTCCATCGCGGAGCTTCTGCGGGCAACTATGGGAGTATATGTTTACCTCCATCGCGGAGCTTTTGTAGGGAACTATGGGAGTATATGTTTACCTCCATCAAAGAGCTTTCGCAGGGAACTATGGGAGCACGTGTTTACCTCCATCGCGGAGCTTTTGCAGGGAACTATGGGAGTATATGTTTACCTCCATCAAAGAGCTTTCGCAGGGAACTATGGGAGTATATGTTTACCTCCATCAAAGAGCTTTCGCAGGGAACTATGGGAGCATGTGTTTACCTCCATTGCGGAGCTTTTGTAGGGAAATATGGGAGTATATGTTTACCTCCATCAAGGAGCTTATGCAGGGAATTATGGGAGCATGTGTTTACATCCATCACGGAGCTTTTGCAGGAAGCTATGGGAATACTTTTTTACATTCGAGGGAGGCTTTTCAAAGTACCATAGTATTTCTTTACAATGATCATGGAGGTTTTACAGGAACATATGGGAGTATCTGTTCACATGACTCGGCTAGTATGCAAATTTAAGAATTTTCAATATTGAGTTTCCACACTGAGAAATACACAATATATTGGTTTGCAAGCTAGAAGATGCAAACAAAAGTAAGCAAAGTAGTGCTTTGTATAAAATAAATTTATTGCATAAGCAGAGGCAAGGAAGAAATGGACGACGCAAGCACAATCTCTCAACTGGTTTTTGATTCTTTCTTGCCCATGTGTTATCTGCACAAACCAAACAGTAAGAATAGAAAGCAACTCATCCAGCTGCAGGTTTAAGCACAGACCTTATGAAGTACATAAAAAATACATGGAAATCAGCCACAAGTGCCTAAACAAGGTGCAATACAGTTATTGTAGAAATAATGTAGCTATAACAGTGCATTCTCTGACAAATCTAGACTGTGGTACTACAAAAGGTAAAGAGGACATCATTTCTCATTAATATTGACATGTGCAAGAGTTAAAGCAGCAAAAAGTTGAGAAGACGCCAAAACACTTATTGCACTTCAAAATTAAATGATTAGGAAAATGAAAGTTCTGGTAGGCACTAACAGAGCCATTTTTACTGTGACAAGCTGGCAGAGTGGACTAAATAAAGCAGAGTTCAGCTTTGCTTTTTTCCCCCATATTACCGAAAGGCAAACATAGTGGCTAAGAGACAGTCGTAAGGGATGGTAAAATGTTCATTGTATTCTACCCCGATTTTAAGAGCGGGTGAAAGTGCATGCTTTTAATAGCAGCACCGCCTCACAATTCCTTGCGCAGACTGACTCTAGGAACTTTGAAGCCGGTGGATCATGCCCTTAGCTCCAAACATACGTCATGCTTAAATTTCTTAACACAATAACATTGAAAGAAAAAGCAGTCTCAAGAAAAGCAACAAAAGTGGCAGAATAATGACAAGTGGGCTTCTGATGGCCATCATCCAAACTTCCTTACTGATATTCCACCTGGACAATGCTGCTGGTGCAAGAAGGCTTACAGAGCCTTAGAACCACCATGGGCTCACTTCTGACGATTAAAGGCAAAAAACAGGCAGTGCTGAAGACCGCATCATAAAAGAACATGTGGCCTAGTTGAGATGACAACTTTTGGAAGCTTCATTCCGTAACATCTTGGGAAGGATAAAAAGTAAAAAAAAAATCTTTTAGAGAAGTGTGCCAATCTGAACTTAACATTACAGCGCAAACACCTAAGACGAACCACAAAAAGACACGACACACACTGGCGCTTCTGGTGGTTCGTCTTAGGTGTCTGCGCTGTAACGTTAAGTTCAGAATTATGTACCAACTAGGCCCAAATGAAGTTTTACTGTGCCAATCTGACAACACTGTTATAAGAGATTTCTCACACCCTTCAGAGGAATAAGGGATCTGATTGCTGGCTCACAGCCTTGCTTGCACACAGCAAGTGCTGCTGCGCTCGAGCATGGTCAAGGCTGGTTGTATTAGTGATAGCCTGCATGCAGGCTAGCAGCAGCTTGGCATCTGCTTTTATGGCAGCAGCCGTACAAGGTCCTTGCCGACTTTTAACACAAAGCCAGTATAATAAAATGCGAGAAACAAAAATTATGAATTACTTATTCAGAAACCGTGCAAATAAGCTATGTATTCAAACTAGGTATATGCAGGCAACTTTTATTTTATAATTGTTGATAATTATGTCTCAAAACAAGTTCAAGGCTCCGAACCAGCGTTGCATTTACATTTAATGTGGCTGCATCCACATTGTAACTTTTCTTAACAGCATCGCTTAAGATGTTGGATGCCTCAATGGCACTGCATATATTGCACATAATTAAAAAAAATATAGACTGTAACCATTGTGAAACACCTCGTAACAGTGTCGCTGTAAGACAATGACACTGCAGATATTACACATAACTAATAAGTAAATAAAAGGTACATATAAGCAACGAAATAGAAAGTGCACTAGTAGCAGAGAAGGAAGGCATGTTAAACGTCACATTAAAATGGCATAAGGCATTTGAACATAATGCTGAGAACACTTGTGGTTTACGATAATCATCAAGTGAAGCATGCAGAAAAGTGTTAGCCATGTTAGACAATTCCACGGCCTTCAAGACCTACAATGCCATAAACTAGTGTCTCAAGGTGTACACTCCTGGCCATTTGTGCAACTGAAGTCAACGAAGTATGCTTCCATTAAAGCTAGGGTACCATCTCTTTTCCGGTTTGCACTGCACTCTTTTCATATGTTGAATACAAACCTTGGCCACCTTGGCAAGGAACAGTACCAACAGATGAGATAAAACAAAAGACAAACACAGTGCTGACTGACAAGTGGATACGTTTGCTGCCATGCTTTCCCTTTTCACACTGTCACGAGTCACCGGCAGAGCATGTGCGATAATGTGGAGCAGACGACATTGGTCAGTGAAATGGAGAATGGATACATGAGGTGAGGAAGCATGTGAAGTGTCAGAGAAAAATTGAAGGAAAAGGGGAGGAAAACCAAGGAGCGCGCATTGCTGACATGGATGAGAAGCAAGGCAGTTGCATCTCTAGCTGTGTTTGGAGATGGGAAGTAGTAGCTTGGGACCACGGACAGACGAGAGGACATCCAAGAGTTGGCCAACAACAGCTTCCAAGACCCGACTACATCGCCATGACTATGCTCTGCAACCCCAACCCAACGCCACACTGCCATAACCGGCCTTGTCCAGTGCCACAATCACCTGACCACGTCGGCCACACAATGCCTGACTAGTCCAGACTGCGTCCTGTGCAATGCAAGTCTCGTAAGGGGGCGACAACCTCGTCACTCACAACGAAGGTCTATGTCTACGTCATGTTGCAACTACGCAGGCTGACATCTTGCACCACGCCTTGCCGACGTTCACTGCTACTCTGACAGTCAGAACATTCAATTCTTGGGGATTGTCACTTGGCCAGTCAGACTACAAACATTATACAGCTAATTTCTCATTTGTTTTGATTATGTATATACCTAGTTTTGTTAATCTCTTTTGTGTACAGGGTATATTTTGTGCACACTTACTTTGCTGGTCATTTGTTTTGGGTTACATTGTGTCTTGGGAAAAATATTTAACATATTTGCATTGCGTCTCTGTCCATTCCTGAAGCGCTGAAATTCGTGACAGTTGGCAAGCCTGTCAGGATTTGTTCTTCCTGCCGTGCTCTTCCACATGAGCAAGGGTCTCGCTTATGACACGGATGTACGGTATTGAAGCCCGTTTTTTGGGGGGGTCCAGGGTGGGTGGGTACTGCGTGAGCCAGCTGGCACCCTACTGAGTCAATGAAGTACTCAGGGTATCCCCAAGCCATCAACTCCCACCGCACAAGTGAATTGTCTGCCATGTGGTCTTCTGCTGTTGTGCAAACATTTTTCACCCAACGAAGGAGAGAGCAGACAACAGACCTCTTCTGCGAAGCAGGGTGTACCAATGTGTAGTTGAGGTAGCGCCCCGTGTCAGTTAGCTTCCTAAACACCTCAAATAACAGGTTTGGCTCTTCGCGTGGCACAAGGGAGTCCAAGAATGACAGTTGACCTTCACATTCCACTTCTATGGTGAACCTAATTTTGCTTGCAATTGTTTAAGTGAGCCGTGAAGAGGTCGAGGTTTAACTCAAGGTTAGCTCGTTTACATCGACACCTAAGGTCTTTTTCAGATATGTCGACTGTTTCAGAGTTTTGCAACAACAGAATATTCACCTCCTCACGGCTCACTTAAACAGTAATGCAAGCAGCAATTAAGTTCACCATAGAAGTGGAATCTGAAGGCCAACTGTCATTCTTGGACAGCCTCGTGCAGCATAAAGGGCCAAACCTGTTATTCGAGGTGTTTAGGAAGCTAACTCACACGGGGCGCTACCTCAACTACACATTGGTGCACCCTGCTTCGCAAAAGAGGTCTGTTGTCTGCTCTCTCCTTCGTTGGGTGAAAAATGTGTGCACAACAGTAGAAGACCACATGGCAGACAATTCACTTGTGCAGTGGGAATTGATGGCTTGTGGATACCCTGAGTACTCCATTGACACAGTAGGGTGTCAGCTGGCTTGCGCAGTACCCACCCTCCCTGGACCCCCCGAAAAATGGGCTTCAATACCATAGGTCCCCTGCATAAGCGAGACCCTTGTATGCGTTGTGGTCATATGATGTGCAGGCTGTGCACGTTCCAAAACGTAAACACGAGCTCATGCATGTGAAAGACCGTTCGGAAAAGGGCAAGTTCCCAGGCGTAGTGTAGGTCCTTCGGTGTGCGAACTGTCGGTACGTCTACATCGGAGAAACCGGCAACTCCAAAAAAAGACTTAAACAGCACAGGAATGATGTCCAGAAACGATACTTTGCATCGTATGCCCTGGCCAAGCACTGCGCAACTACGTCACAATTAGCTAGGAAAAATATCGCTTGATTGTTAAGGAATGAAATCATTTTACACGTCTTTATCTTGAATCTCTAATCATCCATGTCCATGTATGCCAAGTACCTTAATCATGTTTTGAGCTGCAGATAAGAACGTTACCTACTCTGCTGCTGGTTTCATTGTGAACAAGGCTCCCGTGGGAAGCCGAAACATAAATATATATTTTAAACCATTTTGGTTGAGTTTGCTTAGTCCTGACATTTCGCATGGCCCCCACAAGTTCAAATTAATGAGGTTTACTGCATGTACACATGTTTGCAATTACACGCTTACTTAATTTCTCTCAGAATGTCTGCTAGGCTACAGTCCATTTTGAGCACCGCGATTTCTCCTCCTCAGGGGCACCACATCTCGAAAGATATGCATCAAGTGCATCTGGAAAATTAATCATTTCACTGTAATACATGTATTGTTACAAACATTACACAAACAAATTTGAAACAATGTCGATGATACTGTCCACAGCTTCCAATTTATGGAGGCTCAATGCCGGCTTCTCAATGAAATTGCGGTCGTTCAGGAAGCACCACCAAAGAGCCCCTGTGATGCTCCTATCCTGAGTGCCAGAACTCCGCACACCAGTTTCGCCAGTTCTTTGCAGAACAGGGAGTCCTAGCCATGGCACTAGAGCAGGTGCCACTCCTCGTCAATGTATACATTTGCTAGGTGTACCTGCAATAAAAGGGCAGAGACACGTTAAGACTGCTTAGGTGTGGGAACGTGAAAGCATCTTTAGTGAACCAGATGGCTGCAATGTGACGTGCACAATATGACACACAGTAGGCACACCTTAAAGGGACTGACAACCGATTTTTAAAGACCTAGTTCTTGGCACAACACAAAGCTCACCCTCAGTAGCGTTTACATCTGCAACGGTTACTTCCAAAAGCACATGGATATTGTGGCATCACAGAAGTGTCCTTGTTTCACACCCCAGGTTCTATTCCCACCCAGTCTGCCAAACTTTCTCATTAAAGCAGCTAATTTGCTTTGTTTACAGGAACCTGAGAAATCTGACATCAAGCATTTTTTATGCATCTTTATTGTTTGTGCAATCAGCCATTGGTTTTATCTCACTAACTGCTGGCAGCAAAAAGAAGTATTTCCAGTGGCATTAGTGTAGGGGCTCCACACAAAATTATATGGCTTACCTCTGTTTGAAAGTAATCTTTAAAGAGACTACACAAGCAATACACGACTTTCAGTGAGCCCAAGTTGACTTTCAGCTTTGTGAAGCGTAGAAAGTGGTACAGGTTGTACGGCATGGTGTAGCACGAAAAACTGGAAAAAGAAAGGTTCTAATGGACAGAAAAAAGGGAAAGACGGCGCCACACTCAACTGTTTATTAGACACAAAACTTGCTACATATATACCGCGCACACTCTCGACATCAGGGGAAGAAAAGAGCAAGTGTCAGATCATCTTGTTTTCGTCAAACCCAACAATTTCTTTTTGCATCATATAACAAAACAGATGTTTGACTAACACACGCTTGACCAGTTATGCGAATGTGACATGCCTCTAGCAGTTCCTGCGCAGTTTTATCGCTACTCTCACCTAGGATTCTCACCACAGAACAACTTGGCTTACAGTACAGCAGCACGGTATACAATACACAGAAAAATGGGCATTCATATGCGCTTTTAAATTGTTTGCATGTTCCCTCATTCAGTCGTTCACACAACGGCCAGTCTGCCCGATGTAGGTTTTCCTGTAACTTAGCGGTACATGTATCTGGTAAACCACAGCAGTGGAACACTTTTCCACGTAGCACTTTGCATGTTTGACTTCGTACATTTGCACTGCACATTCTATGATTCGGGGACATAGGCAAGACAGCGTGTTCGAGGAAGAAAACAACAGGTACCTCATACCTGTTCTCTGCCTTGAGGCTGTGGCACACCCTGTGGTAATAAGGAGCCACTTGAGCCTTTCTTTGGGAATCGTGCTTACTTCCCTCACTCCCCTTCGGATTATTGTAACATTTGAGTTGCTGCAGCGAGGTGTCTGCCACTAGGTGATGACCGAATGAGGAAATCTGGCATTTAAAAGCTGCTGGACACGATGCTTGAAACTAGACAAAAAAGCTATGTGGAAAAGCGGTCCACGTGATTTACCAGACACCGTTAAGTTATGGGAAAACCTATGTCGGGCAAATTGGCCATTGTGTGAATGACCGAATGAGGGAACAAAAACAATTTAAAAAAGGATATGAACACCCATCTCTCTGCACATTGCAAATCGTGCTCCTGTAAGCCACGTTTTTCTGAGGTGAGAATCCCAGGTATGAGTAGAGATAAAACCGCGCAGGAACTACTAGAGGCATATCACATTCAGATCAGTGGTCAAGCATGTGTTAGTCAAACATGTTTTTATACGATGTGGAAATGAAATTGTTGGGTTTCACACAAACAACATGACCTGTCACTTGCTCTTTTTGCTGCCCCTGATGTCAAGAGTGTGCGCAACATATATGTAGCAAGTTTTGTGCCTAATAAACAGTTGTAAGTGTAGTGCCATCTTTCTTTCCCTTCTTTCTGTCCTTTTGTATCTTTCTTTTTGCAGTTTGTTGCACTACAACAGCATGGCATTTAGCAATGACCAAGTCGCTCAAGAGAAAGTTACTGTGTGGTACAGGTTGTACCAGCCAATCAGAAGAGCTCTCTTAGTATCCGCCTCTGATCACCCTCTGAGCAATTAGACGGCTTGTATCTCTACAACTTTTGGCTTGTGCTGTTAGGCTATCATTACATAAACTATAAATGCAGAAGTACATATTAGCATGCTTTATGAAAAGCCAGAGTAGTACTATACTGACTGGATGTGACATAAATGGTAAGAATGTTCTGGCTGGAAACATTGTGAGTTTATCAACACTGACTGACGAGTAACTGAGAAAGTTGGTGCATGTTCATGTTTAACTTTTGCATACAACACAAGGGACAGAAGAGAGACCACAGCGCACAAAAGCTACCAATTCAATGTTTAAATGTTTATTTTATGGGAAGGAATACAGAAAATATTTACACTGCATGTGCACTTGTACTGCACAAACGTTCTTTTAGAATGAGGGCAAATGTTGCAAACAAATAGAATTAGAAAGCACAGAGTGATTGCTATTCTGTGTCATTTAGAGAGTGTTCCTCTTTTCCACACAATCATAATGAGAGCGGACTGACACGTCCCAGTATTTAAGTGATATTCCTTACTGTTATTGTTGGCCATTCCGTTACCAGAGGTGAAAAAAACAGATGAACAATCTAAATCTGATGCATAGCACCAGTCATGTTGTATGGTCTCCCTTCCCTCCCTGTGCAAATTCTGTCCTGAAAAGTTACATGAACTGAATGGCAAACTCATAACGACACTACAAATTTCACCTAGTGAACACAGCTGGTTCTCGGAAAATGCACGAATACGGTGATAGGTATGTGTCGGCATAGTGTAGCACGCTAACTTCGACACTACTGCAATACTTCAGCTGTCACACGACTACAGTGCTTAAGAGACCACAGAAGTGTAAGTGCACAACAAAAAAAAGCAGGTGCATCAACCATAAATTTGACTTCAGCAAACACAACATAGGCTGTTTCGTGTGGCTAAAATACTAGCTAATATGTAGAAAGTATATGCACAGGTATACTTAGCTATAGGTACTCGCCCATCCAACTTAAAAACTTATTATGAGTTGCTGTGCATATGATGCTTGCTCTAGACACTGGTGGTTACAACAAGGATACTTTTAGAATGAGATAAAATGCTTTCATCTGCCCAGTAATCGAAGTTTTATTGATAGCATTATAATTTAGACTTGCTGGTTGAAGATATTCTGACCTCAACAGCACCAAGCAGATTGAATATAAAAATGCCCACTGCGCTGACCAAATACATAGTGTGAAACAGAACACATGAAAAGGGACCCAAAGTATTAGAAATTATTCATGACAGCTGTTGAATTAGGGCTTGTTGGTTGATTATCACTATTAAAATTACAGAAGTGCCAATCGGAATGTTCTATGTGGTGCAGTTGAAATTAAATTCATTTGATGAGCAACAACGAGCAAATGCAACCAGACAATTTAGCACTATGTATGAAATAGTGTTCTTTAATGATTGAGCATCAATACACGGATCTATCAGCTAACTATGTGATCTATACTGTGTTTACTTAAAGTGAAAAATAATGTAACTGGACATAGACTCTTAACTGCTACAATGCCTATTTGCATGAATGGGCATAGCTTGCCAAATTTTTTTTTATGGGAGAGAAAAAAATCAAGCTTACTAGAAAACACCTCAGTACAGCAGTAACGTCATCAATACTTCCTTTTGGGAGAGTTGGTACATCTCGAAACATATGGGTAACAGCACAAACAGACCACAAGAAGGCAGACACGTACACACAGTGCTGACTAACAACTGATTTTATTGGCAAGGATAGCACACCTTGTAGGGTGTCTCACATAACTTGAGCCAAGAATTTTTTTTTAAAATGAAAGGCACGTTGGAAGCGAACTGAACCAAATGCATACTATTCGCAATAGCCTATAGTAACTCCTACAATCCTTTGTTTTCCCCATAACTTGCCAATTAATTAAATTTAATTACCCAACTATAATTATTGGCTGAGGACCCCAAGTATGGCACACACATTTGTAGAGCCCGTTCAGAAACCACCGATCGAGTTGTTTGCTTTACGATACGTCTCACATAGTCATTTCTTCTGAGTTGCAAAGAAAGTCCGCGAAATATGAAACAAGGCACGTGACAGAGTGCTTGCGCAGTGGTATTGTGCTCCTCTCAAGCGTGCCTTCGGTGAACAAGGTCGGCTCCCGTCGGATGATGGCGAAAATGCATGCTGCAGGCGGAGCAGTGCCAATGAGATAAAGAATGCCCTGCCACTTTCTCGTCACCAGTCACAATGCAGCCAACCTTGTTCACCGAACGCACGCTTGAGAGCAGCACAATACCACTATGTTCCATCACGTGGCCTTCATCATATTTCATGGGCTTTCTTTGCAACCAGGAAAAACAGACTACATGAGACATTTAGTAAAGGAAAGAACTCGATCGGTGGTTTCTGAAGGTGCTCTACAAATCTGCGTACCACACTTGGGGTCCTCAGCCAATAACTAAAAGTTCTGCAATTAAAACTTATTTAATTAGCAAGTTATGGGGAAAACAAAAAATTGTCTGAGTTACTATAGGCTATTGCGAATAGTATGGGTTTCGTTCAATTCCCTTCACACGTGCCTTTCATATTTAAATTCTTGGCTCACGTTATGTGGGACACCCTGTATATGCCAGAGTGAAGCAAGGGAAATGAAAGGGAAAATCATGTCAAGGGTGACAGCGTGCCAAGTTCACAAGCACAATGAAGCCAACCAAACACAACAAAGCGCAAACAATTATTTTTCTTTTCCTTTGCAATCTGAAGCCCCGATAGCCGCACCCAGAAGATCAGATTCAGCATCAAAGAGAGCAAAGTGAGGGGTGCTAAAACAGTTGCTACCGAATTTTCTAATGTGGAAGGTTTTTAAACTGATGTGCGCAGTCTTGTCACTGCTCTTTCCTAGAATCGTCGTGACTTTCAACTGGGCCACATAATCCGTATACTTGCTAACGTGCGCAACTAAATGTGCATATTTCTCATCTAGTGTTTTTTTTTTCAGTTTTTGAGGGTGTTCCCCTGAACGGTCATTGATACAGCGAGCAATTTCATGGACAGAAAACATCCCACATGACATGGGGATGCAATACACCACTCCAGTGGAACATTTTGCTAACGGCGGTTGGTGCTTCTTCTGGCATCCACATTTTCTGGCATTACATATATGTTGACACAACTTTCCCAGCTCATTTCGGGCATAGAAACAAATTGGCACACCATGCCTACTTGCCACCTTAAGATTGTGGGAAAGTTTGTGGATGTAAGGGACCACCTCTGTCTTAGGTGCCTTCAGTTGATCCTCAACCATTGCACTTCCACATCCACACTTGAACTTTTCAAGGAGGACTTCTGAAATGGCAGTCAAGACCGAGATGGGGAACCCTGCAGCTAAAAGACGGCTTACCTGATTATGAAAACTGAGCTTAATCTGATGTGGGCACGATTTTTGGAGAGCCTATTCCATACGCAACACCTGTATACTTCTCTTAATTGTCTTGGAGTGTGCCGAGTGAAAGGGCAGCAATTCCTTAGACCGTGGGTTGGAGGCCCAGCCAACATGTCCATCACTGAACGTAATCTTTACGTATAAAAACTAAAATTGAAAGGTTCGGAAGTTCAAGGGTGAAAGGCAACTCACGTCTATGTTTGCTAAATATAGATAACACTTTGCCTACTGTAGAGGGTAGGTGAAGGTGGGCTGCTGTTTATAAAAGCACCAAATAAGTGTCAACATGCCGAAAAATTTTTAAGACTGGCCCCCCATTAAACACTTGTTCCAGTGTGTTGTCCACCTTTACCTGAAAAATGTCACAAAGATTAGGGGCTACGCAAGACCCTATGCAGATGCCATCGCACTGCAAAAACAGCTGCTTGTCAAATACAATAAAAGTCGAGTTCAAATAAAACTGCAATAAAGATAGAAAATTATGAACGGCCAAACCAACGGTGTTCTGGAAGGATACGTCGCCGTTATCTTCTATGCACTCTTTGACACATGCTAGCAGTTGATTCTGTGGAACAGAATTAAACAACTCCTGCACGTCTTCCGAAAAACCGAAACCAACATGATCATTTCGCTCTAAAAACTGTACTACTGCGACTGATTTCTTTAAAAGTAATGGGTCGTTTAAAGCTAGCGCCTTGAGCTTCTTTAGCAAAAACTGGCTAACACTTCTGCCACGATCCCTGTTCACTAACAATAGTGCTAAACGGAACTTTGGGCTTATGTGTCTTGGCTGTGAAAACCCCCCTCAAACTGTTCCCTCTGCTGTTAGATATGTCCCTGGCAAACTTTCCAAGGTATAATTGGTACGAAACTCAACGAACTTAATTTTTCCTCGCACTTCACTTTTCTCTCCAGGAACACAGTTCTTATTAGCCGCTACCAAACATTTTTAATTGTAAATTCCCTTGGGTAACGTATGGGATTCCGTCTGGTCCTGCTGCCGACGTGACCCATCTTGGCATCGAATCATGACGTCTTCTTCTATCTTATTATAATATGACGTGGGAGACAGGAAATGTTCCAGATTCTTGGAAATGCAGTTGCGTTGTAGGCCTGCTTAAACCGGGGAAATACCCTAACGAGCTCTCCTCCTGCAGATCGATTACCTTAGCCAGTTGCGCCGACAAAGTAATGGAAAGAATGGTCTTGTCAAGGCTGGAATGGTTTCTAGAGAAAAATAATTGCTTTCCTGATTTTATGCAAGGATTTAGAAGAGGCCGTTCTTCCATTGACGGTGTTATTGACTTGGTATCCACTGTTGAACAAGAAAGAAGTCGCCGTCGGTTAGTTGGAGCTGTTTTTCTGGATATTAAGGGTGCATACGACAATGTACTCCATTATGAAATCCTTGATGCACTGGAAGATTTAGACGTCGGTGGCCGGCTATATGCATGGATTGTTAGCTACCTCAGTGGCCGCACGGTGTATATGTCGACAAGTGATGGTGACACCGGACAGTACCATATACATTGAGGTGTTCCACAAGGAGGAGTTCTCAGTCCAACTCTTTTCAATGTTGCATTGATTGGCCTTGCATCCGAACTTCCTAGCACGGTGAAGATTAGCGCATATGCGGACGACATATGCATATGGACATCTGGAGCCACCTGTCCCCAAATGCGTGCTAGGCTTCAACGTGCAGTGACAATCACAGCTAAGTATCTGCGGCGTCAAGGCCTCCAACTCTCAACAGAAAAATGTTCCGTGATTACATTCACGCGAAAACAAATGACCAGGTATCCGATAATCATTAACGGAGTAGCGATACCTACAGTTACACACCACAGATTCCTTGGTGTAGTCATAGACCGGGGATTATCTTGGTCAAGACATGTCGCCGCACTGAAGTCAAAGCTGAAGAGTTTTGTTCACGTCCTTCGCATCGTTGCAGGAACAAGATGGGGCCCCTCGGAGTCGTCGTTACTCCAACTGTACCAAGCACTATTCGTAGGGTATATACGGTACAGCATTCCGGCGCTCTCAAGCATGAGACTTAGCTGTGTGCGCGCACTGGAGAGCATTCAAGCTCAAGCATTGCACACATGTTTAGGCCTCCCACGATGCACGTCAACCAATGGAACAATAGCGGAAGCTCTTACTTGTCATATTGGGGTATACTTGCTCTGCGAGCCTCTTCGAATGTACCTTCGCGTGTTGACCCAACACAGGCACCATCCTCTGTCATCGCTCCCTGCCACCCACCCAGGTTCCAGCTTTTCAAGGACTATATCGCACCATCAACGCGTTTTGCAATCGAGATTTTCTCCCGCCTGTATTCCAAGAATACCCCCGTGGGTTCTGCCTAAACCTGTCGTTACATTGCAGATACCTGGAATTACTAAAAAGTCATATCCGTTGCATCTATTGGCCTCAGGCAACTCTCCCTGTGGCACATTTCTGCAAAGTACGGAGATACTACACACGTGTATACCGATGGCTCTGTCACACCATATGCCTCCACTGCAGCCTTCGTCATTCCACATATGATCATTGCTCGGAGGTTTAAACTAGGCCATAGCTCAACATCAACTGCCTCAGAACTTGTTTCTATCCAGGAGGCACTTCGATTTCTCTCCGAGGAGCCTCCTCACGCATGGACAATATTCTGCGATTGCAAGCCAGCTCTTCAAACGATTGACTGTGTCCTCAGACGGGGCCCGTATTATTCCATGGCTATAGAAATTACAGAACGGCTCGACCACGCAACTAGATATGGCCACAATGTCACCTTTCAGTGGATACCCTCACACTGTGGCCTGATCGGGAGCGAACAGGCAGAAGCTGAAGCGAAAACTGCTTTAGATAATGCTTGTGAAGTACGCATTCCGTTCTCACGTGCAGACACAAACGTCCTACTTCGTCGCGTAAACCGCAACTCTACGTTAGAAACACTGGACCCAACCAGATCGACGACACAAGCGATTACACAAATGGGACCAAGAAATGAAATTTCGTATGCCTCACAAGCTCAAAAGAAGCCACACGAGCATGGTGCACCGGATTCGCCTTGGTGTCGCATTCACCAACCGTTATAGACATATGATAGGTGCCAGTGATACTAGCCCAAACTGAATTCTGTGAGGTGCCAGAAACGCTTGAACATATATTTTGTGTGTGTCCCACCTACGCGCAAGAACGACAGCAACTTGTCTCTTCCATTGCAAAGATCCATGAGAGACCGCTATCGGACGAGTTTCTTTTAGGTCCTTGGCCTAATGCAAACAGCGCAGCCCTGGTAACAAGAGCCGCTGTAGCTTTTCTCCAAGCCACTGGGCTGGACGCATGGCTTTAGAGAGGCCACAACTCTGAATTTGTACATACGCATCTCTTCCTTATACCATCATCATTCATCAGCCTTTTCCCTCCCCGTCCCTCTTCCCCAGTGTAGAGTAGCAGGCCAGAGCAAGTTATAGCTCAGGCCAACCTCTGCCTTTCTGTAAATAAATTTCTCTAACTTGGGTAATACGATGAGCCCACTCTCTTTGTCAGCTTGCGTAAGCATCAGGTTGTTGCTCTTAAAAAAAGATGTCATTCAACAATCTACTATGGTGCGAGTCCGGGGTTTTTGGAGCAAGCTTTAGCAGGCAGTCAACACCTTTGAGAAGGCGGTGGTCCTGATTATCATCTTTTCCTGAGTGGCCACTTTCCAATTTAATGCAGTGAGATCATGTGCAGGAACATCAGATTGGACCCCAAATTTGGATCCTTTCTGAAGATGATGCATAATCTTCCCTGGTATGTGGACGTCCCCCATGACGACATTGCTTCCATCTTGCGTCATTTTCCTCCTGAACACCGGAGCAACTCATTCAAGATGCAAGCATCTTAATCGCAAGCCAATCAGGATGGTCCTTAAAACACAGAAGATGGAACCAGTCCTGAAAAAGTTGGACTTGTTGTCACAGTTCTGAGTGACTTATTCTGCAAAATCTTTTCACATGCCCCCACACTGGTTTCACAAGGCTGAAGAGGGTACTTACTTCATTAGGGACGAGTCCTTTCCGGATGCAAAAGGTGAAGTGTCTTTCCTTCCTCTTGTAAGGTTGTAAGGCACCTTTTCCACCATCAACCTTCTACTCAGTCACATCGCCCATGCAACATGCTAGTCAAGACAGTTCGCCTTTTCCATCCGGAAATGACTCGTCCATAACGAAGTAAGTGCCCTCTTCGGCCCTGTGAAACCAGCGTGGGGGCATGTGAAAAGACTTTGCAGAATAAGTCGCTCAGGACAGGTTGCACCTTCTGTGATTTAAGGACCATCCTGACTGGCTTGTGATTAAGAAGCTCGCGTCTTTGAAGCGCCTAGTGGCACAGCTCATGGAGTGCAGGTGGAGGTGCATCTTGAATATGTTGCTCTGTTGTACAGGAGACAAGAAAATGACGCAAGATGGAAGCAATGTCAGCGTCATGGGGGACATCCATATACCAGAGAAGATTATGCAACATCTGCAGAAAGGATCCAAATTTGGGGTCCAAGCTGATGTTCCTGTGCATGATATCACTGCAATGAATCGAAAAGTGGCCACTCAGGAAAAGATGATAATCGGGACAGCTGCCTTCTTGAAGGTATTGACTGCCTGCGAAAGATTGCTCCGAAAACCCCGGACTCGTACCGTACTAGATTGTTGAACGACATCTCTTTCTTTAAGAGTAACAACCTGATGCTTATGCAAGCTGACAAGCAGGGTGGGTTCATTATTTTGGCCAAGAGAACTTACAATGAAAAAGGTTTGGTAGCGGCTAATAGGAACTTTGACCCTGGAGAGAAAAGTGAAGTGCAAGTAAAAACCAAGTTCGTTGAGTTTTGTAAGCAATTAGACCTCAAAAATTTTGCCAGGGACATATCTAACAGCAGAGGGAACAGTTTGAGGGGGTTTTTCACAGCCAAGACACATAAGCCCGAAGTTCCATTTAGCACTACTGTTAGTGAAGAGGGATCGTGGCAGAAGTGTGTTAGCCAGTTTTTGCTAAGCTGAAGACGCTAGCTTTGAACGACCCATTTCTTCTAAAGAAATCAGTCGCAGTAGTAGATTTTATAGGGAAATGATCATGTTGGTTTTGGTTTTTCAGCAGACGTGCAGGACTTGTTTCATTCTGTTCCGCAGAATCAACTGCTAGCGTGTATCAAAGACTGCATTGAAAATAATGGCGACGTATCCTTCCAGAACACTGTCGGTTTGTCCGTTCATAACTTTCTATCATTATTGCAGTTTCATTTGAACTCTACTTCTATTGTGGTAATAGTTCTGCGGAAACCCGCAAGGTGGAGATAAGTAATTAATTATGGGAAAATGAGACATCCACTCAATCGTAGCAATTAATTGCTACGATTGACATCTGCTACCCTACTACCTGCTAGCCACCGGGTTAGCTGGTAGAGTGGCTGCCCTGGAAAGGCAGTGGTCCTGGGTTCTAGTCCCGGACTAGGACGAATTTTTCTTCAACTGCGAGGCTTTTCTTTAAGGAACCCGCATGGGTTTCCTTTGTAGCAATTGCTATGATTTGGTGGATACCTCATTTTCCCTAAATTAATTACATTTATTGTATTTCACGAGTAGTCATTTCTGTAGCGCGATGGCATCTGCATAGGCTCTTGCGTAGCCCCTATTCTTTCTGACATTTTTCTGGCCAAAGTGGAAAATGCACTGGAACAGATGTTTAATGGATGCCAGTTTTAAAATTCTTTAGGTATGTTGAGAATGTTTTAGCGCTTTTAAAAAAGCAGCCTACCTTCCCCTACCCCTCTACATTAGGCAAAATATTTTCCATTTTTAGCAAACATAGACATGGGTTGCGTTTCACCCATGAACTCCCGGACCTTTCAAGTTTACAGTTTTTAGACCTAGAAATCATGTTCTGTGATGGACATGTTTGCTGGGGCTACTACCGACGAGCTAAGAACTTGCTGCCCTTTGACTCTGCACACTCCAAGACAATTAAGAGAGGTATAGCGGTGTTGTGTATGGCATCAGCTCTCCAAAAATCGTGCCCACCTCAGATTAAGCCCACGTTTAATAATCAGGCAAGCCGCCTTTGGCTGCAGGTTCCCCGTCTTGGTCTTGACTGCCGTTTCTGAAATCCTACTTCCAAAATTCAAGTGAGGATCAGGAAGTACACTCACTGAGGATCAATGGAAGGCACGTAAGACAGAGGTGGTCCCTTACATCCATAAATTTTCCCACAATCTTAAGAAGGTGGCAAGTAGGCACGGCGTGTCAATTTGTTGCTCTGCCCCAATTAAGCTGGGAAAGTTGTGTCCACATATCTGTAACGCCAGAAAACGTGGATGCCAGAAGAACCACCAACCGCTGTTAGTAAAATGTTCCACTGGAGTGGTGTATTGCATCCCCATGTCATGTGGGATGGTTTACGTCGGCGAAACTGGTCGCTGTGTCAATGACCGTTTAAGGGAACGCGCTCAAAAAGTGAAAAAAAGAAACTAGATGATAAATATGCACATTTAGTTGCAAACGTTAGCAAGTATACTGAATGGGTGGCCTGGTTGAAAGAGACGATTCTAGGAAAGGGCAGTGACACGACCGCACGCATCAGTTTAGAAGCCTACTACATTAGAAAATTTGGTAGCAGGTGCTTTAGCACTCCTTCCCTTGCTCTCTGTGATGCTGAATTTGATCTTCTACATGTGGCTACCGGGGCTTCAGACGGCAAAGAAAAATAATTGTTTGCATATTGTTGCGCTTGGTTGGCTGTATTGTGCTTGCGTGGTTAGCACGCTATCACCCTTGACGTGTTTTCCCCTTCATTTCCTTTGCTTCACTGGCATATATAAGGTGTGCTATCCTTGCCAATAAAACCAGTTATTAGCCAGCACTGTGTGTATGTGTCCCCCTTCTTCTGATCATGTTTGTGCTGTTACCCATATGTTACAGCAGTAACTGCAGCACAGTGAATAATGACCTTCATGTATCATTTCAAAAAGTTCCGGCTCATCAAATGTGTATTTGCCAGTGGCAGTTATTCTGGGAACAAGAGATAAATAATGGCAAATATGAATGTTAAACAATGGTAAGCACGCCATGTGCTTAGACATGCAACATAGTTGTCTCACTACACTTTGAATTCTTATGTGCACAGAAACTGCACAAGCGTGTAGAATAAACAGAAAAGAAGATGGAAATAAAAGCTGCAGCATAGGAAACAGTTTCAAAACAATAAAGCCAAAATAAAAAAGTGAGAAATACACCGTGTACTAAGCAAAAATAATAACTTTTATGCTTTTAGCGCACAAAAAAGGACGAGAGACAGAGGTACGACACGGACACAGCGCTAACTTCCAGCAATTGTTTTATTCTACAAAGCTGTACACATATTTATGGGTAACAGACAACAGCATAAGCATGCACATATGCACTGGTTTCTAATCAAATGAGACAGCAACGAGACATGTAATGGAAAGTTAAGATGATATCGAAGATGAAAAAGCAACCATGCATAGCCAAAAAATTTTTGTAATTGCAAGATTAAAATGCCATCTCCATCAAGCCACCCTCTGTGACACGTTAAAAAAATCAAATTCTTTTTTTGAAAGATCGATTGAAGGTGCGCTAACACAAGCGTTCCCCAAACTAGCGATCTTCGCCGCTTCAATAATCTGTGTTAGCACGCCTGCAATCGATCTTTCAAAAAAAGAATTCGATTTTTTAAACGTCACAGAGGGTGGCTTGACGGAGATGCCATTTTAATCTTGCAATTACACAAAATTTTTTGGCTATGCATGGTCGCTTTTTCATCTTCGATATCATCTTAACTTTCCATTACACATGTCTCCTTGCTGTCTCATTTGATTAGAAACCAGTACATATGCGCATGCGTACGCTGTTGTCTGTTACCTATATATATATGTGTACCGCTTCGTAGAATAAAACAATTGCTGGAAGTTAGCGCTGTGTCCGCGTCGTACCTCTGTCTCTCACCCCTTTCTGTGCGCCAAAAACCTAAAAGTTATGGAATGCCAACATGCCCAAACCTACGCTCTTTCAAAAATAATAAAGGGAAAATCAGACAGAATTTGTCAGCTGTTGACAAATTTGACTTCACCCTACCATTTGCTAGCCGCCTGGTTAGCTCAGATGGTAGAGTGGCTGCCCTGGAAAGGCAGTGGTCCCGGGTTCGAGCCCCGACCATGACGAATTTTTCTTGAACTTCGAGGCTTTTCTTTCGAGGAACCTGTACGGGTTTCCTTTGTAGCAATTGCAATGAATGGGTGGATGTCTGATTTTCCCTTTATTAATTACTTCTCTCCACCTTGCGGGTTTCCGCAAGAACTATTCTGTCAAACAAAAATGAAATTTAAATTGCAGCCAAGCAATTGATGCAAGAAAAAATACTTAACATCAGGACATGTTAGATCTAGTTTTATATAGAAAACAATAACAGCTATGAACACAAATAAGCAGCAAGTTGCAAAAATACTTAGCCTACTTAGTAAGCTGTGTTGAGTAATATGTTGATAAACTTATTCACGAATGATACTGAGGTCCTACTCTTTGGAACACAGACACATCGTACATACCTGAACCAAGCAATCAGATTACACACTGCGCTATGGCAGTCATTCAAGGTTTCCCTGCATTTCTGCTGGCTCCTCCATTATGTGGACACTGGTGTGGGTTACGGCCTCGCCACTACAAAATAAGTTCGGAAAGTTCGCAGTTAACTTATAGCAGTGGCACATTAACGCTGTCACAGTGTGAACACATGCAAGGAGCATCTAAAATAGTCACGAAAATAATGTTTGCATTAATGAAGGGTGGCAACAGAGGGACCCCTTCATCACCGTAAAATTTTTAACACACACACAGCAGCAACACATTACAAAGAATCTTTGTTTACATACCAATTCAATTTTTTCATGACTTAGTTTAAGCAACTGTCTCGTGTCATGTTTAGTTATGCATAAGTTATGTCAACACATCTTGTCTTAAAAATTTTTAGTAATCTGCACCTGTTGCAAGCTTTGACTGCTTACGTTTTTTTTTTTTCCAAAACTGCTCGTAAATTCAGAACCGCGTAAGCACAGATTATTTACAACGTAGAAGCATTTATACGCGAGGAAACGTCATTGCAGTAAGAATCTGTTAAAATGCAGATGAGCGTTGTTATGCAACTTAAGCAGAAAAGCGGGAGCTCACGCACAGGCGCACATGATGAACACGATTATTTCCGAACGTAATATTTCTCAACGGAAGAAAACGCTTATAATGATTTTCAATTTCGCATTAAGACAATAAACTTGCCTAGCTAAATTCTGACAACCAGCGCTCAGCAAGCATCAGCACGGGTTCCACTGTTGCCGTGGCAGTTCTATTGGTTCTATTCTACGCTCGTGCACTCGGTGCACACACGAGTGCACGCACAATACACGTGTGGTTAGCAAGCACGATTACTTACCTTTTTAATGGCACGACGCGGTCGAAAAGCGCTCTCCAAGTTGCCGGTGCTGCGTCGACTCCCAGTCTACACGCCGTTACGTAGTGGACGAGCTGAGGCACGCTAATAATACACATTATTTCTTTGCGACGTCCAGCGAACTTCCCGCAACCAGACACAAAAGAGAAGGCACTCCAGGGCATGAAAATCGTTGGTCCCCATTTGCCTGGCACGCCACGCATATGGCGAGTTTCAGAGAGACACAAGCTATCTTCTGGCACTTCTGTGTTCGCCAACTAAGTCACATTTCGTTACACCAAACACAAAACCACACGATTAGACAAACACGCCACAACGGCTCGCGCAACCGCCCGGCGACCGGCAGTTGCAAAATAGAGAGCAGAGTAGACAAATGAATGCTATGAGCGTCTTCTTTGAAACAGGGTGGTGGGTTGCGCCACCAACCGATCGCATGGGGCGAGCGTCATCTGTAGACCTTTGCGGTTGTGTGGCCCCCGTGATGCCTTAATATTAACCAGTACCCACTCATTTTGTGCCGTATTGCGCCCAACTACGTATAGTTGCGAGACAAAACAATCAAACATTGAAGCGTCTATATTGCACGCTATACTTTACTGTAGAAAAAAATTTTATGGCGTATTTTCGATTTTGAACAACTTCTGCCGTATGCAGCCAGCAAAAGTATGGCCTCCGAGAACCGCACTTCAAGTCAGCGTATTGAAGTCTTTTCATGGCGTTATGAGCTCCTGCCCGTGCTACGTGCGTTGTCACTTCGTTTTAAATAACTTTCTGCTGTCATCAACATCAACTGTAGCCTCAGGAATTGTTGACACGGTATCAGGTGTACGCTTGTGCAGCGTGCGATGTTTCCGAGCCTGTTGTAGCTGTTTCAGTCTGAAAGCATCAAATCTACCAGGGTTCATCACTCGTGTAGCGCAGGTTACACCGGTGTCGTCCGCATTTGCTTTCGTGCCGGTGTGTTCAATGTGCGCGGGTTGCGCGCCTGTCGCCCGTGCCTTCTGTGTTTATCGTGCGACTCACGAACATTCCGCAGAAAAAAACACATATATCTGCAGCGTACATGTGTCCTACGTGGTGTGTACTAGAAATGTGCGGTGGTGTACGATGTTTTTACAGCCAAGTGGCTGCAGTGCGTTCCAGCGAATAAACGCGATTACGTAGTGTTTCCTGGTTATCTTTGTGATTTACCTGCATCTGCGATAGAACCCACGAGGCGTTTGCATGACCTTGCATTGTGATTGTGGAATTTAGTGTTTTGTTTGCCTTCTTCAATGAGTGGCCTTTTATAGACGTTCTTGCTTGATAATAAAAACAATAAATATCTGTAATGGGGCTGAAATAATCCGGCTTTTTATTCCTTGAAAATTGACGTGAGTGGTAATTTTACAAGATAATAGCAATCCAGCTCTGGACATCGAGCTGTAAAGCAAAATATCTAAACTTGTTACAGTATGTGAATCTTGCTATGATGTGTCAATATCTCTAGCATGTTCTCAGTGCTGAGGGCTGTGCACTATGTTAAAGGCAAATGTAATTGTCTACTCATCTGAATTAGTATATATGATTTCTTCATATCATTTGTTCCAACTACAAAAATTTCATAGGTGCATTGTTGACTTCTAGAGTTAAAAAGACACATGAGATATTACTCAACAGTATGCGTTACAATCTTTCGACATGAATTCAGGAGTATTATATGTTGTGCCATGCATAGTTACTTTGTACGTACAAAGTATTTATATGAATACACAAAATCTGATTCCTCCATCGCCTGTTGTTTGTAAGTCATGAAGCAAATAAATAATTTCAGCCTGCACTGATTGCTTGCAATACACTTCATATTCAAATGTTTGCTAAAAATCTGCGACAAGAATGATCTACCTTAGTTTTGCTTCTGCTGCTGACATTGATATAGCAATTTCTGTAGAAAGATGTGCACCATGAGCAAAATACGGATGCAAAATAAATAGCTGATTTTGGATCAGTTTTTCGAAAGCTGCAATACCATTTATACTTTGCGCAATAAGTGCAATGTAAAGGCAATGAAGGTAACTGTAGACTTGTGTTTCGTCATTTGACGGGTAGAAACAATTTCTGGTACCCTATCTGAGCTGATGCAGCAACCTAACCCATACTTCACAGAAAAATGGAAAGTTTCTTCACAAGTGACTGATTCACACAGGCTTGGGAATAGGACTAGCATATTTAATGAAATCATTCTGAAACATAATTAATCAGCATTCTAAAGATGAATGGATAGTGGTAACATCGCCAGTGGCTCACAAGTGGTTGTGTTATACTCCTGTCACAGTGGACATTTTAATGTCATTCGAATCGAATGGCATTAGCATTGAATGACATTATTCGGTTGTTACGCAGCAATATTTAATGCCATTAGAATCGAATTACTTCTGCAATCAAATGAATCTGAAAAAAATCAGTCGGCTTTGCACTCGTGGCGAATGACTAAAATGACATTGAGCATTCATAATTTCAGAAGCAGTAATGTAAAGAGGTAATTAATTTTCTGTTATTTAAGGCATCTGCTATTTCGACTAGAGGAAAGCTGTACGGCAGGCTTTCACAAAATGTTTTTTACTCTCCACCTCAGTGGCGTCTGGCGGCTGTCGCTTTACTGGTCAGTCATACTGCAAGCAGTCGAGTGCCTGTATGCATCTATTTGACAGTCTCGCCTCTTCCTCCGATTGCTTTGTTCACAATGCAAAGCACACAACAACTGATGGCTTCGGCTACTGCAACCGAGCGTCGTCCAGCACTGCCATGTCAGCCGTATTGTTTGTCTTCAATTTATTGGCTATGGCTACTAAGCTGGTCAAGCCTTGTTTTTGCTTGTAGTGGCTAGAAATTCTGGAATTGGAAGTTTTATATGCGTGTTATTCTGGTGAAGTGACACGCCATATTTATGTTAAAATAAGTTGACTTTCTACATAGACATTCTACATATACCTTGCTCTTGTTCTCTCACCAATTTTTTTTGCAATGATTGCCATTGATATCATGACCAAATGACATCAATTTTTGTTGTGTACCACCACCACAGGTCGAATGGCATTTATTGCACTGAATGTAATTTGCATCTAATGACATTAAAATGTCCAGTGTGACAGGTATTAGATATGGTATAGCAGCTTACACTTTGAAGGAGTTTCGGTACATTAGCATGTTCCATAAGCTAGGGTGAATCGATACGTACTGGCCCACCTGTCACACGTGTAAAGCTGATGTTATTAAAGCTTAGCCTTAATTTTCTATGTTTAGTTAGATTAGGGCAGTTTGTCTTGGCGTAAGCTTATAGAGATTTTATTCAGCATAGCACATATAACTTTGGTAACATGAGACACTAGGTTACACTATTCCTCATCTCTGGTTACAGTTACGTGATTATGCGTGTTCTGCTTAAATATGTTGGCAGTTTATTTATGTCATGGCCAGACAATGTCGGCTGACGGCAATTTTTCTTGGTTCATTGGTTCTGCAGCTGTGCTTGAAGGCCACCTCGACGTATATAAGTAGCCAGCTCCAAAGGAGCTGGCGTTTTAAATGTGGCCCTCCCGTCCCTGAGGCACGACGTTAATTAATTTAGTCACAACTCGAGATCCGCGATACAAGTTGACTCATATATAGGCGGGCAGCACAGCGATCGTGAGTCGCGGTGGTTTGCGTGGCTTGCGTATGTGTTTGCTCATCGCTGCCAACCATGTCAGGACAGCCAGCGGCATTTTCATCAGACACGACAAAATTGTAGAGACGTTTATTGCCCTGACGAAGATAGGTTCTAAGCCTAGTGGCTCCCAGCGATATCAGCGGCTGCAAGGGGAGCCTAAATAGACAGCACTCCGCTGCGGCGACACTCGCGTTGATAACATCGCGTCGACATAACATCGACACTCGCGTTTAGTAAGATCGTTTTGTGTAAAACGAAGGAGTGCTGAGCATAGACGTTTGTTTGCAGCTTCTTGGCTGCGAAGTATTCTGGTCGTGTTTGCAGGGGCTTGTTCGTATACCACACGAATCGCCGCGGAAACCACTCCGACGCGTTGCACGGTGGATCGCGCGCACAGCAGGTGTTTCCCGAACGCGACGGAGAGCGCCGCCGCTCAAGTCTGTTGCTTCCAGTGCCTTCCAGTGTGAAACCAGCACGTTTTTTGACACTGGATCGCACATGGGGACGCTGGCGCTCGCTGGGACTGACTGGGACACGTGAGAACGCTGGGTCCCACTGGACGAGACGCTGGTTCCACTGCCATGACTCTCGGGCGCACTGGTTTGTGCTGTACAGGCGCTGGTTCTCGCTGCAGTTCGCTGGTTCGCACTGGAAACTGCGCTGGGTGTGTTTGTGCCGCGCTGGTTCCAGTGCGCGAGGACGATCGCTGCTGAATATTCAATGCTTTATACAATTTCATCGCTTGATACTAGTCTCTTGTCCTAAATAACGTTATATCTTGGGGTCATAACACTCTATTTCGTGTCGCAGCTTGGTGCAAAGGTGCGTAAGTTGCCCTGTTTATACATGCACATTTGACACTGAAGATCACTCTCGTTTTTCTTGCATTTTCCCTTTTGACTGGGCGGATAGCTAAATTCTTGAACGAAATCACGCATACGCAGAGGACGCCGCGTTTTTTAGTAGTTTGCGCGTAACATATGACTGGGATTTGTCGCAGTGTTGTGGAGTGGACATGAAATCCAGTTGTTCAGACGCGCTCGAACGGACCCCGAGTTCGAAGCCTACCGCTGATTGATATTATCGCACCGACAACGAAGTTGAGGCGATTCGCGCGCTTCCACTTTCCCTATCGTACTAAAAGAAGGTTCTGGGGCTCAAATACACGCATTTTAGCTTTCGCCAGCTACCCGCGCCGAGATCGCTCCCCGCCACGGAGTGGTCCCCACGGAAGCTCAGGCGTATCCGCCGAGTCCGTCTGCACGCTATCGGCGCGTCTGGGCTCAGGAACCAACAAGACTAAACAAGGATAAATCACTCCATATTTCAACTTTCGCATCGGTGTTCTTAAATAAACTGTTTTTTTCTTTCGTGTCTACGGTGCCAGTACAAGAAGCGATGCGCGCCGATGTGACGCGTCATAAACACAATTAAGTATACGTGCTGTCGCCGAAGGCTGCCAGCACTAGCCTGCGCTTCTCTGACGAAGATATATGACTAAACGGACGTGTCAATTGAATCGCATAACTGAACTTAGAAAACGTTGCATATCCCATGCCTGAAGAACAAGAAACGGCTATCGAAATCAGTAGTAACAGCCCATACAGCTTCCCGGGTCGGCGGTTAATTTAGGACTTTTTCGTAGTTAAAGTACCTATCGCAAGTGCAAATCGATGTCGTGACACTTCCAAGCATACTACTCAATAAGAACAGCAACTTTAGTTCTCTGGTACAGGCGCGAGTTTTAGTTGGTGAGCAATAACACATTTACTATCTGTACGAGACCTCTCTCTGCCCAATTAAACTATGGTGAATTATCCTTAGGGTACCACTTGCTCACATGGCGTAGTGGTAAAGCACCGCACTTGGGATCTGAAGGTCAGTCGTTCGATTCCTAATTTGACCTTTTTTTTTTTTTTCAGTAGTACGTTCTTTATTGCTTTCTATAATATAAAAATATATATACGTTTCCGGGCACCACGTATTTAACGCGCAAGAGCTCTTTTTCGCACCAGTACGCCGTGCCTGACTAGCGCCCCAGCATGCACCGCGCGACACGGGCCCATAATCCGGTGTTGTATTGGACACTGGGCGGTTTTGCAATAGGATTGCCAGGGATGCGGCAGCGACAGCTGCAGACGACGCAACGAGGAGGCAGCGTGATACATTTCGTCGTCTGTTTCGATTAGTAAACGTCGCTGTGACGAAGAAGTCGCAATTTCTGCTGCAATTTGCTCAAGTTTGTGAACTGCTACCGACAGTTGTATACCACGACTTGTTTTGCGTTCAATGTACAAACGGCGCGATCTCGTAGACTGAGCGGCTGTACACAGCCAAAACATGCCTTGCACAGGCGCACGACATCTTGTCGCATTGGCGTTTTCTCGGACACCGAAAATATTATCGCGGATTTTCAAGCGTACAACCCAGGGAAGACGTCCAGCGCGTTTGAGCAGCGAGTGCAAATAACCTTGACACGTTCACACAAAACACTACTCGGTCGTTGCAGCTACTCGGTGCACTGATGATACGTTCTCTCGGCAAATGATCACATGAAATAACCAACGAAGGCACTGGAGCTTCACAAGGTTCACACGGACGCGCGCTGACACACGCACGCACGCACGTCGCTATTTACTCCGTGGGGAGTTTCCAACCACGTGACCTGAAACTCCGTGCGGAGTATAATCGTGTCATGTCGTTTTTATACTCCGTTCCTAACCTATCGGAGTATAATGAAGACATGTGCCGTCTTCACTCCGCTATGACGGAGTAAATGCTTGGGGCATGGGAGGTATTGGGGCTGATAAGCCGATAAAACTCCCATCTCGGCTAATTTTTGCTTACAGTGCACCTACATCGCAACACTAAGCCTTGTTGCGGCATTAAATATTTCTTTTTCAGGTTTCAGGAGAAGCTCGTAATTTTTATCTTTAGCGCTTCAATGCTTGGCTATCAACTACATTGAATTGGAAAGATACGTGTGTTTTTCTGAACTGAGGACCAGGAACATACTGCAAATTCTGCAGCGATAATTGTCAATGTATGCCAATAGCCAAATGCTGCTAAAAAATTGAGGAGCCATTCCACCCTGTGAAGGTGTTTAACTAGACAAGTGGCCATGGATGGATGGATGGGAAAACTTTATTGAGATCCATCGGAACGTGCACAAGCACGTAGCGGGCCGTTCCCACGTCGGGGAGGAAATGCCTACGTCGGGGAGGAAATGCCTAGCCCTTCCGCCACGTCGTGACCCATTTCCCCATACTAGGCCTTCAAAATCGGGACTGCGTAGGGCGGCTTCCCATTGTGGTATAAATTATGCTGGTATAGAGTTTTATTGATATCCATATATGGTGAGAAGGTGGACAAAACCTGAGGCACTACGCCATATACATATAATTATCTATATGTCAGTTATGTTAAATACAGAGAAGTCCACAATCATTTGTTACCTTGTCTCCTTTCTGTTTATTTTATCTTTATCTGGTCACGCAAGTAATCATGGCCTTGCGGTCGCTGTGATACACCGCCAATGGCTCTTGGTTGGTGTCAAATCTATGCACGACCGCTGACGCTCCATCGTTGGCACTTTGGGGTCACTGTAAAGCTGTAGACCGAACTGTTCGAGCACAAAGGACAGCAGCCTAAACACTATCTAAAGAAGCTCTACAGACAGAAGTGCTGAAGCAACTGCGACGGAGCGCCGTTAAGACGCAGGTGGCCGTTAAACCGACCCTCGACGCGAGCGACAATATGCGTTGACCGGGGCGCACTCCAAAGGAGTGTCCCAAACAAAACACGTTTGTTCGTAATTTGCCACTGAGCATACTTCCTAATTAATTAGATGAATGAAACTTGGAACGACTAGAGTTCTATTCGAGTGGACAAACGTGGGTCTGTCCGTTTCCCTCCCGTAGAAGTCCATGTACTGACAAAAGATGGGAATTACACAATATTTACAACTGCACTGTGAACTACGTACCTACGTAATTAGGAAATGTAAATGCGTGCCGATCTCAGTTTGACTCGCCTCTCCAATAGATGCAATCACCACTTCGCGGGGCACCGGAACTGACTTGGCGTTCGAAAACATGCCGCATTGCAAGAAGTAAGGTACGCATCGAAATACTACTCCGATCACAAGACCATGCCACTGACGATCAACTCGGATCCGCAGACACCATCGCCGGAGCCCATGCCCGACGAATAAGGTGCAACGTGCTTCAGGTACATGTCGGACGCCGACTAGAATATCCCCCCTGAGTATGAGGTGGGGTTTTCCTACGAAAACGATAAACTCGGTGAAGAAATGTAACGTCAAGACCATGGTGCCACACGTAAAAGTATTGTGATCGCTCGACAAAGTGATGTCATCGTGCTTAAAAGCGGTGTCATCGAGTAAGAAAACTCAACTAAACTTTACTTCAATGTGAACTTCGCAAATAAAACTCACCTGAGAGATTCCAAAATGGCCGGTTTGTCGTCTTGCATTGTTGCAGCATCATAAACAGCAAGATTACATTTGGAAACATAACACAGAAGCACTAAATTCCGAAACATTGCACCTCAACACTGCGCTCAGCGACATAACTCAGCGAGACACTCATCGACAAGTAATGCTCTTGCACTTACACATCTCAAGGATTGCTTAAAGCCCCCATAGTTCTTTTAGAGCGCAACTCTTAGACACCCGTTCCTTGGTGGAGTGTCCGCGCATCACGATGTCAGCACGCGAACGCGCTCGTGCCACTATTTGCGCGTTCGTCGTCGTTTTCTTCCACAGCTGGCTCCGATGCCACTCATCATTCATTACAGCATTCCCATATTACCCCTCCTTCTGCCAAGGCGCTGACGGCACTGGCCCACTGCCAGTTGTTGCAGTAATTTCGGCCTCAAATAAGTTGCCTCACTATATCACGAATTGAAAACACGTATAGAGCTGCGCTCAAATTGGCCTTTACGGAGTATCGTAATCGCCGGAGACATTTTTTCTGGTGCTCATCCTTTAGTTGTCCACTGTCACCTATAATTTGCATAGGCAGCATAATTAATCCTCCAAATTGCAATGCTGTTCGCCTTCATTTTTCGCACGCCGAGGTTCCACTTCTTAACTCACCTTGCGCCTACTTTCATTTGTTGGCAATTTACAGCCACGGTGCTTTGTGCCTGAAAATTTAGCCACCATCACACTCTCAGCTGCAGTGAGAATATTTGGGGCAGTATTGAAAGCCGTATGCCAGCATTGCGCGCATGACCGAAGCCAGCATGTGAGGGCGAGTTGCCACAAACATATTTTGCAAGCGACTCTGCCGGCAGCCGGGGGAATATCTCCTGGCTGTACGTTAACGTTGTTGTTGTTTTTGTCTGTATCCTACATTTCCTTAAACGTGATTTTTCCACACAACCAGACATGAATAATAAATTTTAGTCATATGTGAACCCATTATTTTTCTTATTCCAAAAATAACAACTCATTGCTTTAGTTACATAAATTTCGCAAAACTCCACACCGTTTCCCTGCTATGTGCAAAAAAAAAAGACACTATGTTGCTGCACTATTATTCACAACAAAATATTTATGTCTTTATTGTATAGATTGCACTGATGATGTGACACGCACGCAGGCACCGAAACGATACAGACACAGGCTTTACGTTTACCTGTACATATTCATTCGTATGTCGTTAGGACAGCTCAACTTATCGTATCAGGACATGCCTTGCCAGGCTAGCTAGTTCGCGTCCAAGCAGTTCTATAATGTATTTAGCTGGTCTGCTTTATTCATTACCCACATGGCTTGCATACTCATATAAAGTGCTGAAATCAAACCAGTTTATGGACTGCATCCTGGTCATGCTAGAATGCGAACTTTAGACGAATGACTGTACCATAGGCAGCCGCTTTTTAGTTCCCCTTTGACGTCACTTCAAATGAATGAAAGTTGGTAAGGAGTCGTGACAATGAAAAGCAGGCATGACAGCAGACACACAAGTAGAATCATAAGGACAGCCCAAACAGTCACTTGTTAGAGTTCTCAATTTGTCCTGAATCTTGATGTCCCCACAACAATTCAGGTTTGCTTGAGCATTCGAATGTAGTCGTCATGCATGACTTGCGTCTTTTGTCAAAAATCGAGATCCCTTTTTGCAGTGGTCGCTTTAGCGGAAAATGTCATTTACTGAACTGATACCTCCAACAATAATCCCTGTCTGCTGTAGGCCTTGAATAATTTCCACTGAAGCTTTGTATGAATGGGTCTCTTGAGTTTCATCAACATCTCGAACATGCGTCTCTGCTATACTTACGCCCAATGCGTCGACAAATGCAGAGGAAGATGTTCCTTTGAGCCATCATGCTCAAAGTGAGATTGGTCCAGGACACTGGTAATTAGCCCTCTTGTGCTCAAATAATAACATTAAACTTTTTAAATAATACATAATTTGCCACCAAAACAAATTGATTCCTGTTATTCAGTGACCTTTTAAACTGTACCGAACCACTCGTTCACTGCTTTCAGAGGCAAGAAACACCAGTACCAAGTATTTCTGCCGACACTTGTCGAAAATCTTTGAGCTTATCGAGAAAGACACAATCAGTACACAATCATCGATGTATGTCACATTTCATCGTCGTCGTCATGGTCTGCCGTTAGCGCGTTTTAAAATAAAGCGTTTGTTCAGTTTCGGTTCCTCGATCTCTCAGAAGCTACTCTTTTCGGTACACTTTTCATCTAACGGACATCTTTTTCAAATTATTACACGTACGACTGCCAGAACGTTTAGTACATTTCAAATATAGTCAAGTACAGTAACATAGGTATAATTAAGTACAGTCACTTCAGCGACTACCTTCCGCCTCTGTTGTAACAAATATCATCCATGCCCTACTGACATTCCTGTCATCGCAAGGAAACCATATCACTCACCTATACTAGCTTCACCATTTAAGTCACGTGTGCACGTACGCCTTATACTTATACTTAGACTTGTACTTCCGCTTTCAACCGCGGGTCACCGCTAGACTGTCACCGCCATGGACCTTGTCACTCGCTCCATTCAGACGGCAGCTCTTCCTTCTGGTGCTGCCTCTGAAGTCGCCGAGTTTATCCTGCACGCCATTATCTTGAGCCACGGTGCGCATCTTGTTCTTCTGAGTGACCGCGGCCAGGCATTTCTTTCCTACGTTCTTGCTGAAGTCTTGCAGGCCTCTAACACCGTCTACAAGACTACATCAGCGTATCATCCCCACACCGACGGTCTTACCGAGTGTTTCCATTGAACTCTGTCCGGCATAATTTCCATGTATGTTAAACCCGACCACAAAAACTGGGACACCATACTTCCTTTCGTCACGTTTGGTTATAACACTGCTGTTGAACAGCCAACGAAATACAGCCCCTTTTTTCTCGTATACGGCCGTGCACCGTCTTTCGCTTTTGGACACCACCTTTCTTTCAAGGCCTTCTGTCCCGTCCGCATCTCTTGCAGAAGAGTTCGCCGCCTGCATCGCGCAAACACCGCCAACATACATTGCACTTCCCCATACATGGCACGCGCCAACACCGCGACCATTGAGGAGAAGAGGAAAGTCCGTTATGATGCAACGCGTCGTGTCATTTCGTCCTGCCCAGGCGACGAAGTTCTCCTGTGGGCACCTGTCCGAGTACCGGGGCTCTGTGAAAAATTTATACGCAGGTGCCTCGGCCAGCGTACACCATCCTTGAAAGAACACCTGCCGTAAACTACGGCGCCGCTCCTGTTAGCTCACCTAATGAACTCCGTTGCCGCAGCACTGAAATCGTTCACGTCTCTCACCTATATCTTCGGCGTTCGTACCGTTTCTGACTTGTTGATTTACCGACCGCGTTCGCAAAGGGGGAAGTTAGTGTGAGCCCAAACTGTGTGAGCCCATCCTCGTCGTTTTATCTGGTCGGTACTCCCTGACTGGCTCGGGCGGTTGCGTTGAAGTACAAGGGGTCTGCCTTCGTACCGGGCGTCATTTTACAGTATAGTTAGTTATCCAAAATCTATAGACTAGAGGATGTAAAAGACTGCAGCTTTTTTAAAAAGCTGTCAGCTTCACGGCGCCTGAGCTGGAGTAAACGTTGATTGTTTACTTCTCCAAATGATCAACAATGATAAAACGAAGGATGCTTCTAGAGCCACGCTTTTTACCAGGGGACTTGTTTTTGCAAAGGCTTAAGCTTCTTTCCTTTTAAGGAAAGCTACTTCGACGAAAGCAACCCTTGTCCTCACGAAGACGGGTTTGCTTGTCGAAATATCACTTTCGCTTTACATACATTGTTCTACTGGTTCTGATCAAGTCCCTTATGTTGATTACTTCTGTATATGACTATTTCGTGGCCGAAAGACGTAGAAAGTAACCATCAAGAGTATAAAACTTACCCCATAGGATATAAATTCATGGTAATGTGGAAAAGAAACATCGCAGCTTTCTCAAAGGTTTGGTAATGTTGTATGCCGTCGTCCCCGCAGGGGCGTCTGCATCAGCAGGCGTTTGGTGTGTTGCGACACCACGTACCCGAGCACACGAGGGTTGGACCCTCCCGCGTGTATCCGTGCGCGGCTTGGCCGTGTCTGGGGAAAGGGGGATCCTGGGGGTTGAGCCGATGCCGGGTGTTTGGACCTTTAAGGCCCCCCGGCGGAGGCAACACACCCGTTTGACCTCTGCTTCACATAGACGGCACCCCCGGACTAACCCATCCGGAGGAAATCGGCAGTCGCCTTTTCCTGTCCTCCTCTCCAATCTTCGACTTTCTCTCTCGCCTTTTTCATCTTTCCTGTCTTCTCTTCACTTCTTATTACTTCCGTATTTCCGGGCGGCAAGGGTAAACCGTGTGCAATATATCCTGCCTTGGGTATATATATATTAGGTTATAGCGGCGATGCATGGCTGGCGCCTGCAGGTATTTTTCCATCCTTGTAGCGTCCCCTTGTTGGGCTTGGTGGTGGGTGTCCACCATCGCCGCCGAATTTTCCTGCTCTATATGGCAAATAACTTTCCTCCGCTACCTGATCGCTCCCTGAAGAGGGGGCGCACCGATGAAACATTCACTTTCTTCATGCAGCCAAAACAATCTTTTCCAAAGTACCATGTTGTACATAGTCAGAACGATAAGAAAATAGTCAGAATGATCTCACCATTTGTTGTAGCGAAATCTCTCACTGAAGCAATTGGCCCAAGCTATAAAGTAACGAAGATGGGAAGTTGCGATCTTCTTTTCGAACTCCACGACAAAGTGCAGTATGACAAACTGTCGAAAGTTGTAGCATTTGGGGAAATTCCCGTCTCAGTGGGCCCACACAGATCACTGAACACAGTGCGCGGGGTCGTCTCAGAAGATGACCTCCTCGAACTGAGCGAAAGTTAACTGCTTGAAGGATGGCAAGGCCAGAACGTAGTCAAAGTTCAATGAATAACATTGAGGCGAGATGACAAGCAAATACCTACCACACACATATTCATTACTTTCGGAACCTGCAACTTACCTGAAACAATAGAAACCGGTTACTGTAAGCTTCGCGTAAGACCGTATATCCCAAATCCGCGTCGATGCTTCAAGTGTCAACACTTTGGGCATGGGTCACAGACCTGCAGAGGACGTGCTACTTGTGCCAAGTGTAGTTCTTCTGAACACGCTTCTGACATCTGTACATCAATAAACCACTGTGCCAAATGTGAAGGAGACCAGCCCGCCTACTCGCGATCGTGCCCTACTTGGAAAAAAGAGAAACAAATCATAGAACTGAAAGTAAAACTCAACCTATCATTTCCAGAGGCACGTAAGCGTTTCTTCCTCCAAAAGCAGTCCAGTCCTTCCTGCACCGATGTGGCGCTCCGGGGGGCAGCGCTACATCTTCAGGCGGCCGCGCAAGTCACACGGAGTGTGACGGCGGTTACGCTATCAGCCCCCCTGGCGGGAGCAGCCACGGCTCTTCCGCCCCCTACCACAAAGGGCCAGCAGACTTCCGAGCCTGCCGGTCCCAGGGCCACTGCTCGTGCAGACAGGCCCGAAAAATCCCCGCGCGCGCCCGCTGAGCGGGCGTCATCGAGCGCCTCTGACGAGGCGATGGATATAACAAAAACTTCTCGGGCGTCTCAGACGCCGAAGGAACGGTGTTGCTCCCTGGAGCGCGCCAAGAAAAAAGAAATACCCCGCATCAAGGGGCCTGGAAAGGTCCCTTGAGCCAACCTAAGTGATATCTCTTGACACACAGCACATAAACACAAACAATATGGATACACAAATATTACACTGGAACGTGAGAGGTCTGATCCACAACCTCGATGATATCAAAGAACTCTTACACAAATACAATCCAAAGGTGCTATGTGCTCAGGAGACACATCTTAAATCTACACAAACAAACTTTCTTAGGCAATACGCTATTTTCCGGAAGGACCGTGATGATGCTGTTGCACCGTCCGGCGGGGTAGCAATAATAGTAGACAGAGGCATTGCTTGTCGGCAAATGCAACTCCGAACTCCTCTTGAGGCAGTTGCTATCCAAGCAGTACTATTCAATAAGCTAGTTACTATCACGTCCGTATACATCCCCCCAAGTTATCAACTCTCTAGCACAACATTTCAAAGCTTTATTGATGAGCTGCATCACCCTTACATAGTCGTCGGTGATCTAAACACGCATAGCTCACTGTGGGGCGACTCTCGCTGTGATGCGAGAGGACGGCTTGTAGAAAACATCCTGTTATCTTCAAGTTCCTGCTTGCTGAACAAGAAAAAGCCAACATTTTACAGCTCTACACACAAAACGTTTGCTTCGATAGATCTAAGCATAGTGTCTAGCACAATTCTGCCGTATCTGGAGTGGGATGTCATTAGTAACCCTTATGGAAGTGATCACTTCCCCATCGTCCTAAACCTTAAAAAACAAAGTGAGTGTCATGCACATCTTCCTCGATGGAAGGTTGACTCAGCCGACTGGACAATGTTTCGCGAACTAACACAGCTGCCCTGGAATGATATCTCTGAGCTTAGCTTAGACGACGCAGTAGCATACATAACAGCGTTCATTATTGAGGCTGCATCAGTATGCATTCCTCAAACAAATGGGTCGCCCTCGAAACGACGTATTCCATGGTGGAATGAGGAATGTAGGGAAGCCAGGAAAAAGCAAAACAAGGCTTGGAGCCTCCTCCGTAACTCCCCAACCACAGAGAATCTGATTAATTTCAAGGTGATCAAGTCGCAAGGTAGAAGAACGCGCCGCCGCGCTAAACGCGAAAGTTGAAAAAACTACATAAGCAGCATCAATTCATATACAGACGAACGAAAAGCCTGGAACAGGGTGAACAAAATAAAAGCCCGCGAAACTCATCCCTTGCCTTTATTAACTACACAAGGAGACACTATTCAGGATCAGGCAGATTGTCTAGGATCACATGTTAGGCATATTTCCAGTACATTTCATTACACAGATACAGTTCTAAAATACCAGCGACTTGCAGAACAGATAAAATTGGGTCGGAACAGCTCATCCAATGAAGCACACAATCGTCAATTTGGAATGGCTGAGTTCCAGGCCTCGCTGAACTGTTGCAACAAGTACGCCCCAGGAAGTGACAGAATAATGTATGAGATGATCAAACACCTACACACTGAAACCCAAGAAACGCTACTGTCACTCTTCAATTCTATGTTCTCCGCAGGCTACATTCCGTTTGCCTGGAAAGAAGCAATCGTAATCCCCATTCTCAAAGAGGGCAAGGACCCTTCCTCACCCGACAGTTATAGGCCTATAGCTCTGACAAGTTGTATATGCAAATTATTTTAGAAAATGATTAACCGTCGCCTCATCCATTTTCTTGAAGCAACAAGATACTCGATCCCTTACAGTGCGGTTTTAGAGAGGGCAGATCCACAACAGATCACCTTGTCCGTATCGAGACAAATATTCGTGATGCCTTTGTCCACAAACAGTTTTTCCTCTCCGTATTTTTCTCTACCACGGTTGCGCTATAAAACCACGGCGCTGCAAGTTTGCTTCAGAGACTTTCCTTTCCTTCCCACTTCTCCGCCCTTAAACTGGCTCTCTCAACTACTACACGCAGAGACAAAGCAACAGCGCGCGCATTAGATCCCATAGATGAGATGAATATTTACAATTATTATTAGGGTTATAATTATATTCGAGTGCTGATTGCCGTGCTATCGTTTGCTAACGAAGCTTTCCCTCAAGTCTAAATATTTTAAGGCAGTTTGTCGTGTGCGTATCATGGCCACGCACGCTTACATCGCCTTCCATTTCTCTACCACGGGTGCGCTATAAAACCACGGCGCTGTAATTTTGCTTCAGAGACTTTCCTTCCCTTCCTTCTTCTCCGCCCTTAAACTGGCTCCCTTAACTACTACACACAGAACAAAGCAACAGCGCGCGCATTAGATCCCATAGATGAGATGAATATTTACAATTAGTATTAGGGTTATAATTATATTCGAGTGCTGATTGCTGTGCTATCGTTTGTTACCGAAGCTTTCCCTCAAGTCTAAATATTTTAAGGCAGTTTGTCGTGTGCGTATCATGGCCACGCGCGCTTATATCGCCTTCCGTTTCTCTACCACGGGTGCGCTTTAAAACCACGGCGCTGTAATTTTGCTTCAGAGACTTTCCTTCCCTTCCTTCTTCTCCGCCCTTAAACTGGCTCTCTTAACTACTACACACAGAACAAAGCAACAGCGCGCGCATTAGATCCCATAGATGAGATGAATATTTACAATTAGTATTAGGGTTATAATTATATTCGAGTGCTGATTTCTGTGCTATCGTTTGTTACCGAAGCTTTCCCTCAAGTCTAAATATTTTAAGGCAGTTTGTCGTGTGCGTATCATGGCTACGCACGCTCATATCGCATTCCGTTTCTCTACCACGGGTGCGCTTTAAAACCGCGGCGCTGCAGTTTTTGCTTTTCTTTCCTTTCTTCTTCTCCGCCCTTAAACTGGCTCTCTTAACTACTACACGCAGAGACAAAGCAACAGTGCGCGCATGCGATCCCGTAGATGAGATGAATATATATATATATATATATATATATATATATATATATATATATATATATATATATATATATATATATAGAAAACTATCAGTCATAGCTCTCGTAGTATAGCCCTCTGGGCCGTTTCCTTTTTTTTCTTTCGAAAGTAGTCCTATTAGGGTTATTATAATTACACGAGGGTATTTCGCCCTCGTCAGCAGCAGTCCTTGGTATAGTTATTCTGGCGGCTAGCTTCCCACGCTATGCCAGCCGCCATCGCACCTGGTTAAGCTTTTCCTAGACGCTAGAGTTATGCTTTGTCCGCGCAACCTTGAGCGATCGGAAAGCGCGTTTTCCCCTCTTGGCCGGCGGAGAGGGGAGGCTTCGTTCCGGCCGCGAAGCTCTCCACATCTCTGTAAGGTGCCTTGTGGTGGTCTCGTGCTGACGATGCCCTCTCGGTGAGCGCATATTTCCCCCCTCATCTTTTAAGAGGTTCAATACATACAAGCATTTGTCTCGCAAACCAGATTTTTTTTTCAAGGGAATTTCTCTCGTCGTATTCGAGTGCTGATTGCCGTGTTATAGTTTGTTAACGAAGCTTTCCCTCAAGTCTAAATATTTTAAGGCAGTTTTGCTAGCCTCTAAAGCCGCTCGAGTTCGCTCTTCTCCTCGAGCGGCCATTTTTCCTAGAAAGTATGAGTCTGAGGACAACATGAGTCTCTTTCCACGTAAGTGTGAGGCTCGGAGCAGGAGCTGTGGCGCTTGAAAGTAGCCTGGGGCCTGACGAACCAACCGACTGAGCTATCTTTCCGGGCAACATCGAATGGTCACGAGTTCAAATCACCTGTTATGTTCCTTCTTTTTTTCGCCCCTTTTTCTTTCTTTTTTTTTTCTTGTAATGTGTTTTCCTTTATTTTATCACTGTACGGGAACCCTCCTAAAAAAAAAAAGAAAGATATATATCTTCAAATATGTATGGCCTCACATGTGCAGGTCATAAATACCAGGTTCTCTAGCCGAGTGCCATCCATGCGGTATAACCGAGCTCAGATTCGTCCACCTCGACTGATCAAATAGGGCACCACTGTAGGTTAAATGAGGCGTACAACTCCTGCGGGACCCGCCGTGGTTGCTCAGTGGTTATGGTGTTAGACTGCTGAGCACGAGGTCGCGGGATCGGACCCCGACCACGGCGGCCGCATTTCGATGGGGGCGAAATGCGAAAACACCCGTGTACTTAGAATTAGGTGCACGTTAAAGAACCCCAGGTGGTCGAAATTTTCGGAGTCCTCCGCTACGGCGTGCATAATCAGAAAGTGGTTTTGTTACGTAAAACCCCATTAATTAATTTTTAATTTAGCTCCTACGGGGACGGTAGAGTATCCGTCTCCAGTGCAAGAGGACCGTGATTCAAATCCCGGTGCCGCGCAATTCTCCACCGGAAAATACAAAAAAAATCCGTGTGTTGAGAAAATTGCACAAACAGGCCTGGAGTGCGGCCTGATCCCGGTGACCAGAACCGGTAACGCACTCTCTCACCAGAGCAGGATTGGCCACCCTGGTGCAGTACTTGGCCACAACCTCCTATATGAATACAACAATCGAACCCCGGCCCTCAGTCCCCAGCAGCCGCGAAGCAACTGACCACGGCGGCGGTCAGATCTGTGACGCTACAGAGGGTGCTAAGAATACCTGGCTCCGGACAGGCCGCCATTGGAATCTGAACCTGGCAACGTTTAACGTTATAACGCTATCTAGTGAGGCGAGTTTAGCAGTGTTATTGGAGGAATTAGAGGGTAGTAAATGGGATATAATAGGGCTCAGTGAGGTTAGGAGGACAAAAGAAGCATATACAGTGCTAAAAAGCGGGCATGTACTGTGTTACCGGGGCTTAGCGGAGAGACGAGAACTAGGAGTCGGATTACTGATTAATAAGGAAATAGCTGGTAACATACAGGAATTCTATAGCATTAACGAGAGGGTGGCATGTCTTGTTGTGAAACTTAATAAGAGGTACAAAATGAAGGTTGTACAGGTCTACGCTCCTACATCTAGTCATGATGACCAGGATGTCGAAAGCTTTTATGAAGACGTAGAATCGGCGATGGGTACAGTCAAAACAACATACACTATACTGATGGACGACTTCAATGCCAGGGTAGGCAAGAAGCAGGCTGGAGACAAGTCAGTGGGGGAATATGGCATAGGCTCTAGGAATAGCAGAGGAGAATTATTAGTAGAGTTTGCAGAACAGAATAATATGCGGATAATGAATACCTTTTTCCGCAAGCGGGTTAGTCGAAAGTGGACGTGGAGGAGCCCGAATGGTGAGAATAGAAATGAAATCGACTTCATACTCTGCGCGAACCCTGGCATCATTCAAGATGTAGACGTGCTCGGCAAGGTACGCTGCAGTGACCACAGGATGGTAAGAACTCGAATTAGCCTAGACTTGAGGAGGGAACGAAAGAAACTGGTACACAAGAAGCCAATCAATGAGTTAGCGGTAAGAGGGAAACTAGAGGAATTCCGGATCAAACTACAGAACAGGTATTCGGCTTTAACTCAGGAAGAGGACCTTAGTGTTGAAGCAATGAACGACAATCTCATGGGCATCATTAAGGAGTGCGCAATAGAAGTCGGTGGTAACGCCGTTAGACAGGGAACCAGTAAGCTATCGCAGGAGACGAAAGATCTGATCAAGAAACGCCAATGTATGAAAGCCTCTAATCCTACAGCTAGAATAGAACTGGCAGAACTTTCTAAGTTAATCAACAAGCGTAAGACAGCGGACATCAGGAACTATAATATGGATAGAATTGAGCAGGCTCTCAGGAACGGAGGAAGCCTAAAAACAGTGAAGAAGAAACTAGGAATAGGCAAGAATCAGATGTGTGCGTTAAGAGACAAAGCCGGCAATATCGTTACTAATATGGATGAGATAGTTCAAGTGGCTGAGGAGTTCTATAGAGATTTATACAGTACCAGTGGCACCCACGACGATAGTGGAAGAGAGAATAGCCTTGAGGAATTCGAAATCCCACAGGTAACGCCAGAAGAAGTAAAGAAAGCCTTAGGAGCTATGCAAAGGGGGAAGGCAGCTGGGGAGGATCAGGTAACAGCAGATTTGTTGAAGGATGGCGGTCAGATTGTTCTAGAGAAACTGGCCACCCTGTATACGCAATGCCTCATAACCTCGAGCGTACCGGAATCTTGGAAGAACGCTAACATAATCCTAATCCATAAGAAAGGGGACGCCAAAGACTTGAAAAATTATAGACCGATCAGCTTACTGTCCGTTGCCTACAAAGTATTTACTAAGGTGATCGCAAATAGAATCAGGAACACCTTAGACTTCTGTCAATCAAAGGACCAGGCAGGATTCCGTAAAGGCTACTCAACAATAGACCATATTCACACTATCAATCAAGTGATAGAGAAATGTGCAGAATATAACCAACCCTTATATATAGCTTCCATTGATTACGAGAAAGCGTTTGATTCAGTCGAAACCTCAGCAGTCATGGAGGCATTACGGAATCAGGGTGTAGATGAGCCATATGTAAAAATACTGGAAGATATATATAGCGGCTCCACAGCCACCGTAGTCCTCCACAAAGAAAGCAACAAAATCCCTATAAAGAAAGGCGTCAGACAGGGAGATACGATATCTCCAATGCTATTCACAGCATGTTTACAGGAGGTATTCAGAGGCCTGGAGTGGGAAGAATTGGGGATAAAAGTTGATGGAGAATACCTTAGCAACTTGCGATTCGCTGATGATATTGCCTTGCTTAGTAACTCAGGAGACCAATTGCAATGCATGCTCACTGACCTGGAGAGGCAAAGCAGAAGGGTGGGTCTGAAAATTAATCTGCAGAAAACTAAAGTATTGTTTAACAGTCTCGGAAGAGAACAGCAGTTTACGATAGGTAGCGAAGCACTGGAAGTGGTAAGGGAATACATCTACTTAGGGCAGGTAGTGACCACGGATCCGGATCATGAGACTGAAATAACCAGAAGAATAAGAATGGGTTGGGGTGCGTTTGGCAGGCATTCTCAAATCATGAACAGCAGGTTGCCACTATCCCTCAAAAGGAAAGTGTACAACAGCTGTGTGTTACCAGTACTCACATATGGGGCAGAAACCTGGAGGCTTACGAAAAGGGTTCTCCTGAAATTGAGGACGACGCAACGAGCTATGGAAAGAAGAATGATGGGTGTAACGTTAAGGGATAAGAAAAGAGCAGATTGGGTGAGGCAACAAACGCGGGTAAACGACATCTTAGTTGAAATCAAGAAAAAGAAATGGGCATGGGCCGGACATGTAATGAGGAGGGAAGATAACCGTTGGTCACTAAGAGTTACGGACTGGATTCCAAGGGAAGGGAAGCGTAGCAGGGGGCGGCAGAAAGTTAGGTGGGCGGATGACATTAAGACGTTTGCAGGGACAACATGGCCACAATTAGTACATGACCGGGGTAGTTGGAGAAGTATGGGAGAGGCCTTTGCCCTGCAGTGGGCGTAACTATACTGATGATGATGATGATGATTTTTAGATATGGAGAAGGCATACGACACAACCTGGCGCTTTGGAATCCTCCGTGATCTGTCAGAAATGGGAGTTCGAGGCAACTTGCTATGCGTCATTCAGAGTTACCTCTCCGATCGCACGTTCCGTGTTAGAGTTGGTAACGCTCTGTCTCGTCCATTTACGCAAGAGGCTGGTGTTCCACAAGGAGGTCTGCTGAGCTGCACTCTTTTTATGGTCAAAATGAACTCGATCCAGACTGCCATACCACATACTATGTTTTATTCTGTAAATGTGGATGACATCCAGATAGGTTTTAAATCACGTAATCTAAGTATCTGTGAGCGACATGTACAGCTTTGCATAAATAAATTGTCTAAGTGGGCGGACGAAAGTGGTTTTAAGCTAAATCCGAAAAATGTACGTGCGTCCTGTTCTCTAATAAGAGAAGTATACTGGCAGAACCCGTAATCAATCTCAAGGGAGAACGCCTATCTGTGAGCTGTGAACACAAAAATTTCTTAGGGATCCTTCTAGACAGTAAGTTAACTTTTGTGCCACACCTAAAGTATCTTAAGGCAAAGTGCCTCGACACTATGAATCTGCTGAAGCTGTTCTCACGCACAGCTTGGGGAAGCGACAGGAGATGCCTAATAAAGTTGCACAAAAGTATAATATTAACACGCCTTGACTATGGCGCCCTAGTCTATAATTCTGCTGGACCTAGTACTCTAAAAATGCTAGATCCTGTCCACCACTTAGGCATCCGCCTTGCAACAGGCGCCTTTAGAACTAGTCCTGTGCAAAGCCTTTACGTCGAATCTAATGAATGGTCCCTATACTACCAAAGGACATATTTAAGTCTTTCGTATGCCTTGAAGGTAAAATCAGCTGTGGATCATCCATGTCACTCAATTATTCACGACTCCTCCACGGCGAGGCTGTTCCGTAACCGCCCAGGTGTCCGGCCTCCTCTGTCCCTCCGGTTGGAAGCACTCTCAGAAAAAACAGGGGTCTCTCTTTTAGAGAATGTTTTAATGGCGCCCTCTCCGCTTCCACCACCTTGGGAGTGGCAAACTATCCAATGTGACATCTCTTTCTTAGAATTATCGAAACAAGCACCTGAGGCTCACATACAATCACATTTTATTGAACTTAAAGATAAGTATTCCTGTGACGAATAATACAGATTTTTCGAAGTCTCCTGCTAGTGTTGTTTACGCAGCTCTCGGACCCTCATTTTCAACATCTGGGCCGCTAAACCCACACACGAGTATCTTTACGGCAGAAGCATACGGTATACTTTCGGCTGTTAAACACATAAGGCGCAGAAATGTCGCTAAGGCTGTTGTCTTTACAGACTCATTAAGTGTCGTGAGAGCCCTGATTAGCTTACGAAAGCATAAGAATCCCGTTTTGAATGAGCTGTATAGCTTGTTGTGCTCCGCATATATGTGCAACCAAGCGATTATTCTATGCTGGGTACCTGGCCATAAAGGTATAAAAGGCAACGTAGCTGCTGACGAAAACGCTACGTCAGTGAGTTTTAGCACTACAGATGAAAATATCCCCATTTCTGCCCCAGACCTAAAGCCCTTTCTGCGCCGTAAATTGAGGAATCATTGGCAAGAAGAGTGGGATACACAAACACTGAATAAGTTACACATTATAAAACCAAAATTGCGGAATTGGATAAGTGACAAAACAACACGGTACAAGGAAGTACTTCTTTGCTGATTAGAATAGGTCACACTTACAGTACTCACTCCTACCTCTTGACTGGCGGGGATCCTCCTACTTGTAGTAGGTGCGGCGATAGCCTGACTGTCCTCCATGTTCTTATCCAGTGCCCTGCAATAAAAACAGAGAGGAAAAAGTATTTCCCTTCTGCATATCGGGAAAGTATGCCACTTCACCCTGCATTTTTTCTTAGTGATGAACCGCTTCTTAAACTGCAAATAGTTTTAGATTTCTTAGCTGAAACCGACATTCTGAAAATAATTTGGCCAGGAAATTTTAACACGTGATTACCAGCCCTTGCATTCGAGGGCCGTCTTGATTTAGTGTAACTGTTGTCTGGTTTTCTTATGTTTTTTATCAAAACACAACTGCCATCGTCCACGTCCATAACTAATCAGTGTCATTATTTTACTAGCTATATATTTACGTCATTTACAGTGAAAGTTTTTAGGCCCTTATACAGCCATGTCAAACCTACCATTATAAATTCACTGTCCACGCCATTCAGAATAAATCCTTTAAATTACCATTTGTCATGGCGCTCTTTGGCCATAACTGGCCCTTGCACCATTAAAAACCACATGTCATCATCATCATCATCGAGCCCATCCTCGTCGTTTTATCTGGTCGGTACTCCCTGACTGGCTCGCGCGGTTGCGTTGAAGTACAAGGGCTCTGCCTTCGTACCGGGCGTCATATTAAAGTATAGTTAGTTATCCAAAATCTATAGACTAGAGGATGTAAAAACAGCCCTCAGCTTCACGGCACCTGAGCTGGAGTAAACGTTAATTGTTTACTTCTCCAAATGATCAACAATGATAAAACGAAGGATGCTTCTAGAGCCATGCTTTTTACCAGGGGACTTGTTTTTGCAAAGGCTTAAGCTTCTTTCCTTTTAAGGAATTCGACGAAAGCAAGCCTTGCCCTCACGAAGACGGGTTTGCTTGTCGAAATATCGCTTTCGTTTTACATACATTGTTCTACTGGTTCTGATCAAGTCCCTTATGTTGATTACTTCTGTATATGACTATTTCGAGGCCGAAAGATGTAGAAACGAACTATCAAGAGAATAAAACTGACCACATAGGATATAAATTCATGGTATTGTGGAAAAGAAACATGGCAGCTTTCTCAAAGGTTTCGGAATGTTGCATCCCGTATTTCCCCTTATTTTTAGTACGCAACTATGTGTGTGGCGGTGTTGATGCTTTATCATTCGCTCTATGTCGAAATTTGTGAAACCATCTGCTTTCTGCTGTAAGTAACTGAAACATACATAACAGTATAACACACAAATTCGCAGAAGCAAGGACAGGGTAGATGTGACGAAGAGTGGTCAGAAAATGGACGTCTTAGGCTTGAGGCAACCTTTCGACATGGATACTTTTGAAACAAGTCCCCTCGCCGAAACACAGCCTCCAGCTTGACTTGTCATGTCTGTTGATCGACGACTAGCTGCCGGTCACATTTAACATCTACGTGTTAATAAAGATCGAGCACCTTTGTGTCCCTGATTGTTCTTTCTACAGACAAATCTGGTCATTTCTGGTATTTGTCAGATTCACACAACTGTTCAAGCGCTCTGCTCCGTGACTCTCCGGTAGTGACACCGTGCGTACTTCATTAGTACTTTGCTTCCAAATGCCTTCCAGGTGCTTGTCCTACCCGGTGACGTAGCGGTGGAAGAGGATGTCGCAGATGTGGTGCACTAGACAGCGAAGCACTTTGGCAAAATTGACATTCTTGTAAGTTCAATGCTGCGTAAATGACTATTGTATGCTTTAAGGCATGCCGTGCTTATGCAGTTAGTATCATGCAGGAAGAGCAAGAAATAAATATTTCGAAACAGCTACGGGGCTAAATTCCAAGCTGTTTCTCATTATTAATCGTTGAATAAACGTTTTATGAACGTTGACAAAAGAAAAAAAAATGTATTCGTGATAAAAGCAACGAAATAAATCTATCATGTACAGCACTCTACTCCGATGTTTTCTTTATGACTCAACATAAAGAACGAATTGACGAAAGAACGAAAGAACACAGAACGAATTAGTCATAGGTATTGTTGAAAATCAACTGCCCCTGTTCGGCTATTGCTTTAGCGCCGATTGTCCTGTTCAACAGTCAATCATATGAAAAATATTTTACCAAGGAATTAGCTATCGCAACTATGTTTACTGTTAAGGCGAATATTGCTTCTTTACTACCAGTAAAACCATGATAAGCGGAATATACATTTATGGTCGAAAGCCTGATGTGTGCGTCGCTACATAATACAATGCCTTTTTTCAATGGCATACTCATACGTTACTTAAACATTAAGCTGTCTCTCGCATTACATGCGAACATCTGGGAAAATAAAATAAAAATTCGGATATCTGCATTAGGGAGGCGACCGCAGCGGGCTACCTGCGAATTCTTGTGCGTGCTGGAGAATGTATACGGGCACTGGGTATACGGATATGACAACAAAATACACAAGTTGCATTTATTCCTGCATAGTAAGGTTTACGTGCCTAACGTATGTTACAGCTATTGGGTATTTCAGAGTCTCATTTTGGAGTCCTGCTCCTTCGATATTCCTAGTGGGCTCATTGTTTTCGCGGAGGGTGTGTATGCACTAGAGTACTGAAATGACCTCCCGACTTGTTGCGCCCGAGAGTGCACTGCGCCCCTCGAGCCAGCCGAACTCGTAGATGGTTCGGGCTCCAGCGCTTGGCCTCAATCCCCTGCGCTTGCACTCCCTGTGAAGACGACACGTTGCGCCACGGTGAAAGGGGCTGGGTATCTATCTCGCTGTCCCGAGTGTCTCCATGTCAGTTCTGGGGCCTACGTGTACAACTCAGGACCACCGTCGTAGCCGAACAAGCGTGAAATCTCTGGAACGAATGGCGCATTTGCACGCCTTATAACTCTTTCTGAGCGCGAGTCTGAGTTTCATGAAGTACACATAAATGGTGTAGCCGGAAATTTCGTTTTTCATGGGGAGGGCGGGGGAGGGGGGGGGCTCAAGTTGCAGCTTGGCCTCCTCCTTATGGAATTTGCCGCGGGATCAAATTCATGAATAATAATTACATTGCCATTGCCAAAGATGCTACTTACAGAACGCTATGCACTGCCAAGATAAGTAAAATATGCATTTTTTTATAAAAGAATATACTCGTATGTCTCACACATTGTCCCCGAAATAGCCTATATCGGTGCTTCCATATTTTTTGTCTATTTCATAAGAAAGTATCCTCATAAGAAAGTATAACTCTATCAATTTGAAACCAGCAAAGCAATGCATGCCGCTGATATGAAAAATAAAAATGTCCATCAAATGAACAAGTTAAGGACAACATTTCAACGAAACTTTGTCATTCATGAACATTGTTTGCATTTTTGCACCTATGTAACGGCTTGGAAAAATCTAAATGACGCTGTCCTTTGTTACAATGCATTGCGCAGGAGCACCTGTCTCCGGTCGTATATTGTCAGTAATTGCACCGAAATTATTGTTGCAACCGAGATCACATATGAAACGCAGGAGTTCTGCAAAATATACGAGGGCGAGTAAAATAAAAGTGAGCCAATGCGAATGGGCTCCTTGAGTTGTTTTTTCAAAAATTCTGTGACAGTTTCACGTCATCGTTCGACCAGAATCTGGTTCCCCTGAGTTGTTTTTTTTTATATGCCCCAAAATATGGAAGTCTGAAGACGACAGATCTGGGCTGCATGGTTGATGCTGCAGCGTTTCCCACTTCAACTTTGGCAGTATTGTGTTATCTACATCAGCGGCGTGGGGCCGGGCATTGTCATGAAGAAAGATGACCCCATTCATGAATTTTCCACGTTGTTTGTTCTTGATTGCGACACGCAGCGGACCCAGCGTTTCACAATTTCGGAAACGATTGATAATCTCTCCAGGATTAGAAAATTCTATCAGTAATGGCCCCTGACGATCGAAAAAAAGAAGTGAGCAACACCTTTCCGGCACCATTGACGGCCTTTGCTTTCTTTCGCGGTAGTGAATTCGAATTTTTCCGCTGTAAGCTTTGCCATCGTGTTTCAGGCTTGTAACAATGGCACCATGATTTGTCCGCGGCCCCAATTGCAGACAAGTCGTCACCCTCATTGTGATACCGGATTAGATGAGTCAAGGCAGCGCCGAACCTCTCCGTCTTCTGGCGGTGGTTCAAAATCTTGGGCATCCATTGCGCACACAAGAGCCGATAACCGAGATGTTCATGAATTATCCTGTGAGCCGAACCGTGACTTCTGTTCATACAACCTGCCAATTCACCGATGCTTATCATCCATTCTTGTCTAATCAGCTTATCAGCCTTTACAATTGTGTTGGCGGTGATTGCACGGTGGCTTTGGCCTGGTCTGTGATCTCCTATGCAAAGTTCACGTCCTTGTTTGAACCATTTGCTCCAACGCTCAACAGAGGCCAATAAAATGCAATGTTCCACGTACACGGCAGCCATACGGCGACTAATTTCTTTTTGGGAAACACCTTCAGCTGCCAAACCCTCACGACACCACACTGTTCAACTTTCGGAGAGTCCATCATTCACGCAACCATGTTCAACCCAGTGTATGAGGGCATTACAGAGCCTTCATCCTCATACCTGCGTTTCACTTTTGTAAATCAGAGATGCCTGGTGCTACGCGTATGCCTCGCACATAATGAACCGAAACATTATTGCGTGGCGTGGGTTGGCTCACATTTATTTGACTCGCCCTCGTACATTATAAATGCGAAGATACAATGGAATATACAAACGCGAAAACACAGATTGATAAAGGGTAAAAAAGTGTCACTGGAAACAGTTCAGTGCACGTATACACAGAACCTCGCAACAAGATTTTTAAATATACGTATAAGTACGGCGATGGCAAGAATGCGCCTGGAGTATCCATATAATTTCTACCGTAATAATTTAATAAGAGTATCCGGCAACTGAAGCATCCCGTGGCCCATTACTTTCCGCTAAAGGATTATCAAAATCGGACTTTCACCATGCGACAATTTCGGGTGCGGCAACAATGTCCTTTTTTCTTCTCTTGTGGGGCGGGGGCACTGTTATAAAAACCGCAATGGAAAGCATGCTGGACACAAGTGAATGCCTATTTTTGGCGCCTAATGTGGCTACCGAAGGAATATAACTTGTCTTATAATGTGTTTATCTGGCTTGTCTCGTTGTATGGCACGATGTACGACATTACAGAAGTCAATGCAGCTTTGGCGTCAAATGTTCGTAAGAACATTAAACCAAGAAAGTTCCGCAATAGGAAATCTAAAGCACGGCTTTGGAAAATACATTGCACCTTCCACATGAAACGTTTCTGAGGACTTTATACCCATAAAGTTTTGTAACTGACATGCATGAGCGCCGTAGATTCCGCGGCCTCCGCGAGATGCCGCGACGTGCCCGCTGTTCATCAAAACGCCCTTGAATCTTTGTGCTTGGATGGGGCTCCTTGCGTTATCTGACTCCAGGTGCATAGGCGTTCCCAATAAATCGAGCCCGAGTTCGCTATGTTCGCGCTCTAATATCTTTTTTCAGCGTGAAAAAGACATCCTAGACAAAATCCAGCATCATTTCCGGTGCCGAGGGTTGTTTTGATCCGTGGTGCATGACAGCACGAATACATTTCGGGGGCGGGGGGGGGAGGCGGAAGCCCCATAAACCCGACCTCTCCCCCCCTCCCCCCCCCCCCCCCCACTGTCTACGCTTCTGCTATACATGCTATATGGTAGGGAGCTTTGTCAAAGACGACCATTCGTCCTAGGATGGACAAACGTAGTGGCGAACTACGCCTCTCTGAATGCCGAGCGAGAGGATAAATTTAGCTGCGATTGCGTCATTTGTTGTGTCACAAGGTGTTCACCTGTGTACAATTTGTGTACGCCACACATGCGTGGTCGAGTAATAGCTGACTCTCTCTATACGAGGATACCAAAGTGGGGCACGCGGTTAGCAGGGTTGTAAAGGTACAAGCGACAATGGCATGATCCTGTCAGTATTACAGTTTCGCTTTGAGAAAATCTGTCTCATCCCCTGCTGTTATTCTGGGCACTGCACATGACTCACGTGTTTCTTGGATGTATCGTGAGCGACAATACTAGTTCTGCCCTCGTGCGAGATGCTGATGTCGCAGGCACACACCACGAAGAACGGAAAATGCTAGCCTTTCCGCGATTACAGAATGCACCGGAATTCGGCGGTGTAGTTCTCCAAAACACCTGTATTTATCGTTCTCTCTCCCGCTCTTTACTAAGAGCCAAGGCTGACGGTAAACCGAGGAGCTTGCAGTAAACACAATCCTGATCAGAAGCACGCAAATGCAACCCAAAACAAAGAACGTAAAATCGCAAACTCGATTAATGGAGCCCATACGCACAAAACTAGCTCTGGAAACACCGGTAGTACACCGCATCATGGGCCTCTTTGTCAACCAGACAAGCTGTTGCACTTTGCTTGCAAAGCCTCTAGCACCCGGCAAGCGAGCCGTTCGCAAGGCGTTTGGTACACATGGCGACGTTGCGGCCTTATAGAGGTCGCAGTTCGGGACAGACTTGGTGCCACTCGTCTAAAGCATATACCCAACTAAGTTGATCACCTAACTGATTGATGGCGATGGCAATTGGTTTGGGTTAGCCTACTGAGCTTGCCATTGTATATGGGCAGACTTATTGCGAATTTTGCGCTCTAAAGTGGTGAAAAATCCCGCGAAACTACATTTTGCACGCTTCTCGGGATATTTCGTTATCGATCGTGGAACTGTACAAAATAGTGCGAATCCGTACATTGTACAGGTAATCCGGAAGACTTAGCAGGTCTGGAGTAGGCAAGCAATTGAAATAAATGAATGTCTAAATCATTAATACTAAACTAGCTTTAAAGAAATACTTTTTATAAGTTCTGTGCATGGTTGAGTAACCCTCTAAGGAATACGTGGCCGCGTTTTACCTCCATGAACTGAAAGTCTTATTTTCTTGGTCAATGCTGGGCGCTGCCCAGGACACCTTCTTCTTCTCTCACGTAAAAATAGAAAAAGAACGTAAATCTTTTTGGAATCAGCACTCACAGTGTACCTCTAGCATATAGTCAAGTGTCACGAACAGATGGCGAGAAAAAATTTGACTAGAAATGTGGATAGTTTCCTGTGCTGCCAACCTACAGAGCCAGTTTTTCCCGAACTGGGAATAACGATTTCTCAAAATTTCCGTAGTCTTGTGAGAAATGTGCTTTTTCACGTGAGAAATATGATTTCTTTAATGACTAACGTTTGTTTGTGTAATGCCAGTGCTTCAAATTTTACGGTTTAACTTTATTTCTAAGCTTGTTTTCAAATAATGAAGTAATCAAGCCACTGAATTCAAGCTGAAGCTATAATGCTGTACAAGTTCTCAGGGAATGAACATGGCCTCTGACTGCAGCACAGATATACTTTGTTGTACGTCAGAGTTGCTTTACGCGTAGAATAGAATGACAATATTACACGGAACCTCACTCGAATTGTAAGGAATATGCCCGCTGCCATCCCTTACAGAATGTGACAGTGTCAAAAACATGCCACCTCGCGACACCAATGTGAAGTCTGAAAATCTTTTTTAAATGCTGTGTACTGACCACCGCCACATTACGCACTTACACGTCACTTAGGGCGAATCGCAAAAATACGTGGTTGATTTCTTAATCAAACTGACCCATGCACGTGAACACTTGGACTAAGCGGAATGCCGTTTTGCCTAAAGTAACAAGCGCTTTTCGACCGTCACAGATATAGCTGAAAAAATTCCCACGTGTTCATTGACGTACAAGCTCATTCTTCCCGTTTATTTTCTTTTCTATAATTTTCCAGCATTCAGGCGAAAATTTATAGTTCTTGCCCAGCTGACCCAGAAGGCGTCAATCAACATTTTTTTACATTGTATGATAGAGTAGTTCTAATTGTGTGTGTGGCAAGACAATGATGTGATGTGAATGCCTAAATAACTAAAATTTGAAATATTTGTACACATTGGGTGTGCAAGGCGAGATAATAAAGGTCCTTACCTGTCTGTAGGAAGGCAAGAAAACACAAAATCCACGTAGTAAATATAGAATAATAACCCGGTTGATATAGTATAGCTGAAAAATACTTGAAGCTTTGAAGGTTCAGCCCATCGCCTCGGAAATAACTGTAAAGCTGTAATTTTTTGCGAAGAGCCTCGTGTTCATGGAAAGAAAAGTAGCTTTGGTGGTGTCATTAAAATATCTGTGATGTATCATTAGATAGCTCTACATATCTGCTAATAACTTGAGGTGTTGCAAAGAGGTATTATTTTTTTTAACGTGAAAAATTATTGTTTTATCTTTGTGTCAGCATCGCATTCTCTATGAAGCTCGCCGGCCTGGGTTGTAGACGACAAAGCTGGCTTCACCTGCAACACAAATAACAGAAAAAAGATGTCATGGTCTGCGTTTTATTGCCAGGAGACGCACGCTCTAACTTAATGCGACTTGTGCTTGGTGTTTGCCAGGTGAACCATACAGCCAATGCATATGGAATATCATCATGTCTTAAGTTCGTCACGGCGTCCAGCAGAGTTAGAATGTACGTTTTATGTAGCTTATAAAAGAAACATTTCCACTTAGATAGTCAGTAAATCAGAAAGAGCGCTGATATCGTTCACGCAAAGTATTTGAAACGATATGCCGCACGGCAATGAAGCGTGGCGTATCAACATGCACTGCGACATGCAGCGCAATGCAACATAAGGGGAGCAGAAACCCAAAGACCATATTTTGCTCTCGGTAGCCCTGCTGATTCGATTGCTTTTCTGCCGAAGCACGGTGACTTCATATGCTCCCCTCATACCCATCCCGTTCTTCATGAAAATACGTTCACTGGCTCACGCCACTGCGCTCGCCGTGTGTGCAAATGCGTCAATGAAGCCCTGTCTTCTGCCGTCGGTGACCTTCCTCCCGCCATGGTATCGATACATGGATCCCTGTTCCGCTTCTGCTACTGCTTCTGCCACTTCCCTCGAGACAACATATATTGCCTCCCCAGTGCCGCACCGCTTTCAGTGGGCTTGGCGGCACGTCAATGGTACTTCGTGCTTACTAACCGCTGCTTTCTACCATGCAGGTAACTAATAATTATTCATTTTTTGCTAAGCGAACTAGTTTTAGAACGTCGCTCGTGCTACGAAGCCCACATTGCATTTGCACTACTGTTTATGACTGTTCCTGCATTTTGTTTGACTTGTTACTAATGTTCGGTGATGTTGAATCAAACCCCACCCCCTTCGTGCTGCTGGCGTGGAAAACTCTGCACTTAATAAAGGAAAAATTAGGCATCCACTCAAACGTAGCTAATTGCTGCAAAGAAAACCCGTACGGTTTCCTCCAAAGAAAAGCCTCGCAGTTGAAAAACAATTCGTCCTGGTCCGGGACTCGAACCCGGGACCACCGCTTTTCCGGGGCAGCCGCTCTGCTATCCGAGCCAACCAGGCGACTAGCAGATGGCAGGGCGAAGCCGAATCTACCAACTCGAAGCAAAGGCAAGAGTTCGGCGTAATATATCTGCGGAAACCCGCAAAGTATAGCAAAGTATTAATGAAAGGAAAATTAGACATCCACCTAAACGTAGCTAATTGCTACAAAGGAAGCCCGTACGGCCTCCTCCAGAGAAAAGCCTCGCAGTTGAAAAACAATTCGTCCTGGTCCGGGACTCGAACCCAGGACCACCGCCTTTCCTGGGCAGCCGTTCTACCACCGCAAAAGTGCTCATCTTCTTTTATTCGTTAGGTTACTCCATTCACCGCCCGTAGGTAACCAAACTATCATTCTATTCCCTGTTTCTTCTCTGGTCCCTAGGTGACAAAATAAAGTAAATAAATGTAGGGAAGATTGTTCCTACTGGTATGCAATAACGGGTGTAAAGCCAATTGACATAAATAAATAAGGGGTTGTAATAGTAACCCAAAGTGCTTATTTTGAAATAAAGACCAATTGGACAAAGAATATATGGGCACGGTAACCACTAATGTCCGAAGGTCCGATCAGCGAGGGCCGAAGTTCCTCGCGTAGAGCGTTTAATGAGGGGAGATTCCAGAGATGTGCGTGAAAAGTGTAGTGATGAGCCAGGGTCCGAGTGCCCCAGTTAGGAAGGTGGTAGTAGGAAAGTCCTTTGATCCGTGTCATGCCGCCTTCCGGAGAAGCGTTTTACAGGGAAGACATCTGAAACAGGTTGCTGTCGTGTAACTAATAACACGTGACAATGGCCGCTAGATTAGAGGTGCTGTACCAATCGGACAGCCACTGCTGAAGGAAAGGGAAGGGCCTACCAAGATAGAGATAGAGCAATTGGCATTTGCTGACAAATAACCAAAGCAAGGAAGCGAACAAACACAGAAAAACAGGAAGCGGGAGTGTTAGTCGCGGCAGCAAGCGAAAGTAAAACATATTACAGGTTCAGTGAATCGAGAACACACACCAACACCAGCAATGCCAGCCGTCCCTCGCTATGTTGAAAAGTGATTTTACAAAAGAAAGAAGACAAGAAAAAAAAACTGTTGTAAAGAACGAGATGAAAAGAACAGAATAAAAAGAATTACAAAATATCTAAAATTGGTGAGGTGCGAATCGAACCACCGAGGGTACTACCCTGAGCCGAGTCGGGCGAGGGTGATTCCTCGGTTGGGAAGGAGGGCTCAGGGAACTGCATCCAAGAGCACGGGATCATATCAGGGCCGTCGGGCGGACACCAGAGCCGCGCACAGCGCCCCGGACGCCGGGCTCGGCCTGTGGTCGCCCGAGTCAACCTGTCACACATGCGCGCGAGAACGGTAGTCAAGGCCATAGCATGCAGATACTCAACGGTGCTACACCTCCCAGGAGACCCCATCCCAGCCCCGCAGTTCCCTTATAAATGGAGAGTAGGATGGGCAAGCATGTGTTCTGCAGCGTAATGCATCTGCTTGGCTTTGAAGCCATCATCCTCATCATCATCAGTCTCTGATGTCGTATGAGCGTGGTAATCAGCGCACCCGTTTTCATCCGCTATCAAGTAAAAGATACGGCACCTGATGCCCGCTGCGCTTCTCGGATGATTTTTCCCCTTGGTGCTGGCCCTCCAAGTCGCTGGAGCGTAGGGTCAGCCACGATCTCCCCAGCCAGCTGGCGAAGAAGAGAAGGCTGATCCTTCCATCATTTCCATTCCAATGCTTGCTTCCAAGAAGCTAGATTCGCGGGGCCAGCCACAGTCCCCAGCCAGGGCATTTCCAGCGGCTGTCGCAGTCGCAGGATAGCAGAGTCAGCTACGACTCTAAGCCGAACCTGCGCGACTTTCAAGTGGGTCCTCGCTCGACTAGAAGGAAGTTGCAGCGTCACGCACTGAGGCAACGTACCTGTGCATGGTCCGCGCATACACACGTGACTCTCCAAATAATCGGCTGTTATTGCGTGAGTTGTCCAAGAGCAATTGGCTGACAAGTCATTATCCGAAATGAGCAAAGAAAAAACAGGGTTGACTGAAGACTAATATAGAAACGCGTGGTCACGATCATGAAATGTCAATCCGGGGACCGCTCCCCGGCCTGTCCGACACCGCTTGGCTAATTAAGGTACCCATTCGTGTTATAATAACCCGATTCCGTCGGTTTTTGAGAACACGCTGATACGCGCCAATTGCAAGGGAGCCCTCCGGGGCACCACCAATACGTGTCGCATGCGCCGCCGTCAGGGTGCATCCCGTAAGATAATGATGGAAAGAAGTGCGCTCCACGCCACACGGGCATATGCTAGAATAGCAGCTTGGGCTTGTTGGTTTTCCATCCTGCTAGTAACAGCGCAAAATGTAGACAAGAGACGAGACAAGAAGACACCACAAGCGCTGTGGTGTCTTCTTGTTTCGTCTCTTGTCTACATTTCGCGCTGTTACTAGCAGGGCATATGCTGTTAGGGGCTAGGCCGAAGCGGTGCAGGTAGTAAGGGAATTACCGCCTCCCGTAATGATCCGTACTAATGGTTTGATCGGTAGAAAGAAGGCCGGGATTGCTGATATGGTGGGCACCCATAAAAAGCTTCCGTATCTGAGTTGTCCGATCTCCAATCTCGATACCAAGCGCTCTCCATCTGCTGGCGAAACCGGCGTCTGGTGGAGCGGACGGATACTCTAGCACGGCGCGGCAGGCCAGAAGACGTCTGATCAGCCAGTTCACTACCGAAGACTCCGCGATGGCCGCGCACGTGGTACAGACCAAAAGTAAGTCTTGCAGACAAACACCATAACGTCCGCTTGATGTGTACCACACGCGCGTCGCTAGAGTTAAGCGCCGCAATCAAAGTCAGCAGCGATAAACAATCCGAGTAAAAATTGACGCAGCCTGTGAATCTCAACGCCTCCAGGTAGTTAAGCGCCTCAGTCAATTAGCAATGGTCTCTGCCCAGTCAGCACCGCTTGCTTGTTCGACTCTAAACCTACCCACCTTCCGAAAACAGTACTTGGAACCGATCACCACGTATGCCGCCCCCGCAGAGATGATTATAGACGCGCTTTTGCCCTCAACAAAGGCTCTGATACCCCTCCAAGTCGCTGGAGCACCGGGTCAGCCCATCATTTCTCCAGCCACACGCATCCTAATGCGGTGTAACTACCACGCGCGCATTCGACTACGTATCAACGTTCTTTTTTTAAACACAGCCCGATAATTGGATACCCCGCATTGTGACATCACACTCATCACCGACATTTCTCGTTTCAAAGCTGCCATCGAAGACTATCTTTCATGTCTTTATCTAGCACCTGTTGTGTAATGTTCGAACACATTACCTTTAAGGCCAATATTACTGACTTAGAAAATAATAATTTGCTTTATCCGTAACAGCATGGCTTTATATCTGGTTTATCTACTGTAACCCACCTTGCTGAAATAACTGATGAATTAATTAGTGCACTCAATATAAAAGGCCAAACAGACGTTATTTTTTTATTTTTCAAATGCGTTTGATGTTGTTCCTCATGAAGATTTATTAACAAAACTAAAGGCAATTGACATTGAGCAGAAAGTAGTGGCATGAATTAAATCTTAATTAAGAGATAGAAAGCAGAGTGTTGCCATAAATGGGAGTGTCTCCGAAGATTTGGATGTGTACTCGGGTGTTTCGCAGGGCTCGGTCCTCGGGTCTCTCCTTTTCTTGGTATATATGAATGATATTCATCTTTGCGTTGAACCACGAATCCAGATTAAACTATTTTCAGACGACTGTGTTGTATACACAGCCATAAATAACCGAGATGACCAAATTAAATTGAACAATTCTTTACACTCCATTGATGCATGGTGCGCAAGGTGGGGCTTAAGAAGAAACACTTCCAAAACAGCTTCTATTACGTTTAGCAACAAAAAGAAGCCCCTCGACTTTACTTACTCTTTGGGCAATGTTACCATGACAAGAACTGACAAAGTTAGATATTTAGGCATCACACTTACCAGTAATTTCCATTGGCAGCCGCATGTGGACAATGTCTGTCGGGGGGCACTACAGAAATTGTCGTTTTTGAAAAGGAAACTGCGTAATACCCCTCCTGCAGTGAAACTAAATGCATACAAAGCGCTAATACGACCGAAATTGGAGTATGCATCGGTTATTTGGAGCCCTTGCCAACAATACTTGATTACGGTTATTTGCAGCCCTTGCCAACGATACTTTATTAACAAAATCGAAAGAGTACAATATTTAGCTTAGCGTTTTATTCATTCTGTTTTCTCCCGTCACTCTAGTGTCAGAAACTTACGTAATAGGGCCAACCTAGAAAAACTTGAGCAGCGCAGGATAATATCTAGTTTAACATTTATTTACCAATTTTATCACGAGAACTTTAAGCTATCACGGGAACGATGTCTTCAGGATCCTTTCAAACGATCAGAGAGAACGCACCACAGTAAAACTATTAGACAGCCCAGCCACATCAATGTTCACAAGTTTCTTTATTTCCTGGCGCAATTTATTATTGGACGACGTTATCTGAGGAGGCAGTGAACTCCGCCTCGTTGGCATCATTTGTTCAATGTATTAGTAATATCAACGTTTGTTGAAATTCCAGTCCAAGTGGTGTACACTCTGAGTTGATAATATTGGCACGCACTAGTTACGCTAGAAGTCGAGGAAGAAGAAGTGTGCGTGGTAGCTGCTGCAAAAACGAACTGTAAACGGCCGTTCGCTTAGAACTGACTGACTGGCTTTTCCTCTCGTGATAAACTGGTGGAAGTGCTGGGTACGCATCCATCGTATGCCTACGAGTCCTGAACCAGAAGCTACCGACACCAGTACCTCGGGGACGGCAGAAATCTATCGAAGCAGCCGTCGCCTCCAAGGTCTTCCACCGCAATACAGTCCCCTAGCAAGCTCCGTGAGGAAGATGTCAACAACTACCGCAAGCCAAACCGAGGGGATCCCAAATGCTGCCGTACCATGCATTCTCAACGCGCCTCACACGCCTAACCCGTTCCATGGCGACGCCTTTGAGGACGTTGAAGACTGGATGGACCATTTCGACCGGGTCGCCGCCTTTAACGACTGGGATGATCGCCGCAAGTTGAAGAACGTCTACTTTTCCCTTTTAGACGCGGCGAGAGTATGGTACGAGAACCAAGAAGCCTCATTTACCAGCTGGCAGGAGTTTTACCGACTGCTTTGCGAAGCCTTCAGCACTCCCGAAAGGAAAGAAAGAGCCGAACAGGCACTGTCTTCGAGGTTCCAAATGCCAAACAAAACCGTCGCCATGTTCGTCGAAGACATGACGCGATTGTTCCGTCGGGCCGATCCACTAATGCCAGAAGACAAGAAGGGGCGTCTCGTTAATGCGAGGCGTAAAGGAACAGCTTTTCGTGGGCCTCGTGCGCAATCCTCCTACAACAGTCTCTCAGTTCGTTCGTGAGGCAACAGTCATGGTACGTATGCTTCGGCAGCGTCTCTCGCAGTATGAACGCCAGACCACCATGACTGCTGCATGCTCTCTCGTACCCCCGCAGGGGCGTCTGCGTCAGCAGGCGTTTGGTGTGTTGCGACACCACGGACCCGAGCACACGAGGGTTGGACCCTCCCGCGTGTAGCCGTGCGCGGCTTAGCCGTATTCGGGGAAAGGGGGATCCTGGGGGTTGAGCCGATGCCGGGTGTTCGGACCGTTAAGGCCCCTCGGCGGAGGCAACACACCTCTTTGGCCTCTGCTTCACGTAGACGGTCAGTCCGGCACCCCCGGACTGACCCACCCGGGGGAAATCGGTAGTTGCCTTTTCCTCTCTCTCTCTCCCTACAACCTTCGTCTTTTCCTTACTTTCCACCTTTCCTGTCTCCTTCTCATTTCTTCATTACTTCCGGCCTTCCCGGCAGCAAAGGTTAACCTTGTCTGAGTAGCCAACCTTGGTTATGTCATATTGGGTTATAGTGGCAACGTACAGCTGGCGTTTGCAGGCCCTGTTTTTCAGGCCCTGCAGCGTCCCCTTGTTGGACTCCATGGTGGGTGGCTGGCGCTGCTGCCGAAAACTACACGTCCACACATGGCTGCTTCCTTCCCTCCACTACCTGATCGCCCTCAGAAAAGAGGGCGCACCGATGAAGTCTTCCAATTTTTTGGACGCCAAAAAGAAACTTTCCCGCGATTTCATGTAATCCATTCTGAAAAACAAGGAAAACAAGCACGGACAATCTCACCTTTTGTTGTTTCAAAATCCCTAACTCAGGCATTTGGACCAGGTTATAAAGCATCAAAGATGGCTAGCGGTGATCTCCTTTTGGAGCTCCGCGACAAAAAACAACACGAGAAACTGCCTAACCTTCTATCATTTGGAGATGTCCCAGTGACAGTTACCCCGCACCGCACGATGAACACCACCCGTGGTGTAGTTTCGGATGATGACCTGATGGAGCTCACGGACGCTGAACTATTAGAAGGCTGGAAAGATCAAAACGTAATCAATGTTAAGAGAATTCTGCTAAGGCGCGATGGAAAAGAGATCAAAACAAAACATCTAATTCTTACCTTTGGTTCAAGTGTGCTCCCCGAGAGTATTGAGACAGGATATGTGAAGCTACGGGCCAGACCATATGTCCCAAACCCCCTGAGATGTTTTAAATGCCAGCGATTTGGCCACAGCTCATCGAACTGCCGCGGCCGCCAAACCTGTGCAAGGTGCAGTGCTCATGAGCACTCCGCTGAATCGTGTGACAACACTCTCCACTGTGTGAACTGTGATGGGGAGCACGCCGCGTACTCGCGGTCGTGCCCATCTTGGAAAAAAAGAGAAAGAGATTGTAACGATGAAAGTAAAAGAAAACATAAGTTTCAAAGAAGCACGCAGGCGGGTATCCTTCCTGCCAAAGCACACCTTTGCCGATGTGGCGCGTCAGGGGGCAGCGCCACAACGGTCTCCGGCAGCTGTCTGACCCACACCCAGTGAGGCGGCAGTGACGCCATCCGCCCCCTCGGCGGATGCAGCTAATGCTGCTACGCCAACACAGCAGACGGGGCCATCGACCCCGAAGGTGGGCGCAGCCGAGGCTGCCCCAACCTCCCCGGCCCCTTCCAGCGCTGGCAACAGCCGGCGCAGCCAAATCCCCCAGGGAGCCCCATCGACCTCCGGGCTGGTGGGCGCAGGGGTCTTGCCCTCCAAGGTGGGACCCCCGCTAGTAACTTCTCGCTCGCAAGAGCACGTGTCCGGCGCCTCTCTAGAGGCAATGGACACTACACCTACTCTCAAGGCGCAACAAGCGCCTATGGAGCGGCGAGGCTCCCTCGAGCGCTTCAGAAAAAGCAAAACCCCGGTTACAGGACCTCGAAAGAGCTCTGTAACCTAATGCGTCACCTCCGTTTCCATACACACAGGACTTATTTACTTACAATATGGCTACACAAATAATTCAGTGGAATGTCAGCGGTCTTCTTAGGAACCTTGATGACGTACAAGAGCTTATCCAAAAACACAATCCAAAAGTGCTGTGTGTACAGGAAACACACTTAAAACCCCAACACACAAACTTTCTCCGACCGTATGTCAAGGTCCGCAAAGATCGCGATGATGCTGTCATATCATCAGGCGGTGTTGCCATTTTTATTCATAAAAGTATCTCCTGTCAGCGTTTACAGCTACAAACGCCCCTTGAAGCAGTGGCGGTTCGAGCTGTTCTTCTAAATAAACTCGTCACCATTTGCTCGCTTTACGTACCCCCACACTACAAATTAACGAAACATGAATTCCAATCCTTTATAGATCAATTGCCAGAACCTTATGTCGTTCTTGGCGATTTCAATGCGCACAGCCCCCTTTGGGGCGACTCTCGTATAGATGCGCGAGGTCGTCTTGTTGAACAGTTCCTTTTTTCTTCTGGTGCGTGCCTTCTGAACAAGAAGAAACCCACATATTACTGTCTTGCAAACAATACCTTTTCTTCAATTGATCTGAGCATAGTTTCCCCGTCCCTACTGCCTGAACTCGAATGGGAAGTTACGAACAATCCTTACGGAAGTGACCACTTCCCGATACTATTAAGAACACTTAAAGAAAACGAATATCCACCACAGGCTCCCAGGTGGAAGATTGACACAGCCGACTGGGAGAAATTCCGAAACATAACTAGTATATCATGGGATGACATGTCTTCTTTAGAAATCGATGCTGCTGTAGAATACTTCACAGCCTTCATAATAGATGCCGCATCGAAATGCATACGTGAATTAAGCGGCTCGGCATGCAAACGGCGTGTCCCGTGGTGGAACAATGAATGCAGAATCGCACGTAGGAATCAGAACAAAGCGTGGGGGTTGCTACGCGCTTCGCCCACTACAGAAAATCTTGTCAACTTTAAAAAAGTAAAATCCCAAGGTAGGAGAATCCGCCGACAGGCCAGAAGAGAAAGCTGGCAAAAGTATCTATCGAGTATTAACTCGTTTAGGGATGAGGCCAAAGCCTGGAACAGAGTTAATAGGATTAGAGGGCGGCAAACATATTCAGTCCCCCTGGTAAACACACAGGGCGATACACTGGAAGACCAGGCAGACTCACTTGGGGAATACTTTGAGAGCGTGTCAAGTCCAACAAATTATACACAATCCTTTCTCAAATACAAACAAACAGAAGAACGTAAGCCATTATTAAGAAAAGGTCGAGAGAATGAGCCTTACAACCGTCCTTTATGTATTGCCGAATTGAGAGCTGCCTTGAGCGCATGCAACAGCTCCGCACCAGGATCTGATAGAATCATGTATGAAATGCTCAAAAACTTACACAATGACACGCAGGTTACACTACTCACACTTTTCAACACCATTTGGGATGCAGGGTACCTTCCAACCGCATGGAAGGAAGCCATTGTGGTCCCTGTTTTGAAACAAGGCAAGGACCCTTCTTCAGTGGCAAGTTACCGCCCGATAGCTCTCACAAGTTGCATTTGTAAGGTGTTTGAAAAAATGATTAACCGGCGACTCATTCATTTGCTTGAACAGAGCAAAATCCTTGATCCCTATCAGTGCGGCTTCCGAGAAGGTCGCTCCACAACTGACCATCTTGTACGTGTAGAAGCAAATATCCGGGACGCATTTGTACACAAACAATTCTTCTTATCCATATTCCTTGATATGGAGAAGGCGTACGATATGACGTGGCGTTACGGTATCCTAAGAGACTTGTTAGAAATGGGTATCCATGGAAATATGCTTAACCTAATAGAAAGCTATCTGTCCAGTCGTACCTTCCGGGTAAAAGTCGGCAATGTACTTTCACGACCTTTTATGCAAGAAACGGGTGTACCCCAAGGAGGCGTGCTCAGCTGCACACTTTTCATCGTAAAGATGAACACGCTTCGCGCTTCATTACCACCGGCAATCTTTTATTCTGTCTACGTGGACGATATACATATAGCTTTCAAATCTTGTAACCTCGCAGTCTGCGAGAGGCAGGTACAGCATGGCCTGAACAAAGTCTCAATGTGGGCAGACAATAATGGATTTAAGATCAATCCTAACAAAAGCTCTTGCGTTCTTTTTACAAGAAAGAGGGGAATGATCCCAGATCCTTGCTTAGAGCTGGGTGGACAACAAATACCTGTAAACAAAGAGCACAAATTTCTAGGTGTTATACTAGACTACAGACTCACTTTCGTCCCCCACATTAAACATCTTAAAGAAAAATGTCTGAAAACAATGAACCTAATGAAACTTCTTCCCATACATCGTGGGGTAGTGACAGGAAGTGCTTAAGTAATCTCTATAAGAGCCTGATCCGTTCACGATTAGATTATGGCGCCGTAATCTATCACTCTGCCGCCCCGAGTGCGCTAAAGATGCTAGACCCTGTTCACCATCTAGGTATCCGTCTAGCCACAGGAGCTTTCAGAACGAGTCCCGTACAAAGTTTATATGCAGAATCGAATGAGTGGTCACTTCATATCCAGAGAACGTACATCAGCCAAGCATATTTTTTGAAAGTCCACTCTAATCCTGAACATCCCTGTTTTAATACCGTTAATGATATGACATATGCTACACTGTTTCGTAATCGCCCTTCCGTAAGACAGCCTTTCTCGCTGCGTGTGAGGGAGCTTAGTCATGAAATGCATGTTCCACTTCTCGAACTTCGCCTAATGCATCTAGCCAAGCTGCTACCCCCTTGGGAGTGGCAGTTGATACAATGCGATACATCTTTCATGGAAGTTACAAAAAACGCTCCAGAGATTGCAATCCAAATGCATTTCCGGGAACTCCAGCACAAACACTCCTGCACGGAGTTCTACACAGACGCATCGAAGTCACACGACGGGGTGTCCTACGCAGCCGTCGGGCCATCCTTCTCGGAAACCGATGTACTGCATGCGGAAACTAGCATCTTTACGGCTGAGGCCTACGCACTATTGTCGGCTGTGAAGCATATCAGGAAATCAAAAATCCAGAAAGCAGTCATATATACGGATTCCCTTAGTGTTGTGAAGGCCTTGATGGCATTCTCAAACCACAAAAATCCGGTAATTAACGAACTCCATTCTGCTCTGTGTAAAGCGTATATAGGTAATCAGCATGTCATCATATGCTGGGTGCCAGGGCATAGGGGCATCGAAGGTAACGTTCTGGCGGACCAGATGGCCACGTCAGTTACATCACATTCTACTAATCCCACCGCTGCAGTTCCTGTCACAGACCTGAAGCCCTTCTTACGGAGGAAACTACGGAACCAGTGGCAACGCCTATGGGACGCGGAAACAAATAATAAGCTCCACGTGATAAAGCCACAGTTAGGATTCTGGCCTTCCGTAACAAAATCACGCCGGACAGATGTCTTATTCTGTCGTCTAAGAATAGGACACACATTTGGCACACATAACTTTTTACTCACCGGAAACGAGCCTCCAACCTGTAGTAGATGCGGGGAGAGGCTGACCGTCCTCCACGTCCTTCTGGAGTGTCGGAAAGCCGAACCTGAAAGAAACATTTTCCCTTAGCATACCGGCAGCACATTCCCCTTCATCCTGTAATGTTACTCGGCCCAGAACCGCTCTTTGACACTCTAGACTTCCTGAAAGATGTTGTGTTAAATGTAATTAGCCCTATACGTTCATAGCGTCTCCTCTCTCCAGAGGATGCCGCTGTGAAAGCTATTTCGTATAGCACATGCCTCTCGGGCCTTGCGTTTCAAGGGCTCTGGCGAGGCACTAGTGCTCTTAGACAATTTTAGCATCTCGCATATTTTATACAATGGATCATTCTTTTTAATGCATTCTAGTGATCATAGTACATGTCAATAATCGTTGCCATAATTTTATTACGGGTAATTTTTATGCAATTTACACAAACTCTTTTAGGCCCCTTTACAGCCACGTCACATTAAATTCACAGAGCCCATCACACCACGACATATTAATTACCACTAGCATGGCGCTCTATGGCCATACCTGGCCCTTGCGCCATTAAACCTCAAACAGCATCATCATCATGCTCTCTCGTACCTGCAAATGATGACAGGGAGTCCCTTACCGAGCTAATACGACAAATTGCTCGAAAACTGTAGAAATGCTATGCATCGGCTCCGGCACCTCCCAGTGCCGCGGTTCCTACGGATGTCATTCGGGAAGAAATCGGCAAAGTGGTTTATCGCTCGCCACCAACACGACCCGAACCTCCCACGTTCTCGTACGCGGATGCTCTTCGGGCTTGCGCGCCGTCGACGGGCCGTTTTTCGCAGCCGCCTGCTGGGATTTCTCGACGATCCCCAAGTCCGATTCACCGCACGAATCCGCAAGCACCCTTTCATCCTGGTCCGCGCAAATCTACAGTATGGCGCGCCCCCGACAACAGTCCGTTGTGCTATCACTGCGGGGAGGCTGGTCACATGTATCGTGACTGCCAGTACCGACGGATTGGTCTGCGGGGATACCATCCGGACGCCCGTTGCCCGCGCTATGGCGAACGCCCGCACGAAATCGAGCAATACTTAGAAAGTAACCGGCTTCCTCCTGCCCCACACCGAAGACAGTCACGATCGCCTTCACCTCGTCGGTACACGTCACCACACCGTACTCGACCCGCCTTTGATTCCGCTGGAGTCAACGGTGAAAGCCCGCGCCGGGGAAACTGAAAACGGCGACCTCCGGGGGTGAGGCCGCTGTCATGCGAACCGTCAAATATCCTCCGCCGACGCCATCCCCTCGCGACGTACCGCTGACGTTTTCATTCGAAACTGCAAAAAGAACTTCTGCTGCTATTACTGCTCCCATCGACGGTTATGCGGTAGCTGCACTTGTCGATATGGGAGCTGACTATTCGGTTATGAGTGCCTCACTGGCCACTCGGCTACGCAAGGTGCTGACAGCGTGGAACAGCCCACATCTGATTACGGCAGGAGGACACCTCGTGTCACCCATTGGACGATGCACCGCCAGACTTGCAATTTCTTCTTCGACTTTCGTAGCGTCTTTCCTTGTGCTGCCCAAGTGTTCTCGGCTAGTTATACTGGGCATGGATTTTCTCCAGGAATATGGAGCGATCATTAACCTTCGTGACTTGTTCGTGACTTTTTCTAACTATGTTTCTTCGGATTCGAATGTGGAGGATGAACATCACCGCGCGGCTTTACGCGTGGTCGATGACTGCGTGACGTTACCGCCTCGAAGTAGCATCTTCGTCCTTGTTGAATGCCCCCAAGACCAACTAGGAATAGGCATTGCCGAAGGTAACCTCACCATATCGGTGGATCGCGAAGTCGGCGTCGCACGAGGTCTCGTAGAGCTCCAACATAGGCACACCACGATTCTAGTTATCAACTTCAATGGCGAATACAAGCACTTTGCGAGGCATACCACCATGGCCTACTTTGAAACGGTGGCCGAGTCCAACGCCTGTGCTTCGGTAACGACAATCTCGATTCCGGAACCCAGTGATGTGGACTTGACCAGTTACATCAACGTCAACCCACAGCTAGACCAAAACGAGAAGGAGAGGCTCCTCACTCTGCTATCGTCATTTAGCGACTGTTTCGCCACCACGTCGAAGGTCAGACTCCTTTAATCAAACACAGAATCATCACTGGACCGACCGTCCAACCTGTTCGCCAACACGCTTATCGCGTGTCGCAGAGAGAACAGGATGCTATTCGTCATCAAGTTAAACAAATGCTCGGCGATGATGTCATTCAACCATCGACAAGTCCTTGGGCTTTACTTGTTGTATTAGTTAAAAAGAAAGACGGTTCACTACGATTCTGTGTCAATTATCACAAACTGAACAAGATAACGAAAAAAGACGTTTACCCACTTCCTCGAATTGAAGACTCCTTGGACCGCCTGCGACATGCCCGTTACTTTTCTTCAATGTATCTGCGTAGTGGGTACTGGCAAATTGAAGTTGACGAACGGGACCAGGAAAAAACGGCGTTTATAACATCCGGCGGTCTCTATCAATTTAAGGTCCTCCCTTTTGGATTGTGTTCCGCCCCAGCCACATTTCAACGCATGATGGACACAGTTTTATCTGACCTCAAGTGGAACTCGTGTTTAGTCTACTTAGACGATGTAGTTGTTTTTTCCACAGCGTTTGAACAACACATCCAGCGGCTTGAGGCGGTTCTTCAAGCTATCCGCACCGCCGGCCTCTCCCTGAAAGCCCAAAAATGTCACTTTGGCTACGAGGAGCTCGAATTCCTAGGTCATATTGTCAGCTGCACCGGTGTGCGCCCTGACCCCGACAAAGCCATGGCAGTTGCTCTGTTCCCGATACCGAAGACAAAACACGATGTCCGCCGATTTTTAGGGCTTTGTGCGTAACCGCCGTTTTGTACCCAATTTTTGTACCCAATTTTGCCGAACCTTTGCAACGACTCATCAAGAACGACGTCACATTTGTTTAGGGCCCGGCACAATCCGACGCCTTCCACGACCTTCAGCAACGTCTACAGACACCACCGATCCGTGGTCACTTTGACACCGAGGCTGACACAGAAGTGCATACTGATGCTATTAACGTTGGTCTCGGAGCGACACTCGTGCAGTTTCAAGCTGGTGTTGAGCGCGTTATTGCGTATGCCAGCCGAATCTTGTCTCCTGCTGAAAAAAACTACTCAGCAACTGAAAAATAATGTCTGGCAGTCACAAGGGCTATCCAGAAATTCCACCCATACCTGTACGGACGCCCCTTCCGTGTCGTCAGCGACCACCACTCTCTCTGCTGGCTGGCGAATCTCAACGATCCTTCAGGCCGTCTCGCAAGATGGAGCCTTCGGTTGCAGGAATTTGATGTGACCATCGTCTATAAGTCTGGCAGAAACACACTGACGCCGACTGTCTCTCCCGCGCCCCCGTCGAACCCGCACCACTAGATACTGACGACGATTCTGGTTTTCTTTGTACTCTTCCGTCTTTAAACCTTGCTCAACAGCAACGCCAAGATTCCGTGCTCCAGCCCTTGATTGAATACCTTGAAGGAAGCCGCCCACAACCCCCACGGCAGTTCGCGCGTCACTTGTCCTCTGTCTGCCTACGTGGCGACATCCTATACAAGCGGAACTTTCACCCTACAGCAACCGTTTTCCTGCTCGTTGTTCCCGCTACTCTTCGCGACGACGTTTTACGTGCATGCCACGACGAACCAACGTCCGGGCATCTTGGTTTCAGGCGTACTCTCGCGAGGATCAAGCAGAAGTACTATTGGCGAAAACTCACAAAAACCGTGAAGCAGTACGTCAGAAGTTGTCGAGATTGCCAGCGTCGCAAAGTTCCACCACTGAAACCAGCCAGTCTGCTTCAGCCTGTCAGACCTCCTTGTTCACCTTTTGAACAAGTCGGGATGGATTTACTCGGCCCATTTCATAAGTCTTCGGCTGATAACCGCTGGATCGTAGTCGCCACCGATTACCTCACTCGATACTGCGAAACACAAGCCGTTCAGCGAGCTACTGCTTCAGATGTTGCTAACTTCTTTATCAAAATATCGTCCTTCGACATGGTGCTCCCGCTGTCGTCATCACAGACCGTGGTACGGCCTTCACTGCCCAGTTGGTCCGAGATATTCTGCAGCTGAGCGGAACAACGCACCGTACGGCAACTGCGTATCACCCGCAGACTAACGGTTTAACTGAGCGTCTCAACAAAACGATTGCGGATACCCTTTCCATGTATGTTGCCACGGATCATAAAGATTGGGACGAACTGCTCCCGTATGCGACATACGCGTACAACACTGCCCTACAAGAAACCACCGGGTTTCCTCCTTTTCGTCTGGTCTACGGATGCGACGTCACCACTATGCTCGACGTGATGCTCCTACCAACTTCGTCTCAACCTACCGCACCAGATACAGACGCCTTTGTTCAGCGTGCCGAAGCAGCGCGGCACCTTGCGCGGCAACGAATTCTATCCCGACAAAGTCAAGATGCTCGTCGATACAACATATGCCATCGAGACGTCACATACAACCCGGGAGATCTTGTATGGGTTTGGACCCTTATACGTCAACGAGGCCGGTCAGAAAAATTATTGCGCCAATACTTTGACCCCTACATAGTTTTGCGTCGTCTAAGTCCTGTCAACTACAAATTTATTCCAGCCGACACTTCGCACAACTCCCGTAGACCACGTTCCTCTGACTTTGTTCACGTTACCAGGATGAAGCCCTACCATTCGCGCTGACTCTCATCCACAAACTTCGTGATGCGGCCCCTGTCGTCACGTCCGTTGTCTTTCTCACTTCTTTTATTTTCTCCTTGTGGCATTTAACATCTCCCCAACTTTATTTTTTTTTTTGGAGGGAGGGGTAATGGCACGCACTACTTACGCTAGAAGTCGAGGAAGGAGGAGTGTGCGTGGTAGCTGCTGCAAAAACGAACTGTAAACGGCCGTTCGCTTAGAACTGACAAACTGGCTTTTCCTCTCGTGACAATATTGCCTTGTTCGAGTATTCATTTGTCATCTATGTCCAGTAGATTGCCATGTTTTTTTTTCACATTTGTGTGTACTATATCTTTGCAATTATGTCAAGTTATTTGTTTAAATTTACTTCTCTTGTTTGTGTTCATAGTGTCCACTCCTGCATGGGCCCGAGAAGGGCCTGCAGTATATGTAAATAAATAAAAAAATAAAAAAAACGTCACACCACCTAGGTGTTTACATTGAGTCAGTGTAGGATCTAACATCACCGAGTCATCGCAACGTCATATGAAGCAGCTACCCGTTTCAGTTTCGGTGTCTCGTTTATTCGAAATTTAAAATTAGCGATGAGCTTCCAAGCCCATTGTACCATCCAACTGGTAACAGCATTTGGCATTTGGCGTTTGGACATGCTAACATCCTAATATACTTAAACAACAGACGTTCCATTTAAGGTACATGCGAACTGTACAGGTGCCTTCCCTGCGATAGCCGTCAAAGCAATCGCATTGAAATGTGTTCAACTTGACAGAGGAATTGAAATTGCGGTCTTGCAAGAAAAATGGAAATTATGTTTAACATAGTGTGAAGAAGACGCGTCTCATGTCACAGCCACATCGCCAACGCGCGGCTGGGCTCGGCTCGCGCTGTTGATTGCTGGCGTTTTTTTGGACAGTGGTTCGGGCTGTCTCGCTGTTACCGGTCGCTGTGCTTTTGCACAAGGAGCCGCAAATAAACCTCTCTTTAATTGGTGGAGGTGCTTGGGACTCAAACCACGTCGCTTGAAACCCTGGAGCTGCGATCAAGAACGCTACCACCTGCCATGACCGACGGCTCATCCCAAACGGCGCTGACGCCACAGTCCGTCTCCTGCACCGACGTTCCACGACAATGGGAACCCAAGATCTTCAGCGGTGCAGACTACGAAGCCATAGAAGACTGGGATTGCGTCATATGAACGGGTGAGCGCGCACAAGTGGGATGATCCAGCGAAGTTAACCCACGTCATCTTTTATCTGGCTGGTGTTGCCCAACTCTGGTTTCAGTTTCACTACCATGAAAGTGACGTACCCACATGGTCAGTCTTCAAAACAACCTTTACGGAAGTGTTCGGCCGACCCTCTGTTCGCAAGCTGCGAGATGAACAACGCTTGCGGGCCCGAGCACAGCAGACGACAGACGTTCACGAGCTACATTTAAGACGTCGTGGACCTTTGTAAACGAGTCAACGCCGCCATGCCCGAAGCTGAGAGAATTCACCGTATACTGAAAGGCATCGAGGATGGTGCATTCCAGATGCTCCTTTCCAGGAATCCGCGCACTGTGTCCGAAGTCGTCAGCCTGCGCCAAAGTTATGATGAGGTAAGGAAGCAACGCGCTTCGACTCAGAGGGTCAAGGACTTCGTGCGTGAGGATGTTGCCCGCCAACTTTCTTTAGTCCCCTTCACTCAGGACCCCAGCTCACGTCTTCCAAACACGCTCCGCACCCTCATTTCTGAAGAGGTCGCTCAAGTTGTCCCTTCCGCACACCATCAGCCACCTGTAGCCGCAAATCTCAACTATACGCTGGCAGTGCAGCCTGTCGCCATGCCTCTCACCTATGTGCAGCAAGTCCTGCCTGCGGCCGCGCCTTTTACGTACGCGCAGACAGTACGCAGGCCTCCGCCGGCGTCTTTGTCGACCCAGTCCCAACCAGTGCCTCCGGACGCCCATGCTGCATCTTGGACTGCGCCGAGAGCTAATACTTACAGGATGCCTGACAATCGTCCCATCTGTTATTCTTGCTGCACTCCCGAACACGTCACCCTATAATGCCGGCATCGCCCTCAAGCGTTCCGCGACGCCTCTCGGCCCTTCTAGTACGGCAGCCAGCCCTTTCGCCAATACGCCGCTCTTTCCCCCCAACCGAATGGTCGTGCTGACCTGTCAGAATTTCCGTCGCGTCACTCGCCATCCTCTCGCGGACGCTCGCTCTCCCCAATGCGTTGGCGACCCGCACCACCTGACCAGGAAAACTGAACGTCGCAGTTCGAGAGGCAAGAACTGCGCCCCATTCGAACTGTCTAAGTTCTCACGCCTGTCCTGCTGACGTGGTCGCAATTTGTGTAGAAGGTGTTCCTGCATTCCCTCTTGTGCATACAAGCGCAGCCGTTTCTGTGATAGCCGCCAAACTGTGCCGTTCACTGCGCCAGGTGACTACGCCGCTTTCAGGACTGTTGCTTCGTACGGCAAGCGCGCAGCACGTCACTCCGCACGAAGCCTGTACTGTACGTGTGCTTATTGAATGAATGTATGGTGTTTATTGGCACAAGAGCCAGGTATGGCCAAAGAGCGCCAGGTCCGTGGTGGTGAGTTCGCACTGTAGTTATGAATTCTATGAAGGTGATGCGATGTGGCTGTAAAGGGGCCTTAAAATAGTCGCTCTAGAGTGCGTAAAATCTATCTGTAATAAGATTAGGTCGATGGAAAATGACATGTTCTATGCGCAATAAAATCCATCGTGAAAGAATGATGCAATATAGGAAATATGAGATGGTAAAATTACCTGGAGCACTACTGCCTCGCCAGAGCCCCTGAAACACAAGGGCCTAGAGGCATGTGCTATACGAAACAGCTATCACAGCGACATCCTCTGAAGAGAGGAGACGCTACGAATGTGTGGTGCTAATGACATGTAATACAACATCTTTCAGGAAACCTAGAACTGCGTTGGTGTCAAATAGCGGTTCTGGGCCGAGTAACATTACAGGATGAAGGGGGATGTGCTGCCTGTATGCAAGGGGGAAATGTTTCTTTCGCTCAGGCTCGGCTTCCCGACACTCCAGGAGGACGTGGAGGACAGTCAGCCTCTGCCCGCATCTAGCACAGGTTGGAGGATCATTTCCAGTGAGTAAAAAGTTGTGCGTGCCAGATGTGTGTCCTATTCTGAGACGACAGAATAGAACATCTGTTCGCCGTGATTTCGTTGCGGAGGGCCAAGAACCTAACTGTGGCTTTATCACATGCAGTTTGTTATTTATTTCTGCGTCCCACATGCGTTGCCAGTGGTTTCGTAGTTTCCTTCTTAAGAAGGGCTTCAGGTCTGTGACAGGGACCGAAGCAGTAGGATTAACTGCATGCAATGAAATTGATGTGGCTATCTGGTCCGCTGGAACGTTACCATCGATGCACCTATGGCCAGGCACCCAGCATATAATGACATGTTGGTTAGATATATATGCTTGGCACAGGACGGAATAGAGTTCATTTATAACTGGATTTTTTGCTTACAGAATGACATCAAGGCCTTCACAACACTTAGGGAGTCCGTACATATAATTGATTTTTGGAGTTTTGATTTCCTTATATGCTTCACTGCCGACAATAGCGCGCAGGCCTCAGCCGTAAAGATACTTGTTTCTTGATGTAGTATATCGCATTCCGAGAAGGATGGACCGACGGCTGCATAGGACACTCTGGCATGTAGCTTGGAAGCGTCTGTGTAGAAAACTCTGTGCACGAGTGCTTGTACTGAAGTTCTAGGAAATGCATTCGGATTTCGACCTCTGGAGCAGGCTTTGCAACATTTAGAAGCGATACGTAACATTCTATCTCCTGCCACTCCCAAGGGGGCAAGAGTTTGGTTAGGTGCATTAAATGATGCTCGAGGACTGGGACTTGCATTTCATCGCTAAGCTCCTTCACATGCAGCGAAAAAGGTTGCCTTATAGAGGGACGATTGCAGAAAAGTGTAGCACACGTCATGTTATTAAACGTTATTAAAACATGGATGTTCAAGGTTAGAGTGCACTTTAGGGAAATATGTAAATCTGATGTATGATCTCTGCAGGTGGATCGACCACACATTCGATTCGGCATGTAAGCTTTCAATCCGGCTTGTTCTAAAAGCGCCAGTGGCTAAGCGCATACCTAGATGGTGGACAGGATCCTGCATCCTTCGCGCGCTCGGGGCGGCAGAGTTATACACTACGGCACCATAATGCGTCGTGACCGAATTAGGCTTTTGTAGAGATTCATTAGACACTTCCTGTCACTACCCCATGTAGTCTGGGACAGAAGTTTCATTAAGTTCATTGTTTTTATACATTTTTCTTTAACATAAGAGCTTTTGTGAGGATTGATTTTGAATCCATTTTTATCTCCCCACTTTGAAACTTTGTTCAGGCCATTCTGTACCTGTCGCTCGCACATGGCGAGGTTACATGATTTGAAACCTATTTGTCGTCCACGAAGACGGAATAAAAAACGGCCGGTGGTAATGAAGCACGAAGTGTTGTCATTCTAACAATAAATAGTGTGCAGCTGAGCACGCCTCCCTGGAGTACACTAGTTTCCTGTATAAAAAGACGTGACAGTACATTGCCGACTTTTACCCAGAAGGTACGATTCGACAAATAGCTTTCAATTAGGTTTAGCATATTGCCATGAATGACCATTTCTGACAAGTCTCTCAAGATGCCGTAGCGCCACGTTGTGTCGTACGCCTCCTCCATGTCGAGGAATATGGATAAGAAAAACTGTTTGTGTACAAATGCGTCACGGATACATCCTTCAATACGGTTGTGGAGCGCCCTTCTCTGAAGCCACACTGATAGGGATCAAGCATTTTGCTCAGTTCAAGGAAATGGATGAGTCACCGATTAATCATTTTTTTCAAATACCTTACAAAGGCAACTTGTGAGGGCTATCGGGTGGTAACTTGCCACTGAGGAAGGGTCTTTGCCTTGTTTCAAAACAGGGACCACAATGGCTTCTTTCCATGCGGTTAGAAGGTATCCTGCAGCCCAAATAATGTTGAAAAGTGCGAGTAGTGTGTCATTGAGTAGGTTTTTGATCATTTCATACATGATTCTGTCAGATACCGGTGCAGAGCTGTTGCATGCGCTCAAGGCAGCTCTCAACTCGGCAATACTAAAAGGACGGTTGTACGGTTCACTCTGTCGGCATTTTCTTATGAATGGCTAGCATTCTTCTATTTGCTGATATTTCAGAAAGGATTTTGAATAATGGGTTGAACTTGACATGCTCTCAAAGTGCTCCCCAAGTGAGTCTGCCTGATCTTTCAGTGTATCACCTTGTGTGTTTACTAAAGGAAGTGAATATGTTTGTCGCCCTCTTATCCTATTACCCCTGTTCCAGACATTGGCCTCATCTGTATACGAGTTGACACCCGATAAAAACTTTTGCCAGCTCTCTCTTCTGGCCTGTCGGAGCGTTCTCCTGCCTTGGGATTTCACTTTCTTTAAGTTAATAAGATTCTGCGCCGTGGGAGAGGCGCGTAGCAACCACTACGCTTTGTTCTGTTTCTTGCGAACGGTCCTACATTCGTCGATTCACCACGGGATTAGCCAACCGGAGATAATCTCTGGTTAACCTCCCTGTCTTTCCTTTGCCTTTCGCTCTCTCTCTCTCTCTCTCTCCACCACGGGACTAGCCGTTTGCACGCCAAGTCACTTAGTTCAGATATGCATTTTGATGCGGCATTTATCATGAAGACAGTAAAATATTCCACAGCAGCATCATTTCCTAACAAAGACATGTCAGCCCATGAGATACTAGTAAGAGTTCAGAATTTCTCCCAAACGGCTGTATCAACCTTCCACCTAGGAGCCTGTGGTAGATATTCGTTTTCTTTAAATGTTCTTAGCAGTATGGGGAAGTGGTCGCTCCCGTAAGGGTTGTTGGTAACTTCCCATTCAAGTTCAGACAGTATAGAGGGGGAAGCTATGCTAAGATCTATTGAAGAAAAGGTTCGGTTTGCAAGTGAGTAATATGTGGGTTCCTTCTTACTCAGAAGGCACGCACCAGAAGAAAAGAGGAAATGTTCAACAAGACGACCTCGCGCATCTATACGAGGGTCTCCCCACAGGTAGCTGTGTGCATTGAAATCGCCCAGAACAACATAAGGTTCTGGCAATTCATCTATAAAGGAGCAAATTTCATCTTTGTTTAATTGGTAATGGGGGGATATGTAAAGCGAGCAAACAGTGATAAGTTTCTTTAGGAGAACAACTCAAACCGCCACTGCTTCTAGGGCCGTTCGTAGCTGTAAACGTTGACACGCTATGATCTTTTGACTTACAATGGCAACACCACCCGATGATGCGACAACATCATCGCGATCTTTGCGAAAATCAATATACTGTCGAAGAAAGTTTGTGTGTTTTGATTTTCGGTGTGTTTCCTGTAAACACAGCACTTCTGTATTGTGTTCGTGGATGAGTTCTTTTACATCCTCAATGTTTCTTTGAAGACCTCTGACGTTCCACTGAATAATTTGTGTATCCATCATAAAAGTAAATTGGTGCTGTCTGTACAGAAACTGAAATGATGCCTTCGACTACGGAGCCCTTTGGAGGCCCTGTAGCGGGAGTTTTGTCCTTTCTGGAGCATTCCAGGGAGCCTCGCCGCTCCTTAGGCGCTTGGTGCGCCGTGAGGATAGGTGTAGTGTCCATTGCCTCTAGCCGAAAGTTAGACAAAAGGGTCCCGCCTCGGACGGCAAGACCCCTGCGCCCACCAGCCCGAAGGTCGATGGGGCTGCCTCTAAGTTTGAGCGGCGCCGGCTGCTGCCAGGGCTGGAAAGGGCCGGGGAGGTTGAGGCAGCCTTGGCTGCGCCAACACCCTCTCAATATTGAGAGGATGTTGGCTGCGCCCACCTTCGGGGCCGCTATCGCTCCTGCGGGATCGCTGCGTGTAGCGCAAGTTGCCGCAGATAGCTTTTCCGGGGCCGGCAACGCAACGGTGGCCTGGCCTGTTTCCTGGTTGGATGGAGTAGACTTGCCTGCTTCCATCCTGTGGGCAGGAGCCAAAGCTACCTGCTCGCTGCACGCGGGCTGCGCCCTTGGCAGTGGCCGCTGCGACGCTGCCCCCCGACGCGCCACATCAGCATAAGGTGTGCTGTGAAAAGGTGAGCACCTCTTACGGGCTCCCTTAAACGAAATATTTTCTTTGACTTTGAGGTTGGTTATGCCTTTTTCTTTCTTCCAGTTCGGACAGGAAGGCGAGTAGGCTGGATGGTCACCACTGCAGTTCCAGTGCTTTTCAAGTATGGTGAGGTACTGCGCAGCTCTCTTGTGCCATTGGCGCATAGAAAAAAGCCCGATGTTTCAACTAATGCTTGCACCCTCACTGCCAACACAATATCACGTATACTTCATGTAGATTACACAAATACATACCAAAGCTATAAATTTCATGGATCAGAAGTTTGTCCGAGCAACTAAATGCTGTCATCATTGCTTTCCACGCTCACGTTTAATAAGGAAATACCGATGAGGTCTTGCGCAGTCATGCTCGTTTGCAGTACATATTACAGCATAACACGTCAAAAAAAAGGCATGAGGCTACATGCCGCGCTGTAGCACTTGGTAAAGCAGCAGTTTAGGCGTAGCGCGTCAAATGGTAAACAGCAAATACGATCCACCGATTGCCGTCTGGTGTCATAGGAAGCGGGCCGTGTAGATCGATGCCGACGCGATCGAAGTGTGTGGCAGGGCACGGGACCAGCTGCAGGGCACCAGACGGGTGTGAAGGCGGCGATTTTCGGCGTTCACAGTCAAGACAACACCGACCAAACTTTTGTACAAAATTGTAAATGCCGCGCCCGTAGCAGCGGTGGTGAATTCGTTCGTACGTCTTCAACACTCCGGCGTGGCCACACTGCGGATCTCTGTGGAAAGAAGCACAGATTTGTGAGCTTAAGCTGCGGGGAATCACCAGAAGCCACTGACGGCTTTCAGGAGCGTAATTGTGCCGGTGGAGCAGCTGGTCACAAATGGCGAAATGAAGTGCTTGCCGTCGGAGGGTTCGGGATACAGGGAAGGTCGATGATCCGGATAGATAGTCGAAAAGAGAAGCGATCCACGGGTCACGACGTTGTGCGGTGGCAAAGGAGTCCATGTCGAGAGATGACACGGAGTGTGCGGAAGTTGTTCCGCAGGCCGAGTCTGGAGGTAGAGGTGAACGAGACAGGGCGTCTGCGTCTGAGTGTGTGCGCCCGCTGCGGCATACGACGCCAATATTGTACTCCTGCATGCGTAGTGCCCAACGGGCTAGGCGGCCAGTGGGATCTTTAAAGTTGGCGAGCCAACAAAGCGCGTGGGGATCTGTGACCAAGGCGAATGGGCCCCCACGCAGGTATGGTCGCAACTTGCCATGTGCCCATACTAAAGCCAAGCTGTCTTTTTCGGTCACGCTGTAATTGGCCTCAGGCTTCGTCAGCGTGCCGTGCGACTCGCATAGGCGACTACGTATTCGGGGAAGCCGGGCTTTCGTTGGGCGAGGACGGCGCCGAGACCGACCCCGCTGGCGTCTGTATGTACTTAAGTTTCAGCTGACGCGTCGACATGGCGAAGAATAGGTGGGGAGGTGAGAAGACGACGCAGCGTAGCAAAGGTGGAGTGACATGTAGGGGACCAGGAAGAGAGGGCGGCGTCACCGCGTAGCAGCTGAGTCAATGGCGCCATGATCGATGGGAAATTCCGAACAAAGCGCCGGAAGTATGAACATAGGCCCACTAAGCTTCGAAGTTCTTTGATGGTCTGAGGCTTCGGGAACTCAGCGACTGCTCGTAGTTTTGTAGGATCGGGTAGAACGCCGTGCATGGACACAACGTGGCCTAATATGGTGAGCTCTCGCGCGGCAAAGCGGCACTTTTGGAGGTTGAGTTGGAGGCGAGCTTTCGTTAGACAGGCCAAAACATGTCTTATCAGGAGCAGGTGAGTCGGAATTCAGGCGAGAAAACTTCGATATCGTAGAGGTAACACAGACTTATAGACCACTTGAGGCCACGCAGCGTGTTGTCCATGAGTCGTTCAAACGTAGCAGCTGCGTTACAAAGACCGAAAGGCATCACGTTAAATTCATATAGGCCATCAGGCGTAATGAATGCGGTTTTCTGGCGATCGGCCGCAGTCATCGGGACGTGCCAGTGCCCTGAACACAAGTCGAGGGACGAGAAGAATTCTGCTCCCTGAAGACTGTCGAGAGCGTCGTCGATGCGCGGCAAAGGATAGACGCCTTTGCGCGTTACCGTATTTAACCGACGGTAGTCGACGCAAAGGCGAATAGAGCCGTCGTTCTTGCGAACGAGAACGACTGGAGATGCCCAGGGACTGTGCGAAGGTTGAATAACGTCACGGCGCAGCATATCTTGGACTTGGGTGGTAATGACACGACGCTCTTCGGCAGAGAAGCGGTACGGTCGTTGACGTAACGGCTGATATGAACCGGTGTCAATGTAGTACTGCACTTCGGACGTGCGGTCCAGTTGAGGTTGTGAAACCTCGAATGAACTTCCAAAGTGGTGCAGGATACCAAGAAGGTCGGCGCGTTCGGCAGGTGTGAGAGTACCGGCGATGGCACTCGAGAACGCATCCCTGAACGTCTCCTCAAGCACGGAAATCGAAGATGGTTGGCCGGAGTCGACATCAAAAGTGTCTCCGGGGGCGTCAACCAAAGACGAAGAGTCGAGGAGTTCCACGAAGCCAAGGCATTCACTGACGACTAACGTAACCGGCGCACAGAGGCGATTGTAGAAGTATACATTGCTGCAGCTGCCGGCAATGTCAAGCGTTGCGAAGGGTAGTGGGAGAGATTTACGGCTCATGAAGACGCCGGTCGGCGAAGAGGACCGTTGCATCAGTGATGACATCGCAAGAGACGGGTACGAGGGCGAAGGTGCCACGTGGAATATCTGTATCCTCGGGCACGGTAAGTTTAGAAGGGCGATAACGATCTTCGTGCAATGGTGCGTGACACAGAAGGGAGAATTCAGCTTCGGCGCGTGAGCAGTCGATCACGGCTTTATAACGGGATAAGAAGTCCCATCCTAGGAAGACGTCATGCGAGCAGGCGGGAAGAACAATACACTCGACGATGTAAACAATGCCGTGAATCAGCAAACGTACCCCGCAGGGGCGTCTGCGCCAGCAGGTGTTTGGCGTGTTGCGACACCACGTACCCGAGCACACGAGGGTCGGACCCTCCCGCGTGTAGCCGTGCGCGGCTTAGCCGTGTCCGGGGACAGGGGGATCCTGGGGTTTGAGCCGATGACGGGTCTTCGGACCGTTAAGGTCCCCCGGCGGAGGCAACACGCCTCTTAGGCCTCTGCTTCACGTAGACGGCACCTACAGACTGACCCACCTGGAGGAAATCGACAGTCGCCTTTTCCTGTCCCCCTCTTCAATCTTTTTCTTTCCTATCTTCTTTCTTTGACTCTCCTGTCATCTCTTCTCTTCCGTCACTTCCTAATTTCCTAGGGCGGCTAGGGCTAACCTTCAGTATGTGTGCTCCCTTGGGTATAATATATCAGGTTATAGTGGCAATGTACGGTTGGCGCCTACAGCCTTACGCGTTAAGTTCTGCGGCATCCCCATGTAAGGGCTCCATGGTGGGTGGCCGCCATCGCGGCCCAAAACGAACCGGAATACTATGGGAACACCCGCACTTCCCCGACTACTTGATCGTCATCGTCAGAAGAGGGGACGCACAGAAGACTTAAGCACATGTTTCACCCGCACACAAGAGTCCTACCCGAAATGCCATGTTGTACACAGCGAGAACTCTCAGAAACCTCAGAAAAATCAGTGTGAGAAACTAGGCAGTCTTGTGACATTTGGCAATATACCAGTCTCTATCGTGTCAGAGAACATCGTGTCAGAGAACAAGATTTCATCAATGTAAAACGTATTATCCTTAGACGAGACAACAAGGAAATCCCCACCAAGCATTTTGTCCTAACATTTGCATTCAGCGTACTGCCAGAAACTATCGAAACAGGATATATCAGGTTAACTGTCCGACCATATATCCCCAACCCTAGACGGTGTTTCCAATGTCAGAGGTTCGGCCATGGCTCGCAGAGCTGCCATGGCCGTGCTACACCAAGTGCTACAGCGCGGCATGTAGCCTCTTTCGTCCTACATCGCTTCGTCCTTCGACATGGCGCACCTCGAGAACGCCTCAGCGATCGAGGTCCTGCCTTCCTCTCCGAAGTCGTCGAAGGTTTGCTTTCTGAATGCCATATTATTCATCGGACAAGCACGGCATACCATCCCCAGACTAACGGGCTAACTAACCGCACACTTGGTGATATGCTCTCAATGTACGTGGCCCCTGATCATGGTAACTGGGGCCGCATCCTTCCAGTCGTGATCACGTTCGCGTGATCCTAGAAACTCGTCTCGAAATTCGAAGGACCTTACCTAGTCTGGGAGTGAACATCTCCGGTAAATTTTCTCATTGAGCCACTGTCACCACCTGAAGACTTGCGCCGGCGTAGACGTGACATTGTGCACGTCTCGCGTGTCAAGCCCCAGCACGACCCTCTGCCTCCCGATCATTAAGGCGCCAGGATGGGCCTTTTTGTCCGGGGGGAGATTGTGAAGAAGAATACGCGTCTAGCGGCACAGCCACATCGCCAACGTGCGGCTCGGCTCGGCTCGCGCTGTTGATTGCTGGCGTCTTTTTGGACAGTGCTTCGGGCTTCTCGCTGTTCCCGGTCGCTGTGCATTTGCACAAGGAGCCGCCAATAAGCCTCTTCTCAATAGGAACAAATTTTACTACAACTGCGCTAACATATAATTTCGAGAAGCTTAACTGCAAGAAGTTCACCAAGACGTGAAACGCGTAACATAAAACGCGTATATATATAAACAAGCGTGAGTGACACATAAGAATTATATTCAAACATGTGGGGCAGCGCGCGTAGTACTGCTGCACATTCACTAAGCTTTATGATATGTAATATTAAATTGGCAGCACATTTCCAACAACTGTGCGGACTCGAACTCTTCGATTTATGTGCGTTAAAAGGTACAGCTAACATAATTGTTCCTTGTTCGAGTGGCTCATAACACTTCTCAAATTTGATTTCCTTTTGTGTATTGCGCAACTCTGACAATCAATTCACAACGGAAACTAAGCATTTCGTAAAAAAAAAACTATGTGGGGCTGATCATACGAAGCTTTTTGTTTTTAGGTGCTTTTTGCAATTCGCCGGTGACGACATTGGCTGGAATGTTATGTTACGGGCAATGTTGCATATCAAGTGCATCTCAAGGTGTCACCGGCGTCATTGCGACTGAGAAAGTTTGAGTTTTGTGGAAGGGATGACAAAGAAAAGCTCCTTTCCCATTACCGTGTATTTCCATGTGTTCCTGCAAGGTCATGTTCACTCATGACCAAAACCAAAAATGCATGCCCTCCATATGCCAATCCGTAGTTTCCCACCTCATTTATGTTCATGTGAATTATTCAATGCACATAGTTTAGGTTTCAATAGCATAAGTTGTAAAAAAACGCATTCCAACGTTTGTGGCAACAGTTTGTTGTTCTGTATGCACTTGAAGACATGTTCTGTGGCCTGTGCTGTTACGTTGTTTGCTCACTGGCTATCATGCGACAATTGTCTTAATAGACTTCGTCCTCTTTGCAGGATGGTGCATATTCCTCGCGTTTCTTTTAGTTTGTTGTCGATTGCTCCCATAGTGTTTCCTTCATGCGTTACATTGTGGCACACATCGTGAATCATTTGTGTTGAAAGTCGTTTATATGACATGAGATTTCGCCTCTGTCTGAGGAAACCACACATTTGTGTCCTTCATCGAGCTGTGGTATACTTTTTTGACGTGTTATGCTGTAATATGTACTGCAAACGAGCATGACTGCGCAAGACCTCATCGGTATTTCCTTATTAAACGTGAGCGTGGAAAGTAATGATGACAGCATTTAGTTGCTCGGACAAACTTCTGATCCATGAAATTTATAGCTTTGGTATGTATTTGTGTAATCTACATGAAGTATACGTGATATTGTGTTGGCAGTGAGGGTGCAAGCATTAGTTGAAACATCGGGCTTTTTTCTATGCGCCAATGGCACAACAGAGCTGCGCAGTACCTCACCATACTTGAAAAGCACTGGAAGCACATGGTAGTTCACAAGGATATTGCAAGGGTGGGACTCGTTTGCCGACTGCACCATCTTGACGGGAACGCAAATTCCTGTACCAAACCGCGTCGCACACAGAAAATTGAAGGAAATTGGGCCATGCTGCACCACAGTGATTTCGCGGCATATGTGCTCCGGCAGTGGCCGTGAACCGCGAGCGAATTCTTTCTAAAAAAAAAAAAAAGAGTACAGCCGTTCACATGCAGCACACCGAGCCAACGTGCCTCCCGCATGAATTTTTGCGCTCATAACACTGGACTTTTGAGCATGTCGCGCAAGTGGCCGGCACATGCGCGGCCAGTTGGGCGGTTGTATTTAGAGTACTTGAATACACGTTGAGCGGGTCAAACGGCATCATGCTCCCTATAGCTGAGGCGCAAAACAACAAAAAGTAGGCCGGGGGCGCTGCAAGTGAGCTAGATATACCAGGGAAGCGCGCGCTGCATCGCGTTCAGTGAGTGGGCATCTCTGTACCCAGGGCCGGCATAACGCAAAAATATTCCAATCTGTTATTACGCCCATATGGGAAACTCGCTGTCAAAAGCTCGCAGTGAGGACGCGCGGCCGCAGCAGCGCGCGAATTGACCTTCTTGCTGCTTCTCGCTTCAACGCTAACTAAGCAGACAAAACACAGCGCACATGAACTGATCAGCACTCCCACTCTGTCCCAATTCCAGATCACTTTCAAGGTAGGGCTTGCGCAACTGCCATGCCCAGCAGCCGCCGGAGTAGGACGCCGGCCTCCTCTTGGTGCCTTGCGCGGGTAGGAAGACGGCGCGCATCCTCCCCGCTTTGCTCCCTTGCTAGCGCGGCATTTAGCCGGCATCGTCGGCTCACCCTCCCACGCTTTCACTCACACATACGTTACAGCATACAGCGCACAGCGACGTCGTTATGGCCCGTGGAATTTAACCGGAACATCACGGCAACACCGTGATGTTCCGTGTTAAATAATCGCCGTGTCTGCCGTGTTTATATAATCGCTATTGTGATAAAACAGATTGGAATAGCTGTAACTTTTACCAGCCCGGGGTTGACTGCGGCTTTCTGATTCTACAGTGACATATGGTGAACTAGAAGTTATGTTATCGCGTTGGGGGGAGGGGGCTTGGATCGCATGATTTGATAACATTTAGGTTGTCATGAGCGTTGGCAAGGGAATGTATAGTTAGATCATAGTGCCAGCGATGCCCTCGCCTTTATACAGAAACGCATGCGCCATGCTGCCTCTCGACACACGTTAATGTTCTTTTCGTGTTGGTCTATTACATTTCATTGTGGCTTGGAAGTCCCCTGTGAAATCCCATTATTCCACCAAAATTGACATTGGCCTGCTTCAAAATGCTTGAAAATTACATTTTTTTTTCTACCCCAGATTGCTCCAAAATTAAATGTAGACTGCTCCAAGGTGCTCCAAAATACAATTTTATATGCTCCAAACTGCCCCAACACGCAATATTACTTGCTCCAAGAATTGCTGAAAAATGATTTTTGGCAGTAGTACCCGTAACATTGCCAGGCTACATTATTAATGGTACCAAAAACGTGCACTCGCTAAGAATAAAATAAAAATAAAGAACCGACGTTTCGGGCCCCAATGAAGACCGATTGATGACAATAAAGACGTAGCCACGTGCGCGTGGCTATTTATGGGTGAGGTGGCGCAGTATGGTATGGTATGAATAACTTTATTTAGGTACTGAGGGATCAGTCTGGGACTGATGCGGGCCGCTCCCACGTCGGTACAGAGAGGCCGAGCCCCTCTGCCGTCACACGGGCCCTCTGGACAGCGCTGAGTTGGTCCGCCAGCACTTCACTGTGCAGCATCCGCTGCCACCACTGTTCACCTCGAGAACCATCACCGGCCAACGCCAAGCCGCGCCAAAGCACGTTTCTAAATCGAGCAAACCCCCACACTTACTACAATAGAGTGAAACCCCGCAGTCCGGATTAATTTTGTTCATGATGACCGGGTTAGGGTACGTACGTGTCTGCAGAAGCCTTAATGTAATCGCCTGTGGCCTGTTTAATTTAGAATGTGGCAGGGGGAATGCCCTGCGCCCTAGGTAATAGTGCTTAGTGATTTCGTTGTAGGTTAACAGCTGGTCCCTGTACTCAAAAGTGGGAGATCCAGCCCCTTCAGGGAGTACACGGCACGCTAATCCTCGTGCCTCCCTGTGCGCCACCTCATTGAGGTTACGCGGGGCTCCCTCCACTGTCCCCATGTGCGCCGGGAACCAAGTAACTGTATGCGAAGTGATATCCCTACCCTGCAGCAGTCTGTTAGCCGGTTCCGCAACAAGTCCTCTCGAGAAGGCTTTAATCGCAGATCGCGAGTCACTAAACACCATAACTCTTCTTGAATCAATTAGTGCTAGAGCAATAGCCACCTGTTCGGCAACCCCCGGATCTTTGGTATAAATGGAAGCAGCATTTCTAACGCTCCCTTTGCCATCTACCACCACCACCACCGAATAAGCATTTTTACCATTAATCCGTGTGGCGTCAACAAAAGCAGACTCCTCCTCCTGACCCTTTGCCTCTCGCAACAAAGCCCTAGCTCTCGCGACCCGCCTCCCTACATTGTGCACGGGGTGCACATTCCGCGGAAACGGACGAACCATGATATTTGCCCTAAGGTTCACGTTCAACTCGTGTAGGGGCGCCCTATCGTGCGGCACAGCCACCGATTCTTCAATTGACTCTAAAATATACCTACCCGCTGGTGTACCTAGCAACCGCTCCCTCTGTGCAGTACGCTGAGCCTCGGCAATTTCATCTAAAGTATTATGCAAACCGAGTCGCAACAACATATCGTTTGACGCAGTCATAGGCAGACCAAGCGCAGCCTTGACGGCTTTTCTGATTAATGCTTCCAAATTATTTTTCTCCCCCCTATTCCAATTTAGCATAGCTGCCACATACAAGAAATGTTCGGGTGTATATCTCGGGAAGATTACCCCGCGTCCTGTTTATGATGTGTCTAGTTGATTGGATGTAAAATAATTCTAAAAGCTAACGGGCAGATAAGGGTTTTTCTTTTGCGATGATGGCTGCCGAGTCGCAGTCAATGATGTGTACGGTTAGTTCATGATGTTCCGCCAGGGCGATCGCGGCTGTGTGGCCCTTGGCCACGTCATTGATGTGTTGTTTCACGCGCCGTTTAATATTTCCGCTCTCGCCAATGTACGACAGGTCACACTCCTTGCAAGGTATCTTGTATAACACTACCGGGTAGTCCGTGCGTTGCAAAGAGCCTTTTGCGCGTACCCGAAAAATGTAAGTGAACATGGCTAACCTTCGCTAGCACAAAGCGGTGTTTCTTGCACTTACGCCAATTCGTGCGCGATTATTTTGTGTCGTCTATGACCCAGCCTGGACACGCTAATGCAGCATTTGCATAGTTCCAGTGACTGATCATGCGGCGTCGTGCAGGTGTGACTCCATAGAGGCATGCATATCTGGCCGGTGCCTTTGGGTCAGCAGAATGACAGCTGGTTACACATACTGCTGAAATGGACTGCATGCCTAGCGGTAGGTTCGGTGCAGCCTCGCTCTTAGTACAGATTTCATTCATTGCTGTTTCGCCATGCTGGCGTTGCCGCGTGATGTTTGCACCCGCATTTGGGTGAAGTGTCACAGTGGCAGTACATCACATCAACTTGCTGGTGCTTGCCTAATGTGACTCCTACTTGCACGCGTGCACTCTCAATCTCGGTAGCGCTTGCATCACTGCAACGACGTACAAACATATTGTGTTGTGAGGGGGAAATGCTGGGTAGGCACTCCAACGTGTATCTGATTGTTAGGTACATAGACAAGTGAACAACGCACTTTATGTAATGTTAACATCATGACACAGGACATATGCAAGCCTGTTTTGCGAAACAAAGCTTTCGTAGCTTCGTATGGCTGCTCTGTGTTATCCACCTTTTGGCTACGGTTTTTTGTGCTACTTGGAGCTTTCTTACATATGAATGCATACCCATTCGCTCAACTATCTGTGCTACTGCACTATAGCTTTGGATCCGCAATTAAAATGGAATGCATGTTCCTGTGCAAGCCAAGTTCGTTTATGCGAAGCCTGCGAGTATGTATTGCATTGATAGTCAGTGGTCGTGCGATTGCCTGCCATTTCTGCATGTAACTTTGATCCGTTGTAATGAACTTCTTCATTAACAGTGTGCGGCTTGTGTTGATCCTCATATTTTACTGATTGCCCCATCACCGCTTTGCAACGGCCATGTTTGTATTTATTCATATTGTTGGTGCAGTTCATTTGCCTCGCTAGCAACATAAGCTGTGCACTGAATAGCATAGCATTACAAGCATTCAAAGTGATAAAAAAAGAAGGAAAATTGCAAGGAGGGGTACAGGCAGTACAAAGAATGGCACCGCTATCTCATTTTCGTTTCACATCTTGTCGCCCCGCCCTGCCACAAGTAGACTTCGAGGCTATCTGCTACGTGCTCACGTGTCTCGTTTCATAAAAACGGCGGATGTACCTCGCATTGTCATATGTAATGTATTGGTCGTCCGTCTCTATCGCTATGCAGCATTTCAATTTTTTTTTCGTTCTTGCAAATACCATGTTTGTAGAACTTTCTGGTGCAATCATATGTCACTCCGTGCCGGTTTGTTACATCATAATTTCCATCAATCTTCTAACTTTGCTGCGCGCCGCTATGGACACATGTGCAGTCACAAACAAAATAATAAAAAGATAAACTGCTACAAAGCAATCAACAGCACCAACTTTACCTTACGGGCTCACTTATGAGATTCGGATATTGTCAGATGTGTGGTTACAGTACAGTCATAACAGCCATTACAGATAAATGAAATACGCGCTTAGGTACAGTTGTTCAGCGATATGCTTGACATCTTGACACATTAGCGAACAGTGCAAAATTTTTTTAGAACGTTTGAAACGAGACACAGTATAACTGCGTTGGTACATTTCTTAGGGGACAGCAACAACAGAATGCCTGACCTCGGAAAAGTCCGCAGATGCATGTACAAGCAGGACTGTATTGTCAGAGTGCGAGAGCCAGGGAAACGCAGCAAACAGGCGCATATCAATGACATTTCACATGTTCATGAATACAGGTTACGTCACTTTCACTGAATAACAAATGTGCAGTGTAAAACAATGCAATGTTACCACACACTTAAGAGTGTGCCTATCCTGTGACGATAGGTAAGCAACAAAAGCACTCAATTTCGAAGTCACATTGTGATGTGTAGCGTTCTTTGTGTACACATTGCTATGCAACTAACAGCTAGTCAAAGCAACGTTGCATTGTTCCACTTGCACATTTTTCATGTTTTGTCAAATGTGTGTATGTTTTCTAAACGAATCTGCCAATAATAATGCTTCAATGCTGGGAAGCGCAACCACTCGAACGACTGTGGTTGTCACAGGCATAATGTGGCACCTGACATCATGAGAAAGTATGTCGCATTTCGCACTTAACGTCCCGTCGCAAGTGCAAGATTGCTATTCATAACGAAAGGTTCTCAGACATGCCAATGAAGGCATGGGTGCACTGGAGGTCATGGGGAAGCTCCTGAAAATGGTGAAGCGTCTCAAAATCACATAAACATCGCCCTGTTTCGAAACACTACAACTTTCCTTATGTATGGCGAATGTTATGCAGGTGCATCAGAAAGTATGTTCGAACTGATTACAAATGCATATATTAAACTCGTACTGGAACCTGTGAAGTCCTGATACGCTACCACCTGAACCCTTTCAGTACCGTCGACGTACCGGTGCGTTTCTCCGGTTCTTTCCCACAAGAGTTGCATCTGCATTGGTTTTGTTTGACAGGAATGTGAGGACCACACAAAGGGAGCATTTGCCATTATCGGTCACATCTTGTTTTTTTCTCCTTTCTGCAGAACCAAAAGAAACTTTGCGTTTTGCTTGCAATATCCGAGAAAGAAAAACCGCTGGGGGTGTTTCACGTTTGAAAGGAAAACAACACTGAAAGGGTTCATCACTTTGTATTGTAGAAATCAGTACATTTAATGCAAGCTATGTGTACATGAACAACACTGCATTGAACAGCACTACATGGGACAAGAGGGATTGCAACTACGTAAGCCGTACAAGCTGTTCGTTGCAAGACTTCAATCCCACTTTTTTATGTCATAAGCAAGCGTATTATATGCAGCCTTGTTTTGTTCAGTAAGTGTATTTTATGCCGTTGGGACAAGTGCAACGCCTTCCGGAATCCCCTAGGCGGGGGGTAATTAATACTTCTCATGTCAAACGTTACTTATATAAAGAGCACTCCATATTCCTTGTCTCTCCATTTCAGTTACTAGTGTGATTTGTGAGAATTACTATTCAGTTTAACACGCTAAATTGTAAGAATGTTTTTGCTGATTTCTTTTCCATTCACCAACTACACACCTGCACTCGGCAGCGCCAAAAATTCAGTCGGTCTGGTTTGATTACATGTATGCACTCTATCACGAATGACATCTCACCTTCCGGGACTCCAATAACTTTTCGGCCAAGTCATTCCTTGCAGCTGCAAGGGTGACCCTTCTAGCTGCGTCACACAGAGCCTGCTGCAAGAGGTGGCCTCATGTTGATGGTGCTCTTGGAGACCCTGCATAATTTGAGAAGCACCCTAGCTTGTAATCTGCACGACTAACAAAATGTAACTATGCAGTTTAAGGAGGAGTAGCACAATTATGGCAGCAATAACAAAAGGTAATACAAGTATTCATCTGCACCAGGTTTGATGTTGTACTTGACTCTACATACATTTCATACCTGAAATGTTTTTTTATGAGTGAAATTGAATTACTTCATGCTCTCACTTGAGCAGCAGGGACCATGGAATTGGAAATTACAGTTCCTTTTACAACCGCATTACTAATGCAGCTTATCGTTTCATTTATGTGAAGTCCAGTGTTTGCGCTGTGCATTTAACCTTTCTTGTAATACATATAGACTTCCCACAGAGCCCATAAAATTCCAGTCCCTAACAGTCCATCACAGCGCGTAAAGTTCAGGTACATAGGAAGTTTCTCGTTCTATATTATTCTTTATTTTCTGTACAACTCATACAAACAAACAGCCATTGACGAGTGCTCAGCCAACAACCACATTACATGAAGTCATGCAAATACTAATATGGCTAGACTGTATTTATGTATGTGTTGTGCCACATGGGATATGCATAATTACATTTGTCGCATTACAGTCATGACAATTTCAGTTCATCGAATTTGTGCAAGTTGTCGGAAATGACTTTTCCATATGAAGCTCTGCCAGTTAAAAAAGGTGACATTGACTCCCTGGAATACACTCCTAGCTTCGTGCATAGTGAAACTTTGTTAGCAAGTCCCTAGGTAATCGCACATGCTTGACTGAAAGTCTGTGCAATATTTTTTCAAGCGCGCAATGAATACAAACCATGCAGGCGTACGTTGACAGTGTGTTGCGTCACGAGCAGCATACAGCGCTAAATAACGACAACGAGAGGGACACAGACAAAAGCGCTAACAACCAAGTGTCTTTATTCTTTCAGTAGCATATATATACTCTGCGGCTACCTCAGAGCACAGAATCAACAGAATTCAGCATGCGCAGGGGCGAACATGGCAAATTATGCGATAGGAAGGCACTCTCGTTCGGAAGGAGAAAAATAAGGGGGAAGGCTTACACGTGCTTCACCGCTAATACAAATGTGGAAAGCCTCGGAAATAAGACGTGCGCAGTCATCGCGGTATTTTCACAGATAGGTCACATCTTTAAAATATGGATTGCAGCCACATTAATTGCAATGCAGTGATAATTGACTGTCTCTTGCTCGTTTTTGAACTTTGAGTGTTCGCGCATGCGGCCATTGATGCACTGCCCCGTTTGACCGATATAAAGACGCTTGCATGAAAGAGGAATCTTGTAAACCACTCAGTCACAACAGTCACGGACAAACCTGTCAGTGCTGCATTTTACAACTTTGTTTGTTGTTCTCGGCCACCCAATTGCCTTGATGGCACAGGCTACTTAACTTATTTCTGGCAGTGAACAGCAACCTAACGCCTCCCCTGTTGACAACCGTGTTGAGATTATGCGCGACCTGGTGCACATATGGGATAACCTCAACCATTGACCCTGAGTGATTCTTAGATTGAGTAGCTGCCGATTGCTTCCTTTTAAGGCTTGTTGTGGGGCTTTCAGCGATGCTAGTTAAAAGCGCTATCGGGAAACCTGCGAACTTCATCCTAGCAACTTGCAATTTGAAGATTGCATCCACTTAGTGGTCACAAGACCTCATGAGGGCCGCCTTCATCCAAGATCTTGCAATACCGTGCTTCCCTATCTTTGAGTGCGCGAAGGAAAAGGGAAGTGGCTCTTATGAGGCCGAGGAGCGTAGCACAAACATGCATGATTGCTTGAGAACGATAGCTCCGAGTCTGAGAAACGCAGCTTGTTGTCTGACGGATGCTCCGTGGTCAACTCAAAGAAATTTAAAACTATGCGGAACAGGTAAAATATTATAGCAACAGCAGGCTGTGCGTCAGTAGTTTTTGTATTGTTAAAAATTAAAAGGTCATCAAGGTATCGCATCACTTTTACAGTGCTCGCCTGGCTGAGCCGAGTTCCAAGATTGTGGTCATAACTGGCCAATGAAATTTCGAAAAACAGGGGCTATACATGAACCGACGCACACACCGTTCTTTTGTATAAGGAGCTTATCCTCTATGGAGACGAAAGTGCAAAGCATTTAAAACATTAGGAGCTCTAAAAAACCTCCTGTAAACATCGAGGGAGATTTCGAGCTGTTCTTCTTTGGAATACAAGGACTAATACGAAAGCACGTTCAGGAAGTTCGACCGTCGAAGTAGGTAGGTAGAGTCCGAAAATACAAATGCGTTGCTGTCTGTAGTAACCTTCTGCATATATGTGATCTTGGGGTCTTGTTGGACTCCTGGCTAGATTTGACCACCATTATTTGCGTTTCGTAAGCAGCAGCAACTGTTGGCAATTCTCGACCGGGGCGTCCATATTTCAGGCAGCTTATGCGCCGGAGGAAATCATGATGCCGGCGCGAAGCGGAATTCTGCCTCAATCTTCAAGTACACATAGGGCTCGGTGAACGTGTTCTATTCGGGTATATTGCTTGGTCTACGGACACCGTTATCAACGTGGACATTGGTGGATGACAGTGCCATGTTGCCTCATAACGTTCACACCGAGAAGTACTTCCCCTGAGCATTGTTACTGGATAATGAAGGTCGCAGGATTAGTCTGGTAGTGTCTGGTAGTCTGGTAGTGTGGTAGTGCTTTGTGCAGTGATACCACAGGCATTCGGAAACTGAATGCATTCGTTCTTAAGCAATCATGTATGTTGGGGTTACGCTCCTCGGCCTCATCAGAGCCATACGGGCGCTCAATGATAATCAAGCGCGGTATTGCAATATCTTGCACGAAGGCGGCCCTCATCAGGTCTTGTAACCACCAAGTGGATGAAAGCTTCGAATTACAAGTAGCCAGGCTGAAGCTCGCAGGTTTTTCGCTACCGCTTTTAACGAGCATCACTGAAAGCTAGCAACAGGCTTTAAAGCAAAGCAAGCGGCAGCTGCTCAGTGTGAAAAGCGCTCACGGCAAATGGTTACGGTTATCCCATATGTGAACCAGGTTGCGCATAATTTCAAAAAGGTTTTCAGCAGGGCACGCGTTAGGTTGCTGTTTACTACCAGAAATAAGTTAGGTAGCCTTTGGCATCAAGTCAATCGGATGACCGAGAACAACAAAAAAAGTTGTGAAAAGCAGCACAGACGGAGGTTTGTTGGTGACTGTTGTGACTTTGTGGTTTATAAGATCCCTCTTTCATGCAAGCGTTTTTATATCGGTCAAACGGGGCAGTGCCTCAATGACCGCATGCGTGAACACTCAAACAAAGTTCAAAAACGAGCAAGAGACAGTCAATGATCACTGCACTGCAATGACTAACCCGCCGTGGTTGCTCAGTGGCTATGGTGTTGGGCTGCTGAGCACGAGGTCGCGGGATCGAATCCCGGCCACGGCGGCCGCATTTCGATGGGGGCGAAATGCGAAAACACCCGTGTGCTTAGATTTAGGTGCACGTTAAAGAACCCCAGGTGGTCGAAATTTCCGGAGTCCTCCACTACGGCGTGCCTCATAATCAGAAAGTGGTTTTGGCACGTAAAACCCCATAATTTAATTTTAATTAACTGCAATGACTGTGGCTGCAAGCCGTCTTTTAAAGATGTGACCTATCTGTCGAAATACCTCGATGACCACGAACGTCTTATACCCGAAGCTTTCCAGATTCATATTAGCGGCGAAGCATGTGTAAGCCTTCCCTCTATTTCTCTCCTTCCGAAGGAGATTGCCTTCCTATTGCATTAATTGCAATTTTCGCCCCTGCGCATGCTGAATTATGTTGATTCTGTGCTTTGAGAAAGCGGCAGCGTATACATATATATATGCTGAATGAAATAATAAAAACACTTGGTTGTTAGTCAGCGCCGTTTTCTGTGTGCCTTTCCTTGTCCTGTTGTTTAGCGCTGTTTGTTGCTCGTAATCATGAACCAACCAGCCGAAATGCGTACTCTTGTGCAGTTTATTTCTACTACATCGGGCTCTTTTCCTTCGTGTGTGCCTTTCTCGTGTTTCCGTTCTTCAGTCATTTGCATCAATCTGCTCGCCACTGCGACTTGTAGAGCTCGCCTCTATACTTACTCACTCAAGCATTCTTGCCTACCGCTGGAAGTCGCCGTGTTGTTCGGGCGGGCTGATGCCTTCTGAGGGCCACGTAAAGAGAACGTGCCGAATTTTGCGCTCGGAAGCATTTCGACAGGTATGCTTCTACACAGACTGCGTGCAGATTGAGAACCACAACGAGCTGTATTTCCACAGGGCTTAGATGAAGATTCTTCAAGATTTGCGATTGGCGTCTCAGAGTGCCGACTTCTTTTAGGGCAACTTGGTGGTTTGACTGCCTAGGAGAGGACGTCAGAATCTAGGGCAAGGCCAATAGGTAACGCATTCGGAGATGCCCCAATCGCGAAGAATGTTGCTGATCTACTCAAGCTTCGGCCTAAATATTGTGAGCACCCTACTCTGGACAAGACGGAACTGCTCAGCCTCGTCAGGACAGCTGCTGGCAGAGCAAAAACAGATGAAGTTGGCAGGTGCATCAGAGAAGGTGTTGACTGCCTGCCCCAGCAGGTTAAAAAATGCAACACAGTTCGGCTCCGCACAGCAGTGACCGTCCATAGGGATACTGGGCTCAAGCTGCTCCTATTCGACAAAGAAGGTAGATTTGTCGTGATGCCGTAGTGAGACCGCGTACGTCTTATTTCCGAAGCTTTCCACATTCGTATTTGCGGCGAAGCACGTGTAAGCCTTCCCTCTATTTCTGTCGTTCCGAAGGAGATTGCTTTCCTATCGCATGAATTGCAATTTTCGCCCCTTCGCATGCTGAATTCTTTTGATTCTGTGCTTTCAGGTAGCGGCGGAGTATATATATGCTTACTGAAAGAATAAAGACACTTGGTGGTTAGTCAGCGCTGTTGTCTGTGTCCCTCTCCTTGTCCTGTTGTTTTGCGCTGTTTGCTGCTCGGAATCATGAACCAACCAGCCCAATGCGTACTCTTATGCAGTGTGTTGTGGTTGTTGCATTCATCCAATTTTTGTTACCTTCTTGTGGGCATCCTCCATGCCTTAGGTTTGTACACCCACCAGAGACACTACATACCTTCGAAGTGGTTTTCGCAATAGCTTTTGTTCTACTCAACATTTAAAAACATTTGTGGACGAGTTCTTATTCTTGTATTGCCACTTTAGTGAATATTCAAACTACCTGAACCATACAATATCCTGTTGCAGTTATTACGTACAAATACGTTGGGTTACCATTCAATAACAGAGTATTCATGAAGTATGCGTTCAGTTTGTTTGACTTTTCACCACTCCAATTAAAAGCGAAAGCTAAATGTTGCGCTCCCCAGGTGAGAGTAGATGAAAGATGAAGAAGTTGTCTCATGTGTGCAAATAGCATATAACATGCCCACTAATGACCAAGACTGTTACACGCATTGCTCAGACGCCCCACCCAGCTGCATTTTACATCTACTTAGACTGCTTACACAACATATTCATATATAAGTAGGTTTGATTAATTCAAATGTAATTACTCTTTATGTAATACGCCTACTACGCGGTCTGTGAGGAAATAAAATGAAACGAAAAAGCGTTCTCCGGTTTCAAGTGAAAATTCAAAACTTACCTGCCTTGTCAATGCGAATACTTGGACTTTCACCAGGCGCCTAGTGATCAAGGAGGTTACAGTGGTTCGTTACAGATAACCTGCCGCATAATGTTGATCCCCCAAAAGAAATAAAACAATGGGTTAACAAATGACTGCCGCGGTGTGAAATTCTGATATTACAGCACAACGAACTACCACATATGCGTCTTTACAAATAGGTGCACATCTTACTGTTTCATGAAAGCGATAGCAAATATATGTGCTCAAAATGTATGGCATACTATGCTCGCACACCTTTTCCTCAGTACTGTCTCTATGGCTGTCGATGTAGCGTTCATGAAAAGTTCCACTAGGTAACTGTGCTGCCCGAAGAAGTGCTCCTTGTATGCCTTCAGTTTTCCTACTAACCAATATGCCACCTTTGAACAAATAAACTTTACATGCCTTTCATATTTAATCACTTGCTATGAAACATGTGTAATTGGCCATATTGGTATGTAATCTACCATCAGAACAGTGTAGGAAACGCGGACAAGCCACATCATACACATGTGAAAAGCGTGCCTTTATTCGTTTGTCCCTGTCTCTCGCACTATACTTATATTAAAATAACAACTTTTAAACAATCGGAGCCTTCAGGATGAATGCACGTCGTGCAAAGCATGCCAAGTAAAAGAGGCACTATAATACCTTTTAGAGCTTAGGAGAAAAGTGTTCCCTACCACCATAATTTGCTGCCATGCTTATGTAACCCAGTAATTCACCGCATTCAACAAGTTCGTTACAATATTTACTGCTGCATTATATTAAATTTTAAGGCGCCAAAAAACCACGCACAGTGCACAAGGGAGAACAACGGGACAGAGCGCCTTCCTACATTGCGACTACGTTTCTTACAACAACATTGTTTGCTCTCTTATTCATATTCCAGCGGCGGGCTATTTGGTGGACATCAATGTATAAAAGCCAAGGTGACAGCCAATTCACGCTAGCCATTTAAGAAGCGTTCATAATGATATTCCGCTTCCATGCAAAAACTACATTGGGTTTGCACATCCCCACAATATTCTTACGAAATAGGATGTTGAGGTTAACATGTTTCGTGCCACCGGTCACCGATCCTCTTTCGCTCTCAGGCACTCTTTTTGGACATTAACAACATTGAGCCAAATAAATACAAAGCAAACTAAAGTGTTTAACACGTTGATATCAGTGCCACCGCAGCTGAGAGGAAAGATTAAATTGTGGAATAATGTGGAGTTAGCGCTTTTGAAATGTTGCATTACATTTTTCATCTTTTTCGTTACTTTATTGATTAAATTTTTTTATTTCAGGGCATTACATTCAATATAATGTGTTTTGAGTTAAAAAAAAAGGCTTTGCATTGTCTCTTCATCACAACACCGCTACGAAGGTTGCTGCATTTTTGTACACAATAAACCAGTACACATATACTGTGCACTTACAGTACACAAAATACCTTTGCGTAACAGAAACGTTTGATGATATATAGGTTCCTAGCCAGACAAACAAATGTCAACATGTGCAGGAAAAAAGAAATGCCATGTGAACTTATTTGGTGATCTACATGGTTTTTGTGTTTACCTTTTTTTTGCCTTGGTGTGCCTCTGTGTATACACCGGTACTGACCAAGCAGCAATAAAATCAGTTGGCGGTAGTACCTCTCTTGAGCACGTCTTCTCTGCGTGTTTTCTTTTAAAGCGAGAGGGAGACGAAGTGTTTCTTTGATAGAACGCCTGTGCTTTTGTCTCCGCTTTCTCGCTTTGTTTCCCTGCATTTCTGGGAGCTGCCGCTCCCTCCTTGCGGCAATGGATGAAGAGATCTCCGAGGACTTTCCTGATGCGCAGTCGTCATGTCGGATAGCGTCCACGAAACGTGGAAGTGCGTCAAGCGATACAGACAGCGAGGCCACTGAGTTATGTTCGGACAGCTACGACTCGTCAGACGATGACTTCCAGGTCGTGATGAGTAGATCAGCGAAAAGAAGACTACTGCAGGCGTCTTCGTCGCCAAGTGCTTCTACTGTGAAGAGTGCACCGCTGCGCTGGCCGCACACGATACTCTTTATGCCCGTGAACCCGGCGACCAATTTGCGGCTCCTCAGCAGCCAAGTCCTCTCTTCATTACTCGAGAGAATCGCACCAAATGACATTAAAGACGTGCGAATAAACTCGCGGAAGAATGTCTTGGCAGTTGATGTCTTACATCGCAGCGCCCTACAAAACCTACGTAATATAAATGAGATCGACAACGTAAAGGTGCGATCAATAATCCATACAGGCGGCGAACTGCGGGCGTCGTTTATGACGTCGACACTGCCATCCCGAATGACCACTTGCCAATACTGATCAAGCCAACGACAAAAGGCACTTTCATTACGAGGATTTTCCGACTGGAAAACACGCGCTGTGTGAACATCTTGTTTGAAGGAGACAGCCTTCCTTCCCACGTCAAAGTAGGGCATGTCCGCCATCCAGTACGACCATTCGTGCCGAAGCCCCTCCAGCGCTTCAAGTGTTACAATATTGGCCACTTAAAGGGTGTCTGCGTAAACACCGTCGTGTGCCCGCGGTGCTCTGAGTCCCAATAAGAAGACGCCTGCAGCACAGATGTTCTAAAGTGCCCTAACTGCAGTGGTCCTCCCAAGGCCTCATCAAAGGATTGCCCGCGAGTGCGGAAGGAATTCGCGATCCTAAAACGAATGGTGCGGGACAATTCAACGCATCAAGAGGATGCTACCGCTGTTCGGCGACGTCGGCATCGATACCGAAAACGTTCACGACGTTCCGCAATTGGAGATAGAAAAACGCCATCTTCCGTCAGAAGGATTGTCGACTCAACGCGCAGTGCCACCAGTACAGATACAAGGAAAGCGAACAAAGCGGAGAGGCTCGCCCGTCAGGAAGAATGGCCTGAGCTACCGAGGGCACAACACCCTGCTAAGTTACCTCAAAACGCCCCAACTTCGACTGCTTCGGCAACTGTTGAAGCGACGCTGGCTGATGATCTCCAGGGCATCAACATTCTGCGGTCGCTCATGAATGCCATTCAAGTTATACTTACCAACATGAAATCTTCGTCTGCATAAAGCGCGCTACAGGTGCTGGGCACTTTGAGTCCAGTACTTGCAGCTCTTGGTTGAAATCATGGCTCTCCAGAAGCGGTCGTTTCATGACGAAGCCCGGAACGCATCGATATTTCAGTGGAATGCCAGATGACTTAAGTCACGCATGTTGGACTTTCGACAGTTTATGTTCACGAATAAGTTCCCAATCATCGTCACCTGCGAGCCCCTATCAGATAACATGAGACTGTCCGGGTATGAGTGCTTCATGTCCGCCACCCACGGAGACTGCAGCAAGATCATCGCAATCATACGGCGTGATCTTACGTATGTTCATCATCCAGTGCCACATGACCAAGAAAACCAGTACGTATGTCTCCCAGTGAAGAAAGGCAAGCTCACTTTCACAGTAGTTGGGGCCTACATGTCGCCCTCAAGTCGGCTGGACTGCGAGCGGTTACGGCGAATCACGACAGCGACTCCGCAGCCTTTGGTGATGACTGGAGATTTCAGTGCCCACCATCACCTCTGGGGAAGTTCTAAGATAAACTCGAGAGGCAGAAGATTAGTGTCATTTGCCTCCGAACAAGAACTGTGCTTGTTAAATGATGGAAGCCCCATCTTTGTACGTGGAACTGCCCAGTGTAGCTGCCTGGACCTCACCTTTGTTTAACGCTCCTTCACTGGAAAGGTCAGGAGGTTTTCGGATACTGAAACGCGGCGATGTGACCACCTGCCCACTTATCTTAGGATTGAAGGGCTGGCGGGCTCCAAGTTAGCTGGCGTCACACAATGCATCGACTGGCCAGTGTTCTAATCAATTGTCGAAGACAGCTATAGTGATGACATCATAGAATATATACACGCACCGAATACGACATTGAGCTGGAGAAGCTTCATACAATTCGTCGCCATGCAGAGCGAAGATATAGGCTCGTCAAGTCTGTACACGACTTGAGGTTGGCGAGAAGAACTCAAAAGAAAATTCAGCGTGGCATGAACCAACTTGCATCGCAAAGATGGAAGTCATTCTGCGAGTCTTTGGATCCACGAAAACCTTTGTCTCACATATGGAGAACTGTTCGTGGTCTCCGCGGAACCCCTCAGCAGTGCCACCCTTTAAAGTCTTTGGCCTTTCACCAACAATGCAGCGAGATTGACGTCACTGAAGCTTTCTGCAGGACGATCGCTGGCGAAACTAGTTCCGATGGAACATTGACGCTCCACCACTCACCGAATTCACGCGACCCCAGCATGGACAGTCCTTTCTCCATGGACGAACTCGAAGCTGCACTGGCCTTGTGCAAGCATTCATCTTCACCAGGACCCGACGGTATAACCTACCGTGCCCTATGTAATCTTCGCGAAGAGGCTCGGAAAATGCTCCTGCTCTTGTTCAACAACTCCTGGCAGACAGGTACAGTTCCCCAGGCATAGAAGACCAGTCGCCTAATTCCACTGCTCAAGCCTGGCAAATCGCCTGTAGACATTGCATCATACCCACCAATTGCGCTTGCCAGTTTCATGGAAAACTAATGAAGAGGATGGTTCTAGCACGGCTAGAGTGGTACCTCGAACATTACCAGATATATCCAGATGCAGTGGCCGGTTTCAGGCGTGGCCGTTCTTCCATTGACAACGTTATCAACTTGGTGACTTACGTCGAGCACCAGAGGTCCTGCAAAACAGTATCTGCTGCCCTGTTTCTGGATGTTAAAGGAGCGTACGATAACGTAATGCACGAAGCGATTTGCAACGCGTTAGAGAACAGCAGTTTACGATAGGTAGCGAAACACTGGAAGTGGTAAGGGAATACATCTACTTAGGGCAGGTAGTGACCACGGATCCGGATCATGAGACTGAAATAACCAGAAGAATAAGAATGGGTTGGGGTGCGTTTGGCAGGCATTCTCAAATCATGAACAGTAGGTTGCCACTATCCCTCAGAAGGAAAGTGTACAACAGCTGTGTGTTACCAGTACTCACATATGGGGCAGAAACCTGGAGGCTTACGAAAAGGGTTCTGCTGAAATTGAGGACGACGCAACGAGCTATGGAAAGAGGAATGATGGGTGTAACGTTAAGGGATAAGAAAAGAGCAGATTGGGTGAGGCAACAAACGCGGGTAAACGACATCTTAGTTGAAATCAAGAAAAAGAAATGGGCATGGGCCGGACATGTAATGAGGAGGGAAGATAACCGATGGTCACTAAGAGCTACGGACTGGATTCCAAGAGAAGGGAAGCGTAGCAGGGGGCGGCAGAAAGTTAGGTGGGCAGATGACATTAAGACGTTTGCAGGGACAACATGGCCACAATTAGTACATGACCGGGGTAGTTGGAGAAGTATGGGAGAGGCCTTTGCCCTGCAGTGGGCGTAACTAGGCTGATGATGATGATGATGAGAGGCAGTAGGACTTGACGGCAAGGTCTATTTCTGGATAAGTAACTATCTACATAAGAGATCTTCTTTCGTACTTACTGAGGATGGCCCGACCTCAGCATTACAGTAACCATGGGGAGCCTCAGGGCGGAGTACTGAGCCCAACGCTCTTCAGTCTAACACTCATTGGGCTCGCCGACATCCTGCCATGTACCGTTAGGCTCTCCATCTATGCCGACGACATTTGCATTTGGACGCCGTCTGTTACGCGACTGTTACGGAGAAAAAGGCCATGATATATCTTTTGAGCGGATACCAGGTCATGGCGGTATCATAGGAAATGATGAGGCAGATAAGGCAGCTCGGATGTCAAACCAAGAAGACCGCTGCGTCCTCATTCCTCTCTCAATGACCGACGCCGCGAGACAACTTCGCAATTTAGCTCGCAAGATCTCCTTAGCAGAGTGGAATACCGCACATGCAATGCGCACAAGACTGCACAGACTAAACCCGTCACTTCTACTCATACCTCCGGCCGGTCTGCACCGACGCGAAGCGCCTCTTCTGTGTCGGTTGTGGCTTGGAGTTGCCTTCATGAATGCCTACTCAGCCTTAATTAGAATCACTGATAGTCCTACGTGTGATGTTTGCGGATGCGAGGAGAACATTTACCACTTATTGTGCTACTGTCCTCAATTTCAAACACAAAGACAATCTTTGGCCAACGCACTCAGGAAATTCTATGATCGTCCTCTGAGTGAACAGACATTACTAGAGCACCGTCCCCACGAGTCATCGGCTCAGAAGGCAGCGAAGGCACTTTTGTGCTTTCTCAGCGCGTCTGGTTTGCGAGAGCGGCTTTAACTGCCCTTATGAAAATGACTGTTGAAATGTTGTTGGCATGTTGTTGACGAATTGTTGACTGAATAGCCTTTCAACAATACCTCAATAATTATTGAAACCACAGAGCAATAATTCAACAATAAAGTTGTTGGGTAGTTCACAGCAAAAAAGTCGTCGGCTAAATTCTGTTGATATATTGTTGACTCGTATTGAGTATTGTTGAGCCACTGTTGAGTAGTTTTCAACAATAAAATCGTTGACTCAATTCTGTTGACATATTGTTGAATAGTATTGAGTATTATTGAGCCATTGTTGAGTAATTTCCAACAATAAAGTCGTTGACTAAATTCAGTTGATATATTGTTGAATAGTATTGAGTATTATTGAGCCATTGTTGAGTAGTTTCCAACAAAAAAGTCGTTGACTAAATTTTGTTGATATATTGTTGAATTAAATTGAGTATTATTGATCTATTGAGTGTTCACAACAATAAAGTCGTTGACTAAATGCTGTTAACTTATTGTTGAATAACATTGAGTCTTGAGCGATATTGAGTTTCGAAGTATATAAAACACGCACATGTGTATGTGTGCGTCTTTTGCACATATATATTGTTTTACAGAGCACTTGATCACCATGGCATATATACAGGGTGTTGTTTCACGTTACTTGAACCATATACACGTACCGAGTGGGCAGGGGAACATACTGCCCACCATGCATGTAGATAGGCCTATAGTTCAAATTACGTGACGGCCCCTCCCCCACTTCAGAGAGCGGGGGAGCTAGGGGATCAAGCCCCATTCACGTTACCTGCCGGCGCCATATACGTCGGGTTTAATTAAGTTAAGTACGTGAAACGCCCGGCACGGGTATATATATATATATATATATATATATATATATATATATATATATATATATATATATACGACTTCATGTGGCATCTATGGCTGCCGCAAGGTTTTATTTGAAAAGTTGATGCACTTCTTGAAAACACTCATTCACACGTACACGTTTTCTTAATTTGCCAGGTGTCCCAGCTAATTTCAGCCTTAAAAGTATGGGAATGCAATGTAGCTGGATAAAACCAAGATAATCTTGTTCGCGGTCGCTTGCTGATACTCAAACTATTATTTTTTCATTCAGCCTAATTGGATAATTAATATTAATTAATTGTCTGACTTTTCAAATTTTATAATTAGATGAAAAGTGTCAATGAGAAAATCGTTGAGCAACCTGACAGACTTCCGATACAGCTTTCCGTTGCTCAACACGTGCTACATAAAAGTTTTTTTCCGGGCATGAAAGTAGACCGTAAATGCACGCAATAAAGTTGCCGCGTGACTGGCCGCTCGAGGCACTTTGCGTGTAATTGCAGGCTTAATTCTTACATGCTCGGAAATAAATACTGTTATGTGGCACTTATTGAGCAACAGAAAGCTTTATCGGGTTTTTTTTTTTCATGTCGCTCTACAATTTTCTCATTGACGGTTAAGTTACGTAAAACACCCTGCGCGGGCACGCATGCACGTACGCACACACACATACACACATATATATGTGACTTCAGGATAGAGGCATGTATAGTTGTCGCAAGGTTCTATGCGAAAACTTGATGCACTCCTTGGAAAACAACTTTCTCTCACGCGCATTCTTTCTTATATACCGGGTGTTTCAGCTAACTTTACTCAGAGTTTAAAAATATGCCGATGCACTCTAGCTGAGACGACGCGACCAAATGCATGTTGCTCACTTTTGTATGGGTCACGCTATTCTTGTATTTTTCTTAATTAGTTAATTAGTCAAGAAAATTATATATAGCCTTCTGAAGCAAGAAAGTTAGGCAAAAAATTAAGATTAGAAATTTCTAGAGCACTAAATTTGTAAAAGGTCCGATTACGAAATTTCTAACTTTCTATCTATTAAGTCTTAGTGTTTTTCAGCTTACTGCGGATGCCCGCGATCGAAATACGGAAAATATCACGTGACATGCCCGCTTGCGCGCCGAGCTTGCAGCGCTCCCAAACGAACATAGCATCTAGCAGGGTGTGCTGCCGCTTAAAAGGCGACAGGGCAGTGACGAAGCGCTATTATTGACGCCAGCGATCGATGTGCTTCCCTCGCGGTGGTTCATGATAGCAATAAGCAGACGGGTGTTCACACCGGCTTAATGGTATATGTTCGTTTGTGCGCGGAAGGCTTAGGAGCAGTGCATCACGACTCGCAGGCGGGCATGTCACGTGGTGTTTGTTTTTTCGTATTTCTCGGGCATCCGCAGTAAGCTAAAAAACACTAATACTTAAAGGGACACTAAAGCGAAACAATAAATCAGTTGAGACTAATAAAGCATTGTTTGAGAACCATGCAGGCAGTCATTTCAAAATAATAGTTTGATTATTAGATGAGAAAAATGAAGGTTCACGTATCAGTATTTGAATTTCGCGCAGAAACCCCGGCGCCGGTACGTCAGTGTGACGTCAGGGATTCCAAAGTATGCTTTCGCATTTGGGCCGTGTTGGCTGAGTAAAGGTTCCCGAAACTTGCCATATTTAATATTTGGCACCATTAGGACACAATGTAGTCAGTATGTACCGCTACATAATTAAGTAGGCCCTAGGAGATGCCATGAAAATCCATGACGTCACAGCGACTAGGTGCGGTAACTTCAAGGAGGCGTCGCCACCCGTCTTTCGTTCTCGCGCTTTTTCTGGTTTACCAAGCATCTTATCGTGGTAAGAGTGGTGTTTTTGGTATCGTAGAACGGTAATTTACTGACGCAGAAGAAATAATTTTTCTCTTTAGTATCCCTTTAACAGATAGAAAGACAGAAACTGTTTATTCGGACGTGTTGCCTGCGGCTCTGCAACTTTCTAATTGGAATTTCTTTCCTAGCTTCCTTGCTTCAGAAATTGGTGAATTATCCTTGACTAATTAGCTAATTAGGCGAAATTCAAAAATAGCGCGACACGCTACATACAAAAGTGAGCAACATGCATTTGGTCCCATTGTCATAGAGTGCGTCGCGTCGTCATAATTTCAGCTAACTTTACTCAGAGTTTAAAAATGTGCCGATGCACTCTGCACAAATGCGTGTTGCCGATGCACGTTGACGAAAAATATGCCGATGCACCAATGCACAAATGCATGTTGCTCAATTTTGTATTTGTCACGCTATTTTTGTATTTTTCTTAATTAGTTAATTATTCAAGAAAATGACAACTTCTGCAGCAACAATGTTAGGCGAAAAATTCCAATTAGAAAGTTCTGGAGCACTTTGTAAAACGTCCGATTAGGCAATTGTTAACTTTCTATCATTAAGTGTTGTGTTTTTCAGCTTACTGCGGATGCCCGTGATCGAAAGACAAAAATATCACGTGACATAAGTACCGCTTGCACGCCGTGATTGCAGTGCTCCCAAACGAACACAGAATCGCTAAGCTAATGATGTTTGATAATATTTCTCTTATTCGCATTACTTGCCTGGGCCAGATAACCAAAATAAACCATGCCACCACATGAATGTGCTTTTGCACGCAAGCTGCGAACAGTGGCTGTCATTTTCGCATTGATTACTGCAATTTCACCAACAATGGCTATGGCATGACTGTAATGTGACGTGCAGACTGCTAATGGTGCCTTTCAAGTGTGCCCCCAACATGCTTCTATTTCACCAACGGGCCGGACCCACCAAGCTCGGTGGTGGTTGCCCAAATGAGTTTCTTGGGCCTGACTAAGCTAATGATGTTTGATAATTGTTCTCTTATTCGCGTTACTTGCCTGGGCCAGATAACCGAAATAAACAATGCCACCACATGAATGTGCTTTTGCATGCAAGCTGCCAACAGTGGCTGTCATTTTCGCATTTATTAGTGCCATTTCACCAATGATAGCGACGGCATGACTGCGCTTTGACGTGCAGACTGCTAATGGTGCCTTTCAAGCGTGCTCCAACTACTGTTATTTCGTCACAGGGCCCGTCATGATCAATGGTGGCTGCCCAATAGAGTATTTTGGGCCTTCTGACATTGGCATTATTCATCTCAACAGGCTGGAAAAAAGAGTAGGGGCTGGTCCGCACAACTACCTGGAAGCAGGCTGCCTAACAGGGGCATGTTGTTCTGCATTGCTCTTATTTGTTCAAGTGGCTTGATGAAATTAGATGACTGTGCGGTGGAGTAAACAGAGCCGATGGTGTGTTTTTGTTATTGCTTGGCGGCATGTATTGGCCTTTAGGGGTATGTAAACTTGACGATGGCTCCAACACGACTGCTATTGTTTTTTTTTCGACACGCAGGCTGCCAACATTGGCGGTCACTTTCGCCTTGACTGCTGCTACTTCACCATAGGGCCCGTCAACTCGAGAATGGCTGCCCTAGTGAGCACTGAGCACTTTGGGCCTCACTAAGCCAATGATTTTTTATAACTGTTCTCTTATTCACATTATTTGCCTGAGCCAGATAACCAAAATAAACAATGCAGCCACATGAATGTGCTATGTGCTTTGGCATCAAATGCTGCTAAGAGTGGCTGTCAATTTCACGCTGACTACTGCTTTTACGTGTGAAGCTGAACAGTGACTGCCCGATGGAGCATTTCGGGCCCGACATAGTTATTCAGGGTTAATAATTGTATTTGCATTCAGACTTTCCAGCATTTAAGCCCGTTTCCGTGCCGATACTTATATTGAGCATGATCTGTGCAGGACGTTGCTTTTTCAGAATTAAGCTTCCATTAAAAGGAGTATGTCACCAAATGAATTGCTTATTTATTTGAGAGGTCATGGGAGAATGCTTGGCTGCTGCGAACCCACTGGCAAAATTTTGGTAGCCCTAATATGGGCTGTTCTTTCGTTAATAAGAAGCTGTTATGCTTCATCGAGTGGCTCAATGCCGGACAGCTCGCAGTCGGAGTCGCTTTCTTCAGTGTCATCTTCACCCAGGTGGATGATGATGGGTTGGATGTGGTCACTCCCAGACGTGTCAATACTGAACTTTGCCTCCAGGTCCATCATGTGGTGAATATATGTTTTTCCTCCAGTCTTCAGCCGTTACAAGGTTGATTTTTTTCCCTCAAGACGTCTTCGACAGTGGACAGCTTGAAGTCTCTGTTGTCTGCAGCGATGCCATTTTTCACCTTTGCCCACACGAGTTCGATAGCAATGAATTCGCAGTGGTACGGTGGGAGCCTGAGTACAATGCAACCGGCCCTTTCAGCTGCATTATGTACAATGTAGCTCCGAAAGCGTGGCTTTACAGATGCTACCAACTCAAGCAGCTGCTTTTTCACCATCCTTTCGCTGTAGGTGATGTTTCTTCTTTTGAGCCACTCCTGTATTTTTTTCTTCTTCCAAGCTGTCATCGGCAATTCTCTTCTCGTCGGGAATGGTAAGGTGCATTGTCCAAAACAATGACGCTACCAGCAGGCAACTTCTGCAGAAAGTCATTAACCCATTCCTCGAAGCCATTGCCATCCATTTCGTCGTGGTAGTCGCCTGTTTTTTGGCCTCGGAATATAACTAAGCAGCCGTCGACGAAGCCATGCTCGCTGCCGATGTGCGTCACAATCAGGCGCTGGCCTTTTCCAGAAGGTTGTTTCAGACCCATCGACAGGCCATTTGCTCGAGCGTATAGGCGTCCGCGCTTCTGCACCACGATGCCTGTCCACACGATTGACCGACTGTGTCCCACCGTCACCCATGTCTCGTCCAGGAAAAAGATCTTTCGGCCTTCCGCCAGTAGCACCCCATGTCACGAAGGTAGCGATCCTGCCATTCAGAGATGTCATCGCGGTCGATCGATAAGCAGCGAATTGCGCCTCTTCGTGCTTGAATCCGATCTCGACAAGCACTGGCGACGCACAGCACACCGCTTCAGTGATGGGAGATCCATATACGCTTCGAGAACTCGTTTATCTTCTCGACCGTCGGTATCTCGTTGCGGCGAAAGAAATCGTGCACACATGACCTCAGCGCGCACAACGTGAAGCTGTCATACTTCGTGCTGCGTCTTCTTTTCTCCGCATTGCATGGGCGCTTTCGCGAGGGCGTCGACAGTTTGCCACCCGAAATATGCGTCGCTTTGACCTCACTCCTCACCTTTAACACTGTGCTATCGCTGACACCAAGCATCTTGAGTTTGTAATGGTTGCGATAAATGCATTGTTTTATATAAGTACTTGTTCAAGAGCAACTGATTCATTTTAAGCTCGGAAAAAGAGTAATAAATGTGCCGTGTACATGTAAACAAGCGCAAAAGTCATGCAGGCTGCTCTTTCTACTTTTGTCACTGAATGAAGCTAAAGAGCAGACGACAGGCAGCGTTGTGGAAGGCACGGGGTTATTTTTCTGTCGCGATCCGGCACATGAGTGCTCTACTAAACCAGTCATCGAAATACAAAAGTCTTTATTTATACCGAGAACTGCGCATTTCAGAAGTACGATTTTTTGAGCGGGATTATTTTAGTCGCGGAGGCAATTGGCTGTAGCGCTTCCGTCATATGGGCGGGGCCTCCCCTTCTTTCTAAAGTTGTACCCGACTATACGCGGCGTGCACGCCGATGGCCGCGCCACTGGTGGCGGCCTTGCGCAGAACGCATGGGAGAGGAGCGAGCCGCGCGCCGTAGCACGCCGTAGTTTGTTGCGTCGCTGATAGTGCTCTCCGTCTTATTTGTGTTTTCAGAGCAAAATAAGCAACACCCTTCGCATGTGTGGGATGGCCAAAGCTTCCGAAGAATGTCGAAGAAGAATTGTTGCAGGGTGGGGGGGCTCAAATACCGGCGAAAACGTGCCGGTGATACGGTTCTAATTATTCCCCGCAAAGCCTCATCAGCAGGAGCAACGGTGGCAATGGATCGTAGCTTCGGCGCGAAATTTCTTGTTCTCATCCTTTCCTTTGTCGCTTCGGTGTTTTTTTCTTTTTTATTATTATTTTTTTACTCAATTGTAGTTAGACGGGTAAGCGACGAAGTTCGTCTGCAGTGCAACATGCGGTTGAAAGGCATTTCGCTAAAGTTCGGAATGCCGTTTGCCGCTTATATTGTTTTCCGCTTCTTTACCGCGTTGCGCTAGCTAGGCAGCACGACTGCATGAGCGCATTGTTTTGCATGTTAAAGCTACAGAAGTTTGCAAGAACTGAAATTGTTAGTTTTATGTGGCCCGGTAAATCCTCGCACCAGCTGTCGCGCACTTCATGTTTTTGCATTTATTTTATGCGTGGCTTCGCCCATGTTTAACTGTTGCTAGTTGCTTCATGCATAACTCTTGATTCTTTTGAGCTGCGAGGTTTTCACCCTGCCTCGTTTGTAAAGGGTATAAATCACGCTGTGTCTTATCGGAATGACACCAAGCAAGTGCTTCTTTAACAGCTTTATTCATTTCGCCCGAGGGCACCTTAGATATTGTGGTTTTTTGGGAAATGTGTTTAGAAAATAGGTAGCTCAGGGCAAGAATTGCTAATAGTTACTGCATATGGTATTTTTGTTCTATTTTTCGCTGATCCATTTTTCGCTGAGTAGTTCGCGTCACGTCATCATACCTTGATGCTGTCTGAGCAGACTTAACACGCCGAGTGATTTGTTTGTTTCACAACGTAGTCGCTTCTTGCAAGTGAATTTTGCACTCCGCTGAATTATTTCTTATTATGCTTACGCCGCATAGGACTAAACCCGGCTTTGCCGCCAGCGCTGTATCTAATTTGACTGGCGCTGCTCTGCCTTTAAATATATCATGTGGCCCTTCTCTCTAGTAACATTTAAAAAAAGTACTGCAATGTTAGTCACACTATAGCTTTGTACGTTTCCAAGCAGTTCCCTTAGGGAATTTAAAATTGCAAAAACTGCAGCGCGAACGGCAGTTCATCGGCGGTACAGCGCTGACACGCGCTTTTATTAACCCGTGCCTTTGGTGGCTTCGTTGACTATAGTGTACGCGTTTCTATCAATAAATTCGCAATTATTCTACTTCAGGCGACTTTCACTACACTTATTCGGCGGCGTCACATGTATTCATCGGCAGAAAAATCACAACGGTATATGCAGACATCGCACCGTGCGGATTTGTTATCTAAGTCTGCACTAACGACGGGTGCTTATTATTGAGGTACAGAAGCAGCATTACGGCAAGGGTAGAATTAAAGAAAAAAAAAACGGTCGAGACATCGCATTAGTCAACAAAATTTGTCGGCTAGTTTACATGAGCTCCACTTCATGTAAATGGTCTTCATGGCGTTTGTCTGCGGGACGCACCTGGCGCGTATGTGGACCATGTTGCCCCAAACACCGGTAACATCTTGTTCATACCCGCTCCCACAGGGGTCTGCGTCTTCCCTACAGCTGTCACCGCAGAAGAAGCAGTCTGGCTCCCGAACCAAGGACAAATCGCAGCCGCGAACTTCAGTCACCCTTGCTGCAAAGCGTTGTCGTCTGCTACTGCTCCCACGCGTATTGTTGGAAGCGCCCGCTAGGTGGCTATCAGTGGCGCCTCTATAGGCGGTGCACGCGGCCTATATAGCAGGGTATTAAAAGCACTTCTTGTTGGGCTAGTTGGTAGCTGTTCATTATAACATATGAAGACGCCAAATAAAGAGACACACACAAAGGCGCCCTGTCCCGTTCTCTTCTCTTGTGTGTGTCTCTTTATTTGGCGTCTTCATATTTTATAATGAATAGCAGGGTATGCTGCCGCTTAAAAGGCGACAGAGCAGTGACAAAGGCGTTGGCTGTGCTAAAGACGCCGGCGATGTGCTTCCCTCCCGGCGGTTCATGATAGCGGTATGCACATACACATTGTTTTATTGATCACTTAATTACCATTAGATATATACAAGGTGTCTCAAATTACTTCAACCATAGACATATCTACGGAGTGGGCACTAGGTACGCCTGAGCAAAACTGGAACACTCCCAGGACTAACGTTCTATAGGCATATACAAATACTAGGGATATACGAATAGGCATTTTTGAAACAAAATCAAACACGAATCTAATAGTGCCAAAAGTAAGTTATATTAATTAGCAAATACTTCTTAATAGCTTTCGAATCAACATCATTTTTAGTAAAGGGGAAATGCGACATCCACCCAATCGTAGCAATTACTACAAAGGAACCCCATACGGATTCCTCGAAAGAAAAGCCTCGCAGTTGAAGAAAAATTCGTCCTAGTCCGGGACTCGAAACCGGGACCACCGCCTTTGTGGAGCAGCCGCTCCATCTGAGCTAACCAGGCGGCTAACAGATAGCAGGGCGAAGCCAAATTTATCAACAACTCGAAGGAAAGGCAAGTGTTTGACGTAATAGTTCTGTGGAAACCCGCAAGGTGCAGGGAAATAATTAATAAAAGTGAAATGAGACATCCACCCAATTGTAGCAATTGCTACAAAGGAAACCCATATGGGTTCCTCGAAAGAAAAGCCTCGCAGTTCAAGAAAAATTCGTCCTGGTCCGGGACTCAAACCCGGGACCACCGCCTTTCCGGAGCAGCCACTACACCATCTGAGCTAACCAGGCAGCTAACAGATGGCAGGGCGAAGTCGAATTTGTCGACAACTCGAAGCAAAGGCAAGTGTTTGACGTAAAATAGTTCTGCGGAAACCCGCAAGGTGGAGGGAAGTAATTAATAAAGGGGAAATGAGACATACACCCAATCGTAGCAATTGCTACAAAGGAAACCCATATGGGTTTCTCGAAAGAAAAGCCTCGCAGTTCAAGAAAAATTCGTCCTGGTCCGGGACTTGAACCCGGGACCACCGCCTCTCTGGAGCAGTCGCTCCAACATCTGAGCTATCCGAGTCTCCACCATCTGAGTGGAGTCCCGGACCAGGACGAATTTTTCTTTTACTGCGAGACTTTTAATCTTTTCGAGGAACCCGTATGGGTTTCCTTTGTAATAATTGCTGCGATTGCTGGATGTCTCATTTACCCTTCATTAATTACTTCCCTCCACGTCCCGGGTTTCCACAGAACTATTACGTCAAATATAAATAGCAATTTTAACCATTATTCATCTTAGTATATTCACAACGCTAGCAAGCTTCTGTCATTGTGCGGCACATTATGAAGTACTATGCATTAAAAGCAGAAATGGAGCATTTGGAACAAATAAGCGATATTTTTGCGTGCTCCCAGAATTCTTTGCAGATACAGGAATGAATGCAGTTTAACTGCCTCAGCAATGTATAGCATGCTATCTGCATAACTTCTTTTGCTTTGCATCATATATTGCAGTACAGGCATGAAGTTTATCCAATTTTGCTCCAATTTTGTTTGTGTGTGCACATTTGACAATGAATATATTAAGAAACTATTAAAAAATATTAATGTTTACAAAAGTCAACTTGAAGACCAAATGAAATACACAACATTCAATTTATTTTTGAAGGTTATGAATATTCACACACCCCTAATGAATATGCCAGAAAGTTTGTGGGAGTGTGGCTGTCAGGTTAAAGCACCAAATGCGTAATGCAAGAAATGTGGGTTTGGCTCCTACCTGAAACAGTTGTCTCTTCTCGCTTTAATTTCCTCATTACTTCAATTGTATGCAATACTTAACTTCTCCTATTCTCTCTTAGGTTGCATAGTAGACTGAATATATCAACGAGAATAAGGGAAACAAAGGGGAACCATTCTTTGTTGGAACCATGTGATGTCAACATTGTGAAGCCAAAAAGAAAGAAAAGTGGAAGTTAACGTTTGATGTAATATAAATGTAGAAATAATAGTGTAAGAGGCAATAAAAAGGGACAAGAATACAGCATGCTACAGGTGAGAACAGAACCCACATTTACCGCATTATGTGTGTGATGATACTATTGAACTACAGTGGCCGACTGTTCTCCTTTACACTTTCCTGGGTATTTATGTAGAAGATCTATTGCCCTGGGGGAGTGGCTAGCTCTGCCACTCATAGCCTGACAGTGAATGATGTGTTCAACAGCAGGCACAGATGGAAACTGCTATGCTGATCAATGAACTGAAGTGTATGCATACATGAGTTGCCCGTAAAATGTTTTTAGTTTCATTTGACTTACATTCATCACCACTCACTCTTGTGCACATACACTATCTCACTTTCCTAGCCCCTTACTCACACATCATAAACAAATGAGAGTGCATCAGTGAGTCTCCAGATTCACGAGTGCACCCTTGTGTCAAAACTAAAACCCAGCCCGATGCTGTACTGAGGCTGTACTATATTGGCCATGTATTATGGCCAATATAGGCACGCCACCGCAATATGGGCACGCCACCGCAACGACAGTGGTCACAAAAATCCCCTTCTTTACGCAGGTTCTCGTCCTGTGGTTCGTATTGTCGCTTCGGCTGAGCTTCCACGGCAGCAACACGTTTCTGGCTTATCACCAAAGCGCACCCACCCAGATGCTACCCATGGCCCTGAACGATTCTTCGCAAGTCACCTCACACAGGCCGTTCCTTGCCACAGTCCGGTGTTTCGTCTGGCAACATCGAGCAACTATGCACGAGGGACAGCCGCATCGACTACATATTGCACCACCGGACTGGGGCCAGTTGGGGCACGCCACCGCAACGACAGTGGTCACAAAAATCCCCTTCTTGACGCAGGTTCTCGTCCTGTGGTTCGTATTGTCGCTTCGGCTGAGCTTCCACGGCAGCAACACGTTTCTGGCTTATCACCAAAGCGCACCCGCCCAGATGCTACCCATGGCCCTGAACGATTCTTCGCAAGTCACCTCACACAGGCCGTTCCTTGCCACAGTCCGGTTTTTCGTCTGGCAACATCAAGCAACTATGCACGAGGGACAGCCGCATCGACTACATATTGCGCCACCGGACTGGGGCCAGTTGGGGCACGCCACCGCAACGACAGTGGTCACAAAAATCCCCTTCTTGACGCAGGTCAGTTACCTTCCAAACGCGGCTTGTGTCCGCTCTGGAAATCGCTGTTTTCTTGCGGTGTCGTGCCCCCCTTGTGTTATTGGAACTTGTTGTGGGCTGTTGTGTGAAATGTTATCTCTATATATCAATGCTAACACAATTACTCTGCTCCTGTTGCTGTCGGGCGACGTAGAATTAAACCCAGGACCAACTGACGTTTCACCGCCGTCCATTGAAACTATTGCAAAGGCCATATCTCGCATAGAAACATCACAAAGCTCTGTTCTGTCCGAACTTTCTCTAATCCGAGCATCACAGAATAGCATCGAGACCCTCGTGACCAGCCTTTCGGCTCGCGTTGATGCCGTGGAGAAGATTGTCCAGTCGACTCAGTCAAACGAAATAGGTTTAAAGGCGGACGTGAATGGTAGCCTTGCAAAACTTTCCACTGAAATCAAAGTTCTTACCGAAAAATGCGATGATGCAGAAAATCGCCTGCGTCGTTCAAACTTACTTTTTTGTGGAATTCAAGACACAAAGGGTGAGACTTGGCTTGAGTCTCAGACCAAAATAGTATCATTCTGCTCCGAGCAACTCGGCTTATCCGTTAGTACAGACGACTTGGAGCGTGCACACCGACTTGGTCGTTACCAGCAAGACAAAACTAGGCCTATTATTGTAAAATATGCAAGATTTAAAGATAAATCAAGAATTCTTGCAGTGGCGTCTAAGCTCAAGGGCACGAATTTTTCGATTCGCGAGGACTACTCAGCCAGAGTTCGACAGGCGCGAAGGAAACTTTATCTTCATGGACAACAGAGCGGCAGATCATTTAAACTTCGCTTTGACAAGCTGCTGCTTGATGGCAAACAATTCACGTACAATGCTGAATCTGATTGTATAGTTGAACTGAGGGCATAGCGGTCACTGCGTCTCTCCAGGCATGCGCGCCCCTCCTCTCCCCCCCAGACCTGCCGCACCTCGGTTACTGTCCCTGTTTATCAAAGTATGTCGGTCTTGCTCGCAAACATGCGTAGTTACCTGCCTAAGAAAGACGCTCTAGAATCTATCTTGAAAGACAACAATACTGACCTTGCTATACTTACGGAATCTTGGCTGCATCCAAATATTGCTGACCACGAGCTACTAAATGATAGCCACACATACGCTGTTCACAGGCTTGACAGGTTGGGGCGCAGGGGAGGCGGCATTTTCATTTTTGTGAAAGAAAGTGTTCCTTCATATGTCACCAAATTGAACTGTCAACATGAAATTTTGTGTGTAAATATATCACTTCGGTCAAGTATGACTGTGATTATTGCTTGTTATCGCGCTCCTGACTGTGGTGTTTCTTTCAACCATGAACTAAATTCTGTACTAGCGAATCTTTACTCACGCTTCCCGTCTGCGAACTTTATGCTCTGTGGCGATGTTAATCTTCCGGACATTAACTGGCCAAATCTAGACGCACATTACCAGCAATATAAAGATTTTCTTGACACAATCCTTACATTCAACTTTACTCAGATGGTTAATATGGCAACCCGTGGGGAGAACGTTCTAGACCTTGTCCTTGTCTCTAACCCCAAAATAATAAAATCGCTATCATCCGTAGCTGGTCTAAGCAACCACAAATTACTGCTATTTAATCTCTGCATCCCAGTTCCTTTCAGACAGCCCTCGACCAAATACATTAGGGACTACAACAAAGCAGATTTTAGCAAAATTAATACTGAACTGAACACTTTCTCACATTTCTTTCGTGAGACTGCTCCTTCTCGTACAGTAGATGAAAACTGGTTGTTATTTAAGAATAAATTATTACGGCTTGTTGAGAGACATGTACCTCTTGTTCGCATTCGCGGTGATTCAGGAAAACCCTGGTTTTCCAACACACTTCGGAGGCTGTCGGGAAGGAAAAAACGTCTGTTTCGTGATGCGAAACGCTCTAAATCTTGTTCAAAGTGGGACAAGTACTTCAAATGCCTGCGCAAATACACTAGCACTTTGAGACAATCCAAAAAGAAGTTCTTCCACCACGATTTGCCTAACATGATACGTGTCAACCCCAAAAAATTTTGGAATATTCTGAAACCAAACAATAGCTCCAATAACATTTCCTTGACTTATCCTGACGGTTCAAACGTGCCGCTTGATCAGCGGTCAGACGTAATGAACTCATATTTTTCTTCTGTTTTTACTCGTGAGCCTGCACTGAAGGACTTTGATTTGCCCATCCACAGTTTTCCCCTCATGTTTCCAATTACAATTGCTTCTCAAGGCATTATGAAACTTATTGATAACCTAAAGATTTCTAGTGCCCCCGGGCCAGATAACATCACTGATAAGGTACTAAAAGGTACGAAAGCAATTTCCAGTCATATATTACAAATAATTTTTACCAGGTCCATTACTGATAGTTCACTTCCAAATGACTGGAAGATTAGTAAAGTGGTACCGGTATATAAGTCAGGCAGCCACTCTGATCCTTCCAACTATCGCCCCATTTCCCTAACGAGTATTCCCTGTAAACTCCTAGAACATATAATATATTCGCAAATAGCATGTCATCTCGGTGATCATTCCTTCTTTTTTCACAATCAGCATGGTTTCCGGCCTGGTTTGTCATGCGATACACAGCTTTTTGAATTTATTACTGAACTTCACCTGAATTTAGACTCATCACTTCAAACTGACGTCATATATCTAGACTTCGCCAAAGCATTTGACTGTGTTCCCCATCAGCGGCTTTTGGCCAAGCTTTCATGCCTCGGTCTCGACCCTCTCGCACTGTCATGGATCCGTTGCTTTCTTACTAATCGATTCCAGTACACAGCTATCGGAAATCATTGCTCAACCACTGCTAGCGTCATCTCCGGAGTACCACAGGGGTCCGTCCTCGGTCCCCTTCTCTTTCTCATCTTCATAAACGACCTTCCCAACGGCATATCATCCAATATCCGACTTTTTGCAGATGACTGCGTAATCTACCGTCGCATTACAGACCCAGCCGACCATGCAACGCTCCAAAAAGACTTACATTCATTAGAAACCTGGTGTTCCAATTCTTTAATGAAACTTAACATCTCCAAATGTAAAGTTATGCAGGTATCCCGTAAACACTCTAACAAGAATCACTCGTACTTTTTAAACTCGACAGCCCTATCCACCGTTCAGTCGTATCGTTATCTCGGTATTACTATTAATAGCAAGTTGACCTGGTCCGACCATATAACAAAATTGGCTACCGACACTAATAAATCACTTGGTTACGTCAGACGTACCCTTGCGCTGTGCCCCTCATCCACAAGAAAACTAGCTTATGAAACTTTTATTCGAAGTAAACTTGACTACGTCTCAGCTATTTGGAGCCCGCACCAAGCTTACTTAATTAATATGTTAGAATCAATACAAAATCGTGCCGCTAGATTCATCACTTCCAGATGCAGCCGTGAAGAAAGTGTCAGTGCGATTAAATCATCTCTAGGACTCGAACCATTGGTGTTGCGTCGGAAAATTGCGAAACTGTGCCTTTTCCAGCGACTTTATTATAACTTCCCCGAACTGCATGGAAGGCTTCCAATCCCACCAACCCGTACATCTCGTCGCCTTTTTAATTCTTGCAGCATCCAGCGCTTGCATGGTTCAACAGTTTCCTTTAATCAATCGTTTTTGCCTAGCGCCATTATAGAGTGGAACAATTTACCAGATAGAGCTGTCAATGAGCGCAACCCCATTATCTTCAAGCAGCTGCTTACTGATCACCTTAAACCCTAACCTTACAATGACCGTACTGTGCCTTCATTCTTTTGCGATTGCTGTCTCACATTGTGACTGTTCTGCTGATTTGCTTTTGCATTCTATTCAGTGTGCCTCTTGTTTTTTTTTTAATGCGAATCCACAGGCTGAGTCTTGTAAGAAATTGTAACCATATCTTTGTTTCTATCCTTATCTTCTGTAACCCCCCCTTATGTAATACCCTGACAGGGGTCCTTAAGGAAAAATAAATGATGATGATGATGATTATACAACTGCATGTCTTACAGTTTGATTTCAGTTCTGTATGTGATGGGTGCAAAATTTTTTCAATCTGGTTTGTATCTACACTTGTGCTGCAAATAACAAATCTCGAGGTTTTAGCGTTGTGTATGATATCACATGATTATTTCTTGCATATAGACCAGCAGCTATAAATAAATTGGTGCACCACTATGAAAATGCAACGATCAATTGCCCAGAAGCCTTTTATTACTTTATGCGGCACTGCACTCTCGCACTGAAAATGAATACTTGAAAGTCACCATATCTATGACAACACAGTGAAAACATAAGTATAGGTTTCTCCAGGCTGTACACAATTGGGTAACATAAATCACTAAGTAAATCCAAAATCAAGAAAGGGGCTGACAGATGGAACAGCACACTGTGGTATAAAGGTTATAAACAGGGATAAGTAGGTGAAAGTTCACATAACCATAGAGCACAAGGCTATAACAATGCAAGCATGATATGTTGCATGTAATTTTGCCATGTAGCAAGATTTTACAAGGGAAATATGCAGACCATTATGTTCATGCGCCAGTATGCACACCAAGGAACTCGTAGATCTCTACTTTTGAAAAACAAAAATGAGGTGAAGCATAAAGGCTGGCATATGTTTAACCGAAAACATCAGGACTGAAACATGAATAAAGGCTGAAGATGTGCAAGGGTCATTTATCAACATTGATTATCACCACATAAGAAGTGTGCAAGAATCCTGATACAGAGGATGAGGAACTGTGGTAGGATGCCATCATACAACAACAGCGTCCTACCTTAAAACACAAAAAAAGAAGGCATTTGTTCCGCGTGCTCTTATGGCTGGCTTCTAGAGAGATCTCTTCACCTCAATTATCACTTCTGCCTAATCTTTTAAGCACTTATAATGCTCTCATGTTCTCGTGCAACAGAACAGAAAGGATTCATTAGGTGTGAACTTTCCCAACTAAAGATGATAGAGCAAAATTTTGCACGTTAGTGAAGCCAGGCTGTTCACTGTCCTGTCAAGGACAGGGAACAGCACTGGTCAAGCACGGTTCGCTGTCAAGGATAAACAAGCACACCAGATGCTCATAAGATTCTGCCATTTCAGTTAGGCTATTTTTGCATTAACCTGTGAAAGCTGCATCAGCTCTAGAATGAATCCAGCAATTGCTGTTCATCAATGAGCAAGAGTTATTGATTTGGCTCTTCAATTCCATAACCGGAATGACTGCATTGAAAGCATCTGCGCCAGCTAAGTACCGTTCACTAACATAAGGAATCATCCCCATGGACCTACGCAAGTTCAGCACGATTCTCCTTCATACTGTTTTCCTTGAAATGCAAAAACATATCAGTATAAGACCTGAAGTGTCACCTTTGTTTCCAAAGTAGTAGTGCCATCTCCCTTTTGATGCTCCAGAGGCATTGCCCAATATATGGTGTGATTACTCCACCAGTTGTGTTGATTTCTGTGACACATCCCATTCCCTTTCATGGGTGATTATACAATCGGATTTGACCACGATCTTTGTACAAGCTACCCAGGACTAGCAAACTTAAAAAAAAGGCATTTGTTTTGCGTGTTCTTATGGCTGGCTTCTTTGAAGCTGCACATTAATCAAACCTATACATATAGAATTAAACATAAAGAACAGATACTTCAGCTGCAATTATCACAAGGAAATACATTACAGTACAGTTTAATGTAATCAAGCATAATTCAAAGGTAAGTGCGTCATGCTGTACAGTACAACAAAGTACTACATGCAATTATACAACTCTCAAACATTTAAGCATGAGGCAGTCAGTCACCACATAATATAAATGGCATTTAGTAAGCATAATAATGACAACAGAGTAGCACTATGCTTTAGAGCACTGCTTGCTATCTTTTACTGCCCTGGTTTTGCTCATTGATCATACAATACTGTGTACACCTTTTTGTCATATTGCCATATAGGAATATGAAGTACAGTTCGTGCCACCATTTTGTCACACACTGCTTGTAAACTCTTATATTTGCACATCATAGTTAAGTGGAATAGAGCTACATTTCAACAGGAGTTATAGTTTGGCAACACCACACGACAGACAACTGTAGCATGATACAAAGTATTTCTAATGAGTACAAACACCCCAAGGAATCCAAAAAGCTTCTAGTACATCCACTTACAAGTGAAAAACACATAGTCAACATTTACAACATGGACTAGCTGTTTCACATTCTGAAGACGTTCGTAAGTGGCACTTTGTATATAAAATAAATAATAACAAGAACTAATCTAGAGAACTTCAATATATCAAAGGAGAACTCTGCTTCACAATTTGTATATTTCACACTGCAGCAGAACGCGGTCTGAAATAACCTTTGGGCCCCCTGAAAAATAAATAACACTGTGAGGAGCTGTTAATTTTTGTATTCGTATGGAAAACATCAAACTACAAAAGGTTAAAGGTAGCATGAAAGCAGTGCGTGGTTCTCTTACGTCACGCTCAATTATGCATCACTTACACAATGATGATGTATAAGAGAGTTAGTATAAAACAAGCATAAGGAATTTGTGGGATACAAAGGGAAAAAATATGTTGCATTCAAAATGACATACGCTGACGTAAAAGGGCAGTCATAAATTTTTGCAATTTGATTATGAAGGAAACTATCTGTAATTTAAGAAAAAGAAAAGCAATAACATATTTTTTAGATAATTCTTCATGCTGATGCACTTCTCTCACTTGCCTGGAAGGTTTCTGATACATTGCAAAAGAACATTATTCTTTCTCATCAAACATTTGCTCCATGGCAGTTTGCAGTGCACGATCGAACATTGCTCCCTTGATGTATTTTTCACATTTGGTAACAGAAAAAAAAAAAAACACTCACTGCTGTACACATTCGCCATTCTACTAGCTGTGAATTTCCTTGGTGGAACTTCCTTCTTTGCTAAAGAACTCTCTCATGATCTCGTACTCAAGCTTGAAATTGGGGAAGGATGCCACATTTAAGTGACTGATCCAGAACAATGGCGGAACTGGAAGTCTTAATACAGCGACCATGTTTGGCTAGATGGATAAGCTGATCAAAGGATATCAGGAGACCAGTGTCTGACTTTTGATTATAGCCAAGTTGCGAAACCTTTTTATCATGCCGTGTATCACAGATACTTTGATCCTTCAAACAGATTCTAGCACTAGGTTATCATGTAGACAGCATAGAAATATGGACTGATTGTCACTCAAGCAAATGCATTTGTTTATAGATGTAGCGGTTAAGATGCAACAATCACCAGCACTCTGAACTTCCATGAACTGTACCATACGATCTTGAGGAAGACCTGCAAAAAGTTTCCGTTTCACACTCAGAATTTCTATATGAACATTAATTTCATCATGTCCAGTGCCTGTGCATTCGGAAAGCACAATTCGCAAAATGCGGCCAAAGATCCCATTGCTATGTACGTACATAAGAGTTCTTTCTTCTGGATTTGTCCAAGCGGCAAGTGCAAAATGTAAGTGCTCCGATAGCAATTTTTTGGTACTCAAATTCATTTCCTCTCTCCTCTCCTTTCCCTATTAGCAAAACACAGTCCATTTTTACGACATTTTGTCGAAGACTGTAACCTTTCACTAAGCACTTAAAAGCAGAGTTTATGTCATGGCGTGCATTCTGAAGTGAATTCTCGGCCCAAAGCTTTGAGAGTGCTTGAAGTATGCAGAATTTGTGAACAATTTGAAAGTTGGCATAACGAGTTCCCTTAACAAATTTTGCAAGGGTCCCATTCATAGCTTCAAATGGAAAATGAGAATATCCCCACAGTGGGCCCCAATTTTTCACACTTTCAACAAGGTGCAGAAGGAGGTGCGAATTGTAAGTCATATATTCTATCCCATACAACTTTTCATACTCTTGGAGAAATTTTGTCATGTCTTTCTGAATTAACACAAGTTGATCCATGGAAACTGTTGGCCCGAGAAGGTGTTGCATCATACCTACGAGGCGCATCCAATTACAGTATTCTTTTTGTGGAATGTAATCCTTGAGTACAATTGGTGAGTAATATAGGAGCCAATTTCGCCACTCAGCTGCTTTCCAGTGTTTGATATCCAAAAGGGATCTCGGGAGCCTTGAAATTTCCCATGTTGGGGTAAGCGAAAGAAAGAACCTGTTGGCATCATTCAATTCCTGACGTAGTCTGAATGAACGGCAGCGTCCTGACTTAACCCACATGAACATTGTTGCTCTTACAAACCCAGAACAGACAGCGTGCATGTAGTCTACAACAAATCCAGCTCCAAATGAAAAAAATGTAAGTAGACTCAACACACTTGGTCCTCGTATGCCACAGCTCGGGCTTTGTTCATGTTTGGCTTTCTGGGCATGGTAGTCAAAAGACTTGCTAGTTCTCAGCTTCACTGCTGATTCGCTAGGTGGGTATACACGACACTGTCCCCTTCCTTTCTTCACCTTGCACAACCATTTAGCCCATTAAATTGGCTCATGTTCATTATGCTGCACCTTGCAACACTGTCAACAGTACATGGCCCTGGAAAAACTTTCGTTGTGCACTCAGTGCCATTTTCGTCGGACCATATAAGACCATCACATGAAAGGCGATTCATGGCCTTCACAAAGGGAAGCAAGAAACAATTCATGTCTGGCTTTCGGCTGTCGACCCACAATCCAGCTAAAAGCAAATTGCGGACACGCTGTTTGTATGGCAGCTCATTTACCATAACAAAAAGAGGCCACATGCTAACTTTGGAGCTCTCAAATAATGGGACCCCATCAGTGTTAAATGTCAGTGTGATATCACCTGATGTAATGGGCAGCCTATGGTGAAGCATACTTTGCGTTATGTCAGCAACATCATAAACCAAGGCAGCCGATTCTTTTTTAAGAGCAGATGAGATCAATAGCTCACGCACTTGGGTCTCCAAATCTAAAACCAGAAAGAAAGATGATGCCTTCGTCAGTGCCTGAGTGGTATGATCCGAGTGACACTTTGGACAAGACACCTCTGCTGTGTCCGTCAGTTCTCCAAGATAGCTTGTACAGTTGGTGCAGTAAAAGTGCTGTACATACATCTTCTCAGCACCACAGAAATGCTGAAAGAAAGAATACTTTGATCTTGGGTAGGAGGTTTCCGCTGGCAAGTGGGCAGCAATGAGCTGCACCAGGCTTTCAGTCGCTTCCTTTGAGCAGCCATGTCGTAGGCTATGTGCCATCACCATCAGGAAGCTCTCTGCTTTGGTCAGCTTTGCTCCAGCAAACAAAGGTTCTTCCTAAGAAGGGACGAATGGCAATGTAACATAACATAGTATTGCGACAACGATACATATGCATTTTAATTAAGAAAGCCTTACTTTTCTAGTTAGCAAATTGGAATAAGATTGATATTATGGGAACGGGGTGTATGTGTCACTCGCTTAACTGTTTATGAAAATATCTACACTACCTCGTTTCCCTGCCTTTCTTCCCCTTCTTCCTCCTCCTTGTAAAGGAAAGATAGGTATGGAGGGTGTACAGACATAAAAAAAACGTAATAATCCCCATAATAAAACACACAAAAAAGTTTGACAAATCTAAGGGGACGTGGTACTCTCCCTGTATCTTATTGGAAGCAGTGCTAGTGACAAGAATTTTACATTAGCCAACTGCACCCTGATTTGAAGGCATGAATCTGGTTTTCGTACACCTCCACCCTCTTTCCATATTATCTGCCTGAAAGTAACATAAAGGTCTTTTACATTGACCATGCATTTGTAAAATTATATATAGCACCTATACTTTCTCTGCAGCTTTGGTTGATCTGTAGTAGATTAGTTCGGCTGATCGAGATATACCTCAAGTGTATACAGTTTAAGGTTATATATAATCAGATTTTATCTCACCTGTATATATATAGGTCAAATATAGAAGCCCATAGGAAAAAATAACGCGACTTTAGAAGGCCGGTCCCGCAGTCTAAATGTCAGTAAAGTTAGGAAAAACAATTAAATTATGGGGTTTTACGTGCCAAAACGACTTTCCGATTATGAGGCGCGCGCCGTAGTGGGAGACTCCGGAAATTTGGACCACCTGGGGCTCTGTAACGAGCACCTAGATCTAAGTACATGGGTGTTTTCGCCTCCATTGAAATGCGGCCGCCGTGGCCGGGATTCGATCCCGCGACCTCGTGCGTAGCAGCCCAACACCATAGCCACTAAGCAACCACGGCGGGTCAAATGTCGGTAAAGTGTTAACAGTTCCTACGTGCTTCTGTTCTTGGAACTGTTTTCATTGCTGGATCCTGTGATATTCAGCGCTTCACTGATTTTTCAGTGACTGTCACTTAAAGCATCAAAACACACTGAACAGGTCAGGCATTACCTAGAAGGTATTCAATCAGTAACGGTGATCGTATTTCTGTATGTGTTCCACCTACCCTGGTAGAAATTAATTCACAGGTGTGCCTATTCACCTTAAAGGCCACCTATGTTTTTCTCTGCAAATTTTTTTGCTCCTTGCTTGGTTAGTTGTATGCTAAGTGGTGATCCAAACGGGGGTTTTCAGGAAGATTGAGGCTTGCAGTGATCAACAGGGGTTTGAATAAGGGATGTCTCTGGAGCCAACAATTTGAACAGGGTCCTTCCTCTGGGCAAAGCAGTGGCTGTCCTAATGAAGACTTGTCCAAATGTTGACTCGAGACATCCCTTGTTTGACCACTAGTAAATGGCAATGCAACTCGCTTGGGATCTACGTACCGAAATGCATGTGACCACACCCGATTATCTGCTGGCAGCCAACAAAAACAACATAACACTGAGCACAGTGAACAGCAGCAAATAAGTGACTAGCTATCTTGGCACCGGTTGTCAACAACAGATGTCATTAATGCAGCATGTAGCATGCATCTTGCAAGCTCTAGTCATTGTCGATATCTGTGCAACAACCATAGAAAATTAGACTTGTCAAAAAAAGCCTGAAGACAAAGTGCAACTGAGCCTACATGTACTTGCAGTATTCTTTTTAATTTAGATGGCTGGTAGTGGCTTATGGTGTATTAAAGGGACACTAAAGGAAAATATGAAGTTAACGTGGACTGTTTAAATATCGCTCCAGAAACCTGGCAATGCTCGTTTCATATCAAGTAAAGACTTAATTTACAAGATTGTCTCAACAGTTGAAATACCTTCATCACAATTCAAATCTCCGGCCACCCAAACAGGGAAGTGATGACGTTGCACATGTCATCAGTTGGTAAGTAAAACAGTGCCCGAGAAACGGCGGTGCTTTTCTTTAAATGGAAATGCGCGGCCACAGAGAAACCGAGCCAAGACTAGTGGTGCATTCACCACTGTAGCTACTTTTGATCGAGTGGTGTGGACCATGTGGGTATCCCACGACATCACCTGGAAGTGGAATTATCTGCTACTTGCAGTTTGTACGAGTTTTGCGAGAAAGCAAATCCAGTGCAGCACTACACATTAATGGAACTACTGAAACAGGAAAGCGCAGGCACTGTAAAGTCAAGCAAAAACAATCTTTTGACCGCCCATGTAAATGTAAAGGGTAATGTCAACGAATTTTCTTTCTAGAAATTCAATAAAACTGGACAAGTAACATTTTCTTTCCTCTTATCATGTAATACATTGATGTTTTTGTAATGAGTGGTTGAGTACTAGTGACAAAATTTGGGTGAGGAGTGCCTTCATCATCAGGCAAGTACTTGAATGTCCCAGGGGACTCTAATCATGTCTGCATTTACCTCAATTTCTCGATTACTAAGGCTTTGTTTGCGATAATATTGACACATTAGAGATTCTTAAGCACTAATCTATCACATTAGCTTGCCCTTAGTGTCCCTTTAAACACACAAGGGTTACATGCAAAAGAAGAGCAACGAGTGCTACTCTTAAAGGTGGAGTCTACCTCACACCCTGCATCAGCGATGCTGCTTGTGCATGGACTGCTATCCTGTTCATTATATATTATGTCTGATGCATATTAACTGTTTTTGCTATGTGACTATTCTGACCATTATGTTTAGCTTCATGAAATAACATTCGAATTTATTGTAAAATATAACTTTTTAAATTATAGGACACACCATGCTGCACATGCTTGAAGCGCGTGCAGGAGCTCGAAGAACAAAATGAGTTCCTAAAAAGTGCATTGACCTGTCCGCACTCACGAAAGGTAAGTAATTTGATGAACATTTGCTTACATATATTTTGTGTACATGATAAGGGCTGTTTGTAGCTAGAAGGCATATGTGTGTTTGTTCAGTAGCTTGCTGTCATAGTATGGAAACTGCATGTGTCTTGCCCATTGGAAAAATATTTGGAGGTTTTTGTAGTTGGCTGATCTTTCTACGATTTCCTTGAAGCAGCTATAAATGTGCCAAGACATGGTTGTCTATTCTCATTTTACCATTAGAATAGAGGAGCCAATGTGAGCAAAAAGAAAAAAAAGGGCCTTGATGGCACATTTTAACCCGAAATTTCAGTTGAAATTGCTGCCACTAAGTCCCTCTTATCGACAACAACCACCACTTTGTCATGGCTTGTGTGACATCAAGAAATGCAGGGCTGCTCCTGTGTCATCTGTTTTGAAAGATTCCAAAGCCATGTGCATGCCATGTTGAATTTTTTGTTATATACACATTCGCACGTAACGACAGCCAGGTTGTGGCCAGTATTTCACGTGAGAAAAACTTGCAAACGAGAGAATGCCTGCAGAAACTATTTTGGGCTGACAGCTGAGATGCACACTGGGAAGTAAAATGACACAATACCACTCACATTTACCATTCAGAATGCACTTAGTTTTGTCACCTGTCATTGCTGTCAGGTTGCTATATGGTTCAAATGTGACATGAAAAATTTTATATGCAAATCTGCTATTGCACTGAATGTGGTCTGATTTTGCCAGCTTGTTCTGGACGTATATTGTTAAGCAGCACTGGCATCTGCGTCCTGCATTATCAACTTCGTAATGGTCTTACTTCATTTCTGCACATTTAAAATTCAAGGCACCGGCGAATACGCGAAAACCTATAGGAGCGAATGAAGACCTCCACCATGAGGCTCTCCGATTAGTGACTGGGTTATCTAAACACACTTGTGCAGAGGAGCTCTACCGACTCTCAGGAATCGCCAAACTTCAGGACACTGTTAAGGCTAGAGCAGGTGCCACATGCATTGTTGGGCGTTTCCCCTGGACCGGCTGAGTGCTGCTCACTTATGATGGGTTGAAGATGGCTTTCTTGCCAAGCAGCAGTGTTCCCCTTTTTACCTGGATACCACCATAGGAAAAGAAGCAGCTGTGATGGCGCAGGGCATTAACTAGATGGCAGAGAAGAATGAGCAGATTGAGCCACATGGTTTACTGAGACCTTGGGGTGGTATTTACAGACGTGTCTAGAGACCCCATGTTTCGTATATCTGCCCTTGCCTTCATAGCTCCATTTCTTACTGGCACGCAGCTATACCGTCAGTCACCACACGTGACGACAAGCTCTTTCAAATTGCAGGCAATATACTGGGCCTTGAAAGCACTTCTACCCTTTGCAGAGCATCAACCACGAAATCTGCGGCAGTATACAGTGTACATAAACCGAGTAGAGTGTGTGAAACCTTTGACTGGCCCACCAGTCAAACATTTGTTGCGTGCTTGAAAAGCCTAAAAACTACCTTGCTAACAGTTACTTAAAATGTGCAGATTGACATCGGCGGAGGCGTGTTAATAGAGGAGACAGTCCTGGCACAGCTCACAACGGCCTGCCATGGTGGGCCAGGCAAATTTGCCCGGGCCTTGCTGCGGCATGTTTTTAGTGAAGAGGAATTGATGGGCCGCTCGCTTTTTGGAAGCAAGAACTCAAAGGGGCAGAAAGAGGCCCTTGACCCCATCAGAGTGAACGCAGTCATAAGCAAGTACCCTACATGCATTCCCATTGCATTCTTTCATTCGCTGTTTGTATTTTAAATTAGCAACTTGCCGTTAGCATAACAAATGACTTTCAAGTAGTCTGTGTCTGCAACTGCATGCTACGATAGCCTACCATTTGGAATGGCTGTTCATATGACCTAAAGGGGCTAATCCCTCCATCCTGGAATGCTCCTAAACTTTAAAAGCTGCCTCAACTGCTAGAAGTTGATCGCACCAGCCAAATTTGCATTTGCACATTGGTAGGGCTACCGGAGTGCGATAGCAATTAAGAGTTCTTCGTGAAGCATGCTACCCATCTAGTGGCATTGGAGATATGCTTAAGTAGCCTGAAAGTGTTATATTATTGGAATTGTGGAAAAGCTATGATTAAGTGCGGTTACTGCTCTACTCGAGGGACAGCACTGCCACCAATCTTCAGCAATCAAAATGGCCCTGTCGGTTCTCTAAGGCAAAACACAGGTCTCACCTATTTTACCAGACCACATTGAACTTTAGTTGCTCCTGTCTTGAAGGAGGTCCATGTGGTGGCACACAGCAGCCTTTCAGCAGAGGGAACTTAAGTTACGTGGCAGTTAGGGGGACAGTTGCCAGCATCGTTGTCAACACTGCTATGTTTAGCAAACATTTATTCATTCTAGACACGCAATCTATTTATTAACATGCAATTTATCACTTTGTATTCTAGGATGTTGCAAAAACACACATTTGTGTGACCTTTTCCTACATTTTTAAATAAATTGAACTGCACCTAATAGGCCCTTAGCAGCTGTCTAAAGCTTAGACTATGAGACATGTTCACAGCTCCCATTCAGAAATTGTCGCAAGTGGCTCCTGCTTTCTACTTCCTTGCTTGTTTACAGGGTTATAAACCATTGCTGAAGTACTATGGGTTTACATTTATTGAAAAAATGAATGGGTTACAATTTCAGGATCACATTTTTGAGGGAACTATGTCCCCCAATTTAAGGGTTATATTTTTTATTGTGGATTTAGGTTCTTCAGATTGACTTCTCAAGAAAAAAAAATGGGAAAATAATTTTTAGGTGACAAAGTGAAAAAAATTTTCTGGTGTCCTCAGTTTTACACGCTGTTTATTGTGGCATGCAGGACAAAGTAGCATAAGACTTTAATATAATTACAGGAGGAGGAATAAACATTTATTATAGAACCAGCACTTTATGATGGCCGGGCCTAAGCCTCCCATGAGGGGACATCGAGGGCTTTCCTCACGGGCGTGCTGGGTCGCCCAGGTTTGGTCGTCGAGGGCGGAGCTCCGCGGAGCCTCACGCAACCTCGACGAGAGGGTCATGGTGTTAATGTGTGTGTACTGTGTTGGGCACTCCAACAGCATATGCGGAAGCGTAGCCGGGTGAATGCCACAGCACCGGCAGTTGGGGATAGTGTAAACGTCTGGGAATATAAAGTGGAGGCAGGCAGGTGAAGGGTACGTGTTTGTTTGTAGCAGATGCAGGGTGGTAGCCTGCGCCCGACTGAACTGGGGGTGAGGTGGGGGAAGGTTCGGGGACTGAGATAAAAGGCTCTAATGAGAATTGTTATAAGTGGTCAGATTGTCTCTGGTGTTCAACTCGTCTCCAGTGACTCCTGCGTGGTTGACTAGGCCTCGCACAATGGAGTAGGTGACCTCGTTGAGGTTGGGGGGGGGGGGGGGTGGACAGGGCCCACATCGGCTGGGATCCATGTCAGGCAGATCACGTCTTTAGAGTGTGGTGCCTGGCAGAGCATGCGAAGGGCTTGAGGAGAAACACAGCCTTTGCTGAAGTTAGTCACGGCTGAGCGAGAATCACACACGATGGTGTGACAGGTGGGATCTAGAGTGGCCAGGGCGATGGCCACTTCAGCCATCTCGGTAGTGGGGGTAGTGACGCTGGAGGCGTGGTGTAGGACTCCATCACGTGTTGCGATGGCCACAAATTATGTGCGATGGGGAATACTGAGCTGCATCAACAAATGTGATGCCAGGTACGTGAGTAAGGGCTTTTATGATAGCTTCGGCCTGAGCTTGGCGCCGGGCCCTGTTATATTCAGCGTGCATGTTTCTCGGGATAGGGTCTGTGTGGATCCAGCTACGGATGTAAGTCGGGATCGATTGTTTGGTGCCCTGTTGCTGATGGTAAGTGAAGCCAAGCGTGGATAGAATAAAGCGTCCCGTTGCAGTAAGGGTGAGCCATTCAAGCTGAAAGCGTTGTTGGGCTTCAATGAGTTCAGCAAGGGGGTTGTGAACTCCCAGTTGGTTGATGAGTTCAGTGCTGGTGTAATGCAAGAGGCCAAGTGCTTGCTTGTAACCCCTCGTATGAGGGTGTCAAGCTTGTTTTGCTCAGCCCAGTACCAGTTGAGGTACGCAGCAACTTACGTAATGTGACATATGACAAAGGACTGCACAAGGCGGAGAAGGCTTTCTTCTTTGAGTCCCCCTCGTCGGTTGGAGATACGTTTAAGAAGGCATAGGGTGTTGTTGGGAGCCAAGGCATTGGAGTCGTTGGTAGAGATAGTGAGACCGAGGACCCGGATACTAGGGACGTGTGGGATAGGACTGCCATCTTGAAGGCGTATGGAGATGGTGTCACAGGGTCGGTGATCAGATTGGTGCTTGGGAGGGCGTCCCCGCTGAATGGGCTTGTAGTGAAGCGCCGATTTAGCCGGCGAACAGCCCAGTCCGGTTCCTTAAGGATGGGCTTCAGCCGTGTCAATCACCATTTGGAGGGCTGACTCCACTTGACCATCACTGCCTCGCTCCGCCCAGATGGTGATGTCGTTGGCGTAGATGGTATGGTTGATATTGTCAACTCGTAGTTGCTGGGCAAGGCCAATCATGACTAAGTTAAAGAGCATAGGAGAGATAACTGAACCTTGCGGGGTGCCTTTGCTGCCAAGGGGAAGCTGGTCTGATCGTGAATCCCCGGCCGAGAGGGTGGCCGTGCAATTACAGAAGAAGACACCGATGCAATTCTAGGCTCACTACCAGGTGGAGGTGGGAGACCTGGTCAAGGATAGCTGCTTGGGAAAGGCTGTCAAAGGCTTCAGTGAAATCGTGTCCAAGGATGGCATTCGTATTAGGGGAATGGTCGTTTAGTACTTGATGTTTGAACTGCAACATAGCGTCTTGAGTAGAAAGGCGAGGGCGAAATCCAATGATGGTGTGGGGATAGAATATGACATTCCCAAAACGTTGGTAAACTAGGTATATGTCATTCCTGTTTTCTTAATGTGTCAATTACTACATATTTATTTACTGATATGCAGTATCTATTCAATTTGCTTGTGTTTGACTTGAAGTTAAATTATTGTGAGCACCTTTCTTGTATTTCATTATTTGCTTCATTAGCCTCGTTTATTCTGATGTATGTCACTGCTAGTTGCCATAACATATTAATTACTGTATCGTTAAATTACCAATAAGAGGTCCCCTGACAGTTTTTGTAACTGCGGGGCCCTATTCTGATGTCTGTCACTGCTAGTTGCCATCACGTATTAATTACTGTATTGTTAAATTACTAATAAGAGGTCCCCTGACACTTTTTGTAACTGCGGGGCCTTCTGTACTAAAGATGAATGATGAAATAAATAAAACTTTATACTTTACAAACTAGGTGCAGCAGCAATACTCTGAACTTAGTGTGGTGGCATCCGCCTTTAAGCAAATAGAAAAAATCAGTTTTGGCGAATGTGCCTTTTCTAGAAATTTTTTCTAGAAAAATTCTAGAATTTTTGTAGAAATCTTCTCAGAAAGCTGCAGAATCTCTAATATTATGGTGGGTGACACTTCGGTCTGAAAAGGCACATTTTTTTAAGCATTCTGCTGCTGCCACATATGTATGGCTGTGACCACACAATTTGTTTCGGCCACTGTACTTGTACGGCAGTGACCCTCAAAGGATTAACGAAACCAGTCCACTTGCATATTTCTCATAGCAGACTGATAAGTTTTTCGTATAGCTGTCATGTTCTGCCAATGTTAGTGCAACCAACTTGGCACACAACTGCAGTAATAATAATAATAATAATCTTTATTCAGTATAGTTAAAACAGTATACAAAACGGAAGTGCCGAAGCCACAAGAGGGCTTGTGCGGCGACAACCGGCAGCCGCGGCAATCTACGCGCCACATCTGCCGAGTAAGTCCTCATTACAACAGAGCCATTGAGGCAGGAAATGCACTGCATTACAAGCAGGATTTTCTTTAAAGTAGAGAGGCATAAGAACAGCCATTGTAATGCGAGAAGTGCACTCCTTTAGCATGTGGTTCCTAAGACGTAAATTCAAATGAAGCCACACTTAATTCCGCTGACATGAGAGTATTCGGAGCAAGGAAAAGTGCAATGAAGTGCTGCACATTTTAATTATGAAAGTTGAAAGAAATAATTTTAGCTACCAGTAGTCTACCCATAAGTTTTTTCACGGATCTCATGAAGTCTTTTTTATCATTTTGTCCCCAAGCAAGCAAAGTTCACATCTTTCACACCGAGAATATTGGTAAAGTTATTCTGCCACAATGGGCTTTTCTTTTTTGCCTTCTTCCGCAAATTGTACTAAGTGGAGTCCTCCAGCGCCACTCCACTTTGAAAGCTGGTAATTCTCGGCAGTTGCACCTACGAAACCTTTGGATAAAGCAAAGTAAATAATTTAATTTAGTTATAAGGACAGTGTAATGTATGTCTTGCTCTTGCATGTGGAACATTAGTCTAAATCTCATGCTGTTTCTTTTGCAGGCTTTACCTGTCACAAGTTTCCTGGGACGAACATGGCCTACATCAAAAACACACTGGCCTCACTTCTTTTAAGGGACTTGAAGTGTCCGGAAGAGTCAAAGTTGGACGATCCAAGTGTTGTGATTTTGTAGTCCTACATTTTCTTTATTTTAATTTATTTCTAGTCACACCAAGAGCACAGGTTCGATGGCTCAAACACAAGCGTTGTGTTGTGCTTAGTAGTGTTTTAGTACATCTTTATGTTAATTTTTAATATATTTCTACCAAAAATAGTGTTCCTTTATTGTATTTCTTAGGTATCTTGGGTCATTTCATGCCTAACAATCCAGTTATCCATAACTTTCACAACAGCACACTATTTCAAGTTTTTTTGATAAAACAAAAGTAGGTACAATCACAAATTTTAGAAAAATTCCGTTCCGTGCATACACGTTAAAGTGGCGTCTGTGCCATTGTCAGTAGTTTTAAGAAAGTCTACATATTAACGTGAGTACGCGGTAATTGTTTATTTTGCTCCCCCAGAAGATCAGTAAGAATTAAAAGGTAAAAATTTGCTGAAATTCAAAGTTAACAAAAGCTCTCGGCTAATGACAAAGGTGTGCTTTTTCATGTATGCATGAAACCGGATTTTTTGCAAATTCTTTCATTCTAACTTCTTTAGTGGCACTCACAGGAAAACAATTTTTTAACATCTTCCAGCAGGTCACTAACAGCCACGATCTTTCAGATCGAAATCTTAAGTTTGGCATGGAATGACCTGCCCAAGAACTTGTAATTGGCAGAAAACTGAACTGCATAGTGCGACAAGCAATATGGCACAAGAAACTGCTGCTATGCATCACTTATCCAATTGCCAAGTTCTTTCAGAGTTAGATGTTTAGTAAAATTGGCACACGCGATTCAGTCATAAGAGCAGATTATATCTGTCTGCTGTGGGCTCATGCAAATTGTGCCATGATTACTGTCACTGGCTACCCAATAGAGAAATCGAGTACCTTTTTAGTAATCTTGTTTACTGTCGTGCTAGTCTGTACATTTATTTATTTATTTATTATTTTAGAAATTGTCTTTGCTTTAGTAACACATTGTTATTGTATCAAACTGCAGGCAGTTTGTAGATTGCAGTACTTTTTAAGCTTTTATCGCAAGCCACCATTGTTTGTAAATTTAAAGAATGTTTGGCTAAAATAAACACTTTATCTAGAAAAACGGTCTTTGTCCACATCAATATTGTACTGTTGATTTCGTGAAGCATTGACCTTGCTGTGTTAAGCCAATTAAAGTGGCATAATGGTTCTGCTTGCAGATTTATAATACCATTTATTACAGGCTATATAAAAGTGTACTGATCCCAGGGTGACACAGGCCTGCAACACAGAAGTGCCTGAATTTAAATTTGCCCCTGTCCTCTAGTGTGCAAGGACCATACCAATGTGGCATCAACAGTAATGCTGCGACGCAAAACTCAGCGGCATTTTAAAAACAGTCGAGTGCAGTACTCAACAAAAATAGACAGCATATTTCAAAGGGGTTTCAATATTGCCGTTCAACACATCTCCAACAATATGACAACAGGGTTTCAATATTGCCGTTCAACACATCTCCAACAATATGACAACGGGTTTCAATATTGCCATTCAACACATCTCCAACAATATGACAACGGGGTTTCAATATTGCCATTCAACGTATCTCCAACAATATGACAATGGGGTTTCAATATTGCCATTCAACATATCTCCAACAATATGACAATGGGGTTTCAAAATTGACTTTCAAGAATTCCTCAATGGTCTTTCAATTTTGACTTTCAGCACATCTTCAACAGGCTTTCAACATTGATATCCAACATGGTTTCAACAATACATCAACGACTTCTCAAATTGAGGGCCCCCAATGATGTTTCTACAAAATGTCGCGGGCGAATTATCAACACCTGTCAACAATTTATGCAATGATGTTTCAACAAAACCTCAATGTGCTTTCAAGTCCATATGTTAACGTTGCCCAACAACTTATCAATAACCTTTCAACAATTTTTTTTGTAAGGGTGAAGTACTGTCCGTACACGTATCTACACTTCCTCTTTCCCTTCTCTCTCTTTCCCTTCTCCCTTGCCCCAGCGTAGGGTAGCGAACCAGATCCTTGACTGGTTAACATCCCTGCCTCCCTATATTTCTTTCTGTCTCTCCCTTTTAAAGCGAAAGCTTTACTGGCCGCGAACTTGCGATTTCGCCGTGGCGGTGCTTTGAGGAGGCACATGACGTCACAACGCGCGCCTCGCCGTGGATTTTTCTCTCTCTCGCGCTCCCTAGTCCCTACTGCGCATGCATCACTAGTAGCACCGAGCCACAGGTGTTCCGCCGCTGCGCAGCGCCGCGCATTTCCGCCACCGCCGTTCGGTATGACGTCACACCGCGTTCCTCGTCGTTGCGCTCGCCTCCGCTCACTTCGCCAGCTGCGCCGCACGCCTGATAACATGTCGCAGGATTGAAAAGGAGAGCTAGCGTGCGCCGCAAGCACAGATGAGGCGGTAGTATGGACGGTGACAATTCTGATGAGCAGGAGGAAGCCTGGAATCGACATTGGAACTAGATGAAGAGGAAACGAATTGCCCAGGAAACAGACGAACAGCGTGCCGAACGACTGGCTAAACGCCGCAACATAGCTAGACAACAAGACTAACCTGGACTTGCACTCAAGATTAACCAAGGCGAACCATGCCATGCCTTTGCTCGCGCTACGTATATGCTGACATAACTGAGCTAACCCACTGCTAATTTGTTTTCACTTGACATGTTTATGCCTCACGTTCAAAAAGTACTGCAAGGTAACTTTCATCCATTGTGTCCAGCGCAAGGAACTTCTATTTCACTTCTAAAGCTATGTTGAGATTGCACGCGCACATCTTTCGCGTGAGGTCACATTTACGTTCATACACCATGCATTTATCACTGACAGCATTTCCGCTTCCTGCAGTGCCATTGGACAGACACGAGGTGCCATTCCTGTTGCCTGGTTGCGACGCTTCAGCCGAACCTGAGGCGCCAGGTTGCTGTGAGTCACTCTGCGTTTATGAAAAACAAATGTTTAAGCTTAACAGAGGCAGATACGGGTCACAACGGTTACAAAAGGTGAAGCATATCTTGCTATGCAGAAGGCTTTGCTCTTTCAGGTACAGCATTGGCTCCAAGGCCTTCATTTGTAATGGCAACTGGTGGTCCAGCATTGTTTATTGCCTACAAGTTTTACTCACAAAATCTGATTACGGCCTTCCTTACTGCTTTGTTACACAAGACAGCAGCACAGGTGACAGTTTCAGATTACTAATCCTGGCCTTTCTAAAGCAATACAAATAAACAAAAGAGATTTTCACTTCGCAGTCGCTGCTCATGAAAGGCGCAGGTCTCGCCGGTACGGTGCTCGCTAGGCCAAGGAAGGCGAGCACTCGGACCTTTGCACCCCCGAGAAGCTTACCACCAGTAGACCTGCAATGTGGTTTGTGTAAACACTCGAAACAGACGCTACCGCAAAGCATGCACCCCTCTTTTACTTACTTCATCTCAGCGAAGAGGTGGCCTGCGTCAGCCCTGGCACGACTGACGAATTTATTCCACCATCAACGCCACTGCACCACGGGCTCTGTGGGAAGTCCGGCATCATTCAGCAAATGCGCGAGCTCTTCCCACATTTCCTTCTTTCTTTTAGCGGTGACTTTTGCGTCCAGGTTTCCCGATGATTTAACTAAGCTTGGCTTCTTTTCCCCAAAGTTGATTATAATTTCTTGCTGCCGATGGTTTATATGAGGGTCAATGTCCCGCGGTGCTTTGGCGTTGTGATGGACAAACACGGTCCTCTGGAAGGTTCACCGCAGACAAGTAGAAAATATTCAGGAAAACGTACAGACCACCACTGGACTCTTTTATTCACCATCATGAATGAATTTTTCGCCGTATACTCTTCTTCAACTTGTGTGCCTACATAAAGAATATTATGCGCAGTCAACATCACTGCCGTCGGTTCAACGCCGCGACTTACCGTTGCATGTCATATTTCGTCGACGATGCAGTTGTCGGTTGCTTGTTCTCTCGACGCATCGCAGTCGTGACGACTAGTCATACATCGCCTGGTGCACGATCATTCACAAGGATTTCAGCAGTACTATCGGAGAATGCACCGCGACAGCAACCATCAACATGACATACTGCCACCGCCAGTTTACAGCGATTACCTATGCTCAGTAGCCACTGATCCTGCGTCATCTATTCATTGGAAGCGTAGAGGCTGTCATTTTTCGTTTCAGTTCCAACACCAGCGTCAGAGAATGCACCAAGACAGCAACTATCACCATGACATACTGCTGCCGTCTTTTTCGGGGATGCTCGGTAGCCGAAAAATTGGGGTCAGCTGTTTCATTCATTTGAAACAGCTGCCATTTCGTGTTTCAGTTCGATAACATGGCCCTCTGGTCACACACTAACAATTGCAGCCGTTACAATACCGGAAAAAAGTGAAACACCGCTCTACCGTATATGCACTTGATGCAAATAAAGTTTTTAGACACATTATATTGGTACAAGTCACCCGGCCAAGCTCGTTTCACATCTTCACTCGATAAACCACAACCGAAACTAATACCAAATGGCTAAGCGGCATTTCATTCGATTCACAATGTCACGGCTGTCTTCCAGGACGCACCAGGCACTATGTTCTTCCTGTACGAGGTCTTCCAGCTCATTTTTGTGCAAGTTCGCATCCCCTTCTGATGACGTCAACACTCGGCTATGTTCAGAACAACATAACGCGCTCTGATGACGTCAGGCAGAAGTGGACTTCTCACTAAGTGGACTCTTGCAGAGTAGCCCCACAGCTGTGCGATCCACTCGCGTAGCAGGTAGAATGCTGACCCGTGGACTCGTGTCGATCAGTAAGCGTTGCCCAGTGACCTTATGGTGGACGTAGAAGAGGCGACATGGAGTGAGGCCGTGACAATTCGTCGCCGTTAGCGATCGGCCGGACGGTTTCCCGACCAAGTGCAAGGAAGAAGGCAACGACGCGCTTCTCCACCAAAACAGCGGTGATACCAGCAGATGGCTGGCTGATATGCTGCACTGTAGCACTGGCACGCTCGCTGGGTGTACCATTTTGCCGAGATGAAGATCGGCAATGATAACGGGAACGAGGAAAAACGTTCCTATGCGTGTTCGCAATCAGGAGCTCACCCAGTCTATCGCACAGCTCAGCGACGGGTAATGTTGTCGATGCTGTCTCTGACCAGTTTGGAGGCGAAGCACGCGCGTTGTGCGACGCTGACACCGGCATCACAGCTGCAAACAGTGGGAGTGAATCGGCAACTTCCATCACCTTGTCGGCCAATGCGGCTATCTTTGACAGATCCTGTGTTTAAGCAGTGGCCCGCATTATCTGGACTTGTGTGCACAAGCGCTGCAGAAATAGGTCACGTACGTGGGCGTTATCCTCGGTGGAAGCGCGTGGGCCGAGAAGGTTAAGCATTCGACGCAGTACCTGCCTTGGGCATTGATTGCCCAGCTGTTCAAACGAGAGTAATTTTCGTGAGCGCTCAGGCGTAGCTGTACGATCCCGTATAGCGGTCTAGATTGCATCTTATAGCGACGCTGGGAGTGTGTGCGCGAACGAAAGGAGAAGGTCGACAATCTCGTCGATGACGGACGCTGGAAGCGCGTCGACCAGAAGGAGAGAGAGAGAAGAAACTTTATCATAAAGTGAAAGAATTTATGTCGTTGGGGCCCTCCGTCCAGGGCCCCAATGGCTGTCGCTACCGCTCGTGTTCGTCGTATCAGGGCCAGCCAGACCTGAGGCTCGGAGCGACGGAGGATCGCCTCCCACTGCGCATATGTTGGCTGGGGGGATTGTAGAACAGAGATATCCTTAGGTAACTTTTGGCACTCAATCGTGACGTAGAACGTCGTCGGTGGTGCACCGCAGCCTGGGCAGGTGGTGGGATATAAGGTTGGGGAGAGCTTGTTGAGAAGGAGGAGGTTCGGATATGAGTTGGTTTGAAGCGGTCTCAGGGATACGGCTTCATTCCGGGAGAAGGATTTGGGAGGAGGGTGATATTACAAGCGCCCTAGTCTGTAAAGGTCTAGAGTGTCCCGGTATGTGTTGGGAAAATTCTGGGAGGCTTGATATGGGTTGCTCGCCTCACTGCCAGGTGCCCGGCGGATTAGCTCTCGGGAAGCCGCATCAGCGCGGTCATTGCCCGACAGTGAGGCATGAGCAGGTGTCCAAATCAGCCTGATGCGTGGTATTGAGGGATCTGGAATGGCGGGGAGCTTACGTGTGCTGGTGAGAGCGCGATTGGCTTCCTGAGGTATATGACCCCTGAGGTAGGCTCGACATGCGTCTTGTGAGTCTGTAATGATGATGTGCTCGTGTTTTGGTGATCTTTTCATGTGACCGACGATGTGGTTGAAGGCAAGTGCTATGGCCAACGTCTCCCCTGTGAGCGTAGCCTCGGTTTGGACGCTACACGAGGTGACGATATTACCCTGATCGTCCGACACCACCGACACTTGTCTTTCTTTGTTTCTGATCGCAAGAGCATAGTGGGCAGCGCCGGTATAATAGACGGTGCCCTCCGGCTGGGCGTTGAGAAGTTTCCGAAGGTATCTAACACGTGCATCCCGGCGACCATTATGATGCTCTGGATGCATATTGCTCGGTATGGGCGCTATGGTGAGTGTTACGTTTCGCCTACAGCGCGCGGTATAGCCGGCGCGGATGCAACGGACGCCGGGGCTTCGTTCAAAGCGGCGGACATTTTGGCCCGTTCAGCGCCGCCGATACGCCTCCCCGCCAAGCGCGTCCAGGCGTGTTTCAGTGCCACGTGTCTTCGTGTGTGCGTGTGTGTGTGTGTGCCCACGCTTGTCAAAGCGCAGCAGCCGGGGAGAGGAGCTCCCCAAGTGTGAAGCGAGGAGGTCTGATCGGGGCCGGCTCGGCGATGCGTCACTACACTCGTCTCAACATGTCTCTCAGCCTGTCCGTGCTCAGAGTCACGTGGTCTCATCCCGAGACGTTCCTTCTTGACCTCAACTCCGAGAGTATAAGAGCAGCTGCTCCCGGACGCCGAGGGAGGCTCCGATTTCTTCCGGTGAGTAGCGTGCTCTCCCGTCTCTCACTTCGGTCGACCTGACCGCCCGCTCTTTTGCGATGCTAGAATAAACCAGTTGTTCTGTTACCAGTCGACTCATGTTTTGCCGGGACCTCCGGATGCTTCCAGTTGTGCCCCAGGCCGCCAGGCCAACGCTACCCTTGGGGCTTGCGTCCCATTTGCAATAACGGGCGTCAGCACTGAGGTTCCAACAACTCGTGCCAGCGGTGCGATATCCAACAACTGGCTGGTAGCGGTGAGATCGCGACAACGGAGGCCAGCAGCGAAGATATGCGGTTGACTGTATGCTGAGCAGCACAACGACCATCCGGGAGCAGTGCAACGAGCCCTGTGTGATGACTGGTTGCCTGCAGCGGAACGACTGCGCTGAATTCTTGGCTGCGAGGTTTGGTGAGTGCGGGACTTTCTCCTTCTGAGTTTCGCCAGGCTTTTGTTAGTGTCAGAAACAGAGCTGGTAATTGTGGTTGTCGTTGCTGCCGGGTTAGTTTGCGGCAAGACAATAGGAGGCAGTAGAGAAAGCAGCATTCAGAGCAGCCATGGATTTGAAGTCGTTGCGCAAACCGAAGTTGCTGGAGCTTGCAAGAGAGTTGGGTCTGGATGTCTCAGACAAACTCAGAAAACCAGAACTGCTAAGGGCTATTCTTGAGTTAGAAGCGGAGGATGACGAGCTGTCGGAATGCCTTGAGACCATTGAGGAGAGGGCAAAAAGACAGGAGCGCGAACTTAAAGAACAGAAAGAGAGACAGGAACGCGAACTTAAAGAACAGAAAGAGAAAGATGAGCGTGAACGAAAAGAACAGAAAGAAAAAGAGCGTGAACGTAAAGAACAGATAGAACGAGAGCAACAAGAGAAAGAAAGAGAGCGCGATCGTCAACACGCTTTGGAAATGAAGCGTCTCGAGTTAGAGATGGAACGCGCTCGTAATGGAAGTCAGGCACACGGTGCAGGAGAACGAGTATTGTTCAAAATGACTGACCTGATGCGGCCGTTTAAGCTTGGAGAGGACATTGGTTTGTTCCTGGTTAACTTTGAGCGAACGTGCGAGAAGCAGGGGTTCTCTCGGGAAACGTGGCCACAGCGCTTGCTCACTTTGTTACCCGGCGAGGCGGCCGACGTAGTCGCTCGCTTGAATAGAGAGGAGGCAGAGGATTTCGACAAAGTGAAATCGAGTCTGCTAAAAAAGTACAGGCTGTCAGCGGAGGCGTTCCGTCGGAAGTTTCGGGAAAATGAGAAAGGCAGAAGTGAGTCATATACAGAGTTTGCCTACAGGCTTATGTCAAACATGCAGGAGTGGCTCAAAGAAGAGAAAGCGTTTGGTGACCACGAGAAAGTTCTGCAGTGTTTCGGGCTGGAACAGTTTTATAGCCGGTTACCTGAGAACGTGTGGTACTGGGTGTTGGATAGGCCAGACGTTAGTACGGTGGCTAGAGCCGCTGAGCTAGCCGAGGAGTTTGTGACGCGTCGGGCTCGCGGAGCTAAGGACGGTCAAAAGGGTGAATTTGGCTCCAAGTTTGAGAGGCCGAAGTTCACGCCCATGAGAGCAAAGGGGGACACACGTAGTGCGGATGCGAGTGAAAGCAGTCTGACCGAACGTAAGGAGACGGCGGCAGCCGAAGCCGAACGCAGAAAGCGCTTCGAGACGAGGCAAGCGCGCGTTTGTTATACGTGCCAGAAGCCGGGTCACTTTTCGGCGCAGTGTCCAGAAACAAAAACAAAAGTCGTGTTTTTGTCATTATGCAGCACTGACGAGAACATGAAGCTTCTCGAGCCTTACATGCGAGACCTCCTCGTGAACGGGAAAGAGTGCCGAGTGCTTCGCGATTCCGCAGCTACGATGGATGTAGTTCACCCCTCTTACGTAGAACCCGATATGTTCACGGGCGAGTGCGCATGGATCAAGCAAGCCGTGGAAGCTCATAGCGTGTGTCTGCCCGTAGCAAAAGTGCTTATTGAAGGATCTTTCGGAGCGCTTGAGGCGGAGGCCGCAGTGTCATCTATGCTGCCCCCCCAGTACCCGTACCTATTTTCGAACAGGTCCGATCACCTCCTGCGCGAGAAGGGGCTTTTGTTTGGTGAGGCTAGCGTTCAGGCCTTAACCAGATCGAAGGTTCGGGAGCTCGCTGCAAAGGCGGTAGTTGCGGGGCCGACGTTGTCGAACAATGAAAAAGGGTCAGAGGCGCAGCAAGCTGATATTCAGAGCACGCCCGAACTGAATAAAATTGAGCCTGTAGCGTTAAAGGCACCAGATACTGGAGAGGAAATTCCCGATGCGGGAAAGTTAAAAGAGCTATCTGCAGATTTGCTCATCGCGCCTACGTTAGATGGACTTAATAGGTTGCTAAAAGTCAGCCGGTCGGCTTTGATAGCCGAGCAAAAGAAGGATGGCAGCCTAGAAAACATCCGCTGCATTGTCAAGGAAGGTATCGCCAAGAAAAATGCTCGCTTTGTGGAAAGAGGTGGGGTCCCGTACCGGAAGTATCTAGACCGCAGGGGAGTGGAGTTCGATCAGCTGATCGTGCCTCAATGCTATCGTCAGGATCTGTTGCGCTTGTCGCATGGGGGTTCGTGGTCCGGACACCTAGGAGTTAAGAAAACTAAGGACCGTCTCTTGCAAGAGTACTATTGGCCAGGGTGTTTTCGGGACGCAGACCACTTTGTGAAGACATGTGACACCTGTCAGCGGGTGGGCAAACCAGGGGAGAAATCAAGGGCGCCGTTGAAGTTGGTACCTATCATTACGGAGCCTTTTAGACGGCTCGTTATTGATACAGTGGGACCTCTGCCGGTAACAACCACGGGGTACAGACACATTTTGACTGTGATCTGCCCAGCGACAAAGTTCCCTGAAGCAGTACCGCTTAAGGAACTCAGCTCAGTTGAGATAGTCAATGCACTACTGTCCATATTTTCGCGAGTTGGTTTTCCTGCGGAAATCCAATCAGATCAGGGCACAGTGTTTACTAGCGCTTTGACGACCGCCTTTCTCGAAAGGTGCGGGGTAAAGCTGTTACACAGCTCAGTGCACCACCCCCAGTCGAATTCCGTTGAGAAGCTCCACTCCGTCATGAAGCGCGTGTTGAGAGCATTGTGTTTTGAACATCAAACTGACTGGGAGCTGTGTCTGCCTGGGGTGATGTTTGCATTACGGACCGCGCCGCATGCGGCTACGGGGTTTTCGCCAGCTGAGCTGGTGTACGGTCGCTCGCTGCGATCTCCGCTTCGCATGCTTCGAGAATCGCGGGAAGGCAGGGGCGACGACCCAGTCGTGGTGGAGCACGTGCTTAGGCTCCTCGAACGCTTAAGTAGGGCACAGGAGTTGTCAGGTGAAGCAATGGCAAAGGCCCAGCAGAGGGCCAAGGTTTATTATGATCGGACAGCCAGGGCCCGTCGTTTTGAGGTGGTCGATGAGGTCATGATATTGCGCACGTCGCTAAAGAACAAACTCGACGTGCAGTGGGAGGGCCCAGCACGGATTGTTCAAAAACTGTCGGACGTTAACTACGTGGTGAGTCTGCCAGGAAAGCGGAAAGCACAGCAAGTTTACCACTGTAATCTGCTCAAACCCTATAAACAACGGGAAGCAGTGGTGTGCATGATGGTAAACGTTCCCGAAGAGCTTCCGGTCGAGCTTCCGGGGCTAGGCTCAGTGACGAACAGGAAAGACACCGATCAAGTCATTAGTGACTTAATCAGTAAAGCATCGCTGTCGCCTGAGCAGAAAACCGAACTACACCAGCTCTTACAAGAGTTTCAAGGTCTGTTCTCTGAGAGGCCTGGTAGGACTTCTGTCCTTACTCATGACATAGAACTTACCTCCCCAGAGCCAGTACGATCCAAGGCGTACCGGGTGTCACCCCGCCAGAGCGATATTATGGAGGCTGAGGTAAAGAAAATGCTACAGCTCGGTGTTATTGAGGCGGGTGAGAGTGATTATACCTCCCCTTTGATTTTAGTTGAGGTACCGGGCAAGGAACCTCGTCCTTGCGTCGACTACCGCAGGCTTAATTCCATCACTAAGGATCAAATTTATCCGACCCCTAACATCGAGGAGCGCCTTGAGAGAGTGAGTAGCGCTCAGTTTATTTCCACCCTAGATCTTATCAGGGGTTATTGGCAGGTTCCACTTACAGAAGAGGCTAGTAGGTATGCGGCGTTCATTTCACCAATGGGGACATTCCGTCCTAAAGTTTTGAGTTTTGGTTTGAAGAACGCGCCATACTGCTTTTCAAGCCTCATGGATAAAGTGTTGCGGGGACAGCAAGAATTCGCTTTACCGTATCTAGACGACGTAGCGATATTCTCCGCATTCTGGCCTGAGCATATGGCCCACTTGCGGGCAGTGCTAACCCGCCTGCGCGATGCGGGCTTGACAGTCAAGGCTCCCAAGTGCCAGTTAGCACAGGCCGAGGTTGTCTACCTCGGTCACGTGATTGGTCGGGGTCGTCGCCGCCCCTCTGAAATAAAGGTGGCCGCTGTGCGAGACTTCCCGCAACTGCGCACGAAGACCGATATTCGGTCGTTCTTAGGTGTCGCCGGCTACTATCAGAGGTACATCCCCAGGTACTCTGATATCGCGGCTCCCCTGACGGATGCTCTAAGAAAGACAGAGCCGCAAACAGTCGTCTGGGACGAGACAAAGGAAAGAGCTTTTGGCGCCCTAAACAGCGCCCTAACAAGCCAGCCTGTGCTACGATCGCCCGACTACACAAAAGGGTTCGTTGTTCAGTGCGATGCTAGTGAGCGAGGCATGGGCGTTGTACTGTGCCAACGGGAAAATGGAGAAGTAGAACACCCCGTCCTGTATGCTAGCCGTAAGCTGACCAGTCGTGAGCAGGCGTACAGCGCCACCGAGAAAGAGTGTGCGTGTATCGTGTGGGCCGTTCAGAAATTGTCATGCTACCTAGCCGGCTCGAGGTTTATCATTGAGACGGATCACTGCCCTCTCCAATGGCTGCAGACCATCTCTCCCAAAATTGGCCGCCTCCTGCGCTGGAGCCTCGCTTTGCAACAATATTCCTTTGAGGTGCGTTACAAAAAGGGGAGTCTCAACGGTAACGCCGATGGCTTAAGTCGAAGCCCCTAACGTGGGAATCAGCCTCAAAATTGTTTGTTACCGATGTTGTTCTTCCTGAGGCAGGATTTTTAACATATTGCTTTTGTGTAGTGTTTCAAAGTGATGATGTGCTTTCTAGTGCAATTTTCCGATTTGTGGACGCGTTCTGAGTGCTGCTAAACTACTGTAAGGAACTAGGCAGTAGTATATAAGGGGAAAGAGCCTGGCAGGACTTAGTGAGGGTTGTGCCGTGCTTGCTGACTGAGCGGTTGACTTTCGGCGTAGTTCTAACGCTTGCCGGGAACGAGAACAAAAATGGCAACTCTCCGGAAGTCACTTTGCAGTGTCCTGTGTGCACCTGAACGTGAGAACGAGGCCTTCTCTGTGCGCTGCGCTCATGAAACGCCAAAGCACGCCCGACTTCGGTAATGAGCATCATCGAGCGACATCCCTCCGGACAGCGGATGCAGTCCCCTGACCATCGGGATCTCCTTCCCCCGGCGGGGCGGTCTGTTACGTTTCGCCTACAACGCGCGGTATAGCCGGCGCGGATGCAACGGACGCCGGGGCTTCGTTCAAAGCGGCGGACATTTTGGCCCGTTCAGCGCCGCCGATACGCCTCCCCGCGAAGCGCGTCCAGGCGTGTTTCAGTGCCACGTGTCTTCGTGTGTGCGTGTGTGTGTGTGTGCCCACGCTTGTCAAAGCGCGGCAGCCGGGGAGAGGAGCTCCCCAAGTGTGAAGCGAGGAGGTCTGATCGGCGCCGGCTCGGCGATGCGTCACTACACTCGTCTCAACATGTCTCTCAGCCTGTCCGTGCTCAGAGTCACGTGGTCTCATCCCGAGACGTTCCTTCTTGCCCTCAACTCCGAGAGTATAAGAGCAGCTGCTCCCGGACGCCGAGGGAGGCTCCGATTTCTTCCGTTGAGTAGCGTGCTCTCCCGTCTCTCACTTCGGTCGACCTGACCGCCCGCTCTTTTGCGATGCTAGAATAAACCAGTTGTTCTGTTACCAGTCGACTCATGTTTTGCCGGGACCTCCGGATGCTTCCAGTTGTGCCCCAGGCCGCCAGGCCAACGCTACCCTTGGGGCTTGCGTCCCATTTGCAATAACGGGCGTCAGCACTGAGATTCTTACATGAGTAAGGTTGGGATGTTTGATGGGATTGGGACATGCTCTCGCGTAGAGGGTGAATGCTGTGGGTAGCCCGGCCGTGAGAGCAAATGCCTGCCTGTACGGGTCAGTCTCAATCGCTCGAGTTGTGCCATTCTGTGTGCTTCGATGAGTCCTTCGATGGTATTGTGTACCCCAAGAGCAAGTAGTCGTTCCGTGGAAGCATATACAGGAATTCCGAGTGCTTGCTTAACGACTCCTCTAATAATTGTGTTTATACGTTTGGTCTGAGAGAGCGTCAGATTGTGGTATGGGAGGTGATAGGTTAGCCGGTTGATAATGCATGCCTTGACCAACCGCAGCATATCGGCTTCCTTGAGTCCTGAGCGGCGGTTACTAACACGCCTCATCATACCGATGATTTGCTCGCACTGTGGACCAAGGAGATCTACCGTGAATTGAGCTTTGGCATTGGATTGTAGGTGATAACCAAGGATTCGGACCCTTTGTTCAGTGGGAATTGGTACGCCTTGTATTTTCACTTCAATCACTGGAATCGGCGTTTCATAGCTGCTTCGGGGTCGGATTACTAATAGTTCAGATTTATTTGGCGCAGATTCGAGGTCTCCAGTCGCGAGCTACGCCTGCACTATATCCACCGCCGTCTGTAGGCCGTCCTGAATGCCTCCATGCGAGCCGGTGCACGTCCAGAGAGTCAAATCGTCAGCATATAGCCCCTCAACCTTCTCCAGTAACTGGGGTAGTCTCGCCATAGCTATGCTGAATAGCGTCGGCGAGAGCACCGACCCCTGAGGTGACCCCGCTCCGGTAACTTTAATGTCTGTTGACCGATATGGGCCCATTCCCACTGTGGCTACACGGTCCTTGCTTGAGAAAGGCTCGCACGTAATTGTACATATGGAAGCCACAGTGGGTGTGGGCCAGGTTCTCAAGAATGAGACCATGGGAAACGTTATCGAAACCTCCTTTGACATCAAGCGCCAAAAGAGCTCTCGTCTGAGCCCTGATGTGGGGGTCAACGAGATCCTCTTTTATCTGAAGAAGAACATCGTGAGCGGACAAACGGGGGCGAAATCCAAACTGTGTGTGGGAGAAGAAATTTTGCATCTCCAAGAAAGGTTGAAGCCGTTTTAGGATTACATACTGAAGCAGCTTTCCGATGCACGATGTGAGGGAAATCGGCCGTGAATTTTGGATCAACAGGGGTTTTCCGGGCTTGAGCATGAAAGTGATCTCGGCACGTCGCCATTCTAGAGGAAGACTGCTGGCGTGCCAGTGCTGATTGTACATAGCACAGAGCGTTTCCAGGTCCTCATCCGGGAGATTTCGCAGTAGAGTATAACGTATCCCGTCCTCTCCGGGTGCCGTGTTCCTATGAATGTCTGCGAGTGCGGCTTTGATTTCATGGACAGTTATGTCAGTGCCTAGCGGGCCGCTTTCTTCGCTATACGGATAGTCCGGATAGCTTGGCTTAGAGCCACGGGAGAGATACCTTTGTTCAAGGTCCTTCAGGAGCTGGTCTCCGTCTCCTCCGTACTGGTGGAGGAAAATTTTAAGCTGCCGGTTGTTATGGGATTTCGTGTTTCTCGGATTTATTAGCGACCGAAGGATTGCCCACGTTCTTGCGGTGCCCAGCGTACCACTTAGCTTACCACAAAACGTTTGCCAGTTAGCACTGGTTAGCTGGTCGGCTTATTCCTGGGCTGCTCTCGTAATTTCGCATATTCTGTAGCGCAATTTTCCATTGAACTTTTGCCGCTTCCATCGCCTCCTGAGACCACGGCGCGCGTCCCACAGATGTAGGAGATGTGGGTCAACTTCGGGGGTCTCTGTCGTCGTGGTTATGCGGCTAGTCGTTTTGTTTAGATCATTGCGTAAATCACTGAGCCAACTGGAATAATTTTTGGGGCTTTCATCTCCTGTGGCTCGATTCCTCACGGATTTCGCGAAGTTTGGTCCAATTTGTAATGAAAATTTTCTTTTCAGGGCGTTTGTAACTTGTGTGATTGATGCGGATGATGAGAATGTGGAGATCGCTACCCAGCGTCTCGCCAGTGTTCAGCCACTCGCCCTGGACCCCCTTCGTGAAAGTGAGATCCGGGCAAGTTTCTCTCTCGACACTATTTCCCTGGCGACTAGGCTGGGTATGATCTGTTATGAGGGTGAATCGGTGATTATGTGTGAGGTCCCAAACCCGGGTGCCCTTTGGTGTGTTACTGCGATAGCCCCAGGCCACGTGTGCGGCATTGAAGTCACCACACACCACGGACACCGGGCCCAACTTGATGAGTTCCAAGAGTAGATACTAAAAATTGTCCCACCGAGCCCGAGGTGCACTGTACGCATTTAAGATATACAGGCTATTTTATTTCGTGTCCGCGGGGACAACCTCAATGATTGCGCAAACAGGCCTGGAGTGCGGCCTGATCCCGGTGACCAGAACCGGTAACGCACTCTCTCACCAGAGCAGGATTGGCCACCCTGGTGCAGTACTTGGCCACAACCTCCTATATGAATACAACAATCGAACCCCGGCCCTCAGTCCCCAGCAGCCGCGAAGCAACTGACCACGGCGGCGGTCAGATCTGTGACGCTGCAGAGGGTGCTAAGAATACCTGGCTCCGGACAGGCCGCCATTGGAATCTGAACCTGGCAACGTTTAACGTTAGAACGCTATCTAGTGAGGCGAGTCTAACAGTGTTATTGGAGGAATTAGAGGGTAGTAAATGGGATATAATAGGGCTCAGTGAGGTTAGGAGGACAAAAGAAGCATATACAGTGCTAAAAAGCGGGCATGTACTGTGTTACCGGGGCTTAGCGGAGAGACGAGAACTAGGAGTCGGATTCCTGATTAATAAGGAAATAGCTGGTAACATACAGGAATTCTATAGCATTAACGAGAGGGTGGCATGTCTTGTTGTGAAACTTAATAAGAGGTACAAAATGAAGGTTGTACAGGTCTACGCTCCTACATCTAGTCATGATGACCAGGAAGTCGAAAGCTTTTATGAAGACGTAGAATCGGCGATGGGTAAAGTCAAAACAAAGTACACTATACTGATGGGCGACTTCAATGCCAGGGTAGGCAAGAAGCAGGCTGGAGACAAGTCAGTGGGGGAATATGGCATAGGCTCTAGGAATAGCAGAAGAGAATTATTAGTAGAGTTTGCAGAACAGAATAATATGCGTATAATGAATACCTTTTTCCGCAAGCGGGTTAGCCGAAAGTGGACGTGGAGGAGCCCGAATGGTGAGACTAGAAATGAAATCGACTTCATACTCTGCGCGAACCCTGGCATCATTCAAGATGTAGACGTGCTCGGCAAGGTACGCTGCAGTGACCACAGGATGGTAAGAACTCGAATTAGCCTAGACTTGAGGAGGGAACGAAAGAAACTGGTACACAAGAAGCCAATCAATGAGTTAGCGGTAAGAGGGAAACTAGAGGAATTCCGGATCAAACTACAGAACAGGTATTCGGCTTTAACTCAGGAAGAGGACCTTAGTGTTGAAGCAATGAACGACAATCTCATGGGCATCATTAAGGAGTGCGCAATAGAAGTCGGTGGTAACGCCGTTAGACAGGAAAGCAGAAAGCTATCGCAGGAGACGAAAGATCTGATCAAGAAACGCCAATGTATGAAAACCTCTAATCCTACAGCTAGAATAGAACTGGCAGAACTTTCTAAGTTAATCAACAAGCGTAAGACAGCGGACATCAGGAACTATAATATGGATAGAATTGAACAGGCTCTCAGGAACGGAGGAAGCCTAAAAACAGTGAAGAAGAAACTAGGAATAGGCAAGAATCAGATGTGTGCGTTAAGAGACAAAGCCGGCAATATCGTTACTAATATGGACGAGATAGTTCAAGTGGCTGAGGAGTTCTATAGAGATTTATACAGTACCAGTGGCACCCACGACGATAGTGGAAGAGAGAATAGCCTAGAGGAATTCGAAATCCCACAGGTAACGCCAGAAGAAGTAAAGAAAGCCTTAGGAGCTATGCAAAGGGGGAAGGCAGCTGGGGAGGATCAGGTAACAGCAGATTTGTTGAAGGATGGTGGTCAGATTGTTCTAGAGAAACTGGCCACCCTGTATACGCAATGCCTCATAACCTCGAGCGTACCGGAATCTTGGAAGAACGCTAACATAATCCTAATCCATAAGAAAGGGGACGCCAAAGACTTGAAAAATTATAGACCGATCAGCTTACTGTCCGTTGCCTACAAAGTATTTACTAAGGTAATCGCAAATAGAATCAGGAACACCTTAGACTTCTGTCAACCAAAGGACCAGGCAGGATTCCGTAAAGGCTACTCAACAATAGACCATATTCACACTATCAATCAAGTGATAGAGAAATGTGCAGAATATAACCAACCCTTATATATAGCTTTCATTGATTACGAGAAAGCTTTTGATTCAGTCGAAACCTCAGCAGTCATGGAGGCATTACGGAATCAGGGTGTAGATGAGCCATATGTAAAAATACTGGAAGATATCTATAGCGGCTCCACAGCCACCGTAGTCCTCCACAAAGAAAGCAACAAAATCCCTATAAAGAAAGGCGTCAGACAGGGAGATACGATATCTCCAATGCTATTCACAGCATGTTTACAGGAGGTATTCAGAGGCCTGGAGTGGGAAGAATTGGGGATAAAAGTTGATGGAGAATACCTTAGCAACTTGCGATTCGCTGATGATATTGCCTTGCTCAGTAACTCAGGAGACCAATCGCAATGCATGCTCACTGACCTGGAGAGGCAAAGCAGAAGGGTGGGTCTGAAAATTAATCTGCAGAAAACTAAAGTACTGTTTAACAGTCTCGGAAGAGAACAGCAGTTTACGATAGGTAGCGAAACACTGGAAGTGGTAAGGGAATACATCTACTTAGGGCAGGTAGTGACCACGGATCCGGATCATGAGACTGAAATAACCAGAAGAATAAGAATGGGTTGGGGTGCGTTTGGCAGGCATTCTCAAATCATGAACAGTAGGTTGCCACTATCCCTCAAAAGGAAAGTGTACAACAGCTGTGTGTTACCAGTACTCACATATGGGGCAGAAACCTGGAGGCTTACGAAAAGGGTTCTGCTGAAATTGAGAACGACGCAACGAGCTATGGAAAGAAGAATGATGGGTGTAACGTTAAGGGATAAGAAAAGAGCAGATTGGGTGAGGCAACAAACGCGGGTAAACGACATCTTAGTTGAAATCAAGAAAAAGAAATGGGCATGGGCCGGACATGTAATGAGGAGGGAAGATAACCGATGGTCACTAAGAGCTACGGACTGGATTCCAAGAGAAGGGAAGCGTAGCAGGGGGCGGTAGAAAGTTAGGTGGGCAGATGACATTAAGACGTTTGCAGGGACAACATGGCCACAATTAGTACATGACCGGGGTAGTTGGAGAAGTATGGGAGAGGCCTTTGCCCTGCAGTGGGCGTAACTAGGCTGATGATGATCTGTCGTGAGAGTAGTATGGGTATAGGTGAGCTTCCTGGACACAAGCGCGCACACTTTCGCCTCGTCCGAGCCCCTAACGGCCTCGTAGCCACTGATAGTTACAATGGTGGCGCCCGGCTCTTGGAGAAGTATGATGTCCAGTGGTTCTGACGATGCGGCAACGTACTGTTGCAGCGAGCCCCGTTTAGATCGGTACCCCCTGCAATTCCATTGCCACATCGTCAGTCCCGCCGTTCTATTTTGCATTTGCATTGCAGGAGCCATCATTCTGTAGCTGGGCTGGGCGAACGGACGGGTGAGCGCGCTCGCTTGTCACTAGTGACGGCGCTGAGGTTGGTGTAGCGCGTGCGACTAGTGAGGATGAGGAGGATGATGATTTAGGGGGAAGGGGTTGTGCCGTGAGCTCTCTCACGCTCTGCTTGAGTTCGTTAGTAATTTCATGTAGCATTGGTTCAGCACGGTGGTTTTGACGGCTACAAAGGCGGCTCCGATCATTTCCTTGACCTCCGTGAAAATGCTTTCTCGCATCTCCTGTATAGCTCGGTGCAATTTTCGTCGAAGCTCCTGCTGGAGGTCGTGGCACAATGCAGTTGTGGACTGGGGAGGGATCTTTGCGCGAGGCGCCTGGGACTGGGAATGGGTTTGTGGTAGGGACTGAGGTTCGGATGAGTGTGAGGGAGATTTGCGCAGTGAAGGTGGTGGGCCCTCCGCCCAAGTTTTCCTTTTAGATCCGGCTGGCCCTTCGGGCGCTGCTAATAGTAGCTGTTGCGGTAGTGGTGGCGGCTTCTCCTTGGCCGGTGGTGGTGACGACTGTGGTGAAGAGGATGATGATGAAGATGATGACGGTACCCGCTCGCGGTTCTTAGAACACTGGCAGGGGCCTCGGCTCCGAGATCGTGACAGCGATCGGGAACGGGACCGCGATCGCCTTCGTCGCTCTGTAGATTGGGCCAGAGGACGATGCTGTTGCCGTTTTTGTTTCTCGAGTTCCTGGCGCACTCGTTGATTGCTGGGTGGCTTTCGTGCCCGGCCCGGACAGCTGGGATCGGTTGTAGGATGATCCCCTTTGCACGTCAGGCACCGGGGCTGGCACTGGTGAGGTTCGGTGGTGGATGGGTTTTCAGTCCCACATGCGGTGCAGCGCTTGATGCTTGGCGTGGGGCAGACGTCCGCACGGTGGCCCACTGTGAGGCATATGCTGCACACCTGGGCCCTCGGAGTGTGTATGTAGCATGGTAATGTAGCGCGGTACCTTGAAGCCAGCAAATGTTATGATGGCCGTGGTTGTTTGCCCCATCATGCGAGCAATCATGCGAGCATGCAGGATTTCCACCCCAGGTGCCAACAGGTGGTCTAAAAGTTCGGTTGATGTAGTCCCTGTGTCGGGACCCGTGATGACTCCTTTGCAGGAATTATCGGGGGAGGTGATGTGTGTTGAGATGGGGTAGCGATGCGGGCCAAGTGCAAGCGATGTCATCTTGTTAAGGCTGGTCACTATTCTTTCGCTTGGCGTGCTGATGAGGGCAATATTTTGGGCACGTTGAACAAGTAGGTGAAGTTCGCCGACCTCTTGTTCCTTGAGGCGCGCCTCGATGCCGACGGCGCGAGTCAGAGAGTGGCGAGGCCACTCACCGAATGTGAGACCGTTTCTCGGGCGCAAGATGACTTTAAAATCGTCAATAGGTAGAGGTGGGGGCCTCTGGAGCCGTCGTGGTACAGTTTGGTTCGAATTCTGCGTCTCTTGGCGGCGGGCTGCTGGGTCAGACTTAGCGTCGGCGCGGCGTCTCCGCCGGCCGCCGGTCTTCTGGATATCCTTGTGTTGCTGGATCGTCGCCGTTTGTAGCTTCCACATCCATGATCATGGTCAACGGGTTTTCGCGGTGTTGGACAAGGTCGGCAGTCCCTGGACGCCGATCCTGACGACGCTGAGGCTTAGCTCGAGCACTACGGCTCAGAGACGCCGCGAGCGTCCCTGCTGCATCGGTGGTGATCTTGACGTCGCCGTAGAAGGTCGCAAGAAGCGTCCGTTGTCGTGCTCGGAATAGGGCGAGGAAGAGCGCGTGAGACGCTGTAGCGTCTGGTGCTGGCGCAGGAGCTCCAAACCTCACGTCCGCACACGATGGTAGCCCCGAGTGGACTCCGCGTTTTACGTGGAGATGGATGCGGAGCCAGAGACGCCATACGCCGGATGAGACGGTCACTGAGGAGCCAGCCGTACCTTCCAAGCGGCACCGAAGCGATGCTCACCACAGGGAGGTACTTGCGTGTCTTTGACGTTATCCGGGAGAGTTGGAAACGAGCCTCTACTTCGATGAACTGCGCCGCGGGTTCCGATCCCGAAAAAGGTATGAGAAAAAAAGTGAGCTTGCTTGGAAGCGAATAAATGAGTTCTTAAACCGCAAGGTCAATGACAGAAATAATCTGAAAGAACTTTGCATTGATAGTAGGATAATTTCCAACGAGGATCTCGCAAATTCTTTTAAAGAGTATTTTTTTGCCTATAACAAGTAAGAAGAATGACCCAAATAGTTTACAGTACATGGGCGACAGGCAGAAAGAAAGTGCCTTTCTTGCCCTACAACCAGCGATAATATAGTTAGAATTTTTGAATCTCTAAATAACAGTGGCTGCTCTGACGCCGATGGATTACAAGTAATACCTATCAAGTACGTCTTAGACATAGTCGCCCCTGTTTTGCAACACATTTTTCACGTCTTCACGAATGGCGTATTTCACAAAGAATTGCAGATCGCGAAAGTAAATGTGTTGTATAAGGGTGGAGACAGGAATATTTTCTGCAACTACGGGCGTATATCAGTACGCCCAGCCTTCTCTAAAGGCCTAGAAAAATTGATTCATGTCGGAATGATTTCTTTTCTTATTAAACAGAGCATAATAACACCGTGTCAGTACGGCTTTATGAAAGGTCTTTCAACCGAACTTCCTCTCTTAGTGCAAAAATAAATAATACTGGACGCATTTGAGCAATAAATGTGTGCGTTAGGCGTTTTTATTGATTATTCCAAGGCTTTTGACCCAATAAATCGCCTGAATTTACAACAACAAAAGAATGGTTATTGTTTCCGCGGCGTGTTTCTGGATTTAATGAAACCTTAACTTCAGTACCGTAAGCAGAAAGTAATCATTAAATACCATACCTTAAGTTTAAGGTCTATGACGTCAGAAGTGCAACGAGGAAGCTTCCTTAGGCGATTGTTATTCTGTATATACATTAATGATATCGGTAATATTTACAGGTCTGCTTCATTTATTGTCTATGCTGACGATACGTCCATGCTAATCACTGCGCGAGATTGTAACGATGCTGTTATGAAAGCAAATATCGCACTTATGAAGCTGTTAACTTGGTCTGCTGCAGATTAACTTATCGTGAATGTAACTGAAACAAAAGCTGTCCTTTTCCGACCAAAAAAACCGCAAAATCGATCTGCAATATCAATTGCAAATTGGAAACTTCGTCATAGAAATAGTACGTGCTGTTAAATGTTTGGGAGTATTCTTTGAACAGCACATGTCTTGAGATCTGCAAGTAGATACAATAGGTGGTAACATATCGCGACTGTAAGGACTGCTTTATAAACTAACACATTGCCTCCATAGAAGCATAAAACTGCTCATTTACAACTCCCTCTTTATGTCTGTAGACAGCTATTGTTATGTAGTCTTGGGTACGACCACTTTATCAAACATTAATCAATTACACATAATACAAAAGAAGGCTGTTAGAGCGACAATGAATGTTCCATATTTGACTCATTTTGAACCACTGTTCGGGAAACTGAAATCATTGCCACTGCGGAATTTTTATCAACATGCTCTAAGAAAGCGCTGTCAAACCGACATTAGAAAAAGAAAATTTCTTGAGAGGTTACCATGTCTCAAACCAGGCTGAAATATTCGAGACACTCACTTTCATGAGATTTGGTACAATCCACGCAATTGCACAAATTATGGCGATCAGATGCTACGTTTCCAACTCCTGAACTTGCTTAATAACTGATTATGCATGTATATTTGTCCTCCTGCCTTTCATATGGGTTTGCTATTTCTACGCATGTTACTTTTATGTATTTGTTCGCTGTTTATTTAGATATGCCTTCTTGTAGTAATGATACTTCATTTTCTTCTGCGATTCTAAGTGTGTATCTTTATTATCTCTTGTGTTCTTCGATTTTACACTCTTGCATGCAATCTTTATTTGTACTTCTGTCAAGTAGACGGTCAGTGGACGCAGTCAAACCCTATCTTGAGGCTTTTTGTCCGATGTCTGCAGCATCACTGTCTGTAGACGTTGTTGTTGTAATAAACTGAACTTGAACTTAAATTCTGCCGGGCAGATGACTTCCGAGACCACCGCGGCGTTCGTTGTTTGTGTTCCACACGGTTTCACTTCCATTTTGCGTGGCGCGTTATTACCAGGCACATGTCCTGCGTTGATCCGGCTGTCCGTGGTCACCAACTTGTATAGCACATAAAAGAGACAACGAAAAGTTATTCCAGCACCGGAACTAAAATTCAGGTAATCTTTTATTTCTTCGGTTCCCACCCAACTAATCTCCCGCACCGCTCGTGGCATCGCTTCAACTCGTCTTTTTTTTAGGGCGATCGCGTCGATGTCGCTGGCGCTACAGACAGGTAAAGGCATCTAATAATATGTCACATGTGTTTTTTTAGGCCGACCGCCAAAGCTACTTTCTTGACCATGAACACGAAGCTTTTCGCAAAGAATGATAAACTTACAGTTGCTTTCAAGCGATTGGCTGAACCTTAAAAGCATAAAATATTTATCGGCTATACTATCGCAACAGGCCTACCATTACATATTTAATTTGTGGCTTCTGGGTTTTCCCACGTTCCAAGAAAAAAAATCGCACTTTGCAATTTTCCTGGCATTTGTCGGTAATAAAAGCACGCAATGCTGTGAAACATTTGAAATATTGGTAATTTTAGCAGTCATATTACTTCATTGCCTTGCCATAGACAGTTTTAACGACTGGGTTGCACAAAATGCCCCTGAAAGAAATATTGCTGTATGCTTTCTGGCTAAGCTGGACAAGAACAATAAATTTGTGTCAAAATGCCAGAAAATTATTGACAAGAAAAATAAATCGGGAGAATAAGCTTTGAACTTGTGCAAACACGTGGACATTTTTTTAAACTATATCCGTAACGGCCGAAAAAATGCTAGTTGATTTGGCGATAAAAGACCGCTATGTGCGGTTCCCGGAGTTGTCGGTAATTTTAGGATACGCGTGCATATTCTGCTGTTAAGTGTCACGGCCACATCGTCGTGCACGGCACCGGATATATCTGTCCGCTTACGCCCAGACTTACCAGTACTGCTTTGTTTAATGTTCAAGCATACGTTTGCTTTGCACCTTACGGATAACGTTTTAATTCAAGGTGCGCAGACATCGACAACATTACAGGAGTAACGAACGGCAGTATTGCAGTACAGCAGTTCGTTAAGGAGGTTAGGGAATCAAAACCATTTCGCTTACTTGACGACATGTATTCACCGCACTGCTGTACGATCAATAGCCATACTTCGCATGCCAATGCGCGGGTAATTTGAGGTGACTGAAACTGGAACACGACCGTCACGTCAGCAGTTTCGCCGTTTCAACGTCTTATCACGACTTTCCCTCGATTTAAAAAGTTTACACTATTTCCCTAAATAACGCATCCAATCACTAGATCTAAGCATATTTCTCTAGAATTGACAGCGCTGCTCCACACAAACTACACGTGAAGCCAGGATGCTACACGTGAAGCCAGCAAATATACTATTAAAACCGAACCTACCAAAGAGCATGTGTACGCGCAGCCGAAATCGACGCACTGGTACGTTGCCCTCAGTCGCAGCATTTGTAGAGCGTTTCGCTCCTCCTGCCAGCAGTAGCGGATGCACCTGCGATGTCAGCAGACGCGCGCAAAAAAAAGGAGAAACCGGAAACTTTCAGAACCCACGGCGCGTGGCTCCAAAATCTGCAACGAGTTGGGGAAAAGGCTAGGTGAGGAGCATACTGCTGTTTATGAGAGAGGCCCACGCAAACGCTGCAGTCGATGTGACAAGGCACAGCCGTTTATGACGCTTCGGCACAGCAAGGGCTGAAGAGGACTTGAGCGCACAATGCCGGACCTAAGAGGAAAAGTGGCCCTCATAACTGGTAGGTTCCGATAATGACTTGTACTTCACAAGTTCCTTATATTTATAGGCACATTAGCGTACAGCCTGATATTACGGGTAATACATATAGCAGGACTTATACAAGGCAACACGACACAATGCTCACATAGATCACGTAAGATATTCAGTAATCGTTTTGTGCATTTATTTATACTACCTTTAGTGGGGATAGTACAAGAGAGGTAACGAGATGGATAATCGTAATTTCGTCATTGGTAAGGAGCATGCATTCTGGTGTGACTTTCAGGTAGTAAATTTTTAGCAGTAAGCTTATATAACCAGCTGAATTATTAAGGAGCCCGGTTTAACCAGGAATAGGATTAGGGCACATGCACTCGGCAAGAAAAATGAAGAAATAGTTCGGGCTACTGAAATATTTCCTTTTTTTTTGCGGCGGCAAAGCAAGCCTTGCACAAGATGTACAGGGTGTTTTTGTTTTTAGCTGCACCAAATTTTCAAAATTCATCATTATCACCAGCCTGGTTACGCCCACTGCAGGGCAAAGGCCTCTCCCATACTTCTCCAACTACCCCGGTCATGTACTAATTATGGCCATGTTGTCTCTGCAAACTTCTTAATCTCATCCGCCCACCTAAATTTCTGCCGCCCCCTGCTACGCTTCCTTTCCCTTGGAATCCAGTCCGTAACCCTTAATGACCAACCGTTATCTTCCCTCCTCAATACATGTCCTGCCTATGCCCATTTCTTTTTCTTGATTTAAAATGAGATGTCATTAACTCGCGTTTGTTCCCTCACCCAATCTGCTCTTTTCTTATCCCTTAACGTTATACCCATCATTCTTCTTTCATAGCTCGTTGCGTCATCCTCAATTTAAGTAGAACCCTTTTCGTAAGCCTCCAGGTTTCTGCCCCGTACGTGAGTGCTGGTAAGACACAGCTGTTATAGATTTTTCTTTTGAGCGATAGTGACAACCTGCTGTTCATGATCTGACAATGCCTGTCAAACGCACCCCAGCCCATTCTTATTCTTCTGATTATTTCAGTCTCATCATCTGGGTCCGCGGTCACTACCTTTCCTAAGTAGATCTATTCCCTTACCACTTCCAGTGCCTCGCTACCTATCGTGAACTGCTGTTCTCTTGTGAGACTGCTAAACATTACTTTAGTTTTCTGCAGATTAATTTTCAGACCCACCCTTCTGCTTTGCCTCTCCATGTCAGTGAGCGTGCATTGGAATTGGTCTACTGAGTTACTAAGCAAGGCAATATCATCAGCGAATCGCATGTTGCTAAGGTGTTCTCCATCAACTTTTATCCCCAATTCTTCCCACTCCAGGTCTCTGAATACCTCCTGTAAACAGGCTGTGAATAGCATTGGAGAGATCGTATCTCCCTGTCTGACGCCTTTCTTTATTGGGATTTTGTTGCTTTCTTTGCAGAGGACTACGGTGGCTGTGGAGCCGCTATAGATATCTTCCAGTATTTTTACATATGGCTCATCTACACCCTGATTCCGTAATGCCTTCATGACTGCTGAGGTTTCGACTGAATCAAACGCTTTTTCGTAATCAATGAAGGCTATATATAAGGGTTGGTTATATTCCGCACATTTCTCTATCACTTGATTGATAGTGTGAATATGGTCTATTGTTGAGTAGCCTTTACGGAATGCTGCCTGGTCCTTTGGTTGACAGAACCCTGAGATGTTCCTGACTCTATTTGCGATTACCTTTGTAAATACTTTGTAGGCAACGGACAGTAAGCTGAGCGGTCCATAAGTTTTCAAGTCCTTGGCGTCCCCTTTCTTATGGATTAGGTTTATGTTAGCGTTCTTCGAAGATTCCGGTACGCTCGAAGTCATGAGGCATTGCGTATACAGGGTGGCCAGTTTTTCTAGAACAATCTGCCCACCATCCTTCAACAAATCTGCTATTACCTGATCCTCCCCAGCTGCCTTTCCCCTTTGCATAGGTCCAAAGGCTTTCTTTGCTTCTTCCGGCGTTACTTGTGGGATTTCAAATTACTCTAGACTATTCTCGCTTCTATTATCGTCGTGGGTGCGACTGGTACTGTATAAACCTCCACAGAACTCTTCAGGCATTTGAACTATCTCATCCATATTAGTAATGATATTGCCATATTTGTCTCTTAACGCATACATCTGATTCTTGCCTATTCCTTGTTTCTTCTTCACTACTTTTAGGCTTCCTCCGTTTCTGAGAGCATGTTAAATTCTATCCATATTATACTTCCTTATGTCAGCTGTCTTACGCTTTTTGATTAACTTGGAAAATTCTACTACTTCTATTTTAGCTGTAGGGATAGAGGCTTTCATACATTGACGCGTCTTGATCAGATCTTTCGTCTCATGTGGTAGCTTACTGGCATCCTGTCTAACGGAGTTACCACCAACTTCTATTGCACACTCCTTAATTGTCCCCCTAAGATTGTCGTTCCTATCTTCAACACTAAGGTCATCTTCCTGAGTTAAAACGGAATACCTGTTCTAAAGCTTGATCTGGCATTCCTCTATTTTCCCTCTTACCGCTAACTCATTGATCGGCTTTTTATGTACCAGTTTGTCCCGTTCCCTCCTGAAGTCTAGGCTAATTCCAGTTCTTACCATCCTATGGTCACTGCAGCGCACCTTCCTGAGCACGTCCACATGTTGTATGATGCCAGGGTTAGCGCAGAGCATGAAGTCTATTTCATTTCTAGTCTCGCCGTTCGGGCTCCTCCACGTCCACTTTCGGCTATCCCGCTTGCGGAAGAAGGTATTCATTATCCGTATATTATTCTGTTCTGCAAACTCTACTAATAACTCTCCCCTGCTATTCCTAGAGCCTATGCCATATTCGCCCACTGACTTGTCTCCAGCCTGATTCTTGCCTACCCTGGCATTGAAGTCGCCCATTAGTATAGTGTATTTTGTTTTGACTTTACCCATTGCCGATTCCACGTCTTCATAGAACTTTCGACTTCCTGGTCATCATGACTGGATGTTGGTTGCGTAGGCCTGTAGGACCTTGAATTTGTGCCTCTTATTAAGTTTCACAACAAGACCTGCTACCCTCTCGTTAATGCTATAGAATTCCTGTACGTTACCAGCTATATCCTTATTAATCAGGAATCCGACTCCTAGTTCTCGTCTCTCCGCTAAGCCCCGGTAGCACAGGACGTGCCCGCTTTTTAGCACTGTATATGCTTCTTTTGTCCTCCTAACTTCACTGAGCCCTATTCTATCCTATTTACTGCCCTCTAATTCCTCCAGTAGCACTGCTAAACTCGCCTCACTAGATAACGTTCTAGCGTTAAACGTTATTAGGTTCAGATTCCAATGGCGCCCTGTCCAAAATTTTAAAAATTTTGGACAGGCTGCGAAAATTACAGGACAGGGAGCCTGCTTCAATATTAGAAAAATACAAATCACGGTAACGGTATGTTTATCATTTGAGTGCACGGATTGTCGCCTTATATATGCAGAGCAATTGCCGCACTTACGTGTGTAAATAACGAAGTTGCTGTAATTCGCTTTCTAATAATCAAGAGGTGGCTACAGCAAATGACTACATTGAGGCCGTCCTGGACACTACCTATCCAAACGATCAAATATTGAATAGAGGAGTTCACGTGGGAGCTGCGGGAAGAATTACTTCCCCTTGGCAGGCTCCTTGAAACTGAAACAGGCCGGAAAATTTCGGGTCGAACCGTTCATATGGTGGTGGACTAGCCAGTGAAGCTATGCATCGCAGACCGAGCAACTATGGCCAAACTCCGCGTCCAGAAACATTATCTTGAAATTGGAATTCCCCCAGTGAAACTTTAAGGAGGTGGCAACTCACGCTTTTGCCGCTTGTATGCAGACTCGAACAATCTAGCTTGACGCTTACGAGCAGCCTCCAGTGCATGATCTTCATCGGTAGCTTGCGCTCGACGCCGATGATTAGACTCTCGCATCTGCTCTCGATGACGTTCTTGCGAGGCAACGTCACTGACCGCATTCTGCGATTTCACACATGCACGTTGTCGTTGGTTATAGTCGCGTGTCTGCTGTCAACTCCTCTACTCGTACTCGGCTTCTTCTTCGGCCGTGCGCACAATGCGGGGTCTCCTCAGTTTTCCAATTTTGTTGGAGTTGCAACTGTTCCAATGAGCTACCTCTGCAATGCACAATCCAGTTCTTACACACCGCGGCGCACATCCCAATGTTCTCCCGCCACAACTGCGGTACAGTTGTATTGAGGGCAGACGACAGGAAACGCAGCCAGCAGCAACGGCGGCCAGCGCCGTTGCACTCCCCCACTACGCAGGTGCTGCGCGTGGTCAAATCACGGGTCTTTTCTTCTGCGCCATACTGTCGTTCGTTGTCTTTTTTGTTCGCTTCACGGACGTTAGCCAGCCCGGATATCCCCTGTGAAACCACGCAGCGCTGCCATCTTTTTTGTGCACTTTACGGACGTTAGCCAGCCCAGATACACCCCCCACCCTCTACAAGACCACGCATACGGCTCATTCATACAGTTCCGTCATGTAAGCAGCTTCGCTGCAACAAGAGCGTCTGTGTCGTCGATGTCGCCCCTCCCGTGCGTACGCCTTTCGTCTCGTCTCCGCGGTCACCGCCGGTCCAGCCTCGCGAGCCGCTTGCGTTTTCTTACTGTCTGCGGCGTTCGCCTAGCGGCCAAATTCGTCATTCCGTTGTGCGCCACGTGTCCACTACCACCGACGAAATGTCTTTTTAGGGTTTTGCATGACAACGACGTTTAATCAAAATTCGCTTTCTCCGGAAAAGCTGCCTGGAATGCAGTTGTGTGATGCAGTAGTTGCCAGAACCAGCTGTACAAATAAAAACGTGTATGCTAAAACAGATAGGAACATAACTAACAAAGTGAAGGAAAAAGAAAGGACTCCTACAAGTGCAGTAAACACAACCTGCTCAATGTAACCGGAGTTAAGTGCACTGAACACAGCTTTATACCAGGAAGCCACTGCTCAGGAAGCTACTTGCTAGCACATTTATACGTATTTCTTTCACACACACACGCTCGCACGTATGCACACACAAAGTGTTGTTCCAATTACATGGCTTTAAATGAACTGTATAAAATCATGGCCTTTTGTGGCAACACACATCGTCAACCTGTGTTTCATGAACTCCAAGACTCGCTTGAGCATTGCCGGTTGAATTGCAGCACATGCGGCAATGATCCTTACTTTGAGTTCTTTGACTGAGGCGGGTTCAGTGTCGTAAGCAACATTCTTAACATATCGCTGAGGAAGAAAGCTAGAGGGGAAAGGTCTGGGGAGCGTGCAGGCCATGAAACGTATCCATTCCCTCCTACGCATTGAAGAGAGAAAGTGCTGTGAAGGCACGACACAGCCCTGGAAGAGGAATGCAGAGGAGCGCCGTCGTGTTCGTACCAAATGCCTTTTAAGAGGATTAGAGGCCGTTCAGCGCTGAATCCGGCTACGACTTCGTGCAGTATCCACTCGCTGTATACACCATTTTTTCATAGGCGCCACCATGTTGCTACGCAGTGGCGCCATCTATGAGCAGTCGGCATGCTGGCTTGGGCGAGCTCTCCGTCTTGCATGGCAGGTATACGCTCGGCGGTAGATTCTAGTGTTTGTGTTCGTGCTCGTGCGGTATGTTTAGTATGACGTGACGTCTTCTACGTTGTAAACGGTTCTGTGAGACCTACTGACGTGGTTTAAGTCTGTATGGCCGGACTTCTGCTGGCGTTGAGGCGCACGGAGCACGCACCGCGATACGTGCGCGAGTGTTTCAGCCTGCAATCAGCCTCGGAGATCAATTGTGTATTTCTGAATGTACCATTCACTAAGGTGAGATGATTGCAGTATTATCCTCTAGTTATAAGCTGCGATTTAGGAGCAATGAAACATACGCGGCGATCGTAACAGCGTGGGTGCCGTTCTGCTACGATAGGAGCTGTGCTGTTATACTTTGACGAGCGTTAAAACAGTTAGCTGCAGATTACATTGCGTGACTACTAGGTTCGGGGGATTAGGTTTCCAACCATGAATATAATATTTTGGTTAGTAATAACAGCTTAACTTACAGTGTGAATTAAGCTTGTCCAGCAAAGCGACCGTTCACGAACTGCGCGAGTGTACTAAGCAGTGGTAGGTGCTGGATTACAGATACCTTTGTTCTGTATAGCGCATGGTCCAAGCATACGGCATCAACGTTTATAGATCTATAAACGTTGCGATCTATAAACTATACGAGGTCGTATTGCGGCGTTAGCCCTTTTCTCTTTCTTTTTCGAGGAAGAGGACGACCGATTTTCTTTTTTTTTTGGTTGTGTTCGTTCCGTTCTCAAAGACGCACTCACGCGTATTACGGAAATTTTGTCTTTAAATATAACCATCGCATTCTATTATGCGATCCCTTTCATATATTATAGCTTTACAGGGCAAAAAGGCAATACCGACGCACATAGCCTATATCTCGCTGTGTTGAGCAGCGCCATCGGCCTCATGCAGGAACGCTAACGTAGACATATAGCGATTTCAAGCCTACTACACTTGAAATGCGTGAGAACAATGCCGGTGTATCCCAATTATTTGACAGCGCCTGCCGCTTACATGTTTCGTGGTTGCCTTAGGTTGGCCGTACACAAGCATGCGTTCTTATGCTTTATGTTTTAGTCCCTACGCCGAGCAATTAGATAGTTGGAAGATTTACCATTTCATGCTGGTAATGCAAAATCACGTGGTCCCCGCTCACATGGGATCCATCATGGGAGGCCCCACAAACCTCAACGAGCTGGCCCACTCCAAGGCGCGAGGTCTCGCTTTCCGCGACCATGGAGAACTCCAACACTGACTCGCAGTGGTGGAAAACAGAGATCCACCGACCACATACAATGAAATTACGCAGCACTTTTATCTCGGCCGGAGAGACTTTCCCCTTCCTCACAAGAAGCTAAATAGTGTGCAGGCATTGACCCTGACATTATTGCAAACAGGCTCGTATCCCAGCCCGGCTTTATTCCACAAGCTTTATCCCAACACTTATGCCACTAGTTTTTGCAGGCACAGCAATGACTTTGCTAGCCTAGACCATATGCTCTGGCGTTGCCCCTCGTTACGAGGCACAGAACAAATCAATGAGTACAAGTGGCTCTCCACTACTAAGAGTCCCGATTCCGGGGCGCAACTATGGGCTTTCCGAAGGGCCCACAATGTAGCGGTCAGGCAGGCCTGACTGTTCTAACGTAGGAGCGGCCCGCAGCGCGCTGAGTCGCGTACCTCAGGACCATCATTAAAGTTTTGCATCTATCCATCCATCCATCCGTCCGTCCGTCCGTCCGTCCGTCCGTCCGTCCGTCCGTCCATCAAATACATGAATAACTGCGCTGCCATTGCCAAAGATGCTGCAAACGAATTCTTGAACGCAACCCACTCTCAAGACAAGTAAGATATGTATTTTTTTTCTTTTAAATAACTGTTTTGATATATATTGTTTATAAAAGAATATACTCGTATGCCCAGAAAACTGTGCCCGAAATAACAGATATCAATGCTTCCATGTTCTTTTTCTTTATTTAATGAGTAAAGAATATATCACACGAACTTATGAAGTATATCAGTTCGAAGCCAGCAATGCAGTGCATGTTGCTGATGTGAAAAATGTAAAGACCATGAAATGAACAAGTTGAGGAGAAATGTTTTGATGAAACTTTGTCATTCAAGAACTTTGCTTACATTTTTGTACATTTGCAATGGCCAGGGAAAAATCTCAATGACACCTTCCTTTGTTCCAATGTACTGTGCAGGAGAAGCTGTCACCGGTCATGTATTGTGAGCAATTTCACCGAAATTATAGTCTCAACAGAGAGAACATACAGAAAGCAGAAGTTTTGCGACATATACGAGGTCGTGTGATTACCTTTTTATAAAACTCTTTGGGTTGCCGCTTGAAAAAATCTGTAACTGACTGTTTCACGCTATCGTCCGACACGAATTCAGGTTCCCTTGAGCTGTTTCTTCAATTGCTGCAAAATGTAGAAGTCCCAAGGCGACAAGTCTGGACTCTGTGGCGAATGTTGCAGAGCTTCCTACTTGTGCTTTGCCAGTTTTGTGTTAACCGCATCAGTCACATGGGGACGGACATTGTCGTGGAGCACGATGGCCCCGTTCGTGAATTTTCCACGTCGTTTGTTTTTGATTGTGATACGCAGCCCATCCGGCTTTTCACAGTACCGGAAACGATTGATAGTCTCTCGTAGGTTTCGCAGTTTCGATCAGTAATGGCCCCTGACGATCGAAAAAGGTCAACAACATCTTTCCGGCGGAAATGACGGCATTTGCTTTCTTTGTGGGTGGTGAATTAGAATGTTTCAATGCTCATAGTAGGGGCACCATGATTCGTCCCCGGTCACTATTGCACAAAAAAAAAAAGTCGCCACACTCATTGTGATACAGGCTGAGATGAGTCAAGGTAGCGCCAAACCTCTCCGTCTTCTGGTGGTAGTTCAATACGTTGGGCATCCATTGAGCACACAACAGCCGATAACCGAGATGTTCATGAATTATGGTGTGAACCGAACCATGACTGATGTTCACACGCTCTGCCAACTTTTCGATGCTTATCCTCCGTTCTTGTCTAATCAGCTCATCAACCTTTGCAAATGAGTGGGTTGTGACTGCACGATGGCTTTGGCCCTGTCTTGGATCGTCTTTGCAACTTTCATGTTTTTTGAGCGGTTTGATGCAAGGTTTCACGGTGGCCTATGAAATGCAATTTTCATCGGAAAAGGCAGCTATACGGCTACTAATTACTTTTTGGGAAACAACTTCAGCTGTCAAAACCTCACGACATCACTCCGTTCAACTTTTAGAACACCCATTATGTCACGCAAACATTTATCCTAACACCTGCGTGTCACTTTTGTAAGTGAGAGATGCCTGTGTGTTAGGCGCATGCCTCGTAGATAATCAACCGAACCTTTATTGCACGGGGTGGTTTGGCTCACTTTCATTTGACTCGCCTTCGTGCATTAGAAATGCGAAAATACAATGGAATATACGAATGCGAAGATATAGCTTGATAAAGGGCAAAATGATGTCACTGGAAGCAAAGTTCACTGCACGCATGCAGAAAACCTCGCAATAAAGAAATTAAATATACGTATAAGTCTCAGATAGATCTAGGTATCCAAGAAAAAGTCACTATAAAACTGCGTCAAAGAAGGCAAGGAAACATGTTGCGAAATCAGAGATTCACAGATCACAGAATCCTAAGGCCTAACGCCCCCCTCTCCCTCGACTCACCCTGATAATCGCGCGCGACGGAAAACTGCGCGCTTCCTCCCCGCTTTTCTCCTCTGCGCACAGAAGACTGAGCCACAATCATCGCCTCACTCATGCACCCCCCCCCCCCCACTACGCTTTCGCTCTCACATGCAGCATGCCGGGTGCGTTCACGATCTTATCGCACTTGGATATTATACGGCAACATGAGGGAGACGGCTACGGTAGGAACGTACCTGGAGCGTCCACATAACTGCTGTCGCCATAGTATAATACGAGTATCCGGCAACTGAAGCGTCGCGTGGCCCTTTACTTACCACAGAAGATGAAGTAGTAAGAAAACCGAACTCTCACCATCCGACAATTCCCTGCGCCGCAACAATGTCTTTGCTTTTCTTTTGTTTAGCGGTGGCACCGGAATAAAAAAACGTGAAGGAAAGCATGCTCACCACAGTCAAATGCCTACTTTGGGCACACACGAGACAATAGAGAAAAAGAAAGTTAGGATTTATTTCTTACGCACATAGGGTGAAGTGACGAAAATCGATAATAAATATCAGGTACTAGTTGTCTTTTCTGCGTGAAATCAATTAAGTAGGATAACCTGGTGAATAAACATCGGCAGGCGTCAACATCCTTGTGTCAGACCAAGTCTTACTGGTTTCAAATGGGGTGACTGCCTACTTATGTGCAATGGCAATAACCTCAGTTGTCGAAAACGATCTTGGGAAGCCAAGACGTGTCCGTATTGCTCTGGCCTGTATGTTCCGTAGAGCTCTTAAGTTAGTCTTGAATGTTTTGAAAAAGAGGCGAAGGCTATAACAGCAGAGAGAACTTTATTTAGGACTGAATAATTGCATTTAGAGGCTGACGTCGACCATGAATTATCTTATTTTGCCAGGCTATTAGACATTACCTTCTTCTCCCATATATATTTCAACCCCACTCTTACATCTTTTAGGTTAGAGTCCTCCATCTTTTGTTGCAATTGATACCCAGTCCTGGTGAATAGCACAATTTCATCTGAAAACCGATGGCTGTGCAGATATTTGCCGTTGATCCTCACTCCTTCCCAGTCCAATAGTTTTAAGGGACCATAGGAATGCAAGGACAATAGGAATGCACATTAGACCATCCTATATAATAGAAATTAAAGTCATGTAGTACAAGGAACTTGCTATTCCGCTACCGAACTGTAATCATGTGCATGACAGCGTGAAGGTAGTAAGCAAAGGTAAGTGAACAGGACGGCGGACGATAACAAACGCCAAATATAAATTTCTTAGAACACGTTTGTACTGCAACCAAGACATGTTCTAAATTGTTTGTAAGATCGACAGAAAAAGAGAAAACAGCATCAGAGACTACTACAAGCACGCTTCCGCCACATCTAGCACCCCTGTCACACCGGTAAATGTTAGTGTTCTTTCTTTATGCAATCGTACAATTTACTGCTATAAATCTTCGCAGATAACCAGGTTTCAGCAAGGCAGATTAGGTCGGCGTCAGAAGCATCGATAGCAGGGGAGAGCAGAGATCGTCACGTTTTGGAAGTATACTTCGAATATTTGTGAATAAAAGCGAAAGTTTGTTGCTGACCAGTAACTTTGATACACTGCCATTCGCGCAGTGCTATTCACTGGCGGGTGGTGCAGACGCATGACAAGATTCGACCATGGCGCGAAGGCATTAGTAATTTCGTGGACGCAATCATCAGAGGGATTGTAGGTGCGGCACGTTTTAAGTATTTACAGTTTGGTGAAGCGAAGCTTGAACATTAAGGGTTGCGTTTTGCCAAATTCGACCAGTTTCTTCCAAGCAAGACGAGTTGCGGGAGAATAGTCATCATTAACGGTAATCTTACTTCCTTCAGCTTATAGGTAATAAGGAGCATTTGTTGTTTGAGTTTGAAAGAATGGAGTTTGGCAATACTTGTTCTGCATTAATTCGAAGTATGCCCGCTGAGCCTGTGTGCTCTCTTGATCAGTATCAGAGGATGACATCTTCAAAAGCACATTGACCAGCCTTTCCTCCGACTGAACCCAGGACTCTGATTGGGTGTTGGATAGGCGGTAGAATAGAAGGTTGTTTCACGACTGCATATCAAGTTCAGCTTGCTTAGAGTCCAGTTGAACGTTTTCATCCTTAATTTGATCAATCGACTGGAGAAGGCACTGTACCACCTCCTCGAATTCCTCATGCGCGACCGTTTGGCGTTCAACCACCGTTATCATTTTGGCTATAGCTGTTAGATGTTCCTGAAAATTCGCCTGTGTTTTTTAAGACCGTAAACAGACTTGAATAAATCCATCTGATGTATTTCCATATTTTTGTTTGCCTATTTGCTGTTTGTAAAATCTCAAACATATCGTCAGATTGCTTAGACAGGGAATCAACCACAGGGCCCTGCACTTGGGTTTGGGTTCTCGTGCTAGGCCCCAGGGTTGAGCTCAACATCTCCGGATAGCATAAGCAGTTGGGTTGCAACTTCAAAGCACTCACGAAACACTCAAAACAAAACTCCCGCGAGTGGGAACAGCAACAGACAAATATTACTTGATTTCTCACCGTACATAGATGTAACAGGACGAAGAAGCAGAGCGGATCTGTAACTTACATCGCAGTGCTATTCACAAGCCTACTAAGGGCGCCGAGGTTCCGTCAGCTAGCATATATAGACGTCATATAGGCAGGAGAAGATTATGTTATCGCCGATACGAATCCTTGTTATAGTAGAGGGATGACCGCAAAAAATGTGTATGTTGCGTGGCCAAGAGGATCCTCTTGCGTCGTTGGATTCACAGGGAAACTTCCTGGTATCATTGGTAGAAGAAGGTAGCGGTACGGCACTGAAGTGAACCCATGCGGTAACCTCGACAAAGAAGCAGAGCGCATTAGTGAGCTGCGTCGCAGTGATCACCACACGACCACTAGGCAAAGGCATGTATACTTTTGGGGAAGGACCTTGATATTCCGAACAGATCATCAGGTACTCATTCCACTTCTTTCCTCGCACAGCTCAGGCCGACGCCCACTTAGAAACGCACGGTGGTGCGGAAGGCTACTCCTTTATAATTTTACTGTATCGTACCAGAAGGGCTCACCGAACACAGTAGCTGATGCCCTTTCATGGTTGCCCGTCCATATTGCAGATACTGATTTGACATTTGAGGAACAACCCGTTTGTATTGTTCACTCGCGTGATGTAAGAGCAGTTCGAAGAAGCGATTCGCGTTGATGCCTCCCTTCGAAAGGTGAAAGCGTACGTAAACGGGTCTTGGCCCTCACATATGAGCATGCCTGAATGTCTCGAACAATTTTTCAGAGTTCGAGAGGAGTTGTCAGTGGTGGGCGAATTGTTGCGGGCGGAGAGGCTTGTAGTTTCTTCATCACTAGAAGTTCAGCTTGTCGCAACAGTGCATGAAACCCACTAGGGCATCGGCGCAGAAAAGCCAGGCTTAGGGAGCAATTTTGGTGGCCCCGCATGGATTGTCGCGTGGAGGAAGCAGTCCACAAGTGTAGAATCTCTCAGGAAGCAGACGAATCAGCAAAGATCCACCTCCTCTGCAACCTGTAGAGCTACCGGAAGGACCGTGGCAGACATTCGCAGTGTATATTGTTAGTCTCCTCAAGAGGGCGGCTCCAGATTGCAGGTTTGTCCTGACGCTCGTAGACTACTTATCAAAGTGGCCAGAGGTGCAATTCTACAGGGAAGTTTGTACAAGAACTGTGAATGAGTTCTTGCTAAATATATTTGGAAGGGAAGGATATCCCGAGCAGATAGTCTGCAATAATGAACCCAGTTCACATCGAACAAATTTGTCGACTTCCTATAAAAACGAGCGATCCAGCAGTCGCATCCATCTGTTTATTACCCGCAGGTAAATGAACAAAACGTACAGTATAACCGCACGTTCAGGACGTACATACAGCTGGAACATCAGAAAAAAGAGAGAGTCCCCTACGAACTGCTGTACGGGACTATCTCTCCGCATACCGCTGTACGCCACACGCCAGAATAGGAGTAGCCCCGGCGGTAATGCTTCATGGCGGACTGCAAGGAACAAAACTTCGCATCCTCGACCTCATCGCCTGAGTCATTCGCAAAGACACCACACCACGAACTGGCCAGATTAAGGCAGCATGTCAATCGTAGGCACCAGTAACAGCCTCACCTCCTGTCGGTGTAGGCACCGACAGGAGGTGAGCTGCAAAGCCGACAACGGTAGCGGTGGGAGACATGGTGCAGGTGAAGAAACCATCGGGTTCATTCAAGCGTGACATTTCCTTCCCAAAGCCCAGGGAATAATCGGGCAACGTGGTCCAGCATCCTTCATCCTTGATGATGGCAGAACAGGAAACGCGGCAAACCTATGCAAAGTGCCTGCTCACCGCACGGGCCACAGTGGCCTTCAGCGAGGTGCCACATGCATGACCCACCAAATCATCATGATCTTTTTGATGCGCCACTTCTCGCTGCAACCTGGCAGCCAGCGCCTGCCGAGGCAAGTATTCCCGCAGCGCAACCTGTGGGTAGGGCACGATGCGATCCCGTTTCGCCATCGAGGCCAGCCGCAGAACGGTTTACTGCATCACATAATGTGCCGCGCCCTCCCGTGTACACTACAGAAGGTGAACCACTTGTGTCGTGGCCCCCTGGCCATCGTATTAAGCCGCACTGCTACAGATGGCCACCACCCAGATATAGAGACGAGCTGTAAATGTACAGATCTTTTCTTTTTGCGTACTCTGATGTTGTATTTCTTGATGTGTGTATATATACACTTCGGTGTGTGCTTTTTGCTGTTTCTTTTTGTTGCTGTCATGTATAAAGGTTGCGCGATTAACCTAATAGCCTATGAACACATTCACTCAAAATAAAGAGAAAAAATATGTTGTATCCTGCACATATTTTAGCTTTTTTCGGTTTCAATGTTTAGACGGGAATCACTGTGTCCCTATGCTTGTATATATTGGTGGAACATCGATAAAAGAGTCAGCATTCAAACACGAAGTCGGTGTGCTGGTCACATCACTCCTCCACTACACCATGCAAGAGGTTACGCACGGTTTTCAGCCTTTTCAAAAATACGAAGAACTTCAAGCTGATCAGCAGCGACTACGAGTGATTCCCCGGTGGGCTAAAAGAAGACATAGGCCAACTAAATCCATCCACGACCTCGTGGAATCAATGCGGATGCAAAAGAAGATTCATGTCCGCATTGATGCACTACAATCTCAAAGATGGAAACGATTATTTGACTCATTCGATCCACGTCAGCGGTTATCTGGTATATGAAGAACCGTGCGTGCACGTGGCGCATCACGACAATAACGTGTTCCATTTAAATATGTCGCTCAGTACTAAGGTCGACGACAGATTGAGGTTACTGAGGAATTTTGCTCGAGTCTTGAGGACTTTCAGCACCAACGTGCACTTGCAGCATGTGTCACTCCTGTGTCTGGGGATCTCTGTATGCATGTGATGTTTTCTATGGAGGAGCTTGAAGTGTCACTGGCGATTTCCAGATGTTTGTCGCCTGGGCCGGACGACGCTACCTATATGACGCTCGGTAAGCTTGGGCAGAAAACAGTACTCAAGCTGATAAACCATTACGTCTTGGCGCAGCGGTTTGGTAACACGTGCATGAAAATGCTGCCGCTTGCTTCCGCTTCTCAAACCTGGCAAACCACCGTTCGATTTATGATCGTAGCGCCCTATTGATATGTCCAGTTCCATCGCAAAAATAACTGAAAAAAAAACAACAGCAGCAATCGACTCGTCATCTCTGCCCTGCGATAGTGAATGTCCAGTGAAGCTCTTAAAAACCATCACTACAATTGATGAGGGGGGCATGCAATGCTTTATTTCTTTAGATTACTGGTATAGTGATGGCAATTTACTGTAATGGAAGCAGTGGGAGTAGTCGCAATTGTGGCAGCACGCTGCCGCCCATAGCCGTGCTGCAACAACGTTGAAATAAGTTGCTAGGCTGGTTCTTTTATGCATGAAAGACTAGAGACGTAATTTCCCACGCCGCAAGCTGTCATCGGCTTGATAGCTTGCGCAACAGTACTCTTTGCCGGGAAACGTACGCGGGAAGCGCTACGAGCTTCGCATTCTTATGAGGAGCGTCTCATTATTAATTATGTGGTTTGAATGATTGATTTGTGCTTGTTCTTTATAGAAATGTATGCTGGCGCGCTATAACGTAAAGCTATTCCAAACTTTTCTATTCCAATTCTGCAATCAGACCTCCGCGATTGGTAAAAAAATTTTTTGGACCACCACCACTTCGCCTGTCTGTCATGCGACGTCACAAAAACCACAATAGCTCCCCATCTGACATGACGTGTACACATTGATTATGCATGATTCGACCGAACAAACGAAAAATAATCGTTTCTGATTCGACGTCTTTTCGCCATTCACCCTGTGCTATTGTTCAAAAGGTTTCGGGCTGCACCAACTTCACCTGTCTGCCATTCGACGTCACTAAACCATGAAAAGTCATTGCGTCAAGGTGACGTGTACGCGTTAAAGATGCATTAGTGTGCCGAATAAAACTGGATTTTTTTTTCTGAATAGCTGGAGGCTGCCCCGTTCTGAAAGGAATAGAAGACGGCTGCCGCCGATCGCTCAGGCACTGGCAACTCGCACTTGCCTGGGAGCACGGGTTTATTTGCGTATAGCAGAAGTTTTTGAGTGGCCGTACAACGTTATCGAGCCCTTTCGGGCTGCATACGACGTCGCTCTGCCAACTCTTCTTTGCTGAGGATCCATTTTAGCGGCATTTTTAACTGTCCGTTGCAAGGCGCCGCCATTTCAGACAAGCCACCGCAAGCAAAGAAAAGGAACGCGTACGAATCGCAGACGGCGGCACCTCCTTCTTCATCTGGATATCTATTTTCAGTTCACTGGCTCGGCCCTATGAAAACCCTTCCACTTGAACGTGCTCCTCGTATCTTGTCAGCGAATTAGATAAGAAAAAAAAAGCACCCAGTCTGGTAATGTTATTTGTTTCCAAAGGAAACAAAAGTGCCCTCCTATAAACGAGGCGAGTGTTTCATTGGGCTGTTCAGGCAACGCTGCGGGTCACCGCCCGATGCTTTTGTCGGCGGTTACGTAAATTTGACAAAAAGAGATTGGAATGAAAACACATTGGAATAGTTTTACGTTATAGGGCCCCTGTTGTTTTATGCCTGATTCCAACGAATGTATGCACTGTTCGTTTCACTTTGCTGACTGTTTGAAGCCTCTGTCTTACGGGGTTATGAGCCACTGCTCGTAGCTGTATACTACAGCTTCGCTGCGAAAATAGTTTTGTGGTGCCTGGAATGGTACCTGGAAAGTTACAACGTGGGCCTAGATGCTATGGCTGGCTTCCGGCGTGGGCACTCATCCTTACATAATGTCATTGATTTGGTCACGTTTATTCAACATCAAAGATACCTGAAACAGCTCACTCCCGCATTGTTGCTAGACGTACACAGCGCCTACGAAACTGCGACACATTATGACATTATAGAGGCTCTCATTCAATGCGGAATCGGTGGCCGCTCTTTCCAGAGGCTATCCAGGTATTTGACCGACAGACACTTTGTGATGACGGAGTAAGGTGCCACGGCTCGCCACCAAATACTGCGTGGAGCAGCGCAAGGCGAGGTGCTGAGCTCGAGAGTATTCATCCTAGCGCTTATTGCCATTATCCTAGGCTCGCCCAACACTATTCAAATATCAGTCTATGCTGATGGCATCTGCATCTGTGCGTCTGCCGTGACACGACGGCAGGTACGAGCAAGGCTACAAAAGGCAGTTACGTTAACATCTTTTTGCTTGCGGAAATCAAATTTAGAGCTGTTTGCAAATAAATGCTGCTTTGTTGCATTCACTCTCCAAGCAATGAGCCCTTACTCTGTAAGTTTCAATGACCAAACAATTGCAAATGCACGGAAACACAATTTTATAGATGTAATTTTCGACTGCGACGTATCATGGAGCCCGCACGCTTCATAGCTTAAGAGTAGGTAAACTTCAATAAGACACCTCCTCAGCTTTCTGGGCGGAAAGTCATGGGGCACATCAGTGCGGTCAATGCTGTAGATTTATAATGCCGTGTTCCTCGGGTTCGCAAGACAGTCTCTCTGTGTTAGGCAACACCTAGAAAACAAACCTACGCGCACTCCAATGAATACAGACTCGAGCCCTAAAGACGTGTGTCGGTCTTCCGAGGTGTACGTCTGCAGGGGCGATGAGTGTCATATCGTGATAACACCCAATATCAACATACATAGCCACCAACGCTCTCATGGCATATATTTGGTACGTTGCCCGACTACGTTCTCACCATCTTGCTTCGTCACCTAGAGAGAGGTGACACATAACTTTCACTCATACAATTGTGGCCCATACTACCTTATTGCTATCGACTACATTCCTGCAGTAAGACCATCCTCGCATTTATGGTGCCTGCACAAACGTGTTACACCTACCATGCCGTCGATTGCCCTGAAACAGTCAACATTAGGACATCTACAGAAGGTGCACAGTGGCTGCTTAGATGTTTATACCAATGGTTTAGTGACACCTGCAAGTTCATCTGCCCGGATGGCGATACCAGAAAGATCCACCAATTACAGCTAAAAACCTCACATCTATCATCAACGACAGCTCCTGAATTGGTATTCCTCAATGGGGTTATTCATTTCATTCAGAAGGAAGCACCCCGTCTATGGTCAATATTCTGTGATCCTAAGGCAGCCCTCCAGGTTTAGGCTGCGCACTGTGCCACGGATCACATGAGCAGCTCGTCGCAGAGATCAGAGAAGTTCACCATAGAGTAGTTGGCGAAGGACACCATATATCGGTGGTTGCCTAATAACTATCATGATCAAGCGGACGCGGCTGCCCCGTCTGCCCATGACGGCGTCAACTGCGTTCCCATTCTTTTTTGTAGAGCCGTGGAACCGAAAAAAACTTTCCGCGCTTGTGCGTAATTTAACATTGGATCATTGGAATTCTTCCGACTTCACTAGTGCATGACTTCATGCCCTAGACCGTATCTACAGCTGCGTATTCAACTCGACCTTCCAGGACGTGACTGCACCTCTCTAGTCCGTCTTTAGCTTGGGGTAGCGTCACATGCGTACTCCTTTCTAATCAGAATACCCAAAAGCTCACTTTGTGACTTCTGCTGTTGTAACGAAGCGATCGCGCAGCTACTTTACGAATGCCCACATCAGAACTCACAAAGAGCAGCCCTCTCAGCCACGCTAGACCAACTGGACAAGCGCCCACTCATGGAAATCATCATTCTTGGAAACTGGCCTACACGAACATTAGCACTAATTGCTGCTTTATTAAAAAGACATCAAACTGTGTGAAAAGTTGTGACTGTTCACTGTGTGGCGTAGATATTCGTGGGACGTTTACACTGTGTAACACTATGTAACGCCTTCGCAGACTGTGACGGTGCCCAGAGAAACAGTTCTCTCTTGTGTGTTTGTTTTTCTTTTTCTCTTAATTTTCGCATCGCTTTCCTCCTTCTCTCGTATAGGGTAGCCAACCGGAGATATCCTCTTGTTAACCTCACAGTAGTTTCTTCGCCTTTCTTTCTCTCTCTGTCAATTCCATCTTCACACACAATTGTAAACCTACGCAGACCCATTTTTATTTTGATTTATTTAAAAGACATTAAACGCAGCAGAGAGAGCCGCCAACATACTTATTGGTGTTTTCTATAAAGAACTGATTCAATCAAGCATTTTAATGAGAAGGGTGTATTGGCTTTCGTGATGCGACCATTTCTGCTGAACCTCATTTGTTCAGTTTCAGTGAATCAAAACTGGCTGTGGATTGGAGGTCATGTTCGGTGAAGGTTTCTTTGTGGTGACAGAAGGTCGAGGCAATAGAGTCGGCATACTCTCTGTTTATTCTTCGAAGGTGGCGTATAATGTTTATTAATACGTTAGCATGACGAGTCTAAAAGCAGGAAAAAGTGCATGTGAAGTGCAAAAAGCTGGTCACTTAGCCGAGGTATACATTTCTATACACACCACAACTGACGCTAGCTGACTCCTGGCCGCCGTCTGTTGCACTTCGCAGGACATGCGTCGAGTGAGCTCCTGAAGAACTCTTTGCAATGTGGTAAAGATGGTCTAAATCATGTATCCGGGACCACAAAGAGGTTCTAGGCAATGTTAACGTATTCCTCTCGCTTTTCTCGCTGAATCATCACAGATTTTGTTGCTTTCTTACGTTTAGCCTCCGCCGTAATGTTTGGTATTTCGCGCGCTTCAGAAAGCGTTCGGTTGGCCTCGGTTTTTCACACGCTCTCTCTGCTACACTTCATACCTTAGTGCCATCTATTCCAATGTATCAGGCTTGGCTGTTACTCATCGCTTTTATTGTGGACAAGAGGCACATATCACTCTTGAAACGTCAATTTCCTTTTTTCCTCTTTGTAGAGTGATTGTTTCTTTTAAACTTCAGACAGGTACAGTCACTTCGGCCCATTACCTTCAACGTCTTTGGTGACAAATATCCACCTTTGCCTATTGGCATACGTTGTCATCGAGATGAGGACCTATTGCTCCCCTACACTAGATTCAGGAGTTCAGTGACGTGTGAACATACGCACAGAGCACGTCAAAATGGTCAAGTGATTGATGTCCGTCCGGCACGTGCACGTGGTGCTGTACGCGACAGCCGCTTCACTTTTCCATTTCTACGATTGCCGGCTAAATTTAGGGTACACTACAAACATACAAGAAAACATCTTGATGTGTATCTATGTAAAAACAAGGATTTTTCGTTCAAGTACTGTTGAGAGCCCTAAAGAATCTCTGTTAGTATCTTAACGCTATGAAGGGCTCATCGATAATGTGATAAACTTGGTAAAGTAGAGCAGCATTATTACCAGATCAACGTAAATTTCTCCGGAATTCTGTAACCACTGGAAATTCAGGCATAAGCTAAAATATTAGATCACAATATTCTCAAGGGTGTTAAAGGGTTTGCTCGCAGCTCATGCTTTTCTGGGTAGGCGCCTACTGACGTTTTGACTTGATGCAAGACCAGTGAAACCTTGTGTAAAAGTTATTTTCGTGATCATAGAAGGCAATTTATCTATGCTTACGAACATAAGGAGCTATGAAAGGCGCTCAAACACACAAGCTGATATTCATCAGTCCACTTCTGTAATTGTCTTTCATATAGCCTTTTCTAGTGGAAGTTTGCATAGGGTCAGTCTTCTCAGAGTGTGCTCTCCTTTTATTTATTTATTTTATTTCACAATACTGCAAGCCCTCGTCAGGCCCATGCAGGAGTGGTTACGACATGGAATACAGTACAAAAAAAAAAAAAGAAAAGCGTGAAACTCCTGTATTCAAAACAAAGAGCATTAGCACGCACAAAAATGAACATACTCAATAAATACATACACCCTGCTTAAATGACTGGTTTGTGAAGGAGGAAAAACAAGTTACCATAAGTATGCATCGACAAGAGGCTGCATACGAAATACAGGTAACTTCAGTTACTTCATCATCATCATCATCATCAGCCCGATTACGCCCACTGCAGGGCAAAGGCCTCTCCCATACTTCTCCAACTACCCCGGTCATGTACTAATTGTGGCCATGTTGACCCTCCAAACTTCCTAATCTCATCTGCCCACCTAACTTTCTGTCGCCCCCTGCTACGCTTCCCTTCCCTCGGAATCCAGTCCGTAACCCTTAATGACCATCGGTTATCTTCCCTCCTCATTACATGTCCTGCCCATGCCCATTTCTTTTTCTTGATTTCAACTAAGATGTCATTAACGCGCGTTTGTTCCCTCACCCAATCTGCTCTTTTCTTATCCCTTAACGTTACACCTATCATTTTTCTTTCCATAGCTCGTTGCGTCGTCCTCAATTTAAGTAGAACCCTTTTCGTAAGCCTCCAGGTTTCTGCCCCGTACGTGAGTACTGGTAAGACACAGCTGTTATACACTTTTCTCTTGAGGGATAATGGCAACCTGCTGTTCATGATCTGCGAATGCCTGCCAAACGCACCCCAGCCCATTCTTATTCTTCTGATTATTTCACTCTCATGATCTGGATCAGCAGTCACTACCTGTCCTAAGTAGATGTATTCTCTTACCACTTCCAGTGCCTCGCTACCTATCGTAAACTGCTGTTCCCTTCCGAGACTGTTAAACATTACTTTAGTTTTCTGCAGATTCATTTTTAGTCCCACCCTTCTGCTCTGCCTCTCCAGATCAGTGAGCATGCATTGCAGTTGGTCCCCTGAGTTACTAAGCAAGGCAATATCATCAGCGAAGCGCAAGTTACTAAGGTATTCTCCATTTACTCACCAGAGCAGGATTGGCCACCCTGGTGCAGTACTTGGCCACAACCTCCTATATGAACACAACAATCAGTTACTTATGACCATTCGAATTCCAGATTCTCAATAGTTTTAATAAATGCGTTGGCAGATGGGCAGTTTACGGCAGTAGAGGGTAGCATGTTCCAATGGGAAATGGCGTGTGGGAATAAAGAGTACTTGTGAGTGTTATCATGGCTGGGATGGTCCCGTATTGATTTATTATTATTCGTTCGGGCACAAAGTCTGAATGGTGCTTGAATGTATGTTGCTTGCGATATTCGATAGGAGCCGTGAAAAAGCAAGTATAGAAATTTTAATCTGGAAATCATTCTACGTTGAGCCAGTGGTAGAACGTTAGCCTTGACGCTCAGGTTCGTAATGCTCGTTTGACACGAATATTGTGAATGTATAAATCTCAATGCTAAGTTCTGTATTCGTTCTAGTTTGACGGTTAAATACTTCTGGTGCGGAGCCCAAATAATGTCAGCATACTCTAAAGCGGGTCTGATGAGGGTTCTGTATGCATTTAATTTAATACTGCTCTAAACCCCATAATTTAATTTTAATTTAATACTACGAGGTGTGTTTAAGTTTTCTTCTGAAGAAATGTAGTTTACCTAACTGCTTGTCAAACATGGTATTTATACGAGCTCCCCAATTTAATTTTGTTGTAAGAGTGACCCGGAGATATGTGACCTCATCGAATTTTCTTAGTGGTATATTGTTTATTCTGTATATAAACTCAATCGCATTTTTCTTGTGTGGGAAGGAGATACTGGTAGTTTTTGCTGCATTCAGTATCATCCCCCATTTGTTGCACCAATTTTGTATTGCAGCTAACGAATTGTGTAGTTTTACCTGGTCCTCGCTGGTATTCACTTTTGTGTACACTGCGCAATCATCGCAATCCTTTTGCGAACGACAGGTGCCTCGGCGGGAATTGGCGAATGCACGGCTAAGCACTTTGCCTCTCTTGGATGTTGGTTGTCCTTGACTGGGCGGAACACAGCGAATCTAGAGAGAGTGGCTGAGGCTTGCTGCGCACAGGGACTTCCTCGAGACAAGGCAAGTAGTTGGTTTTGCCGAGCTGAAGGCTTATTTCCGCAAGTCATGAAACCGGGACGAAAATGCTGCGTGGAACCCAGCGATATCAACCACGAATTTGTTTGATCTTAGTGCGATTGTGAATTGTGATAGCTGATTTTAAACCAGAAAATCAGAACTGATCGATAATTAAAGAGCGATGACCTGTGTTAATTGTTGGGTTATCAAACCTATTTACCGCATGTCCCCTACGCCGACGATAGTTTTCAAACATGAAACCTGGAAAATACCAGTTAAGATTCTACGGCTGCTGCTAGGGCTAGATTGTTCATGGCGCAGTATTCCCGGAGCACAAGACGAAGAAAGGATAAAGACGGCGCTCTGTTGTATAGAACTGATTTTTATTTTTTACGTGTGGGCATATATACACCGTGACCGTAAAAAATCTAAGGAAATAAGACTAACATAACGTGATGCAGTTATCGCTATCTATCGTGAAATTACACCATCGGCATGTGTCACTAGCACGTGTGGTGTTAATTGTGAGTAAAAAAATCGAGTTCCTTTTGGGAGAGTTCAGAGAAGGCATAATACAATTTTCTTTTAGGCGTACTGTTCCCGCGGCTTCAATTATTTCTGTAGTTATTTTTGCTTTGTTTTTTGCTATAACGTTTGTGCCTGAAAATATTGGAGTGCAACCAACATCTCTTCCGTGGATACCTAGGTGGCGTGTGTGTGTGCGAAGTGACTTTAAAGAGAATGGAAGAGATATGTGCACTGCCGCAACTGTCTCTTACAGGAGGACACCTCAACAGCACTGCACGGGGAAAGGGGTGTGGGGAGAGAAAGATGAAGAGAGAGGAAAGGAGAAGGCGGCAAGATAAAACATAAGCCGCGCTCTGAGCCGCGCTCTTAGTTGAATCGCACTGCAAAAGTCAAGTAGTGCCGCAAGCACACTCTTGACTATAGACGAGCAGGCTACAGGAAAAAGCAGCGGGTTGGTCGTGTCGCAAGGCAGTCCCATACGCCGATACGATGAACACAAGTCCGTGCGCTCCATACTGTAAGCCGGACAGTGACTAATCGCTTTATGTACGTTGTAGTTACGCTCTTTTAATCTCTCATTTAGGCATCTGGCTGTGTGTCCTAGATATTTTTCTATAGGACAGCGGGACCAAATGAACAACACTCTCAACACAGTGTTTCAAAAAACGGTTTTCGTGCCCTATGCAGCAGGGCACTGGCTTTCTTGCTGTTTTATTTACTTTTGAACACATTGAGAAAAGTTATTGAAGAGCCAAAAATATAACATTTACGTTTGCGTGTTTTCCTGTCTTTTTCAAATTACGCGCTAATGGCGCACATGAGAGATTACAGTTATTTTTTGCCTTTCTTTTCGGGTCTAATGCTGCTTGGCTGTCCTGTGGTGTCATTTTTCACTATTTAGAACTGACTCCGCTACGGATAGTCAGATAGCGGGGTTTCCGAAGACAGCATAGTAAGGGCCACCATAGTGCCCCTTTATCTTATTACGCAACTCTGCGGAGGGGGAAGCGGAGCTTCATTACTCAATCTAGATTAATCTACGTAATAACCACCTCTTTCTTGCTGTAAGTCACCAAAATCTTGAAAAATACAAATGCACTTGTTGAAAAGCTGGCTACCGCGTTTCGCTTGTTCTTGTTTTGCGGATTGTCCTAAACCTATAAAACAATATAGCAGACACAATAAAAGCAAAATCGGCAGGATTGAAACGATGAACAGTGGTCGTAAAGAAGTCTATGGCTTGACGGAACGTCTCGACAATGGTGCTTATGAGGCAGTTTCCTTTTCTAAAACGTTGGTTCGAGCCTGAAACACGTCCCATGTACTATAATATCTGATCACAGTAAACATCTACATGTTGAGAAAAGGTTTATTGGCGGCGCCTAATGCGAAGGCAAAGCGACCGGGAACGGCTAGGCAGCCCGAAGCACTGTCCAAACGGACGCCAGCAATGAACAGCGCGAGCCGAGACGAGCCGCGCGTTGGTGATGCGGCTGTGCCGCGAGGCGCGTCTTCTTCTCCACAATCTCCCTCCGGAAAAAAAGAGCTATCCTGGCGCCTGAAGAATCGGGAGGCAGAGGGTCGTGGTAGGGCTTGAGACGCGAGACGTGTACAATGTCACGTCCACGCCGGCGCAAGTGTTCAGGTGGTGACAGGGGCTCAATTAGAAAATTCACCGGAGATAATTGCTCCAAGACTCGGTAAGGCCCTTCGAATTTTGGGACGAGTTTCGAGGAAAGCCCCGGCGTTTGGAAAGGGACCGACAACCAAACAAGAACGCCTGGAGCGTAGGTGGTGTTTGGAAGCGTGTCGATGCGGTTTTCTTTATGGCGCTGCTGTTGCTCTGCCGTAAAGGAGCGCGCTAGCTGGCGGCATTCTGCGGCTTGTCGGGCGACGTCGGACACAGGTAGACACTCGGAGGCGTCAGGACGGTATGGAAGGAGCGTGCCGATGGTATGCGTAGGCTCGCGGCCATACAGGAGGAAGAAAGGTGAAAATCCCGTAGTGGCCTGGATCGCGGTGTTGTACGCGAACGTGATGAATGGAAGGATGCGGTCCCAGTTACCATGATCAGATGCCACGTACATAGAGAGCATATCACCAAGTGTGCGATTAAATCGCTCTGTGAGTCCGTTAGTTTGTGGATGGTATGCCGTGCTTGTCCGATGAATAATGTGGCATCCCGAAAGCAAACTTTCGACGACTTCGGAGAGGGAGGCGCGACCTCGATCGCTGAGGAGTTCTCGAGGTGCACCGTGTCGAAGCACGAAGCGATGTAGGACGAAAGAGGCTACATCCCGCGCTGTAGCACTTGGTAAAGCAGCAGTTTCGGCGTAGCGTGTCAGATGGTGAACAGCAACTACGATCCACCGATTGCTGTCTGGCGTCATAGGAAGCGGGCCATATAGGTCGATGCCGACCTATACGGCTAGCGCTTTGCTGGCCCCGATTGTTCTTTCTGTAGATCGACCTGCTCCTTTCTGGTATTCGTTGGAGTCGCACAATGAGCGGGTGCTGTGCTGTTGATCTCCCTCTACTGACACCGCGCCTATAAAGCTCAAAAACGCAACAGATACTTATGTTGTAGCAGCACAAATTTGGGCAGTAAAGACACAGGCTTGTGTAGCCACTACACATTTTTTTGTTACAACACAACCTGGTGTAGTAACGACAGAACGTTACTACACGACATTACCACCTTGCGTGGAAACGTTACAATATTACATAATATTTAATAACATAATTACTTAATAACTATTCGTAGTAAAGACACAACCTTGCTATACGACAACATAACCTGCTCTAGTATAGACATAATAGTAGGACACTGCAACAAGCTTCAACTAGTAACAATGCAAGAGAAGCATATAACATTTTTTTCCGATGTTGGAGCAATGTAACAGAGGATATAAAACGACAGTAACGTTTACATTTGTACTATTTAAACACGTTGTAATGCAAATATTAATCTTATCATATTGATTAAAAGCTGTCATCGAATTCTTGTTGAAAAATGTTCATAAATGCGAATGGTGTACTTATTAGCATCACGTGTCTACGTATACGTTAATCGGAAATATCTATATTGCCTGTGCTATCCTGCAGTCCCTGATGCTACAAATATAGTGCATGCGATTAGTCGTGCGCGTGCTGTTTACTTAGTTGCGCCAGAAGAACCACGACAACATTGTGCTCGCGATGTTGGTGTAATCTTGCGTTTGTATTCCCGCGCTGCGCGTTGGTGTCTTTGGAAAGCAAGGGAAACCATATAGACGACGGAATTTAGTTTGATCTGTCATTTCGTAAATCACTGTCGCCATTTTCGAACACCACACAGTTGCCTGCTTGTGCTCATTTGAAATGGAGAAACGATTCGTCCACGAGCGGAGAGCTGGACGCGGGCGGGAACATCAGACGAAGGGCTAGCTATTGAGCAGATGGCGGCATGCTTGTGGCGTCTATCGACGACAACGTATAAAGGAGGAAGAATACAGTAGCGATGGGCACAAACTGAAAAACGACTGTGGAAGAAAAGATCGACAAGGAAGGGGCGGCGAACACGGAATGCTCGACGGAAAATTAAAGAAGGAAATAGCAAGGCATACACGGGAGAAGAAAATATGCAGAATGAAAAGAAAAGGGGAAGCACCAGGGCCACGCATCTACTTTCCATCAAAGACAACACTGCCCGCCGTGTTGAATATGTCTACGTGATCGTTTAAGTTGGACAAGGGAAAGAAAAACATTGCAGCTAATGTAGTTCAACTATGTACATTTTTAGAAAAATAATGAGGAAAAATACTTGCGCACGCTTTGGCTAGTTCTTTACAAACTTGAGAACAACTTTGCAGTGCAGACGACCTTACAGATGAGGCGGATGGACATGATTCTGAATCGTGTTGTTCGTTTTTCTCGGGCCGTATCAGCTTGTCAGCTTCACCGGACAACGCGTTGCGAACTTAATGCTCTATTTTGCTTGTGTGTGTTCGCCGTCATGTTCATCTTTATTTATTCGTACTTTAAAGCGAAGTGTTAGGCGACGAAATAATATGTGCTAAGTTTTAAGGAGAACGGAAGTGTTTTAGATGCTACAAATGTTACGAATTTTTTCGTGCAAAGCGACGATGATGCCGAAGCTGGAGGAAATTGACATGTTGAGAAAGCATAAGTCATTCATACAACCAGCCAGTGCTTTTTCTCTTTCTCTGTTTCTTCATGTTTTGGGGGGAGAGGAGGGAGCGCTGCTTAATTTATTCCGTAAATTTCTTGCAACCAAGTAAACCTCAGAAATAGAAGAGAGAATGACGTTGTGGTCGGCGGAGAGCCATGCGTATGTATCTCGCGATCTTTATTTGAGTACAAAATAAATCCTAATAAATTATTATGTCGGTGAACGGCTGTGTAGTAGCGTAGAAGAAAAATGTTCGCTAGCTCCGCGTGAGGAACTGACATTCATTTTGCAACTATTTCTTACAAAGAAAATTAGGTATAATATTATCTTACGTGCCAGGGTGTGGAAGTATGTTCATAAAGAACACACATCCATAATGCACTTCTGCCTGACAAATATACCTATTTTTTTTTGGAAATACACTATTATGGTCATTCTGTCCGGTTTGAGGTGCTGTCTCCGAAAAGGCCCGCATTTATTGCGCAATAAATCTGCACGTGCAGGAACCAAACTGCGAATGCAATGCATTTTATATTCTTTTTTATTAGACACTCCAGAACACATTTATTTTGAATTGCGGATGTTTGTTCTTTGGCAAATTAAATATATTCCAAGAAATAAATTTTTATTGCTACTGCTGTGCAAAGCGCCTCGCAGCAGTGTCACATGTTTATACGAACCTGCCAATAAAACGCAACAGAGCTCAAAGGGGTCCAATAAACGAGGAGACGACTACGCGACACGACTAAAAATTGCTTCCACAGAACCCAAAGTGCTTATAAAACAAGGCTACACAACCTCACGTCTGAACAATGCAATAGGGAAACACAATACAACAGGACTACTGGACGAAACTGGATGACATGACAACAAAACAATTTGATTGAACAGCACGAGCGCGCAGGATGACAGAACGAATACCACAGGACAATTGACCAGAACAACACAACTAACAAATGAGGGACACAACAGGGCAAAGATCTTACACAGCGACTGAAGAACACAATTTTCGTTGTGTTCTTCAACTCGGTTCTGCTTTAGAATTTCGCTTCTTAATCCATTCCAGGTGCTGGTCGTACCCGGTGACGTAGCGGTGGAAAGGGATGTCGAAAATGTGGTGCTGAAGACGGCGAAGCACTTCGGCAAACTTGATATTCTCGTGAGTATATTTATTTATTTAATAATACTGTAAGCCTTTTTCAGGATCTAAGAGCAGTGGAACGAACAATAGGTAGAACAACAGGTTTGGTGTTCCGGAATATGAATGAAAAGACACACAGGTTACATAAATAATCGAATCAAAAGTGTGCAGAACTCAAGAATCATTCAATGCTTGACTCGTTTATTGAATGATGGCTAAAAATGCTTGAAAGCATGTCATATTTAGCAGTTAGAATCAATATAAAACAAAAACTGAGTGCCCTTCCACCCTGTGAAGAAAGATGACCAGAGAAGCGGTGTGTGTGGGCCCCTTAATGGCGAACTGCACCTCCGCATCGCGTCGGCCCGGCATTGCACAATCTTCGGTTCGGCCCACGTATGGGTAGTGCTTAACGCCGGCTTCACTTCCAACATGGGTCGGGACAGTATTGCAGTATCTTCGGCATCGGCCCACGTATGGCAGTGCTTAACACCTGCTTCACCTCCGCCGCGGGTCGGCCCGGCATTGCACAATCTTCCGCATCGGCCCACGTATGGGGAGTGCTTACCGCCTGCTTCACCTGCGCCGGGGGTCGGCAGAACATTGCACTATCTCCGAGATCGGCCCACGTATGGGGCGTTTCTTGCTTACAACAACGACGCAATAACTTCCTTGGATGGTAGAGGTCTAGAGCTTCGCCGTAAAAAATACGAACAGCTAGTCAAAAGGCAAGGTTTGTTCCCATTGCTAACAATCGAGTGTACTTTTGATGAAGGCTGAAAACAGAAGCAGGGACTTATGCTGCAACCTAAGCAACGCAGTCGAGGTATAGTATACTGCACTCTTCCAATTTCTCTTTATAGGCAAGCGCTCAAGAGAGCAGAGAACAAAATAGGCCGAAGTATTATCCAACACCCCTTGCCCACTATTCACTGTTGTTTTATAACATATTTTCTTGTATGACAACGTCGGCCATGAGTTCACAGTGAATATAAACGTATTTGTGAGACTGAAGACAAGTAATCCTTCAGTTTTGCCAATAGTTCATTGGTAGCAGGAATCTCAATTTGTGGTCTAGAGATTCACGTGCACGGCCCTACATAATGTGACACATTTCCTTTAGTGTGCTACGCAGATGCGAGTTAGATAATAAGCTATTCCTTTAACGTCGCATTCGAGTGCCTTCGCAACAAAATCAAAATTCGGGTACTTGCATCAAAATGCAGCCGCGGTAAGGTACGTGAAACATTTTGTACGTGCTACAGACGGTGCGTTGTCACTTGGGTGCAACAATTACGTAGCCGTACACATTAGGTATGCCCTATATACTCGTGCGATGGCCACAGGTGTTCTTTCTTTCCGAGATTTGCGCTGAAAATCGGCGCTCTGGCCATTACACGCGGAAAAAGACAGAACATTTATTTTTCGTAAAAAATTTCGGTGGTACTGGCTTTTACTGAGCTTTATTTGCTTTGTCTATTCTTGGCTATTGCCGTGGCACGTTCTCTGCAGGATGCAATTAATAGTGACGCCCCACAGACAGGCGATGGCAGCGTCTCGGAGGCAGCGACTAAATTTCGGAGGCTGTGCTGTTGCTACCTGGAGGAGCCGAAAACTCGGCACGGCTGCCTTGTTTTGTCGCCCATTTAAGAAAAAAGACTCTTCGGAATTCTTGAACCACACAACAAATAACACTGCCAACGTTCTAAAGAATCAACGGTGGGGCTTATATAGACATAATTTTTTTATATGCTTTGGGAGAATCTTTTTTTTTTAACGAAGTTTTGGGTCCGGCTTTTACACGAATGCGGCTATTACACGAGTATATGCGGTACTTGTTTCGGTATTAGAAAGCTTACATGCTTAACCTACGATATAGTTAGCAGGAGTCCTGTAGATTAATCTTGCAATTTAGGTCGCTCCCTATTCTTAGTGGAACCACCGCGGTCGAAGGCCGAGGAGGCGAATTGGCATCCCGCTGTCTTACGCAGTTTCCGCTCCCTGCGTATCGAACGCGGAGGCACTGTACACATTCAAATGTGTATGGCGACTTACGCCTTTGTGAACGCCGAGCGAGACGGTAAATTGAGCGCCAATTACGGTCTTGCGCGGCGCGACAATGGCGCCATCTGTGTATGTAACACATGCGTGATTGAGTAGTGGCTTCTTTCCTCTACAATAAGATGCCGAAGTATGGTGCGCGGACAGTACGGTTGCAATATATATATATATATATATATATATATATATATATATATATATATATATACAAAGTAATAAAGGACTGTGACATCAGCCATATCAGTATAACACGTTTTCGTTGAATGTGATATTAGCAAGCGACACCCTATGACCAATTTTGAACACGTTTGAATCGAGAACCGGACCACTGTAGTGAGGGTGCTTTACTAGTACACCCCAGCGGAAGTTCCATTATTCTGCGAAAACAAAAACTAATTATGTTATGACCGAGCGCTCCCAGAACATTAATTCGTTTTAACGAGGCATAGTAAAGGTAGCGTAAGTAAACTATCCGCGTGATTAAGATGATGATTTATTGGCGTCGCCTGTGTAATGGGGGTGGTGACAAATAGTCACCTAGCCTGCATGAGGTAACAGCTCTGGCCTATCTCCGATGCCGGCTACTCAAATGTATGTAAAACGCAAGATTGCTTTTATGAGAAAACCGCTCAACGGATTTTAATCAAATTTGTTTTATTTAAGAGAGAAAGTAGGATCATGACCTCTCGCCACCTTGGGTCGCCGAGTACGTGCCACGGACTTTGCGGCAAGCAGTTCTCAGCCTTCGCAGACACCAGCGTGCCGCCCTTCTCTGAGGCCACGCTAGGACTTCGCGGAAGTGCCGCTAGACGGCACAGCGTGTCCAGAAGGCAACGCGAAGCGCGAGAGAGGCATCCCGCTGCAGCACATGCCTCATACATAACTCGTTTCGACGGTGGCAATACGTCGCTTCGCTATACTGATTCAATGTTAGCGGATTACCGTCGACAGACATAGGGACATAGGTTCTATGACAATTTTTTTGTGTCAGTGAAGTGCGGCGCGTACACACATACCCACTTACTTAATATGGCGTCAAAGAGGCTCATTGAAGAGCGACACACACCAAGTGGCACGTATCCACCACTCCAAGCTGGCATCACAATAGTCTCACTGAACGGGGGCACATGCCCAGTGCCACATACCAATGACCAAAGTTGGTCCTACGGTTGGTTTCAAAGCCTGTTCCTTAAGCAGAGCAGTCAGAGGAGCTTACTGCCTATATACTATGAGATGCCGTGTGATTTACTGCAAAACGTGTCGCAGCGCACGGTTGCCTTTGAAGGTCGAAGCAGTCAATTGTCGCATTTGTTGGAGCAGAACAACGCCGCGCACCAGGCGCGACCCTTTGAGAGAGGCCCGATACACACAAACGCTTGTCTTTTTCAACCTCCAGCTTAGTTGACAGGCTATTTCTCTGTTGAAAATTCTGAGGCAGATCGCCGAGCATACCGCATGTTTGCACGCCCGGCGCAATTATTTCCGCGCTTTCGTCGTTGAAATCCTTGAGAGCGATTAATGTAAGGTTACTGTCAACAAGGACCCTTTCGGCTTCGACGAAACAGCTCAGTTCGATGCCACATTCGGGAAACTTAAGCACAGTAGGGAGCGAAAGAGCCACCGTGACCCTTGATATTGTTTCCATCTGATTATATGCATGAGCAATGTTGCGAGCGCAAATAATGAATTTTGAAGTTGCACATAAAATCATTTTTTCTTCCTGATCGAAATAACTTCGAACCAATATTCTTCGGGCTTACCTGGGGTGCTTACTGAACTAAACGGTCGCCATTTTTGTGCGCGCAGCAATTCTTAGCTAGTAATAAGGCTTCAAGAACCGGGCGCGTCGGTTGGTCGACTACTTAGTTGCTGGACAACTCAGACCAGTGGTGGCGGATAGAGAGCGAACCTTCCATCTCCTACCGGAAGGGCTGTTCTTAGAGAAAGCTGCGCAGGCTATAATTAAGAAGTCTAACAAATGTAAAGGGAAGATCATAAGGCGGACATAAAAACGTTACCGCGCACAAAGCACGGGAAGCTCATAAAGGCTGTAAAGCACAGCGCACAGTCCTTTAAAACATTAAAAACTCATTTATTGTGTGGGCTATAGATACATGGAACCAATTACCGAATGATGTTGCCCTGTAAAATGATGGTAAAATATTTGGCAGAGCTTTGTTGAGTGAAAATACCTATTGTACTTAAGGCCACTTCTAGATATTGAAATCAGAATTAATATACCCAAATGTACTTTCTTGCTCACTTGTGTTCTGCTGAGTTGCGGTAATATGTTTATTATACGATGGTATTTCGTTTGTATTAGTGTTCCAATTTATAACACCTGTATTTTTGCCCACACAGCAACGGTATGAATAAATAAATAAGAGAGCAACCCTATTGCAGGAACTGAACCTTGATCGGCTATGTGCGGCGGTGAAGAAAGAGAAAGGCGAGATGCTTTATGGTGAAGACACACACAAAGTCGATGCACGTTTTAATGCGAAAGCATTATATGCCCCATTACGCGAAAACCCACCGGTGTAGTCGGTGATACCGAAAGATGGTGCTGAAAATGGGCTACGGCGCAAAAAGTGAGAAGACGAAAAAAATGCGCCGATTGGCGTCAAAATTGTCAGGGAGGTTCTTGCAAAAAAGTTAAATTAATCGCTTTGAAGAGAAAATTTGGGAAAATTTGTTCTGCGTGGGAATGGAACCCGGGCCGCTTGGGTGCGCGACTAGCACGTTTCCCGACGCTACGGATGCTTTATGGTTCGGGCTGATTAAGTCTGTGCCTAGTGCGTGCATCATTGCACACGGCACGTCGCAGCCATCTGGCTGACTAAAGGTGCGGCCTAGTGCGTAAATCATTGGTCACGTGATGGCGCAGTCAATGAAGAAGAGGTCGCGCCACGTTACGAGCGTACAACATGAGCGCGTTCACGGTGTTACGAGGTCTAGAATCAGTATAATGCTTTCGCATCATAGCCAGCAATTAGAGACTTTTCATGAAGTTTCCTGTTGCCACGACGTGGCGTATCGACCTTAAAGAACTCGAAATTCACGCCATGACGTATGCGGTGACGCACAACTAAACACAATAAAAATAAGCGCGCCCTGACAATGTCGCTTCACCTCGGCACTTGAGGACGAGCGTGCGTATGTATCAACGTTATCACGAAGACTCCTCAATATTTGCTCAGCTGGCAATGAATCGACGATTGCGCTACAAGCCTGGCCAGACAGCTCGGTCGCATTCCGTATAACATGTATAGCCGATATTAGTGCTCCCACAACGCTTCCGCTGAAGCTAACCTTATTTTTTATGGATGTTTTTCTTTTACTTTATTTTACATGGCTGTGGCCTCCAGCTTGCCTATATTCAGTTATGTTTTGTGAGTTTCATATAGAAAGGGCGTGATGCTTTGTTTAAAAGGAAGCTTTAGCTCTGTCTTATCCCGATGCCAGCTGCTCAAACATACGTAGAAAGCAAGATTGCTTTTCTGAGAAAACCGTTGAACGGATTTGAATAAAATTTATCATTTAAAAGAAAAAGTTATATCACAGGGACCACAGAAAACAATATTTTGATTTAAGCCGTAAAATGTTTTACAAGAATTGCCACAAATTGGTAAACGTAAAAAAAAATGAATAGAGGTACGCAGAAAACCGTAACTCAGTAGCAATAATAAATTTCGCATTTGTATCAATTGCATTCGTTGGAGCGTCTAAATTGGACAAACCTGATATATGAATGCATGTGCGACTTTGTTACTATGTTTTATTCACAAATTCGTGTTACGCAGGGTAAATTATTTTAATTATGGGGTTTTACGTGCAGAAACCACTTTCTGATTATGAGGCACGCCTTAGTGGAGGACTCCGGGAAGTTCAACCACCTGGGGTTCTTTAACGTGCACCTAAATCTAAGTACACGGGTGTTTTCGCATTTCGGTCTCATCGGAATGCGGCCGCCGTGGCCTGGATGCGATCCCGCGACCTCGTGCTCAGCATCCCGATACCATAGCTACTGAGCAACCACGGCGGTTCGTTATACAGCGTGTTTCAGCGAACAATTTCAAAACTTTTGAAAAATTGCTTGTGGCAGCTAGCACAATTTCAGTCCATGAACTGGTCTACTCAAAGAGGCGCAAATTACTTGCATAAGAAATTGAAATGCATAATCGACTAATTATCAAAGATTAGTAATTCAGTCTTTAGATGTTGATCTTACGGCACAATTGCAATTTACAAATTATAGCTAGTTGTACTACAAGGTATAATCATGACATGAAAACTGTTTACAGCGCAAACACATGCAACCACAAAGTATAAGGGACAGGACACAGTTTTCATGTCAAGTATGCACCAACTCGCCCAGAAAGAAGTTTTAATAAGGTATAATCACTTGAAATGAATTGTGCGGATGACACAAGTTACGAGATATGCGCTGTCAAACTTGCTGTAAGTATGCACTGTTGTTCCGATAACTTTCTTAACAAAACGTAGTTTTATGCATTGAAGCGCAAAAGTAACTGGATGCCAATGCATTTCCCCGCAATGTTCGGGAATGAATATCGAAACTTCACCATCTGGAGAATTCGTCCCAAGTGGGTCCGCCTTGCGGACTCCCCGGCTAGAATTTGTAAATTTCAATATTTGCCTTAAGGTAATTAGTTAAAACTTCATTAGTGAAGTTTTGGTAATGAGTAAATTATGCATTTAAATTCTTCTGCAACTAATGTACATCTCATCGAGCAGCAACCCCAGCAATCCTGGGAATCACCTTTAGTTCACAGCTTTTACACCACATGACGTACGGACCACCAAGATTCCAAATTCGTGCAATGACACACACAGAGTGCTGGACAAGAACAGAATGCACCTAATACAAAAATACAGGACCACGCCAACAGCTTTCACCGCAGAGCGCGAATCGACAATGGTGGATCTGATAACCGCCGCGTGTATGAGACGAGCGGCCAGCCAGTCGACAGTGAATCAGCAGTTACGCTGCAACTGATAAGGACAAGCTGCGCGCGTTAGCTCGGGCCCGCGCCCCTTGCGTTTGCCGCGCCTCGCGAGTAATGGCGGTTTAAACTTTGGTAGACATCGTTTCGTATTTCCTGAGGTATCAAGAGCACAAATATTTGCCTGAAAAAGACAGGCAGTTTTAGAATAGCGTTTGTCGCCTTACAAACATTAAACGCAAGCACCTTTGCCGGACGTTTCGGTGTGCGTCTCTTCAATACATTTAGTTAAATGTACGGAAACGCAAACGCAAGGAAGCTTTATTGAGCGTGATGTTGAAAACTAATTTCGCTCAAAGAGAAAATGCAGTAGCCGCGGAACTTTACACTTCCAGATCCATTGACCGAGCATGATGCAGCGTGTACGCGATGATAAGCTCCTCAAGCGCGGGCACTGAAATCTTGACATTGTAATTTGCGGAGAGTTCATTGCCAGCTCGTTGCTCTGATCTCTCCGAGGGTGCGCGGTCATAGTCACGTTCCAAAAAAAAATTTCTTTCTTATTTTCTTGGGCATCATATTATCGACATGAGTGGAAGCCCCATATTAGTGCATCTTTGATAAAAATCTTTGGTCGACAACATAGGGGAAGTCGCGATTGAGGAACTGTTCTTAAAAGCGTCCTTCACCCGCAAGTGGTGTGCGCTGCTGCTCTTGGAGGTGCTGATAAGAATGCTGCTTCAGGCCCTCGGGATTTATGGTTCAGAGCGAAGAAATAAGTGTGCTTGTTGATCTTCTCTGTAGCAAAAACACCCCCACTATTTGGTGTCGAGTCCGCTTATTCGCGATGGTACATGAAACTCCGCTAACCATGCCGCCAGCCTTTTCGTCGTGGAAGCTTCAACATATCTTAGCAGCTTGCAAACACACAGTAACAGAACCTGAATCTCCTCACTGCACAATATGACGGCGACAGATGACAGTTTTTCCCTCTGCGTGTTTGTTTATTGCGTGCCGTCTGTCACAAGTACCAGACGACATGCACAGCTGAGAACCGTTGTACTGAGGGCAGCGCCGCTTTTGCGTCATGATGCAATTAAGTGATGAACTATGCTATTGTATGTGTCTTTCTCTATGGGTAGGCCGGCACACGTTCTCCTCTAGCCACCATAACCCTGTTGTTGCTTTGCGGACGCATCTCGATAGGCCCGCGGGTGCCGGAATCACAGAACGATCTCATAAATTGGACGGGCTACGCAATCAGAAGCAGTGTTTCAGGTGAGTTTAAAGAGAAGTCCGCTGACGGCCTCCGAGACGAGAAACGTGGTGAACGATGCCACGCTCGGTGCCACGAACGGTGCCATCGAACGATGAGAATTGTTCTATCATTTGCCACACACTCGGTGGCACATACTCACTGATCCAAGTTGGCGATAGGTTCAATGAAGCGCGGAATAGAGCCAGTGTATTCGTGGCGCTGCTCACTAAATGTTGGCCTGAAAGGCGTTCATTGAAGGCGGCACACACCCAGTGCATTTTGCGGCGCAGCCTGCGAAAGCGCAGGGTTGTGTCTTTGAGGGGCCCTTGAGACGTGGGCTCGATTCCAATGAGCATCGAATAAGCGTAACAGGATTGTTTTCGTCGTTTTAAAGCGGTACCTTTCCAGTGGCACATACCTAGATGCCCAAGTGGGCGACGGAAAATGGGCGTGGAAGAGCGACACGCACCTACTGGAATATACGTAGAGATCCAAGTTGGCATGAAAGAGGTCCATTGAAGACCAGCACAAACCGAGTGGCACATAGACAGTACTCCAAGCAGGCGTCAAGGAGTTCTTTAGAACAGCGGTACGTACCCAGCACCGCGTCTACAGTAGCTCATGTCCACGTGAAAGGGGCTCGTTGAAGTGCGGCACATATGCAAATATTGCCATATGCTTGTTGAGCCAAGTTGGTCCAATGGTTGGTTTCGTAGCCTGTCACCTCAGCACAGGAGCTCGATGCGCTAACTATTAGACCACTGACTAGCTAGTGACTCAGGTAGGCTGGAAAACGGTTAGATAGAAACATACAAACAAACATGCATAGCACCCGGAAAGCACGTGAAATGCCCAAAGAACGCTAACGCATTGAAACACCTAAAATCTCAGTAACCTTCACGTTACACTGTTGTCATTTCACTATACTCTTTCTATTGCAGGTTAACAATGCTGGAATTGCCGTGGCAGGATCCATTCAAAGTACCTCAATTGAGGTCTTTAACAGAGTTTGGAGGACGAACTTCCTCGGTTCGCTATGTATGATAAAAAACGCTGTGCCCTACTTGCGGCAAACTAAAGGTGATCTATGAATTATGTTCTGTTTAGATCTATTGCGCGACGACTTTGTTCGTTCGGTGTACTCAATGCCATGTCCTAGACCCGAGACATTGCATTACAGGGTTGAGTGTTTGGTTTAGCGGTCTCAGTATACATTTATGTGCTCTCGTCAGAGTGAATACAGTATACATGGTATATATCAGTGTCAATATAGTACTTTCATGAGGCCTACCAAAGCTATGGGTGGTGCCGTCATCATTTGTTTGGCTTCGATCTTGTTTCTCGTAATGGACGAATAATAACTGACGCCTAAAGCAATGAAGTGCAGTCAACCACAAAAGTTTACGGGCCACGGGATCTCAAAAAGTTTAATTTCCCAGCAGCCCGTAACAGTGTTCAGTAAAACCAAACATCAGTATGTTATTCACATATACTGGTAGAGACTAATAGTGAATACTAGGCTGTGTTGCGAGGCTGTGCAGATATTAGTCTTTCTCGCAAATTTTGCGTTCTGTAAAATGTTGTGGTTGATTGTACAGCGCACGAGATTGGCATTATCGCTTAAGAGTTCAATTATCTATGTTTATTTTTGTTTCAGGTAGCATCGTGAACATTTCCACCGCCGGATCGTTGACTGCGGTGAGCGAAATGTCAAGCTTTATCACAGATCTCTGTCTCTACACTCTTAAGTAAATGTACACCCTTTGGGTCGTGTTTGTGACCTCACGATTCACAAAGACGCCATCACGAACACGCCGAGATGCTTTCGCGCGTCCCCGTGCAAGCGACTACTGCAGACACAGAACAAAGTGGGTTTCTCTTAGCTGTTAACACCTTTGACCTCATGAAAGAGCAGCGAGTTGACAATTCATTACGGTTCATAATTGATAACCTAGAGGGCCGCCCAGCATGCCTTCCTCGACAAATTTCTCACGGCTAGTGCTCGTTATGTCTGAGAACGGGCACTTCGTTGTGACCTTCTCAGGAGCTTCTTTTGCGGTAGTACCCACCGACACTCTTTTCGCGTGTCACGAACGGTCCACGGCGGAACGCCTGCGGTTCTGGCGGACTCTCTCCCCCACCCCCCTACGCAAGCGGTACTGCTGGTCATGACTGTTGGCTAGTGTATAGCTCTACGCTAAAGGTTGACGCGACTTTCAATGCAACAATCACTGCATATGGAACTCACTGGGTTGCTTCAACCTATTATCCCACTCAAAACACCCTTCGATCTCATGGGGATGGAGCTTCTCGAACCATACTTGTTGTGTTCACGGAAAACGAATGAATTATAGTCGCAACGGACAAACTGATTCGTTATGTCGAGGCACGTGAGGCGCATTGAACATGGCGCAGAGCGTCTAGGCGATCAGCTGTTACCGCAATGCATGCGCACATGTGCATACCAAGCCGACCTTTTTCCCCCCTCATTTGTTAAGGGCAGAAAATCAACCAAACTTCTTTAATGCACCCGAAATGTGTTCCAGCAGGCTGCCGGCCAGCTAGGCCAACGCCCGATGTACTCTCATCTAGCGGTTGTGGCGGTTCTGGTGCGAGATAAGACGTGCTCTATTCCCACTCTGACCACGCCAGAGCACAGCCAGCGCCGTCGGTTACGCTAGGTGCGCGGTGACGCTAGACTGTAGAGTGTCCTCTTTGCGCCGGTGTAGGGCAACTGCGCAGCGCCGTTGCGCGCGCCCACATAACGCCGACCATTCCCGTGCCTTTACTTTTTTTCAGCAGCACGCACCCTCCGATCACATTGAACTCCACGGGTTTCTCTATGTGCAAGCACGTTTATTGTCCCCATGCGTGCTTCATATAAAGTGTGCGAGGGACGTTCTGAAAGTAAGTTTCGTCATTTTTTTAAACGGAAGATGGCACACCAGGTGAAACACACAATCGCCATAAGAATCCACGCCCGTTGCTGGTTTAACGACGGAAGGAGCTTCAGCGGAGGAGGAATGCGCATGCTCAGGACGCCGAAGAAGAGAGAGTAGCAGCAGGCAGGCATGCCCGCGGTTCATCATCATCATCATCATCATAAGCCTGGTTACGCCCACTGCAGGGCAAAGGCCTCTCCCATACTTCTCCAACAACCCCGATCATGTACTAATTGTGGCCATGTCGTCCCTGCAAACTTCTTAATCTCATCGGCCCACCTAACTTTCTGCCGCCCGCTGCTACGCTTCCCTTCCCTTGAAATCCAGTCCGTAACCCTTAATGACCATCGGTTATCTTCCCTCCTCATTAGATGTCCTGCCCATGCCCATTTCTTTTTCTTGATTTCAACTAAGATGTCATTAACTCGCGTTTGTTCCCTCACCCAATCTGCTCTTTTCTTATCCCTTAACGTTACACCCATCAATCCTCTTTCCATAGCTCGTTGCGTCGTCCTCAATTTAAGTAGAACGTTTTTCGTAAGCCTCCAGGTTTTAGCCCCGTAGGTGTGTACTGGTAAGACACAGCTATTATACACTTTTCTCTTGAGGGATAATGGCAACCTGCTGTTCATGATCTGAGAATGTCTGCCAAACGCACCCCAACCCTTTCTTGTTCTTCTGATTATTTCCGTCTCATGATCCGGATCCGCCGTCACTACATACCCTAAGTAGATGTATTCCCTTACGACTTCCAGTGCCTAGCTACCTATTGTAAATTGCTGTTCTCTTCCGAGACTGTTAAACATTAGTTTTCTACAGATTAATTTTTAGACCCACTCTTCTGCTTTGCCTCTCCAGGTCAGTGAGCATGCATTGCAATTGGTCCCCTGAGTTACTAAGCAAGGCAATATCATCAGCGAATCGCAAGTTACTAAGGTATTCTCCAATAACTTTTATCCCCAATTCTTCCCAATCCCGGTCTCTGAATGCCTCCTGTAAACAAGCAGTGAATAGCATTGGAGAGATCGTATCTCCCTGCCTGACGCCTTACTTTATTGGGATTTTGCTGCTTTCTTTATGCAGGACTACGGTGGCTGTGGAGCCACTATAGATATCTTTCATTATTTTTACATACGGCTCGTCTACACCCTGATTCCGTAATGCCTCCATGAATGCTGAGGTTTCGACAGAATCAAACGCTTTCTCGTAATCAATGAACGCTACATATAAGGGCAGGTTATATTGCGCACATTTCTCTATCACCTGATTGATAGTGTGAATATGGTCTATTGTTGAGTAGCATTTACGGAATCCTGCCTGGTCCTTTGCTTGACAGAAGTCTAAGCTGTTCCTGATTCTATTTGCGATTACGTTAGTAAATAGTTTGTAGGTCACTGACAGTAAGCTGATCGGTCTATAATTTTTTAAGTGTTTGGCGTCCCCTTTCTTATGGATTAGGATTATGTTAGCGTTCTTGCAAGATTCTGGTACGCTCGAGGTCATGAGGCATTGCGTATACAGGGTGGCGAGTTTCTCTAGAACAATCTGTCCACCATCCTTCAACAAATCTGCTGTTACCTGATCGTCGCCTGCTGCCCTCCCCCTTTGCATAGCTCCCAAGGCTTTCTTTACTTCTTCCGGCGTTACCTGTGGGATTTCGAATTCCTCTAGACTATTCTCTCTTCCATTATTGTCGTGGGTGCCACTGGTACTGTATAAATCTCTATAGAACTCCTCAGCCACTTGAACTATCTCATCCATATTAGTAATGATATTGCCGGCCTTGTCTCTTAACGCAAACATCTGATTCTTGCTAATTCCTCATTTCTTCTTCACTGCTTCTAGGCTTGCTCCCTTCCTGAGAGCATGTTCAGTTCTATCCATATTATACTTCCTTATGTCAGCTGTCTTACGCTTGTTGATTAACTTCGGAAGTTCTGCCAGTTCTATTCTAGCTGTAGGGTTAGAGGCTTTCATACATTGGCGTTTCTTGATCAGATATTTCGTCTCCTGCGATAGCTTACTGGTATCCTGTCTAACAGAGTTACCACCGACTTCTATTGCACACTCCTTAATGATGCCTATAAGATTGCCGTTCATTGCTTCAACACTAAGGTCCTCTTCCTGAGTTAAAGTCGAATACCTGTTCTGTAACTTGATCTGGCATTCCTCTATTTTCCCTCTTACCGCTAACTCATTGATCGGCTTCTTATGTACCAGTTTCTCCCGTTCCTTCCTCAAGTCTAGGCTAATTCCAGTTCTTACCTTCCTATGGTCACTGCAGCGCACCTTGCTGAACACGTCCACATATTGTGTGATGCTAGGGTTAGCGCAGAGTATGAAGTCTATTTCATTTCTAGTCTCGCCGTTCGGGCGCCTCCACGTCCACTTTCGGCTATCCCGCTCTCGGAAGAAGGTATTCATTATCCGCATATTATTCTGTTCCGCAAGCTCTACTAATAGCTCTCCCCTGCTATTTATTCCTAGTGCCTATGCCATATTCCCCCGCTGCCTTGTCTCCAGCTTGCTTCTTGCCTACCTTGGCATTCAAGTCGCCCATCAGTATAGTGTATTTTGTTTTCAATCTACCCATCGCCGATTGCACGTCTCCATAGAAGCTTTCGACTTCCTTGTCATCATGACTGGATGTAGGGGGCGTAAACCTATACAACCTTAATTTTCTACCGCTTATTAAGTTTCACAACAAGACCTGCCACCCTCTCGTTAATGCTATAGAATTCCTATATGTTACCAGCTATATTGTTATTAATCAGGAATCTGACTCCTAGTTCTCGTCTCTCCGCTAAGCCCCGGCAGGACAGGACCTGCCCGCTTTTTAGCACTGTTTATGCTTCTTTTGGCCTCCTAACTTCACTGAGCCCTATTATATCCCATTTACTGCCCTCTAATTCCTCCAATAGCACTCCTAGACTCGCCTCACTAGATAACGTTCTAGCGTTAAACTTTGCCAGGTTCATATTCCAATGGCGGCCTGTCCTTTATCAACATTTTATCAACACGATAATTTTTTTAATCCGGTGGAAAATTGCGCGGCATCGGGATTCGAACCAGGGACCTCTTGCACGCGAGGCGGGTGTTCTACCTCTACGCCACCGCTTCGATTCCAACCCAAATCGTGATGGCAGACAGACGTGTGATGACGACGTGGTCGCGAATGGAAGTGCGTGTTGTTATCCGGTATGATTGGGCAAGCGGCACTAGTGTGTCCGTAATCCATGAGCGTGTGCATGTTGCGTATGATGAAGACTTCATGGTGAATAGCTCATGATACCATGATGTGCTGTTTCTGGCAATAAAGTTACCGAGTGAAAGTAAATGACTAAACTCACATTCGGAACGTCCCTCGTACATACTGTGCGTATACACTTGCACTGAGACATTTTTATTGAGCCGTCCGTGAACCACTGTAAATATCGTCGGGCATGTGCGGCATCCGCTGCATCTCGAAAGGTGCAATATTATAGTGAAGCAACCAAGATGGATGGCACGCCGCGGCCGCTTCACCGTTTCTAAGAAAATATGGTTGTGGTCGCTTGCATCAACAATCTCCATCAAGGAAACCAGTTGTGCAATGTGCTAAGCGCGTAAACGATCAAGCAATTACGTACGGAAGAATATGACGTTCTTTCTAAAACCATAATGACCGTGATATATGGTGCACGCGGCGTATGTCACACATGTAGAGATAGACAGGCCTACTCAATATCTTAAAAGTTTCGTAGAAAAGCTTTTTTTTTAATTATGGGGTTTTACGTGCCAAAACCACTTTCTGATTATGAGGCACGCCGTAGTGGGGGACTCCGGAAATTTCGACCACCTGGGGTTCTTTAACGTGCACCTAAATCTAAGTACACGGGTGTTTTCGCATTTCGCCCTTTCGTCGAAAAGTTGTGCGATGCATCGGTGCAATAGATGCTACGGATATGCAATTTACCATTCATCGGCTTTTATGGGTACAGCTCGCCCGTGCTCGGTAACACAAGTAAGAAGATTCTACGCCTCCTCCAAGTTTTCTCAACTCTAGTTATACGGGCCTGCATTGTCACTCCTAAGTGCTTGTCGGCAGGTCATTCCTAAGTACATGCACACTGCAACCATTATCGCATAGCGCGCGACCACGCGATTGCGGCATGCATTCTGGTGAATTTTCTTACGTGCATGTCGTGTGAGTAGCTCCTCGCCTCTCGCTAGCTTATTAGGAGTACACCACTACTGTAATATCTTGAATAAACAATTATTCGTTGATGATCCCTTGAGAATGTTATATAAAGGTGCACATCACTGTTTCGTATCTGGACAGAAACAATTTCATTGCTTGTGCTTTGATAGGATGCAGCGAACGTTAATTATCGTTAAGGTAAATTGCATGCGCCTGATCGCGTCATTGAAACATTTCCTATCCTCTAGCTTTTCCTGTACCCACGCTAGGAAGACTGAGGCATATGATGATAAAGAAAGTCGCATATTTCTCTGCCTACACTGCCTTTGCAAGCCGCAGATAGACGTTGCGTGGCACCTGATAGCCGCTGCTTTCGCCTTGTCGCTTTTATTGGATATGGAGGTATGCGTAACGTCAACTACTGCTACTGCTAATGCAGCAACCAGTACTATGTGTACCAATGTGCTGCATGGTGCTACTGGTGACCACCGCATCTATTAATTCTACTATTCTGACAAATGAAGCTATTTTAACGACAGCGGCTGTGTAGCTAATAATTGACATCTTTGAGCAAACGACATCTTTGCCACTTCTACCGCCAGGTTCAGATGGCCGTGCCTTACGTAATCAGCAAAGCGGCGCTGGACCACCTGACACGATGCGCCGCACTAGGTGAGTGCGCTGTACATGCTGTGACAAGCGCAGCAGATCAATTACTGTAGTTAGCGAAGGGCCAAATGTAGCGAACCAGCCGCAAACACGCTCAGTGCCCGGGAGGCGGTGTTACTATACTTCGTCTCGTAGTCTACTTACAGTAGAGTGAAAGCTGCGGGCCGCGTGACCAATCGGAGGAGCCAACATGCAGATATGACGAGTCCGTGGTGCGACCGCGGCGTAGTAATCCTCGCCTGTGTATGTTACAATACACCTTTTTGGTTAGCTTAAAATACATGCACGCCATTTAGCACTCTAGGCCTCCCTATATAATATTACACTAAATTTAGCTAATTGAAATGTGCTGCTTTATGGAAGTTCTTTGCCACTGTTAGAGAAAAGGCATATATACACACATAATGCCCATATAGAACTAGCAGTCAAGAGGGAGAGAAAACGATGCAGGAAGGCAAAAGGCCGGAAGGTTAACAAGAGGCAGTTCCGGTTGGCTACCCTGCACAGGGGGAAAGATGAAGGGGGATAAAAAGAGAAAGAGAGCGGAAGGGGCAGATAGAAAGAAATAGAGACGAGCACGATCAAACTGCGTACACTACAGAGCGGTGGGGGGCGGCGTTCTTACAGTCTACCATGAAGCCTCGCAGACGGCAGGAACCTTAATAACGCGAGTAAGACATTTAGCGTGGGTGTTCTGCGGGAGTACTGACCTAAAGCTTTGAATTCTAATAGTGGACGATTGCCCAACTGGTCCAGTACTCTGCACAGCACTTGCCTCTGGGCACTAGATCGCGGGCAGACAGAGAATACCTGCGAGACACTCATCGATGTTGCATGTGGCGCACGTGGGGCTGTGGGCCATTCCAATAAGGAAAGCATACGAGTTTGTAAATGCAACGCCTAGGCACAGACGGTACAGCATGGTGTGTTCACGTCGTGGTAACCCAGCGTTAGGTGCATCCGTATGTCAGGAGACAACGAACCCAAACGACACATGTTGAAAGCGTTCGAGTCCCTCAGAGATAAAGTACATTCACGGGACATCAGTCGCAGCCCAGCCGCAGCGTCTGTTCGCGAAAGCGGAATCAAGACACGTTGACCTCTTCCATGTGCAGATCGGGCGGCTTCGTCGGTGTGTCCATTCCCGCTGATGCTGCATTGTCCTGGAAGCCATTGAAAGATTATGTTGTGTCCTTTATCATGGCTGCGGTGATACATGCCTCGAATTTCTGAGGCCAGTTGTTCATTGGGTCCGTGGCGCATTGGACTTTGTATGCACTGAAGGGCTGCCTTGGAGTCACTAAAGACAGTCCATTGTTGTGGTGGTTTCTGGTTAATGAAATCAAGTGCAGCACGTAGTACTGAAAGTTCAGCACCCGTTGATGTGGTCACAAATGAAGTTTTTAATTTGATTTCTTCAGATTTTGCCGGGGTGATGACTGCAGCAGCTGAGCTGTTGAGTTTTACGGAACCACCTTTGTAGACAGGTTGTAGGAATACGTACGTTGTGAATGTGTTGCAAAGTTGCTTGTTTCAAAGTTTGCAACGGTGCTCTAGCTTTCTTTCTGATTCCTGGAATTGTCAATTGCACTTGCGGCCGGTGTAGACACCACAATGGATCTGATAATCGTGTACCAGGTGTAAGTTCTGATGGCAAGCAGGACTGATCGCCTAGAACCCTCTTGGCAAAGGTTGAATGTGGCCTTTTTCCTGGCAAGCAAGCAAGATGGTGTGAGGGCACGAAGCCAAGGAAAGCATCGGGGATTAGCTGAATTTCAAATTGAAGTGTACAAAACAATACAAAAACTGTAAATGAAAGTCGGCGAAAAGATAACTCTGTGCCAGTGAAGATCTAACCCAAAACCTCCGCATTACGCGTGTGGTGCACTAACAATAGTGCTGCGGTGACGGCTATCAATCGGTCCACTAACTTTGGCAGTATTAGCCAGCGCCACTCAGGATCATGGTAGATTAATTGGAACATGTTCTTTTTTCGACGGCGTCACGTCTAAAGTGAGCTTAGAAGAGTGGGCACGTGACTAATAAACCCTCGCTACCTAAGACATCAAGCTTGCAAGACCCTCGCTATGAATGAAGAAAGGGAGCGAGGGTCTTGCAAGCTTTGCAAGACGTTTGCAAGAAGCCGCTTCAGAACAGGTCCCACGTCGTTAAGGTGGCTTCTCGATTCTCGAACCAGGTCCTGGCGGCGTCTTCCAGTGCGAAATAGACATGCCGCAGCTTGTTGTCGCTGTCCCAACTGTTAAGCGTAGCGACCCTCTCATACGTCTCGAGCCAGGTTTCCGGGCCCTCGAATGTTGATCCGCGAAACATCGGAGGTTCCCTGGGCTGCTGCAGCACGATGGGGGACGCTGGGGCTGCCATTGGGGTTGCCTTGTCCACAATCTTCTCGGTCTTCTCAAGTAGAAGTCCGTGCTCTGGGGGCAGCTGTTGAAGACGGCGGCTTGCTCGATGCTCCGGGACTACGTTGGTGTTCTCTTTGCGGTCCGGGCTTGGATCACGGCTTGTCGGGGGCGTCCGGTACATGAACGAAAAGCGCCTCCACCAGATGTCACGTGGTGGTGACGTTGAAGAACCCAGTAGCAAATACTGTGAAAGACAAAACTAACTTTTATTGGGCGAACCTGTGCCCACGAAAACAGGCTACACTTATAGCACAACGATAGCGGCGAACACGGTCGGCGATCGTCGAAAATCTGATCAGCGGGTCAAGCGCGTAGGCTTTTATACAGAATCGTCAAATGTTCCAGACTAATCGTTGGGACCCACGTGCCTTCCACAAAGTTCTACACCATTCGCGTCAGGCGAATAAATCAGATAACACAGGGTTCGGCGACAACAGACTGCGGATAGAAGCATCGATAACTTTCCAGAAACTTCGGATACATGCAAGCGCGTCCCGCGCTGTGCGATAAGATTTGTTAGGCGGCGAAACGTGGTCGCCCGATAAATATAAGTACACGTGTCAATATTGTGAACCGTGATCATATATATATATATATATATATGTAATTTTGACGTTTTCATGAGGGTAAACAGTGGATATCGTGTTGTGCGGTTGTTGATTGGGTGAACCTGTCAAGTCACTTGGCACTCAGCAGAATGATGGTGGAGAGCGTCGAAAATCTGAGCTGGGGGGGAAGCGTGTGGGAGTTTACGCACCACGAGTCGAAGGTTCCAGCGTTATCACTACAGCGCACGTGCCTTCCAGAGAGTACTACACAATTTGCGTCGCGCATAAAACCGGATCACACCAGGTTCGGTGACAGAAAACAAGGGATAGAACCAGCATTACGGGAACTTCCTCCACGAAAGACGCGTCTCGCGCTTAGCGATAACATTCTAACGCAGACTGGCTCGGGAAGAACGTTCACTGAATTCATAGACTTTCTGTGCATTTTCATTCATGGGGTGACCATCCTTAAGCTTTCCCGAGTTTTTAAAAGTCACCTGTCGCAGATAACATAATTTAATCACTCAGCTGGATTATTCATAGTCGAACGTTACTGCACAATAAATCTAAACCACATATTCAACCACCTTGAATATATCACGCTTCCTCCTAAATTCATTACTTTACGACCTATATTGCAATTTACGAATTATAGCTGGTGAGCATGTAAGGCTTCTTTAATTTTAGTTCTTATTAAGAATGACGGCCGTTTGGAGATATTCGCCATGAATACTCGCCGTAAAAATGTACTTGTTCGATTTACATTGTTGAAACAAGCTCTATGGTACATACATTGGAGCACAAAATTATGTGAGGTGCCATTGCGTTTCCTCCCCACACTATGAAAAATAAGATCTCAAAAGTTATGCCATGCTTGATTTTCATGTGTTTGTTTAAAAAAAAACTTTACCAAGTTTAATTTTGTGATTGCGCTCCCATGTTCAGTGATTATACCTCTGGATAAGAAAAAAAAAATAGCACAAGCTTTTGCTTTTTGAGGCTTATAACACAAACAATTTAGCCAAAAATATGTGTCATTGCTCCATCGTTGTGTTTAACACTAGATAGTTTAATTATCTGAACGTCGAGTCACTCCGCTGCATTTATTCAAAAGGAGACGTTCGCATGAGTTCAAAAAGCTATTGACAGCAGAATCGGCGGTGAATTGTTGCACTAAATTGCTGTGTTCTTGCTCAATTATTGTTGAACACCAGACACGTAAAACCACATTATTTCTTTTTGTGGACCAGGGGCTAAGAATTTATTTGTTGCGCTGCAACTTGCCACTCACTACATAAAATTAAGCATTGTTCAATATACATGTTTGCGTGGAAACCCTAGGTAGCGGTAGTGACGCCAGTTCTCTCGCAAAATATGTGCAAACACTGAAGACTGACAATTTCTGTCTCATATGGTTTTTTTTTCCTTCTTCTAACATCCGTGCTTGGGGCACGTACATGCATTCAAGTTACTCTGCTAGTACGGGTCACTTACGACATAATTTTAGGCATTCACGATATTCAGCAGTTGCGATATTGGTTGCGATATTGGCGCGAGTTGTTTCCAAGACGATGTGCTAAAACCAAAGACAGGATTTTAGAGATCTACGGAGGGCGAATAAGCTTCTACATCGCAAGATGCTTTTCGCTCAGCGAAAAGCTATGTGTGCAAATTCACTGAGTGCTCGCCCGAGTTCCTGGCATGCCATAGTTGAATGAAATTACGCGGCCACGGTGGAGGAAACGGGTATGGTCCCTCAATCGGTCGTTCGAGCCCAGAAAGTCATACTCCCATGCCGACGGTGAATATCCGAATCTGTCATCGACCGAATGTCACAGCGTCATGCGGTGACCTGTAATATCAACACAATTTGCTAGACCTCGTTGTTCTACATCATGAAAAGAATCTGGAACTGCACTTGTCCATGATGCGGCAAACGGTATAGTGGTCTGTATGAAATTATAAGGACACCATGCACTTTCATACTTTGAATGTAATATCGGCTTGTCGGCAATTTCACTAGGGCTGATTTGATCCACCCACCGTGGTTGCTTAGCGGCTTTGGTGTTGCACTGCTAAGAACGAGGTCGCGGAATTAAACCCGGCCACGGTGACCGCATTTCGATGGGGGGAAATGCAAATACACCCGTGTTGTTACATTTAGGCGCACATTAGAGAACCCCAGGTGGTCAAAATTGGTTTGGAGTCCTCCACTATGGCGTGCCTCATAAGGATATCGTGGTCCTGGCACGTAAAAACCCCATAATTGTTTTATTTGATCCCTTTAGTTGCCATAAATTATCCGCCACGTTGCTCAGAATCAACGCCGTTTTCTTTTTTTTAATTCGAATAGCGTTCTATGTCTATTTCAGCTGTTTGGAGCCTATCTGTCTGTCTGTCTGTCTGTCTGTCTGTCTGTCTGTCTGTCTGTCTGCCTGTCTGTCTGTCTGTCTGTCTGTCTGTCTGTCTGTCTGTCTGTCTAGCTAGCTAGCTAGCTAGCTAGCTAGAGAGACAGACAGACAGATAGATTATTTAAGCCAACCCTCTTACGCCGACCCAGCGGCCCAAGTGGCTACACGCTTGGGCCAGCTGGGATGTGCTTCTGGTCGTGATGCTGGCGTAGTCATTGCACTGCCGTCATTCTACCTGTGTGATATCCTATTCTCGTCACACCGTCGTCGTCAGGCCTCCTTCCCCGACCCAGTGGTTCAAGCTGTCTGGTAGCTCTGGCCACTAGGTGTAGGCTCAAGGTAGTGATGCCATCTTGGTCGCACCATAGCAGTTGTTCCAGCTTTGTCATTCGACACTGGTCATGCCGTCATCGTCAAGCCATCGTCGTCATACCGTCATCATGTATTTGTTGTCACACCACCATACTCATATCGGCATGGTCATTCAATCGTCGTCATTCCAGCTTCGTGATATGACTTTGTCATCCTCTCATCGTAACGCCTCCTACACAGACCCAGTGGTCCGTGTTGTGTAATTTCTTAGTCCACACTGCGCGAGGCCGGCTTGGCCGGCATGTTATGAACGCGTAGTGCTTTGTTTGCTTTTTTTTGTTCTTTTTCTTTTGTTTTTCTTTTGCTTTTCTGCCTTTCTTTGTTTTATTATCCGCACCACTCACCGGAACCCGTGCATAGGCCAGTGAGCCATTATTTTCGTTAAAGTTTATTCTCTCTCTCTTAGGTCACAAGGTACGTGTTTGAAGTCGTGACGCCGTCGGGGTCGTTGCATCGGCGTTATTCCAGGGGCCGTATTCTGAAACGTTCGCCTACCGCGAAAGTTTCGCCGCCGCGAAAGTCACATTCAATAAACCAAGCGACTGCTTACCCGTGACGTCAGTGTGCACTACCAACGCGCGCTCTCGAACACTTCACATTGCATGAGAGATCGCGCCCGGCGAGTGCAGAGCGGCTCGGGTGTGTTGTTTTCGAGTGTAGTGGCCGCAGTACGGGTTCTGCGCACTGACTAAGTTTGGCTACGGCCTCTTTAGGCAAAATAAATTGAATAAGGAAGTGTGAAATGTGTTATTTTATATGAATCAACAAATATCGCCGCGAAACAACGCATGTAAGACGCCACCAAAAAGGCTACTATAAACTACCACCTATCTTATCTCTACGACTTTACACCACCAACCATACGCCAAGAGACGCCAAAAGACACGTTCATTTATACAATATCTGTCGACAGCACCCATCGACGCCATGACGTTAAAATGATGTAAGCTGGAACTACTAGATGGCACTGTTTATTTTCCGGTTTTGCTAAAATCGGCAATCAGCGCGCGCCGTTGGCGCAGGCTTGGCCAGGGCGAAACTTTCGCGGAAGGCGAACGTTTCAGAATAGGGCCCCAGCTTTGTCAAACGACTCGGCATGCCGTAGTCATGGAGGCATCTTCGCCGCACAGTCGTCTTCGTGCCATCTTCGTCATACCGTCGTCTTCACGCAGTATTTGTCATGCAGGTGTCAAGATGCAGTCATACACTCGCCTTCATCCCATTGTCCTCATGCCGTTGCAGTGCCATTGTCATCACTGTATCATCGCCATGCAGTCGTTTTCAAGCATTCATTGTCACACACACACACACACACACACACACACACACACACCCACATATATATATATATATATATATATATATATATATATATATATATATATATATATATTGTGTCAACTGGATGCTTCATCAGTGTAACTTCGACATGTCACTGTGGTCATACTGCTGCCGTCATGCCATCTTGGCCGTGCCACCGTCGTTATTCCAGCTTCTGCATCCCGTTGCCGTCACCGTCACCGTCACGCTATCGTCGTCATACAGTCGTTGCCATGTCATTATTCTGATGTCGTTGTCGCTTTGTCGCCGTTATGCCAGCGATATATTTTATTATTCGACATCTTCATGTCATGCCATCGTCGTTACGTGCCTTTGTCATTAAATCAATATCGCTCCTTCTTCGTCATTCTATGGCTACTGCGTCGGTGTCATGCAGACGTCGTCATACCTCTTTGTTCATGGGTCACCTTCGCAAGCGAGTGCCATAGAGAATTGGTATGATACCGGAGTATGAGGCATATAGCCGATGCCAAAGATGTCTCAGGGCTACCACTACACGTGTTAAATAAACGTCAGTTCACGATTCTTGAATGTCGCTACGCTGCTCGATTGCTGTCCGCGTTACCGTCGACAGTCATCGTGAGGTAAGTTCTGCCGTAGTTTTCACCTGCAATAATTGTGAAAGCGAGAAGTGCCACGCGATGAGAGCCATGCTCCAGAACAGCTCGAGGAACGAATCCGACGCGCGATCAAGAACCGAACACTGCAGCTTTTGTGTAAATTTGTGGATGCGGCTAAATGAACTTTACTTCACTGGAATCGACAAATAGCTCTACGATCAGAAATTTATGATAGCTGCTGACTTTTCACGCACATCGGCGAAGTAGCCAACGCAGAAAAGGTTTATTCGATCCGCCTGCTATGACTGAACTTTATGAAACAGCCTAGTTTGCTTATGTTGTTCACCATTGACATCAAATGGCATATGCACGTCGTCTTCGCTTCAGATGGTGCGCGCTTGATACACCACTACTTCGTGGCTGCATGTGCACTTCCTCGACACATATGATGCAGACCTTGTGTACAAAGTGCCGAGATGGTCTTTGAAAGATAAGGGGATAGTACTTAATTTGACCGGGATAAAGTTCACGAAGTTATAGAATAGGGGAAGGAGCGTAGGCTTGTTTGTTTGGACTGCTCAGAGAGGAATAGGAGGTCAATATTATAACGAAGGCTACAGCCAGAATACCTTAAGCTGCTAACCTCAGCCCATTGTTGCCAGTGTTTCATATTGGTCAGGCAACTCATTACAACGTTTTCTTTCATTCGTTTCAGAGAATGCTCCCTATGGTGTCCGTGTGAACTCAATCAAGTAAGAGCACTATGCACATTTTTACTGGATTAGTGTGTTCCTGCCTCTAGTGCAGCAGGCTTTCGCTACGCACAAGGAACACACACAACTACTATAATTGTTTTCATCACAGGCGCTGTGGGAATTCATGTTACGAAATCGTTTGGCAGGTTGGTTATCATGCATCCCTTGAGTTTTCGCAAAGTGTTAGGAGATGGATGAACACTGTTGTGCATGCGACCAACTGGAGTTTATCACGTGAACGTGTGACGAAACAAGCAATGCGATGACGACGATGACGGCCATAGATTGGCGGCGATGGCGTGACTGATTTTTTGTTGTCCGCCGAAGAAACACTATGCTGCTGTGGAGCGCAGCGCACAACTGCAATGTCATGCGATGTTTATGTTGCTACAGTCCATCTTTTAAAACCAAGGATGAAATTAAAAAAAAATCAAACCATATCAGACGGACACAGAGTGTGAGACGGCTACGCAGCAATGTTAAGAGCTACCAGTGATGCTCGCAGAGGTAAGAATGATGATGAATGGTGTCGCCAACCGGATGAAACTATATAGCCCATCTTGTAACGGAGATACGTACCCATTCCAGATATTGGTCAATCCAGAGCAGACGTGTTGGTGTTGCAAACCCCGTAGCACTAAGCCAATACCATCATATGCTTTCGCACATACCAAACGTGTCAATAGAGGGATTCTTATTCTTTGTTTTCTAAACGCCCTCAAGAAATCCTGTGCTCATCAGATTTAAGGCAGTTTATCAGTTCAAGCATTTGACGCAAGCACGGTATCTTTGCCCGTAGAGTGCTCTGTACAGCAATCACTCTTCAGAAGGGGAGTGCGTCCAGTGATTGCCATGTGGTCGCTTTGTCTGGCAGACATAAAAATGTGGCTGTCATACAGTGCATTCAAAAGCAGTCTCAGAATGTCGAGAAAATTGTAGGTGATTACAACGTTAAAGTTATGTTTTTCGCACCCCAGAAGCTCATAAAGCTGTGCAAGCAAAGGAAATGGCGCCACGCGCCGCACAGCTGTAAAATAAAACACAAAATCCGTTAATCACCTGGACTAGCAAAGTGGTTTATTCTATCCCTCTTTCTTTTGGCAAGCAGTACATAGGTCAAATGGGACGCTCCATCAGTGACCGGCTAAGAGAACATTCAAACGATATCAAGAAATGCGTGCGCGATGGCCGAATCGCATGTCATTGAAGTTCACGTGTCCATGGCGTTCCTTGCTCAATGTACCGTTGTCAGCAGAAGCGCTGATCAACTAAGACGTGAAACAATTCAGGATGGAAGGATTTCGCGACTTGGCTATGGGTGTGTTATCCCGCTGTCTGTGCTCTTGCAGAAAATGAGTTAACCTTTCTAAGGGTGTGGATTGAGCAAGTGCAATGTGATGAGTGACGGGTATAAACATGGGTTGCCGAAAATAAAGCGTTTTTTTTTACATTAGCGCTCGTATTTCATCTTGTTTCCTCTGTCCTTGCGTATGTCGGCGCTGCAATTAGATCACGAAGCTGGAATGATGACGATTGCACGACCATGACGGCATCACTATGCCAGTGTGACGGCGTCGCAACGTCAGCGACGGCATCGCTACCACGAGACCCTACTTGGTGGCCCAAGCTGTTCGATATCTTGGGCCACTGTGTTGGCTTAGAAGGCACGATGACGATGGTATGACTAGGGTAAAATTGCGCGAATCTGCAATGACAGCAGTGCAGCGACCACGGAGGTCTCACGAGCGAAGCACACATCACTGGCTTTCGCAGGTAGACAACTTCGGCAACTGGTTTGGCGTAAGATAGATAGATAGATAGATAGATAGATAGATAGGTGGATAGATAGATAGATAGATAGATAGATAGATAGAGAGATAGATAGATAGATAGATAGATAGATAGATAGATAGATAGATAGATAGATAGATAGATAGATAGATAGATAGATAGACAGATTAGATAGATAGATAGATAGATAGATAGATAGATAGATAGATAGATAGATAGATAGATAGATAGATAGATAGATAGATAGATAGATAGATAGATAGATAGATAGATAGATAGATAGATGCGAAGTCAACATGTGCATTCCCAGCGGTGGACCTTTCTTGGACCAGCCCGGCCTTATGTGCCGGTAGCTCCACGGCAGGGCGCTGCTCTCAGTTGAAGAGAGCGGTTGTGCTTCACACGTCCACAGCGTAGGAGCAATGGACTGTGATTCGTTTTCACAGGAGAAAGGGACTAACGCCCATCGATATCAACAGGAAAATGCAGCCCACGTCTCGCTTTGAGATGTGTGAGGTGCTGGTGTTGTGAGTTCGGAAAAGGCCGTGGAGACTTGCATGACAATGAGGGTTCGGCGAGCCACGTTAGTACGAGTTGCATCCACCACAGGGGCATCTCAAATTTAGTGCTGCGATGGGACATATGTCTGAACCGGTATGCGGAGTATGTGGGAAAATAGTGGAAGGTACGTATACTTGGATGTACTTGGACTACCTGTATGAAGCTCATTTACGCTATTAAAAATACGGGCAAAGAGTTTCTGATGCTCTTTCAGCAGTTTTGAGCTTAGATTAGCCAAAAACGGCTGAACTAGGCAAAGACTGCTATTCCTATTAAAAGAGCGTTACACCAGTGCCCTTGTATAACACGAGTACACCGTCACGTTCCGGGGTATATTTTCGGTAAACCTGGACAGAGAGGGCTTCAGAGGGAAATGAAAGTAAAGGTGCTGCAGGTGGCGTGGAATGCAGCATTTCCGCCCGCAATATCATTGCTGTAGTCCTAACCATGTGTCATCGTCGATTTCTAGCACCGGATACGTCCTCTACGCAATGCAAGGCCTGCCTAATTCAACCTGGTGCACTTGATGTCAGTAACGATATCAGTTACTATTTCTTATTTGCCGAGCTTACTAGATGGCATAATGTCAAAATGAAAGTACACTTAAGCATGCAGGCCGGCTTTATGCAGATAATTCAACAGCGGCGTATGCAACGCATTGGTTTTGAGCCATTGTTCACCATTTTTGCGTTACTTCGCATCACTAAATACACATTCGCGTACACTCTCTTTTTCAAGGCACGGTCAAAGTAGAAGGTGGGCATCAGCTGCGAATGCAGAATCGGAGTACTTCGGACACCTGAGAATGGATTCATATAGTTGAGCCAAGGTACACGTCGTGGCTCCTGCAAGAGTCGCCCGGCCCATTCCTCTATCAGATAAAAATTGTGGGGTAGGATGAGACCCACAGGGGAAGAGGTGGCTGAGGGCACACATGTCCCGCAGGAGGATAGATTTTCTCTCAACGGGAACAGAGCAGGTGTCCGAAGAAAGGGATAGTAGAGGAGTTGCGGTAGCTAAGAATGTCAGCTCCGTGGTCTGCGAAGTGGACCATGCGCCGTCAAGCAGTGCACCGTTACTTTTACACATGAAGGCTTCTGAAGTCCACGAATCTGCTAACGAATACGCAACGTGTTTGTGATTTGTTTCAGCTGCCTAACTGCGCGGAGGCTGTCAGTATACCTAGATATGGGCTTCGTTGACGTTATACAAGTTGACGAGGGCTTCATTCGCATGGTGTATAGCCAATAGGTCCCATATTAATGGCTTGTGAATTCAGAGGGCGGTGCCTACGGCTTGTCGAGTCATCTGCACTGTACAAGCATTATCGAAACAGGCGGACAAGTAGCCGTCTTAAGTCCGACAAATCTTGAGATCCAAGCTACCTGCAACTGTGCCCTATAATCCGTTAAGGGCTTGGTTTCTGGACTTCACTTTAAATTTAATTCATATAATTGTTGCTTAAAATCAGCACTTTGGTTACCCTTATTCTTCTGCAGCAGCCTTTGGGCTTTCAAGTAGCACACCAGAGCATATTGGCCAGCTGCGTGCTTCTATGACTGCACACTACGTTTTGCATACAGTTGAATTGGCGCTCTGATGACGAGTGCTTAGTGAGTTCAGAGTCCATCATGGTGCGCGTCATGGTCACTGAGTTAGTAAGAACAGTTGTTCATAGTCAATGGTCACGCCGAAGAACGGCGACCAGATAGTGTTTGCTGCAGTATAGAGGCAGCTCCGCTCCTTGGAGGACCCCGTGGTACAGCGTCGCCTCGCCATTGCTATTTCGCCCATAGTACGATATATAGAACACAAAAAAGTGGATGATTGGCCTTGAACTGCATCTAGAATGCCTCAGTCAATAGAAATGTGCAGGCACACGTGTGACACAAAATTATACATGGCACGACCTTAAACAAAAACAGAAAAAAGCAAGCTTAACGCATTCGTATTTAGACATGTAAATTGAATATGACGGATGCTCTGGAAGGTTTTCAATGTAAAGAATGGATTGTACTATTCAATTTCAAGTTGTATGTATAGGCGTAGAGTAGAATCAGCATTACCGCAATATCTCAGGTTCGTAGAAGTCACGGCACCTAACATTCTCGCAGTACCTGCAGTGGCGCTGCGCCAGTTTGGTGCGACCCGTTATCGTAGCGCGACCTGTCGTTCTTGAAGGGATATTTGAGGAACAGCAAGCAAAAAAAATAACAGAGGGGTCTTCCGCTGGAATGCCTACAACTAAATTATTTTCCATGCATCGTAGCCGCGATGCTGCAAAAGACTACGGCGTCAACGCAGCCAGAACGCCGGGATGACATCGATTGCGACTGCGTTCCGCATAGGCTGTAATTAGGTGCCTGAATAGAAAACAAGCGTGGTACAATCGAGGCGTCCAAGAATTCGTAAGCACGAAACGCGCCATCTTTATGCGGTCCTAATGAGACTTGCAACTGTGCCATTCAGCGTGCTTCCTGTAACTTCCCAGAAAGAAAAGCAACGGATGGAAAGAATCGATTATTTTGGCAAAAAGTGCTGCAAGAAATATCTGATGGGCAGAGTAATGGAGGGCTTATAGAGTTTCCTGATAGAGAACGGAAAGCAGGATATGAACAAGGCGGAAGTTTGTCTTGCAGTGCACCTTTGTATGTTATGATGGTGATGATCTTTGAACAAGGCCTCGCATGGCTCGCAAGTGTGAAGGTGACTTGCGAAGTAGGCAAAAGTGACAAGCAATGTGACATGCAAATTCACTTTTTCTTTGCAGTCCAGCCTATATCAACACATTGATTGGGAAAACACCTGCGGTCAGCATCGAGGAATACATGGAGGTATGCGCCATGAGTATTAATAATATTACGAATAATAGGAATACATTCTGATTATCTGAACTTTCCCTCAAGCTCTCATAACACAGACATACCGTTATCATTAGGACTATCTAATCCAATAAGGCCTTTAAGACATCGCCATGCAGATATTGCAAGCCAATGCATCCAGTTAGCCCCTTGAGTGTGTTGGACGAGCTCAGCTCGTCACAGGTGATAATACTGCCTTGAAAGCGACTCGAATCAACTCCACGCGTCCACTTAGTTTTTATTCTACACACACGTTGCTGCATTGCCGGCATTTTCTGTCCGTGATTATTTCACTTCCTTTTTACTAATCGATTTCAGCACTTTTTCAGCGCGTTGAAGGCCACACTGATTCCCTCTTCGTGTTCTACAACATAGATGGAAGGCATATCGTGAGCGCTTTAGGGGCGCGTCTATTGCGGTATTTGTTTGCTGCTACATGAAGGGAGCACTTTGTAGGCGCTGAGATACCAGTTTTTGGCATCGAACGCTTTTTCAGCCTTTTTGGCAGATTTGAAATGGTGATATCTGTATCGTTTGTGGCAATGATAAGTACATGTATGCGGCATAGCCAAAGATGAACTAATTTTCTCACGCTAAAAAAGATGAAGCAAATTGACTGAAAAAGCTTTCAAAGGGCTTTCGGTGGAGTGAAGTTTCAAAATGATAAAAAAAATATTCAACAGACAAAAATTTGTCACCTTGGTGAAGCAGGAGGGTGAAATAAAGAGTGAAGACAAGAGTGTTAACCAGGAATGCGTGTGGTCGGCTACCCTACACTGGGAGACGGGAAAGAAGGAATATAAAGATGAGATAGAAAGAGGGAAGGGACGAAGAAAAAGGCGATGAGCTCGAGCGCGCACGCGGAGGGGCCGCGCAAGCCATATAAGGAAGTCGCCCTTAAGAAAGACAAAAGTGGCTTCAAAACTTTGCGGGCCGACGAGGCACGGTTTTCAAGTAGCGCTTGCACGGACAGCGGTTGATCGTCCAGTCATCGCAATGTCATAGCTACTGTTTGTCTTTTTGACTGAAAGTGATTACAGTGGCACAATAAATGTCTCATGTTCTGGTTGCCGCCACAGACGTCGCAGTCGCAGACGTACTGTCGCTCCTTCCAATGAAAGTAGTGTACGCCTTCGAGAAAGCCACTACCAACCACAGCCAGTAGAAAAGCGATGCCTCGCCTCACGTCGATGAAGTCCGAGTGGAGGTCGGCGTTGGAGCCAAGGGTTCAGTTCGTGCGACTAGGGGCGTATTATATTAGAGGTGTTTCACTCTGTTCCAGAGAGCTTGCATGCCAGGTGAAAATGCTGCCTTGTAGCGTCTGTCCTGGACAGAGGAATGGTAACGCTGTGTTGTTGTTGATGTGACTCTCGGACAGCTTTGCCTGCTTGATCATTTCCACTGATTCCGCAATGGCCAGGTAGCCATTGAAAAATAATTTTGTGGCCTTTTTGCTTGACGTCGCTGTGAAGTTTGACAATTTCGTACGTTAGCTGTTCGTGAGCTCCACGTTGAAGAAGTGACTGAATGCTGTGTAAAGCCGGTCTCGATCGGAAAACACGGCCCATGTGCCAGGACTCTCTTTGTCAATAAACTGAAGCGCACAGCCCTGAACTGTGAGCTTGCAGCCACGGATGTCGGAAGATGTGATGTCTTGAATCGCAGTGTTATTTCTCTCGCCGTTATAAACACAACACCGTCAGAACTGGTCCATGTAGTCGATCCGTCAGTTTAGATGTGCAAGCGGCCACTGTATCTCTCGCACAACAGGAGTAAGCTCAATTGTTTTTGTGCAAATGGTGGTAGATTTGACTTTCTGAAGTCGTGGAATTGTGAGGTGTACTTCAGGTTTGTACTAAGCCATAGAGGAGACACAAGCCAGGACGCAGGTGTGTGCCACGATGCAAGCAAGACACGATATACACTGACAGTTAGGCTAAATTACATGCGGAGACTTTCCACGGTGAGTGTGGCCAGGTGTTCGCAATGGGTCCGCGCAGTATGCCGGACATGCGAACACATTGTCTCGATGGCGACGTGCGTTGTGATTAAACAAACTCGAACAATGGCAGTAGGTTCAGCCGTTGACGCACTGCGTGATATTCCAAGGCATATCCTCAGAGCTTGAGTCTGAGTGCTCTGAAATGTATGCAAATTAAATTTGCGGGTGTTCGATATAACAGGTACATAGTCTTACCGGGGGAACATAACTAGCAGCACATTGTGCAGCTGTAACATGGATTGTGTGGACACCTCCCAGTTCTTCTTGCAGGAAACCTGGACAGATGACAAATAGCCATCAGTCGCTTTTTCTTGTGGTCTACCTAGGGGTCCAGGACAGGTCTGTGTCTCTCACAACCTCCGAGAACCTGTGACTTCTGCTGGATGATATCCTTTGTCCATTGATCCATGTGCCGTATGTAGACATTGCCTTCCGGTTAAATATCACCACGGTGCCCTTTCTCATTTCACCTTCAGTCCTTGTTTGCCAAGGCAGCGTGATGCTCATGAGGCCGCCTTCTGAAACCGAGCGCCAAGCTGAAGCCTGTCACCCCCGACGTACAGATACAGATGTTTTCGGCGTAGGTAGCCGAACGGTGCTTGGCAGGTTCTCGAGTAGTTCAATAAGGGCTAGATTAAGAGCATTGGGCATAGTACTCCGCCCTCAGGGACTTCCATCGCTACTGTAATACTGGAGTGTTGAGCCATCCCATGTGAGCACGTAGAATAATGGCATCTCGAGGTAGCTACGAACCCAGAAATATATCTTGCCACCAAGTGCAATTGCTTCTAAGGCTTTAAGAATGGCTTCATGGGTGACATTATCGTAAGTTCCTTTAATATCTAGCAACAAGGCAGCAGACAAGCGTTTATAGGCCTTTTTGGGATTCGACGCAAGTTAACATGTCGAGAAAGTTGTCTATAGATGAACGGCCGCTCCTAAGTCCTGTCAGCACGTGTGTATGAATTTCGTAGTACTCTAGGTACCACTCCAGGCGCGTAAGAACCATCCATTCCATTACTTTTCCTACAAAACTAGTAAGTGCTATCGGACGGTATGACGCAATGTCCAAAGGCGACTTGCCAGCTTTGAGGAGCGGTACCAGGCCACTTGACTCCTTTTCCTGGGGAACCGTGCCCGTCTGCCGCGAGTCGTTGTAAAGGTGCAGGAGTCAGTATCTTCCGAGCTCGTTTACCAAGGGGACACATAGCGCGATATGTAATACCATAAGGCCATAGCGCTCAGGAACACCTAGGTAGAGCAAGGGCCGCCTATAGTACGTCAAGAGAAAGTTGACCCTCCATAATAAAACGCTTAAGTGGTTAGGAGAACATTTCCATATGAAAGAAAAATAACGCTGTGACATAAAGTGCACGCGACACCACGTTTCGCTGCGCTACTCTAATACAACAATACGTAGAGTAAGGCACGCAAATAACTGAAAACGAACAAGCAAGGACGACCACACTTGGTCAAACGCCTTCTTGATATAACTAAGAAAGGTGACAGTTTAGGTTAGTTGGTATTCCACAGTCTAAAAAGAGTAAAAGCGCGAAAGAAGACAGGACAACGAGCAACGTGGACAAGCTGTTCTTCATGCCCCTCGTCGTCCTGTCTTCTACTTACTTTTATTAGGCCCTCTTGATGCCAGGCAGATTACATAGGGTAGCTTGACTAACACGGTCTTGTCTGGATGCAGTTTTACTGTGTAGCCGAAGCAAGCCGCATCGACGTTCCACAGTACACAATGGAAAGTCAATGCCCTTGACGTTGGTGGTATGGATGTCTGAATGATGGATATTGGGTCTGATGATGTAGGGATGTATGAATGAGCGGTCGTTTGAATGAAGAGTACAATGTTCGGGAACCCACTGAGAAATTTAAGTAGCAGAAGCGGCTCACTGGAATTGGTGCTATTGAAAGGCATGGCTGGGCTGAAGCTGACCCAGAAGAAACTGCAAGAGGTGGTGCATGCTCGATATGTCAGAAGCTTTCCGGTTATACCTTGGCAGACTTGCATTCAACGTTCCTCGGCGAAGTGGTCGGCGTAATTTGGACTCTCATTTGTAAGAGGGTAAATACTGAGCTCGAGCTAGTGCTTTTTTTCTGCCATCTTTTTACAAGTTTTCACATTTTGGCCCAGATAACTAGAAGGTGCCAGAAAGGCATCTGTGTGATCTTGGGTGTTTGCAGTAATTTCGATATGCTGCTTGATTTTCCTCTGAGCTTTTCGGCACCAAACGTTAGAGTCCTCGCGGGGTGCTTTTTCAGCTTCAAGTGTTTTGCGTACTCGTGTGCAATCGTTTAGGTGGGTCTCGCGTTAATCTATAATGGGCTGGGTACCAGTGCTGCCCAATCGTAAGTGGAACTCCAAAATACTGTGATCACTGCCAAGAGTGTCATCGTTGGTTTCTTTTGAGATCGCAGGAGGCCACGGACCACCGACAGTCTGGGTAGTGTCCTGTTGAGCTGTGCAGACGCGCGCGTGTGGAATCGTCAAAGGGATACTAAAGTGAAAAATGATTTCTTCTGCATCAGTAAATTACCGTTCTACCACACCAAAAACACCACTCTTACAACAATAAGACATTTAGTAAGCCAGAAAAAGCGCAAGAACGAAATACGGGTCGCGACGCCTATTTATGTTCCTGCACCTGGGGGCTGTGACGTCAGGATTTCGATGGCATCTTCTAGGGCCTACTAATTATATAGCGGTACAGATTGACTACATTGTGTTCTAAAGGAACCAAATATTAAACATGGCACGTTTCGGGAACATTTATTCAGCCAACGCGGTCCAAATGCGAGAGCATAGTTTGGAGTCCCTGAGGTCACGGTGACGCACCGGCGCTGGGGTTTTGGGCGCGAAATTCAAATACTGATACTTGGACCTCCATTTTCTCATCTAATAACCAAACTATTCTTTTTAAATGACTGCCTGCAGGGTTCTCAAACAATGCTTCATTAGTCTAAACTGAATTATTGTATTGCTTTAGTGTCCCTTCCAGCAAGCTAAAGACATAGATGCGAGCTAAAGGTTCCGGTTTTCGGCAGTGTGGTTTTGTCAGGCTTTGACAGGTGCCTTACTCTACGTTGGGACTGTTCAGGTCCACCAAGAGTAAATCTGATTGAGAATTGCTATGTCCGATTCGGAGTAACAGAGCAGCAGGTGCGTCCAAATAATTTATCAACGGGTCCACCAGCCGTTCACCATCGTCAGCGTACGGTCCCCCAATTTTGTTGTTGGGTGAGGTGCTTGTTAGTCATAGTGTTGATGGGGTTGGCTGCTACCTGGGTGATTTGTAGCTGCTTACAGACGTACGTAATCACTATTAGCACAATTCCAGATGCTGCGCCGTCTCTGTCGCCGTGCTCGATGCGTTGTTCTAAAGAGTTCTCAGAAGATGACGATGCTCCCTAACGCGAAATTTGGGCACAACTCTTTACGTGTTTTCATTTTGCAATATATTGACTGGCACGGACAATCTAGCTCGTGCAGGACCTTGCAAATGGGGTGAAGTGTGGCGCGACTGCCTCGCTAATCGGAAGATCGCGAGAGGCAGCGCGTGAGGGCCCCGTGGGCGCGATTCAAGGCAGCCGCCGCAGACCGACCGTCGCTCATGCAGCCCTTCGTTTCCATATATGGCGTCGATGGCGTAATCGGTGAACAGGCGACGCGCGCTAATATGGCACAATGTAGTAGCAATCGTCGCCGCGAACCCCGTTTTGCGTGGTACTCCGCTTTTTTTCTTCCGCTTACGCTACATCTTCCTCCTCCACTGTCCGCCTCGTGGTTCCGCTGCATCTTCGTCCTCCGCTTTCCTGCTAGCGCTCTCTTTGCTATCGCCGGCTTTCACCCAACGCTTCGCTCCGCGGTCGCTCTTTCATTTTTCGCTGTGCTCGTTACACGGCTACGAGAGATTCTGACGTTCGTAGCAAGACCTGGCGCCTAAGAGCTGAGCTCTAAAATATGATTTAGCCGGATATTAAAGCATTGGGTCTCCTGGAGAAGTTATATAGGGGACGAAAGCCTAATGAAGCAACAAAAGCCTATGATACTGCAATGTTTTATTAACTAACTTTCAGCAAGCATGACATTAGTAAAATCCAAAGGAATGGCATGCACGATGGCTTTGGAGTTGTTCGTATCATTACACAGATATGTCGTTAATGAATTAGAGCAGCTTTTCAGGGTATCATGCGTGTGCGTAAGGCGCTCTTGTGCGGCTTGGCATCTATGCGTGCCCATAGCAAGGAGGTTCTGGGGGGCACGCTGTTTAATGTAAATACGTGACGGCACATTCTGGCTTTGTGAGCATCGCATTCATGCGTAGCTGCGCGCTTAACACTGCGAAGGAGACATGTAAGGTCGAAATCGCTCTCGCTTCGGAAAACAACTATGGTCGCACTTGCCTGTCGAGGCGATGATGTCAAGGCCTGCCACAAATGTGCAGAAGTGGAGCTCTAGACTTCATATTTAGAATAAGTGTCCTTTATACGTAGTTGTTTCGCAGTCAAATGACATGTTCGCGTTAGACCCCAGTGCAGGGAGTGGTCACGGCGCAAATGGCTTATAAGCGCATCGAGTATCAAACCTTTTGCTTGTATCGGCGTCGTTGCCGCAGTCGAGAAAGTATATATAGTGGCGCCGAGTGTCGCACTGAAAACTTACGACGGCTTCGCCATAGGCAGCGGAGCAGAGACGCCGAATGCTATGCTAGTGGTTTGTGGTGGTGGCCCTGGCGAAGGAATGTGTTCGCCGAGGCCTTTTTACTAGGTACGCCTTGTCGGCCTAGTTTGGTGGCCTCGGCCGTGATAATGAGCGCTCACGTTTTGAGTGGGCTTCCTTCTTATCGGCTAGGTGACGCTGTCACCCGCAGGAAGCAGGGCGTGGCTGAAAACCTGCGTAGCTATTTCGGAAGGTATCCGTGAGCTAGGTCAGAAAGTTTGGAGATAACATTGCGAAGTGCGACGTAAACGTGAATTTGCGCGTCGAGTGCCGGCAGCGTCTCAATTCTGAGAAGTGACAGGCAAGTAGCGCATAAACGTTGCTTACCTGCAGCCGCACCGTATCACAGAGGCTGGCAGAGGAAACAGCTTCCAGTAGCACATACTACGGCATTGCATTACCTTATCGATCGCGCATATTGAGGCGCACGTGTCCAGCAGAGAGTATACCGGTTTAGTTGAGCATAGGAGTGCATGCTTCTCAGAACTTGCATGGTCACGGACAGATTTTGGCTGAACGCATTGGGCTGAATAAACGCTGATAAGGCATGCATCATTATCGTGAAACCTAGCTAGAGATCGCAACAAGCTCCTTCGCTATATAGCGCTCACTTTATGGGAAAGTTGTCCCCGCAAGAAATTCGATAGCAGGAGAATGATTTTAGAAATTTATGTACAGAAGCACAAAAAATTTGGAGGAAGCTTAAGCGTCGCCTTAAAGAGTGGAACGCGATAGCATTCAAAGATCCCTGACTGCTTCTTACACTTTGCGGCAGCTGCAGCGGATGTAACCATAATGTCTCCCGGGAAACGCTCGCGTCGAGCGCTATGCCCGAAGACGGGCTTTCTGCTAGAAACGCCGCCTCTTGCATGGGCCGCGATGTGGCGAGGCGAGTTAATCTGGAAGTGTTTCCAGGAAGTGGGCGCGCCGCTCCGTGGACTCCTAGATATTTACGCGCCGGCATGCGCAGATGTCGGATGCCGTCTCCGGTGTATGCATTGTAGAAACGCTGGAAAAGGGGTTTGTTAGAGTTTTCGCGTAATTTAATTATGTTTTCTCGTATATTATAATTACAAACTGAGAGCTATCATGTCTGTAGGTTCTGCGTAAGTAGTTCACGATTTTCGACGTATTCTAGCTTGAAGAATTAAACTAGTTCAGCCAATTCCTTGCGTCTCATGGAAGGCCTGGGTATACTTGGTTCGACAATCTTTTCGTCGTATCGACGTCCATCGCCGGACGTCGATGCGAGACGCCGGATGCATGCCGACGCCGGATTTTTTTGCTACACGGGCTCCTTAACGCTCACGCGGTAATGCTAGTATGCATAATACCTGAGCTCACAAGTCAAGTTTGAGGGAGTGGAAGTGGCACCAATTTCCTCATCAGCTGGTGTTTTCTTAACACTGGTATTTCGAGGTACTCGGACCGCTCTGTTTCTACTGTTCTATTTGTACCGTGTGCACTGTGTTTCGGGGTCCCCTAATGTGCTAGGTAAAATTCCCGGTAAATGATAATTTACTAGGTCTTATGGTTCTCTGAACTTTGCGTCCTTGCAGATCTTCGAGAATATGAACGCTGATAAGCACGCGCTTGGCCGAGTGGGTACGCCGGAAGAAGTGGCCCGCTGCATCGCCTTCCTGGCATCCGACGATGCTGCGTTCGTCACGGGGTTCACAATGCCTGTCGATGGGGGCTTGCTCCTTCTGTCCAGCGTCTCGGGTTCCGCCCCAACGCTGGATGCCCAGAAGACTGCATGAGAAGCCAAGAACGAGACCTTGCTGTGCTGCCAGGTTACACTGCAAAAACCAAGGAAATTCTGGCAATCCCCTTTTCATAAAGAATTCCCCCGCCTTGCAATTACCTCGGTCTTTTTAGAGACCCGCGCTCATTGAAAGCAGTACTTTCACCCTGTTTGGGCCATGGACGGCCAAACAAGGACAAATACTGGGCTCTCGAATGCCGCTGAATATAGTGGGCGAGCAGTTTCTCCTGGAAAAGTTAATTTCGCACAAGTATTAACTGTTATATTGGAGGGTGCACGTACAGTATTGAAACTTCGTTGAGTACTTTATGCACCACGCAAAATAAAAATATGTGCGCTATACCACACGTTCTCCTGATTACTGAGCTTGGATATTTTGTTCGTTTTCTCTTTCTCTTTTTTTGCAAACGTACCTTGCATACCTACAGATTGACGCGCGCGGCCGTCATACGTTTTTGCTTTAAAGGCGCTCTAGGCTGTTTTTAAACCAGCAGCATTGTAAAAGAAAATAGAAAAAACGGCAGTACACAAGCTGACATGGTAAAACAAGCCTTTATTGAGTATTTAGTTTTCTCTCTGAACTATTCCTAGCAGGGGACCTGATATAACACAATATGCGACGCAGCCTGTCTATTCGAAGAAGTTCGCTTAAAAGTTCCACGAAAACTCACAGCAATGACCACTGCAATGAACGTTGGACAGTTTGGTGTGGACGAGAATTGCGATGTGTGTGGCAAAGAGAGGAGTGCGTGGGTAAATGGAAAATAAATAAATAAATCGAAACATATAGGCCACATCCGCAAAACTTAAAATCTCGTGGCCAAATATTTATTGCATGTTATAGAGCTTCCCGATATCAACGCTAGTAAGAAATTAAATGCTTCTAGTATCCAACCGCTTCGTGCTAATTCATTTCTCGTCTCAATGTACCAAGACGATAGCTCTGAAATTTCATGGTGGCTACTATAACTAAAATAAAACAAGATATCACTGGCTGTGTAAGTTCGTCGTTAATGTTTTATATATTGCTTTAAGGACTCCTTCTGCTCCCAGAACCACAGGTTCATCTAAAAGAATTATTGCATTCATTCCATCAACTTCAGCTTTCTTTGCTATCGGTTTCAGGAAGGTAGAGGAACGTCGTTATGGCAAATACGCAGGCAATCAAAAATAACGAATCGGGGGGTAGACAATAACGTAGAATGTTTTTCTCATTTCCACTCCCGAAAAAAATACCATGTTGCAATTTTACATACATTCTGCCGCCAAATGCGTTACTTTGAGTATCTCCAACAACTTTGGCCTTGACGTTAGGGCACACGATCAAGAGAGCGTCCTCCCCCTCGTTTGCCCGCACCATCACTAAGTAAAAATAGAATAAGTAACTTAATTGCAAAGTTGTCAATAAAATGCGCGCAAAGTCTCCGAGGCGAAATGTCGGAAGCCGATTCAATCCTCAGTTCAAGAATATCAAAGACGAACTCTTCCTAAGCGGATTGGGGGGTGAGATAGGCACGAAGACACAGCACGGCGCTTTATCGCGTCACCTCTGGCGACATGGAACTAGGAGAACCAGCGGACCTCCATTATTTGACTGCAATATCTGAGAGATCGGTCACGTTTTGACGTATGATGACGCATTGAATAATTTCAGACTGTTTCCGTCGTTTTACAGGATGTGATTATCACCAAGCAGGATGTGATTATCAGGGAAGTTGTTGTGGGGGAAAAACGTCCGTGGCATAATGGTTGCAGTATTGGGCTTTCGAGCTCGAAGTTTCCTGTTCAAATGCAGCTGTCGGAGAATTTTAACGATTCGTTTAGTTAGGAAAGTGGCATTTTCGTTTGGAGGAGGTGTACACTCGACATTGATGGCACGACACTCGACATTGAAGTTCCACATTGTGCTTTGGCTCCTCTGTTCGAAAGATAGACCACTTACACCAAGCGGTGTTAGCCAGCGCCATCACTCAGTGCTACCGTGAGTGGTGGCGTTGGCTAACACTGCCAGGGATAGTTCGAGTGGATGAACATAAATGCCACAGAAAGTGAATGGTAAAAGGCCGCCGCGGTAGCCCATTTGGTAAGGTCATCGCAGGTGTAATGCGAAGGCATTGGTTCATGCCCCAACTGCAGCCAGTTGTTTTTAGAGCGCAGATCTTTGGCGCCCGTTTCGCGAAGCCGTCGGCCTCGCCGTTGTCCCTCGCCGTAACCACCTCCGTAGCGGGGGCCAGCGCACTTCTCTAGCTGCGCGCGCTCCTGGAGCCTTGTGTCGCGCATGGCGCGAGCCTTGCACTCCCCTTGTCCACCAAAGCCGGACCACGTGTTCTCGCCTATCATCTCGCCACCTTCGTACTTATAGCGCCGTTGCGGTGACTCTTGCCGCTACCGTCCACTCCGCCCTCGCCGACCCTTCTCCCGCTGTCGCGTCAGTGCCGCGGTCCCGGCGGCTCGTGCTCCTTGCCGCCTCGCGTGTGATCCACGGCTCTCTACTCCTCCGTCTCCGTGTCGAGTGGCTGTACGGCTCTCAGTCGTGTCTCTCGCTCCCCCTTGGCGCGGCGCGTTCCTGAGTGGCATTTTTCGCCTCTGGCAGTGCTTGCGCCTGGCTGTCATCACACCTCCACTTTTGGCCTATATCTCCCCTTACCTGGCGCAGTGCCGTTGCAGTGACTCGAAAGACAGTTATAGCGTTTCGTCCCCTTACTTCTACTTCGCACCCCAACCTTGTGAGGCCACATTCCGGCTTGTCTATGAGTGAATGAATTTGTGACCTCAACTCAATACCCCTGTTGTCCACCCGTTTGCTCACCCGACCTCAGAAGAAACATCAAATAATGATTGCTCATCTCCCTTCCCCCCTCCGCGGCGGTGACCCACTGTAAGGAGGCGCGATGGCACGTCCCAAGAACGTCGGCTCGATAGCGGCGGATGGGGGTGTGTGCTGCCCAATCCGAAACGCAGAATCACCTGCGTTCGACTCTGCATCTTCTGTATGCGGTTTCCTGTTGCTGAAATAAGCCAGCAGCTGCGCTAAATGATCGCGTTACCAAGAAGCGTAATCGTCGGCCAATTTTTTTCATCCACTTATATTTCCATTTATTTATCGCTTCCCTAATTCAGTTCGGCTCCAATGAAGCACCTAGAGCCATCCTGTAGAGTCGACACTGAGCTCGTAATGTTGAAACGATGGAGTTAATTTCCGCTATGCTGTCTTTATTTGGCGGCTTGTTATGATAATACGACCAATTTTTACAAAATGGGGCCCCTCGCTTTCCTCTCTATTCGCGCACACGCAAACACTGACGTATATATATATATATATATATTGACACGACATTGGACACGACATGGCCAAGTATGGTGAGCTGGCGGGCTCCGAAGCGGCACTTTTTCAAGTTAAGTTGAAGGCCGGCGGTGGTAAGGCAAGTAAGGACTTCGCGTAGACGAGAGAGGTGAGTGGTTAAATCAGGGGAGAAAACTACCACGTCGTCTAAATAACACAAGCACGTCTTCCATTTGAGGCCTCGTAGAAGATTGTCCATCATACTTTCGAATGTCGCGGGTGCATTGCAGAGGCCGAATGGCATTACTGTAAACTCATACAGGCCATCAGGCGTAATAAAAGCTGTCTTCGAGCGGTCGGTTTCATCCACTGGCACTTGCCAATAGCCCGATCGCAAGTCCAAAGAAGAAAAGAATTCGGCACCATGAAGACAATCCAGGGCATCATTTATGCGCGGTAGAGGATAGACATCTTTTCGTGTAATCTTGTTGAGGCGACGATAGTCCACACAGAAACGAATCGAGCCATCTTTTTTCTTAATGAGTACTACAGGAGATGACCAAGGGCTGCAGGATGACTTGATAACACCACGTTCAAGCGTGTCTTCAACTTGGTCGGCGATGACACGACGCTCGGTGGATGACACGCGGTACGGACGCTGGCGTAATGGTGCGTGGTGTCCCGTATCAATGTGGTGAGAGACGGTACATGTGCGGCCTAATGATGCTTGGTTGCAGTCAAAAGAGGCGTGAAAATCATTTAAAAGAGTAATAAGCCGCTCACGTTGTGTCGGCTCGAGGTCGTCGGCAATAGAGCGATAAAAAACATCCGGTGGTACTCGGTTAGATGGCACATGGGGTGCCAGTGCTGTTACGTTGGCAGTATCCACGTCGTCGGGAACAGGGAAATGCACAATAACGTCAGCGTCCACAGTCTGGATGGTACCAATAGTCTCGCCACAGTGCAAAGCCAAAGTGTACGAATTTGGGTTAGAAATCAGCGTTTCTGCAGCCCCATGGTGAACCGTGAGGAGGGCGAAAGGCAACAATATAGGCTGGCGGCGAATGAAGACGGCAGCGGGTGAAAACATGACCGTCGCTTCGGCAAGCGATGCGCATGAAAGAGGGACAAATACCGCGCTGTGAGGGGGAAGGTCAGTATCTGAAGCTACACAGATCCTGGTAACATCATGAACTTCTAAAGTCGTGAGATGGCAAATCGCACAGAACGGAGAACTGAACCTCAGCACGTGCACAGTCAATGACGGCGTGATGGCGCGACAGAAAATCCCAACCGAGAATCACATCGTGGGAGCAACAAGTTAGCACAAAGAAATCAATCGAATACAAAATGTTTCGAATCAACACCCTGGCAGTGCACATAGCGACTTGCTGAACTTGTTGTGCACTGGCTGTTCTAAGCAATAATACCGAAGGCATCATGGTCCCTTTCCGTAATTCACGGCAAAGTTTCTCACTAATCACAGATACAGATGCACCTGTATCGACGAGCGCAAGACATTTGATGCCATCAACAGACACTTCAATAACGTTAGCGGGGGAAAAACGAGGACTTTGATGTTCCGGCGATGACGCAGTTCGTGCCTCAGGAACTGCGGAAATAAGTTTTCCGCCTCAGTAGTACTGGCACTGGGCCTACGACGCATGGGTCCGACGAGGGGAAGGCGAGCGACGAGTATTGTAGAGCTGTGACTGCGGTGCTGGTATGTCATCAGCAGCGTAGACTTCCGGTGGTGGTCGCTGAGGCATACGGTATGTTCGGAAGCCGGAGCTGGGTGGTCGCGCGGTGCCCACGAAGGCCGGCAAGCGCCAGCGGCAGAAGCGCGCTACATGTCCCGGTGTACCGCAGGCATAGCATATTGGGCGGTTGTCAGGAGTGCGCCAAGGATTTGTGCCTTGCTGCTGTGCGCTGAAAAAGGGAGCGACCTGCTGGCGAGGCGAGGGCGGATGAGAGAACACCGGCTGGAGAGGCGCTGAAGGCGGAGGTGAGAATCCCGGCAGACGAGGCGCCCGTGCAGCGGCTTCAGCATACGTCAGAGGCGCGGCCACGGGAGCCGGCTGACACGGAGGTGGAAGAGCTTCGGTCACTTGCTCTTGAATTACCTGTCGGATCGCTGGAGCCAAATATTGAGAAGGCTTCTCCGTGGTCGGCAAAATCGAGAGCTGTCGCGCGACCTCCTCGCGTATAAATTCTTTTACTTGCGTCAGCAAAGTTGTGTGGTTGTCGCCAATAACCAATGCTGCTAACGAATCTTCCGTAGGCGGTGGGCGCCGAGCTAAGATGCGTTGTTTCCGTAGCTCGTCAAAACTTTGGCACAAGTTGATAACTTCGGCCACGGTACGCGGATCCTTCGCTAGCAACATTTGAAATGCGTCCTCATCAATGCCTTTCATAATGTGTGTTAGCTTGTCCTGTTCCGCCATTGACGTATTCACGCGCTTACGCAGGTCAATGACATCTTCGATATAACTTGTGAACGTTTCACCGTGATGTTGTGCGCGCCCCCGTAAGCGTTGTTCTGCGCGAAGCTTGCGCACAGCGGGGCGCCCGAACACATCTGTGAAACTTGTCTTGAATCTGCTCCACGTTGTGAAATCGTGTTCGTGGTTTCGGAACCAGAGGTTCGCGACGCCGGTTAAGTAAAACAGCACATTGTGCAACTTCGTTACGTCGTCCCACTTGTTATGCTGGCTCACCCTTTCGTAAGATGACAACCAATCCTCCACGTCATGATCATCGGTGCCGCTAAAGATGGCAGGATCACGCTGGCGCAATGCAGCGGAAACGATGACCGTCGGAGGCTGTGGTGCATCTTCCTGGGTGGTTTCGTCAGGCATGGTCGCAGCAGTCGGTAGCGTCCGGCTTCGGAGTTCCAGTTTTCGAGGTTACCCCGCACCTCCACCAAATGAAATGGGGTTTATTGTAGCTCGTTCGAGGGATCGCAGGTAGCTCTAGATCACGAGTCCTAGCGCTTCGCATCAACAACCCGCGCTCGTGTCTCGCGCCGCAGCGGCGGCAGTCCGCACAGTGCCACATGCATATTACCCACTACAATATATATATATATATATATATATATATATATATATATATATATATATATATATATGAGAAGCCAACAAGCACAGATACTAAGAGCACGTCTTGTTGGGCTAGTTGGTAGCTGAAATACTGAAATAAATGCGTAGAGATTGCCACCTAAAAAAAAAAAAACTATGTATTTTTACGTTGAAGAAGTCACATATAAAGATGTATTTACAATATTTACAAGGGACACATCGACGCATAAACTAGATGGCTGTCGTGACCGATTCCACCTCTACTCGTCAAATCGCCGTCTTCTGACTGGCGCCACTCTTGGTTACAATGTAACATAAACCCCACCTCTAAGGGTGCCGTCTTTGCGCAACTATGAGAGAGGCGAATTTGCGGCGACGTTATAGGTTTCATCTGGGACACATGCACAACGTCCATGGAGACACGCGTGGCCAGCGGAGCGATCTCGTAGTTGACATCACCAAGCTGACGAAACAGGGTGCTTTTCATGACGCAACAGCGGTTTTTCAGACAAGCCGGCACGGCGGCATGGCGTTCATAGGAGGCCAACGGAGCCAATCAAACGTCCCGATGTCGGTTTTTGTATCGGGTCATCTACGCGGCCTGGAACTCAGTGAGCACGGAGCCGGCAATCTGCAGCGTGCCGTGTGAGCCCGGGCGTAGACGTCTTCAGCATATTCATAGTGTGAGTGTTCGTCGAGGAAGGAAGCAACATGTGAAAGGGCAAAGTAGGGTGGCGGCTGAACAGAAGGTAAAAGGGTGAAAAGCCAGCGGTGTTGTGCGGCACGAATTCCAGGCGATGGTCACGAAGGATAACATGCTGTCCCAATCACTGTGGTCGTCAGAAATGTACGTAGATAGCATTTCTGTGAATGTACATTTGAGGCGCTCCGTCAGTCCGTTTGTCTGCGGGTGGTTGGCAGTGGAAAGCTTGTGCTCGGCACAGGAGCGAAGTTGGTATTCAACTACTCGGACCAGAACGTGTGGCCGCGATCGATAGGCAGCTGCCGGGGTGCGCTGTGATGGAGGATGACATCATGTAAAAGGAAATTTGCCACCTCATTTGCACAGCTTGTGCACAAAGCTCGCGTGATTGCATACCGGGTCGCGCAATCAGCCGCTACAACGACTCACTTAATATACAGTTTTAGAATAGCGTTTGTCGCCTTAACGTAAGAACCTTTGTACGACTTTACGGTGCGCGTCCTTTAACGTCTTTTAGTTTACCGTGCGGAAACGCAAACGTAAAGAACACGTTATAAAACTAGGTGTCGTCGGGTGCGTCGTGCCAAACGTATCCAAACCAAGATGTTTCATTTGCAAACACCGTGCTGTTGCTATGCGGACGCATCTCGTTAGACCCATCGGCGCGAGAATCGGCGATGGGTCTCCACTCAAACTCCACTCAAACTAAACTCCACTCAAACTAATGTTTGAGTGTAGCTTATAGAAAGCGAAAACTTATTTAAATTGTTACTGGCGATCAACGTGAGTCAGAGCGCAGCCATCACGAGAATTCACGCTGATGCGGGAGCCATGGGTGCGGTCATTTTCGGCAACGCTATTTCTTAGCGGCCATAAACAGTACGAACGTTAAACTCGCAAAATAACGTATGTTATCGTAGCACACATAAAGCACACAGAAAACCAATAACGACCGGAGCATGCGCAGTGAGGACGACGCAACTTCTTTACGTACGTAATGCATTTACGTTTGGTTTAAAAACGCTATTCAAAAACTACTTATTGCCAGATTTTGACGTCGGAAAAGGGCCGAGAAGATCGAGACCGACGCGAAAGAATGGTTCTGAGGGCACATAGACGGGGTGAAGGCGTCCATCGGGCAGCACAGCATGTTTTTTGTGGCGCTGACAGACCGCACAAGGTGCAACGTAGCGGTTCACCGAGCGGTACTGGCCTGGTCAGTAGAAGCGGTGCCGTACGCGGTCGTAAGTACGCGAAACGCCGAGGTGGCCTGCAGTAGGGGCGTCATGTAACTGTTCAAGAACTGATGTCCGCAGATGTCGTGCTACAACGAGTATAAATCCTGGTCCTTAAGGGCGTAAGCTGAGACGGCAGAGAACGCCGTCGCGGAGCACCAACGTGCGCAGTGTGGGCTCCGAATGACCAGAATTGAGATGGTCGATGAGAGATGGTGAAAGGTGCACGGTACCCAGCACTTCCACCATTTTGTTACGTTGCAGAAGTCACATATAAAGGTGTATTTGCAATATTTGCAAAAGAGACAACGATGACAAACAAGATGGCGGTCGAGATCGATCCCACCTCTACACTTCAAATCGTCGTCCTGTGCCTGGCGCTAGCCTCGGTTGTAATAAGAAAGCGATGGCTTGTAAAAACAAGAATATTAAAACTGAAGTCACAGACTCTTCTAATCTGTAAATAATAAGTTAAACCTCCATTTACCGCTGCTGAAGAGACTTCATAATTATTTCAATAAATCGAGAGCTTCTTTAAATTTAGAGCACTTATAACGCTTATGTGGGAAGAAGACGCAAACTTAGCCTTCGTCAACTTAGTCAGACTGATAAATAGCGGATAAAGACAGTAGTGAGATGATACACGTTTCATTTCGGCTTCAACGTAGCAGCTGTAGCCGTCTTGTACAGGAGACGCTGAGGCCGTAATGTTGAGGTGATGGAGTTAACGGAAAGTATTTAATTGCGGCCCCAAAGAGCTTTGCAGCCTTTGCGTCACGATAAAGGAACAAGTTTTAGAAAAGAGTGTCTAACTTGAAGAGTCTCCACCCGTTTGGGCACACGCGCTAGTACATGCGGGTGCAAGAGAGAAAATCTGGGCGTTTTTGCTCCTTCAATGGCTGACTTTGCCTAGGTACTACTAAGTTTCTTTGCTATTTTTGTATGCGTTTGTCTCTAGGCGTGCCGGAATTGCGGTTTGAAGCCACCAGGACTTCACCCGACCGAGGCCTCCTGCCAGCCCGTTCCTGTGCGTCGCCCGTCTACCCGAGCGTGCCGTCAGCTCCTCAAGGCCGGTGAGCTTCTGCGCCCGTGGGCAGGACGAGAACAGTCGGGCTACGGGCCCGAGTTCTACGCCAGCTGCCCGGCCAGAACGCCGCCCCCGTCTGTCGTGCCGCCTGCTGCCCGAGGCCGGCGTTCGAGCTTCTGTGCACGTGGGCAGGACAAGAGCAGTCGGGCTACGGGTCCGAGCCCTACACCCAGCTTCCCGTCTAGAACGCCACCGCCGTCTGCTCTTGCCGCCAAGCCGCCTGCTCTACCTCTTCAAGCCAGAGCTGGCGCGCTCCGGTCGCCCGGTCAACCAACTTACACCACGACCTTTGGTGAGACCGGTGCAACTCCCTTCGTCAGCTTGTCGCCGCGTCGCCGCGTCGAGACTGTTATGTGTCCCTGCCGTCGTGGCAAGCCCGGACTCGCGCACTAGTTAGCTTCACGCTAGCCCCAAACGTGTCTTACCGCCGTGATGTGTATTTGAGTGTTTATTTTATTCTTTCTATTTCTTTCTATCATTTATTTTAAGCCTTTTTAGTTCCATTAAAAGTTTGTGTGCGTGTTCGAAACCAGCGGCTTTGTCCTCAATTGGTTTCTCGGAGGCTCCGCTTAAGAGAACCGTTAAAACCTTTGAGTACACGTACCGTTGTCCCCATATTTGGGCATCACAGACGAGCCGTGGCTACCTCATGTTTTTGGAACCAATCCTTGATGAACAGAGAAGAATAAACAAGCTCTTCCAAGGGTTAGACATTGATCCATTCGGAATCTTCAAAGCATTACAAAAACTCTTCAGGCGCCTCCTGTGCAGGATACCGAAGCCGTGCGTGCTGCGATAGCACGATGACTCTAGCCTCTCTAATCTGGACCTGTCAAACCTAGTATCTATATTTCTTGTACTTTGGCCTCGGCCTCGTTTCTTTGGCCTCGGCCTCGATACGGCCTCGTTTCTTGTACTAGATGACATTAATCTAGGAAGCAGTTATCTCGTCCATGTCCAAGGAATGAAACTCAGCACCGAAGACGAACATTCTCTGAAGCGATCGATGCTTTGCTTACATTAAACCTTGCTCGGGCGACTTACAGAAGCTCCATCGAAACTCGACGTGACTTGTCCGCAAATTGAGAGTAATAAGCCCACAAGTGATTCTGGGCCGGCATGCTATAGAGGGACTGAAAACTTTGCCGCGTGGCGTATTCTCTTGCCCAGAGTACCGCATTGAGGAACAAGTCAGGTAGCTGCGACACATAGAAATCGTCAATGCGAATATGTCCATCGATTTCTGGACCTTGGTTCACAAGTATCAGGACCCGTCAGGTTCGAATACCATGCAGGACATTGCTGCAGGTGCAATGAAGCTGCTGGTCTTGCCGTTGTCCAACGCATAAGCGGAACGCATATTTTCAACTATATCAGGAACAAAGAGTGACTTAACGAACATAATGTCCCACGAACTGCTTGCTGCAATCCTCATGATAAAGTTCGGATTATGCCTGAGAGGTGTCGCCAATTCTTGATTTCAAGTGCCGTGAGAAATGGGGGAAAGGTGAGCAGCAATATTTACAAGTGATGTGCAAATGTTGACTGGTTTTGCAATTACTTTAGTCACCTTTTCGTTTTATTTATGAGCTCTGTGATATTGTGCTGGTGCACAATTCTTGTTCTTTCTAGCCGTTTTAGATTTGTATAAGACGTCAGCTAGTCATTTTGCTAAGTTATATTACAATAATATGTGATAACGTTCTGTTCCGTTATTTTTGCTTCCCGTCGGTGCCGAAGAATACTACAGGTTTTTCCCGCCTTTATTTCGTTCTTTTTATGCAGAACAATCGGCGGTTTTTGACTACAGGCAGCATGGCTGCTTTTTTGGCTACTAAATAAAATTTTCCCACAGTTGGCGACTCGTTTGGCTACTTTTCGGCAATTTTTGACTACTTTGTGTCCCGAAGACCTGGCAACCCTGGCAGTCATCATATATGATCCAGGCGAGGCGCCTCGTGAACTGTCTTCGGTTCAGCAGTGGCGAAGCCCAATCCGATCGTCTGGCAGATGGAGCTCGCCGACATGCTGCTGCACAGAGACGAAGAAAGGCGGATCGAGCGAAACGTGCCGCCGAAACCCTGGATGAACGCCATGCCCGTCTCGCCAAACGTCGCAAGGACGCTGCCAAAACGGATGCCTCATCATCATCTGACTTTGACAGTTCAAAGGGTTCAAGGAGTGGAGACGAGTGGGTGAGATGCGCGAAGGACCACACGATTAGACTGGCCGAATGTGCATCCGCAACGAGGCAGTTTCACCGCCAGTTTACGGAGAACCCGTTTGGGAGTGTCTGAAGTGTGTGCGATAGGCTTTGGCTTGCCAGAGACTTCAGCACTGTGAGTGAACCCATGCACCCGAGTTTGGCGCTAGCCTTTCCCGAATCGGATGCCGAGAATTACTATTTGCCTGGGAAGAGATTAGACAGACAGAAGCCGACAAATCTGAATATTTGCTCGAGGTCCAAGCCGGCGTTGCTGGTGTTTCACGTTCAGAGGTATTATGGTCATTGGTCGAAACTAACGACACCACAAATTTGCTGCTAAAACATAATCATCATCGTCAGCCTGGCTACGCCCACTGCAGGGCAAATGCCTCTCCCATACTTCTTTCTCCAACTACCCCTGTCATGTGCTAATTGTGGCCACGTTGTCCCTGCAAACTTCTTAATCTCATCCACCCACCTAACTTTCTGCCCCCCTGCTACGCTTCCCTTCTCTTGAAATTCAGTCTGTAACCCTTAATGACAATCGGTTATTTTCCCTCCTGATAACATGACCTGCCCATGCCCATTTCTTTTTCTTCATTTCAACTAAGATGTCATTACTTCGTGTTTGTTCCTTCACCCAATCTGCTCTTTTCTTATCCCTTAACGTTACACCCATCATTCTTCTTTCCATAGCTCGTTGCGTCCACCTCAATTTAAGTAGAACCACTTTCGTAAGCTTCCAGGTTTCTGCCCCGTAGGTGAGTACTGGTAAGACTCAGCTATTATACACTTTTCTCTTGAGGGATAATGGCAACCTGCTCTTTATTATCTGAGAATGATTGCCAAGCGTACTCCAGCCCATTCATATTGTTACGGAAAGGAAGGTGCGTGCGGCTATTTACAGATGGCTTTTAATGGCTGGGCCAACAAGCGTAGAACAGTGATAAAAACTACCCTCTTCCTCGTCGTCTCTCAGGCCACCATCATAGTCCTCTTCACACATTACCGACTGACATCACCCCCGTCGGAAAAAGCACCTTATTGGTGCGGCTCATCTGTCCGAGAAAGGTAAGGTTTGAGACGGCTGACGTGGATGATGTCAGAGAGAGGTGAAGGCACCGTGACGTCCAGCGGAGACACTTCATATGTGACAGGGGTCACCTGGCGAAGGATGCGGTAAGGGCCATAGTATCGCGAGAGGAATTTCTCCGAAAGACCAACACTCCGAGTTGGATACCGGACTAGCACAAGAGCACCTGGTTCGTAATGCACGTCGTGATGGCGCTGGTCGTAACGGCACTTCTGGCGTGTCTGTGAAGCAGAAAGACGAATGCGGGCAATCTGGCGTGCTTGGGTCGCTGTGGTTATGACATCCCGAGTGTACTCTGTCGGCGAGTCGAGCGTGGTCGAGAGGAGTGTCTCGAAAGGCAAAGTTGCCTCACGGCCGAAGAGGAGATAGAAGGGGAAATAGCCAGCTGTGTCGTGGCGCGAGGAATTGTAGGCGAACGCGACAAATGGTAGAGCAATGTCCCAGTCGCGATGATCGGAGGAAACATACGTTGCTAGCATGTCAGTTAATGTGCGGTTCAGGCGTTCGGTAAGACCGTTAGTTTGAGGATGGTAAGCGGTAGTAAGTTTGTGTTTAGTAGCACATGATCGTAGTAGGTCGCCTATGACTTTGGAAAGAAAGTATCTGCCGCGATTGGTGAGAGGTTGACGAGGTGCACCGTGGTGCAAAATAACGTCGTGAAGCAAGAAATCAGCGACGTCTGTAGCGCAGCTGGTCGGACGTGTGGCGACCGGCGACACTGACACGAGCAGTACACATTCCAAGCACAAGCGGAGTTCCACCGTCGGCGACTTGGAGCAGTCGAGTCGGAGCAGGAGTCACTACTTTCTTCAAGCGCATTCGAAGCTCCGCACTCATGATGGAAATTTGGGCTCCGGTGTCGATGAGTGCTGTAACGGGCAAACCATCCACGTTCACGTCCAGAAGGTTCCGATTAGTAGGCAGGGTCAGAAGAGCAATTTCAGGCCAGGGTTGTAGAGCAGCGTCACCTCCAGGAGCTGCCCCAGTTAGATTCCCGTCGGAGAGCGACGATGCTGGGGCGAACGGGAGCGGCGACTATGTGGTGAAGGCGAGCGGCTGGCCACGGTGGCTCGAGCGTTGTCATGGGCGTCTTCAACCTCGGTGGAGAGTGATGGAGGGCGAGGATTCAGTGGGGAGCGGCGGTAGGCGGGAAAGCTTGGTCGAGAGCGGGCTGGCCAGGAACTTCGACAGTGGCGAGAGATGTGTCCCACAAGTCCACAGTAAAAGCAGATGGGTCTATCGTCATGTGTGCGCCATTCGGCCGGGTTGCGATAGCCCGGATATGGACCGTATTGGCTCCGGTGAACAGGGGCAGAGGCAGCAGACGAAGCAAAGTCAGGACGCCTAGCGGAGCAGATGGACGGAAGACCAACATTGGCCAGTTCTTGGCGAATGGCCGACTGAATGAGAGACACAAGCGGCCTGGTATCGTCAAAGCTCTGCGTCACTGGCGTGGCAGGAGACGCTGCTTCTATTTCTCGCCGAACGATCCGTACGACGTTCCCACAGGAGGTGGGCTCACGCGGTGGACAAATGTCTTCACACGTCGATGAAGCTGCGGTATTCGGTAGCTGCGCAAACTGTTGAACTATGCGGCGACATTCGTTAATGATCTCATTGACCGTTGTTACGGTATTGTAAACAAGTAGGTTAAACGCGTCGTCGGCGATGCCTTTTAAAACGTGGCTGACCTTGTCTGCCTCTGCTATATTGTTATCCACTTTGCGGCAAAGGGCGAAAGCGTCCTGGATATAGGCAACGTAAGATTCAGTGGACGTCTGTACACGGGTCCCACGGTCCTTCTTCGCAGCACGTTGGCGGTTGACGGGTTTGTCGAAAAAATCTATAAGCTTCTGCTTGCACTGGTGCCAAGTCGTAATCTCTTCTTCGTGTGTTTCGAACCAGACCCGTGCCGTTTTCTTGAGGTAGAATATTATATTGGCCAGCATAAGCGTGTTGTCCCACCTGTTGTGTGCGCTAACCCGTCCGTAATTCTGCAACCAGACATCGACGTCAACGTTGCCGATACCAGAAAACATGCCAGGGTCTTGAGGCTGGGCCAGGATGACCGTCGGTGACGACGACGGGGCCGTGGTTGAACTCCCTCCTTCGGATGACATGGTGGCCAGGTTACGTCCGCTGCGGAGCTCCGTCTTGCGCAAGTGATTACCCCGCATCTCCACCAATGATGTTACAGGAAGGAAGAAGCATACGTCTATTTACAGATGACTTTTAATGGCTGGGCCAGCAATCGTAGAGCAGCGATAAAAACTACCCTCTTCCTCGTCGTCTCTCAGGCCACCATCATAGCCCTCTTCTTCACACATTACCGACTGTGACAATATTCTTCAGATTATTTCAGTCTCATGATCCGGATCCGCGGTCACTACCTGCCCAAGTAGATATATTTCTTTACTACTTCCAGTGCGTCGCTACCTATCGTAAACTAGTGTTCTCTTCCGGGACTGTTAAACGTTACTTTAGTTTTCTTCAAATTAATTTTTTTCCCCACCCTTCTGCTTTTCCTATCCAGGTCAGTGAGCAGGCATTGCAATTGGCCCACTGAGTAGTTATTAAACAAGGCAGTATCATCAGCGAATCTCAAGTTACTAAGGTATTCTCCACTAACTCTGATCCCCAATTCTTCCCAATCCAGTTCTCTGAATACCTCCTGCAAACACGCTGTGAATAGCATTGGAGAGATCGTATCTCCGTGCCTTACGCCCTTCTTTATTGGGATTTTGTTGCTTTCTTTATGGAGGACTTCGGTTTCTGTGGAGCCGCTATATATATCATTCAGTATTTTTACATACGGCTCGCCTACACCCACATTCCGTAATGCCTGCATGACTGCTGAGGTTTCGACTGAATCAGACGCTTTCTCGTAATCAATGAATGCTATATATAAGGGTTGGTTATATTCCGCACATTTCTCTATCACCTGATGGATTGTGTGAATATGGCCTATTGTTGAGTAGCCTTTACGAAATCCTGCCTGGTCCTTTGGTTGACAGAAGTCTAATGTGTTCCGGATTCTATTTGCGATTACGTTAGTAAATACTTTGTAGGAAACGGACAGTAAACTGATCGGTCCATAATTTTTCACGTCTTTAGCGTCCCCTTTCTTATGAATTAAGATATGTTGGCGTTCTTCCAAGACTCCGGTACGCTCCAGGTCATGAGGCATTGCGTATACAGGGTGGCCAGTTTTTTCTAGAACAATCTGCCAACCATCCTTGAAAAAACCTGCTGTTACCTGGTGCTCCCCAGCTGCCTCCTGCCTTTTCATAGGTCCCAAGGCTTTCTTTACTTCTTCCGGCGTTACTTGTGGGATGTCAAATTCTTCTACACTATTCCCTCTTTCATTATCGTCGTGGGTACCACTGGTACTGTATAAATCTCTATAGAACTCCTCAACCACTTGAAGTATCTCATCCACATTAGTAAGGATATTATCGGCTTTGTCTCTTAACGCATGCACCTGATTCTTGACTATTCTTTGTTCCTTCTTTACTGCTTTAAGCTTCCTCCGTTCTTCATAGCATGTTCAATCCTATCCATATTATTCTTCCTTATGTGAGCTGTCTTACGCTTGTTGATTAACTCCGAAATTTCTGCCTTTTAATTCTAACTGTTGGGTTAGAGGCTTTCACACATTGGCGTTTCTTAATCAGATCTTTCGTCTCCTGCGATAGCTTATTGGTATCCTGTATAACGAAGTTGCCACCGACTTCTATTGCACACTCCTTAATGATGCCCATAAGATTGCCGTTCATTGCTTCAACAGTAAGTTCCTCTTCCTGTGTTAAAGCCGAATACCAGTTCTGTAGCTTGATCCGGAATTCCTCTATTTTACCTTTTTCCCCTAACTCATTGATCGGCTTCTGATGCACCAGTTTCTTCCGTTCCCTCCTCAAGTCTAGGCTAATTGTAGGTGTTATCATCCTATGGTCACTGCAGCGCACTTTGCCGAGCACGTCCACATCTTGTATGATGCCAGGGTTAGCGCAGAGTATGAAATATATTTCATTTCCAGCCTCGCTATTTGGGCTCCTGCACGTCCGCTTTCGGCTATTCCGCTTGCGGAAGGAGGTATTGATTATGCGCGTATTATTGCGTTCTGCAAACTCTACAAATGACTCTCCCCTGCTATTCCAAGAACCTATGCCATATTCCCCCACTGACTTGTCTCCAACCTACTTCTTGCCTACCCTGGCATTGAAGTCGCCCATAAGTATAGTGTATTTTGTTTTGACTTAACCCACCGCCGATTCCACGCCTTCATAGAAGCTTTCGACTTCCTGGTGATCATGGCTGGATGTAGGGGCGTAGACCCGTACGGCCTTCCATGTGTACCTCTTATTAGGTTTTATTAAGAAAAGCCACACCCAACTACCTCGGTGGTCCATTCGCATTGCCCTGGAGTGCGACGCTGGGACGATGTCATGCCTTTGGAAGTCTTCTCAATGAGGACGAGGACGGTTAATGATCAACAATCCATACTAACCATGGAAGTCATCAACCGTATGACCGAACCAGACTGTATACCGTTGCAGATATTCACTTGCCATGCCGGATGCGGTAGAACGTATACGCTCGGACTATTGATGAGCTTTTACAACAAATACTGCAAAAGACGACGCATTAGCTACGCGGATAGTGAGAATATCGGAGGTAATGCCTACATGGCCTGTGCCGCGACTGGAAAGGCGGCGGTTGCCATGAGCGGCGTAACCGGGCACTTTGCCTTCATGATCTTCTTGACTAACCGTAGGGAGGAAGGCAAGGTTCTCTCGTTTAGTGACTTGAACACGTTCCACATACTCTTCAGGGACGTCAAGGTCATAATCATTGACGAAATGAGTAGGCTCTCATGTGACATTCGTCGAGGAGTCGATCGGCGGCTTAGGGAGAATAGACCTACCCACATGAGTGAACCATTTGTAGGGTTGACATGATTCTGTGCGGTGGCATGAGACAGTTACCGCACGTCAAGGCTAGTGAAGTGTACAAACGGTCGAAGGCGCATGGTTGTGGGTATAACGCGGGAGTCTTGACGTGGCACAACCTGAAGTAGTATACCCTGACAAGTCATTCTCCAAAGCGACGGCTTCTTCTGGGGGCTCCTCACCAAGTTCGGTGACGCACAAGAGTTGACCTATCAACAGATCAACGCGCTAAACTCTAGTTTTGTCACGCAATAAGAGGCTTTGGAAAAGCGCCCAGACGCGGTTAGACTCTAATTTAGCAACAAGGACGTCGATGCCTATAACAAGTGCGTAGCAGAAGGGAGTCTCAAGAAAGTTAGAAACACCGATAGAGATGCCGTGCAAGGATACAGGTCTAGAAAGAAGAAAGGCGAAGCCTTACAGGAGATGCAGGAACTAAGCCGGATCGACAGTGGAAAAATGCCATTGTCCGTGAATTTATGCCATGTCAAACCCAACATGCTTCTAAAGAACATGGACGTGACTGACGGTTTGCTCAACGGTATAGTGCGAATTTTGCGATACTATGACGATGACGTTGACGGTGCCGTGATTAGAGTTTGGCTCTCGTGTCCAGAAGACGTTGGAAAGTGGCTAGAGCTAAAGCGAGTCAGCAGAAAATTGGTCGTAAACGTCACGCTGACTGGTTCCCCATCACACCAATAAGCATGATTTCCCACATGAAGGGCAAGATCTCAAGCACGTGTTGGTCAAAGAGACACAGTTTCCATTGGTTTCGGCGAGCCCGATGAGTATTGGGGGCGAGCTTCACCACTGGAAAAGCTAGCGCCACCGTCGGCGTGACGTGGCATGAGCGATCACGTGGACACAGCGGCCGCGTCGGCAACTTCGGAAGCGCCGAAGCGAGCTGAAAACGAAAGTTTCAAGTCCCAGCTGCGCCGAGGTTCTGATTAAGAAGTGGCGCTTTACCGCCTTGGGTATCTGCTTGATAACATTTGAAAGTGCTATAACAGGTAGTGGCTTCCGTGGGAGACGTGCAGCATGGTAGGCTACTGCTCGGTGCCACGGTGCCGGACGTACGCGATGGAGCGCGGTGTCAGCCTTATTCACACGTAGCCGCAGGGCAAGGAGCTGCGTGAAGCTTGGCTAGCGAAACTAGCAGAGAGCCATCGGTTACAACTCGGGTATGCAGCAAACACAAACGTGAGGAACATTTCTGCTACGGCGCCGGGACTGCGCGATGTTCGGTGAGTAGCAGAAAACGCGCACTGAGACGCTCACTCGCTCCCACTGCCCGGCTAGTGTCATGACGGTTCGGTCTATGAACTTGTTGATGCTAGATACTGGCAAGTTCACTGGAACGGCAAGGGAGCGGTCAGACGCACAATAAAAGAAGGCACGGCATATAGTCATGTTTGTGTTATGGGTAAGTGCACTGGATTACGAAAAACAAGCAGAAGGAAATAGCACGCTGACAAGACCTATAAACAAACAGTGCGACGCAACTTGAGAAATAATATTGAAATGCCCAAGAATTTAGACGACAAAAAAAGATTGATTCGTCGCGATGGCATGTCACAGTCACCGTAGCTACGCGTCGAAGTCTCTATTACGGAATTATTTTTGAACAGTTCTGATAGCGTCCACGCAACAATGGTTGCTAGTGTACTGTCAAATGCTCATATGCTGTGGCCTAAAGCTCACGGCATGGTGCGAAAATGCGCTCACAGCGAAAGCAAAACATTTTGCGCGAACATGCATGCAGACGCGCTGTCGGTCGCTACGAACCCGTGCGATCGCTGGATTGAGTCTCCATTCTGTTTTGCCCGATTTGGTTATACAGACAGCCCACTCTAAGAACATCTTTCACATAATTTACTTTCAGCGTTTGGTTACCTTTCACCCAAGAAGCCGGTTCGGGAGACTCCATCGCGGCGACCGCGCGCAATGGCGTTCACTGTACGTATTCGGTAAAGAGATAGCGTCTGTAAACGATTCTGTGCTTTCAGTGATGATGTGTGGCGTTTTATGGCGCAAGGGCCAGGTATGCCCAAAGAGCGCCATGACAAATCTAATGTTAACGGTGCATTGTGAATGGTGTAGACAATGAATTCCTGATGGTATATGTGACATGACTGTAGAAAGGACCATAATCTGTCGCTGTGGATGGCGTAAAATATATTGTTGCTAAAATAATGACACTAAATACTGCTATGGGCTATGGCAATGGGGTTTCGTTAGAAGCATGATGCAATAAAACATAACGTTGACACTTTAGCTTCAAGAAATTCTTTGAGTACAGGGGCTGTTATATGTGCGCTAAAAATTCCCTGGCCAAATCATTTCCAGAGGGTCTGTTTCAGCTAAAAATTCTAAGACTAGTGTTGGATTAAAAAGCGGTTAATTGCTAGGAAAAAAATTAGGGTGAAGAGGTCTATTTTCGCGATATGCAGAAATGAAATACATTTTCCTCTGCGGTTCTCCTACAGGGCATTGAATAAGAACGTGCAGGACTGTGAGATTTCGGCCGCACTTACTACAAGTCGGAGGATACCCCCCAGTCAAAAGGTAAGAGGGATTGCCGTAAGTGTGTCCTATTCTTAATCGGCAAATGAGCACTTCGTTATATCGTGATGTTCTCTCCGATACCCAATATCCTAATTTGGGTTTTATCAAGTGCAGTTTATTTGATATCTGAGCATTACAATGTTGCTGCCAGTGGATTTTCAGCATGTGACGCAAGTATGCTTTAAGATCTGTGGCTGGGATGAGTGTGTTTATGTCGGTGTCACTAAAAGCTACCGAAGTAGCTTTCTCGTAAGCAGCTTCGTTGCCTTTTATGCCACAGTGGCCAGTTACCCAGCATAGTATGACCGTTTGTTTAGCGCCATAAGCTAAGCATAGCAATGTATTCAATTGATTAAAGACAGTGTTTTTATGTTTACGTACATTCATTAGGGCCAGGACTACACTGAATGAGTCTGAACACAATAACCCTAGTCAGCTTCGTTTGCGTGATGTGCTTTACTGCAGAGAGTATTGCATATGCTTCTGCTCTAAAAATACATGTATGTGGGTTCAATGTACCGGATATTAAAAATGCTGGTCCTAGTGCTGCGTAAGCGACACGAGAAGGAGACTTAGAGGCATCCGTGTAAAATTCAGCACAAGAATACTTCTCCTGAAGCTCAAGAAAATGCGAACGTATGTGTGCCTCAGGTGCTCGTTTTGATATTTCTGCAAACGAGACGTTGCATTCGATAGTCTTCCACTCCCAAGGCGGTGGAAGCCGCGTAGTTGCCATTATGACATTCTCTAAAATAGACGCGCCCGTTTCTTCGGACAATACTTCCATCCGAAGGGCCAGAGGAGGTCTAGTGCCTGGGCGGTTACGGAAAAGCCTAGCCCTAGACAGGTCGTGAATAACTGAATGGCATGGATGATGGAAATCTGATTTCACCTTGAGGGCGTAAGTGAGACTTAAATATGTTCTTTGAAGATGTAGGGACCATTCGTTAGGTTCGGCATACAGGCTTTCCACGGGGCTAGTCCTGAACGCACCAGTAGCAAGACGGATACCCAAGTGGTGGACGGAATCGAGCATCTTCAATGCACTAGGCGTGGCAGAGTTATAGACAATTGCTCCGCAGTCAAGGCGTGACCGTATAAGGCTTTTGTACAAGCTCAAGAGGCATCTTCTGTCACTTCACCAAGATGTGCGGGACAAGATTTTCAGTATATTCATTGTCCTCAAGCACTTCAGTTTCAAATATTTAAAGTGTGAGATGAAAGTTAGTTTGGAATCTAAAATGAGGCCTAGAAATTTATGTTCATGACTCACAGATAGCCGTTCCCCATTAAGGTCAATAACGAACTCCGCTATTACGCCTCTCTTAGTGGAGAACAGAATGCATGTACTTTTTTCAGGGTTAAGTTTAAAGCCGTTCTATTCTGCCCACTTCGACAACTAATTCAGGCAAAGCTGCACTTGTCGCTCGCAGATACTAAGATTACATGACTTGTAACCTATTTGGATATCATCCACGTATACGGAATAAAACATTGTACGCGGTATGATAGTATGGAGCGAATTCATTTTTACAAGGAATAAACTACAGCTCAGCCCTCCACCTTGTGGCACACCTGTCTCCTGTGTAAATAGACGAGACAGGACGTTACCAATCCGAACATAAAATGTGCGGTTGCACAGATAACTTTCAATTATGCTTAGCAAGTTGCCTCGGACGCCCATTCCAGCTAGATCACGAAGGATTCCGAAACGCCAAATAGTATCATATGCTTTCTCTATGTCTAGAAATACTGATAAGAAAAGCTGTTTGTGCACAAAGGCATCCCGGATATTTGTCTCGATACGGACAAGTTGATCTGTTGTGTGTCTATGTTCCCTGAAGCCGCATTGCAAGTGATCTAGTATCTTGTTGATCTAGTGATCAACAAGAACAACAAGATTGCAAGTGATCTAGTATCAGGCGACGGTTAGTAATCTTCTCAAAAAACTTACATAGGCAGCTTGTTAGGGCTATAGGCCTATAGCTGCTGGCCAAAGACGGGTCCTTGCCCTCTGTCAGAATAGGGACTATGACTGCGTACTTCCAGGCTGACGGGATGTAGCTGGCCGAGAATATGGCGTTAAAGTAGGAAAGGAGTGTTTTCTGTGCTTCGGGATGTAGGTGTTGAATCATCTCGTAAACTATTCGGCCGGTTCCAGGAGCTGATTTATTACAACTATGTAGTGCAGCCTGAAAGTCCGCCATATTAAAAGGACGGTTGTAGGATTCATTGCTCTTTCCTTTTCGGTCCAGAGGCAGTCGCTCAGCTTGTTGCTTGTATCTAAGGAATGCATCGGAGTAATGCAATGAGCTAGAAATGTTTTCAAAATGTACGCCTAGAGAGTCAGCTTGGTCCTGAAGAGTATTTCCTTGCGTGTTTACTAGTGGTAGAGGATGAGTTTGCCGACGTTTGATTTTATTCACTCTGTTCCAGGCTTTTCTTTCGTCAGTATAAGAGTTAATGCTAGAAATATATCTTTGCCAGCTCTCCCTTTTGGCACTTCTACCCTCAGACTTTATTTTCTTGAAAATGTTCAAATTCTCCGCAGTTGGAGAGTCTCGAAGGTTGTTCCAAGCATTATTTTGATTTTTACGTGCTTTCTTGGAGTCATCGTTCCACCATGGAACACGTCGCTTACAGGTCGATCCATTTGTTATGGGGATACATATCGACGCCGCATCAGCTATGAACGCCGTGAAATATGCCACTGCATCTTCGATAGAAAGATTTCAGATATCATCCCAAGTCAAATATGTCAACTCCCTGTATTATGTCCAGTCGAGACAACCGACTTTGCACCGGGAGACATGTGAAGAGCACTCATCACCTTTTGTCAGTTTTATGACGATGGGGAAATGGTCACTCCCGTACGGATTCTTAATCACGTTCCACTCCAGATGCGGCAAGAGTGAACTCGATGCAATGCTTAAATCGATAGATGAAAATGTTTTGTTTGCGACACTGTAAAACGTAGGATCTTTCCCATTTAGCAAGCAAGCATCTGGAGAGAAGAGGAAGTTTTCAACTAAGCGTCCTCTGGCACCACAACGACGGCTTCCCCAAAGGGTGTTGTGTGCATTAAAATCTCCAACGACAATGTCAGGTTCGGGCAGTTCATAGATAAAGGTGCGAAGTTCTGTTTTGTTCTGTCCGGGGGTATATATACAGAGGTAATTGTGATCAACTTATTAAAGAGTACCGCACTCACTGCAACTGCCTCTAGAGTTGTTTTAAGCTGTAGTTGCCGGCAAGCAACACCCTTATTTACAATAATTGCCACACCGCCAGACGAGGCAAGAGCGTCGTTGCGGTCTTTTCGATAAACGACATACTGCCAGAGAAAGTTCGTGCTTGAAGGATTAAGATGTGTTTCTTGGACACACAGCACCTTTGGATTGTACTTATTTAAGAGTCATTTCATGTCGCCTTGGTTGTGGAGTAAACCCCCAACATTCCATTGTATTATCTGTGTATCCATAATGTATGTGTTTTGTGCTGTGTGTCTAAGAAATATAGATGGAATTTTCTCACGAGACCTTATCAGGCCCCGTGACACGAAGTGTCTATATGTTCCGGTTGCGCTCGAGGGAGATGCGCTGTTTCTTGGGCGTCTGAGACGCCGTATTTGTGCTCGTATCCATCACCTCGTCTGAGGCGGTGGATACTGCCCGCGCAGCGGGCACTTTCGTGGGAATGTTGGGCCGATCTGCTCGGGCAGTGGCCGTGGGTCCAACAGGCCCGAGGGTCTGCTGGTCCTCCTTTGCGGGGGCCGGTACAGCGCTGGCTGTTCCAGCCCGTGGGGCGGGGGGGGGGGGGGCGCTGATAGCGTGACCGCCGTCACACTCCGTGACTTGGGCGGCCGCCGAAGGATGTAGCGCTGCCCCCCGGCGCGCCACATGGGTGTAGGATGGACTAGCCTGATTGATGGAGAAGCGTTTGCGCTCCTCTTGGAAGGAAAGGTTCAGCTTTACTTTCATTTCGATTATTTGTTTTTATTTTTTCCAAGGTGGGCAAGAACGAGAGTATGCCGGGTGATCCCCTTCATAGTTAGCGCAAGGTGTGGTGGAAGCGCAAGTGTCGGACGAGTGCTCGTTTGATGCACATTTCGCACAAGCAGTACGCCCTCGGCAGCTTTGTGAACCGTGCCCGAACCGCTGACACTTGAAGCATCGGCCTGCGTTAGGAATGTATGGCCTTACACGCAGTTTGCAGTATCCTGTTTCTATTGAGTCTGGTAAGTTGCTAGTTCCAAAGGTGATGATTATGTGCCTGGTTGGTATTTCTTTGTCATCTCGCCTTATTTTTATCCTTTGTACCTTGACGACGTTCTGATCTTGCCATCCTTCGAGTAATTCACTTTCGGTAAGTTCGATAAGGTCATCTTCTGAGATGACACCGCGCACTGTGTTCATCGACCTGTGTGGTCCTACAGAAACGGGAATGTCTCCAAACGCTACAAGTTTTGATAGTTTGTCATATTGTGGCTTGTCGCGAACTTCGAGTAGAAGGTCGCCACTTCCCATCTTCGTTACTTTATAACCTGGGGCTATTGCTTCAGTGATAGATTTGGCTACAAGAAATGTTGATATCATTCGGACTGTCTTCATTTCGTGCTGACTGTGGACAACGTGATATTTAGGAAAGGACACTTTCAGTGGCATAAAAAAGTTGAATTGTTCATCGGTGCGCCCCTTCTTCAGGGAGCGATCAGGTATAGGGGAAAAGCTTCTGCCATAAGAAATTGGAAAATTCGGCGGCGATGGTGGCCACCCACCACCTAGCCCAACAAGTGGACGCTACAAGATTGGAAGCCTGCAGACGCCAGCCATGCATCGCCACTATAACCTAATATAGAATACCTATATAATAATATAGAAGGTTGGATAATTACACCAGGTTAACCCTTGCCGCCCAGAATACAGAAGTGAGGATAAGTGAAGAGAAGACAGGAAAGATGAACAAGGCTAGAGAGAAAAACGAAGACCGAAGAGGAGGACAGGAAAAGGCGACTGCCGATTTCCTCCAGGTGTGTCAGTCTGGAGGTGCCGTCTATGTGAAGCCGAGGCCGAAGAGGTGTGTTGCTTCCGCCGAGGGGCCTTAAAGGTCCAAACACCCGGGATCGGCTCAACTCCCAGGATCCCCCTTTCCCCAGGCACGGCTAAGCCGCGCACGGCTACACGCGGGAGGGTCCAACCCTCATGTGCTCGGGTACGTTGTGTCGCAGCACACCAAACGTCTCCTGACGCAGACGGGGGTATCGCTATGGCCTTGAATGTGACATCACATGACTAGAGTTCACAACTTTGCTCCAGCTCGCAGGCTAGGCAACTGAAGCCTTGATTGTAAGGTGGTAAAGTTGGAATCACAAGGCGGCAATTTAGTTGCCAACTCTTACAGCATGGTTCCCTGCTCAGTGCTGCAGTGCCGGACGTATTCGACCAAGCCTGGTGCGAGTTCTCATGCGTACCCGATGTTAAAGCCACCGCTAGATACTTAGTTGATAACATCACTGAAAATGAAATATGGTAATCGAAAGAGTCATGAAAGCGATGCACACAAGGCTTGTGTTGTGCTCACTTGGTATGACATGAGTCAAAACACCCTGTGCAGAGATGCTGGTAGACGTGCGGCAGAAGTGTGGATTGAGGATAGAAAAATATAAGCTCTTGAAGTTCCACATGTAATAGACCGATAACAAACCATTGTTCAGCAATAAATCTGGCAAAAGGGGCAAGCCGCACTCCCCACAACGAATGCTGTGAAAGCAGTGCTGTTATTGCAGCGAAACTGCCTATAGCTATTTTGTGAAAGGTCATGCTAACTGAATCACCAATATAAAAGCTTCAAGTTGCTCCAATAAAAGCCTTTGTTGCGCTACATACGAGGATGAGGTGTAAAATCTAAATTGTTTTGTAACCAATACGCCAACATGCAGTGCTTAAAACATGTAAACACTTAGGAGTAACTGTGATTAAACTGCTGCAGTGAATCAACCGCTGATTAAACTGATTAACACTTCACAGCCGGTATCCCACAATGTTGTATTCTACGCAACGGAAAAATTCCAGCAGATGGGCGCCACAATTTTTCCTTGAGTCCAATACAGATACAGGGTGCCAGCAAGCATGGACTAAATATTTTTTTATGTGCATTGATGTAGTCTACCACATTTGTTTTCTTGATGGCGCAGTCATATTGGGGTAACAATTTTCTGCCTGAATGTTCACGGCATAGAGCACTGGAGCCAGCTAAAGCGAGTTTCTTGTTCACACCTTGCCGCAGATGTAGACGTGACCAATTTTTCTGGGCACATTTGTTGGGTTCAAGAAAGAACACAGAGTAACCTAAAAAGAACTACAATCCTTCTAGATTTAGGGCGTGGTGCCAGGTGTTAGCGATTATTTTAAAATTTTTGCCGCACCGGGAGACATTCTTTTTTGAAAGTTTTTCTCATGTCAGCTTGATACAGTCCCTGGCTTAGTATAGGTGCAAGTGCTGCGGTTTCATTTAGTCTGTTTAAAAGATCATTTTCCTTTTGAGTACGTTCGAGTCGCAGCGAAGTCACAACTATCTTTTGATTTCAGCCACCCTTCATGTGACATTACACAATTCTTTCGCATGTGACATTACACAATGTCGCAACCAAGCTTATTTTTCAAACACATGCCTTTCTTAGATGAAACAAGGCAACATTGCTGCTTATGCGTTTGTACAATACTCCTGCTGAGATGGGCGAAAAGTAATAGCATTTTCTACACTTTCATAATTTTTCTACCATGTGTACAAAATTCTTTATAGGTATGAAGCAAATTCTCTTTTTGTACTAGCCTATAACTGAAACAAAAAATGATAAACTGAGTTCTTAAGGGGGCTCTCAGAGGTGCCCAGTGCGTGCGTGTCTTCTTCTTTAGCGCCGCCGCCACTGCGCATAGCTGTGAGCGCAGCTGAACACATCAGCAGCCTGCACACCCTGTTCTAGAGGTGATGTGCTGCATGTGGAAATAGCGGACGTGTTTAGTACTGGAGGTTGCATAATCCGTAGTTTCAGCGATGCATTGAAGCGAGGGACAGACAAAGCATTCGCCCCCACTGCCGACACTTTCTTTGCATGACAGCGTCGTCGCATTGTGTGTGACAGTATCAATGAGGACACAGTGGATGCGAAAGCAGAGCTGGGTTTATTTCAGACTACCTATGTGAAGCTATCGTTGACACACCATGAAACCATATCTTTGGTCACCGACTCTCAAATTCAAAACTTTTTTTCACATTCAAGTTTGCTTTTTCCGACTGCGGCCCCTTCCTTGTGAAAACAATCAATTTGCAACCTTACTTATTTAACTAAAATGTGCAATCTCAGTACAACAAACCAAATTGCTGATTTTAGTGGCTTCGTTATGTCAGGGTTTAACTATGCATACCTCAAGAAAAAGCCGACTATCGCCTGCTCACACTCCACCGCGCCCGCCCATGTAGTACTAAACTTAATTTTGGTTGGCCATGATGCTTATTGATGTAGTAGCTGTCTTGTGTCAACCCATATACATTTGTAAGCTACCCGAAAACCTCCAAGTACAGCTGTATTTTGCGTATGTGCATCACCACTCGAATAAGCGTGTTTTCTAGGATCCCCATGCTACTGAGCTAGCTGGCATGGCTGAAAAGGTTCAAAATATGGCAGTTAGATTTGCAATAGGAAGTCATCATAAAAGGCTTTGTATTACTGAGAGTAAGGGTAAGCTGCAATGGTAGGATTTAAAAGACCGTAGAGAATTGCTTCAATTAAATTATTTCATAGCATATACTGTTCCAAACATGTACAGATAGAGAAATTCATATTAGGCTATCATCATACCTCACAACAAAGAGATTACACTAAGAAAATTTGTTAATTTCCTTTTACTTATAGGTGATGCCTCACATTGTTTTTTTCCTTGGACCAAAGGGAGTGCAATGTTTTTCCTTCCTGCAAATGTTTGCATATTTTCCAAAGATAATTCCCTCAATGCGTTGTGTGCTTGATTTGAATGGAAGTTACATTGCACAGAATGCATAACCTCGACTGCAACGCCAGTACAGGCAAAGCAGGTGCTAAATAAATAACCATAAAAGGATTTTCGAAGGATCAAAGCTGGCATGTCCAATAAAGATATGCGCAGATATCCCATCGGTGTCACTGTCAAACAAGCACTTGTGATATCGAGAGACTGGGCGAAATAACCAAACGTGTGCTTGCCAAAGTATGGCTCTCATTTGCATCTCTATTGTGACTTAGCTACGAAAATAACTTTCGTTTTCTTTGTTTTGTCTTGTTCTTCTGTTAAAATGTACTTTTTCCTTTGTTTATTTTCGTCTTGGTTTCCGTAGCTATCTCATGTGCACATGTGACCAATAATGCCATCTGGAAGTTAGTGGTTGTTGATATTTCTCACTGTCTGTCTTTTGTTCAATTTCTGTGCTAAAATCAATAGAACACCAACCAGTATAAACCTGTGTGTTGTTGAATCTGTTTTCTTGTTTTAGTACGAAAGATGTGAATGGTTATGTGCCCAAATAAACAATTTGATTATGAAAACAAAATTCATCAGAAGATTGTCATTTGTTTTACTTACAATTACCCTATTTCAATTACAGAAACCACATGTTCTGGCATGTAGATTTAAATAGAACAAATCTTTTTGCGATTCTTAGTTCTGAACAGGTATCAGCAGTGCTAAGGACACAAAGCGAGTCTGCATAGAAAAGTGACTTGGTGCACTGTGTACTGACTGATAACTGATCTGTTTTTGCAACAGACAAGCAAATAAAGATGCAGGAAGGCTTCGTCAAAGTCACGAAAGCACAGTAAAAGGCAGGGGTGGCCACATACAAATATGCCGTGGTTGTAGATTTGTCAACAAGCATGGCATTTTCTTGTAAATTCAGAAAACAGATGCTGCACTGACACATTCATCTCTTTTTGTGTTATATTGTGGGATTTCATTAGTTTTTGGGTTTATTAGTTGCTGCTTTCGCTAACACGTTGCACTTGTGATATTCAGGCCGTCATCTGTACTGTTTACAGTGCATCAACCCTAATGGTTACGTTATAGTGGCGATCAATCGTGAAGGCTCTCATTGACATATAGACTTATCCGGCCTACATAAGCTTTACTTCATGCCAAAGGAACAAAATATATCATGTTTGTGTCAGAAGGAAAGAAACTGAGACTTCTGTTTATTATTGCACATAAATCTAATCTTAGTTGCGTTAACATTTTTGCGTAATTTCAGCAACTTATTTGGTGCAGTTCTGTCACATTCACACTCTTGCTTATCCACTTAAGTATAGGGGGAAAATGCGAAAAATTAAAGCATTGCAGTGGATTTAACCTAATGCTCTTGATTCTTGTTGCCTTCTTGGCCTGGCAGCTTTTATTTTTGGAAAAACATATGTACAAAGCATGTTTTGACCAAAATGGCCGATGTTTGCGAGGCTTTGCAAGCACCACTACAACGTGACGAAAGCGGTGTGTGGCCATTTGGTTATACAAATTCTGGTATAAATAAACAATTATCAAACTCCATCATTGCTTCAGCTAGCTGGAGTGCTAGCTCAAGGAAACAGGCAATATTTAATAACAGGTGGAGACACGATATGATATCTGTTAAAAGAAATTCTTCGTGCAGCGCAACTAATTGATCACTGATACATTTGTCGTTATTCTTAAATGTTGCAAGCCACAATTACCTCGCACGTTGTCACGTCGTAATACCTGGCTACAACGCAAGTCTTGTGGAACACAGGACCGTAGCCACATTCTTTGAAGTGTTTAACGTTATGTGAGGGAGGGTTGTTTCACAGAGGTAGCTCATACTCCCTCAATCTCCCTGATTTCGCATTAATAGAGCATTCCATCTGTCCGATGTAGCCACGACCTTACGATGGCAACAGACTAAACAACGCTTGCGGCCTAGCTCACTGGATGCATATTGTGCTTCAATCCACAAGCAACCTTTTTCATTTTTTGGCTTCAGCCTTTGTTGTCACAGCACAAAACTCTCCTAACAAGGGCCTGAGAAAAGAATGATTTGCGCAACTAAATTAGGCATGAAGATGGAATATAATGAATCAGATGAGTGAAGTAAAAAAGTGGTTGCAGTTGTTTCGTATGCTTTTGTGAATTTCGTGAGTAATTGTGTAGCTGGTCCTTACGAGCAAATATTTTTTATTTGTGAAGCAGGGGAAGAGAGATTTGCTCTGATGTGAGAAAAAAAAGACTGAAGCCAGGAAAATAAATTTGTTTGTTGCGTGTGGCACAATTTGCAGGCGCTGCACTCTTGCAATGGAGGTTGTGTACAGTCTGCCATTGCCATCCGGTCGTGCTTCAATTGCATAGACATACACTGTATTGTTTTCCGATCGTAATTAAGTTGTTTGTGTGCAACAACTCTCATCCGCACATTGTGATGCACTGTAAAAGAGATGGGATCGTTCCTGTGATCTTCAAAACTCATTTTCGCCAGACATTTTCACCAGACATATGTTAGATAATTAAACTTTGGCAGATTCACATGAAAACGAGAAATGCATCAGTAATTCTCAGTTATATTGCACGAAGAAACTGTTTTTGAATGAATGACGTCACTTCATGTCACTACGGGTTGTACATGACGCTTGTTTTGTCATTAAAGCCAGAGTTAAGGTTATGCGCTTGTCTCCTGCATGTCTTTGTCTTTATTTGCTTACGGGGTGCCATTATGCCAGAATAAATCCATGACAGGAGCGCCCAGTCCGTTCAGTTATACTACATTGTGCTCAGTATGGCTGGTGGCCTGAATCTGACGAGTGCGAAGTAACAGTAAGGACTTCAGAAGGGTAGAATTTTGTCAGTTGGTGATTCGTATTACACTATGGTGAAGCACAATAGAAGGAACAGTGTGACGTGAGACAGATGCGACAAGTGCTACTGGTAACTGTGAAAGTTTACTGGAAGGTTTCGCTGCAGCAGGGCAATGCGTGTACTATCCTGCTGTAGCGAAATTCGCCAATGTTCGTAGTTCTCAGTAGCGCTTGTCCCGTCTCTATTACACTTCACCCTACTCTTATAGCAGTAACAACAGCAACCAACTGACCCGAGGAATAATAAAAGGCCACAGAATTGTCAAATTGTAGGAGAAATGTTTGAGTAGCATCTGTTTTTTTAACCGACAAGTAAATGGCACAATTGTATGCAAACCGATAACCAGGTGGATTTTTCATGCACATACATTATTTTCTACAACCTCTTCCTCTTAGGTTTCTTTATGGCTTTTAGGAAGCATTTCCAAAGTACTTAACTATTAGTCTGTTCTAAAATTAAATCAGTTGTCAGCCAGCACTACGCATCTTACTCTATAAGCCCTTACATTGTCAGTGTGCTCGGTGCTGTTTCTACTTAAATGTGAATAACCAAATAACCATTTTTAATTTTCAGATTATGAAGAGAATACTCTTAATATGCATTTCATTAGAAAAATTTTCTCAGCTTTAGGTAGAAGTCTGGCTGGCCTCAGGCTAGGGGTGTGAAATGAAGAAATAGCCCTGCACGTCCTTTCATGCTTACTTGTCGTCATAGCCAGTCTGTTAGCTTAATTTTTTGTTTTTCCTACTGAATTCTCAAGAAAAGTACCAACTCTGTCATTCATTGAAAATAATTTTTTGCACTTGGAGAGACAGCCATGCACAAGGCGCTTGAGCTCATTAATATTTTTTAAAGAAAGTACAGCTTCTATGTGCAGCAATAGCCTCAATAAGACGAGAGTAAATGAAAAGATGGCGACATTCGTCATCAAGAGTTGTCCAACAAAGGACGTCTCAACCTGGAGACAACATGTCTACAAGGGAACCAAATGGCTCCAGCCTGAGACATTCGTTGTTCAGCCTGGCAAGTCTCCTTGTCGAAACATTTCCTCTAGCCAAAGACCAATATCCGTTCCACCATTTTTGACCAACAATACAAAGTAAGTAACAAATGATTGTAGTGTGCACCCTGGAAGACAGCATTAGCAGTATTCTGTTTACTTGAGTGAAATGCAGCTTTGCTTTCCAATTACTTTATTTTGAACCCCATTGTATAATTGGAAAGCATGGTTCCTAAGAGAGAATAATTCGAAGCTCACACAATTTTGCTCGTTTATGTGTAAAAAATCTGTCCTGGTTGCTACACTACCAGTCCTCTCTACAATTGCATAGGAGTGCTTTGAGTATGCATCCCGATTGAAAAGAAGAGTTAGGCTTTTGCTTCATAATGACTGCTACAGCTCTTCAGCTCAAATGTTATATTGACACGTGTAGTTATCTTTATCGGGCGATCACGTTTCGCCGCCTAACAAATGTTATCGCAAAGCGCGGGACGCGCCTGCATGTATCCGAAGTTTCTGGAGAGTTATCGATGCTTCTATCCACACGCCGCGGTTGCTCAGTGGCTATGGTGTTGGGCTGCTGAGCACGAGGTCGCGGGATCGAATCCCGGCCACGGCGGCCGCATTTCGATGGGGGCGAAATGCGAAAACACCCGTGTACTTAGATTTAGGTGCACGTTAAAGAACCCCAGGTGGCCGAAATTTCCGGAGTCCTCCACTACGGCGTGCCTCATAATCAGAAAGTGGTTTTGGCACGTAAAACCCCATATATTATTATTATTATTATGCTTCTATCCGCTGTCTGTTGTCGCCGAAGCTTCTGTTATCTGATTTTATAGCGTGACGCGAATGGTGTAGAACTTTGTTGAAGGCACGCGGGTCCCAACGATTAGTCTGGAACGTTCGACGACTGCTGTATAAAGGCCGGCGCGCTTCATCCGCTGATCAGATTTTCGACGGTCGCCGACTGTGTTCGCCGCTATCGTTGTGCTATAAGTTTAGCCTGTTTTGTGGGCACAGGCTCGCCCAATAAAAGTTAGTCTTGTCGTTCACAGTATTGCTACTGTGTTCTTCAATGTCACCACCACGTGACAATATCTAGGTGGTGACTGTGGTGTCATGTGCTCCTTTAAATAAGAGCGATATGCTATTTGAAGTGCAGTGAAGTACAATCTCAATGGACCTCAGCTCGGGGGACGACACGATTGGAGGCCAATGGGATAAGGAGGATTTGATTTCTGAAAACAAGGCACTTAGACGTGAGAAGGCATGACTAATTTCGTCTAAAGTTGCTGCTATTGGATATGATCAGGGAAGGTACCTGTTCGTGGCTGCATTTACAACATGTTACATTGATGGCTTTATATTTTGCACTGAGTACAATGAAATATCACTGCTTGTACAATATTCAACTAAACATGGTAGCCATGGTAAAGTGCCCATGCAGAACACAACTCGTCCACTATTATAAGCTACAGTGGAATCTCGATAAACGGAAATCGCTTAAGCGAAACTGCCACTTAAACAGAACACTATCCTCATGGTTGCTTGGTTGGCTCTCTGCAATGTGTCTCAGTTAATGGAACTCCTGGTAAACGGAACCAATTTCCCTGGTCCCTTGAGGTTCGGTTTAAAAAGCATCCACTGTAAAAATATAGGGGTCCCTTTTGGGAACTTTCTGAAATCTAGTCGTAAATGAAACTGCATTTGAATGGGTGCGAAATGCAAAAACACCCGTGTACTTTGATTTCGGTGCACGTTGAACAACCCCAGGTTGTCCAAAATAATCCGGGGTTACTCACTACGGCATGGCTCATAATCAGATGGGTGTTCTGGCTCATAAAATACAATAGTTTAAATTTTAATAGCTTGCTCGGAAATACAGCGTAATGGTATGGTATGGTAAAGCTTTAATGAAGTCCTGCAGATGATGAGTCTTCACGAAGCGGGCCGCTCCCACGTGGGAACCGGAAGGCCGACCCTCTCGCCCGCATCGTGGGCCTGCTGGACAGCCCAGAGTTTGTCAGCCAGAAGAGGGCTGCGGAGAACCGCCTCCCATCTGGCCGAGCTGTTACCGATGATAGAGCGTGACCGGACACACCGCCAGAGCATGTGGTCTAACGTGGCTATTTCTCCACAATCGTGGCAGGTAGCGCTGGTGTAAGTATACGGATAGATCTTATGTAAGAGCGACGGATTGGGATAGGTATTCGTTTATAGTATACGGATCGTTAATGCTTGAACTCTATTGAGGCGCGAATGAGGAAGAAAATAGGTTCTACGGCTGAGATAGTAGTGTTTAGTAATCTCGTTATAGGTGGAGGGCGTGTCCCTGTTCTCTGGTGAGTGAGATTCCGATTGGTCGAGGGTAGCGCGGTGGGCAAGTTCACGCGCAGCCCCGTGAGCCGATTCGTTGAGGTTGGGAGGAGCACCCTTTCTCTAACCATGATGTGCGGGAAACTAATAAAGGAAGTGGTGCGCGATTGCCTTGCCCCCAATACGTGTGGGGTCCTGTTTGGATACGGTGCCTTTTTCAAACGCTCTGACTGCAGATCTTGAATAACTATAGATGACATCCCGTGAGCTATCCAGCAGGGCTAGTGCAATAGCCATTTGTTCAGCGATTTCGGAGTTCCTCGTCCGAACCGAGGCAGCATTGGTGATTCCTTGCCGACCATCAACAGTGACAATGGTGAACGCCCGACGTCCCTTCCACGAAGCGGCATCCACAAAGCTGACCTGTCGCTGATCGCTGTGTATTTGCCTAAGGAAGTTGGCCGCCCTTGCTCTCCTTCTACCGCGATTATGATCGGGGTGCATGTTCCTAGTTATTGGCGCGACCGTAATGTTCTCACGAATAGACAGAGGAACGTCAGCGAACTCCTCCGCTACTCTATAGGGGTGATATCCGAGTTCCTGCAAGATGGATCTTCCTGCCTTCGTTGTTGTGAGGCGAGTTAGCTGTGCGCGCTCCTGGGGCTATGCAATCTCTTCAAGAGTTGTATGAATGCCAAGCTGCATTAAGCGCTCTGTACAAGTGTATACGAGTAACCCGAGAACCCTTTTGGTAATCTTCCTAAGGTGTGCATTCAATTTATCCCGCTCTGCCCGTTTCCATCGATGCATGGCTGCCACGTATCTAAAGTAGCACAGAACGAAGGCATGCATTAGTCTAATGAGGTTATCCTCCTTGAGTCCATGGTGCCGATTTGATATCCCTCGAACTAAACTAACACCACTTTCAGTTTTAGCAATTAGCTTGCGTATAGTCTTGCCATTTGTACGCCCTGACTCAACGATCATGCCCAAGACCTTGATTGAATCGACTCTGGGTATTCGGCAACCATCTCTTGTATATAGGTTAATGTCTCTGTCTTCTAACGATGTCCACCCCTGGGGCCTTGAACCGCGTTTCTTGTGACTATACAGCAAAAGCTCCGACTTCAAGGGGGAGCATCTGAGACCGGTGGGTTCGAGATAGGCTTCGATAGTGTCAATTGCCTCCTGTAAGGCTCCCATAACCTGACCGTCATTGCCTCCTGTGCACCATATAGTTATATCGTCAGCATACATAGTGTGTTTGATGAATTCAATCTGGAGAAGCTTTCTGCTTAGGTAGACCATAGCTATATTGAATAAACAGGGGGAAGTGACGAACCCCTGTGGGGTGCCCCTCTCGCCATGTTCCAGCAGTTGTGATTTGAGATCGGTCACCCGGAGGGTAGCCTTCCTATCCGAGAGGAACGATCTAACATAGTTATAAAATCTCGCACCCAGATTGAGCCGATATATCGAGGGTAGGATATGCGAATGTAGAACACTGTCGAAGGCCTTCTCAAGATCAAGTCCCAAAACATCTCGATTGTAGCTAGAGTCGTTGTCTATGATTTGATGCTTAATCAGTTTCATGGTATCCTGTGTGGATAGGCATGGTCTGAATCCCATCATACTATGGGGGCAAATGTCGTTATTCTCCAGGAACCAGGACAGTCGATTCAGGACCGCGTGCTCCGCTACCTTAACCACACAGGATGTAAGCGAGATGGGCCTCAAGTTGTCAACGCTAGGTGTTTTACCAGGATTGGGGATGAGTACTGCGAGAGCAGTCTCCCAAGGTAATGGGACAGTTCCATTCCTCCAAATTTTATTATTGTCCTTTGTGAGGTATGCGATTGATGTTTCATCCAGATTTCGCAACGCCTTGTCGGAAATGCCATCCGGCCCTTGTGTGGATCTACCATTGAGTCCATGTAGTCCATTGAGTCTATGTCCGAATCTCCTCAACGGCAAACTCTGCATCCAGATAGGAATTCGCCTGGCCCTGGTAATCGAGATGTACAGGAGACCGCCCTGAGCCGGCTGGAAGATATTTGTTAGCAAGCGTGCGGATTAATTCGTCCTCATAGGTCATTCGTGCGGCCTCATGTATGGTTCTACCAATGACATGCCTCTGATTAAACTTAGTATTGGTCTCGTTAAGCAAATGCTTAAGCAAGGTCCAAGCTTTACCATTGCGCATTGGGCCGTCTATCAAATTGCAAACCTCGTCCCACTGCTGTTTAGAGAGGGTTACACAATGCTCCTCAATGTGCTTGTTAATTTCAAATATCTTTTTGCGTTGCCTACAGTTAAGTCGTTGACACTTCCATCTGTTGAGAATGGACTGTTTGGCCTCTAACAGATGAACTAACCTGCTATCCATTTTCTCAACAGGAAGGTCGGTGCAGACCTTAAAGTTTGCACGCCGAACATCCTCTTGGACCTGAACCATCCATTGCTCTATGGTAGGTCGGGAATCTGAGGGAGGCCTCTCCTCCCGAAGCTTGTGGAATTTATCCCAGCCCGTGTACGATAATTCGCGCTGTTTTTTACCCACGATAGGAAGCTGGGCCTCACAAATATAGTGGTCACTACCAAGGTTCTCTGCCAAGTTATTCCATTTGGCCTCAGTCACGTTCTCCACGAAGATGAGATCAGGGATAGAGTCTCTACACGTGGATGTCCCGATTCGGGTTCGAAAGTTGGGGTCAGTGATCAGCGTCAGGTCCAGATCCATGGCACTCTGCCAGAGATGCTTACCTTTATTGGTATCATACTTATAACCGCAGACATGAAGCGGGGCATTAAAGTCCCCATCGACAATAAGAGGGCTTGAGCCTGCCATGCCTACGGCCTTGCGGAGCAGAGTCCTTTTTTTTAATACGTCTTTATTTCTGCGTTTAATAGGCCAAGCCTTGCGGCAGAAAAGGGGTGCTCTATGGGGGAGGGGGAGGGGGACCGGTGCTCTCTTCTTCCTCGAGGTGGAGTGGTCCCGAGGTCGGCTCTGCAAAGAGGCGGCCAGGCCCTTCCTTGTCCCTGAAAAAGTCCAAAAAAGCACTCCAAAGCTGGACTGCGTCCTTGAGCCCAATGTGCGATGGCGGGTCGAGCCACTCCTGCAGGGTGCCAGGTCGGTTCCCGCCCAGGGAGCGTAGTGTCCTTTCTCGGACCGTGTCAAAGTCAGAGCAGCTCCACAGAAGATGTTCGGCCGTACCTCTGGCCGGGCATGCCGGGCACTTAGGGCTCGGGTATGAGTGCGGGTTGATGAGGTGTAGCCTTGCTGGTGACAGAAGCTGGCCGATCTGGGCTCGGCGAAGAAGAACCGCCTCTATCCTGCGAAATGTGCTGGGTGGGCAGCGGCAGAGTCCTTAATCGTTGCGTTTTTTTGTTGGAACTAGTATATATGTTAAGAACTTATATGCTGCTTCGGTTGACCCGACCAGGCATGATCTCTACCACAAGTTACTCAATATTACTACCAGCCAATTTGAGATCATGTGTCACATGAGTGAGTTTCTTACTAAGGAGAGTACATACCCCCTCCCCCCCCGCCTGCACGGCGACCGAGCAAAGCCAAGTCATCGAGATACCAGGCGAGAGGGTTTCCTGTAATAAGATAACCTCGGGCATCTTTTCACAACTGCGTAGATATTGCTGTAGGGGAGCCTTCTTCCTAGAGAATCCCCTACAGTTCCATTGCCAAATTGGGAATGCCTCGAGGGGCGGAGCCATCTCTTACGAGCTGGACACCGACGCTAGGTGCGGCTAGAATCGGGGCTACGTTGCTAGCTGTTGGGTCAGAAAGACGTATCGGTGGGTTCGGTGGCGTTACCGGGCCCACAACAAACTCGAGAAAAGATTCCATTTTGGCCAACCGCTGGTTGGTGTTTCCTTCCAAGGTCGTCATCTTGCTTTGCATCTCAGTGATCCTATCACCTACCTGTTTCATACTTTTGCTGAGCGCGGTTAACATCTCGCGCACCTCTGATTTAGCTTTACGTGACATGGTCTCCTGAGCACAAGCTATTGCCCTCTTCTCCGGTGGTCGTGACCCGTCGCTACCCTCGGCCATCGGAACTACCAGAATTTCCGCATTGACGGTAGCGGTGGGTTGCCAGTTCTTAGCGCCCTTAATCTCTGCTATCTCAGCCGTTAGCCTATTAATGTTCTCTCTCATGGCCGCGTCCTCGCGCTCTAATCTCGTGATTTTTTCCAAACTATCATCATGCTCTGGCAGTGACCTCGACATCACCTCCGATGGTCCTCCAGGGACCCGATCTGCCCAAGTGTGGCGGCCCTCCTTGTGGACCACCTGCGGCTAATGATGATGTCCCCGGGCTCTGGATCTTGACCTGGACCGGCTTCTCCATGGAAGCAGTTCGTCCCCTGGAGCGGTGGCGACCCCTAGACCACGATCTGGAGCCACGGCGACCTCCCTCGGCAGCTGTTTTCTGGGACCGATGCTGGTCGAGCTCCGTGAACTGGAGCTCGGCACCGCGGTAATACGGGGTAGGACCTCTTATCCGGCTCCTTTCGGCTCTGGTTCGTTCTCTTCGACGACGTCGAACGACGTATGGGATACAGCGCAATACTAAAGCGCAATAACTACACTAAGTTATTTAGCTCATTTATGTGATGAGTCCTAATTTATTAATTTAGTACTTTGGCATTTATCATCATATTTTTGTGCTGTCATGTAAACTACAATGATAGGCCTCATTAAACAAGCCACTGCCGATTTGGGGTGGCTTAGCCTGCAAGCTCAACATATAGTCTGTGCAAAAGTGTGGAATATCAGTACAAAGTAACACTACCAACACGTGGTTCCATGGTTATAGTTCGATATGATGATGATATGTGGTGTTTAATGGCGCAAGGGCCAGGTGTGGCCAAAGAGCGCCATGACAAGTGGTGATGTTGACGGTGTATTATGTAGATGTGACTTGGCTGTAAAGTGGCCTAAAAATAGTTGCTGTAAAGTGCATAAAATCTGCGTGATATAAAATTATGGCGATGATTAATGACGAATACTATGAACAATAAGATCCATCGTAAAAGAATGACACAGAATAGAAAATATATGAGATAATAAAAATACCTGGAGCACTGTTGCCTCACCGGAGCCCTTGAAACACAAGAGCCTAGAGGCACGTGCTATACAAAAGAACTATCACAGCGCTATCCTCTATAGAGAGGAGGCGCTACGAACGTGTGGGGCTAATAACATGCAATACAACATCTTTCAAAAAACCTAGGACGGCGTTGGTGTCAAAGAGTGGTTCTGGACCAAGTAACATAACGGGATGAAGGGGGATGTGGTGCCGGTATGCTAAGAGAAAATGTTTCTTTCTCTCGGATTCGGCTTCCCGACACTCCAGTAGGACGTGGAGGACGGTCAGCCTCTCCCCGCATCTACCACAGTTTGGAGGCTCGTTTCCCGTGAGTAAAAAGTTATGTGTGCCAAAAGTGTGTCCTATTCTTAGACGGCAGAATAGGACATCTGTCCTGCGGGATTTTGTTACAGGAGGCCAGAAACCTAATTGTGGCTTTATTACATGCAGTTTATTATTTATTTCTTCGTCCCACATGCGTTGCCAGTGTTTTCGTAGTTTCCTTCTTAAGAAAGGCTTCAGGTCTTTGACAGGGACCGAAGCAGTAGGACTAACTGCATGTAATGAAATTGATGTGGCCATCTGGTCCACTAGAACGTTACCCTGGATGCCCCTATGGCCAGGCACCCAGCATATAATCACATGCTGGTTAGATACATATGCTTTACATAACACGGAATAGAGTTCAATTAAAACAGGATTTTTGCGCTTACAGAATGATATCAAAGCCTTCACAACACTTAGGGAGTCCGTAAAAATAACTGATTTTTTGAGTTTTGCTTTCCTTATATGTTTCACGGTCGACAATATTGCGTAGGCCTCAGCCGTAAAGATACTAGTTTCCGGATGCAGTACGTCGGATTCCGAGAAGGATGAACCGACGGCTGCATAGGACACCCCGTCGTGTGACTTCGATGCGTCTGTGTAGAACTCCGTACAGGAGTATTTGTGCTGGAGTTCCCGGAAATGCATTTGGATTGCAATCTCTGGAGCGTTTTTTGTAACTTCCATGAAGGTGTATCGCATTGTATCAACTGCCACTTCCAAGAAGGTAGCAGCTTGGCTGGATGCATTAGGCGAAGTTCGAGAAGTGGAACATGCATTTCATGACTAAGCTCCCTGACACGCAGCGAGAAAGGCTGTCTTACGGAAGGACGATTACGAAACAGTGTAGCATATGTCATGTCGTTAATGGTGTTAAAACAGGGATGTTCAGGATTAGAGTGGACTTTCAAAAAATATGTTTGGCTGATGTATGTTCTCTGGATATGAAGTGACCACTCATTCGATTCTGCATATAAACTTTGTACGGGACTCGTTCTGAAAGCTCCTGTGGCTAAACGGATACCCAGATGGTGAACAGGGTCTAGCATCTTTAGCGCGCTCGGGGCGGCAGAGTTATATACCACGGCACCATAATCTAATCGTGACCGGATGAGGCTCTTATACAGATTCATTCGGCACTTCCTGTCACTACCCCACGTAGTCTGGGATAGAAGTTTCATTAGGTTCATTGTTTTCAGACACTTTTATTTGAGTTGTTTAATGTGTGGGACGAGAGTGAGTCTATTGTCAAGTATAACACCTAGAAATTTGTGCTCTTTGTTTACAGGTATCTGTTGTCCACACATTTGTAAGCAAGGATCCGGAACTAGGCCTCTCTTCCTTGTAAACAGCACACAAGAACTCTTTTGAGGATTGATTTTAAAACCATTTTTCTCTGCCCACCCTGACACCTTGTTCAAACCATGCTGTACCTGTCTCTCGCATACTGCGAGGTTACAGGCTTTGAAGCCTATTTGAATGTCGTCCACATAGACGGAATACAACATGACTGGTGGTAAGGAAGCACGAAGCGTTGTCATTTTAACAATAAAAAGTGTGCAACTGAGCACGCCTCCCTGGGGTACACCAGTTTCTTGTGTAAAAGGACGTGACAGCACATTGCCGACTTTCACCCTGAAGGTACGATTGGACAAGTAGCTTTTTATTATGTTTATCATATTACCATGAATGCCCATTTCCGATAAGTCTCGCAAGATGCCGTACCGCCACGTTGTGTCGTAAGCCTTGTCCATATCCAGAAATACCGATAGGAAAAAAAATTACCGACGATTACGTTACTTCCTAATGCGAAATTTGAGCGCAGCAAATAAGCTGTTTCACGTTTTCGATAGATTGAGGCAAAGAAATCGAGCAACACATGTATGCGCTATCACAGAATTTTTTTTTATTTTTCACACGTATTCCTTTAACAAAGACTCCACTAACAGTTCTTGACAGTCATGACGGAAGCTTTGTGGTCGGAGAAATAGACTGATATATGTTCGACTTGGTACACCAGCGGCAATTTCGGCTCGGGCGGTGCACATATACAGATCCGCCGCCACCGATCTGGCTCTCTGATTGCCACCGCACAGGGCGAACGGCAGCGGCAATTTCGGCTCGGGCGGTGCACATATACAGATCCGCCGCCACCGATCTGGCTCTCTGATTGCCACCGCACAGGGGTTGCATTGGAGGAGGAGAGAAGAAAGGAATTAAGTTCGAGCCGGCGCTTTGACAACCGGAGACTCGCAGGAAGAGGGGGGAGGGGGGCGGCGTGTACACCCAGCGGCAAACGATGGGGGCAGAAGCGCGCGCAGCAAGCGGACAACACGATAAAGGGAGGAGGGAAGAGATAGCAGCGACTGACTGATGCCGCTGACGCCGATAGTGAGTCAACCCCAGCTGCGGAGTTGGTTTCAGGGACAACGCCGCCGATGCCGACACAAACAATATGATACCCTCGCTTCCGCAGCGCTAAGAACCAGGTCTAGCCGTGGGAAGGTGGTCACGTATTCGTCGACGTGCCGGGGCCTACGTGAAATAACCGGCGCGTCGGCAACTGAAGAGCACCCTATCCGCCACACAAGAACAGGGGGGGGGGACCCTTTCCTCCTCTTTCTGCATGGCGGCGACGGTGTTCTATGCAGTCACGTTATCTTGACTCTCTAGCGGCGTCAGCGGCATCCAGTGGTATCAGTCGGTCGCTGCTAGCGCTGGGGGGATGAAAGGGGGGCGGAGCTGGTTACGAGGCCGACGACAACGCCGACGACGACGCGAAACCCAGGAACGGACGCCAAAGAGCTGCGCTCTAAAACTGTTTGTGGACGAAAGCGTCGCGAATATATCCTTCAATACGTACAAGATGATCGGTTGTGGACCGCCCTTCTCTAAAGCCACACTGACAGGGATCTAGCGCTTTCTTCAGTTCAAGGAAGTGAATTAGTCGTCGATTAGTCATCTTTTCAAATACCTTACAAAGGCAGCTTGTGAGGGCTATCGGGCGGTAACTTGCCACTAAGGAAGGATCTTTGCCTTGTTTCAAAGCAGGGACAACAATGACTTGTTTCCATGCGGTTGGAAGGTACCCCACAGCCCAAATAGTGTTAAATAGTGCAAGTATTGTAACTTGCGTGTCACTGTGTACGTTTTTAATCATTTCATACATTATTCTGTCCGGTCCTGGCGCAGAGCTCTTGCATGCGTTCAAGGCAGCTCTCAACTCTGCAATACTAAAAGAACGGTTGTATGGTTCGTTCTGACGACATTTTCTGATTAGAGGCTTACATTCTTCTATTTGTTTGTGTTTGAGAAAGGATTGTGAATAATTTGTTGAGCTTGACACGTTCTCAAAATGCTCCCCAAGTGAGTCTGCCTGGTCTTGTAGTGTATCGCCCTGTGTGTTTACCAGGGGGAGTGAATGTGTTTGCCGCCCTCTAATCCTATTAACTCTGTTCCAGGCTTTGGCCTCATCCCTAAACGAGTTAATGCTCGATAGAAACTTGTGCTAGCTTTCTCTTCTGGCCTGTCGACGGGTTCGCCTGCCTTGGGACTTTATTTTTTAAAGTTCATAAGATTCTCTGCAGTGGGAGAAGCACGAAGCAACCCCCACGCCTTGTTCTGATTCTTACGGGCGATCCTACAATCACTGTTCCACCACGGTACACGTCGTTTGCATGCCAGACCACTCGCTTCGGATATGCATTTTGATGCGGCATCTATTATGAATGATGTAAGATACTCTACAGCAGCATCAATTTCTAGAGAAGACATGTCGGCCCATGAGATGTTAGTGAGAGTTCGAAATTTCTCCCAGTCGGCTGTGTCTATCTTCCACCTAGGAGCTTGCGGAGGATATTCGTTTCCTTTAGATGTTCTTATCAGTATGGGAAAGTGATCGCTCCCGTAAGGATTCTTCGTAACTTCCCATTCAAGTTCGAGCAGTATAGACGGGGAAACTATAGTAAGATCTATTGAAGAAAATGTTCTGTTTGCTAGAGAGTAATATGTGGGTTCCTTTTTATTCAGCAAGCACGCACCGGAAGAAAAGAGGAGCTGTTCAACAAGACGACCTCGCGCGTCTGTACGGCAGTCGCCCCACAGGGAGCTGTGCGCATTGAAATCGCCAAGAACAACATAAGGTTCTGGCAATTCGTCTATAATTGACTGAAATTCATGCTTGTTTAATTTGAAGTGTGGGGGTACATAAAGCGAGCAAATGGTGACGAGTTTATTTAAAAGAACAGCTCGAACCGCCACTGCTTCAAGGGGCGTTTGTAGCTGTAAACGCTGACAGGAAATATTTTTATGAACCAAAATGGCAACACCGCCTGATGATACGACAGCATCATCGCGATCTTTGCGAAACGTGACATACGGTCGGAGAAAGTTTGTGTGTTGTGGTTTTAAGTGTGTTTCCTGTAGACACAGCACTTTTGGATTGTGTTTTTGGATAAGCTCTTGCACGTCATCAAGGTTCCTGAGAAGTCCTCTGACGTTCCATTGAATTATTGGTGTATCCATATTGGTAGTAAATAAGTGCTGTGTATACGGAAACAGATGTATTAATTACAGAGATTTCAGAGCTTAGGTTCCAGAGCTCTTTCGAGGCCCTGTAACCGGGGTTTTACTCTTTTTGAAGCGTTCGAGGGAACCTCGACGCTCCTTAGGCGCTTGGTGCGCCTTGAGGATGGGTGTAGTGTCCATTGCCTCTTGTGAGGCGCCGGACACGTGCTCTTGCGAGCGAGATGTTTCCCGAGAGAGTCCCGCCTTGCAGGGCAAGACCCCTGCGCCCACCAGCCCGGAGGTCGATGGGGCTCCCTGAGGGATCTGGCTGCGCCGGCTGTTGCCAGCGCTGGAAGTGGCCGGGGAGGTTGGGACAGCCTCGGCGGCGGCCACCTTCGGGGTCGGTGGTCCCTCATTCTGCGTCGACGGAGCAGCGCTAGCTGCAACCGCCGCGGGGGCAGATGGCGTAAGTGCCGACTCACTGCCTGTGGGTCGGACAGCCGCCGGAGGCCGTTGTGACGCTGCCCCCTGACGCGCCACATCGGCAAAGGTTTTCTTGGGCAGGTACGATACCCGCCTGCGTGCCTCCTTGAAACTTATATTTTCCTTTACTTTAACTGTTACAATTTCCTTTTCTTTTTTCCAGGATGGGCACGCCCGTGAGTACGCGGCGTGCTCCCCATCACAGTTTACACAGTGGAGAGCATTCTCACAAGCTTCAGATGTGTGTTCGTGAGCACTGCATTTTGCACATGTTTGGCGGCCTCGGCAGCTCTGCGAGCTGTGGCCGAAGCGCTGGCATTTGAAATATCGGAGTGGGTTTGGCACGTACGGCCTGACACGGAGCTTGATGTACCCGGCCTCGATTGATTCGGGCAAGATACTTGATCCAAAAGTAATTATTAGGTGCTTCGTCTGAATCTCTTTTCCATCCCGCCTCATCTTAATTCTTCTGACATTGATCACATTTTGTTCGCTGAAGCCCTCCAGTAGTTCCGCTTCAGTCAGCTCAAGCAAATCATCATCTGACACAACACCACGGGTGGTGTTCATTGTACGGTGCGGGGTTACTGTTATGGGGGTCTCTCCAAATGAAACTAGTTGCGGTAGTTTCTCATACTGTTTTGCATCGCGGAGCTCCAAGAGGAGGTCGCCGCTTGCCATCCTCGACACTTTGTAACCTGGACCAAAAATATCAGTTAGGGACTTTGAAACAAGGAATGGTGAGATGTTTCGCACTGCTTTGTTTGGCTTTTCGGAATGAATAACATGGAAGCGGGGAAAGTTCTGGGTTTGGCGTCCAAAAAACTTGAAGACATCTTCGGTGCGCCCTCGTTTCTGAGGGCGATCAGTAAGGGAGGGGAAAGAAGTTTCCATGAAAAATGTATGCATTCGGCAACAGCGCCGACCGCCCACCACGGAGCCCAACGAGGGGACGCGGCAGAGCTTGCGTACAAGTCTGCACGACGCCAGTCGTACGCCGTCACTATAACCGAATATGGTGTACCCAAGGTTGGATAACCACACAGGGTTAACCCTTGCCGCCAGGAGAAAGGAAGTAAAAAGAAGAGAGAAGGAGACAGGAAAGGTCAAAAGTGAGAGATAAAGACGAAGATTCGAGGAGGGAGAGACAGGACAAGGCGACTGCCGATGTCCTCCAGGTGGATCAGCCTGGAGGTGCCGTCTATGTGAAGCCGAGGCCGAAGAGGTGTGTTGCCTCCGCCGGGGGGCCTTAAAGGTCCAGACACCCAGCATCGGCTCAACCCCCAGGATCCCCTTTTCCCCAGACACGGCTAAGCCGCGCACGGCTACACGCGGGCGGGTCCAACCCTCGTGTGCTCGGGTACGTGGTGTCGCAACGCACCAAACGCCTGCTTGTGCAGACGCCCCTGCGGGGTTAGTTCGATATGAAACGACATAAGATTTCTTAGCATTTCTTTCATTTACTAATTTCATCCTTTAGGACATGTAGAATACTAGTAACTGGCATGTTTACAACGTACAGTGTTCTTTCTTTAAGTCCAAACAATAGTTTTACTGGGGCAAAAACGTGCTTTCTTTTAGGCCAGAAAGTGAACATCTTTCTTATATTTGGTGTCTAATAAATTTTCTTCTCTGTCTGTGTGTGTGTCTCGTGTATTTTTTCTTTCAGCAAGTAGCTCTCGAAGGCGTTTGCTGGCCTCGGAAGCACTTCCGATAAAGTGCGGTGATGGGTTCATTCGCCATTGGACCACGTGTGCGCGTGACTTGGTCAATTCAGCAGTGAGCCTGTGCCGTCGATTGGGTCACGTGTGGCGAGCACGCGGCGAGATGCTTCGTGGCAGGACGCCGTGCCCATGCAGTGGCAGACGGAATACCGATGGCGAAATTGTCGGACGCCGGCGTTCGCTCCGAGCAGGCGCAACGACTGCTCGAGTGACAGCTCACGGACGGCCGAGTTCCCTTGAGCCATGATCGCCGACGTCCGATAGTTCAGCCTGCGGTGTTCCGTATGGTGCAGTGTAAGCGCGTGACCCGCGCCACCAAGTATTTCGCTACGAGCTTGCCGCACCTATCTAAAATGCCTTTATTTCCTTCACAAAACTCGCATTGTACCTCCCAGTCAACTGGGGCAGAAGTGGGTATATTACGGTACTCCCGTTGTATGCTGAAATAATGCCTACCTCAATGGGAGTTTTATTGTACGCCCTATCAATGGGCAGCAAAAGCACGTACAAAAGGGAATGCGGTTGAGAACAAGCGAAAAACGCCCATCTGGGTGTTTCTCTGTTTGCAGTGTAGTAGCAGGATTTTGCGTAGCAAGGGTGTTGAAGACAATTGTGTTTACGCCTTTATTAATGTGGCGTATTCGATCACCGTAGAACATGGTGGTGTTCATACGCTTGCATAATGTAGGCACATTCTTACTGTATGAGGTGTATAATTCCCCAAGGAACTGGATGCGCTCATCGAGCTTCTTCGCGGCCTGAGCGTGAACAGCGGCAGCGCCGAAAACCTGCTTAACGTCGCCCAGTTAGGAAGATCTGGCTCATGGTTCCAAATACAGGTTTTCACGAAATCGGACAGGTGGAACGGGATGTTTCGCCAGTTCTCTGAACTGTACTGCTTTTAATGTCCCTTACGAGGTCTTAGTTTCGGAGCCAGTTCTCGGCATCATCCCTTCGTAGGCCAGCGAAAACCCGTTGGTTGCGCTGGCGGCTGTTAATGCTCACGACGGATGGCGAAAGCTGCAGTGGCGCGCTGGCATCGGATGTGTCTGGATTCACTGGAACGAGCATGGCCGGTGGTGTTATGCGGTGACCGAGCGGTGCTCTAGTGAGAACATGCGAGAGGACTTGGGGAACGAAAAGTATTTTCCACCACCTATAAGCAACTGCTTTATTAACGTGACAGCGTTAAGTGGCTCATAACCAAGATGGCGTGGAAAACGCAGCATGAGGTATGGCCGGTCATGTAAGCTCGCCTCGCGCAGACACGCGCTGGCGCGACTGGTCGCGCGTTCGTCGTTTTCTTCCACAGCTATCTCCAATGCGGCTCATGATTCGAAAAAGGCAAATTAAGATAGGGTTAATGCAAGCACTGCAACCCGCCACCTTCTGGTCTTAAGGCGAATGTAGTTAAGGCACAGTTAATTAAGGTAGCTCAGTTTAAGGCACTCGAATATACGACATTTGGAGGGAGAAGACAAGTAATGAGAGTAACAACGCATTCGAACAACAATGTCAAATGATTTAATGAATGTCTGCCTGAGCGCGCAGGGTTTCGCCTTCACCCTGTTTGGCGTGTGCTCAAGGGAATATCAATTTCGCCAGCCGGGCTCGTGCGGCCACACGAAGAGGAAGCTGGGCAGCCGATGATGATATATACAGATGGAGAAGATGTACAATGGATGCTGATATGCAGAAATGATGAAGCTAAAACTCAGGCATGTGTTGCGCTTACATAATTATTATTATTAAAACGTGAAGGAGCGTCAGATGTGGGTGTGTACGCTGTCATGATAGCGCAGCTTTATGTGAGTACTTAAGTTGGCTGTAGAGTCTCAAAGTAGGGTATGTTGCGGCTGAAGTTATTTAAAGTTTGGTCCTAATAAAACAATTGAGTTTATTACACAGCACATCTATTGTGACGCCGAACTTCTCTGAATTATTGCCGTAGGGCAACGTACGCCACGGTATTTTTTTCAGGAGTGAAAGCTGTCTACCTTGTATTGCTTTCTTAATTTTTTAACAATGCTCTGCATCTGGGCTTTAACAGTGTTACTCTCGCTACCTGAGCTCGGCAGGAAGCAAGCAATTTATTATGCGTTGCATATTGCAATCACTCAGTTCAGCCCTTGGGCGCGGCCGCGCAGCCACCATTGGGGGTATGAGCCATCATAGTGGCTCATACCCCTACACTAGAGTTTTATGCGTTGCATATTGCAGTCACTCAGTTAAGCCCTTGGGCGCGGCCAGGCAGCCACCATTGACCTTTAGCGCAACCACGTGACGTGACGTCACGACAGCCGGAGGAAAAGCTGGGCCCCAACTCGCAACGCAACGCAACGCGCGCAATATGCAACGCATTCTTGGCTTAACCAAGCTAAGCCTGGCCATTGTTTTTGAAGCACTGGATGCAATATATATTTTTTTCTTGAATAACGTCACGTTCTGAGTAGAGATGCACGGGCTCGGAAAAAGAAAAACCCAGAGAATTTTGGAAAAGCCCACTTGCTCTCGCTTTGCCCCAGCGCATGAAAGCGGAAAACAAGAGCAAACCAAAGGGTCGGAATTTACCGAATAACATGGAGTGCATGTAACTTAAGCGAAAGATAGGTTAATATCACTTTGTGATTATAAGCCTTCAGACGACATATTATTTTATCCAGTTAGTGTAACATTTTGGCTAGTGGTGAACTGCTTTCTGAAGCTTCTGTAAACATGTGAGCGAAATATTACTCCACTGCATGCAGTAGTGAATTTTCGATCTACTGTTTGATTTTTTTGACGGTTTCCTCTCTGCCTTCTGTCTAACCACTATCTCCGAACCCCAGTGTAGTGTAGCGAACCGGACCCTAACATCTAGGTAACCTCCCTGCCTCTCCTCTTCATCTCTCTCTCTCTATCGATCTCTCTATCTTTGATCTACTCTCAAACAACAGCGAAAGGTCGCTTTCTTTCGCTTCCGCAGTGCCACCATGCGGCGTCATTGAAAGCAGGTCGCCCACGGACGCTATTTTCTAGTTTTGTAACCATGAGAGCATATTACATAATGGCTAATTTTGAGTTAGAGTGAAACGCTTATATGTTTGCCATCAGACAGGAAGGTAATTTCGCGTTTGCACTGCACGTAACCGCGTCTGCTGCGCGTGGCATCCGCGATGGTAGCGGCACACTAAGTGGCGCAGTGTAGAGACGAGCTCTGACTTCTCCACAACACTCAACATTTGGCTGGGGCTTTGTCCTCTCGGTTTCTCCACCGTGAAGCACCTAGCGCGCTTGCGGGGAGGAAATATGAAGGAAAGCTGGGTATCCATACGATAACTTGACTTCCAGTTGAAGGACTGGAAAATTTTTTTGCGGCATGACATTCGCGAGAAGACGTCCTTTAATGGTTGGGCCATTATTTGATCTGATAGATGAGTGTTGCAAGCTGCTTAAAAGTAGCGAATGCTGAATATAAAAGAAGTCGCTTAAGTACATTAGGATGACAAGTGGACTATCTTGAAGAGGTGTGAGGCTATAACTGCATATTTTCTCCTTTTGAGTTTGAGAAAACCTAATAATATATAAAGAAATGCGACAAACAGATTGGAAGTTTGGTGGCTGCGTCCTGTACGCTTCGATTGACTTATTTTCCACAGGGTGCCTAATCGCCCTATGCTGCTTTATTTTTGCCATGACATTGCCTTTTACATGCCCAAGAAACCGTACATCTTCATTGCGATGAATTTTTCAGTGAGCTTTAATCAACTATTTCAGCGGACTTTTTGCAGCCGACATTCTGCACAACATGTAGTGGCGACAAAGAGTGTTAATAAAGAAACTGTGTACTGAATAAAAGTTCGTTTTATTATATCAAGGAGTGTGCAGCTTGTTTTGCTAGCTTCTTTCACATTGCCACTTGTTTAAGTATTTACCAGAGCGCCTTCATCACAATAAGATACAACCACGACAGGGGGTCACTCTGTAGGGACACAATGTATTTTTGCAAAAGAAACGCAAAGAAAGAAAAGCAAGAACTTTATTCAATATTTTTAGTCACGGTCATCAAGGGGCCGCATGGTACACTGCAGATAACGTCATTTTGCCCTTAGGTGTTAAGTGCTTAACGAAGGCAGCACGTTCGACGTGCGTCCTCCATAATGAAACCTGCACCTTGTAAGCAATTCGCGTTAGCATGCGTAACTTTTCGTCCAATATTTACTGTATTGCAGAGCCGTGTATGCGTCCCTGCTTAGCCTCACAAAGCTCAGAAAAAGCGAAAATGTTTCTCGGAAGAGCCCGAGTCGCCAAACATTCACTGATTTACAAGACAGTGGAGTTATCTATATAAAATGTAGCGTGTACTTAGATATTGCAGTGTACCTTCTCAGCATGGAAAAGTTATGTCATTGGCTTCTGGCGCAGTCTAGTGCGTATCCGGCGATCGAGCGGGACCCGAGACGCTGGACATAAGGATTAAGCCCCCATCGACGGGCATAATGGTCCCCGTGACAAACGCGGCATCATCGGATGCCAGGAAGGCGATGCAGTCGGCAACTTCCTCCGGTGTGCCCACTCGTCCCAGCGCATGCAGAGGACCGGCTATTTTCTCCATCAGCTGCACGAACAAAAAGGTCAGACAACAAACAGCAAGGGAATGTTGACATTTACTGGAAATATTGTCCAGCAAATGAGGCGAGCCTTACAGGCATTGCATGCATTAAACACAAAACAGAGCGCAGATTAGTCCGTTCTGCAAACTCTGCAAATATCTCTCCCCTGCTATTCCTAGAACCTATGCTATATTCTCCCACTGACTTGTTTCCAGCTTGTTTCTTGTCTACCTTGGCAGTGAAGTCGCCCATCAGTATAGTGTATTTTGTTTCGACTTTACCCATCGCCGATTCCACGTCTTCATAGACGCTTTCGACTTCGTGGTCATTATGACTGGATGTAGTGGCGTAGACCTGTATGACCTTCAATTTGTACCTCTTATTAAGTTTCACAACAAGACCTGCCACCCTCTCGTTAATGCTATAGAATTCCTGTATGTTACCAGCTGTATCCTTATTAATCGGGAATCCGACTCCAAGTCCTCGTCTCTCTGCTAAGCCCCGGTAGCACAGTATGTGCCTGCGTTTTAGCACTTTATATGCTTCTTTATATGCCCTAACCTCACTGACTCTTGTTACATCCAGTTTACTGCCTGCTAATTCCTCCAATAGCACTGCTAGACTCATCTCACTAGATAACGTTCTAGTGTTAAACTTTGCCAGGTTCAGATTGCAATGGTGGCCTGCAAAATTTCGCACTTACGTATTAGCTCGCCTGCAAAAGCACAAGCAACCCGCAACCTAATTATTCCGCCGCATGGCTGGCGAACGTGTCCCCCAAGGTCACTCCATAATATTCATTTGATTCATACGGCAGCAGGATGGCGGACGCCAAAATGGCTACGAGGAACTATCGCCAAAGTAAAGGCGATCGTTTTTTTTTTTTTTTTGTGGTCGACGGGATTCGCTGCAAAGCATCACGAATAAAAGAAATGTAAATAAAAGCTGCCAACTCTGCATCGTGCAAGAACTGCAGCAGTGTCATTGCAAACTTGTCCTAAAGAAAAATACGACCACTACGTAGCTCATGCTGAACCACAACACATCACAGATCAAGCCCCAAGGGCCATGAACTGCGCAAAATCAGCGAGGCAATAACATATGTCTAGACAATGTACGCATGCCCGTACGTGCAGCTCAACGCTACCCAACATAATAAGCTCCAAGCTCTGCTACGTAATTGTCAGCGAAGTGGGAGCACCCTCCTGCTCTCCTACCACGTACACTCTTGCAATTTTTTAACAGTATCCCGCAAGTGTTGACCGCACGACGTGTCTGCTGCTTTGTAGCGGCGAGGGACGGTGGGATTGGCAACTTTATATGCGGTCGTGCAAGGCGAATTCTTGTTCGACTGTGTTCTGCGGCGTTATTCGCTTTAGGGGTGCACCTCACCACTACAAGGCCATTGACTCGCCGCTGCTCGCATACAGAGCTCGCTTTACAGAGTAAGTTCGGCTCACAACTTAAAACCAGTGATGAAACATCCTCGAACAGCCCAGACACGGTGCTCACCGCGTGCCTCGCTTTGAACCACCGCTTTAGTTATAGTAGCCGGTACTGCGAATTGTAGTAATTCGCATGTCCCGGACCATTGACCTCAATAAGAATCTGGGAAGAGAACCAAGAGCGGCACACTTCTCCAACCAAGGCCACGCCGTATACTATCGTGGATGGAGTTCACATACCAGAGGAGGCCACGGCACGAGTAGTCGGACCTCTGTAAACATTTCCGAGGGATTACAATGCGGTCTGGTCAGCCACATACGCCAGAACAGGGGCTCTCGCAGAAGCCATTTCCTTACTAGAACCCTTCACTCGCATAATTACCATGAAATCCAGTGGTGAGAGGGCGTTTTGTGGCTTCGCACTTAACGTACTCCTTGACCATACACATACCACTATGAAGACCTACATGCTGTCCCATGCGCAACTCGCGAGTGCTACAGGAATGGGTCCCTGGCCCTCACGGGATAAATATGTCTTTATCTGCGAAACCTCTTCACCAAGCAACGTGATCAGATGGCCAGCGAACTGTTCCCCAAGAGCAATTTGAGGAGAACACCGCAAACGAGTGCGCGCCGAGCTCAGAGACTTCCGTAAATCACTGACTTCTTCATTCTCCATCTCCTTAGTTCTCGTGCGCATGTGGCGCTCTTATTCGACAGACGCTGATACAAACATTGTCATATCATGCTATCCTCCATAGCATCAAATCGAGATGAGGTCATGCACATGTAACGCCTGTTGGCAGTATTTTAGCGCTCCATACACTTAATGGGGCTGCCTCAGTTGCTTGCAAACCCTTATCTGTTCGCCCGCCAACACCCATTACTCCTCCCTTCCGCGGGGGATAGCTTGGGCCCCTCCTCCTCAGGGTCTACGCCGAGGCTATGAACCCTCCTCGTGGCACGCATTCGCCGCCATGTTCTGGGCCCATCACATGACCATACCGCAGCAGGAAGTGCTAACCTCCGTCACAACGGAAGACCCGGACTGGGCTTACTCTTAACTGCTTTCTCTCTCCTTCTCTCTCAAAATTTCCCCGCAGGGGCGTCTGCGCAAGCAGGCGTTTGGTGCGTTGCGACACCACGTACCCGAGCACACGAGGGTTGGACCCTCCCGCGTGTAGCCGTGCGCGGCTTAGCCGTGTCTGGGGAAAAGGGGATCCTGGGGGTTGAGCCGATGCTGGGTGTCTGGACCTTTAAGGCCCCCCGGCGGAGGCAACACACCTCTTCGGCCTCGGCTTCACATAGACGGCACCTCCAGGCTGACCCACCTGGAGGACATCGGCAGTCGCCTTTTCCTGTCTCTCCCTCCTCGAATCTTCGTCTTTATCTCTCACTTTTTGACCTTTCCTGTCTCCTTCTCTCTTCTTTTTGCTTCCTTTCTCCTGGCGGCAAGGGTTAACCCTGTGTGGCTATCCAACCTTGGGTACACCATATTCGGTTATAGTGACGGCGTACGACTGGCGTCGTGCAGACTTGTACGCAAGCTCTGCCGCGTCCCCTCGTTGGGCTCCGTGGTGGGTGGTCGGCGCTGTTGCCGAATTTTTATATATTCTCATGGAAACTCCTTTCCCTAAGCTTCCTGATCGCCCTCAGAAACGAGGGCGCACCGAAGATGTCTTTAAGTTTTTTGGCAACAGACTACAAAGCTTTCCCCGATTCCACGTCATCCATTCCGACAAACCTGAAAAGACGATGAGAATGATTTCACCTTTCCTTGTGTCAAAATGTCTTACCGAAGCACTTGGTGCAGGTTACAAGGCATCAAAGATGGCTAGTGGAGATCTCCTTCTGGAACTCCGCGATGCGAAGCAACATGAAAGCCTTCCGAACCTAGTTAAATTTGGAGAAATTCCAGTCACTATATCACCGCACCGAACTATGAATACGAGCCGTGGTGTTGTCTCAGATGATGATCTAATGGAGCTGACAGAAGCCGAACTGATGGAAGGCTGGACCGAACAGAATGTTATCAATGTCAAACGAATTATGCTAAGGCGTGACGGTAAGGAAATCAAGACAAAGCATCTTATACTCACTTTTGGCTCAAGCATCCTGCCCGAGACAATCGAGGCAGGCTATGTAAAGCTACGTGTCAGACCCTATGTCCCAAATCCTCTTCGATGCTTTAAATGCCAGCGTTTCGGACACAGTTCCCAGAACTGCCGAGGCCGGCAGACATGTGCTAAATGTAGTGGCGGAGATCATACTTCTGAAAATTGCGAAAGCGCTCTACACTGTGTCAACTGTGATGGCGAGCACGCCGCATACTCGCGCTCGTGCCCGTCATGGGAAAAAGAAAACGAAATCGTGACGATAAATAATAAAGAGAATATTTCATTTAAAGAAGCGCGCAGGCGGGTTTCCTACCTGCCCAAGAGCAGCTTTGCCGATGTGGCGCGTCAGGGGGCAGCGCCACAAGGGCCTCCGGCGACTGTCCGACCCACACCCAGTGAGGCGGCAGTGACGCCTCCCGCCCCCCCGGCGGCTGCAGCTAGTGCTGCTACGCCAGCCCAGCCGAAGGGGCCATCTACCTTAGAGCAGGTGGCCTCAAAGGTCTCTTCCGCAGGGACGAGGCCTTCTTCTCGAACGCAGCGCTCGCAAGAGCGCTTGTCCAGCACCTCTTCCGAGGCGATGGACACAACCAGCCAGACGGCGCCGCTAGCGCCTAAGGAGCGGCGAGATTCTCGCAATAGCTCCCAAAAAGAAAAGCACCGCATCTTGGCGCCCTCAAAGGGCTCCGTGAGGTAACTCGTCTTTCTTAAACACACAGCACATAAACCACATTCAACATGGATACGCAAATACACTGGAATGTCAGAGGTCTGCTGCATAATCTTGATGATATCAAAGAACTCCTATACAAGTATACTCCAAAAGTGCTGTGTGTTCAGGAAACACACCTCAAACATACGCAAACTAATTTTCTCCGACAGTACGCTATTTTTCGTAAAGACCGTGATGACACTGTCGTGTCGTCCGGGGGTGTGGCCATTATAGTTGCCAAAAGTGTTGCTTGCCGGGAACTAAGACTTCGTACGCCCCTAGAGGCAGTTGCTGTCCGAGGAGTGTTGTTTAACAAACTAGTCACGATTAGTTCCATATACATTCCTCCAAATTACCAACTTCACAAAACAGAATTTCAAAACTATATAGATGAACTTCCGGCACCTTACATAGTTGTCGGCGACTTCAACGCACATAACACTCTGTGGAGAGACTCTCGTTGCGATGCGAGAGGTCGCCTAATTGAAAATTTTCTCTCCTACTCAGGAGCATGTATAATTAACAAGAAAGAGCCGACGTACTACAGTGTTGCACATAACACGTACTCATCAATAGACTTAAGTATAGTATCGAGTACACTAATTCCGTATATTGAGTGGATTGTTCTGAAGAACTGCTTTGGGAGCGACCACTTTCCAATTATTTTAAACCTAACCAAGCAGGATGGATGCTCGCCACATTTTCCGCAATGGAACATGAACTCAGCCAACTGGGAACTGTTCCAAGAGCTGACGCATTTAGGCGCAGATAACATTGCTGGTTTTAATATAGACGACGCTGTGGCATATCTAACAGGTTTTATTATTGACGCTGCAACTAAATGTATCAAGCAAACTAACGGTTTGGCAAGTAAACGTCGCATCCCATGGTGGAACGACGAATGTCGGAAAGCACGGAAAAATCAAAATAAGGCCTGGAGATTGCTTCGAAATTGTCCAACCGCCGAAAACCTTATTAATTTCAAACAAGTCAAGTCACAAGGCCGGAGAACACGTCGACGAGCAAAGAGAGAAAGCTGGGATAGGTACATCTCTAGTATAAATTCGTACACTGATGAAACCAGAGTATGGAATAGGGTAAATAAGTTAATAGGCCGGGAGTCACATCCCCTACCGTTAGTAAGTAGCCAAGGTGATAGCCTGGAAAATCAGGCGGATTGTCTAGGCGACTACTTTCAATATATTTCCAGTGCATCGCACTATACAGAAACATTTTTAAGACACAAAGAACGTGAGGAGTGGCATCCCATAAACCGCAAAGGCTCATCGAGTGATGCTTACAATTGTCCATTTACTTTGGCGGAACTTAAGGCCTCTCTGGCTTCTTGCAACCACTCGGCGCCAGGTGGCGATCGTATCATGTACGAAATGATTAGACACCTACACCCTGAAACTCTGGAAACACTTCTCTCTCTTTTTAATACCATGTGGGCGGCGGGGCATATCCCATCGTCCTGGAAAGAAGCTATAGTAATTCCCATACTTAAACAAGGGAAAGATCCTGCCTTAGCCAGCAGCTACAGGCCAATAGCGCTAACAAGCTGTCTGTGCAAAGCTTTTGAAAAAATGGTAAACCGGCGATTAATCAGCTTCCTAGAGAGCAACAATAAACTAGACCCCCTTCAATGCGGTTTCCGAGAGGGAAGGTCGACAGTGGACCACCTTGTCCGCATTGAGGCAAACATTAGAGATGCCTTCATTCATAAACAGTTTTTACTTTCAGTGTTTCTGGACTTAGAGAAAGCGTACGACACGACGTGGCGATATGGGATCCTCCGCGATCTTTCCGCGTTGGGCGTCTTTGGGAACATGTTGAACACGATCGAAAGCTATCTGTCTAACCGCACTTTTCGCGTAAAGGTTGGTAATGTCTTATCCAAATCATTCATCCAAGAAACTGGTGTTCCGCAAGGGGGAGTACTTAGTTGCACACTGTTTATTGTTAAAATGAACAGCCTACATACAGTCGTTCCACGGGCAATGTTTTATTCCGTTTATGTTGACGATGTACAAGTAAGTTTCAAATCTTGCAATATTGCTGTCTGCGAACGACAAGTGCAGCTTGGCATAAACAAATTGTCCAAATGGGCGGATGAGAACGGCTTCAAAATAAACACCCAAAAAAGTACCTGCGTACTCTTCTCAAACAAGAGGGGGGTAGCACCACTGCCTAGTATTATGATCAAGGGAGACCACCTCTCTGTGAGCAGCCAACATAAATTCCTGGGAATCACTTTAGATTCAAAGCTCACGTTTATTCCCCATATTCAAAATCTGAAAATAAAATGTTTGAAAACAATGAACCTTCTCAAGCTTCTGTCACGCACAACATGGGGTAGTGATCGAAAGTGTCTTTTGAACTTATATAACAGTCTTGTCCGCTCCCGCCTTGATTACGGATCAATAATTTATAATTCTGCAACACCAAGTGCATTAAAAATCCTAGACCCCGTCCACCATTTGGGTATCCGTCTCGCGACGGGCGCTTTCAGAACCAGTCCAATCCAGAGCCTCTACGTAGAGTCAAATCAGTGGTCACTTGATCTACAACGGTCATATAGCAGTTTCACATGTTTCCTGAGAGTACAAGCGAACATTGAACATCCTTGTTATCCAACCACAAACGATACCGCCGCTGCTACGCTCTTCCATAACCGGCCTGCAATGAGGAAGCCGTTTGCTTTGCGTGTGAGGAACCTAATTGAGGAAATGGGTGTTCCCCTCCTTGAACATTGTCCTATGACTCAAGCGAAACTGTTACCGCCTTGGCAGTGGCAGATCATAGACTGTGATTTGTCATTTGTAGATGTCGGGAAACATGCGCCAGAGGCACATATTAAAATGCATCTTTTAGAACTCCAGTATAAGTACTCTTGCACTGAGTTTTACACGGACGCTTCCAAGTCGGATGCAGGGGTTTCTTACGCAGCCACCGGCCCATCTTTTTCAGAATCCGGCGCGCTGCACCCGGAAACTAGTATATTTACGGCAGAAGCCCATGCACTTTTGTCGACAGTGAAGCATATAATGAAATCAAAACTTCGGAAAACAGTCATATATACAGACTCTCTAAGCGTCGTAAAAGCCCTGAATTCACTCTCTAAACACAAGAATCCTATACTTGTCGAGCTCTACTCCGCTCTCTGCAGAGCATACATATCTAACCAGCATATCATTATATGCTGGGTACCTGGCCATAGAGGTATTGAGGGAAATGTTCTAGCAGACCAAATGGCCAGATCAATTACATCGCAAGCTACTCTTACCGCTGCGGTCCCTGCTACTGACCTGAAGCCTCTCTTACGAAGAAAACTACGGAACCACTGGCAACGCCTGTGGGACGGGGAAACAAATAATAAGCTCCACGTGATAAAACCACAGTTAGGATTCTGGCCCTCTGTAGCAAAATCACGCCGAACAGATGTCTTATTCTGTCGTCTCAGAATAGGACACACGTTTGGCACCCACACTTTTCTACTCACAGGAAGTGACCCTCCAACCTGTGATAGATGCGGGGAGAGGCTTACCGTCCTCCACGTCCTCCTGGAGTGCCGGAAAGCCGAAGCGGAGAGAAAGAAACATTTTCCTCTTGCATACCGTTACCACATTCCTCTTCACCCGGCTATGTTTCTTGGCAGAGAGCCCCTTTTTAATATTAAGGCAGTCCTCAATTTCTTAAATGACGTTGTCCTACATGTTATAAGCCCATTACATTCGTAGAGCATCCTCGTTCCAGAGGATGCCGCTACGATAATTGTGTTGCATAGCACATGCCTCCAGACCCTTGCGTTTCAAGGGCTCTAAGGAGGCAGTAGTGCTCCAGCCAATCTTATAACCTTCCATATTTTTACACATCGTATCATCCTTTTTATATGCATCTAAATTTTCGTAGTACAAGTCATACGTCCTCGCCATAATTTTATCATACAGATTTTACGCACTTTAGAGCGTATATTTTAAGGCCTCTTTACAGCCACCTCACACCAATTTCAAAGCAATCATAATTACACCGTAAACTCATTACCACAGACATGGCGCTCTTTGGCCACACCTGGCCCTTGCGCCATAAACCTCCACACATCATCATCATCATCTCTCAAAATTTATGCCGCGAGTACAGATTACAAAGATACGCCACCGATGCTTGCATAATGTCAAAGATCGGAGTGTCACTGACGTCAGTGCGCAAGATTATTTGAAGGACCTTGGTTGCTAATTATGTATGAAGTCCTTGGTTAAGAATTTATATACTGAAATATTTAAATCTATTCTGAGGAACCCGTATATATTTCCTTGGTAGCTTGCACTACGTTCGAATGGATGACAAACTTTCCTTTATGGCGCATCCTCCACCTTACAGGATTTGGTGGAAGTGATTTGTCACATTCAGTCTCCTTGTTCTTCGAGTTATCGATTAATTCACACTCTCGCTGCGATCAGCTAGCCCTTTTCATGTTAGCTCAGATGGTAGAGTGACTGTCCTGCAAAGGCGTTGGTCACGGGTTCGAATGCCAAACGAGGGCAAAATTTGTTCCCAAACGTGAAGTTTTTTTTTTTTTTTTGTGAGAAACCCATATGGTTTTCTTTCGTAGCTTCATGCTACATCCTGATCGGTGACACTTATTCACTTCATGATGCGTCCTCCACTTTGCGGGATTCGGCTGAAAGTGATTTGCCACGCTAAGTATGAAAGAAATAATGACCGTTCTGTTTGCAGCTACGCAGCTGTGGATATCGGTAAGTGTGTTAAATTCGCGCGATACCTGTATGATAGACTAATATGTGCTGTCAACATTTCATAGTTATCAGAACCCCGAGAATTATTTACCACCTAAACCACGTTGCCCTGGAAAAAAAACACATACGAATATTTCACTGTCGATACAGCTAGAGATATGGCATGGTCAATTCACGCCCATTATGTTATTAACAACCTTGATCACTATCAGATAGCCTAACCAGATCAGGTACACATAGATAGCCTAACCTTGATCAGTTAGGCTATCTGCGCCGTAACTTTATGAGCGCGCCCTCTGATCCTAAATACCTACTTTAGAAAAGTGTATTAGGTAAAAAATGTGAATTTGTTAAAACTTTTTTGGCATCCCGAACAAGACTGCTTAATTAGATCATTAAAAATTGCACAAACTCACTCTGTTCGTTCATTTGGCGACGTAACACAGGTTTGGCGCACGTGAGATCTTGGTTTACACATGTGATCTCTTGAGCGAAGAACGACCCTTTCGCGTAGCCAAGCGTCTTAATGATTCTAAATAGGTATGAAAATGTAGTTCTCACTTAGCGAAGAAGTGATAGTTAGTTTCATAGTAGGGAAAATGAAACCTATACGGGCGTTCATAAAGTAAACACTGTCGAACATTTACTAAATTTTACCCTACACTGCAGTCACTCCGGGATCGGTCCACATGGCCTTGTGGTAAAAATCATGCTAAACAGACCTGTAAGTAGCAAATTAAATGTAATATTTATTGTAATAAATTAAGATTTATAATATTGCTGTGATTTAGCGATCCTTTTCTTTAATCGGCAATGCTCCCTGTAGTTTAATGACTTATTTCTCTAGCCGACAAGGTGAAACCGGTAACGTTTTTACCGAAGCAAGCTATTACAGACCATGCAGCTTAGATCACCTATGTTTTGCGGAACCAACAGTGTCCAAACAGGAGGAAAACATATACCTGAGTTACAAGCTTCTCACGATCCGCGTCCTGCAGCTACCTTTCGGTTAAAAAAATATGGCAGGCTTGCGGATTTGCGCCCCTCTCTTGCAGCCTCTTAGCTTTTATTTTGCAATAAAGTTCTCTGTCTTCACTGAAAGCGTTTTTAGGCTCCTGTCATATTCATTATGCTCAGCTTCTCTTTCTTAGCTTAGTGTAATCTGTGGCCTATCTAATATCGAGAGAAGTTCTTGGCTATTAAATACGTAAGTTTCTACCTAACATACGTGTAAGTCCTGTACACTCCAATCTGCGGTCGTAATACACGAGTCCTATATTCTAGGGCTGAATAATATACAGCTTTATATTAAATTGCATTACACATTTGACTACATTTTCTAGGAACTTGAACGCTTGCTGGCATTCATTACAATTAGCCAACGAGCGCCGGGAGGTGATCCACCAGCCACGGGCCAACAAATATCAACGAATCTTCTAGGACTTCGTAACGACGGCCACTTCGGAAGTTGATGCCACGGAATGATCTATGGACGATTTCTAGCTTTTTCACTGGCCCTACCGCGAGAGCCTTTTTTTACCCCCAGCAACAATTCGGCGCCGTGCTTACTAGAGGATTCGAACCAGAACATAGCGGCACTCAGTAGCCGCAATATTCCGTGCAACATGTTGGTCCGTTACAACAGAGACTTTCTATGCAGCGCGCACATGGAGAGAGTTTTCAGGGTCGCTGCCAGATGTGTCGAAAAGAAAAGGAAGGAAAATAACCAAAGAAAAATTTGAAAACCAACTGTTGGTGAAAATCAACAGCGGATGCAGCGCGCACATGGAGAAAGTTTTCAGTGTCGGTGCCCGGTGCGTCGAAAAGAAAACGAAGGAAAATAAGCAAAGTAAATTTTGAAAACCAACTGTTAGTGATGATAAACAACGGGTGAAGGACTACAGAGGACACGCTGAAATAGCCAGGTCCAGCTTGATGACAATACTCTATTCATGCAATGTTAATAAAAGTACGGAGGAAATTATTTGTACAGTAATGTGTAGGTTTGTATTAATCTTTCAGTTGATTTCGCAGGAATGCAATTGGTAACTGGAATCAATCGTATATTGAGATAAGTTAATCCTAATTATAATCGGTAACGTCTTTTGTGACGTGTACAAATATGATGTCAACAAAAGTCTGCGCGAAAGACACAACGTATGTATAGATGGGCGTAAGAAAACGAACAAAAAGTTGCACTCGCAAAACAAAACAGGCGGTCTGGAAAATAATGTAGGGTCTGACAATGGTACGAAGAAAACAATGCGAAATTAATTCTGCAAAATAGCAGAATTTTCGTTGCTCCAATATTACTACACACAGATGCATATACCACGTACGTCGCTCTTCGCCTCGCTCGCGTTGACTTTGTTTGGCACACTTCTAGTTTTTCTGGTGAATTCATACCAATACTACGGGCACTATATCACTGAAATCTAATCTCAGCTTTGCTTTGCCGTCTTTTCGCCGTCAGATTGTGCGTTTAGCACTCCCTCACAGGCTTTATTGGTCCTGCATTGCAGGTGCAGTTTTTCTTTTTTTTTGGCAAGACCACATCATGCATCCCTCAGTATTAGTCACTGTCCTAATAGGTGGCAGCTCAAATGTATCGCACAAAGCATTTTTCCCAGTCTGTCTCAATTCGTACTTGTATAGACCGGAACAACCTTATGGGTGATATTGCAGCTATAAAGGATAGCACCATTTTAGATCGCAGCTCTTGCCGGCTCCTACAGTGATCGTCGGCGTAACCCAGCGAATGAGCAGAGCAAACGATGAGAGCGCAGCGGGGAATGAAAAATGCTGCGAGAGAGAAGTGGCGCGAGTAGGAAAGCGGAGGAAGGCACGGTGAAAGCGTGAGGAGAAATGTTTAGTGCGAGAACGGTGGCTGCGAGATGGCGCCAGAGTAGCGCGCGTCGTCTGGGAAGTTTCTTCGGCGGCGGCTTCTGCGAATCGCGCCCACGCGTCACCCACGCGCTGGCCCCGCGGCTCTCGCGATCTCCTGGTCAGCGAGGCACTGGCGCCGCACTTCTCTCCGTTTGCAGCGTGCCGCACGAGAACCATTGTACGCACCAGCCAAAATGTCGCGAGATGAAAACACGCATAGAGCGGCGCTGAAATTTTGCAATAGGGACTGTCGTAATCGTCGGTGATTTTTTTCTTAAAACTTTAACTGACATTGTATTACCAAGAACTCTTGCATTTTTTGTTTACCTTTATGACCGCAGCCAATATGGTATAACCGGAAACGTTTTTATCAATTTTTTTTTTCTCTCACAGCGTTGGTTGTTCACTATGTATCATACTTTCTACCCCTCTCCTCTACAATGCCTGCGGCCCTGAAAGTAAAATGAATAAATAAAAAAGAAATAAAACAATTACACAAGAAAGAAACAAATCAGATGCAGTTAGAAAATTTAACCCTGTGCATACACAGTCACATTCAATATCAGATTCAACACGTTGCCCGTGGTCAAAGGGGCTTCAAGATGAAACTAAATATACAACTGCAGCCCTAAACACTATTTAAAGTGAACTGACTTTCTTAAATCAATTAAACTGTGCAGTCTTGGAGCGCCTTTAACCAGACACGTTCTGGCACGTAAAATCCCATAATTTTAATCGCAGACACAGTGCTGCTTCTAACATTAAATGCCACTCTGTACGCAAGAAAACACTTAGTACGAGTATATTTAGAGCACACCAGACAATCTGGCACGATGCACGAATTCTGCCGCGTTTTCTTATTATTATTACAATCATTACACTACTATTTATGCGACGTACCTCCATGTGTTCCTCTACGCTGAGCTCAGGACTTTTCGCAATCAACGTCTTGATACGACCCGGGCTGCAAAGAAAAAGCACATAAGTTTTATGTCACTTTGCCTGTCATTTTCGCCTATTTCGCACGTCGCCTTCACACTTGCGCGAAAGGCGATGCGGGGCACAAGGGGCATCATCCTCATCGGCTAATAAATAAACTTCAGTATGAAATTCCACCTCATTAATCTGCATTTCCCCGTTATCAACTCTGTCAGCCCCATAATCCATTCGCTGTTTACCAACCCAAGTAACACCTTTCTCGAAAATAGTTGATTCTTTGCATCCGCTGGTTTCTCTTCTGATTTCGTCATTGGAAGCACGTTGACTTGCGCATTCGAGCGCCTGATCAGAACCGCACACCGGGCTTACGAAGCCTTGGGTGCCAGGGTAGTTTCGCGCCTGTCTGCTATCGAGGCACCCAGATATAGCCTATGCGATCCATATCACGGCCTCGATGCGATTGCCGACGGCCTTGCTATGTGGTCAACGTAGTACTGTGCTACGTAAGAACGACCACGGATGAAAAATAATGCAAGTGCGGAGACTCCACCAGGACATGTGCCTAGTTATTGTTCGCTCCTTCTCGAGACACATGGCGATACAAGGGATCCGAACAACCCGGCGCAGCCCTACTTAAAGTGATGCGGGGTTGTTTGATGCCATGACTTCTGCATACCAGCAATTCCATGATGTTGCCCATTTTCTTCTGTGCCTAATAATGTAACTTGAAATTGAGGACAGCCGTCCACACTTGGCTTTCCAAATTTTCCCCTACATTCACCGGTTCAGGTTTGTGCGTCCGAATTCGGAAACAATCAAGTTTTTTGGGGGGCGAGCTTGTGGCCTCTCAAGATTTGCGCACAAACGTGTCCATGGGGATCTTTCATTCGGCAAGTTATCGAAGCACACCAGATGCTGCTAATACCCAATCATATAAATGTATTTTATATTCACTGGTACTGTTCGGTAACACCTCATTTGGGCCTAGTTGGTACATACTTCGTAACTAAATGTAACAGCGTAAACATCTAAGAGGAGCCACAAAAAGAAAGACAGGACACACAATGGCGCTGACTAACAACTTCTTTTTTCCTTTCGTCGTCGATGCATATATATATCTAGGCCACATAATCGCGCAGGCGCAGAGAATACATTACTGGCATCTGCCAACTTATCGTATACGTAAACGTAGGAAATCAAATTATGATTGGTGCAGGGACAACGATGTGTCACCAATGCAATTATTTCTTTGTCTTTTTATGTGATAGGCCTCTAAGGCAATCCGCGCATGTTCATTCTTGCTTTTTTCAAGAATTATCGTCCGATCAAGTCGCGCCTCGCAATTGCTGCAAGAGTTTATATGCGCAACCAGGTGCGCTCCTTTATCTATATTTTTGTTTACTTTTTGCGCATGTTCCCTGAGTCGCTCATTGACGCAACGCCCTGTCTGGCCAACGTAGGTCTTACCACATGAGAGTGGAATGCCATAAACCACGCCCACAGCGCACGACACGTATGAGGCATCATGCCGAATTTGGCATCCTCCTGTGTTCTCTCCACAGGTGCGGGAACATAGCTTTGAAAGCTTGTTTGGCACAGAAATTGCCAAAGGAACGCCATCCCATTTCTCGTTTGGCGGCCGGCCTTTTTGCGGTTTTACTTCTCTGGATCAGAGCTTCAACCACTGCAGTCAAAAGCGACATAGGGAACCCTGCTGCCAAAAGTCGGCTGATCTGATTGTCAAAACTTTCTTGCATCTTGTGACCACACGAACTCTTAAGTGCCAATTCTATACATGACGATGCAATACCTCTTTTCACAATCTTCGAGTGCGCAGACCTGAAGGACAACAGTTCCTTTTTCGCACGGGGTTGACTTTTGTCAGCTAGGTTCCCTATGTCGCTTTTGACTGCAGTGGCTGAAGCTCTGATCCAGAGAAGTAAAACCACAAAAAGGCCGGCCGCCGAACGTGAAACGCGACGGCCTGCGGTGGTTCCTTATATACATAAGGTGACCCATCAACTCAAGAAAGTTGCTTGCAGGCATGGCGTTCCTTTGGCAATTTCTGCGCCAAACAAGCTTTCAAAGCTATTTTCCCGCACCTGCGGAGAGAACAGAGGAGGATGCCAAATCGGCATGATGCCTCATACGTGTCGTGCGCTGTCGGCGTGGTTTATGGCATTCCACTCTCATGTGGTAAGACATACGTTGGCCAGACAGGGCGTTGCGTCAATGAGCGACTCAGGGAACATGCGCAAAAAGTAAACGAAAATGTAGATAAAGGAGCGCACCTGGTTGCGCATATAAACTCTTGCAGCAATTGCGAGGCGCGACTTGATCGGACAATAATTCTTGGAAAAAGCAAGAATGAACATGCGCGGCTTGCCTTAGAGGCCGATCACATAAAAAGACAAGGAAATAATTGCATTAGTGACACATCGTTGTCCCTGCACCAATCAGAATTTGATTTCCTACGTTTACGTATACGATAAGTTGGCAGATGTAAGCTATGTATTCTCTGCGCCTGCGCGATTATGTGGCCTAGGTATATATATGCATCGACGACGAAAGGAAAAAAGTTGTTAGGCAGCGCCATTGTGTGTCCTGTCTTTCTTTTTGTGGCTCGTCTTAGATGTTTGCGCTGTTACGTTTAGTTCAGTGGTACTGTTCGAAATGGCAGAACAGCAACGAGAAGATGAAGCTGCATCCTGGGGTCCTGTACAGAGAGGAGCTGCCTCTGCTACAGTGAAACCTATCTGGCCAGCCCTCCATGGCGGCGCTAGGGAGTGTCAACACGTAAACACTCCTAGCATACACGACTACTACGCGCACCATGATGCACTTTGAACCCACTCCACCCACGTCATCACAAGCGGTCATTAAACTGCATATGTGATGTATTGCGTGGTCTTAAAGGCAGGCAGCTGGCCACTATTGCTCTGACATGCTGCCTCAATACACCAAAGGTGCGGGGGTGGCGTCGTACTGACGTAACAAAAATATGAAGAAATATACAATCAAGCCAACGTAGCATTCTGTCTTTTTGTTGAACTGCGTAAACACTTTTCTTTTTAAATTGTGGTGTTTAGCTTGCTTAAACTACGCCGTGGTTTGCTATGGACGCTGGAACGATTTTTTCTAGCCATCACTGGGCGTGAGTTTTGCTGACGACGCCTGCGCCACCGCGGTGGTCTCGTTTCCGGGTCAGCACGCTATGTTAAAGTAGCAATTCATCCATACACAGCACCGCAATCGGGCCGTGCCTGTGTGTTTCATTCATATTTCTCGATGTCACATTTTTGATTATCTGACACATAAATTATTTCACTAAAGCTTAGAAGGTAGACGCCGCTCAAGCATATATGTTTTTTCGAACATGCTCTACAGGACTGCAACATTCCCACTGCACGCTTTACCGTAATTTTGAGAGTGGTGAACTTGAATACCCTGAGATCCGTAACAAAGTTTCCATGTCAACAAGAATTAGAACTTCTTCAGTTTTAACCTTATCGATCTGCGGGAACACGGAAGGTGGAGAGAAGTAATTAATAAAGAGAAAATCAGACATCCACCCAATCGCGCAAATTGCTAAAGAGAACTCATGCAGGTTCCCTGCAAGGAAAGCCTCGCAGTTGAAGAAAAACACGTCCTGTTCTGGGACTCGAACTTGGGACTACCGCCTTTCCGACGCGGCCTTTCTACCGTCTGAGTTAACCAGGGTGGTTCCAGATGGCAGGGCGAAGTCCTTGGTAGCAATTGCTGCGATTGGGTGGATGTCTGACTTTCCCTTTATTCATTCATCATGCTCATCATCATCAGCCTGGTTACGCCCACTGCAGGGTGAAGGTCTCTCCCATACTTCTCCAACTACCCCGGTCATGTACTAATTGTGGCCATGTCGTCCCTGCAAACTTCTTAATCTCATCCGCCCACTTAACTTTCTGCCGCCCCCTGCTGCGCTTCTTTTCCCTTGGAATCCAATCCGTAACCCTTAATGACCATCGGTTATCTTCCCTCCTAATTACAAGTCCTGCGCATGCCCATTTCTTTTTCTTGATTTCAACTAAGATGTCATTAACTCGCGGTCGTTCCCTCATCCAATCTGCTCTTTTCTTATTCCTTAACGTTACACCCATCATTCTTCTTTCCATAGCTCGTTGCGTCGTCCTCAATTTGTGTAGAACCATTTTCGTAAGCCTCCAGGTTTCTGCCGCGTACGTGACTACTGGTGAGACACAGCTGCTATACACTTTTCTCTTGAGGGATAATGGCAACCTGTTGTTCATGATCTGAGAATGCCTACCAAATGCACCCCAGCCCATTCTTATTCTTCTGATTATTTCAGTCTCATGATCCGGATCTGCGATCGCTACCTGTCCTAAGTAGATGTATTCCCTTATCACTTCCAGTGCCTCGCTACCTATCGTAAACTGCTGTTCTCTTCCGAGACCGTTAAACATTGCCTTAGTTTCCTGCAGAAATATTCTTAGACCCACCCTTCTGCTTTGCCTCTCCAGATCAGTGAGCATGCATTGCAATTGGTCCCCTGAGTTACTAAGCAAGGTAAGATCATCAGGGAATCGCAAGTTACTAAGGTATTCTCCATTAACTGTTATCCCCGATTCTTCCCAATGCAGGTCTCCGAATACCTCCTGCAAACACGCTGTGAATAGCATTGGAGAGATCGTATCTCCCTGCCTGACGCCTTTCTTTCTTGGGATTTTGTTGCTTTCTTTATGGAGGACTACGTTGGCTGCGGAGAAGCTATAGATATATTTCAGTGTTTTTACATACGGCTCGTTTACACCTTGATTCCGTGATGCGTCCCTGACTGTTGAGGTTTCGACGGAATCAAACGCTTTATCGTAATCAATGAAAGCTATATATAAGGGTTTGTTATATTCCGCACATTTCTCTGCCACCTTATTGATAGTGTTAATATGGTCTATTGTTGAGTAGCCTTTACGAAATCCTGCCTGGTCCATTGGTTGACAGAAGTCTTTTTAAATTATTTCTGTCCAACTTGCGGGTTTCTGAAGAACCATTACGTCAAACTCTTGCCTTTTCTCGAGGTGTTGACAAATTCGGCTACACCCTGCCATCTGCTAGCCGCCTGGTTTGATGTCATCTTTTTACTTGGAATGCACGCAGTCTGGCGTAGTCTGTTGGCATATAGGCATTGTGATGTTAATGGCCGCACTGTGTATGAATATTTTGTGGAAATGGTTGTGAAGGTACGTGACGTGTACAAGACGAAGGACTGTGATGAAGCTGTGGTGTCAATGCTTGACACTTTGACACATATAAAACGAGTGTGATCTATGGTCACACACTCTTTTGAAGCTTGTAGCCAAGCTGGAAATAAAGAAAAAAAAAGCCTGGTTAGCTCAGACGATAGAGCGGCTGCCCCGGAAAGGCGGTGGTCCCAGGTTCGAGCCCCGGACCAGGATGAATTTTTGTTCAACTGCGAGGGTTTTCTTTCAAGGAACCCGAATGGGTTTCCTTTGCAGCAGTTGCTACGATTGAGTGGATAAGGGTGACAAAGTATCACATGGGAGGTAATAAGTACCGCCACTGTCAAATGCTTACAGCGCAGCTGAACCACAACACAGGCTCTTTTGGTCTGGGGTCCAGGTTTTTGCGTAACGTGAAAATCACGGAAGTAAACGGGTCAACAAGAAACAAAAACTACACAGAACGAAATGCTAAACCGAAGATCTCCTGCATCCGTCCAGTACGCAGCTTGTTTTTGTTTGTGTGTGCATTTCTTGCGCTGTTTTTTATTCTATTGATCACGCACCAGCACGAGCAGCGCTTAACCTCGTGGCATGAGGCAATTAGGAAATGATGACATTGCCTTGACAGTGTTGTGTTGAGTGCACTGTGCTGTTCACTCATAAGGGCAAAGTTACTGAAACATACATGTGCGCAATTGCTAGCCGTCCATGTGGCTATCCACACATGACGCTAGTACATGTGCGCACAAATGTACTACAAGCCTTATTCAGCCCGGACAAACTTGTAAAATATGACAAAACAGCACGTATTAAGCACACAATATTTTAAACAAAAGCGCTGCCTGGGGAATTGCTGGAGCCTTTTCGTACGCTAAGCCAGTTAGCGTGGTGTGATGTGACCGCCAATTTAGTGTGAATGAGCTCGAATCTGTTGTGTGTTATGTAGCAATAGATCACGAATAAAACCTGTACATATAATGCACGCTCAGTGCGTAACAATATGTATGTTCCGAAGGCACACAAACAGGTTAATCGAAAAGCGCGCGATGTACGACGCCTTTTAGTATTTATCACATTCGATTGCACGGTTCTGGCTTGTGATACCTGACAGTCCGGTTTATACAGCAGAGAATTTTCACCGACCAAGTATCTCTAAAACACAAAGACCTCTCACCAAAATAGCACATCATGTTCTTTGCTTAGGGAGCCCTAGATTTCCTCGGAAGGTTAGGACTGGTGAGGTTTAGACAGTGCTGAATAACGGCCACGTCCGTGCTCTGCGGCCGATTTTTTCCAGATAGAGGAACTACGAGGTAGGGTTTCTAAATCATATGGACATGGCGGGCAACATTGAGGAACTCTACACTGTTATCGACAGCGTGGCCACCGTCGTAATAAAGCTAAATAGGATATGTTAACTAAGTGTATTACCAGCCCACACTCCAACCTCCAGTCATGACATGATGAAATAGAGCAGTTTTTTTTTATGTGTTGCATAAACAGTGAGGTGTACTGAATAACTCAATCCACTGTATGCATTGCTGACTTTAACGTGAAAGTTGCAAGAAATTCGGCTGAGAACACGTGATCGGCAACTATGCTCCAGAAATAGTAGGGGAGAGATACTGTCAAATTCAGGGGAGCGGAAATGACTTCGAATAATGAATACCGACTTCGGGAAGCGCCGTAACAGAAATTGGAGCTGCACAACCATTAATATAGAAACAAAACAGGAAGCAGGTTTCATACACTGCCCGTACCAGCCTAGTACAGCTTGTAGAAGTGTAAGGTATAGCAAACGGCAGTGATCACTCTAGAGCAAGAGAGAGATCACAAGAAAGAAAGAGCAAAAGAAGTGAAAAACAGATAAAGCTAGACGCAGTCAGGGTAATAGCAGATGAATGCATGCTTGTGCTCGCAAATAAATATGTAGCTCTGGAACAGTCACATCAAAATAACGCTTATGTATTTTGTGAAACTCTAAGTAGGTCGATTTGAGATGAAGAAATTGAAGTTGGAACTAAGGCACCAGATAAGCCCTCCCAAAGTAACAAACGACCTAATAAAGAAACGATTGGGCATGAACGTGTTCAACTCAAGAGATCGCAGAATTTGCTGCAGGGCCAAAGCTGATAAACAAGCAGAAACTAAGTGATACTCGAAACTACAAGGGTACGAATGATTAAGGAAGCAGTAAAAATGACACAGCGTGCATCCGTGAGAAGAAAACGTGCTATCGGGCAGGGCAAGGTGTATTTAGTGGAAGATCAGCAGAGTGATGCCATCAGCAATTTCGATAGCTTAATAAAGGCAGCGCAAGTTTTCTATACTGAGGTGTACAGTACTTGAAACAGCCACCTAGTCTTCATCGGAAGTGGTGACGAACTGCACAGAGAGGCTCTATGTGCAACTAGCGAGGAATTTAGAAGGATTTTTCGACACATGTCAGGCCAGCAGAACATTGAATAACAGTTGATTTATTCAAATATGGACATAATATTACTCTTCAAAAGCTTGCGGCCCTTCGTGCGCAAAGCCTGGTAACATCAGATGTACCGGAGAGCCTGAAGAATTTCAACATTATACTAATCCATAAGAAGGGAGGCGCGATTGAGTAAATGTAGTCACGATAGCTGGTTCTCAGTGTTGTAGAAAATATTCAATAAGGTAATTCCCAAGATTATCAAAGCAACACTTGACCAATCAACCAAGAGAGCATGCCGTCTTCAAAAAGAGGTATTCTACGATGACTCACCTCCATCAAAAATCAGGTAAATTGGCAATCTGGGCAGCTCAAGCAACCTCTAAAAAAGATTTTCATAGGTTATGAAAAAGGTGTTTGATCCAGTAGGGACAGCACCAGTCAAACACGTATTGCGTAATCAAGAAGTACAGGAAGGATACATGGATATCTTCCTAAATAGCTTCTGATTTCACTGCCACCATAAATCTCCACAAGGCGAGTAGGAAAATACATATCAAGAAAGGGGTCAGCCGGGAAGACTCAATTTGCCCTATGCTTTTCACTGCATGGTTAGAATAAATCATCAGGCTATTAGATTTGCGGATAGACGCCGGCTATCCAACGGATACACGGCGAACATACTTCAGTTGGCTGGAGACGAGTTTTAAGAAATTCTTGTCGACCCTAACGAAGAATATGTAAGATTAACGTCGAAGATTAATGAGCAGAACACAAAGGTAATCTTCCATAGCCTCGCGAGCAAAAAATAATTAATTGACGCTCACTCCCTAGAGTATCTGCAGGAGCACATTCATTCAGGTGAAGTGCTCACAGAAGACCGTGATCACAAGGTTCCTCAGAAAGGCTGGCCAACGTTTTGGTAGCAGGACCTATCTTATTAACACATGGGGAGAAAGTGAGACGTTAATAAGGATGCTTTCCACTAAAAATGTAAGGCGTAATTATAAGAGATAAGAATAGAGAGGTTTGAATCATACACGAAATTGAGTCAAACGATAGGCTGATATTAGGAGAAAAAAATAAAGCGGGGTAAGTCATGTGAATCGTGGGGCGAACAAGCGGTGGAAAATTGGAAATACAGAATGGGTTCTAAGAGGAGGGACGTGCAGTCGGAGACGGCAGAAGGTTTTGAGGTGTGCGGAAATCAGAAAACGTGCAAGGCGCACCTTCGAATTAGTTAGCGCAACACAGGGTTATTTGGATATCGCTGGAAGAGACCTTCATCCTGCCGTTGATATAAAAATGGGCTGATGATAATGAGGATGAAGATATTCCTATATATTTCCTTCATTTTCTTAGTTTGTAATATTTATCCTACCCTATCCTGGGCCACTGGACATACACCTATTGCTGGCCAATCAGCTAGGATGATTTTGTTTTATACTTACATAATAGGTTACCGCATGTATATGGCATACGCCTTTCATCATCATTGTTACCACCACGAGCATCACTGATAGCCTTTAACATCGTTGCGTCAGCGTTTAATACGGTGCGTACGCCTAATCTGGTGTTTAAATTTAGGCCTTGCTTGTGAGCAATGTACAGCAGAAACATAAACATAGCAGGACATTAAAGTACTGTTCAGTGCAGCACCATATTCTTTCTTCGGTGGCGTACAAAAAATCATTCGTGCCATTGTCGCTATTGTATCTCCTTCACCGTCGTCGTCGCGTTGCTGTTGTCATCACTCACACGCTCGCGTCACACCAGGATCACAATGCAGGATCACAAGCTACCTGCCAATTGCTTCGTATAAGATCAATTTCCACAGTGCAGTACGATCAGCGAAGCTTTTATAGTAACTGTGTTAGTCATTGTCTCTAGGGAAACCTTGAAACAGGAGAGAGTGGATTGCGCAAATCCAGCGACAAACTGCATAATGCTCTTACTTGATTGAGTTGACACGTACACCATACGGAGCGTTCTCTGAAATGAAATAGGTAAAAACGGTGACAGAACTAAAATCACAATGAATTCTTTTATGCAAAAAACTCGATATAACGAAACCTGTTTTAGGAAGGTCAAGATCTAGCGAAGCAATTTCCATTCCCGGGCAAGTAATCACAAGGTTGAATGTTGTCATCAACCGGAATTAACGAAACTAGCCTGCATTAAACCCGATTTAGCGAAAATTTTCCAGAAATAAATCTGCAGTAAAAACAGATTTCTTTCTCATTTTGACGCAGATGGGTTTTTCTTCGCGCATGCGCTCTAACGCTATCGCATTTAAACATCTAGACACCCTAGTCACGGCTCTAGCTTTATTTTGACGAGGCTGCACGCCACACCCACGCAGGAAACAACGGACTCTGCAGTCGCTAGCCCTCTTAGGTACAAGCTGGCGCTAGGGGTGGTGGTAATTGGGCCGCCCTCGAGGTCTTTTTACATGCGCAGGCGTGGGTTAGAGGCAAATACGACGCTGCGATACCTTTTGGATGTCGCTACGTTACAGTTTTAGATTTCGAAGGGGCAAAAAATCCCTTACTCGATTTTCCGAAATGCCCGATTTAATGAAATAATTCGATTGTGTTCATTACTTCGTTCAATTGAGTTTCAACTGTGCAAATACAATCTCACCCACAACACCTAAATCAAGAGCGGTGCATTTTCAGGAGGAGCTCCGCAAGTTAAAACTGCGGGAGGGCCTCTTATCAGAATTTGATGAAGGGAATATTTAATTACGACAGGTATCAACTGAGGTCACAAAACTGTACGAGCGGTTAAATAGGACATAGGGAAACACATCAACTATAACAGTTATTTGAAGAGGTTGATATTTGCACTTATCAAAGCAATCAAAGCAAGTACGGACGACCTAGATTACAGTTGACGATAAATGTGTGTAGCATTCGAGCAATGCATTGACGCACCGCATTCCTGAAGGCACGTTTATTTGACATGTGTAGTGGTCATTATGAGACTTTCTTTCCTTCGGTTATATGCGTCATTCTCCGATACTGCCCAACTTGGCTGTTGCACTTGCGGGGTCCAAGAAATGGAGTGTAACAGTGGCGGCATGACATCAATGGTATGTCAATTCCTAAACGATGGCAATGGTATAACGATCACAGCCGGACGATGACTTGACGTCGATGAGATGACTAGTGCACGCCGACGATGGCGTGAAGATAATACTATGAAGGCAACTGCATGATGAAGATGGAAAAAACGATAGCACGACCACGATGGCATGACGACGACGGTACGGCAACGGAATGGTGATAGCGACTGTCTGTTCACGATGGTATGAAAATGACGCCACGATCAGGATTGAACGACATCATGTTTACGAAAGAATGACGAACAAAAAATGATGTCGATGGATCGACGAAGGCGCTATGACGATGCCGGCATCACGGCAATGATATGACAACGACTTTGCGATGATAATAGCTGATGACTGCGTGATGAGAGTAACGTGATGAAGTTGAAATAACGAGGGTGGCACGACCGCGATGGCATTCGACGATGTATGATGACTGCATGACGACGATTGTCTGAAGGCGATGGCATGACAGCAATATGGTGCAGCGATGACTGTGTGACGACAATTGCGGGACGGCGGCGGCAGGATAAGAGTCGGATAACAAAGTTAAAATTACGACATTGGCATGGCCATGATGGCGCTACGATAGTGACGTGAGAACGAATGCATGACTCCTACATCACGACGATGGCGTGAGGATGATGGCATGGAGAGAGTCGGCTTATAAAGCTGAAATGACGACGATACAACGACCACGACGGAATTGCGACCACGAGGATGTACCTAGGGGCCCAAGCTATTGCACAACTCGCACTACTTGGTCGAAGTATAAAGCATGACGACGACGACATAAAAAGGACCTGACCACCAAGATGGAATAACGACGACTGAACCGCCAGGACGGGCATCGCCGCGGAGGTGTCACAACGAATGCACGACAACGATGGCGTGACACCGACGGCATGACGAGAGCCCGATGGCAAAACTGCAATGACGACGATGGAACCACGACGAACGCATCCCGACCATGAGCACTAAGCTATTGGTCAAAACTCTCAGACAACTTTGGCCACAGTGCCGGCTTGAGAGGGTATATACTGTAGTGGACAGTACTTTATAGAGCCCCCTCGGTGGAAGAAGAAGAGACTGGACTAGTGCATAGGCATATAGGTTCGACAATGGTAGCTGGGGCATCAAGGCAGTCACGTGATAAATAAGCTGCAATTCCTTGTGGGCATTCTGTTGCTACAAGTTGGTGACTCGGGCGTGACGCCACATCACAACTGTATACGTACACCAAGTTCCTTCTCTACGCCATGGAACCGGCCGCCCAACAACGACGTCTCGAAGAAAACCGAACGTCTTCCGTCGCAACACTCAAACCTCCCAATTTCTGGCCCTCGGAATGTGAACTCTCCTTCGGCCACATTAAAGCGCAGTTTTGCCGTCACCAAGTCAAATCTCAGGCGGCCAAGTACGACAATGTCATGAGTGCGCCTAAGCCGACCGCTCCAGCTTCGGTCCGCGACATTTTGCTAGATCCTACACCCATGATCAGTACAACAGCCTCAAGTGGCAGGTACTACGGCGCGGCACTGACTCTGAGTCGCGACGGACTCAACAGCTCTTCTCATCGGACGAACTTGGTCACAAAAAACCAACTGAGCTGTTTCGCAGCATGACACAACTTGGAGCAACAGAAGGCCCACAGAGAATTGCCATTTATTTATCAGGTAGCGGCGTTGATGTCGCGGCTACCATTGTCGAGCCGATACGCCTGATGGCCCTAGTCCAGACTCTTCTTCCACCGAGGGGGCTCTATGAGTACTGTACACTTCAATATATATATATATATATATTGTAAGCATTTATGCGGACTTCATCTTCATCTGTACAAAGTCATCATCAATCATCGGCTCGTGTTCGTTTTTGCATCGGCGCCATTTTTGCTTTTTGGAATAAAGCGTCGTCTCGACCGTGGTATTTCAAGTGGTGGAGGCGCTTTAAGATCCCTTCGACCTCAATCTACTTCAAGATCTCTCCTGGAGCTACGTTCAGGACGTCGCTTACGCCAAGAGGCCGCCATGTCGCAAGACCAGACCGCAGCGTCCACCATCTCGGTTCAAGTGCCAACCACCCCCACTCCGAGCCCTGCCAACAACCGGTATCGCGATCCTGAAATCTTCTCTGGCTTGCCTGGTGAGGACGTTGAAGGCTGGCTCGACAACTACGATCGTGTCAGCGAATACAACAACTGGAACGAGACATCGAGGTTAAACAACGTGCCATTTTAAGTCTCTCAAGTAGCCAAAACATGGTTCCTGAATCATGAGAGAGACTTCCGTGATTGGTCGTCTTTCAGGGAACAGCTACGGCGGATTTTTGGCACACCCACGGTTCGTTCGGAAGTTGCAAAAAAGAGGCGGTCTGAGCGCGTCCAGTATTATGGCGAGTCGTATACCTCGTACATTAAGGACATCCTCGCGCTTTGCCGCCGTGTCGACAGTGCCATGCCAGAACCTGATCGCGTGCGACACCTTCTTAAGGGTATCGGATCTACTGCCTTCAACGCACTCGCCGCTCAAAACCCTTCGACGGTGTCGGACGTCGTCTCCGTCTGTCAGCGCCTCGACGCCCTGCAATCAATCCGCTTGCAACCGGACTTTTCCGACAACCCCCTGGCAAACAGTATTGAGCTCCGGTCTATCATTCGAGCAATAATTCGTGAGGAATTGCAAGCGCATGGCTCACCCCCTTGCAGCAGCGCTCACGTCCAACCTGCTTCTACTGACGTGCGCGGTATTATTAAGGAAGAATTGGCCTCCCTGCAGAATGTCCAGCATACCAACGCTTCTTCTTGCCCACAACCAGCTTCTTACGCCCAGATTGCTGCAATGCCAGCCGCGCCGTCTCCAATCACACCACCTGCGCCTGTTCACGATCACCTGGCACCTTTAGTCACCCGAGCTCCGAAGCCGTCTTACTACTCTGCTTGACGTTCGTCGCGACCTATCTGCTACTACTGCGGCTTTCGAGGACATATCTCCCGGTTTTGCGGACGCCGCCAACAAGACGAACGTCGTGGTTACGCGGCCTTTGAACTCGATGAGCCACCTTCTCGCGTTTACCGCACTTATGACGATAATCCCCCCGTTCGCCGATCTCCATCTCCGGCCGACTTCTCCAACACCGCACTCAACACACGTGCCTCGAGACGCCGCTCCCCATCGCCGCTCCGATGTTCTGTTTCGCCACTTCGACCTGTCTCCCAACTCCATGTCCAGCGACCGGAAAACTAACCAGTGCAGTTTTTGGAGGGAAAACTGCATCGCCGCGAAGTGCTCCAAGTGCTCCTGAACGTCCTTCGAACATGTTATTGGTGTCTGTGGAGGGTGTGCGTTTGTTAGCTCTGATTGACACGGGAGCTACTATATCTGTTATGCGTGCGGACCTGTGCTCTCGTCTGCGGAAAGTGAAGACGCCTTATATTGGATTATCCCTGATTGGGGCTAATGGAGCAATCATTCGACCCTCAGCCCAATGTACAGCACGCGTCTTCATTGATGGTATCCGTCATCACATTAAATTCGCGATTTTATTCCCGTGCGCTCATGAATTAATTTTAGGTTGGGACTTTCTCTCGTCAGCGTCCGTTTTAATCTCTTGCCGTCAACGTGTAGTCCATATGACCGAGACAGTTCATTGCAGCGGGAGTGCCGATGAGCCACGACTGCGTTTTCTCATTGCTGCCGATTCTGTACTGCCTCCCGGCCACGAGCAAATCATAAGTCTCTTTTCTACAGATATCACCAATGGCGACGTGTTCATCACTCCTTACGATCGCTGTCTTGGCCGTGGGATTGTCTTCGCTTCCTGCCTGGTGCGGTTCAAGGAAAGCTCTGCGTTAATCATCGCTTTAAACGTGACCACTGAGACAATCCTCCTACCTCAAGGCTCCGCAGTGACCTGTTATGTGGATACTGAACCAGTCTCCGTGCTTCCTCTTGCCGCCTCGCAAGCTCTTCCTCAACAGGACAAATCTGCTTCATCTGCCCTTGCTTCCGTGATAAGTCCTGACCTTACTGCTGCTCAACATGAAGCGTTGCTAAAATTGCTTACGAAGCACCAGGCCTCTTTTGATATGGATACTTCGTCACTCGGACAGACATCCGTTGCCTTCCATCGTATCGACACCGATGGCCAGACTATTGTACGCCGTCGTCCCTACCGAGTCTCTTTGGCCGAACGCAGAATCATCGAGGAGAACGTCGCCGATATGCTGAAACGAAACGTCATACTTCCCTCCGCCAGTGCTTGGTCATCACCCGTCGTTTTAGTGCAGAAGAAGGATGGATCGGTACGATTTTGTGTTGACTACCGTGCGCTAAACAAGATCACCCGTAAGGATGTATATCCGATGCCCCGTATCGATGACGCCCTTGATTCGTTGCAAGGCGCGCAATACTTTTCCAGCCTTGATCTTCGCTCCGGATATTGGCAAATTCCAATGCACGAAGTGGACAAAGAAAAGACCGCCTTTTCTACTCCGGATGGTCTTTATGAGTTTAATGTAATGCCTTTCGGTCTGTGCAATGCTCCCGCCACATTTGTAAGAATGATCGACACTGTTCTTCGTGGCCTCAAGTGGCAAACTTGTCTATGTTACCTCGACGACATCGTCGTGTTTTCCTCTACTTTCACTGACCATCTGCAACGCTTAGATGAAGTGCTCACATGCCTTTCTAATGCCGGACTTCAACTAAACACGAAGAAGTGCCGTTTCGCTAGCACAACGATTAAAGTCCTGGGTCATCTCGTTAGCAAAGACGGCATCCAGCCCGATCCGGATAAAATTGCCGCGGTGCTTAACTTTCCACGCCCACTTCGTGCAAAAGAACTGCGCAGCTTCATTGGACTCGCCTCATACTTTCGACGTTTTATTCAGTACTTTGCCAGCATTGCCTCGCCCCTCCGCAGGCTCCTTGCTAGTTCCAGTTCCTTCGATTGGAACGATCAGTGTGAAGCCGCGTTCCAAGAACTCAAGCGCGCACTAACAGCCCCACCTTTTCTTTGTCATTTTGATGACAAGGCGTCCACATTACTGCATACTGACGCCAGCGGTCACGGAATTGGTGCCGTACTGCTGCAGCGCGACCACGAATTTTGCGAAAAGGTTGTTGCATATGCAAGCCGCACGCTCACTTCCGCGGAAAAGAAGTACTCGATAACCGAACAAGAGTGTTTGGCTGTTGTCTGGTCAATTCAGAAATTTCGTCCATATCTCCACGGTCGACATTTCACGGTTGTGACCGACCACCATGCCCTATGTTGGTTGTCGACGATCAAAAACTTGTCTGGGCGCCTTGGCCGCTGGATACTCCGATTACAAGCATATGATTTCGATGTCATATATAAGTCCAGACGGAAGCTCCACGATGTCGATGCTCTTTCACGATGCCCATTACCACCATCATCGGAGCACATCACATCATCGTGTCAAATTGGCCGCACGGAGGACGCTTCGTCTATTACACCGATTTCTTCCTTGACTCCATCAAACCGCCCTTCAGTGCTTTCCACTCACCAGCACGCCGATTCCTATTGCCATGGTATGATCAATCGCCTTAGCGGTGTTTCATTTCCACCCGACACCAGGCTACGGAAACAGCTCAAACTGTTCAAGTTTGAAGACGACGTGCTCTACAGGTACATTTTTCAGCCGGAAGGCCATCGATGGGTTCCCGTTCTACCGCGCTCTCTTCGCGCTGCAGTTCTGCAGGCCTCACACGATGACCCTACGTCAGGCCACTTGGGTTACCACAAAACACACGAGCGCATACGCAGCCGATTCTATTGGTCAGGCCTTTCCACGAGCATAGCTTGATATGTTGCCTCGTGCACGCTTTGCCAACACCGTAAGCGACCTACTACTGCTCCGGTCGGGACCCTCCAACCACTTCCTTGTCCAGCACAACCCTTCTCTGTCGTCGGCATTGACCTTTTCGGGCCTCTCCCACCTACTCCAGACGGCAACAGATGGATCGTCACTGCTGTTGACCATTTGACCCGGTACGCTGAAAATGCCTCAGAAGTAGCGGCCTTCTCCTTGCAGGCTGTCTACTTATGTCACGGGGCGCCTCACGTTCTTTTGAGCGACCGAGGCAAGGCATTTCTTTCAAGCACTCTTAATCAAGTTCTGCAAGCGTCCAACACCGTCCACAAGACAACGTCTAGCTACCACCCTCAAACCAACGGCCTAACAGAGCGATTTCATCGCACGCTGTGTGACATGCTATCCATGTACATTCAACCTGATCATCGTAACTAGGATGCGATTCTCCCATTTGTAACATTTGCGTACAACACGTCTGTTCAACGGACCACCGGATACTCTCCGTTTTTCTTAGTATACGGCCGCCACCCAACCTCATCACTCGACGTTTCTTTCTTCTCTGGCCCCGTCAACGCTTCACCATTCATTTGCGACCAGTTTGTGTCTCGTCTTGCCCAATGTCGTCGTCGCGCCCGTATGAACACTGTAGCCAGCCAAGACGATCGCAAACATCGGTACGATGCCTCTCATCGCGTCGTTTCCTACCGCCCTGGTGACGATGTGCTCCTATGGACACCTGCCCGAACACCCGGTTTATGTGAGAAGCTTGAGTCGCGATATATTGGCCCCTACGAAGTCGTAGAGCAGACCTCGCCGGTGAACTATCGCGTTACACCTGTTGAGGCCCCAACTGACCGACGCTGCCGCGGAACGGAGATCGTGCACGTTTCTCGCCTGAAGCCCTTTCATCTCCGTTCCACTGTCTAATGTGCGGCCAGGCTGGCCGCTTCCGTCCACGGGGGAAATTAGTGTAAGCATTTATGCGGACTTCATCTTCATCTGTACAAAGTCATCATCAATCATCGGCTGCTACCGGTCGCGTATTGTGGCTAACTGTACTGAAATTATAGCCTCTACAGAGTGAATATATAAAAAGCAGAAGTTCTGCAGCATATAGGAATGCGAGGCAAATGAATGTGAGCCAATGGGAATGTATGACTAGCGGGGTACATTATTTAAAAGTAGCCTCCATGAGCATTTAGACAGTTGTTTCACTCACTAACGAGCTGCGTGATTCCCCTCTTATAAAGCTGCTTGGGTTGCTGCTTCAAAAGTCTGTAACTCACTCTTTCACGTTGTCGACAGGCACAAATTCAGGTTCCCTTGAGCTGTTTTTTCAATTGCCCCAAAATGTAGAAGTCCCAAGTTGACAAGTCTGTGCTGTATGGCGGATGTTGCAGCATTTCCCAGTTGAACTTTGCCAGTTTTGTGTTAACCACATCAGCGAAGTGGGGACGGGCAGTGTCGTGGAGCAAGATATCCCCATTCGTCAATTTTCCACGTCGCTTGTTCTTGATTGTGACACGCAGCCGATCCGGCGTTTCACAATCCCAGAAACGATTGATAGTTTGTCAAGGTTTAGCAAATTTGATCAGTAATAGCCCCTGATGATCGAAAAAAAGAAGCCAACAACACTTTTCCGGCGGAAATGACGGTCTTCGCTTTCTTTGGGGGTGGTGAATTCGAATGTTTCCCCTGTAAGCTGTTTCAGGCTCGTAGTGGTGGCACCATGATTCGTCCTCGGTCACGTTGCAGACAAGATGTCATCACAGTCATTGTGATACAGGATGAGAAGAGTCAAGGCAGCGCCGAACCTCTCCGTCTTCTGGCGGTGGTTCAAAACGTTCGGCATCCGTTGCGCACACAACAGCCGATAACCGAGATGTTCATGAATTTTGGTGTGAAACGAACCATGACTGATGTTCACATGCTCTGCCAGTTTTTTGGTGCTCATGCTTCGTTCTTATCTAATGAGCTCATCAACCTTTGCAATCGTGTTGGGGGTGGTTGCGCGGTTGGTTTCAGACAGCACTCGTAATAGAAGGATGTCCTCCTGTATCGATGAGTGCTGTGACAGGATAGCCGTCAACGTCAACGACAAGAAGGTTTCGGTTAATATATAACGTGAGCAGAGGATTTGAAGGCAGGGCAGCTTCACCTCCAGAAGCTGCAGTGCCTAGTTTTCCGGCTGGGTCCGGGGGGGGGGGGGGGGGGGGGGGCGATAGGCGGCGAAGAGAAGCGGCGGGGTTTGGGCGAACGAGACTGATGGCGTCGAAGTGAGGGCGAGCGGCTGTAGCGAAGGTTCGGAGGAGGGGCATAAGCGGCAGTGGGTTCATGGCGTATGGCATAGGGTACAGAAGGCCCAAAGGTGCGGGAATAAGTGGAGGCGTAAGTCCGAGGAGGCGGTGGCCATCGGTTGCGGCAGTGACGGGCGACGTGGCCGATGCGGCAGCAGTGGAAGCAGATCGGCCTGTCATCAGCGGTACGCCATTCGGACGGGTTGCGGCGAGATGTGGCAGAAAAGTGCTGCCGAGGACGAGGAGGGCCGCTAGCTAACTGGGGAACGCTGGGTCGGGACGTGGAACACACGGTGTTCAGACCCATGTTTTCAAATTCCTGTCTGACGACGGCCTGAATCATCGCAATGGTAGTTGCTGGCGGATCGGGAGGTATCATGGAGAAGGCTGGCGAACAATACGGGTGACGTCGTCACAGGTGGTGGTCTGAAGCGGTCCACCCGCACATGCCAACGTATACCAGTGTTGGGTAACCGCGCAATGTGGTGTGAGATACGGCGGCTCTTAGCTTGTTCAAGGCGACAGCATTCTTTTATAATGGCATCGATGGTCGAGACGTTGCCGAAATCAAGCAAATTGAAAGCGTCGTCGGCGTTGCCTTTTAGCACATTTTCCACTTTATCTGCTTCGGACAAATTATCGTCAGCTTTGCGGCATAGAGCCAAGACGTCGAGGATGTCGGAAACGTACGGCTCTGTAGATGGCTGAACACGAGACGCAAGAGCCTTTCTCGCGGCAACTTTGCGCCCAATGGGGTCACCGAACACTTCCCGTATCTTTTCTTTGAAACTCTCCCAACTGGTTATCTCTTCATCATGAGTTTGGTGCCACACGCGTGGGGTGCCGCGAGATAAAAGATGACATTGGCGAGCATAATCGTTGGGTCCCACCTGTTATTAGCACTGGCGTGTTCATAGAGCTAGATCCAGTCGTCGACATCCTGTCCCTCCAGGCCAGAGAACACACCTGGGTCCCGATTTGGGGCAACCGTGACGACTGGAGCAGTCAGACAAGCCGAAGCCGTTGCAGAGGCGGACTCGTCTTCGGTAGGCATGGTGACAAGCTCAGTGTACCGACCACTTCGGAGTTCCATGGTGAGGACGGGGATTGTTGACCTCCACCAGAATGTTACGTGTGGAAAGGCACAGCCGAAAGAGGCTATTTACACGCTATTTACACTGGAGCCAGGCAGCCAGGCGGACACTCGCTCGTGCCAAGGGCACCGACCAACTTCATCGTCGTTCTCGCGGCGGCTCGTCTCTTGAGCATCGCTCGATGATCTCGTAATAATATACTGCGTCAAACAAGGAAAGTAAACATGTTGCGAAATCCCAGATTCACTGATCACAGAACCTTACCGCCCCCACCCCGTCCGTCCGCTCACACTGATAATCGCGCGCGACGGAAGGCGGCGCGCTTCTTCCCCGCTTTTCTCCCCTGCGCACAAAAGACTGAGCCACCATCATCGGCTCACCCATGCCACCCCCCCCACCTACGCTTTCACTCGCACATGCAGCGTGACGCGTGCGTTCACGGTGTTATCGCCTTTGGACTTGATAAAGAACATAAGGGAGATGGCGATGGCAGGAATGCGCCCGGGGTGTCCATATAATTGCTATCGCAATAATATAATACGAGCATCCGGCAACTGAAGTGTCGCGTGGTCCATTACTTACAGCAAAAGAAGAAGCAGTAAGAAAATCGAATTCGAATGTCTTTACTTCTTTTGTTGATCGGTGGCGTCGAAACAACAAAAAAAAAAGAAAACGTGAAGGAAAGCACGTTGACCACAGACGAATGCCTACTTTAGGCACCTAGCGATGGAATATCAAAGAAAACGTGAGACGCTTCGTCCACAGAGAACCATACGCATACTGCTGGGTATCCTACATTGGCGAGACGAGATTTTCCAGAGAGGTTGCGCCCAAACGAACGCGTTGCAATCCGTCGAGTCCCCACAGTGAATAGCGGCGAGCGACTATTGTTCCTTTTACTCGTCTGCTAGCCACAAAGCCAGTTCGAAACTCTGCCAGCCGAAAATACCCTCGGCGAGATTAAAACGATCGCGCTCCGAATTGCGCAGCGCGGTGGTGCGGGCAACGCGAGAAAAACGCATGCGCTGTGGCTGGCTTTGGCAGCCCGCGGGTAGCGAGATCAAAAGAAGCCAAGTGGCTCAATGTGTCCTCGCGAATGAAAGTTAAAGTAGAAAAATAAATAAGAACGTAGCTACCTTTGCTGGCTTTAGTGTCTTCACATGGATGATTTGGCGCAGGTGAAAAAAAAATGTTCATAGTCTTTTCTGTGCACAAATGAACCACCACAACGCTTCGTCTCATCGTACCTCGCTGCGTGCTTTGTGAACTTGTTTGATAGTATGTTGGGTTGGTTTGTCTCGTTATATGGTCTGATGTACGACTTTAGAAAATTGAAGACACATTTGGAGTCATATGTTTATTGGAGCATCAAAGCCTCGAAGTTCCGGAATTCAAAATGTAAAGCACGACTTTCGAAATGTCAATTCACCTTTCGCAACAGAAGTTTATGGGAAATGTATGCCCAAAAATTTCGAAATTGAAATGCATGCGCTCCTCAGGTTCCGCGTCATCCGCGAGATGCCGCTGTGATCCAACGCGCCATCGAAACGCCCTTGAAACTTTGTGCTTGGAAGGGGCTCGTTGCGTTATGTGACTCCCGGTGCATGGGTGTTGCCACGAAATCCAGCCAGAGTTCGCAATGATGGCACCGAAATGTCCTTTCGAGCGTAAAAAAATGACATTCTACGCAATGATTTCCGGCGACGGGGGCTGTTTTGGCCGGCGGTGCATGACAGCACGAAAACATTTTGCAGGGGGGCTGCAGCCCCATAAGGCCCCCCTTCCTTGCTGCCCCCCTAACCGCAGACACTCGCTGTCAGATTTCGGGCATAATGAAGAGCGGCAGCAGCTCTGAGCCGATTTTGCTTTTGTGCTGCCTCTCGTTGCAATGCGAACTAGGCACGCAAGATTAGAGTGCACGCGAAGCCATTAGCTTCTCGGGCAGGCTAGACGATCGCCTCCACCACAGCTTACCTACAAGGTAGTCTAAGATTACCTTCAAGCCGGGCACAGCCGCGTCATGCAGCCTGCGGCCGGAGCACAAACGGGGACACGTGCTACCCAGCCCCCCTAAATAATCGTTCTATAAATGTACAGTAAACACATTGAGTACACTAAGATATGGCGAGTACAAGAGGCCTAGATTGTGTGCATTTATTTTGAATTCTACAACATGTAGAACATAACATACAAAGACTCACATTGATGACGCACGTCACGGCGTGGACTCGCACCATCTGAATGTTTTTCTCCTCTGACAGGCTGACGCGGCCCGCAGCCTTCGCTGGGCAGTATGCAGAATGTGAGACGGAGTATAGAAATAGTCCCTCGTGGATACTCAACGTGTTGACCACTACTTTGCTGAATGTTTGCCCTCTCGCTCGCTACACGTCATCGGGTGTGTTTGTCACTGCACCTACAGCGCACTCACCTAGCGCAGCACATCTCGTCAGGTGGTCCAGGGCTACCTTGGCGACACTGTAAGGCACGTTGGCGGGAACCTGCCAGCAGAAGTGAGAGACGTGTCGTTTGCTCAAAGACATGATGATGATCATTAGCTGCAGCCGCCGTAGTAATAATTGTTTTACTTGGCGGGATAGTAGAAACAACAGCTGTGCTATTCTCTTGACTATTAAAAAAAGACTGTAAAAAAGTCACAGCTACGTCGACTCATCTTTTTCAGACGCTGACCACCTTTTTATCGAAGGTAGTCACCAAACCGAGGTCAGCGATGACTTATGAAATAGAGGACTTTGTTGCTTGATGTCAGCGGCAGGTACGTATGTTTCTTCGTATCTACGCAATGCAATCGTAGACTGCACGCTATAGAGAAAAGAATTATTTACTTATACTGATGCAGATATATCGCCTGCTTTCTGATAAATCGTCCTTTAAAACGTTATCGCTAAAATCGCGGCGATGACGGCCCCAGTAAATGTCTATTTAAACGACTTGCATCGCACGTTGAACGAGCGTGTTCAAGGAACGACAGAGCACAGAACCGCACGGCCGCTGCTTGCATTGTCGGCATCTCAACTTCCGAATCTATGCAGCATTCTTAGGGGCAATGCGATCCCCCTCCCTAACGCCCATATCCAACCTACACAGATATACACATTCCAGCTTTACATACAACCCTGTAGCGCCAACCCGAAGACCCGAACCCATATCGTAGTGGCAAAAACGCAAGTAGACTCCGCTCAGCATATATGTATGGCGCTACGGTCGAGAACACCTATTACTAACAACGTTTCCACCGCGTCCACTTTTCGCGCCTCTGCCGAACAATGGTGGGTATTTGGGGGAAAAAAGAGGAGAAGGGGAGAGAGGGAAGCCTGGCTTTAGGGCGCGAAGAATGGGTGCTATACGAGTAGTGCATGCCATGGGGCTTAAAGGCAGCGCGAATGACAGGAAGAAAGCATAGACGCACTTCACAGCGCTGCAAACGCCGCCTCTGGATTCTTCCCGTCTCTCGCGCTGTTTTTACCGCGTTCGTCCTGAACCAGCCAGCCCAATTCAGCAAACGCTTGCAGTGCATACGGTGTAAGTTTCACATTTTACCCTTGTGACGTAGGTCAGACATCGCCAGGGGCCACAGCACTTTCAACAAGCACTGCACTCTAGTACACGCATTTGGCCTGTTATGTTTTTTTTCGCATTACTTTCATAATCAGTGTGCACCGGACGGGATCATGCCTCACTGTGTACATGTATCAAATAATGTAAACAAGCCTTTTGTTGCCTAACTCCACAGTACTTTTCGTGTTTTTTTCTTAGATATTTCAAACATTCCATATTCAACGGTCGTTCTTCTTTAGTACTCGTATGCAATTCGATTCGGAAATCTTGCTTTCGGAAACTTTTATTTATTCTAGAGTTCAGTCCTTACTGAGTGTGGATCGCCAGAACGAAACGCGGGAACGAGCGAGTGCAGGAATAGGTGCGTCCAATCGCCGCCACACCTTGCACACTCTAGCGTTAACACTGCTTAAGATGACCGCCTTTATGTGTGCAGCTTTTGTAGCTGTGCACACTTAAACTTGATTCATATTCATGTAAAATGAATTGGTTTCTCTCTCACATTTGCAGGGAGTGCGTGTCGTCGCACTGTGACAAAACGCGCGCATGCGCCAATTGTACGAGTCGATAACACTGTACAGCATGTCACCATATACCGCAGGATAAAGTTTATTGTGCTGAATCGGTTCGGGAACTGGTTCAGGGTGGTGAACGGCTTGGTTAAACATTATAAATTTTATTTCTTCGAGTCAGAAGTGGGCCTTCATATGCAAAAGTCTCTTTCACTAAAATTGATCGTAAAAAAATACTCAAGCGAATCCTAATGCTGAACATATTATTAGCGAAGACGGCTAGCCAATTGGCGTAAATCACTTACGAACGAGAAGCTTTTTAAATTCGTCGCCTGAACCGCAAGTAAATCGGACCATATTGAAAGCGAATGAAAAAGGTGTTTCTTTTTTGGGTTTGACATGACAATTATTTTTGTTTGTGATGATGATTTTTATAGTATTGCACATACTCAAGACGGGGACTTTTTCAAGAAGCAGGTGGTGCATATCGTCATAGCGCCAAACTAGCTATTTTAAAATATCGCCGCGTGCTGATGATAGGGAATTGCATACTGTGGTAAATCCCACAATGGGTCCTTGGCCAAGAAGCGCGTCTGCGTGTTCATTATGATAAAAATTTTCAACAATGGCACATGCCGGTAACGAGCAATCAGCCAAGAAGGGGGCGACATATGTGTATAAAAAGCAAGAATACATTCATAACTACAAAGCAATGTAAAATTTCTAACATTGCGTCGCATAGGTGTGCGATAGTACATGCACTCAACAGTTTCTTTTGTGCCAGAGACGCACAAATAAACATGGCAAATTCACAACATTTCGTTACCTGCTTCAGTGAAGTTTCACTTCACATAGATGTGAACATGTGCGTTGGATTTACATTGTTTGGTCCATGTTTTTGCACAGCGCTGTGCCTATACTTACAGAATCGATCAACTAGCCCAAAACTAAAATTTCCTTGCAACGTAATAGGGTTCATTCGCAAGCACTCCAAGTAGCTAAGAGGATGGGCAATGGCTCGCGATTGACCTTGATTTAAGCTGGTATGCGTACGATTTACTGGGAACCTAAAACGCAGCTCCTGGGCCGATGCGTGAATGACTAGATGGATGGTCGATAAACTGCCCACAACAGTAAAAGAACTGGCAAAGATTTAGTCGTATTTTACGGGTGGTACTGCTGCCACCTGTAAACGAGATCAATTAAAGAGAGACATTAGCAGAGTTATCGAAAGTAAAGTGCCAACTTTCAGGCAGTGGGTTAGCTTCGCTAATCAACGCTTTAAATAATTCACTTGGGAAGTTAGTGAAAAAAAAAACTTGCCGTTGTGAGTGCGAAAATTAGTCAGTTTAAAGCCACACCATTCCTCTTAATAAAAAAAATGAGGAAATAAGCAGGAGCTTACTGCTCCAAAACAATATAATACAAAGAATAATTTAGATATTAAGGGAATTCTTCCTACCGCCTACGAAAATGGCACTAGAAGAACTAGCCCTTCAGTTAGGATTCAGAACAGGTTAGAACCTGATTTCCCCAATGAAACAGAGAGCCACTGTTTCAAACATTTACGTGAAGGAATCAGACGCAGACTTCGCGCGCGCCATATCTTTTCAAAGAATATTTCAACACATAATATCAGCATTCATAATGTGATTGTGAGGTTGCTTGGTTTTGGCGAACTGTGAGAAATAATGTTTTGCAGCCCCCTAAATAGCAACGACTGAATACGACAGTCTTATGTTTTCATGAAGATGCTATAACGGTCTACGTGATTCACCACCTCTGTCTGGCAACAAAGATGTTGCTAACAGGAGTTGTAAAGATAAAGCCACAAAAGTGCCGGAAATGCAGTTGAACACGCAGTAGAAATATTGAGAAGCGAGGGCGCATAATTCACGTATGCTTCACGTCACGTATGCTGAAGGTCTCGCTATAGTTCATTTTTGTTTACCTACAATTCACTGTTGACTTACTTGTAATAGCATCCACTTTTACTGAGGTTGACAGCCTACGGCTACAACCGGATAACTTCTCAGTGATGCAACAAGACTTCGCTGCATTAAGGATTGACACGAGGGGTAAGCGTCGTAGCCGTCGACTTGCCCGATGAACTGGCATAGCGTTGGTGTTCCGGCCGCTCGGCGGAGCTTGATGCGCAGACTACGTCCTTAGCCAGTACCTCCGGCAATCTTGTCCCGTAGTCAGATGGAAAAAATTATGAATTTTTTTGATGGTGTTCTCATCTGGGTGATGGCGCGTGGGCCCTCGGAAAGCAAAGCGTAGCACTGTTTCGTTTTCGTATGTTATGCGCTGCCTCACGATACCAGATGGCATTATCGTTTTCGCAGCTGACCGCTGCGTCTTGGTTGCGTGCCGTATTGGACAGGAAGCTAGTCACGCTTATCATTCCATATGTGTTGTACGTCCTCTTTTGCGTTTCTAATAATGGCTTCATGGTTTAAATAATTGATTGATTCACTCGCTGATTTATGTATTTATTTACCTAATAGACGAGCAGCATGCAGCAACCACTCAGACTGAAAGAGATGATTGCATGCATTTATTTAATAATTGTACTGTTTGGCATCATCGCTTGGGATGCTCCAAAATACATTACATAAGAAATAAGACGTTGCGCTCCGAATGTTTCACCAAATAAGCATCTGAAGGCGTGTTTTGTGTCATCACTGTGTAGTTCGTTATGTGTGTGGTAGCCCTGTTACTACTTGAAGTTAAGAATGCTCGACTGAGAATCCTGAAAGCTCTAGAAGTTCGCAAAGCCCGCTTATCACGCTGAGCACCTTATACTGCCGCCCAAGACTGCCGCCCGCTTCAAAGAGGGTGGTATAAGTCTCCGCCATGGGTGGCAATGTTGCTTAAAGCTGTAGTAGCGTGGTACAAAGGGTACAAGGTGCATAAAGGTCGACCAACGCAGTGGTGTGATGATATTTGATTTTTCACTCACCGTTATCAGCGATGCAATGCTAGAAATGTTGACGATGCTACCTGAAATATATTTGAAAAAATACACCAATCACTGCCAACTTAAAAGACAATGCGAGTGTTTGATGCGGTACATCATTACTTTTAGCGTTCATCATGGTCCGTCTACAACAAGAAACACGATTGTGGCCAAATTATAGATTACCGCGCCCCATTCGCACCAGCTTTGGTGGTGCGAATAAAAGCATTGCATTTGCAGTCGTAGAGAGCATGTATTGCAGCATTACCTATCAAGAGAATATATAAACATAATAGTTCGATAAAATAAATAGCTGACACTATAATTCGAACTGTCGTGCCTAGGACATGGCCTAGCGCACAGGGAACGAACAAGGTCGCACAGCTGTAGCGCGCGGTGGAATACAATTTGAATTGCACCTTTAGTTTGACGCAAGTAGGGCATAGCGTTTTTGATCATGCAGAGAGGACCGAGGAAGTTCGTCTGCCAGGATCGGTTGAAGTCTTCCACTGAGGCACTTTGAACGGATCCTCGAGCAGAAATTGCCGCATTGTTAACCTGTAACATAAAGAACGCAGCAAAATGGAAACACTATGACATCAGAGTCGCTATGTCTTATTGTCCCTTTAAGATTACACCCATGAAAGTATAAGATCCCGATTCAAAGTGATCATCCTTCCATCTGAATCTTAAAATAATATTGGTGTAACGACCGAATATTGTAAGACGTACTTCGACAAATACCGTCGACACGTTCACTAAAGTAAAATATTCATAGTGACAATCTCGGTGACACGGTGCTCAATCCTCAATATGGAAACAAATAGCTATATTCTGTAACCTTGCTGTGCAGCTTTCCAATTCTTCGTTATTGTCAGAGGATCTTTCTTTGTTGCTATACATTCCGGTTAACAAGGTAGTAACGTAGGCTTTGCTGCCTTTCTTTTCAAAACTAGCACGTTCCTGATTTCTTTACCCATACCCATAGGCTCTGGACACCATCCACGTATGGTGGCGGGGCACCTGTCAGAACCTTTGCGGCGAGAGGCATAATCGAGGGGGTCATTTGCCTTTAGTGACTGACGCTAGTGTCACAACTTCACACAACGCGGACATTACACAGCGTAGTCGGCCCTCAGATTATAGTGGGAGACAACAATCAAGTGACCATCCAAAACTGACGCCCTTACCTCGTAGGTGAAAGGCCACTTGCAAGGAATAGACATGAACACTGCTAAAAAATATCACTTCAGTAATCAGCAATGTACAGGAAGTTCAGTGAAAGGGGAAATTTTCTTCCAGCCGACAGTGTGTACCAGATAGCTGCGAAAAAAAAGTATAGTTTTAGCAGTTTCGGTCACGTGAGATGCGTCTGATAAACAGTGGTTGAACATGAAATTATCCTTCAGGTAATGGTCTGACAAGCAGGCTTGGTTTTGTCAGGAGAAAGGCACTTGTCGAAAATTCCCCTCCAGGACATAATTTCTTGGACCACCGTCGATCATTTGAAGAATGCATCTTCCTGTGAAAGCCACCCTGTCTTGGACCACGGGCTGGTAACTATTTCTCCGAGTGATGCATACCGAATATTCGTCATGGGCCAAACAGCCATTTCTGATAAACATCGCAGCATGTAATGTTAATAAAGTAGTCCGGGGAATGAGCTATGAGCACTTCACTGCTCTAGGAACCGAAAGTAAAAAAGGAAATAAGTTGGAGCATGCAGTGATGCGTAAACTATTCACTCAACCTTCTTAGGTTTCATCTCGTGTCCACCGTCGCTTAAAAGTTCGCGTGTCATTCTACCCGACCAACATGTACCCATTCGTTCGCGCCAAAGATGTCATCTCAATTGAAAGAACTCCCCGCCTAATCGCCAGCAACCCGAATTTTACTTCACTAAAGACTGCCCCTTTGAGCATGATTTACTCTGAGTCCACTTTGTGACACCGTAATAGCACTGACAGTTTTCTCATCAGCTAAATAAATACACGGTTAGAACGTCTGCTGTGGGAAACATGCTCAGGGCTGTGCATGCTGTAAACTTGATGTGGATGCTCATGTGTAACGCTTTGGCTCAGGAATTGCCGGCAGTTATTGTAACGTAACGTACGGCTGCAGCAAGCAAATGGGCTAATTTTGCCTCTCCCGTTGGCCGTTCAGTTGTACACACGAGATATACTGGTTATCAGATATCTAATAGAAGTAACTACTGACGTTGGACTGCTTATCTTTGACTGCATATATGTCCTTGCCAATTGTGAACGATCACATGGCAAACCTATTACCTGGAGTTATTTTTTTTTGCTTCGCCCGCTTTTCAGTATCTACTAAATCGACTAATAGGGTGGTTTTTAGCCTATACGCATTATTAAAGCATTGCCTGTGGGAGACGCCGCAATTGTGGCCCTTCTGCTGAATTGCTGAAGGAGGTGTGCATTACTTGAGCATGAAATAAAAATGCATAATCAGCTATATACAAACTGTCATTCAATAAGATTTTAATTAGTTACTTTGCGCGACATATCGTAATTTGTTTATTGTAGCCGTTATTTTCGCAAGGCGTACCCACATTTAAGGAATTCTCAGCTTAAACTGGTTTCTAGAACTTCCTTGAAATAGCGCAACGAACATAAATTGACGTTTCTCTTTTTCTCGTGCTTCAATGCATAAAGCAGCGCGTTGTTTAAGTGCGATTTGAGCCGAAGTGGTTATTTACAGTAATTTTGACGGCGCATACATTAGTCGTCCCAAGTGAATTTGCTTGCATACTCACCAGATGCAGTTCGAAAATACGTTAAAGACCCCCAGGTGGTGGAAATTTCCGGAGTCCGCCACTACGGCGTGCCTCATAATCATACAGTGGTTTTGGCACGTAAAACCCCATAATTTTAAAGTTTGAGAATAGCAATGGCTGCTGTTTTTGTTAAGCATAAAAATTATTGAGCGATAGTTTGTTTATTAGCCGAATATGCATCCCCAATTTTCGTGCAAACGATGTTCGCACGTTCGTGTCATCCGTCTGAAGGATCAGAATTATTCTATCACTCCAAAGCAAGTTAGAGAAACCCCGTAAGGGTTATATATTACCTCGTATAAGGTATCGTAATTAGTTTGGCACAATATAGTTTCTTAGTGTTTGACTGGTATTTAGAATTAATAAAACCTCACAAGGATACCACAGCTGAAAGTCAATGACTCCGCGAAGCATCCTTCGCATGACTGCCAGCCACAGACGACCAAATTACTGTTTGCCGAATAAAAGCTTAAGACTCGTCTTCGCTTGAACAACGCTGTTTAGTGCTGAGTAGCTGGCTATTAAATCCGCTCAAACTGTTCAGGACGCTCCGATTATTGCAGCTCGTATAATAAAAGGTTAGCACATTATGTTCTTGTAACAGTATTTTCAAGGCATTATTTTAATCACGATAGCAAATATCCTAGGCTTGCGCCCCAGTAATGAGATGATTTTGTTCTTACTATATTTACGTTAGCGATGCGATCGAGTATGATGGTACAAGGTGTTACCGAGATACCCCCATTTCTATCTAATCACCGCTTAATGCACTAAAATTACCATTAAGTGCAGTAAGTAGCCAAGGGCAGCCGGACGAAGTTTGGTTCAGGTTGATTTCTATAACAAAAAAATGGATTTCAGAGTTTTATGAGACTGCCGTTAGTGTGACGTATTAAAACCATTCTATGATCTAGGAGTGTAAGGTCACAATGGAAGAATATTTTTTTTTTTTGTTTTCTCGCACACAATACCACTTCCGCTGAGAAGAAGTGATAAAGCGCCCGTAATAGAAATGTGGTATTCCGTGTTCCAATGGATATAGTTAAGGAACATAATTACTTCTTGACGTGAAATATCTTGCAAGTCGTTAAAACCGCTTGTGAAAAAAGCATACTATTATCGCTTATGTATGTGGAGCCATACTCCCCGGGCAGCCAGAGATAGGGATAAGCACCCCCTTTGATTGCGGCGCAACGTTTGCTTTCTAAAGGGTTACACACAAGCGCTGAAGATTCAGGGGATCCCAGGAGCCGCAACTATCTACTCGTGCGGCGGTCTGGAACGGCGCAGGATAGTCGCGGGCACCACTAGTAGGAAGGTCCTTTATTTGCACTAGAGCGCATTCACCCTCTGCAAAACAAAGGGGTTCACTACTAGTAGGAAGCGAGCACGGCTGCTAAACGACACCGCAAAATACTCAATAGCTCTAACATAAGTTAGGCATGCACATTTACTAATGCGCGAATGAATGCATATTTTGGCGTACTTCGTTACGTTGTTTTTGTACTCTAGTGGGCTCTTACGCGTTCTGCAGGAGGCCCAGGATGCTTTACGTACGACACTGCGAATATATCCTTGATAAAGGCACATGAATTTTTTTTTTCAGAGTGTGATGTTAGCCGAGGGCTGAACTCACATAAGCGTAGCCCGTTAAAAGATAGGCGTCACGTTATGAAGCGACGTACACATGAACGTCTAAATCACATATGCACATTCCTAATGTCAAGAAATTAGTGGTAGTAAAGAATCATTCGTCAATTTCGCTCTCGCAACAATATTTACTGCTGACTAGGGGGTCATGGCTGACATTATGCCAGAGAAGTCGCAATAAAGCTAATTCAAATAGCGGCAGTTGATTTTCAGTATTATTCACGAATACTTCATTTCAGTCCTCGCGTTACCGCTCAGCTATATTGTCAAATCTTAATTTAACGCTGTATTTTAACCCCCGATTGCGCAGCTTATGTTGTGTAGGCTCTTGTTTCTGTTGCAAAGGTTCATCAAACCTTCATCCAAAGATTCTTAAAGAGGAAGAACTTTGCCTTTAGCGTAGCTGTTCCACCTTTCTTTGTATTTCTTGTTCTTCCGAGGTGATACTAGCTACTTAAAGACGTCGTGCTTTAAAGCCTTTATTAGCCGTTTGCGGAGCTTTGAACTTACGAGAATATCAATTTTGCCGAAGTGCTTCGCTGTCTTCTGCACCACATCTGCGACATCCTTTTGCACCGCTATGTCACCAGGCACGACAAGAACCTGGAAAGAATTAGGCAGCAATGTACTAAGGAAGTACACATGATGTAACACGAAGTGAGCCAAATATCTGAGCGCTGTCGTAATAGTGTGACTCCGACAAGTACCACAATATAAATGACGTGGCGGATTATAGAAAGAACAATTCCGGAAGCTTATGCACAAAATCTTTAGTAACATGTACATGTCTAATCTGATCACGAGAAATCGAAAAAGCGACGTGCCTCAGGCTGGAGCCAATGTATTCGCGAGGCGACGCGTATTATAACCCGACTTGTCGAAACGTTGACTCGATTCATTAGACATGCATTTTGCAACCACCGTTAATCGCTTGTAGCCTGTCCATATTTAATGTGAATTTCTGTGTAATATGACGGTATAGATTTTAGTAACTTGCTCAAAAAGACAGATGATTACACATTTATTTAGCTAGAGCAACTCACGGAACTCCTCCTCCGCACTACACAAAGTTGCGTGCTAAGAACAAGGAGCACTTTGACGATGCAACACCACGAAATTTTATAGAGCGTTCGGATTTTTGGTCAGCATGTGGCCATGTGCTTAGAGCCAAACGTGAATTATGATCTAAATCTTATATTCTTCACGGTTCAATTCTGCCTTTTCTGACCTCGCAATATTCATGGGCAGGAGTAAATCAAACAAAGAAGTGGCTCACAGGGAGATAAGAGACTTCAAGTATTTCAGCACTGGTAGATCAAAGAGTGTAACTAAAGTTGTTATTTCGACAAGAAACCTTTTCTTCGGGTTGGCAACGGTTGCTTCATTTGAAATTACTTTCTTCAAAAGGAAAGCAGTGGTTGGTCTTGTGAAAGCATTTCCCTTGTCGAAGCGTTCGCTCTCGAGATAGCCTTTGTTGAACCACTGTTGATAATTGAGAGGACTAAAATTTTTTCACTGTCTGAGTTGTCGTGGAAAAATCGGTTATATAAAAGGTGCACAGTTTATAATCCTTTAGTTTGTAAATTTCGCACGTCAACTAAATATATGAACTTTCACTGTGGCAGAAATATAGCGTTGTACCCTCTTATTTGGTCCCAAATTTTAGAACAGTTATATGTTGGTACGGAGAGGTCACTCAAGTAAATGAAACGTTCTGGTGTCGCACATTTGTCATGAAAAACTTGTTCTACAAATGTTAGCGTATGGTTCATAACGGGTATAGTCAATTGCGCCGCAAGAGAATACTGTATTTTTTCCCCTCTAATCAATCGCCATAGGCAACAGGCGTCTGCACGTATTCTGGTCAATAAAACATTTCCTAATTATTACCAAAAGAACACTTTTTACGCACTGGTGAAAGACGAGCCGGTGTGTCTATAATAAAGTTGCTTTTGACACAGCATTTACAGCTGAGTTTATGGCAGGGAAGGAGTCGGCTTTTCCTGTTTTATTTTTGGGCTTTCACATTGTAATGCAACACAGGTATCATGACTAGAGGTGTGCGTTTCCTCTTTGAAGCGAAACAAAAACATCAACAAGTAATTTTCTTGACGATTCGGTTTGATCTGAGAAAAACACCTGTTTGTGCACCGTGACAGATGGAAAAAAAGAAAGAAAATCAGACTCCTATTTTTTCAGGGGGAAAGCAGCACCGGCCCAAAAACTGTTGAAAAACGAAGTTCTTAAGGAGCCTTATATTAAACCAATGCACCGAGAAATTAGGGTACTTGTCGGAAAAATTTGCAAGCGCAACAAAAACCTCAAAAATGGGAAGGAAACGAAACTTTCCTAGTGGTTAGATCAAGAAGTTTACAGATATTTATGAAGCGTCGAACGAAGGGACCCTCATTTGAAAGTTTTGTCGAGTGTTCCGGAATTTAAGAATAGCAAAGGCGCTATATGAATGGAAGATCATCTGCAATGTCAACAGCACGTGCAAGTGAAAAAAACCTCGCCTGGAAACAGGTTGGTGATGTTTTGATTTTCAGATAAATATTATTTGCGTATGAGTGCGGCGATATATGTGACTCAAAGGTCCCAGGTTGTGGCCTTGCAAGGTGCACGCAAGTTTCTTGAGGTAATTCGAAACTATGTCAGGAGTCCATTTCGCGTACGGTCGCTTGCGTGAAGCTTTTTCACCCCGCCTATACACAGCTGCATCCAGTGCTACATCTACATTTCTAACTTAGGCTTTGTATTTTTTGTAACTCGCAGTAGCAAAGTTCATTTTAGGAATGCATCGATTATGCACGGTTTCGTGGAAGGAAACAGAAGATATTCTACGCACGTTCTGCCATGCCCTCAGCCATGTTGGCAATAACCTGCACCAAGCCGACGGATCTGTTGGTAGTCTATTTCGAATTAATTGTCCGCTACACGCACAATGCCGAACAGGGATCATCTGTGCCAAAAATAATTGCACAACATCTACGAAAAGGGCATTGACGCTATCAAAGCAGTTGTCAAAGATCACACAGTCGTCATCATTGTTGGTGAAACGTTCCAGCTCCGCGCTCGTCCAGCAGTCGGAATACTGGCAGAGTTCCACGACGATGATCTTGCAGGCCGAATGGCACTGATTGCAAGAAGTTCATCAGTATAACGTCATATCCATGGGCATGCTGCTACGAGAAGCTCTACAAGAAATTGGAAAGGCTTTAGCCATCGTATCAGTGCTTTCCTTCGATTCTGCCTCCTACATACTCCTCTTACAGTTCTTCCTCCCGCTGTCGGATAAAACTCTTTGACGCTGACTCGAAGCACTGGGAATATGGAACTCAGTTTCTCCTGGTTTTCAATGACCCCATTGATGTAATTTTCTGGAAGTGGCTCGATATGTGCCAGTAGACGTGTATCCATTTTCAATGAACGTATTTGGCGCCAACTTGGGTAACTAGGTATGTGCCACGGGGAATGTGCATCTCTGCAATAACGAGAAAGATCCCTCAGATTTCTGCTATGCCGAACGTAATCGAAACCACGTCTCAAGAGTTCCTCAAGGACAGCTACCCAATCCTTTAGAAAGATGCGCCACAAACGCACTGGGTATAGGCCACGTTTCAATGAACGTCTTTCAAGCCCACACTTTATCGAGCTTAGCCACGAACGCACTGCGTATGTGGCTCTAGTCAATGAACCTCTCGCCAACATGGATCACTGTGCACATGTGAGAGAGTGGGCAGCAAAGAAGGGAACAATTGTCAGATTTTGCGGGCACCCGTGGGCAGCGCTTCTCGAATGCGACGCTGAGCGCGAAATTCTCAACAGAAGCACTAGATGGTGCACAGTGTTCAGAAAAAAAGCACGAAAGAGGAGCCTGGTTGCCGCATGACGCGTTTCTCTCTCTGCGCACCCGCGCACCATGCATTTCAGAGCCTAGAAGCAGGCTCCGGTGTAGCAACGCTAGATGGCACCGAGCGTTCTTTGGAAAGTGGGAAAGAGGTGTCCCGCTGCAGTATAGGCATCACACATAACTCGTTTAGACTGTGGCGACTCATTGTATGGCTAAATATTGATGCACTGCCAAACGCATAGCCATCGACAGTCAACATGAGATGGGTTCCGTCGATATTTTTCGTTTATCAAACCAATGTTAAAGCGGCACATCTTTTCCGAATTGTTGATCGATTTCTACAGTAATACCTGCGTGCTTTTGTGGTTTCTTACGCAACGACTCTGCTCATATAAAGGTAAAGCGTTTATTTTTGGCCAAGTCGTGATAAGGCATAAGATGTGCAAGTAGTGTTATTATTAAGGTCTGTTCGATTCAAAGAGATGTATTTGCAAGTTCTACACCTATTTACGGGGCGCTGCACTTCTGCGACAGAATTAACCCATGGCATTTCGTTTCTTAATGGGAGACCACAGAACTCGAGATCTCACTCGGAAATTCTTGCTTGTGCAAAACCACGCATATGCGCCGCCGTAAATTGAGGGATATTACGGCCCTGCCGCGTCACTCGATGCCGCGTGAGGCAGCGCCGCTAATTAGCGTGAACTTTGTTTTAAGTTCGTAACACGCTTTGCATAAAGCACAAACGGATATGTGATACTAAGACGACGATGTTTAACAATAAGTGTGCGGTAGTCTACAACAGCTGACTTAGGGGCAGTAATCTCATATACTACACCTCCGGAACCAAGGTTTTATGGATAATTTTCGCCTTTTTCTGCGCTAATATACAATCAAAATCCATGCTTATACCGTGAACTGCATGCTCTATCATATCACTATAAATTCTGGTCTTTTCATTTGCCCCAACATGTCATGAGGCATCCTAGACAGTTGTCGGTCCCTTTAAGGCCAATTGATCCATTGTGCTGTCAATAATTCAGTACAGCGGTGCATCAAGTGGGATTTCGTTTTTGTGCTTTACTCAGCCATTGGCACGATCAATCAGTGATGAGCTTCACTGCTGATGTTCCGGGTCTTCTATACTTGCCAGACGATCATTACTGCACAAATACGGTGGGATGCCAGCACACTTGCTATGCCACTATTACTAAATAGAGTCGCAGACTGTTGGAAGCGATCTTATTGAGCAAATGAAGTGTGCGATCGAATTATTTGGGTTCAGTGTTCAGATACTCTGAGGAATACTCGGTACAGACTACGTACAATAATCGTAAGGTCTAGGCACAGCCTCGAAGTTGCTTAGCGCGCCATGAGTACATATTGAAGCTGGTGCCTTGGCAGGGACTACATGCCGTACCTCATGGATGATTGCATAAAAAATGAAAACTGCATGGTGCACACTATCAAACCTATCAAATCCCGCTGCGCACTCACACTGCTCGCTTTATCAGTTCCCAGCGCCAATGTGGAATGCGCATTTATGCTAAGAGTTATTATTCGAAAGGAGCGTGCTAGCATCACTCACACGAACCTTGTTGAGTGTACCTTTAAATACTGCAACTAGTTCTAACGCGGTTGGTACCATCGTGCTTGTATTGATCTACCATCACTGTGAATATTTCATCTTAATAAAGTTACTTTCGGCACTCTGGATACGTCTTTCTGTAGTTTGTGTATCTGTTTAAACGCACAACATTTTAAAAGACAAAACTAACTCCCAATTTAGGCTACTTGGAAATAACGAAATAACGCAGATAAGCACCTAATTCTTCAGCAATATAATCAACGCCGAAATACATTCACTGACTTCGGTCAAAAAGAAAACACCAAAAACAAGGAACTCTGTGATGAACACCATAGTGAAGCGCGCCGAACAAGTTTTGACCGAGTGATATTCTTTAATGGTAATCTAACGCCGAGCACATAGGGGTCATTTAGTTGCCCCCATAGCAACGTGGCTTCTTGGGCCGATAGAGGACCTGCGACCTCATGCAGCAAGACCTGGTCATTCAGCGAGAAAGTCGAGTCATGATCACAAGTAGAGCTGCAGGTCGTGCGCTTCTTATTATGAATAGGTAATTACTTTATCCGTCATACTAACTTCACATTTCTCCAAGTGCCGTTCACATTCTTTTTCATGTCTGCGCAATGTGCTGCTAAGAAGAAGTAAAGATTCCTCTTAAGCATTGCGCTACTTCATGCGCCGTTTCGTCATCCTGACGAAAAGAAAAATACGTTTTCCAAGCTTTGGTCCCTTTCTAGAAGAACATTAAAAATATGACCATGTGGGAGAGCTAATCGCAAGTGAAAGATTGAAGAACACGCCGACTGTCTCCACAGTAGGCGATGATACTGTTATGAATACAAAACGCGCCGCAAAAGTTAATTAAACGCCATTCTATTTGTTTCGAGTGAATGTCCGTAAAGCGAACTAAGTCGCATGATACTTTGTCATCAGCCTATGCTATGTACAGTGCGCGTCACCCATGTGTAGAGCGCGCGAATATCGGCCACCAGGGCCCTCCACAGACAGCCACCGACGTCTAACGGCAGTGGCTGGGCCCGAGATTAGATGCCCAGACACTTCTTATCTCGAGCCCAGCAGCTACGTTTAGGCGTCGCTGGCTGGCTACGGGGCGGCCCGCTTGCCGGCATTCCCGCGCTCTACACAAGAGTGGCGCGGACTGTACATTGCAGAGCAACGGTCTTGCCCAACGACCTACAGACATCCCGGTCTCGGGTTAACCGACAGAATTCCATGCCTGGAAATTTCCTTGGCTCACGATATCGCCTATATTTAGCCGTACTTAGACATCTTTCTCCCCCTCCAATGCCCCTCTGGCAATCGGTCTAGGTTAAGTATTATGCTCTTGTGATTCTTCAAGAGACTAACTTTTCATTGCAAAAATGTATTTTTGTCGTCCTATTGGAGGTTACTTAGGTTCCTTACGATTAGTAAATTTATACCGACTTTGCCTCTATAGGCCCTCAGACATGTGGTGCAAGGTACATCCTGTATTGTTCAACAAAACACTATCACCATCAAAGTACATATTTCGCGAGGTCACGCTATATATATTGCACTTCATCTTTCCTAAACTAGCACCTTCAGTGTCCTTTGCAATCACGAAGCAAAAAAACAATAAGAAAATTTCTAGACTTGCTTGTTACCTGCTATTTCTTCGGTTTCCTTGTTTAAGCATTTTTGTACGTATAGTGCATCTATAGAAGAATTGTGATATGCTTCAACAAGGAACCCTCATCGTTACTCTTTAAATTTAGAGAGGTTCTGTTTTATTGATTTTAAGCCTACAATCACAGTGGCGTTAATATCAGCAAATGTTGAGGTTGGTGTGGATGCGATCTGGACAGTTTTTCAAGTGCCAGTTTCGTGAGCTGCGTGAATAAACGTTCAGCCCGGCACCACCGGCTACTTGCCTTGTCCCGCGGAAGCCCCTGTGCGCAGCAAGCTTCAGCCACTCTCTCCAGATTCGCGGTGTTCCGCGCATTCAGGGAAAGCCAGCAGCCAAGCGAAGCAAAATGCTTCGCCGTGCTTTCGCCGATGCCCGCCGAGGCGCCTGTCGCTCGCAAAGAAAGAGCACAATGCGAGAAAAGTTACTCTAACAAAACATCAATAAGATAAGGCTACACATACAAGCTGTAGCGGAAACTAAACTAACGCAACACCTTTTGTATGAGTGTCTTTAATAGCTGGTTGTGTTCTTAAAATTATGCAACGTAATTTGCCTTATATGACCGTGAAAATATATAGCCTTTAGAGCACGTTCAAAGACTTCGGCATCTAGGCAAAATATTAGTAGGCGTACATCATGAAGACCGCGAGCTGCGACAAAAGCCCTAAAAGCCTGTAGTGATTTCGAAATCTCCCATTTTCCCCCTTTGCTTTGTCGTGTGCGTACGTGCACACGTCACTTATGTGGTCAAGCTAGTCTCGGCAACCAACACGGTTTCTCTGCGATGACGCGTGTACAAAATGAACACGTTTGGTATTTGTTACCGCACATGCGGAAAGAAATTGTCTGGAGCTACCGTGAACCTTTATAAAGCATAAACAGCAACCGCTCCCAAAAAGCCATTTCAGTATTTGTATCTGTCCCTTGTTTCCAATAATAACAACGGCTGAAAGCCAAACTTTCAAGCTTGCAACCGATGGCGCTTAGATAAGGACTGTATTGAGAGTAGCACGTGAGATCCTGAGGCCTACCGAATGCATTATTTCGAAACGCGTGAACAACGAAAGAAGATGAAGATTAAATGTGACAATAATGATTACGTACTTGTGAAAACGATGAAGTCCACGATTGGCGCTCATCCGCGTGCTTCTACCATGTTGCCGCGCATCCGTTTCAACGGATGGGCTTTCGGGGGAACGTGCAATGGTTCGAGCATAGGGCTCATTTATGGTGATATTACTTCTGCGTAGATAGTTGCGGATTTTAAGGCCATGCTGTGATTTATATTTGCATAATGCTCAGTGGTGCCGCGCCTATCTGGACCAGGTCGTTACCATGCTGTTTCAGCGGTGTTTGTAAGCGCAGGGCTGTTCACTATACGCTCGAAAGTATTAGGGCACGCTTGCCACCTCGGGAACACGCGCGTTGAGAAAATCTGTTTTAAGGGAGAGCTAATCCCCGCTGCTACTGAGCTCGACCACATTCGACAAGCAGTAGGCCGATTGGTTCAAAAACCGATTCAATGCAGTCAGTGCCTGAAGACTGGACACTTCTGAGTACGAACTTAGTGGTGTGCGCATCGAGTCATTAGAACTGACGAGAGCTCGCACTGCTCGAGCTGCTGTGCAAAAAAAAAAAAAAACTTCTTTTTCAAGTGTTTGAAAGTGTCATCCTGGTGCAACGATACCGAGAGTCTGACACATTGTGTTTAAGACACAAACATCAAAGGCGGTAAAACAAAAGTCGCAGTTTCGCCCGAAAGGCGGAGCATTGATTGCGAAAGCAAGCTATTAGTTATACGAAACAAGGTTAGTAGTTTCATCAGCTTTATAACCTGTTTTGAGCATTCGCCTTACTAACTACATTAGGTATGTCAAACAAACACTGTGTCATGCGCACACAGGCAAAAACGAACACATCTCACTCGATGACCGCAGACACTCCCTGCCAGAGCGCGGGCGTGACGAAGGGTGGCAGCAGCGGCGAGAGAAGTTGCCTTCGTGCTGCCTCTCGTGGAAACGCGAACTAGGCGCGCCAGAAGCCAGCGTACGCAAAGCGACAGATACCTCTGGTCACCCAGCCTTCGAGCTTAGTTGCCTCCAAGATAATGAACACGCGGTCGCGCTTTCATTATGCAGCCACAGCCACAGTAGAAGGGGACATGCGCACTAACGTAATTTTCTTCCTTTCCACCCTCTCCCCCCTCCCGCGTACACGTCTCTCCGCTCCGCGCACCCCTCGCGTGCGCGAGAAGACGCCTCTGCGTCAAGCCACCGTCCTTGTCGGCTGACGATCAGACGTCCTTGTCGGCTGACGATCAGACGCAGCCGCCCACCGTACGGTGCGCGGCTGCGATCGTATCGCACTTGGACTTGATATGAAACCACGAGGACTCCGAGAACGACGGCGCAGATTGGGTTGGAGTGTCCATATCTTTGCTATCGCAAGAATGAGGGGAAGGTTTAGTTTAATGCGTGGCCTAACCCGCATCCACAAATATACGCGGATTTGGCCGCGGCACGTTCTTGATAAGGTGTGCGATTTGTCGCTTGAGCTGTTCTGGAGTATTGCGATCATGGCATTTCCCTTTTGTTGACCATCCTCGGGCACAAAACGCGGATGGCGTCCAATCCAACCAAGCCAACCGGCACTTTATGCCCACTACGTGGACTAAATCACTAATTATGAAACTGTTCTTCAGCCGCGATGACATTCAAGGGATCGTGGTGCGCGGCGTCCTGATAATTTATTGCTTAAAGCTATACAGGTACCTCAATCTTCAACACGAAGAAGTACAGTTCTGCATGCCTTGAAACATGCAGGATAATCAATCCCGCCAATTGGGTTGATGCCCTGAGTGACCGAACGACACTGTCACAGTTGGTCGACATCGCATTCGAGTATTTAGCATCAGCAAGCGAGCATAAGTATTTGTGGACCTGACCGACCGATTGAGGAAGTAGAGGACTTTCCTTGATCACATTCGTGCAGTCGATTTCAACTATGCCTGGCAGGAACGCGGACGAGCCCGGAATTAATTTACGTAGACAAACATTGCTCTTCGCAGAAGAAAAAAGCAGACCTGAAGAGACGAAAAGTCCTTCGTGCTCGGAACATTTATAAAACCCTTGCCTTAGTGTTCGCACGTAGTCTACGAGAGAACTCGCCCCAGTACTGCTCTCTACGATCTCTAAGCACTGAAGAATATTGCCAATGCATAATATTATGTCGTGAGTGACCAGCACAGTAAGTTAAATTAGGCATGCGTCCGCATATAACTCAGCGAATGTTACCTTAATATAACTGAACAAGAAGGGACATCAAATGGGGGCTACGACTCGCCTCTGACTCGTCGATTATAGTGCGTCCTTAACATGTGAAAATCGCTTTTTGAATAAAACAGTATCAGACTCACTTGTTGTTTAATTTTTGAGACAGCACCGTTTCGCCGGAAAAGCGAAGTATTGATTGCGATAACAGTGTGTGTGAAGTGATTTTAGGAAAGGAAACGGAAGAGATGAGTGCAGCGCCGTAACTGTCTCTCACAGGAGGACACCTCAACAGCACTGCACGGGGAAGGGGGAATGGGAAGAAAAAGATGAAGGAGAGAAAGACAGGTTGAACGTGGCAAGGGGAAGAAAAAAAAAATGGGAGTGCGGGGCTCAGAGCCGCGCTCTCAAGTGCGTCGCATTGCAGTAGTCTAGCAGTGCCGACAGAGCGTGCTTCACGATGGACGAGTGGGCTGCAGGGAATAGCAGCGCGGTCGCCGTATCGTAAGTCAGTCCCAGTCGCCGATAGACTGTACACAAGTCCGTGCGCTCCGCATCGAAGGCTGGGCAGCGAAGTAGCAAATGGTCGAGCGTCTCCAAATCGGCGCAGTTGCTGCACGCGGGGTCGCCAATTCCCTGTAGCCTGTGCGTTCTAGCAGCCGTCCTGTAGCAGCCGACGCGCAGGCGAAGCAGGAAAGAGCGGTCCGCCCGGGAGAAGCCAACGCGGGGGAGGAGTCGAAGTGACGCACCCGCGGCGACGCGCTGGTCCGGATGCTGCGCACGGAGCGTTCGCAGAATGGTTGCTTTGGCCACGTCGAAGCCGCTGACCGAGGTAGCGAGGGGGAAGCGCAGGGAGTGAGCCTGCTTTGCGAGAGCGTCCGCGGCTTCGTTCCCTAGCAGGCCGATGTGCGCTGGAACCCATTGCAACGCCAAATCGCAGCCCTGGCTGACGAGATGGCGGAGCTTTGAGCCGACGCGCTGCACCAACGGAGGTCCAAGGTAATCCTTCGCCAGCAAACACAGTGCCGCGCGCGAGTCCGAAAGGATCGCGGCAGAAACAACACTGCGCTGTTGAAGCAGGAGATCAGCGGCTAGGTCGATCGCCGCAAGCTCGGCCACCGTCGACGACCACACAACACGAAGGCGGCACTGCCGTGTAGTGCAAATATCCGGCGCCGTGCACGCTGCAGCACCAGAACCATCACTCGCCACGGAGCCGTCGGTGTAAACGAGCAGCCGGCCCCCTAGGCGCTCGTGTAGCAGTGCGGCCGTTTCCTGCTGCATAGCACAAACAGCTGTTCGACGCTTGGACTTGATTGCGATAACAAATTATTGGACCGCTATACGAAGCAAGGTTATTAAGTTTATCGGCCCTACGAACAGCTGTAAACATCTCACTCGGTGACCGCAGACAGTGGCGTAGCCAGAAATTTCGTTTGGAAGGGGCTCACGTTCAAGCTCGGACTCCTCCTTGTTGAATTTGTCGAGGGATCAAATACATTAGTAACTGCATTACCATTGCCATAGATGCTGAAAACGAATTCTTGAACGCTGCGCACTGTCAAGACAAGTAAAATATGTATTTCTTTATACAAGAATACGCTCGCACGTCCCGAAAATTGCGCCCGAAATAACTGATATCAATGGTTCCAGGTTTTTGTCTATTTAAAGAGTACAGAGAACATCACACGAACTGACGAAATATACCAGTTCAAAACCAGTACAGCAGTGCATGTTGGTGACATAAAAAATGGCCATACAATGAGCAAGTTCAAGAAAAATATTTTCATGAAACTTTGACATTCAAGAACTCTGCTTACATTTTTGCACATATGCAATGACCAGTGAAAACTCTCAATGACGCTTTCCTTCATTCCAATGTATTGCGCAGGAGAAGCTCTCACCGATCGTGTATTGTGAGTAATTGCGTGGAAATTATAGTCTCAACAGAGAGAATACATTAAACGCAGAAGTTCTGCAACGTATACGAGGGCGAGGCAAATGAAACTGAGCCAATGCGAATATATAACTAGCGGGGTACTTCATTTAAAAGTACCCTCCATAAACAATTAGACATTTGTCCCACTGACTAACGATACGCGTGATTCAAGTCTCATCAAATTCCTTGGATTGCTGCTTCTAAAAGTCTGTACCTGACTCTTTCACATCATCGTCCAAAACGAATTCAGGTTCCCGTGAACTATTTCTTCCATTGCCTCAATATACAGAAGTCCCAAGGCGACAAGTTGGGGCTGCATGGCAGGATGTTGTAGTGTTTCCCACTTGAACTTTGCCAGTTTTCTGTTAACCACATCAGCGAGGTGGGGATGGGCATTGTCGTGGAGCAAGATGACCCCATTCGTGAATTTTCCACGTCGCTTGTTCTTAATTGTGGCACGCAGCCGATTCGGCGTTTCACAATACCGGAAACGATTGACAGCCTGTGCAGGTTTAATAATTCGAATAATAATGGCGCCTGACGATCGAAAAAAGAAGTCGGCAACACCTTTCAGCATTGCCATTTGTTGGGCGTGTTGGTAAACTGAAAGCATATTTTGTGCCAGCAAACAAGGACGGGAGGGAGACGACATCACAATGCGCTAACTTCAACAAATTGGTATTCAGGAAATACACTTATATAACCCATGCACAGTGGCGCCACCTCATTCAAATCTTAACCGTCCAAGAAAGCCGTCTCTTTATCTAACAAGTCGACCGAAGGGGCACCATGTTCCATGCTGGGCATCCATGTTCAGTGGCGCCCCTCCTCATTGTTACGTTTCGCCTACAACGCGCGGTATAGCCGGCGCGGATGCAACGGACGCCGGAGCTTCGTTCAAAGCGGCGGACATTTGGCCCGTTCGGAGCTCCCGCAAAGCCTCTCCGCCAAGCGCGTCCAGGCGTGTTTCAGTGCCACGTGTCTTCGTGTGTGCGTGTGTGTGTGTGTGCCCACGCTTGTCAAAGCGCGGCAGCCGGGGAGAGGAGCTCCCCAAGTGTGAAGCGAGGAGGTCTGACAGGCGCCAGCTTGGCGATGCGTCACTACACTCGTCTCAACGTGTCTCTCAGTCTGTCCGTACCCGCCGTCACGTGGTCTCGTTACGAGGCCTTCCTTCTTGCCCTCAACTGCGAAAGTAAAGAGCAGCTGCCCCCGGACGCCAAGAGAGAGGCTCCGATTTCTTCTGTCGAGTTTTGGGAAAATGAGAAAGGCAGAAGTGAGTCATATACAGAGTTTGCCTACAGGCTAATGTCAAACATGCAGGAGTGGCTCAAAGAAGAGAAAGCGTTTGGTGACCACGAGAAAGTTCTGCAGTGTTTCGGGCTAGAACAGTTTTATAGTCGGTTACCTGAGAACGTGCGGTACTGGGTCTTGGATAGGCCAGACGTTAGTACGGTGGCTAGAGCCGCCGAGCTAGCCGAGGAGTTTGTGACGCGTCGGGCTCGCGGAGCTAAGGACGGTCAAAAGGGTGAATTTGGCTCCAAGTTTGAGAGGCCGAAGTTCACGCCCATGAGAGCAAAGGGGGACACACGTAGTGCGGATGCGAGTGAAAGCAGTCCGACCGAACGTAAGGAGACGGCGGCAGCCGAAGCCGAACGCAGAAAGCGGTTCGAGACGAGGCAAGTGCGCGTGTGTTATACGTGTCAGAAGCCGGGTCACTTTTCGGCGCAGTGTCCGACCGAACGTGAGGAGACGGCGGCAGCCGAAGCCGAACGCAGAAAGCGGTTCGAGAAGAGGCAAGCGCGCGTGTGCTATACGTGCCAGAAGCCGGGTCACTTTTCGGCGCAGTGTCCAGAAACAAAAACAAAAGTCGTGTTTTTGTCCTTATGCAGCACTGACGAGAACATGAAGCTTCTCGAGCCTTACATGCAAGACCTCCTCGTGAACGGGAAAGAGTGCCGAGTGCTTCGCGATTCCGCAGCTACGATGGATGTAGTTCACCCCTCCTACGTAGAAGCCGATATGTTCACGGGCGAGTGCGCATGGATCAAGCAAGCCGTGGACGCTCACAGCGTGTGTCTGCCCGTAGCAAAAGTGCTGATTGAAGGACCTTTCGGAGCGCTTGAGACGGAGGCGGCAGTGTCATCTATGCTGCCCCCCCAGTACCCGTACCTATTCTCGAACAGGTCCGATCACCTCCTGCGCGAGAAGGGGCTTTTGTTTGGGGAGGCTAGCGTTCAGGCCTTAACCAGATCAAAGGTTCGGGAGCTCGCTGCAAAGGCGGTAGTTGCGGGGCCGACGTTGTCGAACAATGAGAAAGAGTCAGAAGCGCAGCAAGCTGATATTCAGAGCACGCCCGAACTGAATAAGATTGAGCCTGTAGCGTTAAAGGCACCAGATACTGGAGAGGAAATTCCCGATGCGGGAAAGTTAGAAGAGCTATCTGCAGATTTGCTCATCGCGCCTACGTCAGATGGTCTAAATAGGTTGCTAAAAGTCAGCCGATCGGCTTTGATAGCCGAGCAAAAGAAGGATGGCAGCCTAGAAAACATACGCTGCATTGTCAAGGAAGGTATCGCCAAGAAAAATGCTCGCTTTGTGGAAAGAGGTGGGGTCCTGTACCGGAAGTATCTAGACCGCAGGGGAGTGGAGTTCGATCAGCTGATCGTGCCTCAATGCTACCGTCAGGATCTGTTGCGCTTGTCGCATGGGGGTTCGTGGTCCGGACACCTTGGAGTTAAGAAAACTAAGGACCGTCTCTTGCAAGAGTACTATTGGCCAGGGTGTTTTCGGGACGCAGACCACTTTGTGAAGACATGCGACACCTGTCAGCGGGTGGGCAAACCGGGGGACAAATCGAGGGCGCCGTTGAAGTTGGTACCTATCATTACGGAGCCTTTCAGACGGCTCGTTATTGATACAGTGGGACCTCTGCCGGTAACAACCACGGGGTACAGACACATTTTGACTGTGATCTGCCCAGCGACAAAGTTCCCTGAAGCAGTGCCGCTTAAAGAACTCAGCTCGGTTGAGATAGTCAATGCACTACTGTCCATATTAGCGCGAGTTGGTTTTCCTGCGGAAATCCAATCAGATCAGGGCACAGTGTTTACTAGCGCTTTGACGACAGCCTTTCTCGAAAGGTGTGGGGTAAAGCTGTTACACAGCTCAGTGTACCACCCACAGTCGAATTCCGTTGAGAAGCTCCACTCCGTCATGAAGCGCGTGTTGAGAGCATTGTGTTTTGAACAACAAACTGACTGGCAGCTGTGTCTGCCTGGGGTGACGTTGGCATTAAAGACCGCGCCGCATGCGGCTACGGGGTTTTCGCCAGCTGAGCTAGTGTACGGTCGCTCGCTGCGATCTCCGCTTCGCATGCTTCGATACGGATCACTGCCCTCTCCAATGGCTGCAGACCATCTCTTCCACAAATGGCCGCCTCCTGCGCTGGAGCCTCGCTTTGCAACAATATTCCTTTGAGGTGCGTTACAAAAAGGGGAGTCTCAACGGTAACGCCGATGGCTTAAGTCGAAGCCCCTAACGTGGGAATCAGCCTCAAAATTGTTTGTTATTGATGTTTTCTTCCTGAGGCAGGATTTTTAACATATTGCTTTTGTGTAGTGTTTCAAAGTGATGATGTGCTTTCTCGTGCAATTTTCCAATTTGTGGACGTGTTCTGAGTGCTGCTAAACTACTGTAAGGAACTAGGCAGTAGTATAAAAGGGGAAAGAGCCTGGCAGGGCTTAGTGAGGGTTGTGCCGTGCTTGCTGACTGAGCGGTTGAGTTTCGGCGTAGTTCTAACGCTTGCCGGGAACGAGAACAAAAATGTCAACTCTCCCGAAGTCACTTTGCAGTGTCCTGGGTGAACCTGAACGAGAGAACGAGGCCTTCTCTGTGCGCTGCGCTCAAGAAACGCCGAAGGACGCCCGACTTCGGTTATGAGCATCATCGAGCGACATCCCTCCGGACAGCGGATGCAGTCCCCTGACCATCGGGATCTCCTTCCCCCGGCGGGGCGGTCTGTTACGTTTCGCCTACAACGCGCGGTATAGCCGGCGCGGATGCAACGGACGCCGGAGCTTCGTTCAAAGCGGCGGACATTTTGGCCCGTTCGGAGCTCCCGCAAAGCCTCCCCGCCAAGCGCGTCCAGGCGTGTTTCAGTGCCACGTGTCTTCGTGTGTGCGTGTGTGTGTGTGTGCCCACGCTTGTCAAAGCGCGGCAGCCGGGGAGAGGAGCTCCCCAAGTGTGAAGCGAGGAGGTCTGACAGGCGCCAGCTTGGCGATGCGTCACTACACTCGTCTCAACGTGTCTCTCAGTCTGTCCGTACCCGCCGTCACGTGGTCTCGTCACGAGGCCTTCCTTCTTGCCCTCAACTGCGAAAGTATAAGAGCAGCTGCCCCCGGACGCCAAGAGAGAGGCTCCGATTTCTTCTGTCGAGTTACGTGCTCTCCCGTCTCTCACTTCGGTCGACCTGACCGCCCGCTCTTTTGCGATGTTAGAATAAACCAGTTGTTCTGTTACCAGTCGACTCATGCTTTGCCGGGACCTTCGGATGCTTCCAGTGCCCCAGGCCGCCAGGCCAACGCTACCCTTGGGGCTTGCGACCCATTTGCAACAACGGGCGTCAGCACTCAGATTCTAACATCATCTACGCCATTTGCCAAGCTCGGTCACTTTCCTTCTACATTCGCTGCAAGCAATTGCCCGACGAAATCCTGCGGGTGTTTGGTGGTCTTGCTCCTTCCGTTGGTTATGGCATCAAAGTCCTAAAGATAATGAGAAGTGAGTGGCGAAGGCAAGCACGGGTGGTGAAAGGTTTCCTGAGAGCGACGCTAGACGCTCCGGGGAGACAACAAGGTGTCTGCGTGGTATAGGCACGTTAAACTGGACTGTGTTTTTTAAAAATCACAGCGCCCTATAGCACGACAAGTGTGTCTACGAGCTGTCCGAAATATTGGCCCACACGTGGAAGCCTAATGACAGAAATGAATAGAAGCTGCTTGCGATAGCTTTACGTATACAGCACCTAAGGTTTCAAACGAACCAGTGATATACCGGACACGCTTTAAATGATGAGCTTTAATTACAGTGAACTGAAGCTCTTCCATCTGTTCCAAAGATTCGGCTGCGCTCTAAATTGCGCTGTACTTCTGCAAAGTCCCACTACTATGGTGTATTTCTGAAATATGCTACCATTGCGCTCGCCATTATAGACTTGCGCTCTCTTGCGTTATCGTCTATCTTCCTCATTTTGCCCTACCCAGTGCGGTATACTGAACCGGATATTTCAACATGTTTAGCAATGAAATTATGGAAGCTTTCTTCACAGGTTAGGACTAGGTGTGGTGTTCACTCGTCCCCAACTACACTTGTTGGCCGTGCAGACAGTCCGGACTGCCAGCAGTACGAGGTACTCTGAACAGCAGAACACGTCTTGTGCACTTATCCATGACTTGCTGTACAAAGAAAGTCAGGGGTAAAACATTTGGTCGAGTTTACCGATCAACCTTTGTCTGAAAAAGCTTTATTGGAATCATGACCGGATTCTTGTCAGTGTGATGTTGTAAAAGCTCCAATCAAGTTTTTGCAAGAAAGCTGTCGATATTTGAGGCCTCGAAGCGACTTTGGTGCTCATTTCGACTCACGAACATATTCACTCTCATCATGAACATCGCACTCACTATCACTCCCTTTTTACTCCCGTCACATTTCGCCAATGGTGAGTAGCAATTCAGAACTTCGACTCAGGCCGGCCTCTCAGCTTTTTTACTAAAACAAACGCTGCTCTCTCCCAGCCTTTCGCTATATGCCCCTGTTTATCTTTCTTCAGCATGGTATCAAGTAAGCAAATATCGGTTAATGGAATTCCTCTAGGAAATCATTCGCGAGAACCACTTTGCATATCAGCTTGTTTGACGGGACAAGTTCAACTTGAATGCTGGATGGACCCTGAAGATCCTTGCCAGAGCTCCATTTTCTCCGAGATCGCAGGGAATGAGAACTATTAATTTGTCAAGGCGGCGTTACCATAGGACAGGTTACGAGGCCAGTCTTTTTCCTTCTGCAGATATTTCAAATCCCAAGTTTACTTTCCGTTCGAATAGAGAACCTACATGAAAGGTCCTTGCGGCTGGCGGAGTGTAACTTACCTGTACACAGTTGACAAAGCGCTCAAACTACAAAATTTTGCAACGCAGGAATGAAAAATATTACGTAGGCGCTATGCACGCAGCTAAAGATAACGAGTGAATGGCGCCTGAACTGCAAAATATATCGCGGTTTCACGCTTTACTGTGGTGAAAGCGACTCTATAACAAATGACATATGTCTGTAGATGACACTGTTCATGATAATATTAACCGAACGCACTGTTCTGAAAATTATGTAATTAAGTTTAGTGAAGTAATGCCTAATTGTGCTTGTAAACCACTTTGCGCGCAAAACATTGTGAGACGGATATGCGGTATTGATTGGTGGGACATCATTATGTCTGTCTCTGATTATAACGAGTACGGATAATGGAAACTTGTTTGTTTCTACAGGATGAATTAACGGCTGCAGTGCTTATAAACGTCTATGTTAATATCTTGCTGAGGATAATCACTGATCTTCATGTCATTCATGCAATTGTTGGATTTAATGGCTTCTTGAGACTTTCACAAAGCGCACATGAAGTGTCCATCTTGAGGAAGACGCGTAAAGTGAACGTTGGCGGCCCATTACTTGCTGCCTAAATATTGTACGTTTCATACATACAAAACATTTCAGCACCTTCATGACTCGACGTGTAGTGTTAAGAAATAAACAGAGCTTGTTACACTGCTACGAGTAAAACCTGGCGCCACCGTCTATGCGAGTTTCCAAAAGGGCATTGTAAAGCCTTCAGCGTTGTCTTCCAGTGTTTCGTGCCTTGAGAAACAGATGTCGTCTCAAGCCTCTGCCATGTACGGCTTTCATGCTATTCAATCGTGACTGAATAGTACAGCCGATCCCTAATTCTAGAGCCGCGCAGTTTTCGTACAAATCCGCATGAAAATCTTGTCGCTTTTACGTCTTATTTGGCCACCAAAGATGAAATCACTTCCCATCAGCACACTCAGGTCTTGGCAGTGTACCCTTCGCCTGTGAGAGGAGGGAAAGCGCCCACAAGTCTTCAAATTTGTCTCGTCTTCCAGTCGCGATTCCTGGCTGCCCGATAAAGGTAGGCAGTGAGTTCTGATCCAAAATGCTGCGGCAGCAGCGGTGTTCGCTGGGAATATCAGTGGACACAACAAGGAACTGTGCGATTCAAAGACGGGACAAGAGAAGACACAAAGGGACACAAACAGCGCTAACTTGCAACACTGTTTATTGTGGAAAACCAGGTCGTACTTATGCACTCAGACAACATGAGTCACAGCCACGTGAACAAATTAACAATCGGAGCGATACATTTTGTGATATGTTAAGCCATGCGCAAAAATTTCAGTTCTTTTTCAGAGAGAGCCAATGATGGTTTGCTGATACATGAATCCCCTAGGGCATCAATCTGCTCGGCTCCTATTATAAGTCTTGTGAGTTCGCACTTGTTTCTACCGGTAATGATTGTTGATTCGAAGAGAGGGAAGCACTTATGTTGCTTACAATGAAGGGAGAGAAACCCATCTAAAACAAGTTTGTCGACTTTATTTTTGTGTTCGCGCAGTCTATCATTAATGCATCTGCCCGACTGTCCGACGTAGTACTTTCCACACGATAAGGGTATACGATATATAATTGAAGTCTTACATTCTCTGAACTTCTTCCTGTGTTTAACTTGGCAGCTAGGGGCACTTTCTTTGTTTTCTGGTCTTGTTTTCCTGCACAGGCTGATTAGTTTGTTGGCTGCTGAAAAATCCACATCAGTGTTACCTCGGCGGGCAATTTTCTTTAGGTTGTGCGACAACCGGTGGATATAAGGTATCAGTGGTGGTCTTTTTTTCCCTCGGTTACTATCTCTTTCCGCTCGTTCAGCAGTCCCTGATTGCTGCACTTGCCGAAGTATTCCCTCTGTACTGATGTCAGTACATGATTGGGATAACCTGCTTCGTGTAGCCGCATGGCCTGTTGTGTGAAGGCTTCGTCAGTGCAATGATGGCATGATTTAGTAAGTGCGTTAGCGAAACACATTTTCGCAATTCCTCTTTTTACCAGTTTAGAATGGGCTGAATGATATGACAACAAAGGTTTATTTGTCCTGGGTCTGTAACACCAGCAAGTTAGATCATCACCGAAGGTAAATTTAACATCCCGAAATTTCATCTTTTGTTCTGCAGGCAATTCGAACGTAACTTCTAGTGGACAAAGGCACTCGCGTATAATATTACTAATAGATGAACACTCTGTGTCAAAGTTGTCTTGCTGAACATTGACAAACACCAAAAAATCATCAACAAATCGAAATATTTTAACAACTTTTGTATCATTGATGCGTGAGCACAGGTCTCTGTCTAGCTTTGCTAAGTACAGGTTGCTTAAAACAGGCGCTAAGCAGGATCCTATACAGACCCCTTGTTCCTGAAGGTACGCAATGCCATTTCTTTGCAACCCTCGTAAGGAACTGTGGTCAGCCACGCGATCATTGCCCAAGAAAAAACAAAAAGCCTTCAGTTCTTGTGTGTCAAACGCGGTCGTATACTTATTCGCAAGGGAATGGTTTATCCAGCTATTCGCATTACACATCCAAGTGATTTGTTTACGATTGATTGAGTACTTGCTGTTTTACATCTTGAATATCTAAATTACATGTCTATCGACCATTCCAACTTCAGAGACTTTGCTGAACTCCGTAGTATTGTCTTGTCATCGAAAATTGCAATTTGTTTTATTTCATTCATGTCAATATAAAAGAATACGCATGGATTGGGACACTTTTCTTTACCTACTTGAATAAACGTGGAAAACGTTCCTCTTTGAAGCTGATTGAAATATATATATATATATATATTGCCACCTGGTGTTATGAGCCAGCGACCATTCAGCATTGCGTGCCCAGCAAAACGGCGAAGAAGACGACGAGGTCAAGGATCCCGCGCCAGCTGGAGAACCGTCGCTTAGTGCTTGGCATTTTTCGTCTCTGGCTGCTCGTACTGTCACTTACTCTTGTGTTAGCGCGTGACAAACTGGTGGAGGTGCTGGGTAATCCAATCTATGCACAACACCCCTCCGAGCAGCAGGAGCTCCAGCCCCGCACCGGTGGTTACGCCTGTACACCGCGCCAGCAGAAGGATCCGTGGACAAGCGCCTGAGTTTGGTCTCCTCGCTGAGAAAATGGCAGCTCCGACCACGCCAACAGGTATGGAAGGCCCAACGCCGATTCAGTGTACGCTACTGAATCCGCGAACGCCAAATCCCTTCCACGGCGCCATACATGAGGATGTTGAAGATTGGCTGGTCCACTATGAACGTGTTGCCGCATTCAACAAGTGGGATGACGCAGAGAAATTGAAAAACGTATATTTCAGCCTGAACGATGGTGCACGTGTTTGGTACGAGAACCGTGCAGATGCCCTAAATTCATGGGCAGAATTCAAACGCCGGATTCTTGAGACGTATGCGAGCCCTGATCGCCGGGAGCGAGCTGAGCGTGATCTCCAGTCCCGTATACAAATGCCGAACGAAGGTGTTGCAATGTATGTCGAGGACATGACGCGTCTCTTTCGACGAGCCGACCCCAGCATGTCGGAAGAAAAGAAGGTGCGGTACCTGATGCGCGGAGTGAAAGAGCAGCTGTTCGGCGGTCTCGTGCGCAGTCCTCCCAAGACTGTGTCAGAATTTCTTCCCGAGGCCGTCACCATGGAACAGACGCTTCGGCAGCGGGCACCATCATACGAACGCCAAGTAAACCTTGCATCTCCTACGGACATCTTCGGAGCTCTCGGGGGCCACGTCGATTTCTTTCGAGAGCTCATTCGTTCCGTAATCCGCGAAGAACTCCAGAAGCTGTCGGTACCCTCACAGCCGACGCTGAACTCCGCGACGAAGTCCAGCAAGCGCTAAGAGAACCACCCTTCAACACAGAAGCTCGACCGCTAAGAACTGATAGCTCCCGTATGTCGTATGCGCAAGCTTTGAGGCAACCTGCCCCACCTCCCTCCCCGCTTCGCACCGCGTGCCCGGCCATGCTACAGCCCGTCCAAGCGGCCTCGTATTACCAGGACCACCGACAGGCCCCAAGGAAATCAGACGTGTGGCGGGCACCTGATCGCCGTCCCCTTTGCTTTCACTGTGGCGAAGCTGGGCACGTCTAGCGACAGTGCTCCTATCGAGAGCTCGGACTACGCGGATTTTCAGCAAACTCACCGCGAGCTAGGTTCGGCCAGCGTCCTCCTGAAATTGAACAATACGTTGCCCAGCAGTGCGGATCCCCATCAACTCGACACCAGTCACGCTCCCCTTCGCCGCGGCGGTTTTCTCCGACTCGCCGTACGTATTCGAGGTGGTGCGGGGTCGGTCGCCCAGCCCGCGCCGGGAAAACTAACCACAGCGGCCTTCGGGGGCGAGGCCGCTCAGTCTGGACGTGCTCAAGGACCTCTACTGACGCGTACACGGACCGACGATACACCGACGACGACAGTACTTGCTGATTACAGAAAAAGAATTTCCTTGGACATTCCTGTACTGCTCGACGGTCGTGAATTGACTGCTTTAGTGGACACTGGAGCGGATTATTCTATAATCAGCGAAAGACTGGCCACCCTTCTGAAGAAAGTGACGACGCCTTGGAATCAAACGCCAGTTCGTACAGCTGGCCGGCACATCATCACCCCACTCGGCATGTGCACGGCAAGAATACAGATTTGCGGCTCCACGTTTGTTGCCAGCTTAAGCATTCTCCCTCAGTGTTCTCGAGACCTATGATCGGTATGGACTTTCTCAGGGAGCATGGAGCTATCATCGACATTCGAGAACGCCTCGTCACTTTCTCGACAAAGAGCGCCGCAGCGACGACCAACACCATCCACCCTCGAGCACCTCTTCGTGTCATCGACGACACTGTCACGTTACCACCACGTGCAAGTGTCGTGGTTCAGGTGGCATGTGACAGACTCTTATACGGTGAAGCGGTCGCAGAAAGCAATCGCTCTCTCCTGCTTTCTCAAGATGTTTGCGTAGCAAGAAGCCTTATTGATCTCCATGATGGCCACTGTGAGGTTCTTGTCACGAACTTCAGCTACGGACACCGGCACCTTTTCCCCGGTACTGTCATCGCCTACGCCGACCTGATCGCCGATGTCACTGAGTGTTTTGTTTCCGAGGCAATCGACAATGCTGAACCACCTATACGCAACGTCGACATTAGTCCAACGCTTCCTGAAGAGGACAAACAACCCCTACGCGAGCTGTTGCTTGAGTTCCACTCTTGCTTTACACGGTCGTCGAAGATAAGTCAAACGTCGATTTCGAAACACCGTATCATCACCTATGACGACGTGCCCCCCATACGGCAACAGCCTTATCGTGTTTCCCCGACAGAATGACATGCGATTCAAACGCAGGTGAAGGAAATGCTTCAAGACGGCGTAATACAGGCTTCATGCAGTCCCTGGTCATCGCCAGTCGTTCTCGTTAAAAAGAAAGATGGCACGCTTCGGTTTTGTGTTGACTACCGGAAGCTAAACAACGTCACAAAGAAAGACGTGTACCCGTTGCCTCGTGTCGACGATTCTCTGGATAGATTGAGGCGCGCGAAGTATTTCTCCTCTATCGATCTGAAAAGTGGCTACTGGCAAATTGAAGTAGATGAGTGGGACCGCGAGAAAACTGCGTTTGTGACTCCGGACGGCCTTTACGAATTTAGAGCACTCCCTTTCGGCCTCTGTTCCGCGCCAGCCACATTCCAGCGAATGATGGATACAGTTCTCGCTGACCTCAAATGGAAAAGCCGCCTCGTCTATCTCGATGATGTCGTTATCTTTTCGGAGACTTTTGACGAGCATCTTCGACGCCTTCGGAATGTACTCGAAGCCATTCGATTGGCTGACCTTACACTCAAGCCAGAGAAATGCCATTTCGGTTACGAGGAACTGAAGTTCCTTGGTCACGTCGTGAGCGCGGCCGGTGTTCGGCCCGACCCCGAGAAGACTGATGCCGTAGCTGCTTTTCCCACTCCAACCGACAAGAAAAGTGCCCGATGGTTTTTGGGCTTGTGTGCCTATTATCGACGCTTCATTGAAAATTTTTCGAAGATTGCAGAGCCGCTATTTCGCCTTACACGTGACGACGTGCCATTCCTCTGGACTCATGAACAACAGACTGCCTTTGCGGAGCTACAACATCGATTGTCTTCTCCTCCTGTGCTCGGTGATTTTGATGAGGATGCTGACACAGAAGTACGCACTGACGCCAGCAATATCGGTCTTGGAGCTATCCTGGTGCAACGGCAAGACGGAACTGAACGAGTTATCGCCTACGCGAGCCTACTCTGTCACGGGCATAGTCCAATTATTCCACCACAGAGAAGGAGTGCCTCGCGGTTATTTGGGCTACTACAATGTTTAGGCCGTATCTCTACGGGCGGCCATTTAAAGTTGTGACCGATCATCACGCTTTGTGCTGGTTGACCAACCTCCGAGACCCTTCTGGACGATTGGCACGCTGGAGTCTGCGACTCCAGGAATTTAACATCACCATCGTATACAAGTCAGGTAGGAAACGTGAAGATGCTGACACGCTATCAAGAGCACCTGTTGAATCTCGGAATCCTGACGAGAAAGACGACAGCGCCTTCCTTGGAGCCCTCAGCAGACTGGACCTGCTCGCTAAACAACGATCGGACGCTGAGTTAAGGCCCATCATTGATCACTTAGAAGGCGGCATCGCGTCCATTCCTCGCCCACTTTCGCGACGGTTGTCATCATTTTGCCTTCGAGAGGGCATCTTATACAAAAGAAACACAGGTGCCGGCGACAAACCACATTTTCTAGTAGTACCTCAAGCCCTTCGCGACGACATTCTATTAGCCTGCCACGACGAGCCGACATCTGGTCACTTGGATTACTCAAGGACTCTGGACAGGGTACGGCAACTGTACTACTGGCCTAGACTGACTGCTTGCGTCAAACGCTACGTGAAAGGATGCCGTGAATGCCAGCGCCGAAAGTCACCACCCTTCAAGCCTGCAGGCCTTCTACGACCCATCGACCCTCCGCGTACGCCGTTTGATCAAGTTGGAATGGACCTTCTTGGACCATTTCCCCTTGTCTTCCTCCGGCAATAAGTGGATCATTGTCGCAACTGACTACTTGACGCGTTATGCTGAGACGAAGGCACTACCACGCGGGACAGCATCTGAAGTTGCCCAGTTTTTTATGCATCACATTGTGCTTCGGCATGGGGCACCATCATTCATCATCACTGACCGAGGGACGGCATTTACGGCGAAGCTTCTGGACGACATCTTCAAGTTGAGTTACACGAGTCATCGAAAGACCACTGCATACCACCCTCAGACGGTTTGACAGAAAGACTAAACAAAACACTGGCAGACATGCTCTCTATGTACGTCGATGTGCAGCAGAAAACGTGTGACGAAATCCTGCCGTACGTAACGTTTGCGTACAACACTGCCACACAGGAAACTACACGATTTACGCCGTTTCGCCTCGTTTATGGTCGAGATGTTCAAACTATGCTCGACGCCATGATTCCATATGAAGACATCGATCAGCTCGACCAGTTAGCTCCTGACGTCGAGGAGTACATTCAGCGTGCAGAGGAAGCCCGTCAACTGGCCCGTGTCCACATACGACAGCAGCAGTGTACCGATGCCATAAGGTACAATCTTCACCATCGACAAGTTACCTATGAGCCTGGTGACCAAGTTTGGGTTTGGACCCCCATTAGACGGCGAGGCCTCAGCGAGAAAATCCTGAGCAAGTACTTCGGACCATACACAGTACTAAGGCGTGTAAGCGACGTGAATTATGAAGTGGTTCCAGACGGAGACCTACCATCGCCCAAGCGCCGTTTACCACGCGCAGAGACTCTACATGTCGTCCGCCTCAAGCCGTATTTTGCACGGTGATGTTAAGTCTACCGGTGAAACAAACTTTTGTTTTTTGCTGTCGTCGCGTCGTCCTCCAAAGAACTGCGAAGTGTTTTTCTTTCTCTTTTTTTCTGTTCCCGACGACAGAACCCATTTTTTTGCCTCGTGTGCATGCCCGTATGTGTGCTAGCGCGTTTCCCCCCTTTTTTTAATATCTTACCTAATGTGCGTACTTTCCGTGTACGTCTTGCGTTTGAGCATCGAGTCGATGCTTCATAGGGAGGGGGAATAATGCCACCTGGTGTTATGAGCCAGCGACCATTCAGCATTGCGTGCCCAGTAAAACGGCGAAGAAGACGACGAGGTCAAGGATCCCGCGCCAGCTGGAGAACCGTCGCTTAGTGCGTGGCATTTTTCGTCTCTGGCTGCTCGTACTGTCACTTACTCTTGAGTTAGCGCGTGACAATATATACATACAGACACACACACACACACATATATATATATATATATATATATATATATATATATATATATATATCAAGAGAGCTAATGCATCCAGTTTTACATGCGGACTATCCAAAACACCCTTTCTCTCGGCATAACATCCGAGGTGGTGGTATGGCTATGTTAGTTGAATATGTTTGGCCTAGTACACTTATTAGCATAAAATACTTTTGTGCTGAATGCCTGTCTTTATACCTGTCGGGTTGTTTTTCTGCTACTCTTATATGTCTTCATATACCTCTAAATCAGAGCGCATGCGAGTTTATTGATCAACTTAATCATACTTAAATTTCTTCAATAACTGTTTGCATTACTGTAGATACGAACATAGGCTTTTGAAAAAGAAACAGAAGCATAATGTTGTAGACCACTTCATCGTTCTTGTGGATTTGAGAATATTAGCACCTGTATGGTCTCCTATAACACGTGTGGAACTCCTGTGTGCTTCTATATATTATCCTGCCCAGATAATGTCAATGTGCACACAGAACAAATTCATGTACTTGCCTTACTTAGTGCACATTTGCCCGAGCATTTTTTTGCAGCTGTCTCTTTTTATTACCGGCTTTCAACTTTAAATTAGTAATAACGCAGGTTGAGTTAACGGACAAGCGGATGTTTGTCGAGTCACCAAAAAAAAAAAATACATTTTGGAATCACTTATTGCATCCTGTGGCAGAAAGCGCGGTTTATGATTCTGGAGTGCGCCTATAACGTAAAACTATTTCAAACGTTTCTATTCCAAGTCTGCAATCAGTTCTCAGCGATGGGTCAAAAACTTTTTTGCACCACCCCCACTTCACCTGTCTGTCAAGCAGGCGTCACGAAAACCGCGATAGCTCCCCATATTATATGACGTCTACACAATGATTACGCATACTTTGGCCGAACAAAAGAAAAATGGTTACTTCGCATTCGAAACCTTTCTGCCATTAGCCGTCTGCTATTGGTCAAAAGTTTTCAAGCTTCAGCCACTTCAGCTGGCTTTCAGGCGACGTCACAAAACCGCTAAAACTCACCACGTCAAATTGACGTGTACGTGTTAAACATGCATTAATATGCCGAAAAAAACTGAATTTCCTTCTGAACATCCCCAGGCAGCCCTGATCTAAAAGGAACGGATGGCTTCAACCAATCGCTGAGGCACCGGTTACTCTCACCAGCCGGATAGCATGGGTTTATTGGCGTATAATAAAACTGTTTACGTGGCCGTGTAACGTTTTCGTGGAGATATGGCTCGATTACGACATCGTTCTGCCAATTATTCTTTGTTGATCACCCGTTTTAGCGTCATTCTTCAGCTTCCGTTGCATACCGTCGAGATTTTCGACCAGCCACCGCAAACAAAGGGAAAGCGGACCAACCGAAGATGCCGGCACCACCCTTTCAACCGGTTATGGATTTTCAATGCAGTGGCTCGGCCCCGTCGAATCCATTTCCACTTGAGTGTGCTCCTCAACACTTGTCAGTCAATTAGATAAGACAAGCCTCTCAGTGTAGGCGATGTTATTCATTTTTCAAGCAAAGAAAAGTGACCTCTAATGAACGAGGAGAGCGTTTGATCGGTCTGTTTAGACCACCCTGCGGGTCACCGCCCGATGTTTTCGTCGGCTGTTACGCAAATTTGATGAAAGCAGATTTTAATAAAAACATATTAAAATAGGTTTACGTTATAGGGCCCCAGATGCGAGGTTGTCATCGTTATTATTCTCCATTACCTTTGGCTAATTTTCCGAAATAACATGTGCTGGGACAGCTAATTCTCGGAATGTTCGCGCATGCGGCATGTTATGACCAGCAGGTACATATCGCAAGCACAAGCTTGCTTTGCCGCTTTAAAGAAACTATGGGCGCTATAATGTAAAGCCATTTGAAAAGTTTCTATTCTAATTCTGCCATCAGCTCTCTGCAATTGGTCAAAAGTTTTTTTGAACCACCCCCACTTCGCGCGCCACTCATGCAACGTCACGAAAACCGCGATGGCTCCTCATCTGATATGACACGCACAGACTAAATATGCATCATTTGACCGCACAAAAGAAAGGGTTATTTCTGATTCCACGCCTTGTCGCCATTAGCCCTTGGCTATCGGTCAAAAGTTTTCGGGCTTCACCCACTTCACACGGCTGTCACGCGACGTCACCAAACCACGAACATTGACCGGGTCGAAATGACGTGTACACGTGAAAGATGCTTTATTATGCCGAAAAAGACTTTTTTTCTCTGAATAGCCGCACGATGCCCCGTTTCGAAAGGAATAAAAGATGACTGCTGCCGAAAGCACAGGCATAGGCTACACGCACCTGCCATAGAGCATGTGTGTATTTCCGTACAATAAAAATTTTTGCGTGGCATCGTAACGTTTTCCAGCACTCTCCGCTCGTTTACGACGTCGCTGTGCCAGGTCTTGTTTGTTGAGAACCCGTTTTAGCGTCATTCTTAACCTTCCGTTGCATGCCGCCGCGATTTTTGACAAGCTAGCTCAACCTAAGGAAGTGCAAGCGGTCCAGACGCAGACGTCGGGAACAAGGCTCTCCATCCGGTCATCGACTTTCAGTGCATGGGATCGGCTCCATTGAACGATTCTCCACTTCAGCGTGCTCCTCGCTTCTTGTCAGCCAATCAGATATGACAAGCCGCTCACTGTAGGCAATTTTATTCGTTTTTCATGCAAACAAAAGTGACCTCATATGAACCTGTTGAGCGTTTCATAGGTCTACTCAGAAAACCCTGCGGTTCACCGCCCGATGCTTGCGTGGGCGGTTACGCAAATTTCACTTCATGAGATTTGAGTAAAAACATATTGTAATAGTTTTACGTTATAGGGCCCTATATTTCGATAGGCGCACTTTTTTCTACCGAGCCCACGTGCCGTAATTTTTTATGGCTGTTTAAACTTGGCTACTAAATAATGTAAGTACTTAATTTAAATTGCTTTATAAGTCAACTACCAGCATGTAACAGTTGGATACAGGTCCCTGATGAATTAAGAAATTACAATTATCTGTCGCATTACCCTCCTTTTAAATGCTCCTCTCCACTAAATGTTGACGTGGTAGACATGAATACACAAACGAGTTATTAATTATGTGACCGGTTTTACCTGAGCTATTGCGCAGTGTTGCCTAGTATATTTGTTGTCGTACGCCTTTTTCGAAATCTTATGCGGCGCGCTACAACGGTTACAGTAATCAATTACATGTTGCGTGCAAGTCATTATAAAAAAACATACCAGTAATGAGGGCCACCTTTCCTCTTAGGTCCGGCATTGTGTGCTAAAGTGCACGTCAGCTCTTGGAGGGGCGCTAGATGCGCGGACGAAGCGACGCGTTCGACTGGACCTCGCCACGTCGATTGAAGCGTTTGCGAGGAGACCCTCTTATATAGGGCATCGAGCGACACCCCCACCGTTTTCCCCAGTGCGACGACTGAGGTCAAAGTATCCGCGCGGCAATTTCCGGTCCACGCACGTATGCTGTTTCGAAAGTTGCGCTTCTAACAGGACAGCTGTGCGGCCCTTTTCTCTATGGTGTTCGCGTGTAGTGTTTTGAAAGACGTAAGCTGCGCATGTATCGACCTACGAACTGGAAGGTTTGCTGAAATCAAAGGCAAATTTGAGTACAGACTCCTGAAATTCTTATAACAAGGGCAGTGTGATTATAAATGTTGTAATTAAACATAAGCCTTTCGCGTATATAGAGCGCTTCCCGCCGCGATGTAGCCGTCGTCTTGCTGTAGCTAGCAACGCTGCGGGGCAGGTTTAATTTCAGCGGAATAATTGCTTGGTTTTCGTACGCACGTGTGCTTAAAATAGCGGGGATGATTTCGTGCAGCGACTTGCGTTTCTTGTTAATGACTCGTGTTCTCTTCCCCTCTTGCATGCGTTAGTGTTGTACTTATTCGATATTGGAAATTATAACGACGGAAAGATTGAGGGGAGCAGAAAAAAATTCTTGCAGCATAAAACCAGGTACAAGAAAACTTATCGTAGGAGTAGACAAGACGCATGGGGGGAGAGATATGTAAGACAGTGTAATCAGCAATTTTGATGATATAGTAAAAGCATCAGAAAAATACTATAATGTCCAGTTAAGTGTCCAAAGCTGCCAAGCAACACTCACTGGTAGTGATGAACAGGGTACAGAGGTTCCTTCTATAACTAACACTGAAGTTAGAAGGGCCTTGCCAGACATGTACGGGGGAAAGCTGCACGAGAAGGTGAAGTGACTTTCGATTTAATCAAAGATCTGTTTCGTTGAATGTGTTTGCGCTTCCAAAGAACAATGAATATGAACCCTTGTTTTGGCAGCCGATTGCTATCACTGTGTTTTAGCATGAGATGTTTGCAAAAGAGTGGTTGTGATGCGAAAAGCTTGCGCATGATGAAAAATTCCTCTAGTTCAACCGTTACCGGGGATCTGCTCGCTTGGGGCCAGGCTGCTCAGACTGATCAGGTGTTGCAGAAACCGCGTCTGCTTCCAATGGGCATGCTAACGTCGAGAATAGGCGTTGTTGACTTTGACACTCGTCTCTTGGTCCTGAAGCAGACCAAAACAGCTTTTTCGTACATTTTGCTGGAATCGCTGAAAGGTTGGCGATGTCGGAATCCGTCAACGAGTGAGTGGAATCTGTTCCACTCGTCGATGCTGCGGTTGCAGAAATTGTTGCTCTTACAATGAAACAGAACCGATGAAGGCCAATGTGGAGGAGTACCGGTTGATGACTGAGTTCTTTTCCCATAAAGTATGACTTGCTATTGGTCGATTTGGTGACATCTCAATATACCGCTGCAGCGTTGTCTTCCAGGGTTGCATCCCTTGAGAAACAGGTGTCGTCTCAAGCCTCTGCCATGTGCGGCTGTCATGCGATTTAAACCTAACTAAACAGTATATCATCATTATCATCATCATCATTATCATCATCATCATCATCATCATCAGCCTGGTTCCGCCCACTGCAGGGTAAAGGCCTCTCCCATACTTCTCCGACTACCCCGGTCATGTACTAATTGTGGCCATGTTGTCCCTCCAAACTTCCTGATCTCATCTGCCCACCTAACTTTCTGTCGCCCCCTGCTACGCTTCCCTTCCCTTAGAATCCAGTCCGTAACCCTTAATGACCATCTGTTATCTTCCCTCCTCATTACATGTCCTGCCCATGCCCATTTCTTTTTCTTGATTACAACAAAGATGTCATTAACGCACGTTTGTTCCCTCACCCAATCTGCTCTTTTCTTATCCCTCAACGTTACACCTATCATTCTTCTTTCATTGGTCGTTGCGTCCTCCTTAATTTAAGTACAACCCTTTTCGTAAGCCTCCAGGTTTCTGCCCCGTACGTGAGTGCTGGTAAGACACAGCTGTTATACACTTTTCTCTTGAGGGATAATGGCAACCTGCTGTTCATGATCTGAGAATGCCTGCCAAACGCACCCCAGCCCATTTTTATTCTTCTGATTACTTCACTCTCATGATCCGGATCAGCAGTCACTACCTGTCCTAAGTAGATGTATTCCCTTACCACTTCCAGTGCCTCGCTACCTATCGTAAACTGCTGTTCCCTTCCCAGACTGTTAAAGATTACTTTAGGTTTCTGCAGATTGATTTTTAGTCCCACCCTTTTGCTTTGCCTCTCCAAGTCAGTGAGCATGCATTGCAGTTGGTCCCCTGAGTTACTAAGCAAGGCAACATCATCAGCGAAGCGCAAGTTACTAAGGTATTCTCCATTTACTCTTATCCCCAATTCTTCCCAATCCAGGTCTCTGAATACCTCCTGTAAACACGCTGTGAATAGCATTGGAGAGATCGTATCTCTCTGCCTGACGCCTTTCTTTATTGGGATTTTGTTGCTTTCATTATGGAGCACTGCAGTGGCTGTGGAGCCGCTACAGATATCTTTCAGTATTTTTACATACGGCTCGTCTACACCCTGATTCCGCAATGCCTCCATGACTGCTGAAGTTTCGACCTAATCAAACGCTTTCTCGTAATCAATGAAAGCTATCTATAATGGTTGGTTATATTCCGCACATTTCTCTATCACCTGATTGATAGTGTGAATATGATCTATTGTTGAGTAGCCTTTACGGAATCCTGCCTGGTCCTTTGGTTGACGAAAGTCTAAGGTGTTCCTGATTCTATTTACCTTAGTAAATACATTGTAGGCAACGGACAGTAAGCTCATCGGTCTATAATTTTTCAAGTCTTTGGCGTCCCCTTTCTTATGGATTAGGATTATGTTAGCGTTCTTCCAAGATTCCGGTACGCTCGAGGCCATGAGGCATTGTGTATGCAGAGTGGCCAGATTTTCTAGAACAATCTGCCCACCGTCCTTCAACAAATCTGCTGTTGCCTGATCCTCCCCAGCTGCCTTCCCCCTTTGCATAGCTCCCAAGGCTTTCCTTACTTCTTCCGGCGTTACTTGTGGGATTTAGAATCCCTCTAGATTATTCTCTTTTCCATTATCGTCGTGGGTGCCACTGGTACTGTATAAGTCTCTATAGAACTCCTCAGCCACTTGAACTATCTCATCCATATTAGAAATCATATTGCCGGCTTTGTCTCTTAACGCATACATCTGATTCTTGCCAATTCCTAGTTTCTTCTTCACTGCTTTTAGGCTTCCTCCGTTCCTGAGAGCTTGTTCAATTCTATCCATATTATACTTTCTTATGTCAGCTGTCTTACGCTTGTTGATTAACTTCGAAAATTCTGCCAGTTCTATTCTAGCTGTAGGGTCAGAGACTTTCATACATTGGCGTTTCTTGATCAAATCTTTCGTCTCCTGCGATAGCTTACTGGTATCCTGTCTAACGGAGTTACCGCCGACTTCTATTGCACACTCCTTAATGATGCCCACAAGATTGTCGTTCATTGCTTCAACACTAAGATCCTCGTCATGAGTTAAAGCCGAATACCTGTTCTGTAGCTTGATCTGGAATTCCTCTATTTTCCCTCTTACCGCTAACTCATTGATCGGCTTCTGATGTACCAGTTTCTTCCGTTCCCTCCTCAGGTCTATGCTAATTCGAGTTCTTACCATCCTATGGTCACTGCAGCCCACCTTACCGAGCACGTCCACATCTTGCATGATGCCAGAGTTAGCGCAGAGTATGAAGTCTATTTCAGTTCTAGTCTCGCCGTTCGGGCTCCTCCACGTCTACTTTCGGCTATCCCGCTTGCGGAAGAAGGTATTCATTATCCGCATATTATTCTGTTCCGCAAACTCTACTAATAACTCTCCCCTGCTATTCCTAGTGCCTATGCCATATTCCCCCACTACCTTGTCTCCAGCCTGCTTCTTGCCTACCTTGGCATTGAAATCGCCCATCAGTATAGTGTATTTTGTTTTCACTCTAGCCATCGCTTTCGACTTCCTGGTCGTCATGATTGGATGTAGGGGCGTAGACCTGTACAACCTCCATTTTGTACCTCTTATTAAGTTTCACAACAAGACATTCCACCCTCTCGTTAATGCTATCGAATTCCTGTATGTTACCAGCTATATTCTTATTAATCAGGAATCCGACTCCTAGTTCTCGTCTCTCCCCTAAGCCCAGGTAGCACAGGACGTGCCCACTTTTTAGCACTATATATGCTTCTTTTAGCACTATATATGCCGAAGAAAAAAACAAAAAGCCTTCAGTTCTTGTGGGTGAAACGCGGTCGCGTACTTATTCGCTAGGCAATGGTTTATCCAGCTATTCGATTTGCACATCTAAGTGATTTGTTTACGATTGATTGAGTACTTGCGGTTTTACATACTGAATATTTAAATTACATGTCTATCGACCATTCCAACTTGAGAGACTTTGTTGAACTCCGTAGTAGTGTCTCGTCATCGAAAATTGAAATTTTTTTTATGTCATTTTTGTGAATATACAAGAATACGCAAGGATTGGGACAATTCTTTTACTTCGCTGAATAGGTGTGAAAAACGTCACTTTTTCGAGCTCACTGAAATATATATACATAGACCCAAGGAACTAAAGCATCCAGTTTTACATGGGGGCTATGCATAACCCCTTTACTCTCGTCATAACTGCCCAGGTGGTGGTATGGCGAAGTTGCTTAAATAGGTTTCGGTTAGTATACAAATTAGTGTCCAATATTTCTGTGCTGAATCGCTGTCTTTATACATATCGGGTTCTTCTTTTGCTGTTCTTCTTATTTGTCTTTCTATACCTCTAAATTAGAGCGCATGCGACTTTATTGATCAACCTAATCATACTTGAATTCCTTCAATAACTGCTTGCATTACTATTGATACGAAAATATCCTTTTGAAGAAACAGAAGACTAATGTTGTAGACTATTTGAACGTTCTTGTGGATTTGGGAATATTAGTACCTGTATGTCTACTACACGTGTCGAACTCCTCTGTGCTTCTATTTATCATCTTGCCCAGATAACGTCAATATGAACACAGAACAAATTCATGTGCTTGCCTTCCTTATCGGACATTTGCCCGAGCATATTTTTGCAGCTGTCGTTTTTTATTACCGGCTTTAAACATGAAACTGTTCATAACGCACGTTGAGTTCACGGACAAGCGGATGTTTGTCGAGTCACTAAAAAAAAGCCTGTTGGAATCACTTCTTGCATCCTGTGCCAGAAAGCGGGGTTAATGATCCTGAAGTGCGCCTATAACATGTTATTGGCATGGCATAACATGGCAATGTTATTCCTTTTTCAAGCAAACAAAAGTGACCTCATGTGAACGTGTAGAGCGCTTCATTAGTCTGTTCAGACAACCCTGGGGGTTACTGCCCGATGCCTACGTCGGTGGTTACGCAAATCTGACGTCATGAGAATGGAATAAAACCATTTTTGAATAGTTTTATGTTATAGGGCCCCTGTTGTTTGTATCTTCTCCGAAATGTTTATGCTTCTCAAACTGCATCCTGCACATAAGAGGATGGAACCGAATGCCCACGGGTTAACAAGAAACACGAAATTAACAAATGTTCTGTACAGGCGCCTGTCTTCTATAACTTCCGCCTAAATACTTCATCAAATAACGTTTCACATTTTCAAGCGTTACATCAAGTCAGAGAACCCTGCCGTCTAGTAACGCCAGTGGTGGGAACCCTCCTGCAGAAGGCAAAACGATCTAAGAGCAAAGCAAGGGCGACAATGACAACTATGGCCGTAAGACCTGAAGTGGTAGCGTATATCCGCAGGGACACCCACAACCTAAGCAAGGTGGCAGGCAGGTTTGGAGTTTCTTTTGTCTTTTCACCCCCTTTTAAGCTGTCGCGGTTCTGCACTCGCACCTCCCGTGATCCTAAAGGAAGGAAAGGTTGTAGCAAGAACCATAGCAATCCGTATGGAAAATGCCATGTAGGTGTTGTTTACGAAATCCCCCTGGTGTGTGGCAAGTCCTACATAGGGCCGACGGGACGGTGCCTGAAGCATCGGTGCAGGGAACATGAGCAAAATTTAACGAAATATGGATTGGCGCATTTGCCTGCCCCTGTGCACCACTTTTCAAGGAGATAAGATTGTGGGCAGAAACCAGGGTCAGCCTTCACTCCAACTGATGGAGGCAAATCACATGAAAAGAAAAGCCAAGACTGTGTTAGTAATACTTCCATTAGGTTGTTTGTATCAGAGATATATATTTTTTTATAATTGGTTGCCCCGCTAGGCTTATGAGTGTTCTTGTTTGCTACGTTCTGCCCATGTTCTATTTGTGTATATATTGCAACGGGTTGCCGTGAATAAACCAGTGTCGTTCTTGCGTTCTCTTCCGCTGTACCCATCTTTATTTGCGGTCAATATGAAATGCAGTAAACACCAACTAGGCCAAACTGAAGTTGTTCTGAAACTACAGAATGTCTCCTTTCATCTCAAAGACGTCGCAAACCTGTGGTACCACAACCACGAGTCCGACTTCACTACATAGAATTCGTTCAAGGAACTCTTCGCAGTCGTTTTCTACCGTCCCGCCGTGCGCAAACTGCGCGCAGAACAACGCTTCCGGGAACGTCTGCAGCCGCAAGGCGAGAATTTTACTAGCTACATAGAAGACGTGATCGACTTGTGTAAGCACCTGAATCTTTCAATGACCGAGCGAGAGAAGAATAAACACATCCTGAAAGGCGTTGACGACGATGCCTTTCAAATGTTGCTGGCGTAGGACCCACGCACCGTCGTTGAGTTTACGAACTTGGGCCAGAGCTTTGACGAGCTACGAAAACAGCGTGTCTTAGTACGGCCAACAGACAATTCCCACGCCGCCCTAACCATAAGTGGGGACCACAATACGCTACTGTCGCAAATCAAAGAATATGTGCGACAGGAAGTAGCACGGCAGCTCTTATGTTTGTCGTATTTGCCGGCTCATTACGTGCCTACGCATAATCTACCACCGTCTATCACACAAGTAGTTCAGGAGCAGGTCTACGAAGTGCTGCCGTCCATCTCTCATTCGACACCTGTTGCCGCACCACTCACTTAGGTGGCTGCCGCTGCACAGTCACCGCGTCGACTGCCAGGGTCGGTCCCTGACAGGCCGAGCCGCGGGCCACACCGCCCGACAGAACACCTCGACACCCGGTGCGCCAAGAGAAATGCTCGAATTACAACGGCAAAGTAGGCGAACCAAAGCCCTTCCTCACCCAGACCTACACAGGAGCCAAGCACGGGACTGGCGCCGCCTGCAAACACTTTCCCACATTTATACAGGCCACACAAAATGCACCCAGACAAATACAGCAACAAATGCCGGTGGAGCGAAGGAACACCGACATTGGAACGCATAACATTCCAGTGCGCGTTACGTCCGGCGGCTGCCACCTTGCCGCTGCTAGACAACACTCTCCATAACTGGTGGTGGGAGGCGCGACTCGCGGAAGTGGAATTGGGAAGCCAACAGGTGACCCTTGACGAGGTCCGGCGAGCCGCTGTAACCTGTGGGGCCCTGGAGGAGGGGCTCCACCCACCATAACCAAACAACCTACACTACAATAAACGTTTACTCTTTCTCTCTCTCTTAGAAGTTCGCGTGATGCGCCATGGTGGAGAATGAAATGGCGTAAGACAAAGTCTGCAGCGTCACCAGCACAAGCCGAAGGAAGAGCAGCCGTTTCCGCATACCGCGTTAGATGGTCGACGGCGATGATGACCCATCTGTTACCAACGACACAGCATGGAAGTGGGCCATAAAGATCGATTCTGACACCGTCGAAGGGGCTTGCTGGACACGGTAAAGCCCGCAGGAGGCCGGGCGATTGGCGGAATGGTTTCTGTCGTTGACACAATTGACAAGAGTGAATATATTTGCGGACATATGTGTACAATACCATGCCAGAAATAACGTAGTCGGAGCCGCTCATACGCTTTCAGTGCACCAGTATTATCATGTTGAGGGTCAGCATGAAAGAATGCTGATTTATGCGATCGGATGTGGCTACGGATGACGACCAACCAAATATGGCCATCCGGTTGGTAGTTGCGACGAAATAATAGTTCGTCCCGTATCGAAAACCCTGTGGCTTGGCGGCAAAGTGCACGTGGATGTGCAGAAGTTGGCGGAATGGAAGGAAAGACCATTCAGGAGGGAGAAGATACAGGGGTATTTTCGCTGTACAGAAGGCTTGTCTGTGGCGACAAGTTAATTTAAGGGAAAGGCACCAGTTAAATGCAGTTCGGCAGGGAATTTTACGGGAGATTGGGATAACGCATCCGCGTTTTCGTGCCTTCGCCCCGATCGGCACACCACGCGAATGTCGAATTCTTGAAGGCGAAGAGCCGAACGTCCAAGGCGACCAGAAGGATGCTTCAGGGGTGCCAACCAACACAGTGCGGGATGGTCAGTCACTAAGTCAAAACTGTGGCCGTATAAGTAGGGACGAAACTTGCTTATTGCCCACACAATTGCGCGACATTCTTTTTCAGTTACTGAGTAGTTGGATTCCGCCTTGATGAAGACACGCCTAGCATAAGCGACGACAAACTCAAAAAAGCCTCGTTTGCGTTGGGTTAGTACTGCCCCAAGATTAATGCCGCTGGCATCCATGTATACTTGAATTGGTGCAGTCGTGTCGTAATGGCGCAGAATGGGTGGTGGAGGCAAGCAGATGCCGTAATCTAGTGAAGGCTCGTCGCGGGCTTGAGTACAATTTGAAATGTCACCAGGTTCAGCAAGTATCTTTGTAAGCGGTGCTATGATGGAGACAAAGTTCTTGACAAAGCGACGAAAATACGAACATAAGCCGACGAAGATGCGCAATTCTTTTACGGTCGTTGGCTTAGGAAACTCCGCGACGGCGAGAAATTTGTCAGGATCAGGAAGAATTCCGTGTTTTGAGACTACATGACGGAGTACGGTGAGCTGGCGAGCACTGAAGTGACATTTCTTCAGGTTTTGTTGGCGGCTTGCATTGGTAAGATACTGGAGAATCGTGCGCAGACGGGCGAGATGTGTAGCGAAATCGAGGGTGAACAAGACAACGTCATCTTGATAACGCAGACATATCTGCCGTTTTATTCAGCGTAAGATGTTGTCCATCCTTTGCTCGAATGTTGCAGGCGCATTACAAAGTCCAAGAGGCATGAGTGGGAATTCGTACAAAACATCTGGGGTGACGAACGCCGCCTTCGGACGATCAAACTCGGCCGTAGGGACTTGCGAATAACCCGAACGCAGGTAGAGTGAAGAGAAGAATTCGGTGCCTTGTAGACAGTCGAGGGTGTCGACTACGCGCGGAAGAGGGTAAATATCTTTTCTAGTAATATTGTTGAGATGCCGGTAATCCACACAGCCTAACTGAACCGTCTTCTTTCTTGACCAGCACAACGGGCGATGACCAAGGACTACAGGAAGGAGTGATGACTACGCGCTGAATTATGTCGTTAACTTGCTCATAATTACACTGCAAATACTAGTTTGAGTATTAGATGATAAAATGAAGGTCGAAGTATCAGTATTTGAATTTCGCGCCGAAACCCCAGCGCCGGTACGTCAGCGTGACGTCAGGGATTGTAAAGTATGTTTTCGCATTCGGGCCGCGTTGGCTGAATAATGGTTCACGAAACTTGCCATGTTTAATATTTGGATCCTTTAGATCACGTAGTCATTCTCTACCGCTATATACAACTAGCAGGCCCTAGAAGATGGCATCAAAATCCAAGACGTCACAGCCCCCAAGTGCGGGAACTTAAGTAGGCGTCGCCACCTGTATTTCGTTCTTGCGCTTTTTCTGGCTTACCAAACGTCTTATCGTTGTAGGAGTGGTGTTTTTGGTGTTGTAGAACGGTAACTTACTGATGCAGAAGAAATCATTTTTCACTTTAGTGTCCCTTTACATAGATACTTGTCAATTTTTTCAAAGAAATCGGTGATGGTCGAGCGCCAAGGTTGGGACAGTAGGCGTGGAATGACGCAACTCAAAAAATCGATGGATGTCAGGCAAATGCGGTGATCGGTTATAAGGGAAACTTTTTTTATGTTTACTCAAATGTCTACCCTTTTACGCAGCTGAACGTTTCTTCCTCTATGCAAGCTCGGGTACCCCAGTTTGTTCACCAAAAGATTTTTCTTCACACTCGGGAGTGCCAACGCGCGTCGCACCGGCTCCGCAAATTTTCTATGGTTTTCAGCAAATTCTCTACAGCTATCCTGTTCACGGTATTTCAAGGTGCTTGCGAAATTTCTACGGACTCTCTCGATACCAGATTTCGGCAGGTGAGCCCGTTTCCCGGGCACTTTTCGAAGATTTGCCGCGTCGCCACGTAGGCACGACAGCCAGGCTGGTAGACAAGGCATGGTAGGCCTAAGCGTCAGCGGAGCCCCGATGCGCTGCGCCGGCTTCCGAGATGGAAGTCGTGCAAGTCGAATGGGAGGAAATATCGCCGACGGAGCTCGGAAAACAGGAGGGATGGTGCGAGATCAAGCGTAACACCAAGAAGGCGGTGGGAGACGACGACCCGGCGACAAACCAGCAAGCCACGACAGCGTCCTCCAAGAAGGCATCGTCTATAAAGCAAGCGACGCACTACGTGCGGAAGATCAGTATGACGAGTCCAATGCCCAACCTACCCACGGACGACTACAAGGTCATCGTGGTACCCCGGGACGGCATCAACGTGTCGAACTACCAGAATGACCACGTGCATTGCTGCATACGCAACGCAGCAGGCGTGGGCCGCGAGGCAGCTGAGGAGGGCAGCGTTTCTCTCAACGAGCGTCAAAACGTGATAGTGGTGAGCACTCCGTCAGAAGATCGCGCTAGGCGATACGGCAGCATTTGCAAGCTGCGCATTGGTGACCGCGAGTTCGAAGCAAGCACCTACAGAGCAGAGCGGCTCCGGAGAACACGTCCAAAGTCATCATCGGGGGCATATCGCTAGACGAAAAGCCGGCAGACATCGTGAGAAGTGTCGTGCACCAGAGAAACCCGAACGTCCTGCATGCCAAGCGCATGAGGAACACGAGCAACGTGGTCATCCTCTTTGACGGGTACTACGTGCCTCGTTACGTGAGCAACGGCGGGATGTTGATGAGGTGCTCTCTCTACAAGAAACAAAACGACATGTTCTACGAGTGTGGTCGTTTGGGACACAGGACCGAGGTGTGCCCCAACCCGAACGACAAGAAGTGATGCAGGTGCGGATGCAGCAACCCGCCCGACGATGATCGGTGCGAGCCGGTGTGCCAACTGTGTGGGAAGTGTCACCTCACCGGGGACCGCAAATGCAAAGCCAAGTACAAGACCCCGTACCTAGTCACGCGACGACAATGGGAACGCAGAATGCGCGAGGAGGCTGCGGCCACTTACGGCGGCAGCAGCACCTACGACTACGGAGAGCAGAGATGCCGACGACGCCCCATAGCGAGACGATCCGGTTACCGAAACGTATCGCAAACAGACATAGTGCAATGAAAGAAAAGAATACGATCCGCCTGGTACAGGCGTTCGTATCCAGTCACATAAACTACGTCGCCTCCTACCTCAAGTGGCAGGTGGCCAAACGAACGAAACTAGACCGCCTCATTCGCAAGGCGTACAAACGTGCCATAGGATTGCCGATGAATGCCAGCACGGATAAATTTCTCGAACTGGGTGTACGCAATACCCTGGACGAGATAATAGAAGCGCACAGCGTCGGGCAGTACGAGCGTTTGACAAAAAATACAACCGGACGACACATCCTCGAGACGCTGGGCATCAGCTACCACACGCAGCAGGGCGAAAAGGTCGCGATACCCACACCGATTCGCGAGCGCATCGTCGTTTCGGCGTTGCTCAAGAACATGCACCCGACGCATCACGTTGGCGAGCGCAACAGGCGCGCCTTGCAAAAGGAATACGGCCGCAACATAGAAACCATTTACGCAGATGTCGCCCGTTACGAGCGGCGACGTGGTTTCGCGGTCGCAATCACGGACCACAGCGGAACTTGCGTCGGGAGCACGACGATACGCACGCAAGAGACGGAGGTGGTCGAGGAAGCAGCGATAGCCCTCGCGGTAATCACCACGGACGCCGATGTGATAATAAGCGACTCGCAGGCAGCGATACGCAACTACACTAGCGGCCGGATCTCCCGGGAAGCGGCCCGCATTCTCTAAATTCAACAAGGCAATATTTGCCCCGAAAACCACAGTTTCCTCGTATGGACCCCGCCCACACAGACCCTCCGCTCCCGGGAGACGAAACGGCCCATGCCACAGCTCGAGGGTTTACATGCCGAGCCGCGGTGCCCGCCGGCGATCCCGACGTCTCGCCCATCGCGACAGCGATGCGGGAGTGGACGTGGGGGGATCGCATGACCACTATTAGACATCACGCAACACTGCAGATTGAACAGATGTAAATACCCACGACCGCACGCCAAACTAAACAAGAAACAGGCGGTTGCCTGGAGGCAATTGCAGACAGACATATATCCGAACCCGGCGATCCCCGACATTTATTCATCCGACAATTGTAAAGCGTGCGGAGCCAGAGCGACGCTGCAGCACATGCTGTGGGCATTCAGCGGTAGCGAGCAGCAGGAGTCCTCGACGAACGAGGTAGAAATGGCAGTCTCGAACCGAGGGGCGCGTTCGGAGGCAGCCCTACTCAGCCACGACCTCGCTGATCAACTGTGGGCCATCTGGCACGCCGAGGAATCGGCACGAGTATTATCACTCGAGGCCGTCACCTAGGCTAAGGTGCTTATAGCCCCACCCCGCCCAAGTCGCCGGACATTTACAATAAAGTTTTCACGCAGTCACACTCGGCTGCTTTTCATCATCATCATCATCATCATCATCAGCTTGGTTACGCCCACTGCAGGGCAAAGGCCTCTCCCATACTTCTGTCCCCGGTCATGTACTTATCGTGGCCATGTTGACCTTCCAAACTTCCTAATCTCATCTGCCCACCTAACTTTCTGTCACCCCCTGCTACGCTTCCCTTCCCTCGGAATCCAGCCCGTAACCCTTAATGACCATCGGTTATCTTCCCTCCTCATTACATGTCCTGCCCATGCCCATTTCTTTTTTCTTGATTTCAACTAAGATGTCATTAACGCGCGTTTGTTCCCTCACCCAATCTGCTCTTTTCTTATCCCTTAATGTTACACCTATCATTCTTCTTTCCATAGCTCTTTTGTCGGCTGCTTTTGTTACCGACTTATTCTTCACTTGGGTGCCGCAAAATTCATCAGTGCTCTCTTGCCGATTTCTTCACTTCCTTTTAGCTCTTTTCTCAATACACGATCTGCTCCCATTCTATTGCTAATTTCACTTTTCCCACACCCGGTCGCTTTTGATGCCGACTTGTACGCTTCTACACTTCAATATTATGCAGCCTACTTCAGTTCTCCCTTATTCTGCTTGTCTGTTCGGGCACTACCAGTGACACATGACCATTCTGGAGGATTGACCAACGCTGTTCACATGCCCATTGCCTTATGCCCACTTGCACAGAGCCAGGCGCCCAGGTGGTCTATTCTGACACATATACCCAGTGTCACGTGCCCTATTGCACATGTCCAGTGGCTGAAGTTTCTTTTCGCGCACATAGCCAGTGGCTCATTGGTAGTGGCTGAAGTTATTCGATATTCAGCAAGACATGGTATCTAGTGTCCTTCAATATGTTCCCAAAGAGAGCAGTGTTGCGCCTACTATTTCCTCATGTAATTCGCGCCGCTAGTGCCTGAGTGCTATCCCCTGGCCTCAAATGACATCAAATGTTCAGCTCCGCTACCGAGAAGCCACCTTCACGGTACTGGCGCTAAAATTTCGTTAACTTTAATGCCATGCACACCGACATCCGCTGATCAGTAACAGGTGTTTTACTTCTTTCTTTCTTTGTTTATTTGATTTATGCATACTGTGATCTCGAATAGAGATCATAGCAGGTGCGATACATAAAAAGGTGTTCACATAAAAATGCACGAACACGATAAAATAACAACTACGTATATAATGGTGAATGAATATCAGACTTTGCTAAACGTCAAAAGCAGAAAATTTATGAATAACACAAATAATTTAGAGACAAAATAGCAAACCCCAAATAACACCACAAAGGCCTAACAAGACAGGAAACACTGCATGCCTGACAAACCCTAACTAGCACAAGATGACAGCCACACGCAAACATAAGTAACACTGCTCAAATAATAATTGTAAATATTTCTCAAATGAAGACAATGTATGCTGGCTTACAACTTCATCGGCGAGGCTGTTCCATTCTACAATTATTCTGGGAATAAAAGAGTACTGAACTCTTTCAGTATAATGTGAAAAATAGGTGTCTTTTGTATGTTGAACGAGATTGTTTTTTGCTGGAGAAACTTCTGCACTGAATATTTTATGTAATATATTAACAAAAATCAAAATGAATACACTTCTCATTCATCAAAGTTTTATTAACGAGATTTATGTCATACAAAAGATATAAATTACCAGATTCAAGATTCTGGGAAAAAACTGAACGAGGTTTCTAAACACGCGCTTGTATCTACTAAGAAAAATATGTATAAAGAATTCTGAAATATACACAATGAAACGCCGCCTAATAGGCAATATCTCCGAAAAAATCAATATATTTAATTTAACAAGTATGTCACTACAAGAATTTAATGGAGGCACTACAGTTTGGCATGCCGGGCTGCAGCCGCCGATGTTCCGAGGTGGCTTGCGTCATCGTCGCTCTCAAAGACCGACGAAAAGCCAGCATCCTCAGACTCGCTGCTGCTCAGTCCATCGATAGAATCAGCCGCAGACACGGCGGAATCAAGAGATCTGTGATCTTTTGAAGCGCGCGCGCCGTTCCCGGAGGCGGCAATTCTTGCTTCCTACTTTAACGATCACGAAATTTCGGAGCGCGTTCAAAGTTTAACTCCTGGTGGGGGAAAAGCGCACTGCTTACAAAAGAAACACAACGTTCTAGTCCTTCACATCCGATGGCGAAATGTGTCCATAGGGGGCGTGGAAGGTATCGAAGGCGCCGTTTCAAACCACCGATAGCAGACGGCCATTTTTGCTTTCTGCTTTGACGATCGCGAAACTTCAAAGCGCTTTAAAAATCACCGCTTGGCGAGAAAAAAGCAAACTGCTTTAGTGAAGGAGATAAATGAGGTATGGGAGGAGGGCGTTGTACCTGAGAGTTGGAAGAAGGCCACAGTGGTCTTAATCCCCAAGCCAGGTAAATCACCCAGCTTGGAGAACCTCCGTCCTATCTCCCTTACTTCTTGCATTAGCAAAGTAGCGGAAAATGCAGTGCATAACAGGATATCGATACATATTGAGCGCAACGAACTATTCCCGTACAGTATGGTTGGTTTCCGGCCCTTGCTTTCAACACAGGATGTCATGCTCCTGCTCAAAACACAGATAATCGACTCTCAAAGCAAAGATGTAAAAGGGGTCCTCGCACTGGATCTATCCAAGGCATTCGATACAATTGCACATGACTATATCCTTCAGGAGATATCGGCCTTGAACTCAGGAGTTAAATTCTTCTCCTTCGTTGCATCCTTCCTCGAGAGCAGGACGGCGGCCATGAAGTTGAGGCAATCAGTCTCGGAATATTTCACACTCGGAAACAGGGGTACTCCCCAAGGGGCAGTTGTCTCACCCCTTCTGTTTAATATAGCAATGCGCAAGCTGTCGGAAAGCCTTGCAGCAATTCCTTACGTAGGTCATGCATTATATGCTGACGATATTACAATCTGGTGTCCTGGAGGATCGGAGGCTACGGTCGAACAAGCTCTACAGGAGGCTCTGGATGTTACAGAGTCTTTCTTGAAAGGTACGGGACTGGCACTCTCGCCTGGAAAGTCGGAACTCCTGCTGTACAGACAGGCTAGACGAGGTGCTAGGGGACTCACCCCACTCGATCAGGTGCCCATTAGCGTTCGTACCAGTGATGGGCACATCATCCCGAGAGTAGACTCTATCAAAATACTAGGGCCTTCAATAAACTCAAATGGATGCAACGCTAAGACTATAGCCCAACTCACCACGACAACTCAAAACATTATTAGATTACTTATGAGAGTGTCCAAAAAGAAAGGTGGCATAGGCGAGGATATACTCCTTAGGGCTCACCATGCTTTCCTCATCAGCCATATCATTTACATAGTCGCGGTCCTCAATTGGACGAAAGCAGAAATGGATAAATTTTAAAAAAGTTAAATTATGGGGTTTTACGTGCCAAAACCACTTTCTGATTATGAGGCACGCCGTAGTGGAGGACTCCGGAAATTTCGACCACCTGGGGTTCTTTAACGTGCACCTAAATCTAAGTACACGGGTGTTTTCGCATTTCGCCCCCATCGAAATGCGGCCGCCGTGGCCGGGATTCGATCCCGCAACCTCGTGCACAGCAGCCTAACACCATAGCCACTGAGCAACCACGGCGGGTAAATGGATAAATTAGACACGCTTACGCGCAAAAGTATCAAAAGGGTGATCGGCGTGCCAATCACGGCTAGCAGAGAGAAACTCATGACATTGGGAGTACACAACACAACTTCGGAATTAATAGAAGCACAAAAATCAGCACAAATTATTAGATTATCAAACTCCAAAGCAGACAGAAGACTTCTGGATGCCGCAGGCCTCCGTCCTAGCTTCAATCAGGGAAATATCACGCAACTTGATATTCAGGCAAGAAACTCCTTTATTGTAGACCATTTTCCAAGAAATGTCCACCCCCAACACAATAAAGGTCGAAGGTTAGCGAGGGCTAGAACTTTCTTAAAGAACATATCCGGAACGGAGACCTTTGTTGACGCGGCACGACACGCCAGTGCGAACAAGTTCTCCGTAGCCATAGTCAATGACAGGGGAGAACTCCTCTCGGCAGCCTTGCTGAAAATCTCCTCGGTCGATGTGGCGGAACAGGCTGCTGTAGCTCTCGGATTACTGGACTCAAAACGCACTACGGCGTACACAGACTCCCGAGCAGCCGTTAGAGCGTTCGCATCGGGATTGATAGCCAAAGAAGCAGCCAGGATTCTAAACGGCAAACACCCCTCTGACATTGTTCACCACATAGTCTGGTTCCCAGCTCACATGGGACCAGACGTATTACCGGGTTACCTGAACCCCAATGAGATAGCCCACGACCGTGCGCGAGGTTTCGTATGCCGCGACGGGATGGTGTCTCGGGTGAGTTCGGGAGAGCTCGTCCACAGTGATCCACTGGTTACTTTTTATGAAATCACCTCTCATTACAGAGGGAATAGGCAGAGTTTTCCTTTCCCCCATCATAAGCTCAACAGGCCACAAGCTAGCACGCTTCGCATGCTCCAGACGGGGTCCTACCCCTCCAGGGGCTTTCTCAACATGCTCCACCCGGAGATTGACCCACTCTGCCCAGATTGTGGCACTGAATTTAGCTCATTAAATCACATGCTCTGGCAGTGCCCTGTGTTACAGGATTTTAACAAAGAAGAAGACTGGACGAAGGCCATCACAGACCCGAGACAGGACGTCCAGCTCCTGGCTGTCCAGAGGGCCCGTGAACGAGCGGAGAGGCATGGCCTCTCTGTTCCGACATGGGACTAGCCAAAGGTTGGGTAGGGACCTGCAGGCCCCCGCTTAGCTCCTCAGGACCCCAATAAACTTGTTTGCTGCTGCTGCTGCTTAGAAAACAAAACACAATTCTCCTCGTTCGCGTCCGATAGTGCAGTGTGTCCGTGAGCGTCGCGGAAGGTCTCGAAAGGGGCGTTTCAAACCATCGTTAGCGGAATAACGATGGCCAATGGGCGCGGTACGGAGTGATAAAGCAGTTATTAAGTGTAACTAAAGGTGTTCTTGTAAAAAAATGTCATTGGCTTGTAGCATAGCCTTCGATGTAAGTGATGATATATGATCTATCTATTAACACTGATGTTGGGATCCCACTCCGCGGGATGGCGCGTGCAAAGGCCGGCGCCATGAAAGACGATGAAGCGTGTAAGCTGAACGCTCTTCTTCTGGCCCACCATTAAAGAGAAGCGTCTATTTTGTAAGACACCGTCTTCAATCAGCGTCACATTTTTCTGGTGGAGGTGCTGGGTACATGCGACCACTCCCAGATCGAACACCATCTACAAGCCCAGTACGAAGTCTGGTCGAACTGACTCTTGTTCACGTACTTGAAACCGTCGACTTCAAGGACTGCCATCTGAGCACGAGCCTCTACCCAATGGAGTCAGAAGGATGAGTACATCGGCTGCGTCTTCTTCCTCAACCGCACCGACCCAGGTAGTCCTTTACCAGCCGCGAGTCCCCACGTCTTTCCATGGGGACACCTTCGAGGATGTTGAGGACTGGCTCGATCACTTTGAGCGTGCCGCAGAATGCAACGGCTGGAGTCCAGAGCGCAAGGTACGCAACGCCTACTTTGCCCTAGAGGACTATGCACGGACATGGTTTGAGAAGCGTGAGACGGTCCTATCGACGTGGTACGAACTCCGACGGCAGCTAATCAGCACATACGCCAGTCTCGTTCGCAAGGAGCGAGCTGAATCTGGAATTCAGGAGAGAGTACAGAGGCCGAATGAAAGCGTCGCATTGTTTGTCGAAGACATGTGCCGACTTTTCCGACGCGCGCATCCGACCATGCAGGAGTAAAAGAAGCTCAGGAACTTGATGCGCAACTTAAAGGAACTTGAAGCAACCTACCAAAGACCGTTGCCGAGCTTCTCGCGAAAGCCATATCAATTGAAAAGGTACTGCAGCAGCGTACAAGGCAGTAGGGCTTCGACGTGTCGACCCTATCGCGTGACCCTCTCGCTATACCCTTTCACGATACCGATGCCTTGCGGGAGCTCATTAGGCTTGTCGTTCGAGAAGAGCTCCAAAAGCTTCAGGTGGCTCCGGCATCGGTACAGCGACTTGCTCTGGCTGAGGTCGTTCGGTAGGAAATCAGGCACGCAGTCCAAGTCCCAGATCAAAGCGAGACACCATAGCACGAGGTACGGCCGCCACAGCCTCGCATGTCGTATGCGGAAGCTGCGCGAAGTTCGTTGTCCCAGATTTTTCACGATGTGAGCGACGTCCCAGACTTTCATGGTGTGCGCGCCGTTGAACAAGCAACTGGTGACTTCAGGCCTCGCCGCACGCAATGCATGGCCGAAACACGACCACCCCGTAATAGCGACGTATGGCGCACCGCAGACCGGAGGCCCCTGTGTTTTCATTGCGGTGAAGCCGATCATCTCTACAGGGTGTGTCCTTACCGCCGAGCTGGGCTCCTTGGATCTTCACTGAATGCGCCGTGCCCGCGCAAGGGTGAACGCCCCCTGGAGATTGAAGCCTACCTCGCGAACGCCAGGACCTCGTTTGCCCCCACGATTCCATGACACCAGGTCACCGTCACCCGCCCGAAACAGGCCTTCCAGCCCCCTCTTCACGCCTAGCTCAATAAGGTGCCGCTCACCCAGCCCTGCCTCCCGGGAAATCTGAGTCCAGCGACCTGTGGAGGTGAGGTCACTGATGTTTCGAACGTTGAATATGCTCCACTACGACGACCGTGATATAGCGTAATTGAGACGCAGATAAAGCAGTGTAGTTCGGTGTCAGTATCTTGTAACGTACCAGTTACCATATATGACCAGGAAGTCATGGCTTTAATCGAAACGGTGTGGACACGCCTGTTATGAGCCAGAATCTTGCGCGTATACTGAACAAAATTTCTGCGCAATGGACCGGCACTCAGATTTGGACTGCAGGAGGGCACGTCATAAATCCAATGGGCCGGTGTACGGCACGAGTCAACATTCAGGGCTTCACGTACATCGCTGACTTCGTCATTCTTGCTGACTGCTCAAAGGACCTTATACTCGGCATGGATTTCCTTCAGGTGAACGGTGCCATCATTGACCTGCAAGAGTCTAGAGTCAGCTTCGCTACTTCGCAAACCACAGCGAGCAGTAATGAAAACGACCGTGACATCGCGCTTCGCGCAGCTGAAAATCGTGTCACGTTGCCACTCAAGATCAGCGTGCTTACCCTTGTCCGATGCGACATGGAGGACGACGCCGAAGGAATTACCGAGGTAGACGTTCCCCTGCTTCTTGAGCGCCACATTTGCATAGCTAGAGGGCTTTTTCAGGTGTGAAACAAAGGTTCACTTGTTTTGCTAACAAACTTTAGCAACGAGTATCGGCATGTACCGCGAAGAACGACAACCGCATTTCTGCGCGAAATCATTCATGTTACTGGCATTGCCAGATTGGAAATCGCATAGTCTCAGCAATCTGAGTTACCCAGCCTAAAAGAACAGACTCACGTTAACCGTCTACAGACCGTCTACTGAGTCTCGGTAATGAATTTTCGGACTGTTTTTCAACGTCATGCAAATACGGCGCACGTCCATCACAATTCACCGGATTATTACGGATGAGTCCGCACGTCCTGTTCGTTAGCATCTTTTTAGAGGGTCTCCAGTGGAAAGGGAAGCGATCAAGCATCGGGTGAAAGAGATGCTCCAAGACGACGTGATCCAGCCGTCCACAAGCCAGTGGGCCTATCCTGTAGTGTTAGTCAGAAAGAAAGACAACACACTACGCTTCTGTGTAGATTACAGAAAGTTGAACCGTGTCACCAAGCGCGATGTTTACTCATTGGCACGCATCGACGACGCGTTGGTTTGTCTACAACATGCCGAAGTTTTTTTTCTTCGTTGGATCTTAAATCAGGGTATTGGTAAATCGAAGTTGATGAACAGGATCGTGAAAAAACAGCGCTTGTGACACCTGACAGGCTTTATGAGTTCAAAGTTCTCGCCTTCGGTCTCTGTTCCGCACCTGAGACCTTTCAGAGGATGATGGATACTGTGCTTGCTGAACTCAAATGGCAAACCTGCCTCGTATACTTGCACGATGTCGTCGTGTTCTTGGGTACGTTTGACGAACATCTCGCACGATTCGAGAGTGTCCTCGCTGCGATTCGTACTGCCGGCCTTACCATCAAGCCTGGAAAATGCTACTTCAGCTTCCAAGAACTCAAATTTCTTGGCATGTCGTTCATCCTACAGGCGTCCGAACAGACTCCGACAAGTTATCTGCCGTCGCCGAGTTTTCACCACTCACAGACAAGAAGGCTCTCAAACGCTTCCTTGGTTTGTGCGCATATTATAGGCGCTTGGTCGAGGGATTATTCAGAATTGCTGAGCCTCTGACACGGCTTACACGCGACGATGTTCCTTTCATTTGGGTGGACGAGCAGCAGCAGTCGTTCAATGAATTATGCAAGCGTTTGCAAGCGGCCCCAATATTTGCTCATTTTGACGAAGACGTTGACACTGAAATTCATACTGACGCCAGCAATGCGGATCTCGGCAAAGTTCTTGTGCAGTGCAAGCTGGTGCGGAACGCACCATTGCCTATGCAAGCCGCAGCCTCACCAAAGCTGAGGAAAACTACTCAACCACTGAAAAGAAAATGCTTAGCGGTTGTGTGGGCAATCAGTAAATTCCGACCCTACTTGTGCGGTAGACCCTTTAAGGTTGTCAGCGATCACCACGCCCTGTGCTGGCTTGCCAACCTCAAGGATGACTCAGGTAGACTAGCCCGTTGGAGCCTGCGCTTGCAAGAGTACGACATTACATTTGTCTACCGATCTGGAAGGAAGCACAGCGACGCCGTTTGTCACGCGTACCACTCCCTACGACGTCATCGGACCCTGACCCTGACTTGCCATTTGTTGGCGTTATCGACGCCATAAAGATGGCTCAGTACCAGTGCGCTGACCCTGAGCTGTGGCCGCTGATCGAGCACCTTTAACGAGTTGGAAGTATTTTACCCCGATCGCTCGTGCGCGGCTTATCACCGCACTATTTGCACAACAATGCGCTTTACAGGCAAAACTGCGGAAGTGGTCCAAATACGTATCTCCTTGTCGTGTCATCGGCGCTGTGCGAAGACATTTTGCAAGCCTGCCATGATGAGCTATGCGCGGGACAACTGGGATTCGCTAAGACATTAGCAAGGAGCCTACAGAGGTAATACCAGCCTCGGTATTTTTGTTCTCTGCAACGGTACGTGAAGACCTGCCGCGAATGTCAAGGCCGCAAGAAACCACCAGTTTAACTGGCTGGCTTTTTCCAGCCTGTGGACACAGCTGAAGCACCATTCCAACAAATAGGAATGGATCTACTTGGGACATTGTCAGTGACCCTTTCGCGCAACAGATGGAGGTTCGTCGCTACCGACTACTTAACCCGGTAGGCCGAAACCGAAGCTATTCCGCAAGCAAACTCGTATGAAGTGGCAAAGCTCTTCGTACGGCACATCGTCCTACGACATGGTGCACCGTCTGTTCTCATCACCGACTGCGGTACAGCCTTTACAGCGGAAATTATGCAGGACGTTCTCCAGATTACACATAGCTCTCAGCGCAAGAGCACTGCGTATGACCCTCAAACCACTGGATTAACTGAATGTCTGAACAGAACGCCGGCTGATAGGCTCTCCATGTATGTCGACGTAGAGCAGAAGACGTGGGACGAGATTATACCCAATGTGACCTACGCGTATGGTAAAAAACTGCTTTCGTATTCTCTGCAAATATTTAACGTTAATATTGTTACGAAGTACAAGTTGTAGTTTTCATTTTAGAAAACCCGGACGGTTCTGTCGAGATACAAAATAGCGCTTCTCAAAGGCAGTGGTATTGCACGCTAAAGGTGCAAAGACTATTACAGCCACTGTAATGAGGACATGGTCGCTTTTAGTTCAGAAATGCATTGCCTTCGAGATACCGCTCGCTACTTTGTTGCTGCGCTCACTTCAGCGGCTGCTAAAAGCGAAGGAAAATGAAACATAGTTGCATTGCGATAACGATATATTAAGAGAAACGCACATTTAATGCAAAGAGCTTGTGAGTACCTGAATTTATGTGCTTTTTGCCTTACTCTCGCTGAGCACTAAATATTTAAATTTAGCTTGCATGCCACTGTTATTTGAGTTTTTTTCGAAAATATATACTCATTGTTGCCCTTGGGCAGTCACGTTAGCGCCTATTTGAAACGTTGAGTGCATTTGCACGAATTTCACGATGATAGAAGCCACCTTCAACAACATGTCTGAATTACTACAGTTTCAGAAGGAGCCCGTTTGCTCACGCTCTCTAAGCCAGGTACGTCATCTAAAGTACAACCTAGGCGGGTAGTGTCGAGCCTATAAAACATTCATTCCAGCTGGTGAGAACAAAAAACGAGAGCACAAGAGGCAAAGGCAGCAGACATGATTGGGCCGCCTTCCTGGACCACAGACCGATTTCTTGCGAAGCTTTTTCGTTCGAGCAATTTACATTTTTTTCCCCTAAAATGAAAGCACATGCTTGAAAATGATGCTGCATAAACGATACTAGCCCGTTTTTATCCCTTGCCTACACTTCATTATAAGGCGTTCGAGCACCTATAGTAATTTGCTTCGAAGGTTGTATTTAATCCCCAGCCACAACTCGCGTGGTTTTTAAGTTGCCCTACAGAAGCGGGTTAAATTCTGCGACGTTCGTGAAACAAACTTGAACGCCCCAGATTTCTTGCATGCGTGATTTACTGCAAAAGTGGTAATTAGTCTGGTCCACGAACATTGAAATTCGCCTACTAATTTTGCGTAACGTGTGCCTAAATGTAAACAAACATTAAAAAAGGTGTGTTGTTTGGTTCACAGAGAATACCAGGGACACCTAATGCGACCCTCGTATATCACTTGAATGTAGAGCAACGCGAGGGTTCAATAATTGTTCGCAACTGTACTAGTTAAACTAGAAAATTAGTTTTCTCTCACACTACCAACGTGAGTACCCCCATTCTCAACGCATGTTTTAAGCTAGGGGCAACTTAGATTTTCCGGGACCAACTAGAAACAGCATAAAAAGTAATTTATAACGTTGTCGAGCACATGTAAAAGAATTCTTCACAAAAGCCGTATGTTTGATCTACGCACACTTTGCACACAGACTCGACTGTGTTCACTCCCTTTTGCTAAGGTTCATCTCTGCAGCATTTGTTTTTAAGTAAGGGCAACATGCTAAACTGTTGCGCAGCTTGTAAAATACAACCGTATATACCACTATGGAGCATCTGCATGCGTGCAGTACCGCAAAGGCCGCAATCAATCCGCAAGCATTCAACTTTTCCTGCAGATGTCCCGCTTAAATATAACGCGTCCCTAATTTTCGCCAAACATATCTGAATTAAACTCTGGGGCTTTAGGTGCCAAAAGCAGGAATAAAGCTAAGGCGCCTCGATCGTTAAGTTCCCCGGTGAGACTAACTACAATTCTCGTACAGCACATAAAATATGACAACTAATGAGGGTTCACCAATTATTGAAACGCTCCTAATAAGACCAGCATTGTTGGGTTTCCGCCACGCATTTCATTTACCATTCTCACCGTTTTCACTCATTGTAAGCTTAATGACGTAAATTTATTTTAAGACATGGGCAGCATGCTGATTATCGCGCACATTACGGTTTCAAACAATTCTGAAAACGTTATTCGCAGAAAGGTTGTTTCACTGAAAACCTTGGCTATTTGCGCGCACATGACGCGGAAGGTGCTCCCCATTTGCTCCAAATTTTGACTTTTTTGGCATGTTGAGCTCTTGGAGGACATTGGGCAGACTTTTACTGTTAGTAACATGCGCCTGTAAAGCTCCAGAACACTTGAATACGTGATTTTCTAGAAAATGAGTTCGAGTACTTAGCGCACACATTTACAACGTTCGGCACGTGCCACCCATAGCACGCCTCCCATTGTCTGCAAATATGGAATTGCTACTGCCTTTGGTTTGCCTAGTGAGGAGGAGAAACTTTATAACCAGTTCAACTAACTTCTCCATATAGGAAGAACGCGCTGGTTTTGCCATTTTTATTTAGCCCCTTATTTGACCCAAACATTTGAAAATTTGCTTTAGGATCACGCCTAGTATGCAGCCGTCTCGCTTCAAATATAAATTTGGTGTATAATCAGCTTCTTCATGACACACGTGAAAACTGGCATGTAACCTTTTGTGCGCTTCTAGCCCCACTAACAGGTTTGCTGCAAAAATTGTCACGCATGCAGTAAACATATAAGGCGGATGGTTGCGACTGACCGTTTCACAGTGGTATAGTATTATTTATCTAACAAAAGATATAGTCTTGCCTACTGTTCTTGTTTGGGTTTCCATCAGACTTAGCAAAAAGGTGGAAACATGCGTCTACGCTGAAAAGCGAATGCAGACCTACAACGCCGACTAATTTTCTAGAGGCGTGGTCATACAGGCAAAAGCACCGCAGTGAGTTCGGTGGTGAAACAATAGATAGACGAAGCTGTGATATTTGTTTTAATTTAACAACAACTCGAACATTGCATGTTTTCAACGTGGGGAAAACGGAAAGGAGCGCACGATAAAGAATGTCCAAATGGGCCGGCATAAACCAACAGCACATGCGTAATATTGCCTCACGCTCTATTTGCTCCTCGAGAGAAGCACTTAAAAGTTCGCTCCAGTACGTAACAACTCCTGTGGTTCGGGTAGCACGAGGTACCTTTCCAAAGATACGGACGGGAGAGACTGACTGCCTGCTGATTGGTGTGTAGTTTACGTGAAGCTGCTAGAATTAAATGAAACACAGTGTATTCTCCGAGCCCGGCTGGCATCGTAAAACATTTTCTTTCGATGTTACTTAGTTTCCTGAGCTTCTGTCTGGCGTCAATGATTAAGCTTTGTGGATTGCAAACACGGTACAAAAGATTGGGTAGTTGTACAGCTCAAATTTTCTTGCATAAGCACGGTCAACCACCATTAGTGTACAGCCACCGCCTGTAGCGAGGGCGACCCTCTCTGCTGCTAATAATGTTCGATCGACGAGAACACAGGAACAGTCAGCGCTGCACATCTTGAACACACACCGCTGTCAATGTGGGCTTCTCAGTACTGCGTGTCTGCTTAGTCACGTGGAAGCAATAGGCCTTTGTGTGGTTGACTAAGTCGTATTCTAGTTTCTGGAAATACTTCGCATGACTGACACGCACTATTGAGTAGGTTCCTCCCGGGCACGCACCGGTGAAGTTACTGCAGTTCGTGTTTTCCTGGTCGCATGAGCGCTCTCATTCGGCCCAAGTATTTTTCAGCGCGAAAGGCACGGAAGTCGTCACTTGGTCCAAAATAAAGAGCGCACTTCGCGAGATGAGTGAGACCACGTACATTGTAAGTCGCCTGTTCAATTCCGTAAAGTTCTGTGAACGTACGAACAAAACATGCTAGCGACTTGTGCGCATACTGATTCATGCTAACACAAAGCTGCTTGTCCACCATGCTATTTATGACCGTTATGGAAAACCAAAAAGCTTTCATACCTCTTCTTGTCCAAGTACTTTGATAACCGTACTGGACCGGTGTACGAAAGAAACTGGTGGTACTCGTTGGCTTCCCACCCACTCAGTTCCTCTGAGGTTGAGCTTTGCGCGCCAAATTCCCCACAGACGTAACTGACTACCGTCAACAGATCTTTAGACACGCTTCAAATCTGGTCGCGCCGTAGTTTAAATGTTTTCTCTTATTCAAGTACCCTAAAGGCCCACGCGGGCATTAAATAGGATTGTTACAATAAATTAGTTATATATGCAGTATACGCATTTAAACAGATAATGCACACTAAAATAAAAAGAACACCAACAATCTCCCTTCCAGGGTCGCGTTATTTTTTGTGCACGCCAAAACACACTAGATGCAACATTCACAGGAAAGTTGGCTCACCAAACGTACAGACAATGCAGATACTGGCATGTTGCTGCTATGGGGCCCAGGGTACGTTCTGGTACCGAATTTCTCGTCAGTGCACTCCGGTGCTTACGTTTCGTGGTTTCACTTTTGCTGGCATTTACCACACCGATAGTAACCACCATGGTACTCATTACTCATCACAAGTAACTCCTGTTACAGAGGTGGCAAAAGGATGGCCATCAGCAATGATGCTAGCGCGAATGACTGCGCTTAGTTGTACAGATTCTCATGAGAAAATACTTTCAGAGGTTGGAATGCATTGTCGTTTCCCCCTTTTCCTGGTATCAACGTACTGTGAACGCCAAGTTCAGATCTATCTGGTCATATGTTGCAAAGCAGTCCAAAAAATGTTGTGTTGAACTTTTGCCATCTTGTATACCCTCGACGTAGAAGGAAAGATCTAGGCTCGTCCATGGTTCCAGATCCTTCACAATGACTAGATTCTCAAGAGTTTCTCTGATCGCAAAGTGTGCGAATTGTCTAGGTGGTACACGTCGCATATCAGTTGAGCGTGAGGTACTGAGCAGAGTTATCGCGATCCCTGAAATATCTAAGATATAATTAGTTTTCAGTTTTTAGCGTATTTCTGTCGTAATTACATTGAGAAGCTCACTATATTCCCACTCATTGCTTGGCCATTTCCCAAGTTCTTTCTCAACTTTTGCGACTTATTTTTTATTTGTTCAGCATTCAAATTTGCATTGGTCATTCTTCGCTCCTTGCTCTTTTTCCCAACTACATATACCATTTTCAAATCATTTTTTATAATCACTTCAGATGCTGCTATACTCTTCCTCGTCAAAGACCATCGTCGATTGCCCGTTTCCCACTTCTCACGTGTTCCGCCCATCAAACTTAGGCCCTGTATTCACGACAACGATGCTATATTGCCCGCAGACATCTAGCATGGACTTCCCTTTGTTGTCGGTATAACTATCTAGATCCTATACGTGGGCATTCCTGTCTGTCGCCAAGTGCATGCCTGCGTCTATCTCGAGATGGCCGCCATTGCCGCCCCAACCCCGGCGCCGCTTACACGGCAATGGGGACAGAGCTCCCCATTGTTCCTGGCCTCGCCGCATCGGTTGGTCACGTGGGTCGCCAGAGCGTGACGAGGGACGAGCTAGCCGCCGCGAGTGGGCAGAGCGCTGTGCGAGACGGAGCAGCGTTGTCCTTCACCGAGAAACAGCTGAAGATGCGCTCGGCAGGCTGAAATTCCCAGGCTGAAGCCTTCGCCGGTAGATCGAAAGAAGGTGCAAGTCCGACAAGATCTTCGCCAGCAAGGTACCAGCAGAGCGACGCTTCTTCAGATCGTGATTTCGGCGAGCACGCCACAGATAAGCCTGGTGTTCCAACCTGCTCTCAGAACTTTCAGCCGGAATCTTTTTCTAATCGCGTTTCATCTTCCCTTTACTCATTCATCGCTTGTTCATTTTGTATGTTCTGTTAGTGTTATGCTTGCCGCGTTTATTGACGCGTGTATTTTTCATTGGTGTGGCGTAATTGCTTTTTATTTCGCCAGTGTTAGAAATTCAGCCGTGGTCGGCTTTGTGTCGCATGTCGCTTCAGAGTGTGTGTTATGCGTGACCCGTAGGCCTTCCGCGATTCTTTGCAGCATCTGCTTGCAGTTTTCATATTATTTTTTATCATGCCGCTGGCATGATTTGATTTTATTAAATTGAGCGTATGTGTTCTTACGTCGCTTCCTGTCTCATGCCTCTGGTCCACGGTCAATCAGGCGTGGACTTTATCGCCGGTCAGCAGTCGAACCATCCATAAATGTCCGCAGGGTGGGTTTGTTGCCGCCCCATCCCCTTCTGTCCGAAGAGTGCAAGTAATCATTCCCCAATATTTGATAGTGTCACACAACAGGATAATTTTGGAGTCTTTCCCGAAATACCTAGTATCGGCACTTAGGCATTTCACTAACTCTTGATTGTTCTCAGTGCATTTAGTCGCAGTCTACAAATACAATACGCCCAGCCACGTTTTCTTTCCACTCATTGTACCTGATAACCGAAGATGCTCTTGACATTTTGAATTTACTCTTTTTCATTTGGCGCCTTGATGCGAGCATTCCGACTCCCCCTCAATTCTTTCCGATTTGATTGTGTTGTACTCTTCTCTAACATAATTCCCAATCACTGGCGGCTGTTCTGAGTCTCTAAGCAGAGTTTCTGTAACCACCTACAGCTCCATTTTTTATCTGTTTAACTTCTCCTCAATCTCTACCCACTCTCACTTTCTTCTGCTGCCCTACATGTCCTTTTCTATTTTTTCTGGTACTGACATCGATGAGAACGCAGACACCTCATAAATGGACGATATTGTGCGATACCAAAATCAGCGCTACAGGCGCTAAAATGTTTTTTAAAGAAAGGACCATACCACCTGCTTGTGCTGGAAATCGTCGAACTTCATCACAGTGCCGAGTTATGTGGCCACGTGATCACCTTTCAATGGGTGCCTAGTCATTGTGGTGTTTTTGGCAATGAACTCGCTTACAGTGAGGCTAGTACGGATTGTACTAAGTGAGGCTAAGTGAGGCTAGTACCATCCTCGCTTACAGTGAGGATGGAGTACGGATTGCCTGCTCGCGACCTGACACCAACTCCATGATTAAGGCACTCATGCAGGACCTTACAAAAGCTTACAGAGTCCACTATGACAACATTCACAGACGTCTACACATGATTGACCCAGACGGTAAATTCTCTTTGCCCCCGAAGCTTACACGGAGAAAAACATCATTGCTACACAGGATTCTGCTCGGCGTTGCTTTCACCCGTCGCTACGCGCACCTCATCGGCCAATCGAACAGCCCTGATTGTGATCACTGCCAGACGCCTGAAACACTGCCACACCTATTGTGTGACTGCCCAGCATATATGCTGGAGCGAAGGACGTTAGAAAGTTTCTTAGCCAGCGTTGGCAGGCAACCACTGTCGGAGGAAGCTATCCTCGGCCCATGGCCTGACACTGCAATTTCAATACGTGCAACAAAAGTATTGTTGAAGTTTCTGCAGGACACCAAGCTCGACGAGCGGCTCTAGCAAGACAACTGTCTCATGTACATAAGCACTCACCACTTCTCTTATCATCATCATCCATCCCAGTACTTTCACTCCCCTTCCCTCTTCCCCAGTGCAGAGTAGCAGACTAGAGCGCACTAGCTCACGTCGACTTCTCTGTCTTTCCTATCAATAAACGCAATTCAATTCAATTCTGAAGTTCCCGTAGGGGGACCTTCTTCGTTATTATCCACCGTAGCCTCCTCAGCACCTGTGGGCCCCCCAATAAAGCAACTACACGACCAACAAGTCGCCGGTCCACTTCTCGTTCAAAGATGCTGTCTCGTGGAAAGCCACCATTTGTTCTCACTTCCCTGTTCACTTCTACAAGCTCGAAACCTTTCTCTCGCCTCAATCTCCATGTAGCGTCATTTCCAGACACGACAGCTCTTTGTACTTTACTGTCACATAAAGGCATCTCCTACCCCATGCAAACAACAATCTGCACCTGAAGCGACACCTCGCGCGAGCCCCGCAGGGGGCGTGTTGTGACACCACGTTCCCGGGCACATGAGGGTTGGACAATTCAGCGTTTAACCGTGCGTAGCTTAGCCGTCTCCGATGACAAAAGGGATCCTGGGGGGTTGAGCCGATACTGTGTGTTTGTACATTTAAGGCCCGTCGGCGGAGGCAACACACCCCTTCGGCCTCTTCACGTAAACGGCACCTCCGGACAGACCACGCGGTTGGAATCGGTAGTGGCCGTTTCCTGCCTCTCTCTCCCTTCAACTTTCGTCTTTATCTCACTTTCCATCTTTACTGTCTTCTCCTGGTTTCCGCTTCGAATTTTCGCAGGCAGCTAGGCTTTTCCTTTTCTCAATTGCCAACCTTGGTTATGTCATAATTGGTTATATTGATAAGGTAAAGCTGGCGTTTGCAGGACCTGTTTTTACAGGCCCTGCAACGTCCCCTTGTAGGGCTCCAAAGTGGGTGGCAGGCGTTACTGTCGAAACCTGAACATTCCTGTATGGCTATTTCCTTCCCCCCACAGTCTGATCGGCCTCAGTAAAGAGGGCGCACCGATGAAGTCATCAAGTTTTTTTGGTCGCCAAAAGAATCTTTTCGCCTTTTCTATGTGATTCATTCTGGAACACCACACAGACCAATGCGAATAATTTCACCATTCCCTGTTTCGAAGTCTGTTACCGAAGTTCTTGGTACAGGTTTTAAAGCATACATGATGGCAAGCGGTGATCTCCTCTTGGAGCTCCGCGACCAGAAACAGTATGAAGGACTGCCCTATCTCTTGTCATTCGGGGATGCCTAAATAACAGTAACCCCACACTCTACCATGAACACCATTCGTGGCGTTGTCGCAGATGATGTGTTGGAGCTAACTGAAGCTGCACTGGTGAGGGGCTTTAGTGAGCAGAACGTCATCAGCGTTAGGCGAATTACGATGAGGCGTGACAGCAAGAAAAATCCAAAGCAAGCACCTGATACTTACATTCGGTTCAAGTTCTCTGCCCGATACCATTGGATACATGAACGTCTGTGTAAGGCCATACGTGCCAAATCCCATCAGGTGTTTCAAATGCCAACATTTCGTCTAGAGTTCACATTGCTGCCGAGGCCGCCAAACTTGTGCCAAATGCAGGGACCATGAACACACCACTGAATCATGTGAGAACTCTCCCCACTGTGTAAACTGTGATGGGGAGCACACCAGAACGGAAAATATTACCAATTTTATTGTAAAGAAAAATATAACTTTCAAGGAAGCTCGCAGGCGGGTTCCTACCTGCCCAAGAACACTTTTGCCGATGTGACGCTTCAGGGGGCGGCCGCACAACGGCTTCCGGTGGTTGTCCGGCCCACACGCAGTGAGCCGGCAGTGACGCCATCAGCACCCTCCCCCACCCCCGCCCCCTGGGCGGTTGCAGCTAGCACTGCTCCGCCACCCCGGCAGAAGGGGCGATCGACCTCCGGGTTGGTGACCGCAAAGGTCTAGTCCGACGTGGCAAAGCCGCCATGTCAAACGCAGCGCTCGGAAGAGTGCGTTTCCAGCGCCTCGCCTCACCAGAGACGACGGACACAACCAGCCAGACGGCGCCGCCAGCGGCTAAGGAGCGCCGAGACTCCCGCTATCGCTCCAAAAAAGACAAACTTCACGTCACGGCGCCTGGAAAGGGATCCCTGAGCTAATCCTTGTCTCTTAAACACGCACCACAAAACAAATTTGTCACCATGGAGACACAACTAACACAATAGAATGTTAGAGGACATTTTCATAGCCTAGACGATATTAAAGAACTCCTACACAAACAAAATCCAAAGATGCTGTGTGTTCATGAGGCACGTCTGGAACTACGAACACTAATTTACTTCGTAATTACCCCATCTTCGGGAAAGATAGCGATGAGGCTAACGGCTCCGGCGGTGTAACAATAGTAGCCAACAAGTCTGTAGCTTGCCTACACGTCCCCCTTCAGACGACCCTTGACGCAGAGTCAATTCGGCCCATTCTTTTTAATAAATTGGTAACTATATGTTGCATACCTGCCATCATCTCGAAAAAACACGCATTTCTAACCTAACTGACCATCTTCCGGAGCCTTACATACTCGTTAGAGATTTTAACGCTCACAACACGATGCGGGGAGACCAAGGATGGGACGCGAGAGGCCTATTTAGAGAGAAATTTTCAGTAAACACCACTGCAGGCCTGTTCATTAAACACAAACCAACTGATCAGAATATCTTGCACAATTCTTCTTCTTCTATAGACCTATCAATTGTCTTGTTACCTCTTCAACCTTACTTAGAATGAGCGTTATTACACATCGTTACGGAAGTGACCACTGCCCTGTAATTTTAAACTTATTTCAACAACATGAATGTCCTCCACGTGCGCCTCGGTAGAAGCTAGCATCCCCGGACTGGAATAACTTTAGGAAATCGACACCTCTCATGGCATCTTGTTAGCCGTTTTAGTATTGAGGACGCGTTAGCGTATTTTACCGCTTTTATCATCGACTCAGCAAGCTCATTCATTCCACAATCAAGCGGCATCTTATCCAAAAGACGAGTGCCCTGGTGGAACCACGAATGCAAGAAGGCGCTGAAAAAGCAAAATAAAGCGGGGCGCATACACTCTAAGAAACGTTTACACCCTTTGGAGTGCCCCTTCTGCCACACAACGATAATCGTCATCTGCCTTGATGCGTTTCCTTTCTTTAACGCTGCGAGCCCGGTACTTTCCGGTAACGAACGGCACGCACGTTATCAGCATGATAGCATTCCCGACAGGAAAGTAGCGGGCGCGGCGTTTTCAAGAAAGGAAACGCATCAAGGCAGATGACGATTATCGTTGCGTGGCAGAAGGGGCACTCCAAAGGGTGTAAACTTTTCTTAGAGTGTACGTCGTCGACACCCAACTGCGGAAAATCTGATCGAATTCAAGAACGTTAAATCACGGAGAAGGCGGACGCGATGGCAAGCTAGAGGGCGAGCTGGGAGAAGTTCCTTTCGGGCATTAATTGATACACACAGGTAGCAAAGGTATGGAATGTACTACGGCGGCTTAAGGGGCAACAAATGCACTCGTTTCCCATAGTGGATGAAGAAGGAAGCAAACAACGCTTCGACCACGGGTCTAGCTCCAGTAATTATTTGGAGAACTTTCTGAAATATAAAGCAATAGAAGAACTTAAGAGGAAGCTTTAGGAGGCTCGGGTGCTCCATTCTAAATACATGTAAAAGGAGAATTCGTTTTCTCGGCAACCACTCCACCATATTTGGCGAGGTTTACTCGATTTGAAAGAAAAACTTGAAATCTATTGACTGCTGGTCTCGAATTTTCAATGCAGGTCTTCAATTTTTCATAAAGAAGTGGCAAATATCGATAGTTTTAAGAGAGCAATATTATTAAGTTTACACCTCTGTAATCAGCAATCAAAAATGATATCACAATTGTGTTAACTGCCTCTAGTGGTACATCTAAAGCGAACAAAATTGATGTGTTACACATGAATTCCAAGAAACTTAGAAGTACGAAAATATGTCTTTTGCAGAAACCTTTTACAGAAGGTAACATATTCACGTAAGATGTAAAATGACATACCGAATATCTCCAAGTTGAATGGTTTAATAGATGCCGTTTATAGAACCGCGATATCTGTTCTTGATGGAGAGCTAATATTCGTAAACCTCGTGCTTCTATTTTTTTCAGGCTACCAACTTTTTGAAAACCTTTTTAACAAAATCCCAACTTAAATCGAAATTCAGCTTCCACCGTCACTATAATATAACTTTCTCTTTCATATGCAACAAGTTTGATTAAAATCAGTCCAAGGGATATGTCAGGAAAACGAGTTTGCGTTTTCCATGTATTTGAATAGGCCACGTCGCAGTTGGGCCCAAGCTAAAGTCTCCTCTGAGGGTACTGAGTCGGAAATGTAGCCCAAGCGATCCTTATAATCGTCATTTTACCATTGAGAAAGAAATTGAACCAGAGCTGACACTCGGCGAAAATTGGAAACAGGAAATACGTCATGCTATAGTATTAACGCCGACTGTTTGGTGCCGCGAGCATCGAAAAGAAAAGAATGTGAAATGAGATTAACAGAAATTGTTTTTTTTATTCCTTCCCGGGAAAAGTAAAAATATCTGCGTATAAATTTAATTAAAGCTTTGCGGCTTACTTCTGTTGCCTAGCTGCAGGCGAATCGGCGAATGACGAGCCAGATGCTTGCGTCATTCGTCAGACACACCGCCGAAGCGAGCGAGACCGGCCGCACAAATGAGTGTTGACCTGTTGGTTCACCCGTCTGCCTGCTTTTCTATTTTTAGATTTAGCTTGGTTTGGTGGGCTCCAGGCGAATTCTGGCGTTCCTTCTGAACTTCGACATGACACCGCTGCACTATTGGACTATAGCATGGTGAGATGTTTTGTTCGGCAGTCTGCGACGCATTTCAAGCTATTAGGCTTACGGCACGGCACCTAGGCTAGACTTGTGACGTAGTTAACCAAAAGCAGCGCGGCCGTCATGGCGCGGTTAATTTGAATTAATAAATCGTATTGGGACACGTTTGCGACGCTTTCTATGAGCCCCAATACTACTTTAATTTATTTCGGTAGTTTTTGGGCGCGCTAGTCGCACAGGGTGCTGTGACGCAGTTTCGCGTATACCGAACCTTACTGCGACAAGATTTGGCGCTTTCTCTGGACACCAAAATTATTGTAACTAATTTCGTTAGTTCTAGTGGTACTTTTCAAGCGCAGTGAGCGCGCCTGGCGCTGCGACGCGGTTAGCGAAAAGCAGCTTGGCCGTGGTGCGCAGTTTCGCTCTTTAATGCGCTGACTAGACAAGTTCCTGGCGCTTTCTCTGACGCCGAACATTGTTGAAAATTATTTTCGGCACGCACACCGCAGCTGTCGTGACGCAGCGGAAAGTAGCTAGACCGTGGTGACAATGTTTGTTGCGTACTGAATCTTACTGCGACAAGTTTGTGGCAATTATGGCCCCGCAACAATTTATGCCTTCTTCAGGACTCACGCTTGTCGAAAACGCGACGAGCAACTCTCAAGAGTGATAACACGGAAGTGTGTTGCTAGCGCCGGCAGAACGCGCAAAATATAACGCCAAGGCGCTCAAGCGCCAGGAACTAGTAACTCGAAATTCCGTCTTCTGAACGGCACCCACGCATTTGTCTTGAGTGCGAGTAGAAGGAATGCTGCGAGCGCACAGCATGGTCTGGCTGAGAGCCTGTGTTGTGGCCGCCTCTGTGTATTCATAGCGTACTATATCGCGTCGGTTCTAGCCAAGTTCTGGAAATGCGCAGTAGCCCGTGTATTCGTGCCATTAATGTGCAGGAAATAAGGCCCGGGAAGAGGGGAATGCTAGGAAATAGAATGTTTTCGTGGTATGTACGGTATTGTTGGGGATGAGTCGCCTATATTCTACGCCGTGTGTGTAAATACAAACTGCTTTTGTTTGTAACGCCGCCCATTCACCACTGTCGCGCGCTCTACCTCTACACGCATTATTACATGTTAATGCCAAAATAATACTTGCTTGTATTTTAATTTTTTCAGCTCACGTCGTCTGGTGGAGCTTCCTACGGAAACTACTGCTGCTTACCTGGTGCCACAACGTTGGATGGATGTACAAGAAGCCCGCAACAAGCATTTATAAAGAATAAAATAAACATTTCCTCATTACACAAGGCGTCTTGCGTCTTTATGAAATTGCACGTGGCACATATTCGATGGCGGCTAGTGAAGATCGTTCGCCATCAATTTTACTTAATAATAAAACAATTTCGCGCGAAGAGCGCGCGCGGTTGACCTGTGAAAAAAAAAAAGAGAAGCGGAGCCGGCGTGGCGCGTACCAGCTATTATTCAAAACGCGCGCGCACAAAACCGAAACCGGATGTCTAGTTGAGGTATTAACGCCGACGGCTTGGTGCGCTGCAGTCAATTCGGCTGCTGGGCTCTATGGGAGTGTCCGCTCTTGTTGTATTCCTTTCTATATTCTTTTACCATTGCCGAGCTTAAAGGCTCCTTATTAGGTCGTCAGAGCTCTGCACCGGGCCCCGATAGAATCATGTACGATATGCTTAGGCACCTGCACTACGACACGCAAATCACGCCACTCAAACTTTTCAATGCTATCTGGGCCGCTGGGTATCTCCCATCTAAATGGAAAGGAGCTATTTTGACCCCAGTTTTGAATCACGTAACGATACTTCATTGCTGACCAGCTAGTGTCCTATAGCGCTTACGAGCTACCTTGTAAGCGTTTTAAAAGAATGAACAATCGCCTTCACCTACTTCAGTCTGGCTTTATGGAAGGTCGATGAACAACCGGCCATCTCGTGCGTATTGAAGTAAGCCTCCGTGATGCATTTAAAGACAAGCAGTACTTCTTGTCAATATTCGTCGATATGACAACGGCGTAAGACACAATATGGCGGTACGGTGCATTATGAGACCTATCACACATGGACATTCGAAGGAATATGCTTAACACTATAAAAACATACCTGTCCAACCGTACTTTCAAAGTCAGAATGGGCAATATACTGTCCCGTCCATTCAAACAAGGAACCGGTTAACGAGCGGTCATTAGGACTACAGAGAACACACAGCACTTTCACATATTTCCTAAAGGTATAGTCTCGACACCCTTACTACGCATCCGTTAGCGATATGAAATCTGTTGCAATATTCCATAATCGTCTCTCAGTGAGGGAGCCCATTCCAACGAGAACAGGAAACTGTGAGGAAATGGGTGTCTCAATCCTCAAACATTGTCATACGGCTCCAGTGAAGCTGTTGCCACCATGGCAATGACAACTTGTTGAATGTGACACATAATTTATTGAGGCATTTTCTGGAAATTCAGTTGAAGTACAACTGCCTAAACAGATGCTTCAACGTCGCAAGCCGGCGTCTCTTACGCGGCTGTCGGCCCATCCTTCACGGAATCCGATTTTCTACACCCTGAAAGCAGCATCCTCACGTGCATAGGCTTATGCATTTCAGTCGGCCACTGAACACATTGTGAAAGAAAAGCTCCCAAACACCATTTTGTGAAGAGATTCCTTAAGTGTCGTCAAATTTTTACAATCCCTAAGAAACACAAAAATCCTGTAATAAACGACCTGTATTCAATGCTCTGCAAAGGTATGCATCAAACCAACAGGTTGTAATACGTAGGTGCCTGGGCACAGGTGTATAGAGGCTAACGAGCTTGCAGACAAAATGGCAACTTCAATAGTAACAAAACCTAGAAATCCGATCATACCTGTTCCTGCGAGTGACTTGAAGCCATTCTTACGCAAAAACACAGGAGCTATTCTGAACACTTGTGGGATCAGCAAAGTTTGAGTAAGCTCCATCTCATTAAGTCAGTTCTAGGGAAAGTTAGGACGATATGAAATTTCCTTTTGTCGCCCCGGAATGAGGCATACATGCGCTACACATGGATACTTTTTACCTGGTGCTTAATCTTCCCTCTGTGGCAGATGTGGTGAAATGATAACCATACTCCACATCTTGAAGGAGAGCCGGGAAGCAGAAGAAGAGTGCAGACAGCACTTTCCTTTGGCGTATATCCTTAAGAGGAAGCTTTAGTTCGGGTGCTCCTATCTAAATACATGTAAAAGGAGAATTCGTTTTTCTCGACGACAACTTCACCAAATTTGACAGGGTTTGTTGCATTTAAACGAAAAACTTAAAATCTAGTCACTGTTTGTTTCGAATTTTCAATTTAGGTCCTAAACTTTTCATAAACAATTCGCAAAAATCGCAAATTTTCAGAAAACGAGACTATCAAGTTTACAACTCGGCAATGAGAACTGATATCACGATTCCGTGAATTGCAGCTAATAGTACATCTCAAGCCGACAGAATTGATATGCCATACATGAATTTCAAAAAGTTTGTAATATGGAAATACAGCTTTTGCAGAACCCTTGTACACGACGTAACCATTTCACGTTAGATATAAAATGGCATATTCAATTTGTCAGCTTTTAATTATCTAATGGGTGCTGTTTACCGAACCGCAATATCTATTCCTGACGCAGTGCTATTAATTTGTAAACTTCGTGCTTCTAATATTGTAAAACTTGCAAATTTTTGAAACATTTTTAAACAAAATTCAAGCCATAAATCGAAATTGCGCTTCCAGCGGTCACTAGAATTTAGCTTTCTTTCTCAAATGCAACAAATTTCATTAAAATCGGTCCAGTGGTTATCTCAGAAAAACGTTTTTCCGTTTTACCTGTACTTGAATAGGCCGCGTAGGAGTTGGGCCCGAGCTAAAGCTTCCTCTTAAATCCAACACTGCTTCGTGGCCGAGAATCTCTATTTGAAACCAAAGTTGTGCAGCATGCTAGTAGCCCGATATATTTGTAGCTCTCCGTCTATCAAGAGGGTTTTGCTGCAAGCTCATTGTTAAGCAGAGCACGTGCCTTCAGACCCTTGCGTTCAAGGCGCTTAGTGAGGCAATAGTGATAGTGAAATGGGCACATTTTTTTCGTGTTTTTATCATGTTAGAATATATCTTATGGTCATCGCTCACATCACTTGTCCTTCACATTATCTTTAAACTTGTATATTTTACGTACCTTACAGGGGATATATTACGCCTGTATACAGCCTCGATACATCTCACTGTTGTCACTCCCATCATCATCCACTCCCTCACAGCATTCCTTGGCGCTCTATGACGATCCCTGGCCCTTGCGCAAAAAAAAAAAACGCATACATCATCATCATCACCTCCAGCAAGTCGTCTATTCGCTTCGCCTGGCACTGTGCTAGGTCTGCCCCTTTTCTGTTTAGCACATCGTTTAGCCGACCTGCTACTACTACAAGGTTGCGTCCGCGGAGGTTTGCCGCGAGCATTTTCTTTGCTGGCTCCAGGAGAGCACCCAATGTTCGCGCTGGAAATGTCCCTACTGCAACTCTTTGTCACCTTTCACTGTCTCCACAACAGAATATATATTATGGTCATCGCCCACATCACTTGCCTTTGACATTATTTTTAAGCTTGTTTATTTAAGCACACTTACTTTCTGACCCCATATCAAGCAAACACCTCGAGAAGAGCTTCTCCGACCTCTATGGCGCCAATGGTCTTCAACGCAACTGCATCCGGGTATCTGGTAGCCAGATCGACAAGCAGGAGCACATACCGGCTTCTTCGTCTTTTTCACATTGTCATACAGGTCTTGCCGGTGACTCATGACTTAGGCCCCAATTTCACCAAAAAACTGCTCATCGCACGCACTGTAAGCACCCAGCCAGGTTTGAGTCGACGGTGATAATCACCCTTTCACTCTTGCTGCCGCCGGGGCCTCTTCCTTCTTTCCTTTGTTATCCTTTTCCACGTGATTCTGGTTTGACAAGGCGCACTGAACCCAGCGTTCCTAATTTTACTTTGTCGCCGATTCACAGTAGGTGAAGCTATTTCCAGCTACCCCAACACCGCGGCGCGCGCATTCCATGTACTTTGTTCATACTCCCTGCCCTGTCGGGTCGGCAGACGGCGTTTCATCGTCACGACTATTCTCGTTCATAATGGCGGCCTTGTTTAGCTTTTACACGGCTGCTTCAAGTCTTTTTTCCGCCACCTTTTGTGCATCACGCTTCATCCTTAGCTCACTTTTTGAGCTCTTCGACCTGTTTTATAAGCTCATCCCGGAAATCCTCCAGTTTCTTTAGCATCGACATCACGGTGTCTGCCGATCGACTTCATTTCCTCTCCATTCTCATCGTCCATCCAGTCCACCTTGAGCCCCCCCCCCCCCCCCCCCTTCACTCCACACTGCATGCTTTGCCGGCTTTCTTGCCATGCACTGCACTACACTTTTTCTAATTCAAACACAGGAGCATTTAGACCATGTACCTACCAGCAAAGGCCGATATGCATAGAACCTAAATACTCAAAATGTCAAAAATAATTATTACCATTCCTTTAAAAGCAATAAATGCCACACAGACTTGAGATCTTGCACGCGGCCGCGCTCTGAATGTGCTATGAAAGCAATATTCTTGGTGCGTATGCACACACATTGAAACCACTAATACGTGACAGTCTTGCAACTTCCAAACTAATATTGATAGGTATAAAGACTTAAGAGGAAGCTTTAGCTTGCGTGTTCCTATTTAAATATATGTAAAAGAATAATTCGTTTGTCTCGGCAACCACTGCATTAAATTTGATGAGGTTTGTTGAATTTGGAAGAAAAACATCAGATCTAGTGACTGTCTTTTTCAAATTCTTTAGTTAGGTCGACAATTATTGATTAAAAATGTGCAAAAATAAAAAGAATTCAAAATAATACACTATCATGTTTACAGCTCTGTAGCTCAACAAACAAAAATTATAATAAAATTATGTGATTTGCATCTAATAGTACACCTAAAGCGGACAAAAATGATACGCTGCACATGAATATTAAAAATTTGTAATATGAAATACATCTCTTGCAGATACCCTTGTAACTCACGTAACGAATTCACGTAAGGTGTAAAATGATACACCGAATTTGTCCGCTTTGAATGATCTAATGGATGCCGCTAACGAAACCGCGATATCAGCTCTTGATGCAGGGCTATGAATTTGTAAACTTTGTGCGTCTCTTTTTTTCAAACTCTCCAATGTCTAAAATTTTTTAAATGAAAATTTAAGCCCTACTTCGAAATTTCGCTTACAACAGTCACTACAATTTAACTTTCTCTTTCAAATGTAACAAATTTCATTAAAATCGGTCCAGAGGTTATCTCAGAAAAAGAAGTGTCAAGGCTGTGGACGCACTTCGCGACGGCTCTGCTTTTATGAATGTTTACCCCAGAATTATCGAGTCAAATACCTAAAAACCGAGAACCATCGGATAGAGCAAATCAACCCAATCCCAGGGACAGCGAGAGCTGGGGTGAGCGACCTTTTTCGAAGATTTTTCGAAGTGAGAAACATAGCTAAGCTTAACGCCGACTAGGCCTATATTGGACCCATACCGGCACCCGGCAGGGTGGAGAACGGTGTCGCAGTGTAAACCACAGGATCGCAAGCACTTCCGAAATGGAGGTAGACGAGGCAGAAGTGGGGGAAATCCTGAATACCTAGTCCACAGAAGAAAGAAATGATCCCGCAAGCCGAACCGACGGCGGCGACGCGGATGGATGGATCGAAGTTACGCACAAAAGGAAGAGCCGCGCGAACGCTACCCAAGAGGCAGACAAGCAAGGCACCCGCTGAAGAAGCCCGACGCGCAAAGGGCGGGAAGAGCATAGTGAACAAGATTTTACGAGCAAGCAAGATGCCCAGGCTACCTAGAGACGACATCAAGATAATCATGAGACCTAGAGACGCGCTGAACATTCAGAAACACGTGCTGCGCCAGCCTAGACGAGGCGATACGCAATGAAGCAGGAGTGAGCAGCGACGAAATCATCACGATCTGCCTCAACCACACGCAAGCCATCTTGGTGATAAGCTCACCGGACGAGACGACGGCGACGACAGTCGCAAAAATCAAGGATATTAACCATCAACGGGAGGAAGCATACGACCAACGCGTACGTGTTTGCGTCAGAAGAGATGGCCAAGGGAATAATCCACAACATTCCCCTGAATTACACACATGATCAGCTCATGCACGCCCTGGTGAACGTGAGGAACTCTTCCCTGGCGTACGCCAGGAGACTGGGCAGCACGGCCACCGTGATACTAGTGTTAGAGGGCGACAGGGTCTTCTCGTGGGCGCACTTCAACAGCATCATGATGAGAGTATCCCTCTATCGGAAGCAAATAAACTTTTGCAAAGAGTGGGGCAGGATCGGGCATAGACCCGATCTGGGCCCCAGACCGGACGATAAGCTGTGCCCGGTGTGCGGTCTGAACGACCCGGCGAAGGACCACGAATGCACACCTAAATGCAAGCTCTGAGAAGAAGCTCAGCCCACGGCGGACCGCACTTGCAGGGCTAAATACAAGACGCCGTACATGGTCAACATAACAAGATGGACAGCGAGAAGAAACGAGGAAGAACTCTTGCGGGTAGCCGGCTCACAAGACCTCGACGGCGGGAAAACCAGCCACACACAACCATCTCCCGCACCCAGATCCAACTCGATATCCAGGTCCAGATACAGATCTATGTCCAGGCCGGGCGCACAAGGACGACCTACCTCGATGTCGAGGTCCAGGAACAGATCAAGATCCAGGTCCAGGCCGGGAGCGCAGGCACGACCGACCTTGAGGCCCAGATCCAGGAACAGAGACAGGACCGGGTGTGGGTCCATATCCGCCACGAGGGGGAGGAAGCCCGAAACGAAGGGGAAGAAGCAAGAACCAACGACACCAGCAAAGGTGCGAGCTGGTCAGACGTAGCCGCCAATCGCAAATCGGGAAGGTCCAGCAATACCAGTAGGGATAGGGGCAAGTACGAACACATAGAGGAACGCGTGAAGGAATATCGAACGGAAAACCAACTACTCAGATAGGAGCTAGAAAAAGAAAAAAAATGAAACAGCCAACCAGCCAGAAAAATTGACGAACTACAGAAAACACTTAATGAAATAGTCACCAAAATGCAGACACAATCGTCGCCTCGTCAGCCACCTTCGCCTCCGTCTCCACCCCATCCACCGAAGCCATCGAGGAGGAAGTGGATATGTTAGCAGATGTAGCACACCCACTGGGCGCCAAGCGAAAACTCCCAGAGACCAAGACCAACGAACAGGTCGCTTAGGTAAAGGAGGTCAAGAGACCCCGACCTAGCACAAAAGATACAGACGTCCTTGAGGACATGCTCAACAAGCTCTCGGACAAAATGGAGAAAATGTTCGAGATGTTGGTGGCGCGCATTAGTGACAGCGAGGCAGAGAGGAAGGCGCAGGCCCTAAAGTAAGACAGGTGGCTCGCAGAGCTGGAGAAGATCTCGTAAAAATTGTGGGCACCAAAAAGGGAAGACTCGTCATCTGGCAGTGGAACTGCCGCAGCTTCTGATACAAAAAACAACGATGACACAACAAACTAAAACGACTCCAAAAAGAAAGAAAGGTCGACGTTATCGTTCTTCAGGAAACATTCGACCACGCCAAAATTACTGGGTACGCCACCCACAAACGACGCGCTAAAGGGACGGGGAGGGAGATAGTCGTAACCACATTAGTCAAGAAAAAAGGACTGGTCGCGATCCCGCAAATTATGAGAAAAATTAGACATTAGCCACATCCCCATAGACGTCGTGCCACGCAGCAAGGAGAGCAGCCCTTCCGCCCTGAACATCTGCAGCAGCCCGTACAAAAAGGGCCTAACACACAATTTCGAAAATTTAATTAACGAAATGATGACCATCGCCTAACCCTTCTGAACGAGCCGGCCTCACACATTAGAGTGTGTGTGGGCCCCCATAGGGACACCACACCAGACTTAACGCTATGCAGGAGCGCTGGAAGGATCACCTGGGAGAACAACTTCGAGGACCTGGGCAGCGATCATAGGATACTCAGTACACTGTTAGGAGAGGCCCCCGTCACGAAAGGAATAAAACAAGTTCCGGCTAGTAGACTGGGACAAATTCCGCAAAATCAGAGACGAAATAGAACAGGGACCCATAAGAAACACAGAAGAGTGGAACGGGGAGCTGCTACGCGACGTAGCAAAGGCCACGACTGAGATGGACTGGGACGACTGGGAGGCTCGATGCGAACACGGAGACGGCAACGACGATGGCGGTGGTCACTCTCCGCGGATGGACAGGAGGCTCGCGCACCTCGTACAAGCCAAAAAATCAATTCAGAAACGTCTGCAAGGGCAAAAACCACAGTAGCAATCTAAGGCGCCAGATCGCGGAACTAAACAAGGACATCGAAGGACACTGCAGCAAGTTATGCAATCAGGATTGGGACGAGGTATGCGACGTCATGGACGGCAACATCAACACGGGCAAGACGTGGAAGATCTCCAAGCACCTGCTTGACCCGTCGGGCGCGAAGACAGCGGCGAAAGCGGAAATGACCAGGCTCAGAAACAGGTACAAAGGAAACATCCGTGAGATGCAGGGGCGTAGCCAGGGGGGGGGCCTATGGGGCCTCAGCCCCCACCCCCCCCGAAATTTTTTCGCCCTATCCATGCGCCGCCGGCCAAAACAACCCCCGGCGCCGGAAATCCTGCTCGATTTTGTCTAGAATGTCCGTCTCACAATCGAAAAAAAAAAAAAAAACATTTTAGCGCGAGCATTGCGAAATCGGGCTGGATTTCGCGGCAACGCCCATGCATCGGAAGTCACATATCTTAACGCAAGGACCTCCTTGCGAGCACAAAGTTCCAAAAGCGTGGCGGGCGGGCTTGTCGCGGCATATCGCTGAGGCCGTGGAATCGGGAGCACTTTGATTTCAATTCTGACACTTTATGGGTATAAAGTTCTAATAAACATTTGCTGCGAAAGGTGCATCGATATTTCCAAAGTCGGGCTTTCGATTTTCAATTCTGGAACATTATGACCTTAATGTTGTTATAAACATTTTACGCCAAATGTGCATTGACTTTTCTAAACTCCTAGATCGGAACATACAACGAGACAAGCCAAATCAACACACTATCAGACAAGTTGACATGACGATGAGACAAGGCGTTGTGGTGGTTCATTTGTGCCGTCATATCGCATAAAAACATATCAATATTTTTTTTCACCTACGCCAAAGCATTCATGTCAAGACACTAAAGCCAGCCATGGTAACTACGTTCTTATTTATTTTTCTACTTCGACTTTTATTCGTGAGGACACATTAAGCCTCTTAAATTTTTTTGTTCTCGCTACCCAACCCGCGGGCTGCCAGAGCCAGCCAGAGCGCATGCGTTTTTCTTGTGTTGCCCCGAAACCACTGCGCGGCGTACTTCGGTGCGCGTGTGGTTTTCTCCGGCCGAGTGAATTTTCGCCTGGCAGAGTTTTGGACGCCTTCTGGCTAGCAGACGAGAAAGAGAAACAATGGGCGCTCACCGCCATCACTGTGAAGACTTGACGGATTACACCGTGTTCGCTTGAGCACGACCTCTCCGGAAAGTCTTGTCTCGCCGGTGTGAAATACTGAGCACTATGAGTATGGTTCTCGGTGGACCAAGCATCTCACGTTTTCTTCGATATTCATTCGGTAGCCACATTAGGTGCCCAAAGTAGGCATTGGATTGTGGCCAACATACTCTCCTTTGCGTTTTTTTTTTTCATTTCGGTGCCCCGGCCCCACAAAAGGAAAAAAAAAATACATTGTTGCGGCGCAGCGAATTGTCGCATGATGACACTTTGTTACTTCTTTTGCGGAAAGTAATGGGCCACGGTACGCTTCAGTTGCCGGATACGATTATTATATTATTGTGATAGCAATTACATGAAGGCTCCAGGCGCATTCCTGCTGTCGCCGTCGCCCTCATGTTTCGTATGAAGTCTCAGGGCAATAACGTCGTGACCGCGCGCCGCATGCTGTATGTGCGAGTGAAAGAGTAGGGGGGGGGGGGTGGAATGGGTGAGCAGACGATGGTGGCTCAGTCTTGCGTGCGCAAAGGGGAAAAGCATGGATGGAGTGGATGGAATGGGGCGGGATCTAGGATTCTGTGAATCTGTGATTGCGCTACATGTTTATTTGCCTTGTATGACGCATTATATACAGTGACTTTTTCTTAGATACGTAGATTTATTGGAGACTTATACGTATATTTAAATATCCAGTTGCGAGGTTTTGTGTATACGTGAAGTGAACTTTCTTTCCAGTGACACTTGTTTGCCCTTTATCAAGCATTTGTATATTCCATTGTATCTTCGCATTTCTAATGAACGGAGGCGAGTTAAATGAAAGTGAGCCTACCCACCCTGCGCAATGGTTCGTTTCATTATCTGCGAGGCATGCGCGTAGCACACAGGCATCTTTCATTTACAAAAGTGACACGCAGATGTGAGGGTAAATGTTCTTTAACGCTCTCATAGACTGGATTGAACATGGTTGCGTGACGTAATGGACACTTCAGAAGTTAAGCAGCGAGGTGCCGTGAATGTTTTGACAGCTGAAGGTGTTTCCCAAAAGGAAATTATTCTCCGTGTGGCTGCAGTGTACGTTGAACATTGCATTTCATTGGCCACTGTGAAGCATTGGAGCAAACGGTTGAAAAAGGACGTGAAAGTTGCAAAGACGATCGAAGACCGGGCCAAAGCTATCGTGCAATCACCCCCAACACAAGTGCAAAAGTTGATGAGCTGATGAGACAAGAACGGAGTATAAACATCGATGAACTGGCAGAGCGTGTGAACATCAGTCGCGGTTCGGTTCACACCATAATTCGTGAGCATCTCGGTCATCGGCTCTTGTGTGCGCAATGGATGCCCAAGATTTTGAACCACCGCCAGAAGAAGGTTCTGCGCTTCCTTGACTCATCTGATCCGGTATCACAATGAGGGTGACGACTTCTTGTCTGCAATTGTGATCGGGGACGAACCATGGTGCCACTACTACGAGCCTGAAACACGACGGCAAAGCTTAGAGTGGAAACATTCGAATTCACCGCCCCCAAAGAAAGCAAAGGCCGTCATTTTCGCCGGAAAGGTGTTGTTTACTACTTTTTTTCGATCGTCAGGGGCCGTTACTGAAAGAATATTCTAAAGCCGGAGAGACTATCAATCGTTTCCGACATTGTGAAACGCCACATCACCTGCGTGTCGCAATCAAGAACAAACGACGTGGAAAATTGACGAATGGGGCCATCGCGTTCCACGACCTGGCTATGGTGTTGGGCTGCTGAGCACGAGGTCGCGGAATCGAATCCCGGCAATGGCGGCCGCATTTCAATGGGGGCGAAATGCGAAAACACCTGTTTACTTAGATTTAGGTGCACGTTAATGAACCCAGGCGGTCGAATTTTCCGGAGTCCTCCACTACGGCGTGCCTCATAATCAGAAAGTGGTTTTGACACGTAAAACACCATACTTTAATTTTCAATTTTTTCACAGTGCCCGTCCCCACGTCGCTGATGTGGTTAATACAAAACTGGCAAAGTTCAAGTGGGAAACGCTGCAACATCCGCCATACAGCTAAGACCTGTCGCCTTGCGACTTCCACCTTTTGGGGCAAATGAAAAAACAGTTTAATGGAAACAGATTCATGTCAGACGATGACGTGAAAGAATCAGTCGCAGATTTGTTGAAGCAGCAACCTAAGGACTTTTATGAGGCGGGAATCACCCGACTCGTTAGTCAGTGGGATAAATGTCTAAATGCTGATGGAGACTGCTTTTAAATTAAGTACCCCATTTGTCATATATTTGCATTGGCTCACTTTCATTTCACTCGCCCTCGTATATTTTGCAGAACGGCTTTATATAGCGATACACGACCAGTGACAGCTGCCCGTGCGTAATACATTGGAATAAATGACAGCGTCATTGAGATTTTTCACTGGCCCTTGCATATGTACAAAAATGCAAACCAGGTTGTTGAATGACAAAGTTTAATTAACATATTTGTCCTCAACTTGTTCATTTATGGCCTTTACATATTTAATATCAGTGGCATGCACTGCTTTGCTGGCTTCGAACTGATATAGTTCTAAGGATCGTGTAATATTTTCTTTACTTATTAAATAGACAAAAACATGGAAGCATTGATATAAGTTATTTTGAGCACAATTTCTGGCACATACGAGTATATCTTTTTATTAATAAATACATATAATACTTGTTTGGACAGTGCGTAGCGTTCAAGAATTCGTTTGCAGCATCTTTGGCAATGGCAATGCAGTTATTATTTATGTATTTGATCTCTCGACAAATTGTTTAACACGAAGCTTTAGCTCGGGCCCAACTCCGACGCGGCCTATTCAAATAAATGTAAACGCAGAAACTCTCTTCTGAGATGACCCCTGGATCACTTTTAATCGAATTTCTTGAATTTGAGAAAGTTAACGGCTAGTATGTGTTGGAAGCGGAAGTTCAATTTAGGGCCTGAATTTTGTTTAAAATATTTTGTAAAATTTGAAAGTGTGAAAAAAAATAGAAGGACGACGTTTACAAACTAAAAGCTCTTCATCAAAAACAGATATCGCGGTTCTTCAAACGGCATCTATTATAAGAGTCAAAGCGGACAAATTCGTTATGTCAATTTGTATCTTACGTGAATTAGTTACGTGGTGCACAAGAGTTCGGCAAAAGCCGTATTTCGATAATGCTAAATTGTTTGAGATTCCTTTGTAACACATCAATTTTGTCCGATGTAGGTGTACTATTACATGCGATTCACAGAATTGTGATATTGATTTTCATTGTTGAGTTACAGAGTGTTAAACGTTATAGTTCCGGTTTCTGAAAATTTGAGATTTGGGCCAATTTTTAATACAAAAGTGACACTCTAAATGAAAAATTCCAAACCAGAAGACAATAGAATTTAAGTTTTTCTTTTATATGCAACAAACCTCATGAAATTTTGTGCAGTGGTTGCCGAGAAAAACTAATTCACCTTCTACATGTATTTAGATAGGAGCATCCGAGATAAAGCTTCCTCTTAAGGAAGAGGCCAAGCTGCAACGTGAGCCCCCCCCGAACGAAATTTCTGGCTACGCCACTGGTGAGATGGGTGATGAAATCGTCAAGCTGTACCTTGAGAGACCTCCAGCCGTTGAACAGCGGAGCTACTCGGGCTCTCCCAACGTGGACCTCGACAGATACTTCTCCCAGCAAGAAATTAAAGCGGTCCTGCAGACCATCAAGACAAAGTTAGCTCCGGGCACCGAAAATGTGACCAACAAGATGCTCCGGAACCTGGACTACCAGGCAACGAGCCGCTTGATAGGCTTGATCAACGAGTGCTGGCGGAACACGGGATACCCGACGAATGCAAGAAGTCCAACGTGATCCTCATCCCCAAGCCGGGTAAATACTTAGAAATACAGAACATGCGGCCGATTTCTCTCACTTCCTGCGTTGATAAAGTGATGCAGTAGGCTCGCCTTAGTAGAGTTGACGTCTACGTGGAGTCAAACAACCACCTGTACCACAGCAACACGATTGGCTTCAGAAGAGGGCTCTCTACCCAAGACGCCATGATACAACTCAAGGAGCAAGCATAGACACCACGGGGCGGGGCTTGAGGTCAATACTTGGACTTGATCTAAAGAAGGCCTTCGACAGCGTCAAGCACGCGGCCATCCTCGACAGAATCGCGCAACTGGGCCTGGGCGAACGAACGTATAATTATATCCGAAATTTTCTTACGGGAAGAACAGCCAGAATTAGACTGGACGAGGAAGAGAGCATCCAGGTGGACATGGGCAGCGCAAGCACACCGCAAGGGTCCGTCGTGCCACCGATGCTCTTCAACCTCGTCATGATCGGACTATCGGAAAAGCTGGCGTGAATAGAAGGCATTAATCACACCGTTTATGCAGACGACATTGCGATTTGAACCATGAAGGACGCAAGCGAGGGCGCTATGGAGAATAGACTTCAAGGGGCGGTGGAGGCAATCGAAAATCATCTGGAGGACGCCGGACTAGAATGCTCACCGGAGAAATCGGAACTGCTGTTCTACCGCTTCAGGAGGCTAGGCAAATGGTCCAGCAACGTAGCGGAACTACACAAAAGGGGAATCACATTAACCACGAGAAAAGGCACGGAGATCCCCTAGGTCCAAAAGATCAAAGCACTGGGTCTGTGGATCGAAGCCAGGGGAACATACGCGGAGACTATAACGCGCCTAGAAAAGTAAGACACGGCGACCGTTCGGCTAATACAGAGTCTCCAACAACAGGAGCGGCATTAAAGAAAGAAACGTCATACGGCTCGTTCAGGCCTTCGCGATCAGCCACTTCGCGTACGTGGCGGCATTCGTCCACTCGAACAAGGCTGAGAAAGACAAGATCGACGCGTTCATTAGGAAAGCATACAGAACGGCACTGGGTCTCCCTCAATAGGTGTGGACGTCGAGGGCAGGGTCGGAGAGTTGGATGGTGGAGACCCTTCAGAGAGTGGCAAAGACCGTGCACGAGTTCGCTAAATTGTGCGGCCTCAGTTGCTCGCCACAGAAGTCAGAGTCACTCGTCATCAAGCCAAGAAGAAAGAAAGGAATGAATGAATGAATGTGTGTGGTTTAGTGGCGCAAGGGCCAGATATGGCCAAAGAGCGCCAAGACAGTGTTAGTGATTTCGCGGTGGAATGATGAGTTCTGTGAAGAGGATGTGACTTGGCTGTAAAGTGGCCTACAAATAGTCGCTGTAAAGTACGTAAAACCTAAGTGCTATAAAATTATGGCGATGACTAATGACGAGTACTATGAACATTAAAATCTATCGTACAAGAATGATGCAAAAAAGAAAATATATAAGATGGTAAAATTACTTGGAGCACTGCTGCCTCGCCAGAGCTCTTGAGACACAAGTGCCTAGCGGCATGTGCTCTACGAAAGAGCTATCACAGCGGCATCCTCTGAAGAGAGGACCCGCTACGAACATGTCGGGCTAACAACATGCAAGACAACATCTTTCAGAAAACTTAGGAGTGTGTTGCTGTAAAATAAAGGTTCTGGGCCGAGTAGCATTACTGGTTGTATGGGGATGTGCTGCAGGTATGCTAGGGAAAACTGTTTCCTTCTCTCAGATTCGGCTGCCCGACATTCCAGGAGGACGTGGAGGACGGTCAGCCTCTCCCCGCATCTACCGCAGGTTCGAGGATCATTTTCAGTGAGTAAGAAGTTATGCGTGCCAAATGTGTGTCCTTTTCTGAGGCGGCAGAATAGGACATCTGTTCACCGTGATTTTGTTACGGAGGGCCAAGAACCTAACTGTGGCTTTATCACGTGCAGTTTGTTATTTACTTCTGCGTCCCGCATACGTTGCCAGTAGTTTCGCAGTTTCCTTCTTAAGAAAGGCTTCAGGTCTGTGACAGGGACCGAAGCAGTAGAATTAACTGCATGCAATGAAATTGATGTGGCCATCTGGTCCGCAAGAACGTTACCCTTGATGCCCCTATGTCCAGGCACCCAGCATATAATCACATGTTGGTTAGATATATATGCTTTATACAGTACGGAGTAGAGTTCATTAATTACCGGATTTTTGTGGTTACAGAAAGACATCAAGGCCTTCACAACACTAAGGGAGTCCGTATATATAACTGATTTCTGTAGTTTTGATTTATTTATATGCTTTACGACCGACAGCAGTGCGTAGGTCTCAGCCGTAAAGATACTAGTTTCCGGATGCAGTACGTCGGATTCCGAGAAGGATGGACCGATGGCTGCATAGGACACCCCGTCGTGTGACTTCGATGCGTCTGTGTAGAACTCCGTACAGGAGTGTTTGTGCTCGACTTCCCGGAAATGCATTTGGATTTCAATTTCTGAAGCGTGTTTTGTAACTCGCATGAAAGATATATCGCATTGTATCAGCTGCCACTCCCAAGGAGGTAGCTGCTTGGCTGGACGCATTAGGCAAAGCTCGAGGAGTGGGACATGCATTTCATGACTTAGCTCCCTCACACGTAGCGAGAAAGGCTATCTTACGGAGGAACGATTATGAAAGAGTGTAGCATATGTCATCTCGTTAACGGTATTAAAACACGGATGTTGTGGATTAAAGTGGACTTTCAGGAAATATGTTTGACTGATGTATGTTCTCTGCAGATGAAGTGACCACTCATTTGATTCTACATATAAACTTTGTATGGGACTCGTTCTGAAAGCGCCAGTGGCCAGTCGGATTCCTAGATGGTGGACTGGGTCTAGCATCTTTAGTGCGCTCGGGGCGGCAGAGTGATAGATCACGGCACCATAGTCTAGTCGTGATCGAATGAGGCTTTTATAGAGATTCATTAAACACTTCGTGTCACTACCCCATGTAGTCTGGGATAGAAGTTTCGTTATGTTCATTGTTTTTAGACATTTTTCTTTAAGATGTTTAATGTGGGGGACGAAAGTGAGTCTGTAGTCAAGTGTGACACCTAGAAATTTATGTTCTTTGTGTACAGGTATCTGTTGTCCACGCAGTTCTATGCAAGGGTCTGGGATAAGTCCTCTCTTTCTTGTAAGAAGAAAACAAGAGCTTTTGTTAGGATTGATCAAAAATTCATTCCTGTCTGCCCACATTGACACTTTGTTCAGGCCATGCTGTACCTGTCTCTCGCACACTGCGAGGTTACAGGATTTGAAAGCTATTTGTATGTCGTCCACGTAGACAGAATAAGAAATTGCCGGTAGTAATGAAGCGCGAAGTGCGTTCATCTTCACGATGAAGAGTGTGCAGCTGAGCACGCCTCCTTGGGGTACACCCGTTTCTTGCGTAAAAGGACGCGAAAGTACATTACCGACTTTTACCCGGAAGGTACGACTGGACAGATAGCTTTCTATTAGGTTTAGCATATTACCATGGATGCCCATTTCTGACAAGTCTCTTAAGATTCCGTAACGCCACGTTGTATCATACGCCTTTTCCATATCGAGAAATATCGATAGGAAGAACTGTTTATGTATAAATGCGTCCCGGATATTTGCTTCTACACGTATAAGATGGCCAGTTGTGGAGCGCCCTTCTCGGAAGCCGCACTGATAAGGATCAAGCATTTTGCTCTGTTCAAGGAAATGAATGAGTCGCCGATTTATAATTTTTTCAAACACCTTACAAATGCAACTTGTGAGGGCTACCGGGCGGTAACTTGCCACTGAGGAAGGGTCTTTGCCTTGCTTCAAAACAGGGACCACAATGGCTTCCTTCCATCCGATTGGAAGGTACCCTGCATCCCAGATGGTGTTGAAAAGCGTGAGTAGTGTAACTTGCGTGTCATTGTGTAAGTTTTTGAGCATTTCATACATGATTTTATCAGACTCTGGTGCGGAGCACTTGCATGCGCTCAAGGCAGCTCTCATTTTGACAATACTAAAAGGACGGCTGTAAGGCTCATTCTCTCGAATTTTGTTAAAGGCTTACGTTCTTCTATTTGTTTGTATTTGAGAAAGGATTGTGAATAATTTGTTGGACTTGAAACGCTCTCAAAATACTCCCCAAGTGAGTCTGCCTGGTCTTGCACTGTATCGCCCTGTGTGTTTATCAGAGGGAGTGAATATGTTTGGCGCCCTCTAATCCTATTAACCCTGTTCCAGGCTTCGACCTCATCTCTAAACGAGTTAATACTCGATAAAAACTTGTGCCAACTTTCTCTTCTGGCCTGTCGGCGGGTTCGCCTGCCTTGGGACTTTATTTTTTTTAAATTGACATGATTCTCAGCAGTGGGAGAAGCGCGCAGCAACCCGCACGCCTTGTTCTGATTCTTACGAGCGATCCTACATTCGCCGTTCCACCACGGTACACGTCGTTTGCATGCCAAACCACTTACTTTGGATATGCATTTTGATGCGGCATCTATTATGAATGCTGTAAGATACTCCACAGCAGCATCAATTTCTAAAGAAGACATGTCAGCCCATGAAATGCTAGTGAGCGTTCGAAATTTCTCCCAGTCGGCTCTGTCTATCTTCCACCTAGGAGCTTGTGGAGGATATTCGTTTTCTTTAGATGTTCTTATCAGTATGGTGAAGTGGTCGCTCCCGTAAAGATTGCTCGCAAATTCCCATTCGAGTTCGGGCAGTATAGAAGGGGAAACTATACTAAGATCTATTGAAGAAAAGGTTTTGTTTGCTAGAGAGTAATATGTGAGTTCCTTCTTATTCAGCAAGCACGCACCTGAAGAAAAAAGGAACTGTTCAACAAGACCACCTCGCGCGTCTATACGAGAGTCACCCCACAGGAAGTTGTGCGCATTGAAATCGCCAAGAACAACATAAGGTTCTAGCAATTCGTCTATAAATGACTCAAATTCATGTTTGTTTAATTTGTAGTGTGGGGGTACGTAAAACGAGCAAATGGTGACGAGTTTATTTAGAAGAACAGATCGAACCACCACTGCTTCAAGGGGCGTTTGTAGCTGTAAGCGCTGACAGGAAATACTTTTATGAATAAAAATGGCAACAGCGCCTGATGATACGACAGCATCATCGCAATCTTTGCGGAACTTGACATACGGTCGGAGAAAGTTTGTGTGTTGTGGTTTTAAGTGTGTTTCCTGCAGACACAGCACTTTTGGATTGTGTTTTTGGATAAGCTCTTGCACGTCATCAAGGTTCCTAAGAAGACCTCTGACGTTACATTGAATAATTTTTGTATCCATATTGAAAGTAAATAAGTGCTGTGTGTATGGGAACGGAGGTGATGCCTTGGGTTACAGTGCTCTTTCGAGGCCCTGTAACGGGGGTTCTACCCTTTCTGGAGCGTTCGAGGGAGCCTCGTCGCTCCTTAAGCGTTTGGTGCGCCTTGAGGACAGGTGTAGTGTCCATTGCCTCTTGTGAGGCGCCGGACACATGCTCTTGCGAGCAAGAAGTTTTCCGTGAGAGTCCCGCCTCGGAAGGCAAGACCCATGCGCCCACCAGCCCGGAGGCCGATGGGGCTCCCTGAGGGATTTGGCTGCGCCGGCTGTGGCCAGCGCTGGGAGGGGCCGGGGAGGTTGGGGCAGCCTCGGCTGCGCCCACCTTCGTGGTTGATGTTCCCTTCTGCTCGGTTGGTAGAGCAGCGCGAGCTGCGACCAACATGGGGGTAGGTGGCGTAACTGCCAACGCACTGATTGTGGGCCGGACAGCCGCCGGAGGCCGTTGTGACGCTGCCCCCTGACGCGCCACTTCGGCAAAGCTTTTCTTTGGCAGGTATGCTACCCGCCTTCGTGCCTCTTTGAACGATATATTCTCTTTTACTTTTATCGTTACAATTTCTTTTTCCTTCTTCCAGGAGGGGCACGACCGCGAGTACGCGGCGTGATCCCCGTGATAGTTTACACAGTGGAGAGAGTTCTTAGAAGCTTCAGTGGCGTGTTCAAGGGCACTACATTTCGCACATGTTTGGCGGCCCCGGCAGCTCTGCGCACTGTGGCCGAAACGCTAGCATTTGAAACATCTTGGGGGATTCGGCACATATGGTCTGACACGGAGCTTGATGTACCCGGCCTCTACAGACTCGGGCAGAATACTTGAAGCAAATGTGAGTATTAGGTGCTTCGTTTGAATATCTTTTCCATCCCTTCTCATCTTAATTCTTCTCACATTGATAACATTCTGCCCACTGAAGCCCTCCAGGAGCTCAGCCTTTGTCAGCTGGAGCAAATCATCATCCGACACAACGCCGCGGGTGGTGTTCAGAGTGCGGTGTGCAGTTACTGTCAATGGAACATCTCCAAATGATACTAGACTGGGCAACTTTTCTTATTGTTTCTGATCATGCAGCTCTAACAGGAGATCACCACTTGCCAGCCTTGATACCTTGTAGCCTGGACCAAGGACATCAGTTAAGGACTCGGAAACTAGAAAAGGGGAAATGTTTCGTACTTGTTTATTGGATTTTTTTGAGTGGATCACATACCGTGGGAAGTTGGGTCTTTGACATCCAAGGAACTGGAAAACTTCATCGGTGCGCCCTCTTTTCTGAGGGCGATCAGGAAGCGGAGGGAAGGAGCTAGCCTTAAAGGAATTGAATTTTCGGCAATAACGCCAGCCACCCACCATGGAGCCCTACAAGGGGACGCCACAGGGACTGTATGTACAGGTCGTGTAAACGCCAGCTGTACGTCATCACTATAACCAAATATGAAATAACCTAGGTTGGCTCTTCACACAAGACTGGCGCGCGCCCTTGCTGCCTGGAAAATTGGAAGTAAAGAGAAGCCAGGAGAAGACAGGAAAGGTGGAAAGTGAGAGAAAGACGAAGGCTGGAGGGAGAGAGAGACAGGAAAAGGCAACTACCGATTTCCCCCGGGTGGGTCAGTCCGGGGGTGCCGTCTACGTGAAGCCGAGGCCAAAGGGGTGTGTTGCCACCGCCGAGGGGCCGTAGAGGTCCAAACACCCGGCATTGGCTCAACCCCCAGAATCCCCTATTCCCCGGACACGGCTACGCCGCGCACGGTTAGACGCGGGAGAGTCCAACTCTCGTGTGCTCGGGTACGTGGTGTCGCAACACACCAAACGCCTGCTGACGCAGACGCCTCTGCGGAGAAGAAAGAAAGGAGACCAAGAGAACGTAAGCATCACCATCAACGGGACGACCATATCACCAACCACGCAAGCACGTATCCTGGGTGTCATCTTTTCGCGTGCTACGAACGGTCCACGTCGGAACGCCTGCGGTTCTGGCGGACTCTCTCCCCCAGCCCCCTACGCAAGCGGTACTGCTGGTCACGACTGTTGGCTAGTGTATAGCTCTACGCTAAAGGTTGACGCGACTTTCAATGCCACAATCACTGCATATGAAACCCACTGGGTTGCTTCAACCTATTATCCCACTCAAAATACCCTTCGATCTCATGGGGATGCAGCTTCTCGAACCATACTCGTTGTGTTCACGGAAAACGAATGAATTATAGTCGCAACGGACAAACTGATTCGTTATGCCGAGGCACGTGAGGCGCATTGAACATGGCGCAGAGCATATAGGCGATCATATGTTACCTTAATGCATGCGCACATGTGCATACCAAGCCGACCTTTTTTCCCCCTCATTTGTTAAGGGCAGAAAATCAACCAACCTTCTTCAATGCACCCATAATGTGTTTCAGCAGGCTGGCGGCCAGCCAGGCCATCGCCCGATGTACTCTCATCTAGCGGTTGTGATGGTTCTGGTGCGAGATAAGACGTGCTCTATTCCCACTCTGACCACGCCAGAGCACGGCCAGCGCCGTCGGTCACGCTAGGTGCGCGGTGACGCTAGACTGTAGAGTGTCCTCTTTGCGCCGGTGTAGGGCAACTGCGCAGCGCCGTGGCGCGCGCCCACATAACGCCGACCTTTCCCGTGCCTTTACTTTTTTTTCAGCAGCACGCACCCTCCGATCACATTGAACATTGAAGCACGTTTATTGCCCCCATGCGTGCTTCATATAAAGTGTGCGACGGACGTTCTGAAAGTAAGTTTCGCCATTTTTTTAAACGGAAGATGGCACACCAGGTGAAACACACAATCGGCATAAGAATCCACGCCCGTTGCTGGTTTAACGACGGAATGAGCTTCAGCGGAGGAGGAATGCGCATGCTCAGGACGCCGAAGAAGAGAGAGTAGCAGCAGGCAGGCATGCCCGCGGTTCATCATCATCATCAACATCATCATCAGCCTGGTTACGCCCACTGCAGGGCAAAGGCCTCTCCCATACTTCTTCAACAACCCCAGTCATGTACTAATTGTGGCCATGTCGCCCCTGCAAACTTCTTAATCTCATCGGCCCACCTAACTTTCTGCCGCCCGCTGCTACGCTTCCCTTCCCTTGAAATCCAGTCCGTAACCCTTAATGACCATCGGTTATCTTCCCTCCTCATTACATGTCCTGCCCATGCGCATTTCTCTTTCTTGATTTCAACTAAGATGTCCTTAACTCGCGTTTGTTCCCTCACCCAATCTGCTCTTTTCTTATCCCTTAACGTTACACCCATCAATCTTCTTTCCATAGCTCGTTGCGTCGTCCTCAATTTAAGTAGAACGCTTTTCGTAAGCCTCCAGGTTTCTGCCCCGTAGGTGAGCACTGGTAAGAGACAGCTATTATACACTTTTCTCTTGGGGGATAATGGCAACCTGCTGTTCATGATCTGAGAATGTCTGCCAAACGCACCCCAGCCCTTTCTTGTTCTTCTGATTATTTCCGTCTCGTGATCCGGATCCGCCGTCACTACCTGCCCTAAGTAGATGTATTCCCTTACGACTTCCAGTGCCTAGCTACCTATTGTAAATTGCTGTTCTCTTCCGAGACTGTTAAACATTACTTTAGTTTTCTACAGATTTATTTTTAGACCCACTCTTCTGCTTTGCCTCTCCAGGTCAGTGATCATGCATTGCAATTGGTCCCCTGAGTTACTAAGCAAGGCAATATCATCAGCGAATCGCAAGTTACTAAGGTATTCTCCTTTAACGTTTATCCCCAATTCTTCCCAATCCCGGTCTCTGAATACCTCCTGCAAACAAGCAGTGGAGAGATCGTATCTCCCTGCCTGACGCCTTTCTTTATTGGGATTTTGTTGCTTTCTTTGTGCAGGACTACGGTGGCTGTGGAGCCACTATAGATATCTTTCATTATTTTTACATACGGCTCGTCTACACCCTTATTCTATAGTGCCTCCATGAATGCTGAGGTTTCGACAGAATCAAACGCTTTCTCGTAATGAATGAACGCTACATATAAGGGTTGGTTATATTGCGCACATTTCTCTATCACCTGATTGATAGTGTGAATATGGTCTATTGTTGAGTAGCATTTACGGAATCCTGCCTGGTCCTTTGGTTGACAGAAGTCTAAGCTGTTCCTGATTCTATTTGCGATTCCGTTAGTAAATAGTTTGTAGGCAACTGACAGTAAGCTGATCGGTCTATAACATACGCTACCATATATCTTTTGTCATACCGCTGTCTTCATGCCATCTTGGCCGTGCCACCGTCGTTATTCCAGCTTCTGCATCCCGTTGCCGTCACCGTCACGCTATCGTCGTCGTACAGTCGTTACCAGGTCATTATTCTGATGTCGTTGTCGCTTTGTCGTCGTTATACCAGCGTTATGTTTTATTATTCGACATGTTCATGTCACGCCGTCGTCGTTACGTGCCTTTGTCATTAAATCAATATCACTCCTTCTTCGTCATTCTATGGCTACTGCGTCGGTGTCATGCAGACGTCGTCATACCTCTTTGTTCATGGGTCACCTTCGCAAGCGAGTGCCATAGAGAATTCGTATTATATCGGAGTATGAGGCATATAGCCGATGCCAAAGAAGGCTCAGGGTTACCACTACACGTGTTAAATAAACGTCAGTTCAGGATTATTGAATGTCGCTACGTTGCTCGATTGCTGTTCGCGTTGCCGTCGACAGTCATCGTGAGGTAAGTTCTGCCGTAGTTTTCACATGCAAGTATGGTGAAAGCGAGAAGTGCCACGCGATAAGAGCCATGCTCCAGAACAGCTCGAGGAACGAATCCGACACGCGATCAAGAACCGAACCGTCGTAATACCTGGCTACAAGGCAAGTCTTGTGGAACACAGCACCGTAGCCACATTCTTTGAACTGTTTAACATTATGTGAGGGAGGGTTGTTGCACACGGGTAGCTCATACTCCCTCAATCGCCATGATTTCGCATTAATAGAGCATCCCATCTGTCCGATGTAGCCACGACCTTACGATGGCAACAGACTAAACAACGCTTGCGGCCTAGCTCACTGGATGCATATTGTGCTTCAATCCACAACCAACCTATTTCATTTTTTGGCTCCAGCCTTTGTTGTCACAGCACAAAACTCTCCTAACAAGGGCCTGGGAAAAGAATGATTTGCGCAACTAAATTGGGCATGAAGATGGAACATAATGAATGAGATGAGTGAAGTAAAAAAGTGGTTGCAGTTGTTTCGTATGCTTTTTTGAATTTCGTGGGTAATTGTGTAGCTGGTCCTTACGGGCAAAACTTTTTTATGTGTGAAGCAGGTGAAGAGAGATTTGCTCTGATGTGAGAAAAAAAAGACTGAAGCCAAAAAAATAAATTCGTTTGTTGCGTGTGGCACAATTTGCAGGCGCTGCACTCTTGCAATGGAGGTTGTGTGCAGTCTGCTATTGCCATCCGGTCGTGCTTGAATTGCATAGACATACACTGTATTATTTTGAGATCGTAATTAAGTTGTTTGTGTGCGACAACTCTCATCCGCACATTGTGATGCACTGCAAAATAGATGACATCGTTCCTGTGTACTTCAAAACTCATTGTCGCCAGACATTTTCACCAGACATATGTTAGATAATTAAACTTTGGCAGATTCACATGAAAAGGAGAAATACATCAGTAATTCTCAGTTATATTGCACGAAGAAATTGTTTTTGAATGAATGACGTCACTTCATGTCACTACGGGTTGTACATGACGATTGTTTTGTTATTAACGCCAGAGTTAAGGTTATGCGCTTCTCTCCTGCGTGTCTTTGTGTTTATTTGCTTACGTGGTGCCATTATGCCAGAATAAATCCATGACAGGAGCGCCTAGTCCATGCAGTTATACTACATTGTGCTCAGTACGGCTGGTGGCCTGAATTTGACGAGTGTGAAGTAACAGTAAGTACTTCAGAAGGGTAGAATTTTGTCAGTTGGTGACGCATATTACAGTATGGTGAAGCGCAATAGAAGGAACAGTGTGACGTGAGACAGATGGGACAGAGTTTACTGGAAAGTTTCGCTGCAGCAGGGCAATGCGTGTACTATCCTGCTGTAGCGAAATTCGCCAGTGTTCGTAGTTGTCAGTAGCACTTGTCCCGTCTCTATTACACTTCACCATACTCTTATAGCAGTAACAACAGCAACCAACTGACCCGAGCAATAATAAAAGGCCACAGAATTGGGAAATTGTAGGATAAATGTTTCAGTAGCGTCTGTTTTGTTAACCGACAAGTAAATGGCACAATTGTATGCAAACCGGTGACCAGGTGGATTTTTCATGCACCTGCATTATTTTGTACAAGCGCTTCCTCTTAGGTTTTTTTATGGCTTTTAGGAAGCATTTCCAAAGTACTTAACTGTTAGTCTTTTCTAAAATTAAATCGGTTGTCAGCCAGCACTACGCATCATTACTCTATAAGGCCTTACTTTGTCAGTGTGCTCGGTGCTGTTTCTACTTAAATGTGAATAACCAAATAACCATTTTTAATTTTCAGATTATGAAGAGAATACTCTTAATATGCATTTCATTTGAAAAATTTTCTCAGCTTTAGGTAGAAGTCTGGCTGGCCTCAGGCTAGGGGTGTGAAATGAAGAAATAGCCCTCCACATCCTTTCATGCTTACTTGTCGTCAGAGCCAGCCTGTTAGCTTAATTTTTGGTTTTTCCTGCTGAATTCTCAAGAAACGTACCAACTCTGTCATTCATTGAAAATAATTTTTTGCACTTGTAGACACAGCCATGCACAAGGCCCTTGAGCTCATTAATATGTTTTTAAAGAAAATACAGCTTCTGTGTGCAGCAATAGCCTGAATAAGACGAGAGTAAATGAAAAGATGGCGACATTAGTCATCAAGAGTTGTCCAACAAAGGACGTCTCAAGCTGGAGGCAACATCTTTACAAGGGAACCAAATGGATCCAGCCTGATACGTTCGTTGTTCAGCCTGGCAAGTCTTCTTGTCGAAACATTTCCTCTAGCCGGAGACCAATATCCGTTCCACCATTTTTGACCAACAATACACCAATACATTTGGCAACCCATGGCAAAGTAACAAATTCACATTCGAAGAAAGGGAATGTAGTGCGCACCCTAAAAGACAGCATTAGCAGTATTCTGTTTACTTGAGTGAAATGCAGTTTTGCTTGCCAATTACTTTATTTTGAAGCCCATTGTATAATTGGAAAGCATGGTTCCTAAGAGAGCTCACACAATTCTGCTCGTTTATATATAAAAAATCTGTCCTGGTTGCTACACTACCAGTCCTCTCTACAATTACATACGAGTGCTTTGAGTATGCATCCCGATTGAAAAGAAGAGTTAGGCTTTTGCCTCAGAATGACTGCTACTGATTTTGAGCTCAAATGTTATATTGGCACGTGTAGTTATCTTTATCGGGCGATCACGTTTCGCCGCCTGACAAATGTTATCGCACAGCGCGGGACGCGCCTGCATGTATCCGAAATTTCTGGAAAGTTATCGATGCTTCTATCCGCTGTCTGTTGTCGCCGAATCTTCTGTTATCTGATTTTATAGCGTGACGCGAATGGCGTAGAGCTTTGTTGAAGGCACGCAGGTCCCAACGATTAGTCTGGAACTTTCGACGACTGCTGTATAAAGGCCGGCGCGCTTGACCCGCTGATCAGATTTTCGACGGTCGCCGACCGTGTTCGCCGCTATCGTTGTGCTATAAGTGTAGCCTGTTTTGTGGGCACAGGTTCGCCCAATAAAAGTTAGTCTTGTCGTTCACAGTATTGCTACTGTGTTCTTCAACGTCACCACCACGTGGCAATACCTAGGTGGTGACCGTGGTGCCATGTGCTTTTTTAAATAAGAGCGATATGCTATTTGAAGTGCAGTAAAGTACAATCTCAATGGACCTCGGCTCGGGGGACGACACGATTGGAGGCCAATGGGATAAGGAAGATTTGATTCCTGAAAACAAGGCACTTAGACGTGAGAAGGCATGACTAATTTCGTCTAAAGTTGCTGCTATTGGATATGATCAGGGAAGGTACCTGTTCGTGGCTGCATTTGCAACATGTGACATTGATGGCTTTATATTTTGCACTGAGTACGATGAAATGTCGCTGCTTGTACAATATTCAACTAAACATGGTAGCCATGCTAAAGTGCCCATGCAGAGCACAACTCGTCCAGTATTATAAACTACAGTGGAATCTCGATAAACGGAAATCGCTTAAGCGAAACTGCCACTTAACCAGAACACTATCCTCATGGTTGGTTGGTTGACTCTCTGCACTGTGTCTCAGTTAATGGAACTCCTGGTAAACGGAACCAATTTCCCTGGTCCCTTGAGGTTCCGTTTAAAAAGCATCCACTGTAAAAATATTGGGGGACCTTGTTGGGAACTTTCTGAAATGTAGTCGCAAATGAAACCGCATTTGAATGGGTGCGAAATGCAAAAACACCCGTGTACTTTGATTTCGGTGCACGTTAAAGAACCCCATGTTGTCCAAATTAATCCGGGGTTACTCACTGCGGCATGGCTCATAATCAGATGGGTGTTCTGGTTCATAAAATACAATAATTTAATTTTTAATACCTTGCTCGGAAATACAGCGTAATGGTATGGTATGGTAAATCTTTAATGAAGTCCTGCAGATCGTGAGCCTTCACGAAGCGGGCCGCTCCCACGTGGGAACCGGAAGGCCGAGCCTCTCGGCCGCATCGTGGGCCTGCTGGACAGCCCAGAGTTGGTCAGCCAGAAGAGGGCTGCGGAGAACCGCCTCACATCAGGCCGAGCTGTTACTGATGATAGAGCGTGACCGGGCACACCGCCAGAGCATGTGGTCTAACGTGGCTATTTCTCCACAATCGTGGCAGGTAGCGCTGGTGTAAGTATACGGACAGATCTTATGTAAGTGCGACGGATTGCGATAGGTATTCGTTTATAGTATACCGAGCGTTAATGCTTGAGCTCTATTGAGGCGCGGATGAGGAAGAAAGTAGGTTCTACGGCTGAGATAGTAGTGTTTAGTAATCTCGTTATAGGTGGAGGGCGTGTCCCTGTTCTCTGGGGAATCGGCTTCCGATTGGTCGAGGGTAGCGCGGTGGGCACGTTCATGCGCAGCCCCGTGAGCCGACTCGTTGAGGTTGGGAGGAGCACCCTTTATCTGACCATGATGTGCGGGAAACCAATTAAGGAAGTGGTGCGCGTTTGCGTTGCCCCCAATAAGTGTGAGGTCCTGTTTGGTTACGGTGCCTTATTCAAATGCTCTGACTGCAGATCTTGAATAACTATAGATGACACCCCGTGAGCTATCCAGCAGGGCTAGTGCAATAGCCATTTGGTCAGCGATTTCAGAGTCCCTCGTCCGAACCGAGGCAGCATTGGTGATTCCTTGCCGACCATCAACAGTGACGATGGTGAACGCCCGACGTCCCTTACAAGAAACGGCATCCACAAAGCTGACCTGTCGCTGATCGCTGTGTATTTGCCTAAAGAAGTTGGCCGCCCTTGCCCTCCTTCTACCGCGATTATGATCGGGGTGCATGTTCCTAGTTATTGGCGCGACCGTAATGTTCTCACGAATAGACAGAGGAACGTCAGCGAACTCCTCCGCTACTCTATCGGGGTGATATCCGAGTTCCTGCAAGATGGATCTCCCTGCTTTCGTTGTTGTGAGGCGAGTTAGCTGTGCGCACTCCTGGGCCTATTCAATCTCTTCAAGAGTGGTATGAATGCCAAGCTGCAATAAGCACTCTGTACAAGTGTATACGAGTAACCCGAGAACCCGCTTAGTAATCTTCCTAAGCTGTGCATTCAATTTATCCCGCTCTGCCCGTTTCCATCGATGCATGGCTGCCACGTATCTAAAGTAGCACAGAACGATGGCATGCATTAGTCTAATGAGGTTATCCTCCTTGAGTCCATGATGCCGATTTGATATCCTTCGAACTAAACGAACACCACTTTCAGTTTTAGCAATTAGCTTGCGTATAGCCTTGCCATTTGTACGCCCTGACTCAACGATCACGCCCAAGACCTTGATTGAATCGACTCTGGGTATTCGGCAACCATCTCTTGTATATAGGTTAATGTCTCTATCTTCTAACGATGTCCACCCCTGGGGCCTTGGACCGCGTTTCTTGTGACTATACAGCAAAAGTTCCGACTTCAAGGGGAAGCTTCTGAGACCGGTGGGTTCCAGATAGGTTTCGATAGTGTCTATGGCCTCCTGTAAGGCTCCCTCAACCTGACCGTCATTGCCTCCTGTGCACCATATAGTTATATCGTCAGCATACATAGTGTGTTTGATGCCTTCAATCTCGAGAAGCTTTCTGCTTAAATAGACCATAGCTATATTGATTAGACAGGGGGAAATGACGAACCCCTGTGGGGTGCCCCTCTCGCCAAGTTCCAGCAGTTGTGATTTGAGATCGGTCACCCGGAGGGTAGCCTTCCTATCCGAGAGGAACGATCTAACATAGTTATAAAATCTCGCACCCAGATTGAGCCGATATATGGAGGCTAGGATATGCGAATGTAGAACGCTGTCGAAGGCCTTCTCAAGGTCAAGTCCCAAAACAGCTCGATTGTAGCTAGAGTCGTTGTCTATGATTTGATGCTTAATCAGTTTTATGGTATCCTGTGTGGATAGGCCTGGTCTGAATCCTATCATACTATGGGGGTAAATGTCGTTATTCCCCAGGAACCAGGAGAGTCGATTCAGGACCGCGTGCTCCGCTACCTTAACCACACAGGATGTAAGCGACATGGGCCTCAAGTTGTCAACGCTAGGTGTTTTGCCAGGATTGGGGATGAGTACTGCCAGAGCAGTCTTCCAAGGTAATGGGTTGGTTCCGTTCCTCCAAATTTCATTAATGTCCTCTGTGAGGTATGCGATTGATGTTTCATCCAGATTTCGCAGCGCCTTGTTGGAGATGCGATCCGGCCCTGGTGCGGATCTACCATTGAGTCCATGTAGTGCATTGAGTCTATGACCGAATCTCCTCAACGCCAATCTCTGCATCCAGGTAGGAATTGGCATGGCCCTGGTAATCGAGATGTACAGGAGACCACCCTGAGCCGATTGGGCGATATTTGTTAGCAAGCGTGCGGATTAATTGGTCCTCATAGGCCATTCGTGCGGCCTCATGTATGGTTATACCACTGACATGCCTCTGATTAAACTTAGTATTGGTCTCGTTAAGCAAATGCTTAAGCAAGGTCCAAGTTTTACCATTGCGCATTTGGCCGTCTATCGAATTGCAAACCTCGTCCCACTGCTGTTTAGAGAGGGCTACACAATGCTCCTCAATGTGCTTGTTAATTTCAGATGTCTTTTTGCGTAGCCTACGATTAAGTCGCTGACACTTCCATCTGTTGAGAATGGACTGTTTGGCCTCTAACAGATGAACTAACCTGCTATCCATTTTCTCAACAGGAAGGTCGGTGCAGACCTTAAAGTTTGCACGCCGAACATCCTCTTGGACCTTAACCATCCATTGCTCTATGGTAGGTCGGGAATCTGAGGGAGGCTCTCCTCCCGAAGCTTGTGGAATTTATCCCAGCCCGTGTACGATAATTCGCGCTGTTTTTTACCCACGATAGGAAGCTGGGCCTCACAAATATAGTGGTCACTACCAAGGTTCTCTGTCAAGTTATTCGATTTGGCCTCAGTCACGTTCTCGACAAAGATGAGATCAGGGATAGAGTCTCTACACGTGCATGTCCTGATTCGGGTTCGAAAGTTAGGGTCAGTGATCAGCGTCAAGTCCAGATCCATGACATTCTGCCAGAGATGCTTACCCTTATTGGTATCATACTTATAACCGCAGACATGAAGCGGGGCATTAAAGTCCCCAGCGACAATAAGATGGCTTGAGCCTGCCATGTCTACGGCCTTGCGGAGCAGTCTTAAATCGTTGCGTTTTTTTGTTGGAACTACTATATATGCTAAGAACATATATGCTGCCTCGGTTGACCCGACCAGGTATGATCTCTACGATAAGTTACTCAACATTACTACCAGCCAATTTGAGATCATGTGTCACATGAGTGAGTTTCTTTCTAAGGAGAGTACATACCCCCCCCCCCCCCCCCCCCGACTGCACGGCGACCGAGCAAAGCCAAGTCATCGAGATGCCAGGCGAGAGGGTTTCCTTTAATAAGATAACCTGGGGCATCTTTTCACAACTGCGTAGATATTGCTGTAGGGGAGCCTTCTTCCTATAGAATCCCCTACAGTTCCATTGCCAATTTGGGAATGTCTCGAGGGGCGGAGCCATCTCGTACGAGCTGGACACCGACGCTAGGTGCGGCTAGAATCGGGGCTAGGTTTCTAGCTGTTGGGTCAGAAAGACGTATCGGTGGGTTCGGTGGCGTTACCGGGCCCACAACAAACTCGAGAAAGGATTCCATTTTGGCCAACCGCTGGTTGGTGTTTGCTTCTACGGTCGTCATCTTGCTTTGCATCTCAGTGATCCTATCACCTACCTGTTTCATACTTTTGCTTAGCGCGGTTAACATCTCGTGCACCTCTGATTTAGCTTTACGTGACACGTTCTCCTGAGCACAAGCTATTGCTTATTCTTCGGTGGTCGTGACCCGTCGCTACCCTCGGCCATCGGGACTACCAGAATTTCCGCATTGATGGTAGCATTGGGTTGCGAGTTCCTAGCGCCCTTAATCTCTGCTATCTCAGCCGTTAGCCTATTAATGTCCTCTCTCATGGCCGTGATTTTTTCCAAACTATGATCACGCTCTGGCAGTGACTTCGACATCACCTCCGATGGTCCTCCACGGACCCGATCTGCCCAAGTGGGGCGGCCCTCCTTGTGGACCACCTGCAGCTAATGATGATGTCCCCGGGCTCTGGATCTTGACCTGGACCGGCTTCTCCATGGAAGCAGTTCGTCGCCTGGAACAACCACGGGAATGGCTCCGGGATACACTGGAACGGTGGCGACCCCTGGACCACGATCTGGAGCGACGGCGACCTCCCTCGGGGGCTGTTTGCTGGGACCGATGCTGGTCGAGCTCCGGGAACTGGAGCTCGGCACCGCGGTAATACGGGGTAGGACTTCTTATCCGGCTCCTTTCGGCTCTGGCTGGTTCTCTTCGACGACGTCGAACGACGTATGGGATACAGCGCAATACTACAGCGCAATAACCACTAAATTATTTAGCTCATTTATGTGATGAGTGCTAATTTATTAATTTAGTACTTTGGCATTTATCATCATATTTTTGTGCTAGTCCATGTAAACTACACTGATCGGCCTCATTATACAAGCCAATGCCGATTTGAGGTGGCTTAGCCTGCAAGCTCAATATATAGCCTGTGCAAAAGTGTGGAATATCAGTACAAAGTAGCACTACGAACCCGTGGTTCTATGGTTATAGTTCGATATGAAACGACATAAGATTTCTTAGCATTTCTTTCATTTACTAATTTCATTCTTTAGGACATGTAGAATACTAGTAACTGGCATGTTTACAACGTACAGTGTTCTTTTTTTAAGTCCAAACAATAGCTTTACTGGGGCAAAAATGTGCTTTCTTTTAGGCCAGAAAGTGAACATATTATGTTTCTTATATTTGGTGTCTAATAAATTTTCTTCTCTGTCTGTGTGTGTCTCGTGTATTTTTTCTTTCAGCAAGTAGCTCTCGAAGGCGTTTGCTGGCCTCGGAGGCACTTCCGATAAAGTGCGGCGACGGGTTCATTCGCCATTAGACCACGTGTGCGCGTGCCTTGGTCAATTCAGCGGTGACCCTGTGCTTTCGATTGGGCCACGTGTGGCGAGCACGCGGCGAGATGCTTCGTGGCAGGACGCCGTGCCCATGCAGTGGCAGACGGAATACCGATGGCCAAAGTGTCGGACGCCGGCGTTCGCTCCGAGCAGGCGCGACGACTGCTCGAGTGACAGCTCACGGACGGCCGAGTTCCCTTGAGCCATGATCGCCGACGTCCGATATTTCGCCCTGCGGTGTTCCGTATTGTGCTGTGTAAGCGATTGACCCGCGCCACCAAGTATTTCGCTACGAGCTTGCCGCACCTATACTAAAATGCCTTTATTTCCTTCACAAAACCCGCATTGTACCTCCCAGTCAAGTGGGGGTGAAGTGGGTATATTACGGTACTCCTGTTGTATGCTGAAATAATGCCTACCTCAATTGGGAGTTTTATTGTGCGCCCTATCAATGGGGAGCAAAAGCACGTACAAAAGGGAATGCGGCTGAGGACAAGCGAAAAACGCCCATCTGGGTGCTTTTCTGTTTGCAGTGTAGTAGCCGGATTTTGCGTAGCAAGGGTGTTGAAGACGATTGTGTTTACGCCTTTAATAATGTGGCGTATTCGGTCACCGTAGAACATGGTGGTGCTCATACACTTGCATAATGTAGGCACATTCCTACTGTATGAGGTGTAGAATTCCCCAAGAAACTGGACGCGCTCATTGAGCTTCTTCGCGGCCTGAGCGTGAACAGCGGGAGCGCCGAAAACCTGCCGACGCTATCACGTTAACGTCGCCCAGTTAGGAAGATCTGGCTCATGGTTCCAAATGCAGGTTTTCGTGAAATCGGACAGGTGTAACGGGATATTTCGCCAGTTCTCTGAACTGTAGTGCTTTTAATGTCCCTTACGAGGTCTTAGTTATGGAGCCAGTTCTCGGCGTCATCCCCTCGTAGGCCAGCAAAAACCCGTTGGTTGCGCTGGCGGCTGTTGATGCTCACGACGGATGGCGAAAGCTGCAGTGGCGCGCTGGCATCGGATGTGTCTGGATTCACTGGAACGAGCATGGCCGGTGGTGTTATGCGGTGACCGAGGGGTGCTCTAGTGAGAACATCCGAGAGGAAGTAACTCAGCAGGTGTTGGTGGGCTAGTTGGTTAAGCATGATCACAAAGATGGCGCCGAATAAAACAACACACGAAGAAGGGGAACATGAGACAGCACGTAGGCGCACTAACAACTTGTTAGTGATAGAGTTGTAAGTGCGCCTACGTGCTGTCTCGTGTTCCCCTTCTTCGTGTGTTGTTTTATACGGCGCCATCTTTGTAATCCGAGAGGACTTGGGGAACGAAAAGCATTTTCCACCACCTATAAGCAACTGCTTTATTAAGGTGACAGCGTTAAGTGGCTCATAACCCCGATGGCGTGGAAAACGCAGCATGCGGTTTGGCCGGTCATCTAAGCTCGCCTCGCGCAGACACGCGCTGGCGCGACTGGTCGCGCGTTCGTCGTTGTCTTCTTCCACAGCTATCTCCAATGCGGCTCATCATTAGAAAAAGGAAAATTAAGATAGGGTTAATGCAGGCACTGCAAGCCGCCACCTTTCTCGTCTTAAGGTGAATGTAGTTAAGGCACAGTTAATTAGGGTAGCGTCAGTTTAAGGCACTCGAATCTACGACCTTTCGAGGGAGAAGACAAGTAATGAGAAGTAACAACGCATTCGAATGACAATGTCAAATGATTTAATGAATGTCTGTCTGAGCGCGCAGGGTTTCGCCTTCACGCTGTTTGGCGTGTGCTCAAGGGAGTGTCAATTTCGCCAGTTGAGCTCGTGCGGCCGCACGAAGAGGAAGCTGGGCAGCCGATGATGATATATACAGATGGAGAAGATGTACAATGGATGCTGATATGCAGAAATGATGACGCTAAAGGTCAGGCATGCGTTGCGCTTACATCATTATTATTATTATAACGTGAAGGAGCGGCAGATGTGAGTTTGTACGCTGTCATGATAGCGCACCTTTATGTGAGTACTTAAGTTGGCTGTAGTGTCTCAATGTAGCGTATGTTGCGGCTGAACTTATTTAAAGTTTAGTCCTAATAAAACAATTGAGTTTATTACACAGCACATCTATTGTGACGCCGAACTTCTCTGAACAATTGCCGTAGGGCAACGTACGTCACGGTATTCTTTCAGGAGTGAAAGCTCTCTACCTTATATTGCTTTCTTAATTTTTTACCAATGCTGTGCATCTGGTGTTTAACAGTGTTGCTCTCGCTAACTGAGCTCGGCAGGAAGCAAGCAATTTAATTGAAGCACTGGATGCAATATATATTTGTGTCTTCAATAACGTGATGTTCTGAGTAGAGATGCACGGGCTCGGAAAAAAGAAAAACCCAGAGAATTTTGGAAAAGCCCACTTGCTCTCACTTTGTCCCAGCGCTTGAAAGCGAAAAACAAGAGCAAACCAAAGGGTCGGAATTTACCGAATAACATGGAGTGCATGTAACTTAAGCGAATGATAGATTAATGTCACTTTGTGATTATAAGCCTTCCGACGACATATTATTTTATCCAGTTTGTGTAACATTTTGGCTAGTGGTGAACTGCTTTCTGAAGCTTCTGTGAACATGTGAGCGAAATATTACTCCTCTGCATGCAGTAGTGAATTTTTGATCTACTGTTTGATTTGTTTGACGCTTTCCTCTCTGCCTTCTGTCTAACCACTATCTCCGAACCCCAGTGTAGTGTAGCGAACCGGAGACTAACATCTAGGTAACCTCCCTGCCTCCCCTCTTCATCTCTCTCTCTCTCTCTCTCTCTATCTATCTATCTCTCTATCTTTGATCTACTCTCAAACAACAGCGAAAGGTCGCTTTCTTTCGCTTCCGCAGTGCCACCATGCGGCGTCATTGAAAGCCGGTCACCCACCGACGCTATTTTCTAGTTTTCCAACTACGAGAGCATATTACATGATGGCTAATTTTGAGTTAGAGTGAAACGCATATTTGTTTGCCGTCTGAAAAAGACAGGAAGGTAATTTCGCGTTTGCACTGCGCGTAACTGCGTCTGCTGCGCGTGGCATCCGCGATGGTAGCGGCACACTAAGTGGCGTAATGCAGAGACGAGCTCTGACGTCTCCGCAACACTCAACATTTGGCTGGGGCTTTGTCCTCTCGGTTTCTCCATCGTGAAGCTCCTAGCGCGCTTGCGGGGAGGAAATATGAAGGAAAGCTGGGTATCCATACGATAACTTGACTTCCAGTTGAAGGACTGGAAAATTTTTTTGCGGCATGACATTCGCGAGAAGACGTCCTTTAATGGTTGGGCCATTATTTGATCTGATAGATGAGTGTTTCAAGCTGCTTAAAAGTAGCGAATGCTGAATTTAAAAGAAGTCCCTTAAGTACATTAGGATGATAAGTGGACTGTCTTGAAGTGGTATGAGGCTATAACGGCATATTTTCTCCTTTTCAGATTCAGAAAACCTAATAATATATAAAGACATGCGACTAACACATTTGACGTTTGGTGACTGCGCCCTGTACGCTTGGATTCACGTATTTTCTGCAGGGTGCCTATTCGCCCTACGCAGTTTTATTTTTGCCATCACATTGCCGTTCACATGCCCAAGAAACCGTACATCTTCATTGAGATGGATTTTTCAGTGAGTTTTATTCAACTTCTTCAGCAGACTTTTTGGAGCCGACATCCTGCACAACATGTAGTGGCGACAAAGAATGTGAAAAAAGAAACTGTGTACTGAATTAAAGTTCGTTTTGTCATCTCAAGGAGTGCGCAGCTGCTTTGCTAGCTTCTTTCACATTGCCACTTGTTTAAGAATTTACTAGAGCGCCTTCATCACAATAACATACGACCACGATGGGAGTCAAGCTGTAGGGACACAATGTATTTTTGCAAAAGAAACGCAAAGAAAGGAAAGCAAGAACTTCATCCAATGTTTTAGCCACAGTAATCAAGGGGACGCATGGCACACTGCAGATAACGTCATTTTGCCCTTAGGTGTTAAGAGGAAGCTTTAGCTCGGGCCCAACTCCGACGCGGCCTATTCAAATACATGTAAAAACGCAAAAACGTTTTTCTGAGATAACCCCTGGACCGATTTCAATGAAATTTGTTGCAATTGAGAGAGAAAGTTAAATTCTAGTGACTGTCGGAAGCGGAATTTTGATTTAGGGCTAGAATTTTGTTCAAAAGATTTTCAAAAATTCAGAAGTTTGAAAAAAATAGGAGTATGAAGTTTACAAATTTATAGCTCTGCATCAAAAACAGATATCGCGGTTCTGTAAACGGCATCCGTTAGATCATTCAAAGCGGACAAATTTGATATGTCATTTGGCATCTTACGTGAATTTGTTACGTTGTTTACGAGGGTTCTGCAAAAGTTCTAATTATGTATTAATGAATTTTTTGACATTCATGTGTAAGATGTCAAATCTGTCCGCTTTAGATGTGCTATTAGATACAATTGACAGAATTGCGATATCGTTTTTTCTTGCTGAGTTACGGAGTTTTAAACTTGATAGTTTCGTTTTCTGAAAATTTGCGATTTTTGCCAATTTTTTATAAAATATTGACAACCTAAATCGAAAATTCGAAACCAACAGTCACTAGATTTTAAGTTTTTCTTTTAAATGCGTCAAACCTCGTCAAATTTGGTGCAGTGGTTGCCGAGAAAAACGAATTCTCCTTTTACATGTATTTAGATAGGAGCACCCGAGCTAAAGCTTCCTCTTAAGTGCTGAACGAAGGCAGCACGTTCGACGTGCGTCCTCCATAATGAAACCTGAAGCTTGTAAGCAATTCGCATTAGCATGCGTAACTCTTCGTCCAATATTTACTGTATTGCAGAGCCGTGTATGCGTTCCTGTTTAGCCTCACAAAGCTCAGAAGAAGCGAAATTGTTTCTCTGAAGAGCTCGAGTCGCCAAACATTCATTGATTTACAAGACAGTGGAGTTATTTATATAAAATGTAGCGTGTACTTAGATATTGCAGTGTATCTTGTCAGCATGGAAAGGTTATGTCATTGGCTTCTGGTGCAGTCTAGTGCGTATCCGACGATCGAGCGGGACCCGAGACGCTGGACAGAAGGATTAAGCCCCCATCGACGGGCATAATGGTCCCCGTGACAAACGCGGCATCATCGGATGCCAGGAAGGCGATGCAGTCGGCAACTTCGTCCGGTGTGCCCACTCGTCCCAGCGCATGCAGAGGACCGGATATTTTGTCCATCAGCTGCACGAACAAAAAGGTCAGGCAACAAACAGCAAAGGAATGTTGACATTTACTGGAAATATTATCCAGCAAATGAGGCGAGCCTTACAGGCATTGCATGCATTAAACACAAAACAGAAGAAACAGAGCGCAGATTAGTCCGTTCTGCAAATTCTACAAATATCTCTCCCCTGCTATTTCTAGAACCTATGCTATATTATCCCACTGACTTGTTTCCAGCCTGTTTCTTGCCTACCTTGGCATTGAAGTCGCCCATCAGTATAGTGTATTTTGTTTCGACTTTACTCATCGCCGATTCCACGTCTTCATAGACGCTTTCGACTTCGTGGTCATTATGACTGGATGTAGGGGCGTAGATCTGTACGACCTTCAATTTGTACCTCTTATTAAGTTTCACCACAAGACCTTCCAGCCTCTCGTTAATGCTGTAGAATTCCTGTATGTTACCAGCTATATCCTTACTAATCGGGAATCCGACTCCAAGTTCTCGTCTCTCCGCTAAGCCCCGGTAGCACAGGATGTGCCTACGTTTTAGCACTTTATATGCTTCTTTATATGCCGTAACCTCACTGACTGTTGTTACATACAGTTTACTGCCTGCTAATTCCTCCAATAGCACTGCTAGACTCATCTCACTACATAACGTTCTAGTGTTAAACGTTGCCAGGTTCAGATTGCAATGGTGGCCTGCAAAATTTCGCACTTACGTATTAGCTCGCCTGCAAAAGCACAAGCGACCCGCAACCTAATGATTCCGCCGCATGGCTGGCGAACCTATCCCCCAAGGTCACTCCATCATATTCATTTGATTCATATGGCAGCAGGATGGCGGACGCCAAAATGGCTACGAGGAACGATCGCCAAAGTAAAGGCGATCGTTTTATTTTTTTGTGGTCGAGCGGATTCGCTGCAAAGCATCACGAATAAAAGAAACGTAATAAAAGCTACCAATTCTGCATCGTGCAAGAACTGCAGCAATGTCATTGCAAACTTGTCCTAAGGAAAGATACGCCCCGAAGTCGTAGTTTCTGACTTCCACTTCCACTACGTATCTCATGTTGAACCACAACACATCACAGATCAAGCCCCAAGGGCCATGAACTGCGCAAAATCAGCGAGGCAATAACGTATGTCTAGATAATGTACGCATGCACGTACGTGCAGCTCAACGCTACCCAACATAAGCTCCAAGCTCTGCTACGTAATTGCCAGCGAAGTGGGAGCACCCTCCTGCTCTCCTACCACGTCCACCCTTGCAATTTTTTAACAATATCCCGCAAGCGTTGACCGCACGGCGTGTCTGCTGCTTTGTAGCGGCGAGGGACGGTGGGATTGGCAACTTTATATGCGGTCGTCCAAGGCGAGTTCTTGTTCGCATGTGTTCTGCGGCGTTATTCGCTTTAGGGGTGCACCTCACCGCTACAACGCCATTCACGCGCCGCTGCTCGCATACAGAGCTCGCTTTACGAAGTAAGTTCGGCTCACAACTTAAAACAAGCGATGAAACATTCTCGAACAGCCCAGACACGGTCCTCACCGCGTGCCTCGCTTTGAACCACCGCTTTAGTTATAGCAGCCGGTACTGCGAATTGTAGTAATTCGCATGTCCCGGACCATTGACCTCAATAAGAATCTGGGAAGAGAATTAAGAGCGGCACACTTCTCGAACCAAGGCCACGCCGTATACTATCGTGGATGGAGTTCACATACCAGAGGAGACCACCGCACGAGCAGTCGGACCCCTGTCAACATTTCCGAGGGATTACAATGCGGTCTGGTCAGCCACATACGCCGGAACAAGGGTTCTCGCAGCAGCCATTTCCTTACTTGAACCCTTCATTCGCATAATTACCATGAAATCCAGTGGTGAGAGGGCATTTTGTGGCTTCGCACTTAGCGTACTCCTTGACCATGCACATACCACTATGAAGACCTATATGCTGTCTCATGCGCAACTCGCGAGTGCTACAGGAATGGGTCCCTGACCCTCACGGGATAAAGGATGTCTTTATCTGCGAAACCTCTTCACCATGCAACGTGATCAGATGGCCAGCGAACTGTTCCCCAAGAGCAATTTGAGCAGAACACCGCAAACAAGTGCGCACCGAGCTCAGAGACTTCTGTAAATCACTGACTTCATTCTCCATCTCCTTAGTTCTCGTGCGCATGTGGCGCTCTTATTCGACAGACGCTGATACAAACATTGTCATATCATGCTATCCTCCATAGAATCAAATCCAGATGAGGTCACGCACATGTAACGCCTGTTGGCAGTATTGTAGCGCTCCATACACTTAGTGGGGCTGCCTCAGTTGCTTTCAAACCCTTATCTGTTCGCCCGCCAACACCCATTACTCCTCCCTTCCGCGGGGGATAGTTTGGGCCCCTCCTCCTCAGGGTCTACGCCGAGGCTATGAACCCTCCGCGTGGCACGCATTCGCCGCCATGTTCAGGGCTCATCACATGACCATACCGCGACAGGAAGTGCTAACCTCCGTCACAACGGAAGACTCGGACTAGGCTTACTCTTAACTGTTTTCCCTCTCCTTCTCTGTCAAAATTTATGCCGCGAGTACAGATTACAAAGATACGCCACCGATGCTTGCATAATGTCAAAGATCGGAGTGTGACTGACGTCAGTGCGCAAGATTATTTGAAGGACCTTGGTTGCTACTTATGTATGAAGTCCTTGGTTAGGAATTTATATACTTAAATATTTAAATCTATTCTGAGGAACCGGTATGGATTTCCTTGGTAGCTTGAACTACGTTCGGATGGATGACAAACTTTCCTTTATGGCGCATCCTCCACCTTACAGGATTTGGTGGAAGTGATTTGTTACATTCAGTCTCCTTGTTCTTCGTGTTATCGATTAATTCACACTCTCGCTGCGATCAGCTAGCCCTTTTCACGTTAGCTCAGATGGTAGAGTGACTGTCCTGCAAAGGCGTTGGTCACGGGTTCGAATGCCTAACGAGGGCAAAATTTGTTCCCAAACGTGAAGTTTTTTTTTTGTGAAAAACCCATATGGTTTTTATTCGTAGCTTCATGCTACATCCTGATCGGTGACACTTATTCACTTCATAATGCGTCCTCCACTTTGCGGGATTCGGCTCAAACTGATTTGCCACGCTAAGTATGAAAGAAATAATGACAGTTCTGTTTGCAGCTATGCAGCGGTGGATATCGGTAAGTGTGTTATATTCGCGCGATACCTGTATGATAGACTAACTAACATGTGCTGTCGACATTTCATAGTTATTTACATCAGAACCCCGAGAATTATTTACCACCTAAACAACGTTGCCCTGGAAAGAAACCACATACGAATATTTGACTGTCGATACAGCTAGAGATATGGCATGGTCAATTCGCGCCCATTATGTTATTAACAACCTCGATCACTATCAGATAGCCTAACCAGATCAGGTACACATAGATAGCCTAACCTTGATCAGTTAGGCTATTTGCGCCGTAACTTCATGAGCGCGACCTCCGATCCTAAATACCTACTTTATAAAAGTGTATAGGTCAAAAATGTGAATTTGTTAAAACTTCTTTGGCATCCCGAACAAGACTGCCTAATTAGGCCATTAAAAATTGCACAAACTCACTCTGTTCGTTCATTTGGCGACGTAACACGGGTTTGGCGCACGTGAGATCTTGGTTTACACATGTGATCTCTTGAGCGAAGAACGACCCTTTCGCGTCGCCAAGCGTCTTAATGATTCTAAATAGGTATGAAAATGTAGTTCTCACTTAGCGAAGAAGTGATAGTTAGTTTCATAGTAGGAAAAATAAACCCTATACGGGCGTTAATAAAGTAAACACTGTCGAACATTTACTAAATTTTACCCTACACTGCAGTCACTCAGGGATCGGCCCACATGGCCTTGTGATAAAAAAATCATGCTAAACAGACCTGTAAGTAGCAAATTAAATGTAATATTCATTGTAATAAATTAGGATTTATAATAATTTTGTGATTTAGCGATCCTTTTCTTTAATCGGCAATGCTCCCTGTAGTTCAATGACTTATTTCTCTAGCCGACAACGTGAAACCGGTAACGTTTTTACCGAAGCAAGCTATTACAGACCATGCAGCTTAGAGCACCTATATTTTGCGGAACCAACAGTGTCCAAACAGGAGGAAAACATATGCCTGAGTTACAAGCTTCTCATGATCCGCGTCCTGCAGCTACCCTTCGGTTAAAGAAAACACGGCAGGCTTGCGGATTTGCGCCCCTCTCTTGCAGCCTCTCAGCTTTTATTTTGCAATAAAGTTCTCTGTCTTTACTGAAAGAGTTTTTAGGCTCCTGTCATATTCATTATGCTAAGCTTATCTTTCTTCGCTTGGTGTAATCTGTGGCCTATCTAATATCGAGAGAAGTTCTTGGCTATTAAGGACGTAGGTTTCTATCTAACATTTGTGTAAGTCCTGTACACTCCGATCTGGGGTCGTTCGTAATACACGAGTCCTATATTCTCGGGCTGAATAATATGCAGCTTTATATTAAATTGCATAACACATTTGACTACATTTTCTAGGAACTTTAACGCTTGCTGGCATTCATTACAATTAGCCAAAGAGCGCCGGGAGGTGATCCACCAGCCACGGGCCAACAAATATCAACGAATCTTCTAGGCCTTCGTAACGACAGCCACTTCGGAAGTTGATGCCACGGAATCATCTATGGACGATTTCTAGCTTTTTCACTGGCCCTACCGCGAGAGCCTTCCTTTACCGCCAGCAACAATTCGGTGCCGTGCTTACTAAAGGATTCGAACCAGAACATAGCGAAGGAAAATGACCAAACAAAAGTTTGAAAAGCAACTGTTGGTGAAGATAAACAGCGGATGCAGCGCTCACATGGAGAAAGTTTTCAGTGTCGGTGCGTCGAAAAGAAAACGAAGGAAAATAACGAAAGAAAAATTTGAAAACCAACTGTTAGTGATGATAAACAACGGGTGAAGGACTACAGAGGACACACTGGAATAGCCAGGTCAGCTTGATGTACTTACTCTATTCATGCAATGTTAATAAAAGTACGGAGGAAATTATTTCTACAGTAATCTGTAGGTTAGTTAATCTTTCAGTTGATTTCGCATGAAAGCAATTGGTAACTGGAATCAATCGTATTTTGAGATAAGTTAATTCTAATTATAATCGGTAATTTCTTTTGTGACGTGTACAAATATGATGTCAACAAAAGTCTGTGCGAAAGACACAACGTATGTATTGATGGGCGTGAGAACACGAACAAAAAGTTGCACTCTGCAAAACGAAACAGGCGGTCTGGAAAATAATGTAGGGTCTGACAATGGTACGAAGAAAACAATGCGAAATTAATTCCGCAAAATAGCAGCACTTTTGATGCTCCAATATAAGTACACACAGATGCATATACCACGTACGTCGCTCTTCGCCTCGCTCGCGTTCACTTTCTTTGGCACACTTCTAGTTTTTCTGGTGAATTTATACCAATGCTACGGGCACTACATCACTGAAATCTAATCTCAGCTTTGCTTTGCCGTCTTTTCGCCGTCAGATTGTGCGTTTAGCACTCTTTCACAGGCTTTATTGGTCCTGCATTGCAGGTGCAGTTTTTTTTGTTTTTTTTTGGCAAGACCACATCATGCATCCCTCCGTATTAGTCACTGTCCTAATAGGTGGGAGCTCAAATCTATCGCACAAAACATTTTTCCCAGTCTTTCTCAATTCGTACTTGTATAGACCGGAACAACCTTATGGGTGATATTGCAGCTATAAAGGAGAGCACCATTTTAGAGCGCAGCTCTTGCTGGCTCCTACGGCGATCGTCGGCGCAACCCAGCGAATGAGCAGAGCAAACGATGAGAGCGCAGCGGGGAATGAAAAATGCTGCGAGAGAGAAGTGGCGCGAGTAGGAAAGCGGAGGAAGGCACGGTGAAAGCGTGAGGAGAAATGTTGAGTGCGAGAACGGTGGCTGCGAGATGGCGCCAGAGTAGCGCGCGTCGTCTGGGAAGTTTCTATGGCGGCGGCTTCGGCGAATCGCACCTACGCGTCACCCACGCGCTGGCCCCGCGGCTCTCGCGATCTCCAGGTCAGCGAGGCACTGGCACCGCACTTCTCTCCGTTTGCAGCTTGCCGCACGAGAACCATTGTACACACCAGCCAATATGTCGCGAGATGAAAACACGCATAGAGCTGCGGTGAAATTTTGCAATACGGACTGTCGTAATCGTCGGTGATTTTTTTCTTAAAACTTTAACTGACATTGTATTACCAAGAACTCTTGCATTTTTTGTTTACCTCTATGACCGCAGCCAATATGGTATAACCGGAAAAGTTTTATCAATTTTTTTTTTCTCTCACAGCGTTGGTTGTTCACTATGTATCATACTTTCTACCCCTCTCCTCTATATTGCCTGCGGCCCTGAAAGTAAAAGGAATAAATAAAAAAGAAATAAAAAAATTACACAAGAAAGAAAGAAATCAGATGCAGTTAGAAAATTTAACCCTGTGCATGCACAGTCACATTCAATATCAGATTCAACAGGTTGCCCGTGGTCAAAGGCGCTTCAAGATGAAACTAAATATACAAGAATTGCAGCCCTAAACACTATTTCAAGTGAACTGACTTTCTTAAATCAATTAAACTGTGCAGTCTTGGAGCGCCTTTAACCAGACACGTTCTGGCACGTTAAATCCCATAATTTTAATCGCAGACACAGTGCTGCTTGTAACATAAAATGCTACTCTGTACGTAAGAAAACACTTAGTACGAGTATATTTAGAGCACACCAGACAATCTGGCACGATGCACGAATTCTGCCGCGTTTTTTATTATTATTACAATAATTACACTACTATTTATGCGACGTACTTCCATGTGTTCCTCTACGCTGTGCTCAGGTCTTTTCGCAATCAGCGTCTTGATACGACCCGGGCTGCAAAGAAAAAGCACATAAGTTTTATGTCACTTTGCCTGTCATTTTCGCCTATTTCGCACGTCGCCTTCACACTTGCGCGAAAGGCGATGCGGGGCACAAGGGACATCATCCTCATCGGCTAATAAATAAACTTCAGTATGAAATTCCACCTCATTAATCTGCATTTCCCCGTTATCAACTCTGTCAGCCCCATAATCCATTCGCTCTTTACCAACCCATGTAACACCTTTCTCGAAAATAGTTGATTCTTTGTATCCGCTGGTTCCTTTTCTGATTTCGTCATTGGAAGCACGTTGACTTGCGCATTCGCACGCCTGATCAGAACCGCACTCCGGGCTTACGAAGCCTTGGGAGCCTGGATAGTTTCGCGCCTGTCTGCTATCGAGGCACCCAGATATAGCCTATGCAGCCCATATCACGGCCTCGATGTGATTGCCGACGGCCTTGCTATGTGGTCAACGTAGTACTGTGCTACGTAAGAACGACTACGGATGAAAAATAACGTAAGTGCGGAGACTCCGCCAGAAGTTGTGCCCATTTATTGTTCCCTCCTTCTCGAGACACATGGCGATACAAGGGATCCGAACAACCCGGCGCAGCCCTACTTAAAGTGATGCGGGGCTGTTTGATGCCATGACTTCTACATACCAGCAATTCCATGATAGTGCCCATTTTCTTCTGTGCCTAATAATGTAACTTGAAATTGAGGACAGCCGTCCACACTTGGCTTTCCAAATTTTTCCATACATTCACCGGTTTAGGTTTGTGCGTCCGAATTCGGAAACAATTAAGTTTCTTGGGGGGCGAGCTTGTGGCCTGTCAAGATTTGCACACAAACGTGTCCATGGGGATCTTTCATTTGGCATGTTATCGAAGCACACCAGATGCTGCTAATACCCAATCATATAAATGTATTTTATATTCACTGGTACTGTTCGGTAACACTTCATTTGGGCCTAGTTGGTACATACTTCTGAACGAAACGTAACAGCGCAAACATCTAAGACGAGCCACAAAAAGGAAGACAGCACACACTGGCGCTGACTAACAACTTCTTTTTTCCTTTCGTCGTCGATGCATATATATACCTAGGCCACATAATCGCGCAGGCGCAGAGAATACATTACTGACATCTGCCAACTTATCGTATACGTAAACGTAGGAAATCAAATTCTGATTGGTGCAGAGACAACGATGTGTCACTAATGCAATTATCTCCTTGTCTTTTTATGTGATAGGCCTCTAAGGCAAGCCGCGCATGTTCATTCTTGCTTTTTCCAAGAATTATCGTCCGATCAAGTCGCGCCTCGCAATTGCTGCAAGAGTTTATATGCGCAACCAGGTGCGCTCCTTTATCTACATTTTTGTTTACTTTTTGCGCATGTTCCCTGAGTCGCTCATTGACGCAACGCCCTGTCTGGCCAACGTATGTCTTACCACATGAGAGTGGAATGCCATAAACCACGCCCACAGCGCACGACACGTATGAGGCATCATGCCGAATTTGGCATCCTCCTCTGTTCTCTCCGCAGGTGCGGGAACATAGCTTTGAAAGCTTGTTTGGCGCCGAAATTGCCAAAGGAACGCCATGCCTGCAAGCAACTTTCTTGAGTTGATGGGTCACCTTATGTATATAAGGGACCACCGCAGGCCTTCGCGTTTCACGTTCGGCGGCCGGCCTTTTTGTGGTTTTACTTCTCTGGATCAGAGCTTCAACCACTGCAGTCAAAAGCGACATAGGGAACCCTGCTGCCAAAAGTCGGCTGATCTGATTGGCAAAACTTTCTTGCATGTTGTGCACACACGAACTCTTAAGTGCCAATTCTATACATGACGATGCAATACCTCTTTTCACAATCTTCCAGTGCGCAGACCTGAAGGACAACAGTTCCTTTTTCGCACGGGGTTGACTTTTTCCTCAATTTGTGTAGAACCCTTTTCGTAAGCCTCCAGGTTTCTGCCGCGTACGTGACTACTGGTGAGACACAGCTGCTATACACTTTTCTCTTGAGGGACAATGGCAACCTGTTGTTCATGATCTGAGAATGCCTACCAAATGCACCCCAGCCCATTCTTATTCTTCTGATTATTTTAGTCTCATGATCCGGATCTGCGGTCACTACCTGTCCTAAGTAGATTTATTCCCTTAACACTTCCAGTGCCTCGCTACCTATCGTAAACTGCTGTTCTCTTCCGAGACTGTTAAACATTGCCTTAGTTTCCTGCAGAAAAATTCTTAGACCCACCCTTCTGCTTTGCCTCTCCAGATCAGTGAGCATGCATTGCAATTGGTCCCCTGAGTTACTAAGCAAGGCAAGATCATCAGCGAATCGCAAGTTACTAAGGTATTCTCCATTAACTGTTATCCCCGATTCTTCCCAATGCAGGTCTCCGAATAACTCCTGCAAACACGCTTTGAATAGCATTGGAGAGATCGTATCTCCCTGCCTGACGCCTTTCTTTCTTGGGATTTTGTTGCTTTCTTTATCGAGGACTACGTTGGCTGCGGAGAAGTTATTGATATATTACAGTATTTTTACATACGGCTCGTCTACACCTTGATTCCGTAATGCGTCCCTGACTGTTGAGGTTTCGACTGAATCAAACGCTTTCTCGTAATCAATGAAAGCTATGTATAAGGGTTGGTTATATTCCGCACGTTTCTCTGCCACCTGATTGATAGTGTTAATATGGTCTATTGTTGAGTAGCCTTTACGAAATCCTGCCTGGTCCTTTGGTTGACAGAAGTCTTTATTAATTATTTCTGTCCAACTTGCGGGTTTCTGAAGAACCATTACGTCAAACTCTTGCCTTTTCTCGAGGTGTTGACAAATTCGGCTACACCCTGCTATCTGCTAGCCGCCTGGTTAGCTCAGACGGTAGAGCGGCTGCCCCGGAAAGGCGGTGGACGAATTTTCGTTCAAGTGCGAGGGTTTTCTTTCAAGGAACCCGTATGGGTTTCCTTTGCAGCAGTTGCTACGATTGAGTGGATAAGGGTGACAAAGTATCACATGGGAGGTAATAAGTACCGCCACTGTCAAATGCATACAGCGCAGCTGAAACACAACACAGGCTCTTTTGCTCTAGGGTCCAGGTTTTTGCGTAACGTGAAAATCACGGAAGTAAACGGGTGAACAAGAAACAAAAACTACTCAGAACGAAATGCTAAACCAAAGATCTCCTTCATTCGTCCAGTGCGCAGCTTGTTTTTGTTTGTGTGCGCATTTCTTGCGCTGTTTTTTATTCTATTGATCACGCACCAGCACGAGCAGCTCTTAACCTCGTGGCATGAGGCAATTAGGAAAGGAAGACATTGCCTTGACAGCGTTGTGTTGAGTGCACTGTGCTGTTCATTCATAAGGACAAAGTTACTGAAAGATACATGTGCGCAATTGCTAGCCATCCATGTGGTTAGCCACACATGACGCTAGTACATGTGCGCACAAATGTACTACAAGCCTTGTTCAGCCCGGACAAACTTGTAAAATATGACAAAACAGCACGTATTAAGCACACACTATTTTAAACAAAAGCGCTACCTGGGGAATACCTGGAGCCTCTTCGTACGCTAAGCCAGATAGCGTGGTGTGATGTGACCGCCAATTTAGTGTGAATGAGCTCGAATCTGTTGTGTGTCATGTAGCAATACATCACGAATAAAACCTGTACATATAATGCACCCTCAGTGCGTAACAATATGTATGTTCCCAAGGCACACAAACAGGTTAATCGAAAAGCGCGCGATGTACGACGCCCTTTAGTATTTATCACATACGATTGCACAGTTCTGGCTTGTGATACTTGACAGTCCGGTTTATGCAGCAGAGAATTTTCACCGACCAAGTATCTCTAAAACACAAAGACCTCTCACCAAAATAGCACATCATGTTCTATGGTTAGGGAGCCCTAGATTTCCTCGGAAGGTTAGGACTGGTGAGGTTTAGACAGTGCTGGATAACGGCCACGTCCGTCCTCTGCGGCAGATTTTTTCCAGATAGAGGAACTACGAGGTAGGGTTTCTAAATCATATGGACATGGCTGGCAACATTGAGGAACTCTACACTGTTATCGACAGCGTGGCCACCGTCGTAATAAAGCTAAATAGGATATGTTAACTAAATGTATTACCAGCCCACACTCCAACCTCCAGTCATGAAATGAAGAAATAGAGCAGTTTTTTTTTTTGTGTTGCATAAACAGTGAGGTATACTGAATAACTCAATCCACTGTATGCATTGCTGACTTTAACGCGAAAGTTGCAAGAAATTCGGCTGAGAACACGTGATCGGCAACTATGCTCCAGAAATAGTAGGCGAGAGATACTGTCAAATTCAGGGGAACGGAATTGACTTCGAATAATGAATACCGACTTCGGGAAGCGCCGTAAAAGAAATTGGAGCCGCACAACCATTAATATAGAAACAAAACAGGAAGCAGGTTTCATATACTGCCCGTACCAGCCTAGTACAGCTTGTAGAAGTGTAAGGTATAGCAAACGGCAGTGATCACAGGTTAGAGCAAGAGAGATATCACAAGAAAGAAAGAGCAAAAGAAGTAAAAAACAGATAAAGCTAGACGCAATCAGGGTAATAGCAGATGAATTCATGCTTGTGCTCGCAAACAAATATGTAGCTCTGGAACAGTCACATGAAAATAACGCTTATGTATTTTCTGCAACTCTAAGTAGGTCGATTTGAGATGAAGAAATTGAAGTTGGAACTAAGGCACCAGATAAGCCCTCCCAAAGTAACAAACGACCTAATAAAGAAACGATAGCGCATGAAAGTGTCTAGCTCAAGAGATCGCAGAATTTGTTGAAGGGCCAAAGCTGATAAACAAGCAGAAACTAAGTGATACTCGAAACTACAAGGGTACGAATGATTAAGGAAGCAGTAAAAAATCGACACAGCGTGAATCCGGGAGAAGAAAACGTGCTATAGGGCCGGGCAAGGTGTATTTCGCGGAAGATCAGCAGAGTGATGCCATCAGCAATTTCGATAGCTTAATAAAGGCAGCGGAAGTTTTCTATACTGAGGTGTACAGTACTTGAAACAGCCACCTTGTCTTCATTCGAAGTGGTGACGAACTGGACAGACAGGCTCTTTGTGCAACTAGCGAGGAATTTAGAAGGACTTTTCGACACATGTCAGGCCAGGAGAACATTGAATAACAGTTGATTTATTCAAATATGGACATAATATTACTCTTCAAAAGCTTGCGGCCCTTCCTGCACAAAGCCTGGTAACATCAGATGTACCGGAGAGCCTGAAGAATTTTAACATTATACTAATCCATAAGAAGGGAGGCGTTAAAGAATTGAGGAAATGTAGTCACGATAGCTTGTCCTCAGTGTTGTAGAAAATATTCAATAAGGTAATTCCCAAGATTATCGAAGCAACACTTGACCAATCAACCAAGAGAGCATGCCGTCTTCAAGAAGAGGTATTCTACGATGACTCCCCTCCATCAAAAATCAGGTAAATTGGCAATCTGGGCAGCTTCAAGCAACCTCTAAAAAATATTTTCATAGGTTATGAAAAAGGTGTTTGATCCAGTAGGGATAGCACCAGTCAAACACGTACTGCGTAATCAAGGAGTACAGGAAGGATACATGGATATCTAACTAAATAGCTGCTGATTTCACTGCCACCATAAATCTCCACAAGGCGAGTCGGAAAATACATATCAAGAAAGGGGTCAGCCGGGAAGACTCAATTTGCCCTATGCTTTTCACTGCATGGTTATAATAAATAATCAGGCCATTAGATTTGCGGATAGACGCCGGCTATCCAACGGATACACGGCGAATATACTTCAGTTGGCTGGAGACGAGTTTTAAGAAATTATTGTCGACCCTAACGAAGAATATGTAAGAGTAACGTCGAAGATTAATGAGCAGAACACAAAGGTAATCTTCCAAAGGCTGGCGAGCAAAAAATAACTAATTGACCCTCGCTCCCTAGAGTATCTGCAGGAACACATTCATTCATGTGAAGTGCTCACAGAAGACCGTGGTCACAAGGTTCCTCAGAAAGGATGGCCAGCGTTTTGGTAGTAGGACCTATCTTATTAACACATGGGGAGAAACTGAGACGTTTATAAGGAAGCTTTCAACTAAAAATGTAAGGCGTAATTATAAGAGATAAGAATAGAGAGGTTTGGATCATACACGAAATTGAGTCAAACGATAGGCTGATATTAGGAGAAAAAAATGAAGCAGGGAACAAGTGGTGGAAAATTGGAAATACAGAATGGGTTCCAAGAGAAGGGACCGTGCAGTTGAAGACGGCAGAAGGTTTTGAGGTGTCCGGAAATTAGAAAATGTGCAAGGCGCACCTTGGAATTAGTTAGCGCAACACAGGGTTATTTGGATATCGCTGGAAGAGACCTTCATTCTGCCGGTGATATAAAAATGGGCTGATGATAATGAGGATGAAGATATTCCTACATATTTCCTTCATTTTCTTAGTTTGTAATACTTATCCTACCCTATCCTGGGCAACTGGACATACACCTATTGCTAGGATGATTTTGTTTTATTCTTACATAATAGGTTACCGCATGTATATGGCATACAACTTTCATCATCATTGTTACCACCACGAGCATCACTGATAGCCTTTAACATCGTTGCGTCGGCGTTTAATACGGTGCGTACGCCTAATCTGGTGTTTAAATTTAGGCGTTGCTTGCGATCGATGTACAGCAGAAACATAAACATAGCAGGACATTAAATTCCTGTTCAGTGCAGCACCATATTCTTTCTTCGGTGGCGTAGCAAAATCATTCGTGCCATTGTCACTATTGTATCTCCTTCACCGTCGTCGTCGCGTTGCTGTTGTCATCACTCACACGCTCGCGTCGCACCAGGATCAAAATGCAGGATCACAAGCTACCTGCCAATTGCTTCGTATAAGATCAATTTCCACAGTGCAGTACGATCAGCAAAGCTTTTATAGTAATTGTGTTAGTCATTGTCTGTAAGGAAACCTGGAAACAGGAGAAAGTGGATTGCGCAAATCCAGCGACCAACTGTGCAATGCTCTTACTTGATTGAGTTGACACGTACACCATACGGAGCGTTCTCTGAAATGTAAGCAGTAAAAACGGTGACAGAACTAAAATCACAATGAATTCTTTTTATACAAAAAACTCCATATAACGAAACCTGTTTTAGGTAGGTCAAGAACTAGCGAAGAAATTTCCACTCCCGGGCAAGTAATCACAAGGTTGAATGTTGTCATCAACCGGAATTAACGAAACTAGCCTGCATTAAACACGATTTAGCGAAAATTTTCCAGAAATAAATCTGCAATAAAAACAGATTTCTTTCTCATTTTGACGCAGACGGGTTTTTCTTCGCGCATGCGCTCTAACGCTATCGCATTCAAACATCTAGACACCTTAGTCACGGCTCTAGCTTTATTTTGACGAGGCTGCACGCAACACCCACGCAGGAAACAACGGACTCAGCAGTCGCTAGCGCTCTTAGGTACCAGATGGCGCTAGGGGTGGTGGTAGTTGGGCCGCCCTCGAGGTCTTTTTACACGCACAGGCGTGGGTTAGAGGCAAATACGACGCTGCGATACCTTTTTGATGTCGCTACGTTACAGTTTTAGATTTCGAAGGGCCAAAAAATCCCTTACTTGATTTTCCGAACTGCCCGATTTAATGAAATAAATCGATTATGTTCATTACTTCGTTCAATTGAGTTTCAACTGTGCAAATGCAATCTCACGCACAACACCTAAATCAAAAGCGATGCATTTTAAGGAGGAGCTCCGCAAGTTAAAACTGCGGGAGGGCCTCTTATCAGAGTTTGATAAAGGGAATTTTTAATTACCACAGGTATGAACTGAGGTCACAAAACTGTACGAGCGGTTAAATAGCACATAGGCAAACACATCAACTATAACAGTTATTTGAAGAGGTTGATATTTGCACTTATCAAAGCAATCAAAGCAAGTACGGACAACCTAGATTACAGTCGACGATAAATGTGTGTAGCATTCGAGCAATGCATTGACGCACCGCATTCCTGAAGCCACGTTTATTTGGCATGTGTAGTGGTCATTATGAGACTTTCTTTCCTTCGGCTATATGCGTCATTCTCCGATATTGCCCAACTTGGCTGTTCCACTTGCGGGGTCCAAGAAATGCAGTGTAACAGTGACGGCATGACATCAATGGTATGTCAATTCCTAAATGATGGCAATGGTATAACGATCACAGCCGGACGATGACTTGACGTCGATGAGATGACTAGTGCACGCCGACGATGGCGTGACGATAATACTATGAGGGCAACCGCATAGCTGGAAAAAAACGATAGCACGACCACGATGGCATGACGACGACGGTACGGCAACGGAATGGTGATAGCGACTGTCTGTTCACGATGGTATGAAAATGACGCCGCGATCAGGATTGAACGACATCATCAGGCGCTATGACGATGCCGGCATCACGGCAATGATATGACAACGACTTTGCGATGATAATAGCTGATGACTGCGTGATGAGAGTAACGTGATGAACTTGAAATAACGAGGGTGGCATGACCGCGATGGCATTCGACGATGTATGATGACTGCATGACGACGATTGTCTGAAGGCGATGGCATGACAGCAGTATGGTGCAGCGATGACTGTGTGACGATAATTGCGGGATGGTGGCGCCAGGATGAGAGTCGGATAACAAAGTTAAAATTACGACAACGGCATGGCCATGATGGCGCTACGATGGTGACGTGAGAACGAATGCATGACTCCTGCATCACGACGATGGCGTGAGGATGATGGCATGGAGAGAGTCGGCTTATAAAGCTGGAATGACGACGATACAACGACCACGACGGAATTGCGACCACGAGGATGTACCTAGGGGCCCAAGCTATTGCACAACTTGCACTACTTGGTCGAAGTATAAAGCATGACGACGACGGCATAAAAAGGACCTGACCACCAAGATGGAATAACGACGAATGAACAGCCAGGACGGGCATCGCCGCGGAGGTGTCACAGCGAATGCACGACAACGATGGCGTGACACCGACGGCATGACGAGAGCCGGATGGCAAAACTGCAATGACGACGATCGAACCACGACGAACGCATCCCGACCATGAGCACTAAGCTATTGGTCAAAACTCGCAGACAACTTTGGCCACAGTGCCGGCTTGAGAGGGTATATATTGTAGTGGACAGTACTTTGTAGAGCCCCCTCGGTGGAAGAAGAAGAGACTGGACTAGTGCCGTAGGCATATAGGTTCGACGATGGCAGCTGCGGCATCAAGGCAGTCATGTGATAAATAAGCTGCAATTCCTTATGGGCATTCTGTTGCTACAAGTTGGTGACCCGGGCGTGACACCACATCACAACTGTATACGTACACCAAGTTCCTTCTCTACGCCATGGAACCGGACGCCCAACAACGACGTCTCGAAGAAAACCGAATGTCTTCGGTCGCAACACTCAAACCGCCCAATTTCTGGCCCTCGGAATGTGAACTCTCCTTCGGCCACATTAAAGCGCAGTTTTGCCGTCACCAAGTCAGATCTCAGGCGGCCAAGTACGACAATGCCATGAGTGCGCCTAAGCCGACCACTCCAGCTTCTGTCCGCGACATTTTGCTAGATTCTACACCCATGATCAGTACAACACCCTTAAGTGGCAGGTACTACGGCGCAGCACTGACTCTGAGTCGCGACGGACTCAACAGCTCTTCTCATCGGACGAACTTGGTCACAGAAAACCAACTGAGCTGCTTCGCAGCATGACACAACTTGGAGCAACAGAAGGCCCACAGAGAATTGCCATTTATTTATCAGGTAGCGGCGTTGATGTCGCGGCTACCATTGTCGAGCCGATACGCCTGATGGCCCTAGTCCAGACTCTTCTTCCACCGAGGGGCTCTATGAGTACTGTACACTTCAATATATATATATATATATATATATATTGTAAGCATTTATGCGGACTGCATCTTCATCTGTACAAAGTCATCATCAATCATCGGCTCGTGTTGGTTTTTGCATCGGCGCCATTTTTCCTTTTTGGAATAAAGCGTCGTCTTGACCGTGGTATTTCAAATGGTGGAGGCACTTTAAGATCCCTTCGACCTCAATCTACTTCAAGATCTCTCCTGGAGCTACGTTCGGGACGCCGCTTCCGCCAAGAGGCCGCCATGTCGCAAGACCAGACCGCAGCGTCCACCATCTCGGTTCAAGTGCCAACCACCCCCACTCCGAGCCCTGTCAACAACCGGTATCGCGATCCTGAAATCTTCTCTGGCTTTCCTGGTGAGGACGTTGAAGACTGGCTCGACAACTACGATCGTGTCAGCGAATACAACAACTGGAAAGAGACATCGAGGTTAAACAACGTGCCATTTTACGTCTCTCAAGTAGCCAAGACATGGTTCCTGAATCATGAGAGAGACTTCCGTGATTGGTCGTCTTTCAGGGAACAGCTACGGCGGATTTTTGGCACACGCACGGTTCGTTCGGAAGTTGCGAAAAAGAGGCTGTCTGAGCGCGTCCAGCATTATGGCGAGTCGTATACCTCGTACATTGAGGACATCCTCGCCCTTTGCCGCCGTGTCGACAGTGCCATGCCAGAACCTGATCGCGTGCGACACCTTCTTAAGGGTATCGGATCTACTGCATTCAACGCACTCGCCGCTCAAAACCCTTCGACGGTGTCGGACGTCGTCTCCGTCTGTCAGCGCCTCGACGCCCTGCAATCAATCAGCTTGCAACCGGACTTTTCCGACAACCCCCTGGCAAACAGTATTGAGCTCCGGTCTATCATTCGAGCAATAATTCGTGAGGAATTGCAAGCGCATGGCTCACCCCCTTGCAGCAGCGCTCACGTCCAACCTGCTTCTACTGACCTGCGCGGTATTATTAAGGAAGAATTGGCCTCCCTGCAGAACGCCCAGCATACCAACGCTTCTCCTTGCCCACAACCAGCTTCTTACGCCCAGATTGCTGCAATGCCAGCCGCGCCGTCTCCAGTCACACCACCTGCGCCTGTTCACGATCACCTGGCACCTTTAGTCACCCGAGCTCCGAACCCGCATTACTACTGTGCCTGGCGTTCTTCGCGACCTATCTGCTACTACTGCGGCTTTCGAGGACATATCTCCCGGTTTTGCCGACGCCGCCAACAAGACGAACGTCGTGGTTACGCGGCCTTTGAACGCGATGAGCCACCTTCTCGCGTTTACCGCACTTATGACAATAATCCCCCGTTCGCCGATCTCCATCTCCGGCCGACTTCTCCAACACCGCACTCAACACACGTGCCTCGAGACGCCGCTCCCCATCACCGCTCCGACGTTCTGTTTCGCCACTTCGACCTGTCTCCCAACTCCATGTCAAGTGACCGCAAAACTAACCAGTGCAGTTTTTGGAGGGAAAACTGCATCGCCGCGAAGTGCTCCAAGTCCTCCAGAACGTCCTTCGAACATGTTATTGGTGTCTGTGGAGGGTGTGCCTTTGTTAGCTCTGATTGACACGGGAGCTACTATATCTGTTATGCGTGCGGACCTGTGCTCTCGTCTGCGGAAAGTGAAGACGCCTTATATTGGATCATCCCTGATTGGGGCTAATGGAGCAATCATTCGACCATCAGCCCAATGTAAAGCACGCGTCTTCATTGATGGTATCCGTCATCACATTAAATTCGCGATTTTATTCCCGTGCGCTCATGAATTAATTTTAGGTTGCGACTTTCTCTCGTCAGCGTCCGCTTTAATCTGTTGCCGTCAACGTGTAGTCCATATGACCGAGACAGTTCATTGCAGCGGGAGTGCCGATGAGCCACGACTGCGTTTTCTAATCGCTGCCGATTCTGTACTGCCTCCCGGCCACGAGCAAGTCATAAGTCTCTTTTCTACAGACATCACCAATGGCGACGTGTTCATCACTCCTTACGGTCGCTGTCTTGGCCGTGGGATTGTCTTCGCTTCCTGCCTGGTGCGGTTCAAAGAAAGCTCTGCGTTAATCATCGCTTTAAACGCGACCACTGAGACAATCCTCCTACCTCAAGGCTCCGCAGTGACCAGTTATGTGGATACTCAACCAGTCTCCGTGCTTCCTCTTGCCGCCTCGCAAGCTCTTCCTCAACAGGACAAATCTGCTTCATCTGCCCTTGCTTCCGTGAAAAGTCCTGACCTTACTGCTGCTCAACATGAAGCGTTGCTAAAATTGCTTACGAAGCACCAGGCCTCCTTTGATATGGATACTTCGTCACTCGGACAGACATCCGTTGCCTTCCATCGTATGGACACCGATGGCCGGACTATTGTACGCCGTCGTCCCTACCGAGTCTCTTTGGCCGAACGCAAAATAATCGAGGAGAACGTCGCCGATATGCTGAAACTAAACGTCATACGTCCCTCCGCCAGTGCTTGGTCATCACCCGTCGTTTTAGTGCAGAAGAAGGATGGATAGGTACGATTTTGTGTTGACTACCGTGCGCTAAAGAAGATCACCCGTAAGGATGTATATCCGACACCCCGTATCGATGACGCCCTTGATTCGTTGCAAGGCGCGCAATACTTTTCCAGCCTTGATCTTCGCTCCGGATATTGGCAAATTCCAATGCACGAAGCGGACAACGAAAAGGCCGCCTTTTCTACTCCGGATGGTCCTTATGAGGTTAATGTAATGCCTTTCGGTCTATGCAATGCTCCCGCCACATTTGAAAGAATGATCGACACTGGTCTTCGTGGCCTCAAGTGGCAAACTTGTCTATGTTATCTCGACGACATCGTCGTGTTTTCCTCGACTTTCACTGACCATCTGCAACGGTTAGATGAAGTGCTCACATGCCTTTATAATGCCGGACTTCAACTAAACACGAAGAAGTGCCGTTTCGCTAGCACAACGATTAAAGTCCTGGGTCATCTCGTTAGCAAAGACGTCATCCAGCCCGATCCGGATAAAATTGCCGCGGTGCTTAACTTTCCACGCCCACTTCGTGCAAAAGAACTGCGCAGCTTCATTGGATTCGCCTCATACTTTCGACGTTTTATTCAGAACTTTGCCAGCATTGCCTCGCCCCTCCACAGGCTGCTTGCTAGTTCCAGTTCCTTCGACTGGAACGATCAGTGTGAAGCGGCGTTCCAAGAACTCAAGCGCGCACTAACATCCCCACCTGTTCTTTGTCATTTTGATGACAAGGCGTCCACATTACTGCATACTGACGCCAGCGGTCACGGAATTGGTGCCGTACCGCTGCAGCGCGACCACGAATTTTGCGAAAAGGTTGTTGCATATGCAAGCCGCACTCTCACTTCCGCGGAAAAGAAGTACTCGATAACCGAACAAGAGTGTTTGGCTGTTGTCTGGTCAATTCAGAAATTTCGTCCATATCTCCACGGTCGACATTTCACGGTTGTGACCGACCACCATGCCCTATGTTGGTTGTCGACGATCAAAAACTTGTCTGGGTGCCTTGGCCGCTGGATACTCGGATTACAAGCATATGATTTCGATGTCATATATAAGTCCCGACGGAAGCACCACGATGCCGATGCTCTTTCACGATGCCCATTACCACCATCATCGGAGCACATCACATCATCGTGTCAAATTGGCCGCACGGAGGACGCTTCGTCAATTACACCGATTTCTTCCTTGACTCCATCAAACCGCCCTTCAGTGCTTTCCACTCAACAGCGCGCCGATTCCTATTGCCATGGTATCATCAATCGCCTTAGCGGTGTTTCATCTCCACCCAATGCCAGGCTACGGAAACAGTTCAAACTGTTCAAGTTTCAAGACGACGTGCTCTACCGGTACATTTTTCACCCGGAAGGCCATCGATGGGTTCCCGTTCTACCGCGCTCTCTTCGCGCTGCAGTTCTGCAGGCCTCACACGATGACCCTACGTCAGGCCACTTGGGTTACCACAAAACACACGAGCGCATACGCAGCCGATTCTATTGGCCAGGCCTTTCCACGAGCATAGCTAGATATGTTGCCTCGTGCACGCTTTGCCAACACCGTAAGCGACCTACTACTGCTCCGGTCGGGACCCTCCAACCACTTCCTTGTCCAGCACAACCCTTCTCTGTCGTCGGCGTTGACCTTTTCGGGCCTCTCCCACCTTCTACAGACGGCAACAGATGGATCGTCACTGCTGTTGACCATTTGACCCGGTACGCTGAAACAGCCTCGATACGCTCAGGAGCTGCCTCAGAAGTAGCGGCCTTCTTCTTGCAGGCTGTCTACTTACGTCACGGGGCGCCTCACGTTCTTTTGAGCGACCGAGGCAAGGCATTCCTTTCAAGCACTCTTAATCAAGTTCTGCAAGCGTCCAACACCGTGCACAAGACAACGTCTAGCTACCACCCTCAAACCAACGGCCTAACAGAGCGATTTCATCGCACGCTGTGTGACATGCTATCCATATATATTCAACCTGATCATCGCAACTGGGATGCGATTCTCCCATTTGTAACATTTGCGTACAACACGTCTGTTCAACGGACCACCGGATACTCTCCGTTTTTCTTAGTATACGGCCGCCACCCAACCTCATCACTCGACGTTTCTTTCTTCTCTGGCGCCGTCAACGCTTCACCATTCATTTGCGACCAGTTTGTGTCTCGTCTTGCCCAATGTCGTCGTCGCGCCCGTATGAACATTGTAGCCAGCCAAGACGATCGCAAACATCGGTACGATGCCTCTCATCGCGTCGTTTCCTACCGCCCTGGTGACGATGTGCTCCTGCGGACACCTGCCCGAACACCCGGTTTATGTGAGAAGCTTGAGTCGCGATATATTGGCCCCTACAGAGTCGTAGAGCAGACCTCGCCGGTGAACTATCGCGTTACACCTGTTGAGGCCCCAACTGACCGACGCTGCCGCGGAACGGAGATCGTGCACGTTTCTTGCCTGAAGCCCTTTCATCTCCGTTCCACTGGCTAATGTGCGGCTAGGCTGGCCGCTTCCGTCCACGGGGGAAATTAGTGTAAGCATTTATGCGGACTTCATCTTCATATCTACAAAGTCATCATCAATCATCGGCTCGTGTTCGTTTTTGCATCGGCGCCATTTTTCCTTTTTGGAATAAAGCGTCGCCTCGACAGTGGTATGTCAATATATATATATATTATTTTTTATTATTATTTATAATATTACCTATATATATATACATATATATATGCAGAGATAGATAAGCTGAAAGCTTCTGATGTAGGTAAATAATGCTCATTGAAAACAACAACTTTGTGATGAGCTGTCTTAGCAAACAAGAACGCAGCTTGACAAGTTTAGGTACCCTAGCGTGAGCCTCTCCTAAGTACCTTTTTATCGGCAAGGAGCAACGGTGCCTCGAACGAGCCCGCCGCGCCGCTGTCCTCCTCGCAATGGTACGTGCTGATAGCCGTTTCTCCCGGCGGAAGATTGGAATCGTAACGTGGTGATTTCGAATTTGTTTGGTTCGAATGTCTTCCGTCTGTGATGGCTGCGATGTCAGGTGACTCATGGTCAACAGGCTACCACTGGCTGTATTTGGCCGGAAAAATAACTTTACACGCAAATGCAAAGTGCCCCTCTAGCCCTGGAGACTCTGTGAACTCCAGCGCTGCGGTTGCAGACAAGCGTCGGCTCTATATTGCCAGCATGAATAGAAAGGCCTGGCTGTATTTGGCCGGAAAAATAACTTTACACGCAAATGCAAAGTGCCCCTCTAGCCCTGGAGACTCTGTGAACTCCAGCGCTGCGGTTGCAGACAAGCGTCGGCTCTATATTGCCAGCATGAATAGAAAGGACTGGCTGTATTTGGCCGGAAAAATAACTTTACACGCAAATGCAAAGTGCCCCTCTAGCCCTGGAGACTCTGTGAACTCCAGCGCTGCGGTTGCAGACAAGCGTCGGCTCTATATTGCCAGCATGAATAGAAAGGACTGAACTCCATCAGCCTCGTCCCGTTTATATACAGAGGGTTTTGCTTCCATGAGGTGCACGACGAGGGAATCGGCACCTATGGTGAACTTGGGATATGAATGAAAGGTGGGTATTAGAGTCGGCGAGCTTGTTCGAATGAACGAGGCCATCTATTTCTTCATTCGTGCACATTAAACTTATTCTGGCGAAATGTGTTTCAACATTATTATGATTAGCAACCAACATTCTGGTGGAAGTAGACCGAGGACGTATTATGACAACAACAGGTACCGACAAACCACATGAAAATTTCTTAATTTTTGTTCGGCAAGCAGGCCCTGTGTCCCGATCACCTCCAATACGCATGGGCTCTGCTGTGCTTATGAATCTTGCTGGCAAGCTGTCTGGCCAACGCCGTGCCTCCAGCGCTGGATTACTTCCGAAAATATAGTTGCTGTTGCGGAGAGTAGTTCATATTTAAGCTCTCTCGAGCCGGTGAGGTGCTCTTGCACAGGCGCCACTCGAGAACTAAGATTGCGCATATTCTTTCAACGCGTCGTATGCATCTCGTTGATTGTGGCGTATGAGCGATCACTATCGTTAGGTAATTTTATCAAGTAATCCAAGCTAATGGTCCTTTCGTTCCAGTTAGACAGTGCTTAGGAAATTCTACCGCGAAAATTGTAAAAGCTAGCAAAACCACCTTCCTCGGAGCTTCGCTAGTTACCTGAATTACCTGGATAAGTTACCTAGATTATGCTGTAAACGAGAAGGAAGGGGAATAACTGAGGGGCCCGATTTTTTTATTAGTCGTATGAAAAATAGCCAACAAACACTGACACCAAGGACAACATAGGGAAAATTACTTGAGCTCAATAAATGAAATAAGGAAACGATAAATTAATGGAAATGAAAGTGAATGAAAAAACAACTTGCCGCAGGTAAGAACCGAACCCACAACCTTCGCAATTCGCGAAGGTTGTGGGTGGTGGTTGTTCCACAACCTTCACGTTCTCGTGACGCCCGCGGCAGAAAAGACGTTGCACGTCCACCGCCAAGGTCTGTGAGTGGTGGCGCTGGCTAACACTCCCGTGGTTCTACTAGGAAAAATAAATACCCAAGAAAATGGATGGGCAAACGACGCCGCGGTAGCTCAATTGGTAGAGCATCGCACGCGAAATGGAAAGTTGTGGGTTCGGTCCTCACCTGCGGCAAGCTGTTTTTCATCCACTTTCATGTCTATTTATTTACCGCTTCTTTATTTAATTTATTAGGCACAAGTAATTTCCCCTATGTTGTCCTTGTTGTCAGTGTTTGTTGGCTGCTTTTGGGTGGAATATGCTGGTGTGACATACCGTGTGACATACGGAGACACCTCCAATTGTTGTCAAGCGAGGATTACCCTGATAGAGCTGAAGGCAGGACATAGACTAAGAACACATTGCACGTATGTTAATTATCGACAATGTCCGGACTTGACTCACCTACTATTTCTACCATGTGCTGAGTTGTTGCAAAGCCTCTAGTCCGATCGCTGTTCAATATTGCAGTTATATTCAAGTTATGTGCTTAGTAACGGCAATATAAAGTATAACCAATCGCAACAACTTGTTCACAACTCTCAAGAAAACGCGAAGAGTTGCGAATCGTCGTCACCAGCACGTTCACTGTGCGCTCTCCAGCGCGATTCCACCTATCAGCAAGGTGCAGGACGATAGACAGCGCTGTGATCGCAACATCACGGCGCCCTCGATAAAACGATCAAAAGGGGACTCCTAACCAAGGTTGATTATTTTCAGTCAACTAGCCTAGACTCCATCCCATTCACTCTGTAGCTTTGTAAACTATAACTCCGTCTAATGCAGTGCTACACCGGTATCGTTCGAAAACGAGCTCGGCAGTTTCTGCAATAGACCGGCACCGTACGCGTCGCGTAAGTGCAGATACGGCCATGAAGCTGTGATGAACCAGATGTGCACCGCCGATAGGAAAGAATGACAGACAAATATATGTTAACTGCATTGATTTAAAACGTAAATAAGTTCGAGTGCTTCCTGAAGTTCAGGAAGTACAGACGAACCGAAGACACCTATCATGCGTTAGATACAACGCCGGTGTGTTTCTAAAGTCAGTATTCATTGTTAATGTATCATATGTAAAGAGATTGGCCGATATGAGTGATGTCAATTTAGTTTACCCGCATACACAAATATAGCATTCGGCTCCGGCACGTTCTTGATAAGGTGTCCGATTTCTCGCTTGAGCTGTTCTGGAGTATAGCGATTATCGCATTTAACTTTTGCTTTCGGCATCCTCGGAAACAAAAAGCACAAGGCGTCAAATGGCAACAGCGCAACGGCCAGTTTATGCCGACTACAAGGACTAAATCACTAATCATCAAAACTGATCTTCAGCCGAGATGGCATTCAAATGATGGTGGTGCGCGACATCCTGATAATTTTTTGCTTAAAGCTCTACAGGTTCCTAAATCTGCACCACGAACAAGTACAGTTCTGCATGCCTTGCAGCATGCAGGAAAATAAAGTTAAATTATGGGCTTTTAGGTGCCAAAACCAGTTTCTGATTATGAGGCACGCCGTAGTGGAGGACTCTGGAAATTTCTACCACCTGGGGTTCATTAACGTGCACCTAAATCTAAGTACACGGGTGTTTTCGCATTTCGCTCCCATCGAAATGCGGCCGCCGTGGCCGAGATTCATGCAGGAAAATAAATCCCGCCAATTGGGTTGATGTCCTGACTCACCGAACGACACTGTCACAGTTGGTCGACGTCATATTCGAAAATTCTGCATCAACAAGCGAGAATAATTTTTTCTGGGCCGGACCGACCGATTGAGGAAGTAGAGCACTTTCCTTGATCGAATTCGTGCAGTTTGGTTCAACTATGCCTGGCAGGAACGTGGACGAGCCCGCAATGAATTTACATTGCTGTTCGCAGAAGAGAAAAGCAGACCTGGCGACACGAAAAGTCCTTCGTGCTCGGAACATGTATAAAATCCTTGCCTTAGTGTTCGCACGTAGTCTACGAGAGAACTTGTGCCAGTACTGCTCCCTACGACCTCTAAACACTGACGAATACATCCCATGCCTAATATTCTATTGTTCGTGACCAGCACAGTAAATTGAATTAGGCGTGCGTCCGGATATAACTGAGCCAAGGTTACCCGAAGATAACTGAACAAGAAGAGACATCAAATGGGGCCTACGGCTCGCCGCCGACTTCCCGATTAATAGCGCTTCCGCAAAATGAGAAAATCGCTTTTTGAATAAAGCAGTATCAGATTCACTTGTTGTTTAATATATTAAAACGCACGGTTTAGCAGGAAAAACGAAGTATTGGTTGCGATAACAAATTATTAGACCGCTATAAGAAGTAAGGTTATTAGGTTTATCGGCCGTACAAACAGCTGTCAACATCTCACTCGGTGACCGCAGACAGTGGCGTAGCCAGGAAGTTCAATCGGGGGAGGAGGGGGGTGGGAAAGGGAGGAAGGGGGCTCACGTTGAAACTCGGCCTGCTCCTTATTGAATTTGTCGAGGTATCAAATACTTGAGCGGCATTACCACTGCCAAAGATGCTGAAAACGAATTCTTGAACGCTATGCACTATCAAGACAAGTAAAATGTGTATTTCTTTATGCAAGAATATACTCGTATGTCCAGAAAATTGCGCCCGAAATAACTTAGATCAATGGTACCATATTTTTGTCTATTTGAAAGGTACAGAAAATATCACACGAACTGAAAAAATATATCAGCTTGAAACCAGCAAAGCAGTGCATGTTGCTGATATGAAAAACGTAAAGGCCATAAAATGAAGAACTTGAAGACAAATATTTTGATGAACGTTTGACATTCAAGAACTTTGCTTACATTTTCGCGCATATGCAATGGCCAGTGAAAACTCTCAAGGACGCTTTCCTTTGATCCAATGTATTGCGCAGGAGAACCTGTTACCGGTCGCGTATTGTGGGTAACTGTACTGAAATTATAGCCTCGGCAGAGTGAATATATAAAAAAACAGAAGTTCTGCAGCATATAGGAATGCGAGGCAAATGAATGTGAGCCAATGGGAATGTATGACTAGCGGGGTACTTTATTTAAAAGTAGCCTCCATGACCATTTAGACATTTGTTTCACTCACTAACGAGCTGCGGGATTCCCCTCTTATAAAGCTCCTTGGGTTGCTGCTTAAAAAGTCTGTAACTGACTCTTTCACGTCGTCGACAGGCACAAATTCAGGTTCCCTTGAGCTGTTTTTTCAATTGCCCCAAAATGTAGAAGTCCCAAGGTGACAAGTCTGTGCTGTATGGCGGATGTTGCAGCGTTTCCCAGTTGAACTTTGCCAGTTTTGTGTTAACCACATCAGCGAAGTGGCGACGGGCAGTGTCGTGGAGCAAGATATCCCCATTCGTCAATTTTCCACGTCGCTTATTCTTGATTGTGACACGCAGCCGATCCGGCGTTTCACAATACCAGAAACGATTGATAGTCTGCCAAGGTTTAGCAAATTCGATCAGTAATAGCCCCTGATGATCGAAAAAAAAGAAGCCAACAACACTTTTCCGGCGGAAATGACGGTCTTCGCTTTTTTTGGGGGTGGTGAATTCGAATGTTTCCCCTGTAAGCTGTTTCAGGCTCGTAGTGGTGGCACCATGATTCGTCCTCGGTCACGTTGCAGACAAGATGTCATCACAGTCATTGTGATACAGGATGAGAAGAGTCAAGGCAGCGCCGAACCTCTCCGTCTTCTGGCGGTGGTTGAAAACGTTCGGCATCCATTGCGCACAAAAGAGCCGATAACCGAGATGTTCATGAATTTTGGTGTGAAACGAACCATGACTGATGTTCACATGCTCTGCCAGTTTTTTGGTGCTCATGCTTCGTTCTTATCTAATGAGCTCATCAACCTTTGCAATCGTGTTGGGGGTGGTTGCACGGTTGGTTTCGCCCGGTCTTGGATCGTCTTTGTAACTTTCAAGACCTTTTTTGAACCGTTTGATGCAATACTTCACAGTGGCCAATTAAATGCAATGTTCAGCCCAAAAGCCTATACGTATACGGCTACTAATTTCTTTTTCAGAAACACCTTCAGCTGTCAACAACATCACGACACCACTCCGTTCAACTTTTCGAGTGTCGATCATGTCACTTAACCATGTTAAACCCAGTGTATGAGAGCATTAAAGGAAACATATCCTCCCACCTGCGTGTCACTTTTGTAAGTCAGAGATACCTGTGTGCGATGCGCATGCATCGTAGATAATCAACCGAATCATTATTGAACGGGTTGGGTTGGCTCACTTTGATTTGACTCGCCTTCGTACATTAGAAATGCGAAGATATTATGGAATATACAGATGCGAAGATACAGCTTGATAAAGGCAAAGGAGTGTCACTGGAAACAAAGTTCACTGCACGTATACACAAAACCTAGCAACAAAAGCATTGAATATACGTATAAGTCTCCAATAGATCTAGTTTTCTAAGAAAATGTCACTATATATTGTGACGTGTGGAAAGACACAGACGAAAGAGACTATTTACACGCTATTTACGCTGGAGCCATGCAGCCAGGCTGACACTCACTCGTGCCAAAGGCACAGACCAACTTCATCGTCGTTCTCGCGGCGGCTCATCTCTTGAGCATCGCGCGATGATATCGTAATAGTACCTCCCCCCCCGGCGGCAAAAGCACCGTCACGGTGCTGTTAAATATCCAAGGTGCATGGAGAGTTGTAGGGCTTGAGTCGGGCAACGTGGACAATGTCACTGGTTGTCGCAGCGGAGGGCGTATTGGGCGTGGCTAGAACGATTTCATAGGTGACATCGGTCACTTTGCGGAGCACGCGATATGGGCCTGTGTAACAGGAAAGCAGTTTTTCACAAAGACCGACTTTACGTGACGGTGACGAAAGCAACACGAGGGCGCCGGGCACAATATGGACATCACGGTGACGGAGGTCGTAGTGTTGTTTCTGCTTGTCTTGCGACGCTTGTAGACGAGCGCGCGCAAGTTGGCGAGCATGGACAGCATGGGCGATTGCATCACGGGCATAATCGCTAGTTGAAGCTGTGGCGGACGGAAGTAAAATGTCCAGTGGCAGCGTCGGTTCGCAGCCATACAAGAGGTAAAACGGGGAATAGCCAGCAGTTTCGAGACGGGAGGAGTTGTACGCAAAGGAAATGTAAGGTAGAGCCAGGTCCCAGTCACGGTGGTCGTCTGAAACGTATTTGTATAGCATGTCTTTAAGGGTGCGGTTCAAATGCTCAGTGAGGCCGTTCGTTTGGGGGTGGTAGGAGGTGGTAAATTTATGCTGTATTGAGCAGGCACGCATGATGTCGTCGATGACCTTGGCCAAAAACGTACGGCCGCGGTCTGTAAGCAACTGACGCGGAGCACCATGGATGAAAATGATATCATGTTGGAGGAAGTCCGCAACATTAGTTGCGTAACTGGTCGGAAGAGCACGGGTTACGGCGTAGCGGGTCGCGTAGTCCGCCGCAACTGCAACCCACTTGTTTCCTGATGTGGATTCCGGAAATGGGCCGAGAAGGTCCAAGCCAACACGATGGAAGGGCTCGGCAGGGATGTCGAGCGGCTGCCGGTAACCAGCGGGGAGCTGGGAAGGCTTCTTGTGTCGTTGGCAAAGTTCACAAGCGGCAACGTAACGTCGTACGGAACTGGCAAAGCCTGGTCAGAAAAAAAGGGCGACGTACACGGTCATAGGTTCGAGGTACGCCGAGGTGTCCTGCCGTTGGTGCGTCGTGGAGCTCTTCTAGAACGGTGGAGCGGAGGTGTTTAGGTATAACGAGTAGGAATCGTCAACAGCAATCTGCCAGTATCCCGAACGATGATCAATAGACGAGAAATAGCTGGAACCGTACAGGCAGTCAAGGACGTGGTCTATAAGTGGGATCTGGTAGACGTCCTTCTTAGTAATGTCGTTCAGATGACGGTAGTCTACACAGAAGCGCCACGTGCCGTCCTTCTTCACCAACAGCACAGGTGACGCCCGGGGACTCGATGAAGGCTCAATGATGTTTTTATCAAGCATTTTGTTCACTTCATCTTGAATTACTCGGCGCTCCGACGCAGAAACTCGATACGGTCGTCGGCGAATAGGCGTAGCATCACCAGTAAGAATCCGATGCTTGACCGCGGGCGTCTCGCCTAAAGGGCGATCGTCGATGTCGAAAATATCTCGGTAGGACGATAATACTTCGCAAACGTCTTCAGCCTGCGTAGAGGACAGGTACATGGCAACCATTTTCTTTATGTTGGGATCGACGCCTGAGGCTGGTGCGAGGGGCATGCTAAGCTCGCGAGAGCCATCGGTTGATAACGCTGCCACGTATAGGTCGCCGAGACAATCAATTGTGGCAAGGCAAATACCTTGCGGTAGAATTTGCTTTGCCAATCCAAAGTTACAGGCAGGCATGTGAGTGCGATTCGCAGTAATAGTAAGTATGCTGGGAGGCACGGTGATGTCATACTGTATTGGAATGTCGGGCAGAGGAGTGACGAGGTACTCGCCATCGGGAACTGGTGGGAAAGACAACACTTCAATGTAGGTAGGCTATGGAATTTGGTGGCAGGCGAAGAAAGCCTGTGGGGCGTAAGCGGCAGTGGGGTGCGTCAGAAGGTTCTGCGAGCATCGGCAACTCAAGGTGAAGGGTACTGGAAGAGCAGTCTATAAGAGCACAATGTGCGGAGAGCAAATCGAGGCCGATAATGAGGTCGTGGGGGCAATGAGCAATTACGGTGAAGAGGACAGGAGTGTGGCGGCCGGCGATGCTGACACGTGCCGTACACATGCCGATGATAGGCAGAGTACCGCCATCTGCAACGCGGACGACGCGTGCCGACGCTGGGGTGAGGAGCTTGCTCAGTCGTCGTCGGAAGACAGCACTCATAATAGAAAGATGTGCTCCTGTATCGATGAGTGCTGTGACAGGATAGCCGTCAACGTCAACGACAAGAAGGTTTCGGTTAGTAGGTAACGTGAGCAGAGGATTTGAAGGCAGGGCAGCTTCACCTCCAGAAGCTGCAGTGCCTAGTTTTCCGGCTGGGTCCGGGGGGGGGGGGGGGCGATAGGCGGCGAAGAGAAGCGGCGGAGTTAGGGCGAACGAGACTGATGGCGTCGAGGTGATGGCGAGCGGCTGTAGCGAAGGTTCGGAGGAGGGGCATAAGCGGCAGTGGGTTCATGGCGTGTGGCATAGGGTACAGAAGGCCCAAAGGTGCGGGAATAAGTGGAGGCGTAAGTCCGAGGAGGCGGTGGCCATCGGCTGCGGTAGTGACGGGCGACGTGGCCGATGCGGCAGCAGTGGAAGCAGATCGGCCTGTCATCAGCGGTACGCCATTCGGACGGGTTGCGGCGAGATGTGGTAGAAAAGGGCTGCCGAGGACGAGGAGGGCCGCTAGCTAACTGGGGAACGCTTGGTCGGGACGTGGAACACACGGTGTTCAGACCCATGTTTTCAAATTTCTGTATGACGAATTTCTGGCGGATCGGGAGGCATCATGGAGAAGGCTGGCGAACAATACGGGTGACGTCGTCACAGGTGGTGGTCTGACGCGGTCCACCCGCACATGCCGACGTATAGCAGTGTTGGTTAACCGCGCAATGTGGTGTGAGATACGGCGGCTCTTAGCATGTTGTAGGCGACAGCATTCTTTTATAATGGCGTCGATGGTCGAGACGTTGCCGAAATCAAGCAAATTGAAAGCGTCGTCGGCGTTGCCTTTTAGCACATTTGCCACTTTATCTGCTTCGGACATATTATCGTCAGTTTTGCGGTATAGAGCCAAGACGTCGAGGGTGTCCGAAACGTACGGCTCTGTAGATGGCTGAACACGAGACGCAAGAGCCTTTCTCGCGGCAACCTTGCGCCCAATGGGGTCGCCGAATACTTCCCGTATCTTTTCTTTGAAACTCTCCCAACTGGTTATCTCTTCATCATGAGTTTGGTGCCACACGCGTGGGGTGCCGCGAGATAAAAGATGACATTGGCGAGCATAATCGTTGGGTCCCACCTGTTATTAGCACTGGCGTGTTCATAGAGCTTGATCCAGTCGTCGACATCCTGTCCCTCCAGGCCAGAGAACACACCTGGGTCACGATTTGGGGCAACCGTGACGACTGGAGCAGTCGGACAAGCCGAAGCCGTTGCACAGGCGGACTCGTCATCGGTAGGCATGGTGACAAGCTCAGTGTACCGACCACTTCGGAGTTCCGTGGTGAGGACGGGGATTGTTGAACTCCACCAGAATGTTACGTGTGGAAAGACACAGACGAAAGAGGCTATTTACACGCTATTTACACTGGAGCCAGGCAGCCAGGCGGACACTCGCTCGTGCCAAGGGCACCGACCAACTTCATCGTCGTTCTCGCGGCGGCTCGTCTCTTGAGCATCACTCGATGATATCGTAACAATATACTGCGTCAAACAAGGAAAGTAAACATGTTGCGAAATCCCAGATTCACTGATCACAGAACCTTACCGCCCCCACCCCGTCCGTCCGCTCACACTGATAATCACGCGCGACGGAAGGCGGCGCGCTTCTTCCCCGCTTTTCTCCCCTGCGCACAAAAGACTGAGCCACCATCATCGGCTCACCCATGCCACCCCCCCCCCCCCCCCACCTACGCTTTCACTCGCACATGCAGCGTGACGCGTGCGTTCACGGTGTTATCGCCTTTGGACTTGATAAAGAACATAAGGGAGATGGCGATGGCAGGAATGCGCCCGGAGTGTCCATATAATTGCTATCGCAATAATATAATACTGCCGCAGAGAGCTCTCCACATGCCAGGTACAAGCACTCTCGTGAGGCACCTTTCGAAGCGTGTCATCGCTAAAATCGCCATTAGAAGAGCGCCAGCAACGCCTCGCGCATGGCGATACAGCGCGTGTCTCCCGTGCACGCGCTCACGGCAGCGCCCGAGTCTGCCGTCCAATGAGAAGCCACGGCGTGGCTCTTGGCCTTTGGGGCGCGTGAAAAGTGCGTTCGGCGGAGAGACGCGGTTGACTGTGATATAGGCTGCTGTCAACTCTTTCTTCAAAGTATGTGAATGCTTAATAATTGAGTTTCCGGGCACAAGTTCGCCCACAATAAGCCAGTGTGTTTAGTGCGCTTCATTGAAGAGTGCTACATTTCTGGTGGAGGTGCGGGATATGATTGGAAGTCCCCAGTTCGTAAGAGAACGGAGCCCCGACCCTCAGCGATTGGAACCCAGGGAACTGACTCCAGTACACCAGCGCGCAAGCCGCCGCATCCGAGGAGACCCACCCGAGTTCGGACCGCTTCCTGTTGCTGCAGCAGTGCGGGCAACAGTTACCAGCGACGGTGCAACCATGACCAGCCCAGTGGCATCATCCCAGCTCATCGTGTACCCACCACGCACGCCCGAGTCCTTCCACGGCGATACGTTCGAAGATGTGGAAGACTGGTTAGAGCAGTTCGAGCGAGTGGCAGATTTCAACGGCTGGGACGAGAGACGGAAGCTTCGCAACGTGTACTTCGCGTTAGAAGAGTCAGCGAGGACGTGGTACGTCAATCATGAAGCGACACTATCTTCGTCGGAAGTATTTCGGCGACAGCTGCTTGCCACGTATGCCAGCACCGATCGGCGAGAGAAGGCAGCGCACGCCCTACAAGCCAGAAACCAGCGCACTAACGAAAGTGTCGGTATGTATATCGAGGACATGTCCCGTCTCTTCACGCGCGCTGATCCAAACATGACCGAAGAGAAGAAATTACGCCATCTGATGCGTGGCGTTAAGCAGGAGCTGTTTGCAGGACTCGTCCGCAACCCACCACACAGTGTTGCTGAGTTTCGTGCCGAAGCGACGACCATAGAGAAGGCGCTGCAGCAGCGTGCCCATCACTACAATCGTGATGTCACCAGCGCACCGGCCGATATCCTGTCAGCAGGCCCAGGCAGTAACACCGAAGCACTAAGAGAACTGGTGAGATCAATCGTAAAGGAGGAGCTTCGAAAGCTGCAGCTACCGGAAGCCACGCCGACAGTGTCAACTCTCGCCGCCGTCATTCGAGATGAAGTTCGCCACGCCATTCTGCAGCCAGGACGTGAGGAACCGCCTGCTCATCATGAGCAACCACCACCCGTACGTCGCGTGCCAACGTACGCTGATGTGTTATGCCAACCGACCAGGCATTGTTCTCCATTCGCGACTCCCAGCAGCCGCCAGCCGACTCTGCGCAGTGGACCCCTTCTAGCAGAGCTGAGGCCACGAAAAAGTGACGTGTGGCGTGCACCCGACCGGACACCACTCTGTTTCCACTGCGGGGAAGCTGGGCACCTTTACAGAATGTGCCCATATCGCAGAGCAGGTCTTCGCGGCTTTACGATAAATGCGCCTTGCCCCCGTAATGGCGAAAGACCCACCGAAATTCAGGACTACTTGACCCGACAACAGGATCCGGCTGCTAGATACCAACACCAGCCCCGATCATCAGCGTCTGCACGCTACCGATCACCAAGTCCACGGCCATCCTCGATTTCACCAAGGCGTCGTTCACTGAGCCCACGTCCGGAAAACTGAAGCGAGCGACCTGTGGAGGCGAGGCCGCTGACGTTCGAAAAAGCCAAGATCCTCCGTCAAGTTTACCGAGCAGCCGCGACGAACAGAAGCGGATGAATAAGATAAGTGAACAGAGAATTTCTTCAGACTTGCGCATTACAATAGACGGTCATGAATTGAGTGCATTAGTTGACACAGGTGCCGATTATTCCGTCGTAAGATATGCACTCACGAAGGAATTGAAAAAAGTTTTGATGCCATGGAGTGGACCCCAGATACGTACGGCTGGTGGGCACCTCATTACGCCCCTGGGTAGATGTACAGCGAGAATCGGAATTCGGGGTTTTTCTTACGTCGCTGATTTTGTCGTGCTACCAGAATGTTCGAAGGATGTAATACTCGGAATGGACTTTCTCCTAACAAATGGTGCCATAATCAACCTGCAGAATTCTAGCGTGTCATTTTCTACGAAGCAGGCTATAGACATGCAAGAGTCGGAGGAGCTAGAACACGTTGCCTTGCGGGTTACCGACGATGACATAACCGTGCCACCACGATGCAGCATGCTGGTTCGCGTAAGAAACGAAGCATTCGACGACTCGGAAGGTATAGCGGAGGCCAACGTCGAGCTACTGTTGAAAAAAGGCATTTGCGTAGCACGAGGAATTGTTCAACTACGCGATGGGTGTGCTGATGTATTGCTGACGAACTTCGGAAGTGAATTTCAGCACGTCGCAAAGAACACAGCCATCGCCTTCCTGCACAGCGCTACTGCGGTCACAGATGTATGTAGCTTAGCGTTAAGGCCACCTGCTGTCCAAACTGTGCATGACGCCGTAACGTCAGTTGCGATCAACCAAAGTCTGACGCCAGCCCAGAAAGAAATGATGGAGGACCTTATAAATGAATTCGCAGAATGTTTCTCCACCTCGTCAAAGGTACGGCGCACACCAATTGTTAAACACCGTATAATAACAGACGAAGCGACCAGGCCAGTATACCAACATCCGTACCGAGTGTCACCGGTTGAACGAGAGATCATAAAGAGTCAGGTGCAAGAGATGCTTGAGGACTGTGTCATTCAGCCATCAATACAGCCCGTGGGCGTCGCCGGTAGTCCTTGTGAGAAAGAAGGACAATACATTGAGACTCTGTGTTGATTACCGGAAATTGAACAGTGTGACCAGGCGGGATGTATACCCCCTTCCCCGCATTGATGACACGTTGGATCGCCTACGACATGCAAAATTTTTCTCTTCATTGGATCTCAAGAGCGGATATTGGCAAATTGAAGTAGACGAAAGAGACCGTGAAAAAACTGCTTTCGTAACCCCAGACGGCCTGTATGAGTTCAAAGCGCTTCCATTCGGTCTCTGCTGTGCGCCGGCGACATTCCAGCGCATGATGGACAGTGTCCTCTCGGGTCTTAAATCGCAGTCATGCTTAGTTTACCTAGACGACGTAGTGGTATTTTCCGCAACATTCGACCAGCATCTCCAGAGGCTGCGTTTAGTGCTTCAAGCCATCCGCTCGGCAGGCCTAACCATTAAACCGGAAAAGTGCCAGTTTGGATTCCAAGAACTTCGTTTCCTGGGTCACGTAATTAGCGCGCAAGGTACTGCTCCGGATCCCGACAAGACTGCTGCTGTTGCACGATTTCCAAAGCCTACAAAGAAGAAGACGGTACGGCAATTTTTGGGACTATGCGCTTATTACAGGCGATTTGTAGAAAACTTCTCGAAAATTGCCGAACCTCTGACGAAACTTTCTAAAGACGTACCCTTCATGTAGCATGCTGAACAAGAGGTTGCGTTGAACGAACTAAAGGGACGATTGCAAGCCCCACCGATCCTCGCCCACTTCGACGAGACAGCGGACACAGAAGTCCACACAGATGCAAGCAATCTCGGTCTCGGCGCGGTTTTAGTTCAGTGGCAAAACGGGGAAGAGAAAGTCATAGCGTATGCTAGCCGCACTCTCTCGAAAGCTGAAACAAATTACTCTGCGACGGAAAAGGAGTGTTTGGCTGTCATATGGGCCATCAGCAAGTTCCGACCATACCTTTACGGCAGGCCGTTCCGTGCAGTCAGCGATCACCATTCTCTTTGCTGGCTGGCAAACCTAAAAGACCCATCTGGACGACTTGCGAGGTGGAGCCTGAGGCTCCAAGAATACGACATTACTGTCGTGTACAGGTCTGGAAGAAAGCATAACAATGCTGACTGCTTGTCCCGCTCACCAGTGGAGTCGACTCCTTCAGCAGAAGAAGATTTCCCGTCTCTTACAGCGATGACAGCTTCGGAAATCGCTGAGCGTCAACGGGCCGACACAGAATTGCTCCCACTCATCAAACACCTCGAAGGATACGACGTCCACGTCCCACGCATGTTTATGAGAGGTTTATCGTCATTTTGCCTCCGAGATAATGCGCTCTACAAAAGAAACTTTGAACGCAACAAGGAAAAATTCTTACTCGTCGTACCGTCAGCCATGCGAACAGAAATTTTGGAAGCTTGCCATGATGAACCATCGTCGGGTCACTTAGGTGTCAGCCGGACGTTCGCCAGAATTCGTCTCAGATACTTCTGGCCTAAATTGTTAGCGTCGGTGCAGCATTACGTGAAGACATGTCGCGAATGTCAAAGGCGCAAAACACCACCCGTGAAACCGGCCGGACTTCTTCAGCCCATAGACACACCAAAGACTCCATTTCAACAAGTTGGAATGGATCTTCTTGGCCCGTTCCCAACATCATCGTCAGGGAAGAGATGGATCGTAGTAGCGACGGACTATTTAACACGATATGCTGAAACTGGCTGCCTTGAGCGAGGAACGGCAGTTGAAGTTGCAAATTTCTTCCTTTGTAACATAGTACTGCGACATGGTGCACCAATGGTCGTCATTACCGATCGAGGAGCGGCCTTCACAGCTGATTTGATGCAATGTTTGATGAAGATGACTCACACCAGTCAAAGAAAAAGCACTGCATACCATCCCCAAACAAACGGCCTGACGGAACGTCTAAACCGAAGCCTGGCCGATATGTTGTCCATGTATGTCGACCTCGAACATAAGACATGGGACGCAATCTTGCCTTACGCCACTTTCGCCTATAATACAGCAGTACAGGAGACAACCCAGGTCACTCCATTTCAACTGGTCTATGGCCGCACAGTAACAACCACACTGGATGCTATGTTGCCGGTAGATGATGACAGCAACAACCCGTACGACATCGACGACTTCCTACAACGAGCTGAAGAAGCCCGGCAGTTGGCACGGTTCCGTATCCGCCAGCAACAACGTAGGGACGCAAGCTACTACAACCTGCGCCGCAGAGAAGTTCAGTACCACCCGGGCGACAAAGTGTGGGTATGGACACCAGTGCGTCGCCGCGGACTAAGTGAAAAACTCCTTCGCCGATACTTTGGACCTTACGAAGTTATTCGCCGAGTACGTGACCTGAATTACGAAGTCATCCCTCATAAGCAAGCGCGATCAAAGCGGCACATCCATGCGGAGGTCGTGCACGTAGTCCGCATGAAGCCTTACTATGACAGGCAATGAAAACACATCTATAGATAAATTTGTTCCATACGCATCGGGACGATGCGTTTTCGGAGGGGGACTAATGCCGCAGAGAGCTTTCCACATGCCAGGTACAAGCACTCTCGTGAGGCACCTTTCGAAGCGTCTCATCGCTAAAATCGCCATTAGAAGAGCGCCAGCAACGCCTCGCGCATGGCGATACAGCGCGTGTCTCCCGTGCACGCGCTCACGGCAGCACCCGAGTCTGCCGTCCAATGAGAAGCCACGGCGTGGCTCTTGGCCTTCGGGGCGCGTGAAAAGTGCGTTCGGCGGAGAGACGCGGTTGACTGTGATATAGGCTGCCGTCAACTCTTTCTTCAAAGTGTGTGAATGCTTAATAATTGAGTTTCCGGGCACAAGTTCGCCCACAATAAGCCAGTGTGTTTAGTGCGCTTCATTGAAGAGTGCTACAATACGAGCATCCGGCAACTGAAGTGTCGCGTGGTCCATTACTTACAGCAAAAGAAGAAGCAGTAAGAAAATCGAATTCGAATGTCTTTACTTCTTTTGTTGATCGGTGGCGCCGAAACAAAACAAAAAAAAGAAGAAAACGTGAAGGAAAGCACGTTGACCACAGACGAATGCCTACTTTAGGCACCTAGCGATGGAATATCAAAGAAAACGTGAGACGCTTCGTTCACAGAGAACAATACGCATACTGCTCGGTATCCTACATTGGCGAGACAAGATTTTCCAGAGAGGTTGCGCCCAAACGAACGCATTGCAATCCGTCGAGTCCCCACAGTGAATAGCGGCGAGCGACTATTGTTCCTTTTACTCGTCTGCTAGCCAGAAAGCCAGTTCAAAACTCTGCCAGTGGAAAATACCCTCGGCCAGATTAAAACGATCGCGCTCCGAAGTGCGCAGCGCGGTGGTCCGGGCAACGCGAGAAAAACGCATGCGCTGTGGCTGGCTTTGGCAGCCCGCGGGTAGCGAGAACAAAAGAATCGAAGAGGCTCAATGTGTCCTCGCGAATGAAAGCCAAAGTAGAAAAATCAATAAGAACGTAGCTACCTTTGCTGGCTTTAGTGTCTTCACATGGATGATTTGGCGCAGGTGAAAAAAAAATGTTCGTGTTCTTTTCTGCGCACAAATGAACCCCCACAACGCTTCGTCTCATCGTACCTCGCTGCGTGCTTTGTAAACTTGTCTGATAGTATGTTGGGTTCGTTTGTCTCGTTATATGGTCTGATGTACGACTTTAGAAAAGTGAAGACACATTTGGAGTCATATGTTTATTGGAGCATCAAAGCCTCAAAGTTCCGGAATTCAAAATGTAAAGCACGACTTTCAAAATGTCAATTCACCTTTCGCAACAGAAGTGTATGGTAAATGTATGCCGAAAGATTTTCGAAATTGAAATGCATGCGCTCCTCAGATTCCGCGTCATCCGCGAGATGCCGCTGTGATCCAACGCGCCATCGAAACGCCCTTGAAACTTTGTGCTTGTTGCACAAAGTTTCAAAAGGGCTCGTTGCGTTATGTGACTCCCGGCGCATGGGTGTTGCCACGAAATCCAGCCAGAGTTCGCAATGATGGCACCGAAATGTCCTTTCGAGCGTAGAAAAAGACATTCTACGTAATGATTTCGGGCGACGGGGGCTGTTTTGGCCGGCGGTGCATGACAGCACGAAAATATTTTGCAGGGTGGCTGCAGCCCCATAAGGCCCCCCTTCCTTGCTGCGCCCCTAACCGCAGACACTCGCTCTCAGATTTCGGGCATAATGAAGAGCGGCAGCAGCTCTGAGCCGATTTTGCGTTTGTGCTGCCTCTCGTTCCAATGCGAACTAGGCACATAAGATTACAGTGCACACGAAGCCATTAGCTTCTCGGGCAGGCTAGACGATCGCCTCCACCGCAGCTTACCTAGAAGGTAATCTAAGATTACCTACAAGCCGGGCACAGCCGCGTCATGCAGACTGTGGCCGGAGCACAAACGGGGACACGTGCTACCCAGCCCCCCTAAATAATCGTTCTATAAATGTACAGTAAACACATTGAGTACACTAAGATATGGCGAGTACAAGAGGCCTAGATTGTGTGCATTTATTTTGAATTCTACAACATGTAGAACATAACATACAGAGACTCAAATTAATGACGCACGGCACGGCGTGGACTCGCACCATCTGAATGTTTTTCTCCTCTGACAGGCTGACGCGGCCCGCAGCCTTCGCTGGGCAGTATGCAGAATGTGAGACGGAGTATAGAAATAGTCCCTCGTGGATACTCAACATGTTGACCACTACTTTGCTGAATTTTGGCCCTCTCGCTCACTACACGTCATCGGGTGTGTTTGTCACTGCACCTACAGCGCACTCACCTAGTGCAGCACATCGCGTCAGGTGGTCCAGGGCTACTTTGGCGACACCGTAAGGCACGGTGACGGGACGCTGCAAGCAGAATTGAGAGACGTGTCGTTTGCTCAAAGACATGATGATGATCATTAGCTGCAGCCGCCGTAGTAATAATTGTTTTACTTGGCGGAATAGTAGCAACAACAGCTGTGCTATTATCTTGACTAATAAAAAACGACTGTAAAAAAGTCACAGCTACGTCGACTCATCTTTTTCAGATGCTGACCACCTTTTTATCAAAGGTAGTCACCAAACCGAGGTCAGCGATGACTTATGAAATTACTTACGATGACTTATGACTTTGTTGCTTGAAGTCAGCGGCAGGTACGTATGTTTCTCCGTATCTACGCAATGCAATCGTAGACTGGGCGCTATAGAGAAAAAATTATTTACTTATACTGATGAAGATATATCGCCTGCTTTCTGATAAATCGTCCTTTAAAACGTTATCGCTAAAATCGTGGCAATGACGCCCCCAGTAAATGTCTATTTAAAAGACTTGCATCGCACGTTGAACGAGCGTGCTCAAGGAACGACAGAGCACAGAACCGCACGGCCGCTGCTTGCATTGTCGGCATCTCAACTTCCGAATCTATGCAGCATTCTTAGGGGCAATGCGATCCCCCTCCCTAACGCCCATATCCCACCTACACAGATATACACATTCCAGCTTTACATACAACCCTGTAGCGCCAACCCGAAGACCCGAACCCATATCGCAGTGGCAAAAACGCAAGTAGACACCGCCCAGCATATATGTATGGCGCTACGGTCGAGAACACCTATTACTAACAACGTTTCCACCGCGTCCACTTTTCGCGCCTCTGCCGAACAATGGTGGGTATTTGGGGGAAAAAACAGGAGAAGGGGAGAGAGGGAAGCCTGGCTAGAGGGCGCGAAGAATTGGTGCTATACGAGTAGTGCATGCCATGGGGCTTAAAGCAGCGCGAATGACAGGAAGAAAGCATAGACGCACTTCACAGCGCTGCAAACGCCGCCTCTGGATTCTTCCTGTCTCTCGCGCTGTTTTTACCGCGTTCGTCATGAACCAGCCAGCCCAATTCAGCACACGCTTGCAGTGCATACGGTGTAAGTTTCACATTTTACCCTTGTGACGTAGGTCAGACATCGCCAGGGGCCACAGCACTTTCAACAAGCACTGCACTCTACTACACGCATTTGGCCTGTTATGTTTTTTTTTTTCGCATTACTTTCATAATCAGTGTGCACCAGACGGGATCATGCCTCACTGTGTACATGTATCAAATAATGTAAACAAGCCTTTTGTTGCCTAACTCCACAGTACTTTTCGTGTTTTTTTCTTAGATATTTCAAACATTCCATATTCAACGGTCGTTCTTCTTTAGTACTCGTATGCAATTCGATTCGGAAATCTTGCTTTCGGAAACTTTTATTTATTCTAGAGTTCAGTCCTTACTGAGTGTGGATCGCCAGAACGAAACGCGGGAACGAGCGAGTGCAGGAATAGGTGCGTCGAATCGCCGCCACACCTTGCACACTCTAGCGTTAACACTGCTTAAGATGACCGCCTTTATGTGTGAATCTTTTGTAGCTGTGCACACTTAAACTTGATTCATATTCATGTAAAATGAATTGGTTTCTCTCTCACATTTGCAGGGAGTGCGTGTCGTCGCACTGTGACGAAACGCGCGCATGCGCCAATTGTACGAGTCGATAACACTGTACAGCATGTCACCATATACCGCAGGATAAAGTTTATTGTGCTGAATCGGTTCGGGAACTGGTTCAGGATGGTGAACGGCTTGGTTAAACATTATAAATTTTATTTCTGCGAGTCAGAACTGGGTCTTCATTTACAAAAGTCTCTTTCACTAAAATTGATCGTAAAAAAATACTCAAACGAATCCTAATGCTGAACATATTAGCGAAGATGGCTAGCCAATGGCGTAAATCACTTACGAACGAGAAGCTTTTTAAATTCGTCGCCTGAACCGCAAGTAAATCGGACCATATTGAAAGCGAATGAAAAAGGTGTTTCTTTTTTGGGTTTGACATGACAATTATTTTGCTTGTGATGATGATTTTTATAGTATTGCACATACTCAAGACGGAGATTTTTTCAAGAACAGGTGGTGCATATCGTAATACCGCCAAACTAGCTATTTTAGAATATCGCCGCGTGCTGATGATAAGGAATTCCATACTATGAACTCTAAAAACTAGGAAGGGTATCGCAGGAGTGAAGCGGCCGGTTCACTCTTCAAAGCGTCGTTTTACTCTCGCAAAATGTCGAGGAGAGTGAAATGCATTGTTCACTCTCTCACCAAGGAGAGAGTGAAATGTGCTTTTCACTCTCCCCTTCAGAGAGAGAGTAGAATGCCCGTTCTACTCTTGCGGCAATAGAGAACAAAACGTAGCGTAATCTTCTGCTTCAACTGTAGGTGGCTGGCTCCGAACATGGCAATGTTTCATTCATGCACGCTGAGCAAAGAACACATCGTTTTGCTTCTAAGAGAACAGGCCGCCGCAGTTCAAAGGAACGCGTAGCGAGCGCTCTACTTTTTCACTCGGAGTTGCTCCACCGCGCGCGCGCGCGCTCAAGATGGCGGAACAACACAGCACCGGAGAAAGGTGATCCGTCCGCCGACCAGCACAGCTGCAGCAAAGGCCAGCCAAGGGAGATCGTATGTCAGCCATCTCGCGTCGCCACGAAAACACGACAGTCGTTCGTCATGCCTTGGATATAACAGCAAATCCTCCACGGTAAGTGAATTCTAACTTAGGTGCACATTGTCCGTATATGTCATGCTATCGCCAGGAAGTCGTCGCTGCGCTTAGCCGACGCGATTGACAAAGGACTAGGCATACGCGCTGTGTCTCTCGATGTCAATCGAAAAAGCCAGTCGTCGCGATAACTGCATGTGATTTTATCACTTTGCCGTTGTCCGTAAGAGCTTTAAAGATTTCAAACGCTGCCAGAACTACGGTATGTTCAATAAGACGCCAGGCGAGAGGACGCTTAAAATGGTTCGCTCACCAGCTTGTGATTCCGAGCCTATGCGGAGCCTGATTAGCGTGCGTTTTGTGTGTTTGAATTTATTCAGTTTGGCAGTATACTGGGTACGGAACGCTGTTGAACTAAGGAATCACATAACAGAAGGCGTCATTTTGCTGGCAGCATGCTTTTTTTGTAAATAAACAGCGCGCTTGACGGTGTCTCGCGCAGGGGGAATCTGCGACCACTGAAGTTACGTGCAGCACCAGTGCTAGTTAGAAACTTTGCCGCAGGCATTCAGCTGCATGCTGCAAGAGGTCAGTTGGGCGCGTTATCTTGAACTTACTGAAAACGCATGAGGAATCCATGCTTTATGCTGAAAAAAGTATAAACCCCATATAAGCGATCTTGCGCGCGGCAGCTACAAGCGACGCGATGGAGATGGCTGTCGCGTTCGCTCGTCGCCTACAAGTCGTACTCCGTGCGAGCGACGATATTGAGCGACGCCTCCCGGTGTTGCCGGCATGAGGGCTGCAATCACGCGTGACGCGTGCTTTAGTAATTTACGTTGATGTATTTTACTATAAAAAGTAGCACAAAATATTTCCGGATGTCTCGCCGTAGGTTCTTATCCTTGCACGTATAAAAATTGAATCATTTGCTCGTTCCGCGCGACAATCGGTAGTATTTGAGCGAAGTACATCCAGTTCCGGCTTCGCGCTATTGGCTAGTCGCTCATAGCACTTTCGGGCGAAGAGCGACGATTTCTAGATTTCCAGAACCGAGCCATCTGTTCAAGCGACGGCCCGTTTTGTGGCTTGAAGCCGTCGCTCGTCGCCGTCGCGCACAAAATCGCTCTCACAGTGTTTATCCCTAAGACTGAACTGTTTTTGCTCATGTATTGAAATGGTGTGATTATAGGTAGGTCTGGTTTTGTCTCCCGTTGCGGTTTTCTTGCACGGTGCGAAACTGAAAGGATGCTGATGTCTACGAACTCGGTGAATTGTCGAGCAGCTAGTTATGCATCGGCATCGAATATAACGGCTGCTGTTTGGAATTACAATTGCAAGGGCGCTTTGCGTACGCTTATTGTTTTGGACATGCCTTTGCATTTGCTAATATGAGTTGGCGTGTCAGAGTTATGTCATATGAATAGCTAAATCAGCCTTCCTCTGGGGGTTACAAGCGTAATGTGTGCATTTTGCTATTGCATGGCAGATCAAAATGTGTTTATCGCTTGAATATTTTTAGTAGAGAAATAAGATATCAAAATAAAATGTTGCTTTAATTCCGTGTCACCAGTCTGTCGTACACAGAACAATAGGTTGGTGTAATAAAATAATAACTGCGGTTTAACTGCAACTTTTACATGCCTTCAAGAATCTAAAATGCTAGATTTCAAACTGCAGCAGTAAGTCGGGTCTGTAAAAAATGAACTGCATTGCGCACCTCATACATGAAAATAAGCTCATGCCTTTTAGTAAGCTTAGATGCAGGTCGCAGTGAACTTTCTTGTTAGTATTGAAATGTGGGTAAGCTAGCCATAACAAGCCTTGTTGCCCTTTTTTATAGGCACATCCATATATCCATTGAGCTGAAGGACAATATTTTCATCCCTACTGAGCATCATGTTTGCAGCTATAATCCTCAAATTATGGCTTCAGCAGTGGCACAACCAGGGATGGTGCGGGGGGCACACTGGGCACGTGCTTAGGATGTGTCACAAGTGGTGTTTGCGATACACCAGACTCATGACAGACCTATGATGTCTGAAAATGACCAATATTCTATTCATTAGCAGGAGTATTCGAACATTCGTGCCGAACGAGGATGAACTGTCCGTTATTTCTTTTTTGTGTAAATCTAAAATTGAAGTTAATTTAGCAGTTGACTGTTGCAGTCATTTGGATGTTTTGCATGCATTTCACTAAGAAGACTAACAGCTAAGACTTTCTTTTATTGCCATGGCCTTTACTGTCTTGATGTTGTTTTGCACCATGCCCTTGTGTTGACTTTTGCATACGATATTTTTCAGGTACCTGCTTTATATAACGCAAGAAGGCAGCTGCAAGGACACGAGGATGTGAAAGAGCCAGTGCAGCGCGACTTCACGTAGTGCAGAGGAGCCAATGTCAAAAAATCAAAATACATTGGCATGCAGTTTGGACAAGTAAACTAGTATGTGGGTATATTGGGTGTACCATTTGACCAAATGTAAACAGAATCAAGATACAGTATGTTACACCAAGATGAAAATTCTCACGTGCTCCAGGCAGTCATCTTAACATGGTATATTTATGTAATGTCTCCGATTGGAAAGTCAAATCAAATATGCTCTCTGGAGACAAACACATAGCAGCAAGTGTCATTGAAAAGTTAGAAATGGGTTTTAAAAAAGCTGATTAGTTCTGAGAAGTGATTGCTTTTTGTCTTGCCTCTCAACGGATACATCCATGTGATAAAAAAATAGTGGTACAATGAAATTGCATATTTGCTTAGTGACATGATACATACTTGCAATGAGCACGGTGCCTGTGTTTACTATACAAAGCAACAGCCCATGCTTGGTTAGGTTAGGCCCCCTGCAACATGCAGGCATGGGTGATCGGCGCTTTTTTTTTATTTCTGTGTCGTGAGGTTTATTGACGTGCGTATAGGTGCAATGGCACGCAGTATGGCTAGTGCAAAAAGGGGGGGAGTGGCAGATATATGTAGCTCACTGTACACGACACAGGGCAAAGGAAATCCGTGTTCAGCAACTATGTTAAATGCCATGTATGTAAATTTTACAACGCTACTCATTCGAAGCGCGCACAGGTGCATATTGAAGAAAAGTTTTCCAGGGTACATAATTTAGTGCGTAATTTACACTAATTTTGCTCTAACCACAAGACATAATAAATTGAATATACTGCACGGAAAAACCTAGAGCGAATTTAATAGTGTGCCAGCTTCGTGTGTATAAATATAGTCTTTCCTATGCATTAGGTTTTTCGCGTAATGCATTACCAGTTGACAGCCTATCTTATCATGTGTACTCTGTTTACGTTGCAGTTGTTTATTAGTTTACTCATTTGTTTTGTAACTTATGAAATGCCGGTGTATATATATTTTCAACATTTGACATAACCCTGTATGTTTTGTAGGGACAACCCAGGAAGTGCATTTCTCAGCACCCAGTCAACTGCCAGAAGCGACTCGAACACAGGCCACCAGTAAGTGGACATCAGTTGCAATTTCACATTATGCAGTCGGCTGCTGCCTTGTACTGAGGCTTTTTTTTTAATGAGATGGTGGTGTCGTTCTAATGTACATTTTGACCACAAAGGTGCGATCATGTCTCACAGAGGCATATATGGTTGCTATTCTCTGCGAGGGACGTGTTCTCGTGTTCGTGAAGCATTTGTGTTTGGCAGTATTGTCGCCCAATGAGTCAGATATAAACACTAATTCGCCACTGCAGGCAAGTAGTTGCGAGAAACACAATATATTATGACGCTGTAAAGTTATTTCATTAATTCGAAGGAAAATTTTGCAGCGGGAAAAAAGGTTGCTATTCCAGGTAAACATGTCTTTTTCTCACAAGTTATTTAACCAAACTGTGGATGCGTGAAATTCGTGACTTATGAATAGATTTTAATTCATCCTTTAGTAATGCTTCTAAAAGAGACTAGAAATAGCATGTGACTACCTCTCCAAACAGCAGATCATACACTTACAGTCATAAGTGGTAGTTCCATGCAGTCTCGCACTCTATATAACCTTTCCTTTCAGCAGCATTGGAACTGGCGGCTGCGTTTTCAGAAGGAGGAGTGCACTTGGCACTGTATATGTATGTGTGAATTCGGTTTTCTTTGTATGTGTCGGCTCACTGAGACAAACAGTGCAAAAATCAGTTGTACCATGAGGCTGACGACACCTTCTGCTGCTAGAAATGCGGCACTTCATATTTTATAGTACTGCATGACATTTAAATCAAAGCTAGCACATAAAATGATCAAGAAAAGTAACCGCTGTTATAGCTGTTTTCCTCAAAGAAAGCTTGTCCTTTATGGGCTGTGTTAATCTGAGCTCTCCACCGATGTTTCAGTAGTATTATCCCTCAGTGAGTGAGAGATTGGGGGCAATTAATCGTGTTATTCTTTAAATGGTGTCCTAATTATGTGTATTTGTTCCAACAAAGTTGTCTAGATTACTTTATTGTGTAGTGTAAAGCTTATGAAACCATCAGCAACTAGTGAGTTGCTAACATGCATATGCATTTGTCACTATACAGGTGGCACTCGGCTGTACCACTGCAGTGCTGCAGAAATTGCCAGCACCAGCGGCTTTGCAACAGCTGTTTCACAGCATGTCGGTATGTGCTAATTTGTAGTTATGTTGGGATGGGTTAGTATTATGGACCACTGCTACTCTGTATTGTGACAGATCCATATGATAAGTGATGTAATGGGCACAGCGAAAACCTGTGAATGTTTTACTATGGTACATAAAAAGGCTCTCCTTTTCGTCACTGGAGCAGGGGAGAAGAGCATGCAGGCACTCCTGAATGTACATATATTTCAAAACATGAGACACACACACACACACACACACACACACACACATATATATATATATATATATATATATATATATATATATATATATGTGTGTGTGTACACACACACATACAAATTAACTAAAGGCAGGGACATTCCATCTTTCATTTTGAATTGACTTGTACAGCGCAAAAATACAACACAGACCACAGAGAAGCCCGCATGTTAACAGGTTTGATACACACAATAATTCAACAGATTTGATACTTCAGGTGTGCTATTTTACGCAAGGGGGAAGGGAAAGGGGAGAAAACCAGAAAAAAGAGTGGAGTGGAAAAGAAAGGAATCGTGCCAAAAAGCATGAGAAACATCGTGCAGCCAGAATCGCCAGCAGGACATCTAAAAAGCGCTCTGATAAAATTACATACAGGGAAACCTTACGTATTGTTTGTTTCAATCAACTCAGATCACATGCAGCCATTACTGCAATCAAGTTGTTTCCTTATGTCATGAGGACAAACTGGGGGTGCAGGATAGGTCCAGAGAGGCGCACGGGGTCGTTTTCTTCATATTGTGGTGCTCCCACAGTGCTACGCACTGTGGCGTTTGGCATCGTCAATTGTGACGGCATTCTGATTTTGATGCGCGTGTTTACTTGAAATGTTCAAAAAATGTCGAGAAGTGGTTTAGGGGCCCTTTAAGCCACCCTGAGCAATTATTCGTTCAGATATATCTGAAGTGATCTAGTCTGGCTCCTCAGTGTTTTAAAATTTTTGGTTTCGAGAGACATGTTTCCCGTGCCTCTTGAGTATCTCTTCTAATGAGGCTTAACTGTAATGTACACACACAATTGTGTAACTCCTCCTGCAAGTATTATTCATTAAGCCTGGTCACTGATGTGCAAAGCTTGTGGTTAAGTTTTGATGTCCATACTTTTTAGAGCTATGTTTATTAATTCAGGCATTTCTTATTGGTTCTTCGATGCAGGAGACAATGCCTACGAAATTATTGGCCCTGATGACGAGAGCCCTCAAGGGGCAAACGACATCTCTGTTGCAGAAGTGAGCCCGATACCACCTGAAATTACCATGACAGGTGGCACGGCAGCAATACATACAGAGACGGCCATGTCTACTGCAGCTGCAACAGTGTACGAGGCAAGCAGCAGTGTGTCAGCATCAGCAGCAGTGTCAGAAGGAACCGCACCAGGCCTGGTAGAGCAACATGTGTGCTATCACTGTGACTTTTTTTGTAGTGCATACAACTCATTTGCTCAACATACAAAAGCTTTTCACCACGACTGTGAGCCAGTGTTCTTGTGCAGCAAGTGCAAGACTAAGTTAAGTGTTATAACACAGTACAAGCATCACTTTAATATATGAAAGCATATTACAGTTGTTGCCTCCCCAGCCAGCCCACATAGTGACAACAATGTGGAACACATGGTTGGACACACATCTTCTCCATTAGAAGATAGTAGAGACTGTCAGTGTTGTTGTTAGATTAACTGGTCTTTGTAGGCAACTAGAAGGACAACACAGATGTCATAAGATTGTTGTTTATGTTGTTGTTGAAGAGGTAAAAAAGAAGTTTGATGCAGCTGGAGTGCCAACTGATATTGAGCAAATCAAAAACAACCACCTGAGAAAGCAACATTATCGAAATTTGGGTATCTATGTGCCGCCAACTCTGGTAAGGATGGCATAGGACAGAAGTGTGTTGAAAATCACACAGACACTGCTGTTCCATCACTGGTCACAGTGAGCAGTGACTTATAGGGCAAGAGAGTCAACTGAAACGAACATTATGGCATAGTGTCATGCTCCCCTGTGACCACTTTATATGTTATTTTGCATGATACAGCTCAACCTCCAGAAACGAGACTGCAACTTGTCTGTAAAAAGCTTTCACAAAAAATTATTCATAACACTGTTAACACAGCAGTATCTTCTTTTTTTGTGGGTTCGAGGTTCCCGGGTGTCCATTAATGCAAAAATTGCGGAAAAAAAGAACATGCGCCGTACTTGCACCTTTTTAACACGTACGAGGGGGACAGAACTTTTCTAGTCATGCATCTTCATCATACTATCAAGTTTTTAAATGCCTTTTATAATTATTATTACCAGTTATATCTGAGTGCATTGTATGCATTTAGCAGGTGTAAAATCAGGTCAGTTGGATCAGATGCCTTATCTGCAAGAGAGCCCTATATTCAAGAAATTTGAATTAAAATAGGTACATTAGAGACGCAGTCTTTCTGAACTTTATTGCGTGTGGTTTAAGCATTGCTCAATACTTTTGTGAATGGCAGTTTCAACCGGCACAGCACTGCGCTTTGTCACGGTCAAGTGTCTTCAAAGCGGTGTTTACCATTTGTGTTGATCTGTTTGTGTATTCATAGAGCAAGCTCTTAATTTATTTTTTTCCGCATTCTTGTGCTTGCACTAAGCTTGTATAAGGCAGTTACAAAGTGGGCGTCACTATAACGAACTGTTCTGTTGAGCTTACACTTGCAAATAATAGTGTTCAGATGGCCGCACTTCTATGTAGGTGCACCGATAGCTTTGTGTATGTTCTCATGTTTGTATAAAGCTTATATAAGCTAGTTACAAAATGTATGTCACTAAGCATTGTGATATTCTTTAAAGAACTGCTTGGTTGGTTTTACACTTGTGAATTAGTATTGAGGCGGTGGTATTTCCATGTAGGCCCACTGCTAGCTTTCTGTGTGCTCACGTGTTTGTATTAAGCTTTTACAAGGGAGTTACAGCATGTACGTCACTAAGCGCTGTGATATTTTTAAAGAACTGCTTTGTTGGTTTTACACATGTGAGTAATAGTACTCGGGTGGCACTAGTCATGTGTAGGTACACAGGGACCATTTGTATACATTATGCTCATCTAAAGCATTTACAAAGTGTATGTCACTAATCACTGTGATATTTGTTGAAGAATTGCTGTGATGGTTTTACACATGTGAGTAATAGTGGTCAGGACACAGTACTTGCGATGTATAGTTGAACTTATACAGTGTCAAGACATGGGCTGTATACGTACCAAAAGAAATGTATGTCATTATATTGTTGTGATTATTACTGTTTGGATTTTATTGAACTCTAATAACATTTTTTCTTGTATCTATTGAGGTATGGGAATTGGTCATGCAACCAAACTGAGAACCTGAACTTGTGCATACAAATAAACAGCTAATTTAAGAGTATACTGCTCATATTCTGCGAAACCAGTTTAACAAATCTTGTTCACGAGGGTTGCAATGTGGGCTTGTTGGTAATGCATCTTCAAGGGGAGTATGGTAGCGCGATTCAAAGACGGGACAAGAGAAGACACAAAGGGACACACACAGCGCTGTGTGTGTCCCTTTGTGTCTTCTCTTGTCCCGTCTTTGAATCGCGCTACCATACTCCCCTTGAAGTAACAAATCTTGTACTACAATGCTGGAAAAATGACAGAGCTAACAGGGATGTACAGAAAAAGTTTGCACTGGCTGAAGGACTGCCCCACACTGGAGTTGGTAATGTTGCGTTTATTGGAGTAGAACAGCAAGTGCACTGCTATTAAAAATGTGAGTCAATGCAGAAACATAAGGCAGACGAGCAGATGTGGCACATTTTTTTCAGGGCCCTCCATGCCTACTACTGCATTTGTAGTCTTTCTGTGCTCTTCGTATAAGCCCCTGTTCAGCCAAGGTTTTTACTCCATGACTGTTGTTCTACTGGGTTCGTAGCAATATTGAAGAAAAAAATGCAGTGGTTTTCAAGAACTTTCGAGGCCCTGACACAGTAACTTCAAGGACCTCGTGCGATTTTTTTAGTAGTTTGGACAGGCAATAACTTGTTCAACAACATCGTTAACTTTAATGTAAACAAAAGAATACAAAACAAATCGCATTTCACTGATTTCAAACATTTGAAAGACTGCTAATTTGGCTTTCACCGCCCATCACTAAACGCACACAAGGAAGCATTTCAAGAAAGCACTCAAAGTTTTTCTGCAATAGCACAATTAACAACTTGGACCTGCAACATTTGCAGTTTTTGAATACTGTTTGGTTTTACAGTGTATGGGATGTCATCTGTTGCCTCAGCTTTTCGCCACCAAATAAGCAATAGTCATTTGTAATTTCCTTTTATTGTGTCTGTAGCTCTCAATTTACTCATCACGGCTTTTCTTTGAATGCCTCAACTGTTGAGCTTCCTGCTTCTGCTCCTCCAAGTACATTTGTCGCCGGTTCCATGTGCCTAAAACTGGTATCTGCAGCTCCTTTGTAATTTCAACTTTAAGGATGTCGCTTTCCTTCTATTACCTCCACAGACAATTCTCTGTGACATGCGAAGAGTGTCACAGAAGGGAAAAAAAACGCTTGGCAATGTCTGCTAAGTCTAGCCAAGTGTACAAATTTAAGGACTTTCCAGTACTTCTAAAAATTCCAGGGTTTTCAATGCCTTGAAAATGGCATTTTAGAAATAAATTGTTTTCAAGGAACGCTACAAACCCTAGATTCTAGCACCTAAATAATTTTACAAGCTTATTTTGGCATGGAGTTCGGAAATTCATGCTTTTTAGCTAACGCTGCACTATCTCTGAACATTGAAGCCACGAGAGCGCAACCATTTTGGAGTAAAGAAAAATACTGAAAGCTTTTAATACCACTCTTTTTCTATGGAGCTTCGTATTGCCTAGTTAAGTTTACGAATGTGCCTGGTTTTGGTGGGCGTTTCTTCGACATTTTCTGTGAGAAGTAGATGACTAACCCCCGTATTCAGAAATGTATAATAATACGAAGCTCATGCTTGACTTTATATAAACGACGCCTGGTGCGAACGTCCCCCAGACTCTCACTGCCTGTTTTTTTGTGCGTTCACGACTTGCGTCATTTAGATCAAGCCAAGCATGGGCTTCAAGTTATGATTCATTTTTGAATATGGGGGTAAGCGTGCGCAATTCCGGGCAACGCATTGTGCCATTGACACTGAGAGGAAACGGGGAAAACAAAGTTAACGCCCTATGCTCCTAAACTTTCGCGTACCTGTGGTGTGCGTGTATCGTGGAAGAAGAAACAGCGCAAACACCAGGAAGAAAAAAAGCATCAACCACAACAGCGCTTCGTGGTGTGGTCCATGTTTTTGCGTCGTCCTTGTGTTGCGCTGTTTCTTCTAAAATGCTCAACCAACTAGCCGGCAAGTCCATCCTGTGCATATATATTGAACACACGTATGAATGTAGATGGTCTTCGAAGCTTTTAGAACGAGCACTGCCACAGGATAAGAGCACTGCACGCGTAACAAGTGGACACATTAGTCATTTAAACATGCGTGCCAATGCATGTGACGCGGCTATCGGCATAAGCAGTCTCCAAATGCTGGAATGCATGCTCTTCAAAACGCTAACGATCCGCTGCTAATGCAGGACAACAGCTCACAGCGGACTGAACCAAACTCTAAACTAATGCACTTGAAAAGAACGCCTACACGGCAGCGTGAGACACGTCGAAATGCCTGGTACTGGCGTCGCAGTTGACCACATACGAATGGAACTGGCGGAAAAAATAAACAGAAATGCTCACCAGTATACGCGCGACTTAAATTCACATACGTGGATGGTTGGCACGATACTTTGTATCAGCGTATTTTCGGAGAACATATAATGCATGGACTGGAAAAGCACTCGATCGTGAGCTGAACGGCACATTTGTTATTTTCCTGGGGTGACGACAAGCCGTGAATAGTTCTCACGTCGTCGTCTACGTTGTATTCCTTCGATAGTCGTTGCAAGGAATGGAAATGATGCAAATGCAAACGTATTCCAGTACACAACAGCACAGCACACTGCAGAGAAACTCCACCTGCCGCAGCAGATTCCTCAAATACATTTGTTATGTATATAACCTCTAAAAGAACACGACTGAGCCTGGTGGCTCTGTGGTGTAAAGGTTAGGATGTGTGCTTTGAATTGTATAGATGCGAGTGTACGCGTGTTCGAATCCACGTGATGTATAGAGCAATGTGGTTGTCCGTAAGTATGTGATTCCCTCGACTATTGTGTTCTAATTAGATTCTGTGTCTCCTGATTGTGAAATGTGCGAAGATAATTGCGGATTGAATGTTAATTAGCTTTTTTTTTCTCCGCAGTGGCGTTCGGGACACATACGCATAGGCCGATTCCTAACAGTCACGCCTCATGGTAGGCAGCAAATAGCCAGGAAAAATGACTTTAAAATCCTGCATAACATTGCTCACGCCTATTCTGAAGGCCGCTTGGAATTGGGCCACTGACTCTGAGGACCCGCCTAGGGAACCGTGTATCAGCGACCCTAATTTGATCTGATTTCCTGCCTGCATGCGTGGCCAGGACTTCGCTAAGAGGGTATTGGCAAGAGTACTAACACTCTGTTTGGGGGAGTAGAAGTACTCGGTCTGATGGAGTGCCATTACCCCTGCGGTGAGAGTATTAGCACTCTGCGGAAGAGTACTAGCACTCCCTGTGGGAAGAGTATTATCACTCTGCAGAAGAGTACTAGCAATCCCTTGCGGTGGAGTAACAAAACTCTGTCAACAGGAGTTGACCTAGTCTCTCTCAAAGAGGGTCGATCTACTCTCGAAAAGAGAGTGAAATATGGGACAAGCCGCTACTTCCTCAAAGAGAGTGCCCGGCACTCTCTTTGTTTTTAGAGTGTGGTAAATCCCACAATGAGTCGTTGGCCAAGAAGCGCGTCTGCGTGTTCATTATGATCAAAAATTTCAACAATGGCACATGCTGGTAACGAGCAATCGGCCCAGAAGGGGGCGACATATGTGTATAAAAAGCACGAAAACATTCATAACTACAAGGCAATGTAACATTTCTAACATTGCGTCGCATAGGTGTGCGATAGTACATGCACTCGACAGTTTCTTTTGTGCCACAGACGCACAAATAAACAGGGCAAATTCACAACATTTCATTACCTGCTTCAGTGAAGTTTCACTTCACATAGATTTGAACATGTGCGTTGGATTTACATTGTGTGGTCCATGTTTTTGCACAGCGCTGTGCCTATACTTACAGAATCAATCAACTAGCCCAAAACTAAAATTTCCTCGCAACGTAATAGGGTTCATTCTCAGGCTCTCCAAGTAGCTAAGAGGATGGGCAATGGCTCGCGATTGACCTTGATTTAAGCAGGTATGCGTACGATTTACTGGAAACCTAAAACGCAGCTCCTGGACGGATGCGTGATTGACTAGATGGATGGGCGATAAACTGCCCACCACAGTAAAAGAACTGGCAAAGATTTAGTCGTATTTTGCGAGTGGGACAGCTGCCACCCGTAAAAGAGATCAATTAAAGAGACATTAGCAGAGTTATTGAAAGCAAAGTGCCAACTTTCAGGCAGTGGGTTAGCTTCGCTAATCAACGCTTTAAATAATTCACTTGGGAAGTTAGTGAAAAAAAAACAAACTTGCCGTTGTGAGTGCGAAAATTAGTAAGTGTAAAGCCACAAGAATCCTCTTACTAAAAAAAATGAGGGAATAAGCAGGAGCTTACTGCTCCAAAACAATATAATACAAAGAATAATTTAGAAATAAAGGGAATTCTTCCTACCGCCTACGAAAATGGCACTAGAAGAACTAGCCCTTCAGTTAGGATTCTGAACAGGTTAGAAACTGATTTCCCCAATGAAACAGAGAGCCACTGTTTCAAACATTTACGTGAAGGAATCAGAGGCAGACTTCGCGCTCGCCATATCTTTTCAAAGAATATTTCAACACATAATATCAGCATTCATAATGTGATTGTGAGGTTGCTTGGTTTTGGCGAACTGTGAGAAATAATGTTTTGCAGTCCGCTAAATAGCAACGACTGAATACGACAGTCTTATGTTTTCATGAAGATGCTATAACGGTCCACGTGATTCACCACCTCTGTCTGGCAACAAAGATGTTGCTAACAGGAGTTCTAAAGATAAAGCCACAAAACTGCCGGAAATGCACTTGAACACGCAGTAGAAATATTGAGAAGCGAGGGCGCATAATTCACGTATGCTTCACGTCACGTATGCTGAAGGTCTCGCTATAGTTCATTTTTGTTTACCTACAATTCACTGTTGCCTTACTTGTAATAGCATCCACTTTTACTGAGGTCGACAGCCTATGGCTACAACCGGATAACTTCTCAGTGATGCAAGAAGACTTCGCTGCATTAAGGATTGACACGAGGGGTAAGCGTCCTAGCCGTCGACTTGCCCGATGAACTGGACTATCCAGAGGCATAGCGTTGGTGTTCCGTCCGCTCGGCGGAGCTTGATGCGCAGACTACGTCCTTAGCCAGTACCTCCGGCAATCTTGTCCCGTAGTCAGATGGAACAAATTATGAATTTTTTTGATGTTGTTCTCATCTGGGTGATGGCGCGTGGGCCCTCGGAAAGCAAAGCGTAGCACTGTTTCGTTTTCGTATGTTATGCGCTGCCTCACGATACCAGATGGCAATATCGTTTTCGCAGCTCACCAACGCGTCTTGGTTGCGCGCCGTATTGGACAGGAAGCTAGTCACGCTTATCATTCCATATGTGTTGTACGTCCTCTTTTGCATTTCTAATAATGGCTTCATGGTTTAAATAATTGATTGATTCACTCGCTGATTTATGTATTTATTTACTTAATAGACGAGCAGCATGCAGCAACCGCTCAGACTGAAAGAGATGATTGCATGCATTTGTTTAACAATTCTACTGTTTGGTATCATCGCTTGGGATGCTCCAAAATACATTACATAAGAAATGAGAGGTTGCGCTCCGAATGTCTCACCAAATAAGCATCTGAAGGCGTCTTTTGTGTCATCACTGCGTAGTTCGTTATGTGTGTGGTAGTTCTGTTACTACTTGAAGTTAAAAATGCTCGACTGAGAATCCTGAAAGCTCTAGAAGTTCGCAAAGCCCGCTTATCACGCTGAGCACCTTCTACTGCCGCCCAAGTCTGCCGTCCGCTTCAAAGACGGTGGAAGAAGTCTGCGCCATGGGTGGCAATGCTGCTTAAAGCTGTAATAGCGTGGTACAAAGGGTACAAGGTGCATAAAGGTCGACCAACGGAGTGTTGTGATGATATTTGATTTTTCACTCACCGTTATCAGCGATGCCATGCTAGAAATGTTGACGATGCTACCTGAAATATATTTGAAAAAATAAACCAAACACTTACAACTTAAAAGACAATGCGAGTGTTTGATGCGGTACATCATTACTTTTAGTGTTAATCATGCTCCGTCTACAACAAGAAACACGATTGTGGCCAAATTATAGATTACCGCGCCCCATTCGCACCAGCTTTGGTGATGCGAATAAAAGCATTGCATTTGCAGTCGTAGAGAGCATGTATTGCAGCATTACCTATCAAGAGAATATATAAGCATAATAGTTCGATAAAATAAATAGCTAACACTATAATTCAAACTGTCGTGCCTAGGACATGGCCTAGCGCACAGGGAACGAACAAGGTTGCACAGCTATAGCGCGCGGTGGAATACAATTTGAATTGCACCTTTAGTTTGACGCAAGTAGGGCATAGCGTTTTTGATCATGCAGAGAGGACCGAGGAAGTTCGTCTGCCACGATCGTTTGAAGTCTTCCACTGAGGCACTTTGAACGGATCCTCGTGCAGCAATTCCCGCATTGTTAACCTGTAACAGAAAGAACGCAGCAAAATGGAAACACTATGACATCAGAGTCGCTATGTCTTATTGTCCCTTTAAAATTACACCCATGAAAGTATAAGATCTCGATTCAAAGTGATCATCCCGCCATCTGAATCTGAAAAAAACATTGGCGTAACGACCGAATATTGTAAGATGTACTTCGACAAATACCGTCTACACGTTCACTAAAGTAAAATATTCATAGCGACAATCTCGATGACACGGTGCTCCAGCCTAAATATCGAAACAAATAGCTATATTCTGTAACCTTGCTGTGCAGCTTTCCAATTCATCATTATTGTCAGAGGATCTTTCTTTGTTGCTATACATTCCGGTTAACAAGGTAGTAACGTAGGCTTTGCTGCCTTTCTTTTCAAAACTAACACGTTCCTGATTTCTTTACCCATACGCATAGGCTCTGGACACCATCCACGTATGGTGGCGGGGCACCTGTCAGAACCTTTGCGGCGAGAGGCATAATCGAGGGGGTCATTTGCCTTTAGTGACTGACGTTAGTGTCACAACTTCACACAACGCGGACATTACACAGCGTAGTCGGCCCTCAGATTATAGTGGGAGACAACAATGAAGTGACCATCCAAAACGCATGCTTTTGGTATCTGACGCCCTTACCTCGTAGGTGAAAGGCCACTTGCAAGGAATAGACAATAACACTGCTAAAAAATATCACTTCAGAAATCAGCAATGTACAGGAAGTTCAGCGAAAGGGGAAATTTTCTTCCAACCGACAGTGTGTACCAGATAGCTGCGAAAAAAAAAGTATAGCTTCAGCAGTTTCGGTCACGTGTGATGCGTGTGATAAACAGTGGTTGAACAAGAAATTATCCTTCAGGTAATGTGGTCTGACAAGCAGGCTTGGTTTTGTCAGGAGAAAGGCACTTGTCGAAAATTCCCCTCCAGGACATAAATTCTTGGACCACCGTCGATCATTTGAAGAATGCATCTTCCTGTGAAAGCCACCCTGTCTTGGACCACGGGCTGGTAACTATTTCTCCGAGTGATGCATACCGAATATTCGTCATGGGCCAAACAGCCATTTCTGATAAACATGGCAGGATGTAGAGTTAATAAAGGAGTCCGGGGAATGAGCTATGGGCACTTCACTGCTCTCGAAACCGAAAGTAAAAAAGGAAATAAGTTGGAGCGTGCAGTGATGCGTCAACTATTCACTCAACCTTCTTAGGTTTCATCTCGTGTCCACCGTCGCTTAAAAGTTCGCGTGTCATTCTACCCGACCAACATGTACCCATTCGTTCGCTCCAAAGATGTCATCTCAATTGAAAGAACTCCCCGCCTCCATCGCCAGCACCCCGAATTTTACTTCACTAAAGACTGCCCCTTTGAGCATGATTTACTCTGAGTCCACTTTGTGACACCGTAATAGCACTGACAGTTTTCTCATCAGCTAAATAAATACACGGTTAGAACGTCTGCTGTGGGAAACATGCTCAGGGCTGTGCATGCTGTAAACTTTATGTGGATGCTCATGTGTGTAACGCTTTGGCTCAGGAATTGCCGGCAGTTATTGTAACGTAACGTCCGGCTGCAGGAAGCAAATGGGCTAATTTTGCCTCTCCCGTTGGCCGTTCAGTTGTACACACGAGATATACTGGTTATCAGATACCTAATAGAAGTAACTACTGACATTGGAATGCTTATCTTTGACTGCATATATGTTCTTGCCAATTGTGAACGATCACATGGCAAACCTATTACCTGGAAGTTATTTTTTTTTTGCTTCGCCCGCTTTGAGTATCTACTAAATCGACTAATAAGGTGGTTTTTAGCCTATACGCATTATTAAAGCATTGCCCGTGGGAGACGCCGCAATTGTGGCCCTTCTGCTGAATTGCTGAAGGAGGTGTGCATTACTTGAGCATGAAATAAAAATGCATAATCAGCTATATAGAAACTGTCATTCAATAAGATTTTAATTAGTTACTTTGAGCGACATATTGTAATTTGTTTATTGTAGCCGTTATTTTCGCAAGGCGTACCCACACTTAAGGAATTCTCAGCTTAAACCAGTTTCTAGAACTTCCTTGAAATAGCGCAACGAACCTAAATTGACGTTTCTTTTTTTCTCGTGCTTCAATGCATAAAGCAGCGCGTTGTTTAAGTGCGATTTGAGCCGAAGTGGTTATTTACAGTAATTTTGACGGCGCATACATTAGTCGTCCCAAGTGAATTTGCTTGCATACTCACCAGATACAGTTCGAAAATACGTCAAAGAACCCCAGGTGGTCGAAATTTCCGGAGTCCTCCACTACGGCGTGCCTCATAATCAGACTGTGGTTTCGGCACGTAAAACCCCATAATGTTAAAGTTTGAAAATAGCAATGGCTGCTGTTTTTGTTAAGCATAAAAATTTATTGAGCGATAGTTTGTTTATTAGCCGAATATGCATCCCCAATTTTCGTGCAAACGATGTTTGCACGTTCGTGTCATCCATCTGAAGGATCAGAATTATTCTATCACTCCAAAGCAAGTTAGAGAAACCCCGTCAGGGTTATATATTACCTCGTATAAGGTATCGTAATTAGTTCGGCACAATATAGTTTCTTAGTGTTTGACTGGTATTTAGAATTTATAAAACCTCACAAGGATACCACAGCTGAAAGTCAATGACTCCGCGAAGCATCCTTCGCATGACTGCCAGCCACAGAGGACCAAATTACTGTTTGCCGAATAAAAGCTTAAGACTCGTCTTCGCTTGAACAATGCTGTTTAGTGCTGAGTAGCTGGCTATGAAATATGCTCAAACTGTTCAGGACGCTCCGATTATTGCAGCTCGTATAATAAAAGGTTAGCACATTATGTTCTTGTAACAGTATTTTCAAGGCATTATTTTAATCACGATAGCAAAAATCTTAGGCTTGCGCCCCAGTAATGAGATGATTTTGTTCTTACTATATTTACGTTAGCGATGCGGTCGAGTATGATGGTACAAGGTGTTACCGAGATACCCCCATTTCTATCTAATCACCGCTTAGTGCACTAAAAGTACCATTAAGTGCAGTAAGTACCCAAGGGCAGCCGGACGAAGTTTGGTTCAGGTTGATTTCTATAACAAAAGAATGGATTTCAGAGTTTTATGAGACTGCCGTTAGTGTGACGTATTAAAACCATTCTATGATCTAGGAGTGTAAGGTCACAATGGAAGAATATTTTTTTGTTTTGTTTTCTCGCACACAATACCACTTCCGCTGTGAAGAAGTGATAAAGCGCCCGTAATAGAAATGTGGTATTCCGTGTTCCAATGGATATAGTTAAGGAACATGATTACTTCTTGACGTGAAATATCTTGCAAGTCGTTAAAACCGCTTGTGAAAAAAGCATACTATAATCGCTTATGTATGTGGAGCCATACTCCCCGGTAGCCAGAGATAGGGATAGCAACCCCTTTGATTACGGCGGAACGTTTGCTTTCTAAAGGGTTACACACAAGCGCTGAAGATTCAGGGGATCCCAGGAGCCGCAACTATCTGCTCGTGCGGCGGTCTGGAACGGCGCAGGGTAGTCGCGGGCACCACTAGTAGGAAGGTCCTTTATTTGCACTAGAGGGCATTCACCCTCTGCAAAACAAAGGGGTTCACTACTAGTAGGAAGCGAGCACGGCTGCTAAACGACACCGCAAAATACTCAATAGCTCTAACATAAGTTAGGCATGCACGTTTACTAATGCGCGAATGAATGCATATTTTGGCGTACTTGGTTACGTTGTTTTTGTAGTCTAGTGGGCTTTTACACGTTCTGCAGGAGGCACAGGATGCTTTACGTACGACACTGCGAATACATCCTTGATAAAGGCACATGAATTTTTTTTTTTCAGAGTGTGATGTTAGCCGAGGGCTGAACTCACATAAGCGTAGCCCGTTAAAAGATAGGCGTCACGTTATGCAGCTACGTACACATGAACGTCTAAATCACATATGCACATTCCCATTGTCAAGAAATTAGTGGTAGTAAAGAATCATTCGTCAATTTCGCTCTCGCAACAATATTTACTGCTGACTAGGGGGTCATGGCTGACATTATGCCAGAGAAGTTGCAATAAAGCTAATTCAAATAGCGGCAGTTGATTTTCAGTATTATTCACGACTGCTTCATTTCAGTCCTCGCGTTACCGCTCAGCCATATTGTCAAATCTTAATTTAACGCTGTATTTTAACCCCCGATTGCGCAGTTTATGTTGTGTAGGCTCTTGTTTCTGTTGCAAAGGTTCATCAAACCTTCATCCGGAGATTCTTAAAGAGGAAGAATTTTGCCTTTAGCGTAGCTGTTCCACCTTTCTTTGTATTTCTTGCTCTTCCGAGGTGATACTAGCTACTTAAAGACGTCATGCTTTAAAGCCTTTATTGCCATTTGCGGAGCTTTGAACTTACGAGAATATCAATTTTGCCGAAGTGCTTCGCTGTCTTCTGCACCACATCTGCGACATCCTTTGGCACCGCTATGTCACCAGGCACGACAAGAACCTGGAAAGAATTAGGCAGCAATGTACTAAGGAAGTACACATGATGTAACACGAAGTGAGCCAAATAGCTGAGCGCTGTCGTAATAGTGTGACTCCGACAAGTACCACAATATAAATGACGTGGCGGATTATGCACAAAATTTTTAGTAACATGTACATGTCTAATCTGATCACGAGAAATCGAAAAATCGACGTGCCTCAGGCTGGAGCCAATGTATTCGCGAGGCGACCCGTATCATAACCCGACTTGTCGAAACGTTGACTCGAGTCATTAGACATGCATTTTGCAACCACCGTTAATCGCTTGTACCCTGTCCATATTTAATGTGAATTTCTGTGTAATATGGTGGTATAGATTTTAGTAACTTGCTCAAAAAGACAGATGATTACACATTTATTTAGCTGGAGTAACTCACGGAACTCCTCCTCTGCACTACACAAAGTTGCGTGCTAAGAACAAGGAGCACTTGGACGATGCAACACCACGAAATTTTATAGAGCGTTCGGATTTTCGGTCAGCATGTGGGCATGTGCTTAGAGCCAAACGTGAATTATGATCTAAATCTTATATTCTTCACGGTTCAATTCTGCTTTTTCTGACCTCGCAATATTCATGGGCAGGAGTAAATCAAACAAAGAAGTGGCTCACAGGGAGATAAGAGAGTTCAAGTATTTCAGTACTGGTAGATCAAAGAGTGTAACTAAAGTTGCTATTTCGACAAGAAACCTTGTCTTCGGTTTGGCAACGGTTGCTTCATTTGAAATTACTTTCTTCAAAAGGAAAGCAGCGGTTCGTCTTGTGAAAGCATTTCCCTTGTCGAAGCGTTCGCTCTCGAGATAGCCTTTGTTGAACCACTGTTGATAATTGAGAGGACTAAAACTTTTTCACTGTCTGAGTTGTCGTGGAAAAATCGGTGATATAAAAGGTGCACAGTTTATAATCCTTTAGTTTGTAAATTTCGCACGTCAACTAAATATATGAACTTTGAGGGTGGCAGAAATTTAGCGTTGTAGCCTCTTATTTGGTGCCAAATTTTAGAAGTGTTATATGTTAGTACGGAGAGGTCACTCAAGTAAATGAAACGTTCTGATGTCGCACATTTGTCATGAAAAACTTGTTCTACAAATGTTAGCGTATGGTTCATAACAGGTATAGCCAATTGCGCCGCAAGAGATTACTATATTTTTTTCCCTCTAATCAATCGCCATAGGCAACAGGCGTCTGCACGTATTCTGGTCAATGAAACATTTCCTAATTATTACCAAAAGAACACTTTTTACGCACTGGTGACCGACCAGCCGGTGTGTCTATAATAAAGTTACTTTTGACACAGCATTTACAGCTGAGTTTATGGCAGGGAAGGAGTCGCCTTTTCCTGTTTTATTTTTGGGCTTTCACATTGTAATGCAACACAGGTATCATGAGTAGAGTTATGCGTTTCCTCTTTAAAGCGAAACAAAAACAAAAAGATCCACAAGTAATTTTCTTGATGATTCCGTTTGATCTGAGAAAAATACCTGTTTGTCCACCATGACAGACGGAAAAAAAGAAAGAAAATCAGACTCCTATTTTTTCAGGGGGAAAGCAGCACCGGCCCAAAAACTGTTGAAATACGGAGTTCTTAAGGAGCCTTATATTAAACCAATGCACCGAGAAATTAGGGTACTTGTCGGAAAAATTTGCAAGCGCAACAAAAACCTCAAACATGGGAAGAAAACGAAACTTTCCTAGTGGTTAGATCAAGAAGTTTACAGATCTTTATGAAGCGTCGAACGAAGGGACCCTCATTTGAATGTTTTGTCGAGTGTTCCGGAATTTAAGAATAGCAAAGGTGCTATATGAATGGAAGATCATCTGCAATGTCAACAGCACGTACAAGTGAAAAAAACCTCGCCTGGAAACAGGTTGGTGATGTTTTGATTTTCAGATAAATATTATTTGCGTATGAGTGCGGCGATATATGTGACTCAAAGGTCCCAGGTTGTGGCCTTGCAAGGTGCACGCAAGTTTCTTGAGGTAATTCGAAACTATGTCAGGAGTCCATTTCGCGTACGGTCGCTTGCGTGAAGCTTTTTCACCCCGCCTATACACAGCTGCATCCAGTGCTACATCTACATTTCTAACTTAGGATTTGTATTTTTTGTAGCTCGCAGTAGCAAAGTTCATTTCAGGAATGCATCGATTATGCACGGTTTCGTGGAAGGAAACAGAAGATATTCTACGCACGTTTTGCCATGCCCTCAGCCATGTTGGCAATAACCTGCACCAAGCCGACGGATCTGTTGGTAGTCTATTTCGAAATAATTGTCCCCTACACAAACAATGCCGAACAGGGATCATCTGTGCCAAAAATAATTGCACAAGATCTACGAAAAGGGCATTGACGCTATCAAAGCAGTTGTCAAAGATCACACAGTCGTCATCATTGTTGGTGAAACGTTTTAGCTTCGCGCTCGTCCAGCAGTTGGAATACTGGCAGAGTTCCACGACGATGATCTTGCAGGCCGAATGGCACTGATTGCAAGAAGCTCATCACTATAACGTCATATCCATGGGCATGCTGCTGCGAGAAGCTCTACAATAAATTGTAAAGGCTTTAGCCATCGTATCAGTGCTTTCCTTCGATTCTGCCTCCTACATACTCCTCTTACAGTTCTTCCTCCCGCTGTCGGATAAAACTCTTTGACGCTGACTCGAAGCACTGGGAATATGGAACTCAGTTTCTCCTGGTTTTCAGTGACCCCATTGATGTAGTTTTCTGGAAGTGGCTGGATATGTGCCAGTAGACGTGTACCCATTTTCAATGAACGTATTTGACGCCAACTTGGGTAACTAGGTATGTGCCACGGGGAATGTGCGTCTCTGCAATAACGAAAAAGATCCCTCAAATTTGTGCTATGCCGAACGTAATCGAAACCACGTCTCAAGAGCTCCTCAAAGACAGCTACCAAATCCTTTAGGAAGATGCGCCACAAACGCACTGCGTATAGGCCGCGTTTCAATGAACGTCTTTCAAGCCCACACTTTATCGAGCTTAGCCACGAACGCACTGCGTATGTGGCTCTAGTCAATGAACCTCTCGCCAACATGGATCACTGCGCACATGTGAGAGAGTGGGCAGTAAAGAAGGGAACAATTGTCAGATTTTGCGGGCACCCGAAAGCAGCGCTTCTCGAATGCGACGCTGAGCGCGGAATTCTCAACAGAAGCACTAGATGGTGCACAGTGTTCAGAAAAAAAGCACGAAAGAGGAGCCTGGTTGCCGCATGACGCGTTTCTCTCTCTGCGCACCCGCGCACCATGCATTTCAGAGCCTAGAAGCAGGCTCCGGTGTAGCAACGCTAGATGGCACCGAGCGTTCTTTGGAAAGTGGGAAAGAGGTGTTCCGCTGCAGTATAGGCATCACACATAACTCGCTAAGACTGTGGCGACTCATCGTATGGCTATATATTGATGCACTGCCAAACGCATAGCCATCGACAGTCAACATGAGATGGGTTCTGTCGATATTTTTCGTTTATCAAACCAATGTTAAAGCGGCACATCTTTTCCGAATTGTTGATCGATTTCTACACTAATAGCTGCGTGCTTTTGTGGTTTCTTAAGCAACGACTCTGCTCATATAAAGGTAAAGCGTTTATTTTTGGCCAAGTCGTGATAAGGCATAAGATGTGCAAGTAGTGTTATTATTAAGGTCTGTTCGATTCATAGAAATGTATTTGCACGTTCTACACCTATTTACGGGGCGCTGCACCTCTGCGACAGAATTAATCCATGGCATTTCGTTTCTTAATGGGAGACCACAGAACTCGAGCTACTCATTCGCAAATTCTTGCTTGTACAAAACCACGCATATGCGCCGCCATGAATTGAGGGATATTACGGCCCTGCCGCGTAACTGGATGCCGCGTGAGGCAGCACCGCTAATTAGCGTGAACTTTGTTTTAAGTTCGTAACACGCTTTGCATAAAGCACAAACGGATATGTGATACTAAGACAACAATGTTTAACAATAAGTGTGCGGCAGTCTAGAACAGCTCATTTAGGGGCAGTAATCTCAAACACTACACTTCCAGAACCAATGTTTTATGGCTAATTTTCGCCATTTTCTACGCTAATATACAATAAAAATCCATGCTTATACCGTGAACTGCATGCTCTATCATATCACTATAAATTCTCGTCTTTTCATTCGCACCAACATGCCATGACGCATCTTAGACAGTTGTCGGCCCCTTTAAGGCCAATTGATCCATTGTGCTGTCAATAATTCAGTACAGCGGTGTATCAAGTAGGATATCGTTTTTGTGCTTTACTCAGTCATTGGCACGATCAATCAGTGATGAGCTTCACTGCTGATGTTTCGGGTCTTAAAGACTTGCCAGACGATCATCACAGCACCAAGATAGTAGGATGCCAGCACACGTGCTATGCCACTATTGCCAAATAGAGCGATCTTGTTGAGCAAATGCAGTGTGCGATCGAATATTTTTGGTTCAGTGTTCAGATACTCTGAGGAATACTCGGTACAGACTGCGTACATTAATCGTAAGCTCCAGGCAGAGCCTCGAAGTTGCTTAGCGCACCATGAGTACATATTGAAGCTGGTGCCTTGGCAGGGACTACAGGCCGTACCTCATGGATGATTGCATAAAAAATGAAATCTGCATGGTGCACACTATCAAACCTATCGAATCCCGCTGCGCACTCACACTGCTCGCTTTATCAGTTCCCAGCGCCAATGTGGAATGCGCATTTATGCTAAGAGTTATTATTCGAAAGGAGCGTGCTAGCATCACTCACACGAACCTTGTTGAGTGTACCTTTAAATACTGCAACTAGTTCTAACGCGCGTGGTACCATCGTGCTTGTATTGATCTACCATCACTGTGAATATTTCATGTTAATAAAGTTACTTTCGGCACTCTGGATACGTCTTTCTGTAGTTGGTGTATCTGTTTATAACGTACGACATTTCAAAAGACAAAACTTAACCTCCCAATTTAGGTTACTTGGAAATAACAATATAACGCAGATAAGCACCTAATTCTTCAGCAATATAATCAACGCCGAAATACATTCACTGACTTCGGTCGAAAAGAAAACACCAAAAACAAGGAACTCTGTGATGAACACCATAATGAAGCGCGCCGAACAAGTTTTGACCGAGTGAGATTCTTTAATGGTAATCTAACGCCGAGCACACAGGGGTCATTTAGTTGCCCCCATAGCAACGTGGCTTCTTGGGCCGATAGAGGACCTGCGACCTCATGCAGGAAGACCTGGTCATTCAGCGAGAAAGTCTAGTCATGATCACAAGTAGAGCTGCAGGTCGTGCGCTTCTTATTTTGAATAGGAAATTACTTTATCCGTCATACTAACTTCACATTTCTCCAAGTGCCGTTCACATTCTTTTTCATGTCTGCGCAATGTGCTGCTAAGAAGAAGTAAAGATTCCTCTTAAGCATTGCGCTACTTCATGCGCCGTTTCGTCATCCTGACGAAAAGAAAAATACGTTTTCCAAGCTTTGGTCCCTTTCTAGAAGAACATTAAAAATATGACCATGTGGGAGAGCTAATCGCAAGTGAAAGATTGAAGAACACGCCGACTGTCTCCACAGTAGGCGATGATACTGTTATGAATACAAAACGCGCCGCAAAAGTTAATTAAACGCCATTCTATTTGTTTCGAGTGAATGTCCGTAAAGCGAACTAAGTCGCATGATACTTTGTCATCAGCCTATGCTATGTACAGTGCGCGTCACCCATGTGTAGAGCGCGCGAATATCGGCCACCAGGGCCCTCCACAGACAGCCACCGACGTCTAACGGCAGTGGCTGGGCCCGAGATTAGATGCCCAGACACTTCTTATCTCGAGCCCAGCAGCTACGTTTAGGCGTCGCTGGCTGGCTACGGGGCGGCCCGCTTGCCGGCATTCCCGCGCTCTACACAAGAGCGGCGCGGACTGTACATTGCAGAGCAACGGTCTTGCCCAACGACCTACAGACATCCCGGTCTCGGGTTAACCGACAGAATTCCATGCCTGGAAATTTCCTTGGCTCACCATATCGCCTATATTTAGCCGTACTTAGACATCTTTCTCCCCCTCCAATGCCCCTCTGGCAATCGGTCTAGGTTAAGTATTATGCTCTTGTGATTATTCAAGAGACTAACTTTTCATTGCAAAAATGTATTTTTGTCGTCCTATTGGAGGTTACTTAGGTTCCTTACGATTAGTAAATTTATACCGATTTTGCCTCTATAGGCCCTCAGTCATGTTGTGCAAGGTACATCCTGTATTGTTCAACAAAACACTATCACCATCAAACTACATATATCGCGACGTCACGCTATATATATTGCACTTCATCTTTCCTAAACTAGCACCTTCAGTGTCCTTTGCAATCACGAAGCAAAAAAACAATAAGAAAATTTCTAGACGTGCTTGTTACCTGCTATTTCTTCGGTTTCCTTGTTTAAGCATTTTTGTACGTATAGTGCATCTATAGAAGAATTGTGATATGCTTCAACAAGGAACCCTCATTGTTACTCTTTAAATTTAGAGAGGTTCTGTTTTATTGATTTTAAGCCTACAATCACAGTGGCGTTAATATCAGCAAATGTTGAGGTTGGTGTGGATGCGATCTGGACAGTTTTTCAAGTGCCAGTTTCGTGAGCTGCGTGAATAAACGTTCAGCCCGGCACCACCGGCTACTTGCCTTGTCCCGCGGAAGCCCCTGTGCGCAGCAAGCTTCAGCCACTCTCTCCAGATTCGCGGTGTTCCGCGCATTCAGGGAAAGCCAGCAGCCAAGCGAAGCAAAATGCTTCGCCGTGCTTTCGCCAATGCCCGCCGAGGCGCCTGTCGCTCGCAAAGAAAGAGCACAATGCGAGAAAAGTTACTCTAACAAAACATCAATAAGATAAGGCTACACAAACAAGCTGTAGCGGAAACTAAACTAACGCAACACCTTTTGTATGAGTGTCTTTAATAGCTGGTTGTGTTCTTAAAATTATGCAACGTAATTTGCCTTATATGACCGTGAAAATATATAGCCTTTAGAGCACGTTCAAAGACTTCGGCATCTAGGCAAAATATTAGTAGGCGTACATCATGAAGACCGCGAGCTGCGACAGAAGCCCTAAAAGCCTGTAGTGATTTCGAAATCTCCCATTTTCCCCCTTTGCATTGTCGTGTGCGTACGTGCACACGTCACTTATGTGGTCAAGCTAGTCTTGGCAACCAACACGGTTTCTCTGCGATGACGCGTGTACAAAATGAACACGTTTGGTATTTGTTACCGCACATGCGGAAAGAAATTGTCTGGAGCTACCGCGAACCTTTATAAAGCATAAACAGCAACCGCTCTCAAAAAGCCATTTCAGTATTTGTATCTGTCCCTTGTTTCCAATAATAACAACGGCTGAAAGCCAAACTTTCAAGCTTGCAACCGATGGCGCTTAGATAAGGACTGTATTGAGAGTAGCACGTGAGATCCTGAGGCCTACCGAATGCATTATTTCGAAACGCGTGAACAACGAAAGAAGATGAAGAATAAATGTGACAATAATGATTACGTACTTGTGAAAACGATGAAGTCCACAATTGGCGCTCACCCGCGTGCTTCTACCATGTTGCCGCGCATCCGTTTCAACGGATGGGCTATCGGGGGAACGTGCAATGGTTCGAGCATAGGGCTCATTGATGGTGATATTACTTCTGCGTAGATAGTTGCGAATTTTAAGGCCATGCTGTGATTTATATTTGCATAATGCTCAGTGGTGCCGCGCCTATCTTGACCAGGTCGTTACGACGCTTTTTCAGCGGTGTTTGTAAGCACTGGGCTGTTCACTATCAGCTCGAAAGTATTAGGGCACGCTTGCCACCTCGGGAACACGCGCGTTGAGAAAATCTGTTTTAAGGGAGAGCTAATCCCCGCTGCTACTGAGCTCGACCGCATTCGACAAGCAGTAGGCCGATTGGTTCAAAAACCGATTCAATGCAGTCAGTGCCTGAAGACTGGACACTTCTGAGTACGAACTTAGTGGTGTGCGCGTCGAGTCATTAGAACTGACGAGAGCTCGCACTGCTCGAGCTGCTGTGCAAAAAAAAAAAAAAACTTCTTTTTCAAGTGTTTGAAAGTGTCATCCTGGTGCAACGATACCGAGAGTCTGACACATTGTGTTTAAGACACAAACATCAAAGGAGGTAAAACAAAAGTCGCAGTTTCGCCCGAAAGGCGGAGCATTGATTGCGAAAGCAAGCTATTAGTTATACGAAACAAGGTTAGTAGTTTCATCAGCTTTATAACCTGTTTTGAGCATTCGCCTTACTAACTACATTAAGTATGTCAAACAAACAGTGTGTCTTGCACCCACAGGCCAAAACGAACAAATCTCACTCGATGACCGTAGACACTCCCTGCCAGAGCGCGGGCGTGATGAAGGCTGGCAGCAGCGGCGAGAGTAGTTGCCTTCGTGCTGCCTCTCGCGCAAATGCGAACTAGGTGCGCCAGAAGCCAGCGTACACAAAGCGACAGATACCTCTGGTCACCCAGCCTTCGAGCTTGGTTGCCTCCAAGATAATGAACACGCGGTCGCGCTTTCATTATGCAGCCACAGCCACAGTAGAGGGGGACATGCGCACTAACGTAATTTTTTTCCTTTCCACCCTCTCCCCCCTCCCGCGTACACGTCTCTCCGCTCCGCGCACCCCTCGCGCGCGCGAGAAGACGCCTCTGCGTCAAGCCACCGTCCTTGTCGGCTGACGATCAGACGTTTTCTTTCCTGCGCCCACCGTGCGGTGCGCGGCTGCGATCGTATCGCACTTGGACTTGATATGAAACCACGAGGACTCCGAGAACGACGGCGCAGATTGGGTTGGAGTGTCCATATCTTTGCTATCGCAAGAATGAGGGGAAGGTTTAGTTTAATGCGTGGCCTAACCCGCATCCACAAATATACGCGGATTTGGCCGCGGCACGTTCTTGATAAGGTGTGCGATTTGTCGCTTGAGCTGTTCTGGAGTATTGCGATCATGGCATTTCCCTTTTGTTCACCATCCTCGGGCACAAAACGCGGATGGCGTCCAATCCAACCAAGCCAACCGGCACTTTATGCCCACTACGTGGACTAAATCACTAATTACGAAACTGTTCTTCAGCCGCGATGGCATTCGAAGGATCGTGATGCGCGGCGTCCCGATAATTTATTGCTTAAAGCTATACAGGTACCTCAATCTTCAACACGAACCAGTACAGTTCTGCATGCCTTGAAACATGCAGGATAATCAATCCCGCCAATTGGGTTGATGTCCTGAGTGACCGAACGACACTGTCACAGTTGGTCGACATCGCATTCGAGTATTTCGCATCAGCAAGCGAGCATAATTATTTGTGGCCCTGACCGACCGATTGAGGAAGTAGAGGACTTTCCTTGATCACATTCGTGCAGTTGATTTCAACTATGCCTGGCAGGAACGCGGACGAGCCCGGAATGAATTTACGTAGACAAACATTGCTCTTCGCAGAAGAAAAAAGCAGACCTGGTGAGGCGAAAAGTCCTTCGTGCTCGGAACATTTATAAAACTCTTGCCTTAGTGTTCGCACGTGGTCTATGAGAGAACTCGCCCCAGTACTGCTCTCTACGATCTCTAAGCACTGAAGAATATTGCCAATGCATAATATCATGTCGTGAGTGACCAGCACAGTAAGTTAAATTAGGCGTGCGTCCGCATATAAGTCAGCGAATGTTACCTTAAAATAACTGAACAAGAAGGGACATCAAATGGGGGCTACGACTCGCCTCTGACTCCTCGATTATAGTGCTTCCTTAAAATGTGAAAATCGCTTTTTGAATAAAACAGTATCAGACTCACTTGTTGTTTATTTTTGAGACAGCACCGTTTCGCCGCAAAAGCGAAGTATTGATTGCGATAACAAATTATTAGGCCGCTATACGAAGCAAGGCTATTAGGTTTATCGGCCCTACGAACAGCTGTAAACATCTCACTCGGCGACCGCAGACAGTGGCGTAGCCAGAAATTTCGTTTGGAAGGGGCTCACTTTCAAGCTCGGCCGCCTCCTTGTTGAATTTGTCGAGGGATCAAATACATGAGTAACTGCATTACTATTGCCATAGATGCTGAAAACGAATTCTTGAACGCTGCGCACTGTCAAGACAAGTAAAATATGTATTTCTTTACACAAGAATACACTCGCATGTCCCGAAAATTGCGCCCGAAATAACTGATATCAATGGTTCCATGTTTTTCTCTATTTAAAGAGTGCAGAAAACATCACACGAACTGACGAAATATATAAGTTCGAATCCAGTACAGCAGTGCATGTTGTTGATATGAAAAATGGCCATAAAATGAGCAAGTTCAAGACAAAAATTTTGATGATAGTTTGACATTCAAGAACTCTCCTTACATTTTTGCACATATGCAATGACCAGTGAAAACTCTTAATGACGCTTTCCTTTATTCCAATGTATTGCGCAGGAGAAGCTCTCACCGATCGTGTATTGTGAGTAATTGCACAGAAATTATAGTCTCAACAGAGAGAATACATTAAACGCAGAAGTTCTGCAACGTATACGAGGGCGAGGCAAATGAAACTGAGCCAATGCGAATATATAACTAGCGGGGTACTTTATTTAAAAGTAGCCTCCATGAACAATTAGACATTTGTCCCACTGACTAACGATACGCGTGATTCCAGTCTCATCAAATTCCTTGGGTTGCTGCTTCTAAAAGTCTGTACCTGACTCTTTCACATCATCGTCCAAAACGAATTCAGGTTCCCGTGAACTATTTCTTCAATTGCCTCAAAATACAGAAGTCCCAAGGCGACAAGTTGGGGCTGTATGGCGGATGTTGTAGTGTTTCCCACTTGAACTTTGCCAGTTTTGTGTTAACCACATCAGCGAGGTGGGGATGGGCATTGTCGTGGAGCAAGATGACCCCATTCGTGAATTTTCCACGTCACTTGTTCTTAATTGTGGCACGCAGCCGATTCGGCGTTTCACAATACCGGAAACGATTGACAGCCTGTGCAGGTTTAACAATTCGATCAGTAATGGCGCCTGACGATCGAAAAAAGAAGTCGGCAACACCTTTCAGCATTGCCATTTGTTGGGCGTGTTGGTAAACTGAAAGCATATTTCGTGCCAGCAAACAAGGACGGGAGGGAGACGACATCACAATGCGCTAACTTCAACAAATTGGTATTCAGGAAATACACTTATATAACCCATGCACAGTGGCGCCACCTCATTCAACTGTTAACCGTCCAAGAAAGCCGTCTCCTTATCTAACAAGTCGACCGAAGGGGCACCATGTTCCATGTTGGGCATCCATGTTCAGTGGCGCCCCTCCTCATCTACGCCATTTGCCAAGCTCGGTCACTTTCCTTCTACATTCGCTGCAAGCAATTGCCCAACGAAATCCTGCGGTTGTTTGGTGGCCTTGCTCCTTCCATTGGTCATGGCATCAGAGTCCTAAAGATAATGAGAAGTGAGTGGCGAAGGCAAGCACGGGTGGTGAAAGGTTTGCTGAGAGCGACGCTAGACGCTCCGGGGAGACAACAAGGTGTCTGCGTGGTATAGGCACGTTAAACTGGACTGTGTTTTTTTAAAAATCACAGCGCCCTATAGCACGACAAGTGTGTCTACGAGCTGTCCGAAATATTGGCCCACACGTGGAAGCCTAATGACAGAAATGAATAGAAGCTGCTTGCGATAGCTTTACGTATACAGCACCTAAGGTTTCAAACGAACCAGTCATATACCGGACACGCTTTAAAGGATGAGTTTTAATTACAGTTAACTGAAGCTCTTCCATCTGTTCCAAAGATTCGGCTGCGCTCTAAATTGCGCTGTACTTCTGCAAAGTCCCACTACTATGGTGTATTTCTGAAATATGCTACCATTGCGCTCGCCATTATAGACTTGCGCTCACTTGCGTTATCGCCTATCTTCCTCATTTTGCCCTACCCAGTGCGGTATACTGAACCGGATATTTCAACGTGTTTAGCAATGAAGTTATGCAAGCTTTCTTCACAGGTTAGGACTAGGTGTGGTGTTCACTCGTCCCCAACTACACTTGTTGGCCGTGCAGACAGTCCGGACTGCCAGCAGTACGAGGTACTCTGAACAGCAGAACACGTCTTGTGCACTTATCCATGACTTGCTGTACAAAGAAAGTCAGGGGTAAAACATTTGGTCGAGTTTACCGATCAACCTTTGTCTGAAAAAGTTTTATTGGAATCATGACCGGATTCTTGTCAGTGTGATGTTGTAAAAGCTCCAATCAAGTTTTTGCAAGAAAGCTGTCGATATTGAGGCCTCGAAGCGACTTTGGTGCTCATTTCGACTCACGAACATATTCACTCTCATCATGAACATCGCACTCACTATCACTCCCTTTTTACTCCCGTCACATTTCGCCAATGGTGAGTAGCAATTCAGAACTTCGACTCAGGCCGGCCTCTCAGCTTTTTTACTGAAACAAACGCTGCTCTCTCCCAGCCTTTCACTATATGCCCCTGTTTATCTTTCTTCAGCATGGTATCAAGTAAGCAAATATCGGTTAATGGAATTCCACTAGGAAATCATTCGCGAGAACCACTTTGCATATCAGCTTGTTTGACGGGACAAGTTCAACTTGAATGCTGGATGGACCCTGAAGATCCTTGCCAGAGCTCCATTTTCTCCGAGATCGCAGGGAATGAGAACTATTAATTTGTGAAGGCGGCATTACCATAGGACAGGTTACCAGGCCAGTCTTTTTCCTTCTGCTAATATTTCAAATCCCAAGTTTACTTTCCGTTCGAATAGAGAACCTACATAAAAGGTCCTTGCGGCTGGCGGAGCGTAACTTACCTGTACACAGTTGACAAAGCGCTCAAACTACAAAATTTTGCAACGCAGGAATGAAAAATATTACATAGGCGCTATGCACGCAGCTAAAGATAACGAGTGAATGGCGCCTGAACTGCAAAATATATCGCGGTTTCACGCATTACTGTGGTGAAAGCGACTCTATAACAAATGACATACATCTGTAGATGACACTGTTCATGATAATATTAACCGAACGCACTGTTCTGAAAATTATGTAATTAAGTTTAGTGAAGTAATGTCTAATTGTGCTTGTAAACCACTTTGCGCGCAAAACATTGTGAGACGGATATGCGGTATTGATTGGTGGGACATCATTATGTCAGTCTCTGATTATAAAGAGTACGGATAATGGAAACTTGTTTGTTTCTACAGGATGAATTAACGGCTGTAGTGCTTATAAACGTCTATGTTAATATCTTGCTCAGGATAATCACTGATCTTCATATCCTTCATACAATTGCTGAATTTCATGCCTTCTTGAGACTTTCACAAAGCGCACATGAAGTGTCCATCTTGAGGAAGACGCGTAAAGTGAACGTTGGCGACCCATTACTTGCTGCCTAAATATTGTATGTTTCATACATACAAAACATCTCAGCACCTTCATGACTCGACGTGTAGTGTTAAGAAATAAACAGAGCTTCTTACACTGCTACCTAGAGTAAAACCTGGCGCCACCGTCAATGCGAGTTTCCAAAAGGGCATTGTAAAGCCTTCAGAATGCCAATATTTGAGTACCTGAGACTGTCTCGATTGTGGCTTGGCCTAATAAATAACTATGGCTGGACATTTGTGTACTGGGAAGAGCCGGTGTAACGTCAGCATAGCAAAATAATGCGAAAGCCATGGTCGCTATTTTAGATGACGCCACCAAACAGTCACAACGACTGGTGGGCCTAGCGCGCGCCATTTGGCCAAAGCTTCCTGCATTTCGAAACAAAAACGCACTGCAGCCGCAATTAGAGCTATCATATTTACCAAGAAATGAATAAAACAAAGTAATTGCATAAAACACTCACACCGTCTAAACTGGCAAGTTTCCAGGCATAATTCAATTTTCTGAGAGTTTGCTTAGTGTTTTAATTGCGGAACAAAAGCTAATGCTCCTCTGCCTTTATACACACAAGCACACACAATTTCCACGGTTTTCAACGAGTTCCCATCCCTTGTGATACAACCATTTTTCTTGCGTAACAGCAAAAGCCCGCGACATATATTAAATAAAGCACGTAACGTGCCCACGTGCTTACTGCGATTGCATTGACGCATTGCTCTCAAGCTTCTCTTTATGAGTGAACAGTGCGTTTGCCCTTACGTGCAGCTGCTTCAGAAGTGACCCGGCAGTGGCGCCGACACTGACTGCCCAATTGACGCCAGCGATGTGGTTCCATCGCAATGGTTCATTATAGCGAGAAGCAGAGTAGATAAGCAAAGATCAAGATAAAATCGCTGTTGGTTCATATGGGGCACGTTGGAGAGCACTGCAGTTGCGTCGCGCGAGGTTGTACGTCAGTGGTGCTTTAAATTTCGCTGGTAAGTAGGACGTTAGAAGCTGTTCAACTGAACGTTTTTTTTTGCAGCACTTCATAGCTTTACCGTTACATGCATTGCGCTAAGCTTATTACTTCCGACATTGGCTGATAAATCTTTCTTTAATTGTGCGATTACGCAGACTGGAAGATTTAATGCGACTTGCAGCATACAATAGCCGCAACCAACACTTGGCCGCTTCCTCCAAGAGCGCTTATGCCCATTTTTAAATCTCTGGGTAAAGTCAGCTGGGAATTCCTGTATAAACCAAGACTGTGATTTTTCAGCTGCGATTCAGGCGGCTCAACTTGCCTAAGTAATGTGTGCAGCGCGCTGCAGTAACCCTTCGCCCGTGTCGCCATTCGACGGCGGCCTATCGACGTGGATGGGCGCGGTAAAGAAATAGATAAGAGTCTGCGCCCCGAAGTACGACCAACACTTCGGAATAATTGTGAAGCAGTCACCCCATTTCAAAAGCTCGTTACATGCAGCGGTACATGATACAACAAATGCATATTTTGCTTGTTGCAGCAGAATGTAATATGCATAATTATCACATATATTGCTCTGTATTTATTCGTATTTCTTCACTCTGATACGGTGAAAATATTCGCATGAACGCGATGCTTTCTCTGAGAATTTTTCGGAAGCGTACGTGCTCGGTGCTGCTGCTGGTTTGTTACATAGCTCACGCACAGAGCAGCACTCATTCAAAGAATCGGCTTATGCACATAGCCGGCTATGCTATCCGCATAATGTCCCCGTGATGGGCTCTGTTGTCTATGGAATAAGGTAATCAAACCGGAAGTGGGGCATAAGAATCCTAGTAGCAGCAAGTACACCCCTTCAAGTGCGTAATTATTTTAAATAAAGTGAACCGTTATATTCCAAACTACCGGGAGCGTTTGCCCGTTTGCTTGGTCAAGTACTCGTCTAGTAAAATTGGCCTATGCTGGAGACGGTGTAATGGTGAATTGGACCGATTCCTCAGAAACTGTTATAAGTTGGCCGATCGTTGAGACAGTCTAATCCATCGCCTTGTGGGTCACGTGGCTCGCGTGGTCTAGCATTGTTCCCACGGGTGGCGTGCAAATTGCTATGCTACAAAACGGGGTGCAGAACGTCAACCGTCCAATCATATTTAATTAACCCTTTCACGGAGGCTTTCCTTCACAAAATTTGCACAATGGGCGGGGGATCTGCATAATTTTATGCTAATTTTGTTATTCGTGACGCTTTCGTTTCCACGAGCGCTATAACGTATAACTATTGCAAACTTTTTTTATTCCAAATCTGCAATCAAACCTCCTCGAGTGGTGAAAAACTTTTTTGGACCACCCCACTTCACCTGTCTGTCAAGTGACATCACGAAAACCGCGATAGCTTCCCAACTCACATGACGTGTGCACACTGATTATGCATGCTTTGACCGAACTAAAGAAAAATAGTCATCGACGCCCTTCAGTCAATTCGATAAGACAAGCCTCTCAGTGTAGGCAAAGATATTCGTTTTCCAAGCAAACGAAAGTGACCTCCAATGAACGAGGAGAGCGTTTGATTGGTTTGTTTAGACCACACTGCGGGTCACCGCCCGATGCTTTCGTAAGCTGTTTGGCAAATTTGATGACAGCAGATTAGAATAAAAACATATTAAAATAGGTTTCCGCTATAGGACCCCGGATGTGAGGTTGTCATCGTTATTATTCTCCATTACCTTTGGCTAGGTTTGCGAAATATCTGGTGCTGGGACAGCTAATTCTCGGAATCTTCGCGCATGCGGCAGGCGGCATGCGCTTCCGAAGAACCACGAATACGTACCCTTGTTTTGGTAGCTTGTAACCCACTGCTATCGCTGTATATTACTAAGAGATGTTTGCAAAAGGGTGGTTGTGATCCGAAAAGGTTGCGCATGATGAAAAATTGCTCTAGTACAACCGCTAGACTGCTCAGACTGATCAGGTGTCGCAGAAATCGCGTTTACTTCCATTGGCTCTGCTAACGGCGAGAATAGGCATAGTGGACTTTGCCGCTCGAGTCCTGCTCCTGACGCAGACCAAAACAGCTTTTTCGTACATTTTGCAGCAATCGCTGAAAGGTTGGCGATGTCGGAATCCATCAACGAGCGACTGGAATCTGTTAAACTCGTCTGCAGAAATTGTTGCTACTACAATGAAATAGAACCGATGCAGGCCAAGGTTGAGGAGTACCGGTTAACGACTGAGCTTTTTTTTTCCCAAAAAGTATGACTTGCTCTTGGTCGATTTGGTGACACCTCAATATACCGCCGCAGCGTTGTCTTCCAGTGTTTCGTGCCTTGAGAAACAGATGTCGTCTCAATCCTCTGCCATGTACGGCTGTCATGCTATTCAATCGTAACTAAATAGTACAGCCGATCCCTAATTCTAGAGCTGCGCAGTTTTCGTACAAATCCGGATGAAAATCTTGTCGCTTTTACGTCTTATTTGGCCACCAAAGATGAAATCACTTCCCATCAGCACACTCAGGTATTGGCAGTGTACCCTTCGCCTGTGAGAGGAGGGAAAGCACCCACAAGTCTTCAAATTTGTCTCGTCTTCCAGTCGCGATTCCTGGCTGCCCGATAAAGGTAGGCAGTGAGTTCTGATCCAAAATGCTGCGGCTGCAGCTGTGTTCGCTGGGAATATCAGTGGACACAACAAGGAACTGTGCGATTCAAAGACGGGACAAGAGAAGACACAAAGGGACACACACAGCGCTAACTTCCAACACTGTTTATTGTCGAAAACCAGGTCGTACTTATACACTCAGACAACATGAGTCACAGCCACGTGAACAAATTAACAATCGGAGCGATACATTTTGTGATATGTTAAGCCATGCGCAAAAAATTCAGTTCTTTTTCAGAGAGAGCCAATGATGGTTTGCTGATACATGAATCCCCTAGGGCATCAATCTGCTCGGCTTCTATTATAAGTCTAGTGAGTTCGCACTTGTTTCTACCGGTAATGATTGTTGATTCCAAGAGAGGGAAGCACTTATGTTGCTTACAATGAAGGGAGAGAAACCCATCTGATACAAGTTTGTCGACTTTATTTTTGTGTTCGCGCAGTTTATCATTAATGCATCTGCCCGACTGTCCGACGTAGTACTTTCCACACGATAAGGGTATACGATATATAATTGAAGTCTTACATTCTCTGAACTTCTTCCTGTGTTTAACTTGGCAGCTAGGGGCACTTTCTTTCTTTTCTGGTCTTGTTTTCCTGCACAGGCTGATCAGTTTGTTGGGTGCTGAAAAATCCACATCAGTGTTACCTCGGCGGGCAATTTTCTTTAGGTTGTGCGACAACCGGTGGATATAAGGTATCACTGTTGGCCTTTTTTCCCCTCGGTTACTATCTCTTTCCGCTCGTTCAGCAGTCCCTGATAGCTGCACTTGCCGAAGTATTCCCTCTGCAACTGATGTCAGTACATGATTGGGATAACCTGCTTCATGTAGCCGCATGGCCTGTTCTGTGAAGGCTTCGTCAGTGCAATGATGGCATGATTTAGTAAGTGCGTTAGTGAAACACATTTTCGCAATTCCTCTTTTTACCAGTTTAGAATGGGCTGAATGATATGACAACAACGGTTTATTTGTCCTGGGACTGTAACACCATCAGCAAGTTAGATCATCACCGAAGGTAAATTTAATATCCAGAAATTTGATCTTTTGTTCTACAGGCAATTCGAACGTAACTTCTAGTGGACAAAGGCACTCGCGTATAATATTACTAATAGCTGAACACTCTGTGTCAAAGTTGTCTTGCTGAACATTGACAAACACCAAAAAATCATCAACAAATCGAAATATTTTAACAACTTTTGTATCATTGATGCGTGAGCACAGGTCTCTGTCTAGCTTGGCTAAGTACAGGTTGCTTAAAACAGGCGCTAAGCAGGATCCTATACAGACCCCTTGTTTTTGAAGGTACGCAATGTCATTTCTTTGCAACCCTCGTAAGGAACTGTGGTAAGCCACGCGATCATTGCCCAAGAAAAAACAAAAAGCCTTCAGTTCTTGTGTGTCAAACGCGGTCGTATACTTATTCGCAAGGGAATGGTTTATCCAGCTATTCGCATTGCACATCCAAGTGATTTGTTTACGTTTGATTGAGTACTTGCTGTTTTACATCTTGAATATCTAAATTACATGTCTATCGACCATTCCAACTTCAGAGACTTTGCTGAACTCCGTAGTATTGTCTTGTCATCGAAAATTGCAATTTGTTTTACTTCATTCATGTCAATATACAAGAATACGCATGGATTGGGACACTTTTTTTTACCTACTTGAATAAACGTGGAAAACGTTCCTCTTTGAAGCTGATTGAAATATATATATATATATATATATATATATATATATATATATATATATATATATATATATATATAGCCACCTGGTGTTATGAGCCAGCGACCATTCAGCAGTGCGTGCCCAGCAAAACGGCGAAGAAGACGACGAGGTCAAGGATCCCGCGCCAGCTGGAGAACCGTCGCTTAGTGCTTGGCATTTTTCGTCTCTGGCTGCTCGTACTGTCACTTACTCTTGTGTTAGCGCGTGACAAACTGGTGGAGGTGCTGGGTAATCCAATCTATGCACAACACCCCTCCGAGCAGCAGGAGCTCCAGCCCCGTACCGGTGGTTACGCCTGTACACCGCGCCAGCAGAAGGATCCGTGGACAAGCCCCTGAGTTTAGACTCCTCGCAGAGAAAATGGCAGCTCCGACCACGCCAACAGGTATGGAAGGCCCAACGCCGATTCAGTGTACGCTACTGAAATCCCTTCCACGGCGCCATACATGAGGATGTTGAAGATTGGCTGGTCCACTATGAACGTGTTGCCGCGTTCAACAAGTGGGATGACGCAGAGAAATTGAAAAACGTATATTTCAGCCTGAACGATGGTGCACGTGTTTGGTACGAGAACCGTGCAGATGCCCTAAATTCATGGGCAGAATTCAAACGCCGGATTCTTGAGACGTATGCGAGCCCTGATCGCCGGGAGCGAGCTGAGCGTGATCTCCAGTCCCGTATACAAATGCCGAACGAAGGTGTTGCAATGTATGTCGAGGACATGACGCGTCTCTTTCGACGAGCCGACCCCAGCATGTCGGAAGAAAAGAAGGTGCGGTACCTGATGCGCGGAGTGAAAGAGCAGCTGTTCGGCGGCCTCGTGCGCAGTCCTCCCAAGACTGTGTCAGAATTTCTTTCCGAGGCCGTCACCATGGAACAGACGCTTCGGCAGCGGGCACCATCATACGAACACTAAGTAAACCTTGCATCCCCTACGGACTTCTTCGGAGCTCTCGGGGGCCACGTCGATTTCTTTCGAGAGCTCATTCGTTCCGTAATCCGCGAAGAACTCCACAAGCTGTCGGTACCCTCACAGCCGACGCTGAACTCCTTGTCCAGCGTTCTCCGTGACGAAGTCCAGCAAGCGCTAAGAGAACCACCCTTCAACACAGAAGCTCGACTGCTAAGAACTGACAGCTCCCGTATGTCATATGCGCAAGCTTTGAGGCAACCTGCCCCACCTCCCTCCCCGCTTCGCACCGCGTGCCCGGCCATGCTACAGCCCGTCCAAGCGGCCTCGTATTACGAGGACCACCGACAGGCCCCAAGGAAATCAGACGTGTGGCGGGCACCTGATCGCCGTCCCCTTTGCTTTCACTGTGGCGAAGCTGGGCACGTCTGCCGACAGTGCTCCTATCGAGAGCTCGGACTACGCGGATTTTCAGCAAACTCACCGCGAGCTAGGTTCGGCCAGCGTCCTCCTCAAATTGAACAATACGTTGCCCAGCAGTGCGGATCCCCATCAACTCGACACCAGTCACGCTCCCCTTCGCCGCGGCGGTTTTCTCCGACTCGCCGTACGTATTCGAGCGTGGTGCGGGGTCGGTCGCCCAGCCCGCGCCGGGAAAACTAACCACAGCGGCCTTCGGGGGCGAGGTCGCTCAGTCTGAACGTGCTCAAGGACCCCTACTGACGCGTACACGGACCGACGATACACCGACGACGACAGTACCTGCTGATTACAGAAAAAGAATTTCCTTGGACATTCCTGTACTGCTCGACGGTCGTGAATTGACTGCTTTAGTGGACACTGGAGCGGATTATTCTATAATCAGCGAAAAACTGGCCACCCTTCTGAAGAAAGTGACGACGCCTTGGAATCAAACGCCAGTTCGTACAGCTGGCGGGCGCATCATCACCCCACTCGGCATGTGCACGGCAAGAATACAGATTCGCGGCTCCACGTTTGTTGCCAGCTTAAGCATTCTCCCTCAGTGTTCTCGAGACCTCATCATCGGTATGGACTTTCTCAGGGAGCATGGAGCTATTATCGAGATTCGAGAACGCCTCGTCACTTTCTCGACAAAGAGCGCCGTAGCGACGACCAACACCATCCACCCTCGAGCACCTCTTCGTGTCATCGACGACGCTGTCACGTTACCACCACGTGCAAGTGTCGTGGTTCAGGTGGCATGTGACAGACTCTTATACGGCGAAGCGGTCACAGAAAGCAATCGCTCTCTCCTGCTTTCTCAAGATGTTTGCGTAGCAAGAAGCCTTATTGATCTCCATGATGGCCACTGTGAGGTTCTTGTCACGAACTTCAGCTACGAACACCGGCACCTTTTCCCCGGTACAGTCATCGCCTACGCCGACCCCATCGCCGATGTCACTGAGTGTTTTGTTTCCGAGGCAATCGACAATGCCGAACCACCTATACGCAACGTCGACGTTAGTCCAACGCTTCCTAAAGGGAACAAACAACCCTTACGCGAGCTGTTGCTTGAGTTCCACTCTTGCTTTGCACGGTCGTCGAAGATACGTCGAACATCGATTACGAAACACCGTATCATCACCTATGACGACGTGCCCCCCATACGGCAACAGCCTTATCGTGTTTCCCCGACAGAACGACATGCGATTCAAACGCAGGTGAAGGAAATGCTTCAAGACGGCGTAATACAGCCGTCATGCAGTCCCTGGTGATCGCCAGTCGTTCTCGTTAAAAAGAAAGATGGCACGCTTCGGTTTTGTGTTGACTACCGGAAGCTAAACAACGTCACAAAGAAAGACGTGTACCCGTTGCCTCGTGTCGACGATTCTCTGGATAGATTGAGGCGCGCGATGTATTTCTCCTCTATCGATCTGAAAAGTGGCTACTGGCAAATTGAAGTAGATGAGCGGGACCGCGAGAAAACTGCGTTTGTGACTCCGGACTGCCTTTACGAATTTAGAGTACTCCCTTTCGGCCTCTGTTCCGCGCCAGCCACATTCCAGCGAATGATGGATACAGTTCTCGCTGACCTCAAATGGAAAAGCTGCCTCGTCTATCTCGATGATGTCGTTATCTTTTCGGAGACTTTTGACGAGCACCTTCGACGCCTTCGGAATGTACTCGAAGCCATTCGATTGGCTGACCTTACACTCAAGCCAGAGAAATGCCATTTCGGTTACGAGGAACTGAAGTTCCTTGGTCACGTCGTGAGCGCAGCCGGTGTTCGGCCCGACCCCGAGAAGACTGATGCCGTAGCTGCTTTTCCCACTCCAACCGACAAGAACAGTGTCCGACGGTTTTTGGGCTTGTGTGCCTATTATCGACGCTTCATTGAAAATTTTTCGAAGATTGCAGAGCCGCTATTTCGCCTTACACGTGACGACGTGCCATTCCTCTGGACTGATGAACAACAGACTGCCTTTGCGGAGCTACAACATCGATTGTCTTCTCCTCCTGTGCTCGGTCATTTTGATGAGGATGCTGACACAGAAGTACGCACTGACGCCAGCAATATCGGTCTTGGAGCTATCCTGGTGCAACGGCAAGACGGAACTGAACGAGTTATCGCCTACGCGAGCCGCACTCTGTCACGGGCAGAGTCCAATTATTCCACCACAGAGAAGGAGTGCCTCGCGGTTATTTGGGCTACTACAAAGTTTAGGCCGTATCTCTACGGGCGGCCATTTAAAGTTGTGACCGATCATCACGCTTTGTGCTGGTTGACCAACCTCCGAGACCCTCCTGGACGATTGGCACGTTGGAGTCTGCGACTCCAGGAATTTAACATCACCATCGTATACAAGTCAGGTAGGAAACATGAAGATGCTGACACGCTATCAAGAGCACCTGTTGAATCTTAGAATCCTGACGAGGAAGACGACAGCGCCTTCCTGGGAGCCCTCAGCAGACCGGACCTGCTCGCTAAACAACGATCGGACGCTCAGTTAAGGCCCATCATTGATCACTTAGAAGGCGGCATCGCGTCCATTCCTCGCCCACTTTCGCGACGGTTGTCATCATTTTGCCTGCGAGAGGGCATCTTATACAAAAGAAACACAGGTGCCGGCGACAAACCACATCTTCTAGTAGTACCTGAAGGCCTTCGCGATGACATTCTATTAGCCTGCCACGACGAGCCGACATCTGGTCACTTGGGTTACTCAAGGACTCTGGACAGGGTACGGCAACTGTACTACTGGCCTAGACTGACTGCTTGCGTCAAACGCTACGTGAAAGGATGCCGTGAATGCCAGCGCCGAAAGTCACCACCCTTCAAGCCTGCAGGCCTTCTACGACCCATCGACCCTCCGCGTACGCCGTTTGATCAAGTTGGAATGGACCTTCTTGGACCATTTCCCTTGTCTTCCTCCGGCAATAAGTGGATCATTGTCGCAACTGACTACTTGACGCGTTACGCTGAGACGAAGGCACTACCACTTGGGACAGCATCTGAAGTTGCCCAGTTTTTTATGCATCACATTGTGCTTCGGCATGGCGCACCATCATTCATCATCACTGACCGAGGGACGGCATTTACGGCGAACCTTCTGGACGACATCTTCAAGTTGAGTTACACGAGTCATCGAAAGACCACTGCATACCACCCTCAGACTAACGGTTTGACAGAAAGACTAAACAAAACACTGGCAGACATGCTCTCTATGTACGTCGATGTGCAGCACAAAACGTGGGACGAAATCCTGCCGTACGTAACGTTTGCGTACAACACTGCCACACAAGAAACTACACGATTTACGCCGTTTCGCCTCGTTTATGGTCGAGATGTTCAAACTATGCTCGACGCCATGATTCCATATGAAGACATCGATCAGCTCCACCAGTTAGCTCCTGACGTCGAGGAGTACATTCAGCGTGCCGAGGAAGCCCGTCAACTGGCCCGTGTCCACATACGACAGCAGCAGTGTACCGATGCCATAAGGTACAATCTTCACCATCGACAAGTTACCTATGAGCCTGGTGACCAAGTTTGGGTTTGGACCCCCATTAGACGGCGAAGCCTCAGCGAGAAACTCCTGAGCAAGTACTTCGGACCATACACAGTACTAAGGTGTGTAAGCGACGTGAATTATAAAGTGGTTCCAGATGGAGACCTACCATCGCCCAAGCGCCGTTTACCACGCGCAGAGACTGTACATGTCGTCCGCCTCAAGCCGTATTTTGCACGGTGATGTTAAGTCTACCGGTGAAACAAACTTTTGTTTTTTGCTGTCGTCGCGTCGTCCTCCAAAGAACTGCGAAGTGTTTTTTTTTTTCTCTTTTTTTCTGTTCCCGACGACAGAACCCACTTTTTTGCCTCGTGTGCATGCCCGTATGTGTGCTAGCGCGTTTCCCCCCTTTTTTTAATGTCTTACATAATGTGCGTACTTTCCGTGTACGTCTTGCCTTTGAGCATCGAGTCGATGCTTCATAGAGAGGGGGAATAATGCCACCGGGTGTTATGAGCCAGCGACCATTCAGCATTGCGTGCCCAGCAAAACGGCGAAGAAGACGACGAGGTCAAGGATCCCGCGCCAGCTGGAGAACCGTCGCTGAGTGCTTGGCATTTTTCGTCTCTGGCTGCTCGTACTGTCACTTACTCTTGTGTTAGCGCGTGACAATATATATATATATATATATATATATATATATATATATATATATATATATATATATATATCCAGAGAGCTAATGCATCCAGTTTTACATGCGGACTATCCAAAACACCTTTTCTCTCGGCATAACATCCGAGGTGGTGGTATGGCTATGTTAGTTGAATATGTTTGGCCTAGTACACTTATTAGCATAAAATATTTTTGTGCTGAATGCCTGTCTTTATACCTGTCGGGTTGTTTTTCTGCTACTCTTACTTGTCTTTATATACCTCTAAATCAGAGCGCATGCGAGTTTATTGATCAACTTAATCATACTTAAATTTCTTCAATAACTGTTTGCATTACTGTAGATACGAACATAGGCTTTTGAAAAAAAAAAAAACAGAAGCATAATGTTGTAGACTACTTCATCGTTCTTGTGGATTTGAGAATATTAGCACCTGTATGGTCTCCTATAACACGTGTGGAACTCCTGTGTGCTTCTATATATTATCCTGCCCAGATAATGTCAATGTGCACACAGAACAAATTCATGTACTTGCCTTACTTCGTGGACATTTGCCCGAGCATTTTTTTGCAGCTGTCTTTTTTTATTACCGGCTTTCAACTTTAAATTAGTAATAACGCAGGTTGAGTTAACGGACAAGCGGATGTTTGTCGAGTCAACAAAAAAAAAAAAAACCTTTTGGAATCACTTATTGCATCCTGTGGCAGAAAGAGCGGTTTACGATTCTGGAGTGCGCCTATAACGTAAAACTATTTCAAACATTTCTATTCCAACTCTGCAATCAGTTCTCAGCGATGGGTCAAAAACTTTTTTGCACCACCCCCACTTCACCTGTCTGTCAAGCAGGCGTCACGAAAACCGCGATAGCTCCCCATATTATATGACGGCTACACAATGATTACGCATACTTTGACCGAACAAAAGAAAAATGGTTACTTCTCACTCGAAACCTTTCTGCCATTAGCCCTCTGCTATTGGTCAAAAGTTTTCAAGCTTCAGCCACTTCAGCTGGCTTTCAGGCGAAGTAACAAAACCAGTAGAACTCACCACGTCAAATTGACGTGTACGTGTTAAACATGCATTAATATGCCGAAAAAAACTGAATTTCCTTCTGAACATCCCCAGTCAGCCCTGATCTAAAAGGAACGGATGGCTTCATCCAATCGCTGAGGCACTGGTTACTCACCAGCCGGATAGCATGGGTTTATTGGCGTATAATAAAACTGTTTACGTGGCCGTGTAACGTTTTCGTGGATACATGGCTCGATTACGACATCGTTCTGCCAATTCTTCTTTGCTGATCACCCGTTTTAGCGTCATTCTTCAGCTTCCGTTGCATACCGTCGCGATTTTCGACCAGCCACCGCAAACAAAGGGAAAGCGGACCAACCGAAGATGCCGGCACCACCCTTTCAACCGGTTATGGATTTTCAATGCAGTGGCTCGGCCCCGTCGAATCCATTTCCACTTGAGTGTGCTCCTCAACGCTTGTCAGTCAATTAGATAAGACAAGCCTCTCAGTGTAGGCGATGTTATTCGTTTTTCAAGCAAAGAAAAGTGACCTCCAATGAACGAGGAGAGCGTTTGATCGGTCTGTTTAGGCCACCCTGCGGGTCACCGCCCGATGTTTTCGTCGGCTGTTACGCAAATTTGATGAAAGCAGATTTTAATAAAAACATATTAAAATAGGTTTACGCTATAGGGCCCCAGATGCGAGGTTGTCATCGTTATTATTCTCCATTACCTTTGGCTAATTTTCCGAAACAACATGTGCTGGGACAGCTAATTCTCGGAATGTTCGCGCATGCGGCATGTTATGACCAGCAGGTACATATCGCAAGCACAAGCTTGCTTTGCCGCTTTAAAGAAACTATGGGCGCTATAATGTAAAGCCATTTGAAAAGTTTCTATTCTAATTCTGCCATCAGCTCTCCGCGATTGGTCAAAGGCTTTTTTTGAACCACCCCCACTTCGCGCGTCAGTCATGCAATGTCACGAAAAGCGCGATGGCTCCTCATTTTATATGACGCGTACAGACTGAATATGCATCATTTGACCGGACAAAAGAAAAGGTTATTTCTGATTCCACGCCTTTTCGCCATTAGCCCTTGGCTATCGGTCAAAAGTTTTCGGGCCTCACCCACTTCACATGGCTGTCACGCGAAGTCACAAAACCACGAAAACTGACCTCGTCGAAGTGATGTGTAGACGTTAAAGATGCTTTAATATGCCGAAAAAAAACTTTTTTTTCTGAATAGCCGCAGGATGCCCCGTTCCGAAAGGAATAAAAGATGGCTGCTGCCGAAAGCACACGTATATGCTACTCGCACCTGCCATAGAGCATGGGTGTATTTGCGTACAATAAAAAATTTTGCGTGGCATCGTAACGTTTTCCAGCACTTTCCGCTCGTTTAAGGCGTCGATGCGCCAGGTCTTCTTTGTTGAGGGCCCGTTTTAGTGTAACTCTTAACCTTGCGTTGCATGCCGCCGCGGTTTTTGACAAGCCAGCTCAAGCTAAGGAAGTGCAAGCGGACCAGTAGCAGGCGTCGGCACAAGCCTCTCCATCCGGTCATCGACTTTCAGTGCATGGGATCGGCTCCATTGAACGATTCTCCACTTCAGCGTGCTCCTCGCTTCTTGTCAGCCAATCAGATAAGACAAGCCGCTCACTGTAGGCAATTTTATTCGTTTTTCATGCAAACAAAAGTGACCTCATATGAACCTGTTGAGCGTTTCATAGGTCTACTCAGAAAACCCTGCGGTTCACCGCGCGATGCTTGCGTGGGCGGTTACGCAAATTTCACTTCATGAGATTTGAGTAAAAACATATTGTAATAGTTTTACGTTATAGGGCCCTATATTTCGATAGGCGCACTTTTTTCTACCGAGCCCACGTGCCGTAATTTTTTATGGCTGTTTAAACTTGGCTACTAAATAATGTAAGTACTTAATTTAAATTGCTTTATAAGTCAACTACCAGCATGTAACAGTTGGATACAGGTCCCTGATGAATTAAGAAATTACAATTATCTGTCGCATTACCCTCCTTTTAAATGCTCCTCTCCACTAAATGTTGACGTGGTAGACATGAATACACAAACGAGTTATTATTTATGTGACCGGTTTTACCTGAGCTATTGCACAGTGTTGCCTAGTATATTTGTTGTCGTACGCCTTTTTCGAAATCTTATGCGGCGCGCTACTACGGTTATAGTAATCAATTACATGTTGCGTGCAAGTCATTATAAAAAAACATACCAGTAATGAGGGCCACCTTTCCTCTTAGGTCCGGCATTGTGTGCCTAAGTGCAAGTCAGCTCTTGGAGGGGTGCTAGATGCGCGGACGAAGCGACGCGTTCGACTGGACCTCGCCACGTCGATTGAAGCGTTTGCGAGGAGACCCTCTTATATAGGGCATCGAGCGGCACCCCCACCGTTTTCCCCAGTGCGACGACTGAGGTCAAAGTATCCGCGCGGCAATTTCCGGTCCACGCACGTATGCTGTTTCGAAAGTTGCGCTTCTAACAGGACAGCTGTGCGGCCCTTTTCTCTATGGTGTTCGCGTGTAGTGTTTTGAAAGACGTAAGCTGCGCATGTATCGACCTACGAACTGCAAGGTTTGCTGAAATCAAAGGCAAATTTGAGTACAGACTCCTGAAATTCTTATAACAAGGGCAGTGTGATTATAAATGTTGTAATTAAACATAAGCCTTTCGCGTATATAGAGCGCTTCCCGCCGCGATGTAGCCGTCGTCTTGCTGTAGCTAGCAACGCTGCGGGGCAGGTTTAATTTCAGCGGAATAATTGCTTGGTTTTCGTACGCACGTGTGCTTAAAATAGCGGGGATGATTTCGTGCAGCGACTTGCGTTTCTTGTTAATGACTCGTGTTCTCTTCCCCTCTTGCATGCGTTAGTGTTGTACTTATTCGATATTGGAAATTATAACGACGGAAAGATTGAGGGGAGCAGAAAAAAATTCTTGCAGCATAAAACCAGGTACAAGAAAACTTATCGTAGGAGTAGACAAGACGCATGGGGGGAGAGATATGTAAGACAGTGTAATCAGCAATTTTGATGATATAGTAAAAGCATCAGAAAAATACTATAATGTCCAGTTAAGTGTCCAAAGCTGCCAAGCAACACTCACTGGTAGTGATGAACAGGGTACAAAGGTTCCTTCTATAACTAACACTGAAGTTAGAAGGGCCTTGCCAGACATGTACGGGGGAAAGCTGCACGAGAAGGTGAAGTGACTTTCGATTTAATCAAAGATCTGTTTCGTTGAATGTGTTTGCGCTTCCAAAGAACAATGAATATGAACCCTTGTTTTGGCAGCCGATTGCTATCGCTGTGTTTTAGCATGAGATGTTTGCAAAAGAGTGGTTGTGATGCGAAAAGCTTGCGCATGATGAAAAATTCCTCTAGTTCAACCGTTACCGGGGATCTGCTCGCTTGGGGCCAGGCTGCTCAGACTGATCAGGTGTTGCAGAAACCGCGTCTGCTTCCAATGGGCATGCTAACGTCGAGAATAGGCGTTGTTGACTTTGCCACTCGTCTCTTGGTCCTGAAGCAGACCAAAACAGCTTTTTCGTACATTTTGCTGGAATCGCTGAAAGGTTGGCGATGTCGGAATCCGTCAACGAGTGTGTGGAATCGGTTCCACTCGCCGATGCTGCGGTTGCAGAGATTGTTGCTCTTACAATGAAACAGAACCGATGAAGGCCAATGTGGAGGAGTACCGGTTGATGACTGAGTTCTTTTCCCATAAAGTATGACTTGCTATTGGTCGATTTGGTGACATCTCAATATACCGCTGCAGCGTTGTCTTCCAGGGTTGCGTCCCTTGAGAAACAGGTGTCGTCTCAAGCCTCTGCCATGTACGGCTGTCATGCGATTTAAACCTAACTAAACAGTACATCATCATTATCATCATCATCATCATCATCATCATCAGCCTGGTTCCGCCCACTGCAGGGTAAAGGCCTCTCCCATACTTCTCCGACTACCCCGGTCATGTACTAATTGTGGCCATGTTGTCCCTCCAAACTTCCTGATCTCATCTGCCCACCTAACTTTCTGTCGCCCCCTGCTACGCTTCCCTTCCCTTAGAATCCAGTCCGTAACCCTTAATGAGCATCTGTTATCTTCCCTCCTCATTACATGTCCTGCCCATGCCCATTTCTTTTTCTTGATTACAACAAAGATGTCATTAACGCACGTTTGTTCCCTCACCCAATCTGCTCTTTTCTTATCCCTCAACGTTACACCTATCATTCTTCTTTCCATAGCTCGTTGCGTCCTCCTTAATTTAAGTACAACCCTTCTCGTAAGCCTCCAGGTTTCTGCCCCGTACGTGAGTGCTGGTAAGACACAGCTGTTATACACTTTTCTCTTGAGGGATAATGGCAACCTGCTGTTCATGATCTGAGAATGCCTGCCAAACGCACCCCAGCCCATTTTTATTCTTCTGATTACTTCACTCTCATGATCCGGATCAGCAGTCACTACCTGTCCTAAGTAGATGTATTCCCTTACCACTTCCAGTGCCTCGCTACCTATCGTAAACTGCTGTTCCCTTCCCAGACTGTTAAAGATTACTTTAGGTTTCTGCAGATTGATTTTTAGTCCCACCCTCTTGCTTTGCCTCTCCAAGTCAGTGAGCATGCATTGCAGTTGGTCCCCTGCGTTACTAAGCAAGGCAACATCATCAGCGAAGCGCAAGTTACTAAGGTATTCTCCATTTACTCTTATCCCCAATTCTTCCCAATCCAGGTCTCTGAATACCTCCTGTAAACACGCTGTGAATAGCATTGGAGAGATCGTATCTCTCTGCCTGACGCCTTTCTTTATTGGGATTTTGTTGCTTTCATTATGGAGCACTGCAGTGGCTGTGGAGCCGCTACAGATATCTTTCAGTATTTTTACATACGGCTCGTCTACACCCTGATTCCGCAATGCCTCCATGACTGCTGAAGTTTCGACCTAATCAAACGCTTTCTCGTAATCAATGAAAGCTATCTATAATGGTTGGTTATATTCCGCACATTTCTCTATCACCTGATTGATAGTGTGAATATGATCTATTGTTGAGTAGCCTTTACGGAATCCTGCCTGGTCCTTTGGTTGACGAAAGTCTAAGGTGTTCCTGATTCTATTTACCTTAGTAAATACATTGTAGGCAACGGACAGTAAGCTCATCGGTCTATAATTTTTCAAGTCTTTGGCGTCCCCTTTCTTATGGATTAGGATTATGTTAGCGTTCTTCCAAGATTCCGGTACGCTCGAGGCCATGAGGCATTGTGTATACAGAGTGGCCAGATTTTCTAGAACAATCTGCCCACCGTCCTTCAACAAATCTGCTGTTGCCTGATCCTCCCCAGCTGCCTTCCCCCTTTGCATAGCTCCCAAGGCTTTCCTTACTTCTTCCGGCGTTACTTGTGGGATTTAGAATCCCTCTAGATTATTCTCTTTTCCATTATCGTCGTGGGTGCCACTGGTACTGTATAAGTCTCTATAGAACTCCTCAGCCACTTGAACTATCTCATCCATATTAGAAATCATATTGCCGGCTTTGTCTCTTAACGCATACATCTGATTCTTGCCAATTCCTAGTTTCTTCTTCACTGCTTTTAGGCTTCCTCCGTTCCTGAGAGCTTGTTCAATTCTATCCATATTATACTTTCTTATGTCAGCTGTCTTACGCTTGTTGATTAACTTCGAAAATTCTGCCAGTTCTATTCTAGATGTAGGGTCAGAGACTTTCATACATGGGCGTTTCTTGATCAAATCTTTCGTCTCCTGCGATAGCTTACTGGTATCCTGTCTAACGGAATTACCTCCGACTTCTATTGCACACTCCTTAATGTTGCCCACAAGATTGTCGTTCATTGCTTCAACACTAAGATCCTCGTCATGAGTTAAAGCCGAATACCTGTTCTGTAGCTTGATCTGGAATTCCTCTATTTTCCCTCTTACCGCTAACTCATTGATCGGCTTCTGATGTACCAGTTTCTTCCGTTCCTTCCTCAGGTCTATGCTAATTCGAGTTCTTACCATCCTATGGTCACTGCAGCCCACCTTACCGAGCACGTCCACATCTTGCATGATGCCAGAGTTAGCGCAGAGTATGAAGTCTATTTCAGTTCTAGTCTCGCCGTTCGGGCTCCTCCACGTCTACTTTCGGCTATCCCGCTTGCGGAAGAAGGTATTCATTATCCGCATATTATTCTGTTCCGCAAACTCTACTAATAACTCTCCCCTGCTATTCCTAGTGCCTATGCCATATTCCCCCACTACCTTGTCTCCAGCCTGCTTCTTGCCTACCTTGGCATTGAAATCGCCCATCAGTATAGTGTATTTTGTTTTCACTCTAGCCATCGCTTTCGACTTCCTGGTCGTCATGATTGGATGTAGGGGCGTAGACCTGTACAACCTCCATTTTGTACCTCTTATTAAGTTTCACAACAAGACATTCCACCCTCTCGTTAATGCTACCGAATTCCTGTATGTTACCAGCTATATTCTTATTAATCAGGAATCCGACTCCTAGTTCTCGTCTCTCCCCTAAGCCCAGGTAGCACAGGACGTGCCCACTTTTTAGCACTATATATGCTTCTTTTAGCACTATATATGCCGAAGAAAAAAACAAAAAGCCTTCAGTTCTTGTGGGTGAAACGCGGTCGCGTACTTATTCGCTAGGCAATGGTTTATCCAGCTATTCGATTTGCACATCTAAGTGATTTGTTTACGATTGATTGAGTACTTGCGGTTTTACATATTGAATATTTAAATTACATGTCTATCGACCATTCCAACTTGAGAGACTTTGTTGAACTCCGTAGTAGTGTCTCGTCATCGAAAATTGAAATTTTTTTTGTCATTTTTGTGAATATACAAGAATACGCAAGGATTGGGACAATTCTTTTACTTCGCTGAATAGGTGTGAAAAACGTCACTTTTTCGAGCTCACTGAAATATATATACATAGACCCAAGGAACTAAAGCATCCAGTTTTACATGGGGGCTATGCATAACCCCTTTACTCTCGTCATAACTGCCCAGGTGGTGGTATGGCGAAGTTACTTAAATAGGTTTCGGTTAGTATACAAATTAGTGTCCAATATTTCTGTGCTGAATCGCTGTCTTTATACATATCGGGTTCTTCTTTTGCTGTTCTTCTTATTTGTCTTTCTATACCTCTAAATTAGAGCGCATGCGACTTTATTGATCAACCTAATCATACTTGAATTCCTTCAATAACTGCTTGCATTACTATTGATACGATAATATCCTTTTGAAGAAACAGAAGACTAATGTTGTAGACTATTTGAACGTTCTTGTGGATTTGGGAATATTAGTACCTGTATGCTCTACTACACGTGTCGAACTCCTCTGTGCTTCTATTTATCATCTTGCCCAGATAACGTCAATATGAACACAGAACAAATTCATGTGCTTGCCTTCCTTATCGGACATTTGCCCGAGCATATTTTTGCAGCTGTCGTTTTTTATTACCGGCTTTCAACATGAAACTGTTCATACACGTTGAGTTCACGGACAAGCGGATGTTTGTCGAGTCACTAAAAAAAAGCCTGTTGGAATCACTTCTTGCATCCTGTGCCAGAAAGCGGGGTTAATGATTCTGAAGTGCGCATATAACATGAAGCTATTCCACACGCTTCTATTCCAATTCTGCAACCAGTTCTCAGCGATTGGTCAAAAGCTTTTTTGGGCTACCCGTCTTCACCTGTCTGTGAAGCGATGTCACGAAAACCGCGATAGCTCCCCGTCTGATATTACACGTACACATTGATTATGCATTATTTGACCGAACAAAAGAAAAATAGTTTCCCATTCGATGCTTTTTGCCATTAACCCTCCGCTATAGGTCAAATTTTTCGGGCTGCACCCACTTCATCTGCCTTTCACGCCACGTCACAAAACTGCTAAAACTGACCACGTCAAATTCATGTGTATGCGTTAAAGATGCATTTATATACCGAACAAAACTGAATTTTATTCTGAATAGCCGTAGGCTGCCCCATTCCTAAGGGAATAAGAGATGGCTGCCGCCAATCACTCAGGCACTGGCTACTCGCACATGCCGCAGAACATGGACTTATTTGCGTAGAATAAAATTTTTGCCGTGCCGGTGTAGCATTTTGGAGTATTTTCAGAACGGTTAAGACCTCGTTCTGCCGACTTTGCTGACGATTCGTTTTAGGGTCGTTATTACGCTTCCGTTGCATGTCGCCGTGATTTTCGAGAAGCCAGCGCCAGCTGATTAAGGGAAAGCGGATCAATCGCAGACGCCTGCGCCACCCTGTTCATCCAGTTCTCGATTTTCAGTGCAGTGACCCGGCCTCATCGAATCCCTTTCCACTGGACTGTGCTGATCGCCTCTTGTCAGCCAATTAGGTAAGACAAGCTGCTCAGTGTAGGCAATGTTATTCCTTCTTCAAGCAAACAAAAGTGACCTCATGTGAACGTGTAGAGCGCTTCATTAGTCTGTTCAGACAACCCTGGGGGTTACTGCCCGATGCCTACGTCGGTGGTTACGCAAATCTGACGTCATGAGAATGGAATAAAACCATTTTTGAATAGTTTTATGTTATAGGGCCCCTGTTGTTGGTATCTTCTCCGAAATGTTTATGCTTCTCAAACTGCATCCTGCACATAAGAGGATGGAACCGAATGCCCACGGGTTAACAAGAAACACGAAATTAACAAATGTTCTGTACAGGCGCCTGTCTTCTATAACTTCCGCGTAAATACTTCATCAAATAACGTTTCACATTTTCAAGGGTTACATCAAGTCAGAGAACCCTGCCGTCTAGTAACGCCAGTGGTGGGAACCCTCCTGCAGAAGGCAAAACGATCTAAGAGCAAAGCAAGGGCGACAATGACAACTATGGCCGTAAGACCTGAAGTGGTACCGTATATCTGCAGGGACACCCACAACCTAAGCAAGGTGGCAGGCAGCTTTGGAGTTTCTTTTGCCTTTTCACCCCCTTTTAAGCTGTCGCGGTTCTGCACTCGCACCTCCCGTGATCCTAAAGGAAGGAAAGGTTGTAGCAAGAACCATAGCAATCCGTATGGAAAATGCCATGTAGGTGTTGTTTACGAAATCCCCCTGGTGTGTGGCAAGTCCTACATAGGGCCGACGGGACGGTGCCTGAAGCATCGGTGCAGGGAACATGAGCAAAATTTAACGAAATATGGATTGGCGCATTTGCCTGCCCCTGTGCACCACTTTTCAAGGAGATAAGATTGTGGGCAGAAGCCAGGGTCAGCCTTCACTCCAACTGATGGAGGCAAATCACATGAAAAGAAAAGCCAAGACTGTGTTAGTAATACTTCCATTAGGTTGTTTCTATCAGAGATATATATTTTTTTATAATTGTTTGCCCCGCTAGGCTTATGAGTGTTCTTGTTTGCTACGTTCTGCCCATGTTCTATTTGTGTATATATTGCAACGGGTTGCCGTGAATAAACCAGTTGAAAGTTACCACCCGTGTCGTTCTTGCGTTCTCTTCCGCTGTACCCATCTTTATTTGCGGTCAATATGAAATGCAGTAAACACCAACTAGGCCAAACTGAAGTTGTTCTGAAACTACAGAATGTCTCCTTTCATCTCAAAGACGTCGCAAACCTGTGGTACCACAACCACGAGTCCGACTTCACTACATAGAATTCGTTCAAGGAACTCTTCGCAGTCGTTTTCTACCGTCCCGCCGTGCGCAAACTGCGCGCAGAACAACGCTTCCGGGAACGTCTGCAGCCGCAAGGCGAGAATTTTACTAGCTACATAGAAGACGTGATCGACTTGTGTAAGCACCTGAATCTTTCAATGACCGAGCGAGAGAAGAATAAACACATCCTGAAAGGCGTTGACGACGATGCCTTTCAAATGTTGCTGGCGTAGGACCCACGCACCGTCGTTGAGTTTACGAACTTGGGCCAGAGCTTTGACGAGCTACGAAAACAGCGTGTCTTAGTACGGCCAACAGACAATTCCCACGCCACCCTAACCATAAGTGGGGACCACAATACGCTACTGTCACAAATCAAAGAATATGTGCGACAGGAAGTAGCACGGCAGCTCTTATGTTTGTCGTATTCGCCGGCTCATTACGTGCCTACGCATAATCTACCACCGTCTATCACACAAGTAGTTCAGGAGCAGGTCTACGAAGTGCTGCCGTCCATCTCTCATTCGACACCTGTTGCCGCACCACTCACTTAGGCGGCTGCAGCTGCACAGTCACCGCGTCGACTGCCAGGGTCGGTCCCTGACAGGCCGAGCCGCGGGCCACACCGCCCGACAGAACACCTCGACACCCGGTGCGCCAAGAGAAATGCTCGAATTACAACGGCAAAGTAGGCGAACCAAAGCCCTTCCTCACCCAGACCTAGACAGGAGCCAAGCACGGGACTGGCGCCGCCTGCAAACACTTTCCCACATTTATACAGGCCACACAAAATGCACCCAGACAAATACAGCAACAAATGCCCGTGGAGCGAAGGAACACCGACATTGGAACGCATAACATTCCAGTGCGCGTTACGTCCGGCGGCTGCCACCTTGCCGCTGCTAGACAACACTCTCCATAACTGGTGGTGGGAGGCGCGACTCGCGGAAGTGGAATTGGGAAGCCAACTGGCGACCCTTGACGAGGCCCGGCGAGCCGCTGTAACCAGTGGGGCCCTGGAGGAGGGGCTCCACCCACCATAACCAAACAACCTACACTACAATAAACGTTTACTCTTTCTCTCTCTCTTAGAAGTTCGCGTGATGCGCCATGGTGGAGAATGAAATGGCGTAAGACAAAGTCTGCAGCGTCACCAGCACAAGCCGAAGGAAGATCAGCCGTTTCCGCATACCGCGTTAGATGGTCGACGGCGATGATGACCCATCTGTTACCAACGACACAGCATGGAAGTTGGCCATAAAGATCGATTCTGACACCGTCGAAGGGGCTTGCTGGACACGGTAAAGCCCGCAGGAGGCCGGGCGATTGGCGGAATGGTTTCTGTCGTTGACACAATTGACAAGAGTGAATATATTTGCGGACATATGTGTACAATACCATGCCAGAAATAACGTAGTCGGAGCCGCTCATACGCTTTCAGTGCACCAGTATTATCATGTTGAGGGTCAGCATGAAAGAATGCTGATTTATGCGATCGGATGTGGCTACGGATGACGACCAACCAAATATGGCCATCCGGTTGGTAGTTGCGACGAAATAATAGTTCGTCCCGTATCGAAAACCCTGTGGCTTGGCGGCAAAGTGCACGTGGATGTGCAGAAGTTGGCGGAATGGAAGGAAAGACCATTCAGGAGGGAGAAGATACAGGGGTATTTTCGCTGTACAGAAGGCTTGTCTGTGGCGACAAGTTAATTTAAGGGAAAGGCACCAGTTAAATGCAGTTCGGCAGGGAATTTTACGGGAGATTGGGATAACGCATCCGCGTTTTCGTGCCTTCGCCCCGATCGGCACACCACGCGATTGTCGAATTCTTGAAGGCGAAGAGCCGAACGTCCAAGGCGACCAGAAGGATGCTTCAGGGGTGCCAACCAACACAGTGCGGGATGGTCAGTCACTAAGTCAAAACTGTGGCCGTATAAGTAGGGACGAAACTTGCTTATTGCCCACACAATTGCGCGACATTCTTTTTCAGTTACTGAGTAGTTGGATTCCGCCTTGATGAAGACACGCCTAGCATAAGCGACGACAAACTCAAAAAAGCCTCGTTTGCGTTGGGTTAGTACTGCCCCAAGATTAATGCCGCTGGCATCCATGTATACTTGAATTGGTGCAGTCGTGTCGTAATGGCGCAGAATGGGTGGTGGAGGCAAGCAGATGCCGTAATCTAGTGAAGGCTCGTCGCGGGCTTGAGTACAATTTGAAATGTCACCAGGTTCAGCAAGTATCTTTGTAAGCGGCGCTATGATGGAGACAAAGTTCTTGACAAAGCGACGAAAATACGAACATAAGCCGACGAAGATGCGCACTTCTTTTACGGTCGTTGGCTTAGGAAACTCCGCGACGGCGAGAAATTTGTCAGGATCAGGAAGAATTCCGTGTTTTGAGACTACATGACGGAGTACGGTGAGCTGGCGAGCACTGAAGTGACATTTCTTCAGGTTTTGTTGGCGGCTTGCATTGGTAAGATACTGGAGAATCGTGCGCAGACGGGCGAGATGTGTAGTGAAATCGAAGGTGAACAAGACAACGTCATCTTGATAACGCAGACATATCTGCCGTTTTATTCAGCGTAAGATGTTGTCCATCCTTTGCTCGAATGTTGCAGGCGCATTACAAAGTCCAAGAGGCATGAGTGGGAATTCGTACAAAACATCTGGGGTGACGAACGCCGCCTTCGGACGATCAAACTCGGCCGTAGGGACTTGCGAATAACCCGAACGCAGGTAGAGTGAAGAGAAGAATTCGGTGCCTTGTAGACAGTCGAGGGTGTCGACTACGCGCGGAAGAGGGTAAATATCTTTTCTAGTAATATTGTTCAGATGCCGGTAATCCACACAGCCTAACTGAACCGTCTTCTTTCTTGACCAGCACAACGGGCGATGACCAAGGACTACAGGAAGGAGTGATGACTACGCGCTGAATTATGTCGTTAACTTGCTCATAATTACACTGCAAATACTAGTTTGAGTATTAGATGATAAAATGAAGGTCGAAGTATCAGTATTTGAATTTCGCGCCGAAACCCCAGCGCCGGTACGTCAGCGTGACGTCAGGGATTGTAAAGTATGTTTTCGCATTCGGGCCGCGTTGGCTGAATAATGGTTCCCGAAACTTGCCATGTTTAATATTTGGATCCTTTAGATCACGTAGTCATTCTCTACCGCTATATACAACTAGCAGGCCCTAGAAGATGGCATCAAAATCCAAGACGTCACAGCCCCCAAGTGCGGGAACTTAAGTAGGCGTCGCCACCTGTATTTCGTTCTTGCGCTTTTTCTGGCTTACCAAACGTCTTATCGTTGTAAGAGTGGTGTTTTTGGTGTTGTAGAACGGTAACTTACTGATGCAGAAGAAATCATTTTTCACTTTAGTGTCCCTTTAAATAGATACTTCTCAATTTTTACAAAGAAATCGGTGATGGTCGAGCGCCAAGGTTGGGACAGTAGGCGTGGAATGACGCAACTCAAAAAATCGATGGATGTCAGGCAAATGCGGTGATCGGTTATAAGGGAAACTTTTTTTATGTTTACTCAAATGTCTACCCTTTTACGCACCTGAACGTTTCTTCCTCTATGCAAGCTCGGGTACCCCAGTTTGTTCACCAAAAGATTTTTCTTCACACTCGGGAGTGCCAACGCGCGTCGCACCGGCTCCGCAAATTTTCTATGGTTTTCAGCAAATGCTCTACAGCTATCCTGTTCACGGTATTTCAAGGTGCTTGCGAAATTTCTACGGACTCTCTCGATACCAGATTTCGGCAGGTGAGCCCGTTTCCCGGGCACTTTTCGAAGATTTGCCGCGTCGCCACGTAGGCACGACAGCCAGGCTGGTAGACAAGGCATGGTAGGCCTAAGCGTCAGCGGAGCCCCGATGCGCTGCGCCGGCTTCCGAGATGGAAGTCGTGCAAGTCGAATGGGAGGAAATATCGCCGACGGAGCTCGGAAAACAGGAGGGATGGTGCTAGATCAAGCGTAACACCAAGAAGGCGGCGGGAGACGACGACCCGGCGACAAACCAGCAAGCCACGACAGCGTCCTCCAAGAAGGCATCGTCTATAAAGCAAGCGACGCACTACGTGCGGAAGATCAGTATGACGAGTCCAATGCCCAACCTACCCACGGACGACTACAAGGTCATCGTGGTACCCCGGGACGGCATCAACGTGTCGAACTACCAGAATGACCACGTGCATTGCTGCATACGCAACGCAGCAGGCGTGGGCCGCGAGGCAGCTGAGGAGGGCAGCGTTTCTCTCAACGAGCGTCAAAACGTGATAGTGGTGAGCACTCCGTCAGAAGATCGCGCTAGGCGATACGGCAGCATTTGCAAGCTGCGCATTGGTGACCGCGAGTTCGAAGCAAGCACCTACAGAGCAGAGCGGCTCCGGAGAACACGTCCAAAGTCATCATCGGGGGCATATCGCTAGACGAAAAGCCGGCAGACATCGTGAGAAGTGTCGTGCACCAGCGAAACCCGAACGTCCTGCATGCCAAGCGCATGAGGAACACGAGCAACGTGGTCATCCTCTTTGACGGGTACTACGTGCCTCGTTACGTGAGCAACGGCGGGATGTTGATGAGGTGCTCTCTACAGGAAACAAAACGACATGTGCTACGAGTGTGGTCGTTTGGGACACAGGACCGAGGTGTGCCCCAACCCGAACGACAAGAAGTGATGCAGGTGCGGATGCAGCAACCCGCCCGACGATGATCGGTGCGAGCCGGTGTGCCAACTGTGTGGGAAGGGTCACCTCACCGGGGACCGCAAATGCAAAGCCAAGTACAAGACGCCGTACCTAGTCACGCGACGACAATGGGAACGCAGAATGCGCGAGGAGGCTGCGGCCACTTACGGCGGCAGCAGCACCTACGACTGCGGAGAGCAGAGATGCCGACGACGCCCCATAGCGAGACGATCCGGTTACTGAAACGTATCGCAAACAGACATAGTGCAATGAAAGAAAAGAATACGATCCGCCTGGTACAGGCGTTCGTATCCAGTCACATAAACTACGTCGCCTCCTACCTCAAGTGGCAGGTGGCCAAACGAACGAAACTAGACCGCCTCATTCGCAAGGCGTACAAACGTGCCATAAAATTGCCGATGAATGCCAGCACGGATAAATTTCTCGAACTGGGTGTACGCAATACCCTGGACGAGATAATAGAAGCGCACAGCGTCGGGCAGTACGAGCGTTTGACAAAAAATACAACCGGACGACACATGCTCGAGACGCTGGGCATCAGCTACCACACGCAGCAGGGCGAAAAGGTCGCGATACCCACACCGATTCGCGAGCGCATTGTCGTTTCGGCGTTGCTCAAGAACATGCACCCGACGCATCACGTTGGCGAGCGCAACAGGCGCGCCTTGCAAAAGGAATACGGCCGCAACATAGAAACCGTTAACGTAGATGTCGCCCGTTACGAGCGGCGACGTGGTTCCGCGGTCGCAATCACCGACCACAGCGGAACTTGCGTTGGGAGCACGACGATACGCACGGAAGAGACGGAGGCGGTCGAGGAAGCAGCGATAGCCCTCGCGGTAATCACCACGGACGCCGATGTGATGATAAGCGACTCGCAGGCAGCGATACGCAACTACGCTAGCGGCCGGATTTCCCGGGAAGCGGCCCGCATTCTCTAAATTCAACAAGGCAATATTTGCCCCGAAAACGACAGTTTCCTCGTATGGACCCCGCCCACACAGACCCTCCGCTCCCGGGAGACGAAACGGCCCATGCCACAGCTCGAGGGTTTACATGCCGAGCCGCGGTGCCCACCGGCGATCCCGACGTCTCGCCCATCGCGACAGCGATGCGGGAGTGGACGTGGGGGGATCGCATGACCACTTTCAGACATCACGCAACACTGCAGATTGAACAGATGTAAATACCCACGACCGCACGCCAAACTAAACAAGAAACAGGCGGTTGCCTGGAGGCAATTGCAGACACACATATATCAGAACCCGGCGATCCCCGACATTTATTCATCGGACAATTGTAAAGCGTGCGGAGCCAGAGCGACGCTGCAGCACATGCTGTGGGCATTCAGCGGTAGCGAGCAGCAGGAGTCCTCGACGAACGAGGTAGAAATGGCAGTCTCGAACCGAGGGGCGCGTTCGGAGGCAGCCCCTACTCAGCCACGACCTCGCTGATCAACTGTGGGCCATCTGGCACGCCGAGGAATCGGCACGAGTATTATCACTCGAGGCCGTCACCTAGGCTAAGGTGCTTATGGCCCCACCCCGCCCAAGTCGCCGGACATTTACAATAAAGTTTTCACTCAGTCACACTCGGCTGCTTTTCATCATCATCATCATCATCATCAGCTTGGTTACGCCCACTGCAGGGCAAAGGCCTCTCCCATACTTCTCCAAGTGCCCCGGTCATGTACTAATCATGGCCATGTTGACCTTCCAAACTTCCTAATCTCATCTGCCCACCTAACTTTCTGTCACCCCCTGCTACGCTTCCCTTCCCTCGGAATCCAGCCCGTAACCCTTAATGACCATCGGTTATCTTCCCTCCTCATTACATGTCCTACCCATGCCCATTTCTTTTTCTTGATTTCAACTAAGATGCCATTAACGCGCGTTTGTTCCCTCACCCAATCTGCTCTTTTCTTATCCCTTAATGTTACACCTGTCATTCTTCTTTCCATAGCTCTTTTGTCGGCTGCTTTTGTTACCGACTTATTCTTCACTTGGGTGCAGCTAAATTCTTCAGTGCTCTCTTGCCGATTTCTTAACTTCCATTTACCTCTTTTCTCAATACACGATCTGCTCCCATTCTATTGCTTACTTCACTTTTCCCACACCCGGTCGCTTTTGATGCCGACTTGTACGCTTCTACACTTCAATATTATGCAGCCTACTTCAGTTCTCCCTTATTCTGCTTGTCTATTCGGGCACTACCAGTGACACATGACCATTCTGGAGGATTGACCAACGCTGTTCACATACCCATTGCCTTATGCCCACTTGCACACAGCCAGGCGCCCAGGTGGTCTATTCTGACACATATACCCAGTGTCACGTGCCCTATTGCACATGTGCAGTGGCTGAAGTTTCTTTTCGCGCACATAGCCAGTGGCTCATTGGTAGTGGCTGAAGTTATTCGATATTCAGCAAGACATGGTATCTAGTGTCCTTCAATATGTTCCCAAAGAGAGCAGTGTTGCGCCTACTATTTCCTCATGTAATTCGCGCCGCTAGTGTCTGAGCGCTATCCCCTGGCCTCAAATGACATCAAATGTTCAGCTCCGCTACCGAGAAGCCACCTTCACGGTACTGGCGCTAAAATTTCGTTAACTTTAATGCCATGCACACCGACATCCGCTGATCAGTAACAGGTGTTTTATTTCTTTCTTTCTTTGTTTATTTGATTTATGCATACTGTGATCTCGAATAGAGATCATAGCAGGTGCGATACATAAAAAGGTGTTCACATAAAAATGCACGAACACGATAAAATAACAATTACGTATATAATGGTGAATGAATATCAGACTTTGCTAAACGTCAAAAGCAGAAAATTTATGAATAACACAAATAATTTAGAGACAAAATAGCAAACCCCAAATAACACCACAAAGGCCTAACAAGACAGGAAACACTGCATGCCTGACAAACCCTAACTAGCACAAGATGACAGCCACACGCAAACATAAGTAACACTGCTCAAATAATAATTGTAAATATTTCTCAAATGAAGACAATGTATGCTGGCTTACAACTTCATCGGCGAGGCTGTTCCATTCTACAATTACTCTGGGAATAAAAGAGTACTGAACTCATTCGGTATAATGTGAAAAATAGGTGCCTTTTGTATGTTGAACGAGATTGTTTTTTGCTGAAGAAACTTCCGCACTGAATATTTTATGTAATATATTAACAAAAATCGAAATGAATACACTTTTCATTCATCAAAGTTTTATTAACGAGATTTATGTCATACAAAAGATATAAATTACCAGATTCAAGATTCTGGGAAAAAACTGAACGAGGTTTCTAAACACGCGCTTGTATCTACTAAGAAAAATATGTATAAAGAATTCTGAAATATACACAATGAAACGCCGTCTAATAGGCAATATCTCCGAAAAAAATCAATATTTTGAATTTAACAAGTATGTCACTACAAGAATTTAATGGAGGCACTACAGTTTGGCATGCCGGGCTGCAGCCGCCGATGTTCCGAGGTGGCTTGCGTCATCGTCGCTCTCAAAGACCGACGAAAAGCCAGCATCCTCAGACTCGCTGCTGCTCAGTCAATCGATAGAATCAGCCGCAGACACGGCGGAATCAAGAGATCTGCGATCTTTTGAAGCGCGCGCGCCGTTCCCGGAGGCGGCAATTCTTGCTTCCTACTTTAACGATCACGAAATTTCGGAGCGCGTTTCAAGTTTAACTCCTGGTGGGGGAAAAGCGCACTGCTTAGAAGAGAAAAACAAGGTTCTAGTCCTTCACATCCGATGGCGAAATGTGTCCATAGAGGGCGTGGAAGGTATCGAAGGCGCCGTTTCAAACCACCGATAGCAGACGGCCATTTTTGCTTTCTGCTTTGACGATCGCGAAACTTCAAAGCGCTTTAAAAATCACCGCTTGGCGAGAAAAAAGCAAACTGCTTTAGTGAAGGAGATAAATGAGGTATGGGAGGAGTGCGTTGTACCTGAGAGTTGGAAGAAGGCCACAGTGGTCTTAATCCCCAAGCCAGGTAAATCACCCAGCTTGGAGAACCTCCGTCCTATCTCTCTTACTTCTTACATTAGCAAAGTAGCGGAACATGCAGTGCATAACAGGATATCGATACATATTGAGCGCAACGAACTATTCCCGTACAGTATGGTTGGTTTCCGGCCCTTGCTTTCAACACAGGATGTCATGCTCCTGCTCAAAACACAGATAATCGACTCTCAAAGCAAAGATGTAAAAGGGGTCCTCGCACTGGATGTATCCAAGGCATTCGATACAATTGCACATGACTATATCCTTCAGGAGATATCGGCCTTGAACTCAGGAGGTAAATTCTTCTCCTTCGTTGCATCCTTCCTCGAGAGCAGGACGGCGGCCATGAAGTTGAGGCAATCAGTCTCGGAATATTTCACACTCGGAAACAGGGGTACTCCCCAAGGGGCAGTTATCTCACCCCTTCTGTTTAATATAGCAATGCGCAAGCTGTCGGAAAGCCTTGCAGCAATTCCTTACGTAGGTCATGCATTATATGCTGACGATATTACAATCTGGTGTCCTGGAGGATCGGAGGCTACGGTCGAACAAGCTCTACAGGAGGCTCTGGATGTTACAGAGTCTTTCTTGAAAGGTACGGGACTGGCACTCTCGCCTGGAAAGTCGGAACTCCTGCTGTACAGACAGGCTAGACGATGTGCTAGGGGACTCACCCCACTCGATCAGGTGCCCATTAGCGTTCGTACCAGTGATGGGCACACCATCCCGAGAGTAGACTCTATCAAAATACTAGGGCTTTCAATAAACTCAAATGGATGCAACGCTAAGACTATAGCCCAACTCACCACGAAAACTCAAAACATTATTAGATTAATTATGAGAGTGTCCAACAAGAAAGGTGGCATAGGCGAGGATATACTCCTTAGGGCTCACCATGCTTTCCTCATCAGCTATGTCATTTACATAGTCGCGGCCCTCAATTGGACGAAAGCAGAAATGGATAAATAAAAAAAAGTTAAATTATGGGGTTTTACGTGCCAACACCACTTTCTGATTATGAGGCACGCCGTAGTGGAGGACTCCGGAAATTTCGACCACCTGGGGTTCTTTAACGTGCACCTAAATCTAAGTACACGGGTGTTTTCGCATTTCGCCCCCATCGAAATGCGGCCGCCGTGGCCGGGATTCGATCCCGCAACCTCGTGCATAGCAGCCTAACACCATAGCCACTGAGCAACCACGGCGGGTAAATGGATAAATTAGACACGCTTATGCGCAAAAGTATCAAAAGGGTGATCGGCGTGCCAATCACGGCTAGCAGAGAGAAACTCATGACATTGGGAGTACACAACACAACTTCGGAATTAATAGAAGCACAAAGATCAGCACAAATTCTTAGATTATCAAACTCCAAAGCAGGCAGAAGACTTCTGGATGCGGCAGGCCTCCGTCCTAGCTTCAATCAGGGAAATATCACGCAACTTGATATTCAGACAAGGAACTCCTTTATTGTAGACCCTTTTCCAAGAAATGTCCACCCCCAACACAATAAAGGTCGAAGGTTAGCGAGGGCTAGAACTTTCTTAAAGAACATATCCGGAACAGAGACCTTTGTTGACGCGGCACGACACGCCAGTGCCAACAAGTTCTCCGTAGCCATAGTCAATGACAGGGGAGAACTCCTCTCGGCAGCCTCGCTGAAAATCTCCTCGGTCGATGTGGCGGAACAGGCTGCTGTAGCTCTCGGATTACTGGACTCAAAACGCACTACGGTGTACACAGACTCCCGAGCAGCCGTTAGAGCGTTCGCATCGGGATTGATAGCCAAAGAAGCAGCCAGGATTCTAAACGGGAAACACCCCTCTGACATTGTTCACCACATAGTCTGGTTCCCAGCTCACATGGGACCAGACGTATTACCGGGTCACCTGAACCCCAATGAGATAGCCCACGACCGTGCGCGAGGTTTCGTATGCCGCGACGGGATGGTGTCTCGGGTGAGTTCGGGAGAGCTCGTCCACAGTGATCCACTGGTTACTTTTCATGAAATCACCTCTCCTTACAGAGGGAATAGGCAGAGTTTTCCTTTCCCCCATCATAAGCTCAACAGGCCACAAGCTAGCACGCTTCGCATGCTCCAGACGGGGTCCTACCCCTCCAGGGGCTTTCTCAACATGCTCCACCCGGAGATTGACCCACTCTGCCCAGATTATGGCACTGAATTTAGCTCATTAAATCACATGCTCTGGCAGTGCCCTGTGTTACAGGATTTTAACAAAGAAGAAGACTGGACGAAGGCCATCACAGACCCGAGACAGGACGTCCAGCTCCTGGCTGTCCAGAGGGCCCGTGAACGAGCGGAGAGGCATGGCCTCTCTGTTCCGACATGGGACTAGCCAACGGCTGGGTAGCGACCTGCAGGCCAGGGGCGTAGCCAGGGGGGGGGGGGGGGGGGGGCTTATGGGGCTTCAGCCCCCCCCGAAATTTTTTCGTGCTGTCCATGCATCGCCGACAAAAGCAACCCCCGGCGCCGGAAATCATTCTGGATTTTGTCTAGAGCGTCCTTTTCACGCTCAAAAAGCCATTTCACCGCGAAAATTGCGAACTCGGGCTGAATTTCGGGGCAACACCCATGTACCGGGAGTCACATAAGGCAAGCAGCCCCATCCGAGCACAAAGTTTCAAGGATGTTTTCATGGCAAACGGGCTCGCCGCGGCATCTCGCGGAGGCCGCGGAATCTACACTCTATCATGGAATTTACGGAGCGCGTGGATATCAATTCCGAAACATTATGTGTATAAAGTTCTCGTAAACTTTTGTTGTGAACGGTGCATTGACATTTCCAAACGTTGTGCTTTCGATTTTCAATTGCGGAACTTCGTAAATTTAATGCTCCCATAAATATCTGACGCCAAAGGTGCATTGACTTTTCCAAAGTTGCACATCGGGCCATACAACGAGACAAGCCAAATCAACACGCTATCAGACAAGTTGACAAAGCCCGCAGCGAGTCCCGATGAGACGAAGCGTTGTGGTGGTTCATTCGTGCCGTCATGTCACATAAACAAAATATCAAAATCTTTTTTTCACCTGCGCCAAAGCATCCAGTGATGACACTAAAGCCAGCCAAGGCAACTACGTGCGTGGGAACTACGTGCGCATGCGTTTTTCTCGCGCTGCCCCGACCACCGCGCGGCGCACTTCGGTGCACGTTCGGTTTTCTCTGGCCGAGTGCATTTTCGCCTGACACAACTTTGGACGCTATCTAGCTAGCCGACGAGAAAAAGAAACAATGGTCGCTAGCCGCCATCACTGTGGGGACTCGACGGATTGCAGCGCGTTCGCTTGAGCGCAACCTCTCCAGAAAGTCTTGTCTCGCCGGTGTAGGAGGTTCTTGGTGGACCAAGCGTCTCGTGTTTTCTTCGATATTCCTTTAATAGCCATATTAGTTGCCCAAAGTAGGCATTCGATTGTGACCAACATACATTGTGTTTTTTTTTTTCATTACGGTGCCCCCGCTCCACAAAAGGAAAAAAGAAGCGTTGTGGTAGTGCAGCGAATTGTCGCATGGTGAAAGTGGTATTTTGTCACTTCTTTTGTGGAAAGTAATAGGCCATGGGACGCTTCAGCTGCCGGATACTCTTATTATATTATTGCGACAGCAATTATATGGACACTCTGTGCGCATTCCTGCCGTCGCCGTCGCCCTCATATTCCGCATAAATTCCAAGTGCAATAACATCGTGACCCCGCGCCGCATGCTGTATGTGCGAGTGAAAGCGTGTGGGGGGTGGGGGCGCCGACGATAGTGGCTCAGTCTTGTGTGCGCAAGGGAGAAAAGTGGGGAGCAAGCGCGCCGCCTTCCGTCGCGCGCGATACATCGGGGGGATTGGATGGAATGGGGGCAGGATCTAGGATTGTGGGAATCTGTGATTGCGCAACATGTTTATTTGCCTTGTTTGACGCATTATATGCCGTGACTTTTCCTTAGATACGTAGATTTATTGGAGACTTACTTATACGTATGTCTAAATGTCTTGTTGCGAGATTTTGTATATACGTGCAGTGAACTTCGTTTCCAGTGGCACTTTTTTGCCCTTTATCAAGCTGTATTTTCGCATTTGTATATTCCATTGTATATTCGCAATTCTAAAGTACCAAGGCAAGTCAAATAAAAGTGAGCCTACCCACCCCGCGCAATTATGGTTCTGTTCATTATCTGCAAGGCCTGCGCGTAGCACAGAGGCATCTCTCATTTACAAAAGTGACACGCAGGTGTGAGGATAAATGTTCTTTAATGCTCTCATACACTAGGTTGAACATGGTTGCGTGCCGTAATGGACTCTCCAGAAGTTGAGCAGCGTGGTGCCGTCAGGTTTTTGACAGCTGAAGGTGTTTCCCAAAAAGAAATTAGGCGCCTTATGGCTGCCGTGTACATGGAACATTGCATTTTATTGGCCACTGTGAAGCGTTGGAACAAACGGTTCAAAGAAGGACGTGAAAGTTGCAAAAGCGATCCCAGACCGGACCAAAGCCATCGTGCACCCCTAACAACATTGCAAAGGTTGATGAGCTGATGAGAAAAGAACGGAGGATAAGCATCGATGAACTGGCAGAGTGTGTGAACATCAGTCACGGTTTGGCTCACGCCATAATTCATGAACATCTCGGTTATCGGCTCTTGTGTGCGCAATGGATGCGAAAGATTGTGAACCACCGCCAGAATAAGGAGAAGATCGGCGCTGCCTTTACTCATCTGATCCGGTATCACAATAAAGGTGGCGATTTCTTGTCTGCAATTGTGATTGGAGACGAACCATCATGTCACGACTACGAGCCTGAAACACGACGGCAAAGCTTACAATGGAAACATTCAAATTCACCTCCCCCAAAGAAAGCAAAGGCAGTCATTTCCGCCAGAAAGGTTCTGTTGACTTTTATTTTTCGATCGTCAGGGGTCATTACTGATATAAGTTGCTAAATCTTTAGAGACTATCAATTGATTCCGATATTGTGAAACGCCGGATCGGCTGCGTGTCGCAATCAAGAACAAACTACGTGGAAAATTGAGAAATGGGGTCACCTTGTTCCACGACAATGCCCGTTCCCACGTCGCTGATGTGGTTAATACAAAACTGGCAAAGTTCAAACGGGAAACGCTGCAACGTCCGCCACACAGCTCAGACTGTCACCTTGCGACTCGTACGATGTCGTGAAAGTCAATTGCAGACGTTTTGAAGCAGCAACCCAATGAGCTTTATGAGACGGGAATTGCGCGACTATTTACTCAATGGGAGAAATGTCTAAATGCTCATAGGGGCTACTTTTAATTAAAGTACCCCGTTTGTTATATATTCGCATTGGCTCACTTTCATTTGACTCGCCCTCCTATATTCTGTAGAACTCCTGCTTTTTATACGTGGTCTTTATTGCGACTATAATTTCGGTGCAATTACTCACGATACACGACCGGTGACAGAGGCCGCTGCGTAATACATTGGAACAAATGGCAGCGTCATTGAGATTTTTCACTGGCCGTTGCATAGGTACAAGAATGTAAACAAGGATATTGAATGACAAAGTGTCATTAACATATTTGTCCTCAACTTGTTCATTTCCTGGCCTTTACATGTTTCATATCAGCGGCATGCACTGCTTTGCTGGCTTCGAACTGATGTAGTTCTAAAGTTCGTGTTATATATTCTTTACTTATTAAATAGACAAAATACATGGAAGCATTGACATCAGTTATGTTGGGCACAATGTTTGGTACATACGAGCTTATTCTTTTATGAAAAAATACATAGTTTACTTGTATTGACAGTGCTTAGCGTTCAACAATTCGTTTGCAGCGTCTTTGGCAATGGCAATGCAGTTATTATTCGTGTATTTGATCCCTAGGCAAATTGCTTAAGAGGAAGCTTTAGCTCGGGCCCAACTCCGACGCGGCCTATACAGATACATGTAAAACGCAGAAACGATTTTCTGAGATAACTCCTGAACCGCTTTTAATGAAATTTGTTGCATTTGGGAGAGTAAGTTAAATTCTAGTGTCTGTTGGAAGCGGAATTTCGATTTAGGGCCTGAACTCTTTAAAATGTTTTTAAAAATTCCGAAGTTCGAAAAAAAAAAAATAGGAGCACGAAGTTTACAAATTAATAGCTCTGCATCAAGAACACATATCGCGGTTCTGTAAACGGCATCCATTACACCATTCAAAGCGGACAAATTCTATATGCGAATTTGTATCTTACGTGAATCGGTTATGTTATGTACAAGGATTCTGCAAAAGCCGTATTTTCATAACACTTAATTTTTTGAGTCTCATGTGTAACATATCAATTTTGTCCGCTGTAGATGTACTATGATGTGCAATTCACAGCATTGTGATATAATTTTCATTGCTGATTTACAGAGTTGTAAACTTAATTGTATCGTGTTCTGAAAATTTTTGATTTTTGCCACTTTACAATAAAATATTGACGACCTAAATAGAAAATTCGAAACGTACAGTCACTAGAATTTAGGTTTTTCTTTTAAATGCAACAAACCTCGTCAAATTTGGTGCAGTGGTTGCCGAGAAAAACGAATTCCCCTTCTACATGTATTTGGATAGGAGCATCCGACCTAATGTTTCCTCTTAAGGAGGAGGCCCACCTGCAACGTGAGCCCCCCCCCGAACGAAATTTCTGGCTACGCCACTGCTGCAGGCCCCCGCTTAGCTCCTCAGGACCCCAATAAACTCGTTTGCTGCTGCTGCTGCTTAGAAAACAAAACACAATTCTCCTCGTTCGCGTCCGATAGTGCAGTGTGTCCGTGAGCGTCGCGGAAGGTCTCGAAAGGGGCGTTTCAAACCATCGTTAGCGGAATAACGATGGCCAATGGGCGCGGTACGGAGTGATAAAGCAGTTATTAAGTGTAACTAAAGGTGTTCTTGTAAAAGAATGTCATTGGCTTGTAGCATAGCCTTCGATGTAAGTGATGATATATGATCTACCTATTAACACTGATGTTGGGATACCACTCCGCGGGATGGCGCGTGCAAACGCCGGCGCCATGAAAGACGATGAAGCGTGTAAGCTGAACGCTCTTCTTCTGGCCCACCATTAAAGAGAAGCGTCTATTTCGTAAGACACCGTCTTCAATCAGCGTCACATTTTTCTGGTGGAGGTGCTGGGTACATGCGACCACTCCAAGATCGAACACCATCTACAAGCCCAGTACGAAGTCTGGTCGAACTGACTCCTGTTCACGTACTTGAAACCGTCGACTTCAAGGACTCCCATCTGAGCACGAGCCTCTACCCAATGGAGTCAGAAGGATGAGTACATCGGCTGCGTCTTCTTCCTCAACCGCACCGACCCAGGTAGTCCTTTACCAGCCGCGAGTCCCCACGTCCTTCCATGGGGACACCTTCGAGGATGTTGAGGACTGGCTCGATCCCTTTGATCGTGCCGCAGAATGCAACGGCTGGAGTCCAGAGCGCAAGGTACTCAACGCCTACTTTGCCCTAGAGGACTATGCACGGACATGGTTTGAGAAGCGTGAGACGGTCCTATCGACGTGGGACGAACTCCGACGGCAGCTAATCAGCACATACGCCAGTCTCGTTCGCAAGGAGCGAGCTGAATCTGGAATTCAGGAGAGAGTACAGAGGCCGAATGAAAGCGTCGCATTGTTTGTCGAAGACATGTGCCGACTTTTCCGACGCGCGGATCCGACCATGCAGGAGTAACAGAAGCTCAGGAACTTGATGCGGAACTTAACCCTTTACTGCACCTTGTTGCACTTGCGCAACACTCTGATGAACGGCGTTAAAAACCGAAGCAAAGTCAGTTTGGAGCTGCCTGTACACGTTGTTGCATATCCGCAACATTGGTCTGTAAAACGCGCCACCTTGTGCTGCAATCTGTGCTAATCCTTCGCATCTTCTACCAAAAGAAACATGGCGGAGGCTGCGCGCGCCCGCGAGCAGTTATATAGGTAAGTTTTACAAATTGTAAATGTATTTCTCCATAAGACAAAGCGCGAAAAAAATTCTTACGCTATGCTCCACATCCTTCTGACTCTGTAGGTACAAAAGACATTGTCATTTCGGAATAGTTTGTTCCTGGCGACAGAACATTGCTATGTTGCACAAATGCAACAACGTGTACATAGTTTATTTCCTTCGGAAAAGTGAAATAGCTCCGAAACGCTGGTATGGCCAAGCAATTCCTCCTGATAGTGAAGGCAGTGACTATTCAATTAGTCACGACAGCCACGAGTGTAAGTCCGTTTTGGTTCAATTTGTGGACAAGATGTTCTCTGGTCGAATTTCTTTTTTTCTTTTCAAAAGTAAGCTGTGCCTCCGCACGTTGCCGCGTCACGTCGTCATGTGCACAGCTTTACGTCTGTGCTTCGATGTTCTACATATTGACAATAACCTGAAAACACTGCAATGGTTCGTGGCTGCACGGGAATCTGCGTGACGTACTGCACGAAGCGTGGGAACCACCTGTGCTGCACAAGCATGTACAAGTGCTTCTTTTTGTTCCACACTAAATCATAGGTGCACCAATGATTGTCTCGTGCAAATAAGCATCTTAGTATGAATCGCACTAAATCTATCTTTTACTTTCAACTTATTCTTTATTTGCACAGTGTTGCAAATATGCAACATACCCTTTTTCTGCAAACGGAAACCACTGACATTCGCTAAAGTAAGTTTCGATGGGAGTACAGGTACTGTTATGCTTCCCTACAACTCCATGAATAATATTTTGAGGAAGCAAAAAATTGTGCACAGTAAAGGGTTAAAGGAACTTGAAGCAACCTACCAAAGACCGTTGCAGAGCTTCTCGCGAAAGCCATATCAATTGAAAAGGTACTGCAGCAGCGTACAAGGCAGTAGGGCCTCGACGTGTCGACCCTATCGCGTGACCCTCTCGCTATACCCTTTCACAATACCGATGCCTTGCGGGAGCTCATTAGGCTTGTCGTTTGAGAAGAGCTCCAAAAGCTTCAGGCGGCTCCGGCATCGGTACAGCGACTTGCTCTGGCTGAGGTCGTTCGGGAGGAAATCAGGCACGCAGTCCAAGTCCCAGATCAAAGCGAGACACCATAGCACGAGGTACGGCCGCCACAGCCTCGCATGTCGTATGCGGAAGCGGCGCGAAGTTCGTTGTCCCAGATTTTTCACGATGTGAGCGACGTCCCAGACTTTCAAGGTGTGCGCGCCGTTGAACAAGCAACTGGTGACTTCAGGCCTCGCCGCACGCAATGCATGGCCGAAACACGACCACCCCGTAATAGCGACGTATGGTGCACCGCAGACCGGAGGCCCCTGTGTTTTCATTGCGGTGAAGCCGATCACCTCTACAGGGTGTGTCCTTACCGCCGAGCTCGGCTCCTTGGATCTTTACTGAATGCGCCGTGCCCGCGCAAGGGTGAACGCCCCCTGGAGATTGAAGCCTACCTCGCGAACGCCAGGACCTCGTTTGCCCCCACGATTCCATGACACCAGGTCACCGTCAGCCGCCCGAAACACGCCTTCCAGCCCCCTCTTCACGCCTAGCTCAATAAGGTGCAGCTCACCCAGCCCTGCCTCCCGGGAAATCTGAGTCCAGCGACCTGTGGAGGTGAGGTCGCTGATGTTTCGAACGTTGAAGATGCTCCACTACGACGACCGTGATATAGCGTAATTGAGACGCAGGTAAAGCAGTGTAGTTCGGTGTCAGTATCTTGTAACGTACCAGTTACCATATATGACCAGGAAGTCATGGCTTTAATCGAAACGGTGTGGACACGCCTGTTATGAGCCAGAATCTTGCACGTATACTGAACAAAATTTCTGCGCAATGGACCGGCACTCAGATTCGTACTGCAGGAGGGCACGTCATAAATCCAATGGGCCGGTGTACGGCACGAGTCAACATTCAGGGCTTCACGTACATCGGCGACTTCGTCATTCTTGCTGACTGCTCAAAGGACCTTATACTCGGCATGGATTTCCTTCAGGTGAACAGTGCCATCATTGACCTGCAAGAGTCTAGACTCAGCTTCGCTACTTCGCAAACCACAGCGAACAGTAATGAAAACGACCGTGACATCGCGCTTCGCGCAGCTGAAAATCGTGTCACGTTGCCACTCAAGATCAGCGTGCTTACCCTTGTCCGATGCGACATGGAGGACGACGCCGAAGGAATTACCGAGGTAGACGTTCTCCTGCTTCTTGAGCGCCACATTTGCATAGCTAGAGGGCTTTTTCAGGTGTGAAACAAAGGTTCACTTGTTTTGCTAACAAACTTTAGCAACGAGTATCGGCATGTACCGCGAAGAACGACAATCGCATTTCTGCGCGAAATCATTGATGTTACTGGCATTGCCAGATTGGAAATCGCATAGTCTCAGCAATCTGAGTTACCCAGCCTAAAAGAACAGACTCACGTTAACGCTGCTCTGCCAGACCGTCTACTGAGTCTCGGTAATGAATTTTCGGACTGTTTTTCAACGTCATGCAAAGTACGGCGCTCGTCCATCACAATTCACCGGATTATTACGGATGAGTCCGCACGTCCTGTTCGTTAGCATCTTTTTAGAGGGTCTCCAGTGGAAAGGGAAGCGATCAAGAATCGGGTGAAAGAGATGCTCCAAGACGACGTGATCCAGCCGTCCACAAGCCAGTGGGCCTATCCTGTAGTGTTAGTCAGAAAGAAAGACAACACACTACGCTTCTGTGTAGATTACAGAAAGTTGAACCGTGTCACCAAGCGCGATGTTTACTCATTGCCACGCATCGACGACGCGTTGGCTTGTCTACAACATGCCGAAGTTTTTTTTCTTCGTTGGATCTTAAATCAGGGTATTGGTAAATCGAAGTTGATGAACAGGATCGTGAAGAAACAGCGTTTGTGACACCTGACAGGCTGTATGAGTTCAAAGTTCTCGCCTTCGGTCTCTGTTCCGCAGCTGAGACCTTTCAGAGGATGATGGATACTGTGCTTGCTGAACTCAAATGGAAAACCTGCCTCGTATACTTGCACGATGTCGTCGTGTTCTTGGGTACGTTTGACGAACATCTCGCACGATTCGAGAGCGTCCTTGCTGCGATTCGTACTGCCGGCCTTACCATCAAGCCTGGAAAATGCTACTTCGGCTTCCAAGAGCTCAAATTTCTTGGCATGTCGTTCGTCCTACAGGCGTCCGAACAGACTCCGACAAGTTATCTGCCGTCGCCGAGTTTTCACCACTCACAGACAAGAAGGCTCTCAAACACTTCCTAGGTTTGTGCGCATAATATAGGCGCTTGGTCGAGGGATAATTCAGAATTGCTGAGCCTCTGACACGGCCTACACGCGACGATGTTCCTTTCATTTGGGTGGACGAGCAGCAGCAGTCGTTCAATGAATTATGCAAGCGTTTGCAAGCGGCCCCAATATTTGCTCACTTTGACGAAGACGTTGACACTGAAATTTATACTGACGCCAGCAATGCGGATCTCGGCAAAGTTCTTGTGCAGTGGCAAGCTGGTGCGGAACGCACCATTGCCTATGCAAGCCGCAGCCTCACCAAAGCTGAGGAAAACTACTCAACCACTGAAAAAAAAATGCTTAGCGGTTGTGTGGGCAATCAGTAAATTCCGACCCTACTTGTGCGGTAGACCCTTTAAGGTTGTCAGCGATCACCACGCCCTGTGCTGGCTTGCCAACCTCAAGGATGACTCAGGTAGACTAGCCCGCTGGAGCCTGCGCTTGCAAGAGTACGACATTACATTTGTCTACCGATCTGGAAGGAAGCTCAGCGACGCCGTTTGTCACGCGTACCACTCCCTACGACGTCATCGGACCCTGACCCTGACTTGCCATTTGTTGGCGTTATCGACGCCATAAAGATGGCTCAGTATCAGTGCGCTGACCCTGAGCTGTGGCCGCTGAACGAGCACCTTTAACGAGTTGGAAGTATTTTACCCCGATCGCTCGTGCGCGGCTTATCACCGCACTATTTGCACAACAATGCGCTTTACAGGCAAAACTGCGGAAGCGGTCCAAATACGTATCTCCTTGTCGTGTCATCGGCGCTGTGCGAAGACATTTTGCAAGCCTGCCATGATGAGCTATGCGCGGGACAACTGGGATTCGCTAAGACATTAGCAAGGAGCCTACAGAGGTAATACCAGCCTCGGTATTTTTGTTCTCTGCAACGGTACGTGAAGACTTGCCGCGAATGTCAAGGCCGCAAGAAACCACCAGTTTAACTGGCTGGCTTTTTCCACCCTGTGGACACAGCTGAAGCACCATTCCAACAAATAGGAATGGATCTACTTGGGACATTGCCAGTGACCCTTTCGCGCAACAGATGGAGGTCCGTCGCTACCGACTACTTAACCCGGTAGGCCGAAACCGAAGCTATTCCGCAAGCAAACTCGTATGAAGTGGCAAAGCTCTTCGTACGGCACATCGTCCTACGACATGGTGCACGGTCTGTTCTCATCACCGACTGCGGTACAGCCTTTACAGCGGAAATTATGCAGGACGTTCTCCAGATTACATATAGCTCTCAGCGCAAGAGCACTGCGTATGACCCTCAAACCACTGGATTAACTGAATGTCTGAACAGAACGCCGGCTGATAGGCTCTCCATGTATGTAGACGTAGAGCACAAGACGTGGGACGAGATTATACCCAATGTGACCTACGCGTATGGTAAAAAACCACTTTCGTATTCTCTGCAAATATTTAACGTTAATATTGTTACGAAGTACAAGTTGTAGTTTTCATTTTAGAAAACCCGGACGGTTCTGTCGAGATACAAAATAGCGCTTCTCAAAGGCAGTGGTATTGCACGCTAAAGGTGCAAAGATTATTACAGCAACTGTAATGAGGACATGGTCGATTTTAGTTCAGAAATGCATTGCTTTCGAGATACCGCTCTCTACTTTGTTGCTGCGCTCACTTCAGCGGCTGCTAAAAGCGAAGGAAAATGAAACATAGTTGCATTGCGATAACGATATATTAAGAGAAACGCACATTTAATGCAAAGAGCTTGTGAGTACTTGAATTTATGTGCTTTTTGCCTTTGTTGGAATCTCAGCGCTGACGCCCGTTGTTGCAAATGGGTCGCAAACCCCAAGGGTAGCGTTGGCCTGGCGGCCTGGGGCACAACTGGAAGCATCCGAAGGTGCTGGCAAAGGATGAGTCGACTGCTAACAGAACAACTGGTTTATTTTAGCATCGCAAAAGAGCGGGCGGTCAGGTCGACCGAAGTGGAGAGACGGGAGAGCACACTTCTCGACGGAAGAATTCGGAGCCTCTCTCTTGCCGTCCGGGGGCAGCTGCTCTTATACTCTCGGAGTTGAGGGGAAGAAGGAACGCCTCGTCAGAGGCGCACGTGATGCGGGGCACGGACAGGCTGAGAGACCTGTTGAGACGAGTGCAGTGACGCATCCGCCGAGCCGGTGCCGGTCAGACCTCCTCGCTTCACACTTGGGGAGCTCCTCTCCCCGGCTGCCGCGCTTTGACAAGCGTGGGCACCACCATGCACGCACACACACACACACACACACACACACACACACACACACACACACACACACACACACACACACACACACACACACACTTGAACACACGTGGCACTGAAACATGCCTGGACGCGCGTGGCGGGGAGGCGTATCGGCGGCGCTGAGCGGGCCAAAATATCCGCCGCTTTGAACGAAGCCCCGGCGTCCGTTGCATCTGCGCCGGCTATACCGCGCGTCGTAGGCGAAACGTAACAGGCCGCCCCGCCGGGGGAAGGAGATCCCGATGGTCAGGGGACTGCATCCGCTGTCCGGAGGGATGTCGCTCGATGATGCTCATAACCGAAGTCGGGCGTCCTTCGGTGTTTCTTGAGCGCAGCGCACAGAGAAGGCCTCGTTCTCACGTTCAGGTTCACACAGGACACTGCAAAGTGACTTCGGGAGAGTTGCCATTTTTCTCTCGTTCCCAGCAAGCGTTAGAACTACGCCGAAACTCAACCGCTCAGTCAGCAAGCACGAAACAACCCTCACTAAGCCATGCCAGGCTCTTTCCCCTTTTATACCACTGCCTAGATCCTTACAGTAGTCTAGCAGCACTCAGAACGCATCCACAAATCGGAAAATTGCACTAGAAAGCACGTCATCACTTTGAAACACTAAACAAAAGCAATATGTTAAAAATCCTGCCTCAGGAAGAAAAACATCAGTAACAAACAACTCTGAGGCTGATTCCTACGTTAGGGGCTTCGACTTAAGCCATCGGCGTTACCGTTGAGACTCCCCTTTTTGTAACGCACCTCAAAGGAATATTGTTTTGCAACAATAGCGCAGGAGGCGGCCATTTGTGGAAGAGATGGTCTGCAGCCATTGGAGAGGGCAGTGATCCGTCTCGAAGCATGCGAAGCGGAGAACGCAGCGAGCGACCGTACACTAGCTCAGCTGGCGAAAACCGCGTAGCCGCATGCGGCGCGGTCCTCAATGCAAACATCACCCCAAGCAGACACAGCTCCCAGTCAGTTTGTTGTTCAAAACACAATGCTCTCAACACGCGCTTCATGACGGAGTGGAACTTCTCCACGGAATTCGACTGTGGGTGGTACACTGAGCTGTGTAACAGCTTTACCCAGCACCTTTCGAGAAAGGCTGTCGTCAAAGCGCTCGTAAACACCGTGCCCTGATCTGATTGGATTTCCGCAGGAAAACCAACTCGCGCAAATATGGACAGTAGTGCATTGACTATCTCAACTGAGCTGAGTGCTTTAAGCGGCACTGCTTCAGGGAACTTTGTCGCTGGGCAGATCACAGTCAAAATGTGTCTGTACCCCGTGGCTGTTACCGGCAGAGGTCCCACTGTATCAATAACGAGCCGTCTAAAAGGCTCCGTAATGATAGGTACCAACTTCAACGGCGCCCTCGATTTGTCCCCTGGTTTGCCCACCCGCTGACAGGTGTCGCATGTCTTCACAAAGTGGTCTGCGTCCCGAAAACACCCTGGCCAATAGTACTCTTGCAAGAGACGGTCCTTAGTTTTCTTAACTCCTAGGTGTCCGGACCACGAACCCCCATGCGACAAGCGCAACAGATCCTGACGGTAGCACTGAGGCACGATCAGCTGATCGAACTCCACTCCCCTGCGGTCTAGATACTTCCGGTACAGGACCCCACCTCTTTCCACAAAACGAGCATTTTTCTTGGTGATACCTTCCTTGACATTGCAGCGTATGTTTTCTAGGCTGCCATCCTTTTTTTGCTCGGCTATCAAAGCCGACCGGCTGACTTTTAGCAACCTATTAAGTCCGTCTGACGTAGGCGCGATGAGCAAATCTGCAGATAGCTCTTCTAACTTTCCCGTTTCGGGCATTTCCTCTCCAGTATCTGGTGCCTTCAACGCTACAGGCTTAATTTTGTTCAGTTCGGACGTGCTCTGAATATCAGCTTGCTGCGCCTCTGACCCTTTCTCATTGTTCGACAACGTCGGCCCCGCAACTACCGCCTTTGCAGCGAGCTCTCGAACCTTCGATCTGGTTAAGGCCTGAACGCTAGCCTCACCAAACAAAAGCCCCTTCTCGCGCAGGAGGTGATCGGACCTGTTCGAAAATAGGTACGGGTACTGGGGGGGCAGCATAGATGACACTGCCGCCTCCGTCTCAAGTGCTCCGAAAGGTCCTTCAATAAGCACTTTTGCTACGGGCAGACACACGCTATGAGCTTCCACGGCTTGCTTGATCCATGCACACTCGCCCGTGAACATATCGGGTTCTACGTAAGAGGGGTGAACTACATCCATTGTAGCTGCGGAATCGCGAAGCACTCGGCACACTTTCCCGTTGACGAGGAGGTCTCGCATGTAAGGCTCGAGAAGCTTCATGTTCTCGTCAGTGCTGCATAATGACAAAAACACGACTTTTGTTTTTGTTTCTGGACACTGCGCCGAAAAGTGACCCGGCTTCTGGCACGTATAACAAACGCGCGCTTGCCTCGTCTCGAACCGCTTTCTGCGTTCGGCTTCGGCTGCCGCCGCCTCCTTACGTTCGGTCGGACTGCTTTCACTCGCATCCGCACTACGTGTGTCCCCCTTTGCTCTCATGGGCGTGAACTTCGGCCTCTCAAACTTGGAGCCAAATTCACCCTTTTGACCGTCCTTAGCTCCGCGAGCCCGACGCGTCACAAACTCCTCGGATAGCTCAGCAGCTCTAGCCACCGTACTAACGTCTGGCCTATCCAAGACCCAGTACCGCACATTCTCAGGTAACCGACTATAAAACTGTTCCAGCCCGAAACACTGCAGAACTTTCTCGTGGTCACCAAACGCTTTCTCTTCTTTGAGCCACTCCTGCATGTTTGACATTAGCCTGTAGGCAAACTCTGTATATGACTCACTTCTGCCTTTCTCATTTTCCCGAAACTTCCGACGGAAAGCCTCCGCTGACAGCCTATACTTTTTTAGCAGACTCGATTTCACTTGGTCGAAATCCTCTGCCTCCTCTCTCTTCAAGCGAGTGACTACGTCGGCCGCCTCGCCGAGTAACAAAGTGAGCAAGCGCTGTGGCCACGTTTCCCGAGAGAACCCCTGCTTCTCGCACGTTCGCTCAAAGTTAACCAGGAACAAACCAATGTCCTCTCCAAGCTTAAGCGGCCGCATCAGGTCAGTCATTTTGAACGATACTCGTTCTCCTGCACCCTGTGCCTGACTTCCATTACGAGCGCGTTCTATCTCTACCTCGAGACGCTTCATTTCCAAAGCGTGTTGACGGTCGCGTTCTTTTTCTTTCTCTTGTTGCTCTCGCTCTTTTTCTTTCTCTTGTTGCTCTCGCTCTTTTTCTTTCTCTTGTTGCTCTCGCTCTTTCTGTTCTTTAAGTTCGCGCTCCTGTTTCTCTTTTTGCTCTTTTCGTTCGCGCTCCTGTCTTTTTGCCGTCTCCCTCTCCTCAATGGTCTCAAGGCATTCCGACAGCTCGTCATCCTCAGCTTCTAACTCAAGAATAGCCCTTAGCAGTTCTGGTTTTCTGAGTTTGTCTGAGACATCCAGACCCAACTCTCTTGTGAGCTCCAGCAATTTCGGTTTGCGCAACGACTTCAAATCCATGGCTGCTCTGAATGCTGCTTTCTCTACTGCCTACTATTGTCTTGCCGCAAACTAACCCGGCAGCAACGACAACCACAATTACCAGCTCTGTTTCTGACACTAACAAAAGCCTGGCAAAACTCAGAAGAAGAAAGTCCCGCACTCACCAAACCTCGCAGCCAAGAATTCAGCGCAGTCGTTCCGCTGCAGGCAACCAGTCATCACACAGGGCTCGTTGCACTGCTCCCGGATGGTCGTTGTGCTGCTCAGCATACAGTCAACTGCATATCTTCGCTGCTGGCCTCCGTTGTCGCGATCTCACCGCTGGCAGACAGTTGTTGAAATCTCAGCGCTGACACCCGTTGTTGCAAATGGGTCGCAAGCCCCAAGGGTAGCGTTGGCCTGGCGGCCTGGGGCACAACTGGAAGCATCCGAAGGTGCTGGCAAAGGATGAGTCGACTGCTAACAGAACAACTGGTTTATTTTAGCATCGCAAAAGAGCGGGTGGTCAGGTCGACCGAAGTGGAGAGACGGGAGAGCACACTTCTCGACGGAAGAATTCGGAGCCTCTCTCTTGGCGTGCGGGGGCAGCTGCTCTTATACTCTCGGAGTTGAGGGGAAGAAGGAACACCTCGCCAGAGGCGCACGTGATGCGGGGCACGGACAGGCTGAGAGACCTGTTGAGACGAGTGCAGTGACGCATCCGCCGAGCTGGCGCCGGTCAGACCTCCTCGCTTCACACTTGGGGAGCTCCTCTCCCCGGCTGCCGCGCTTTGACAAGCGTGGGCACCACCATGCACACACACACACACACACACTTGAAGACACGTGGCACTGAAACATGCCTGGACGCGCGTGGCGGGGAGGCGTATCGGCGGCGCTGAACGAGCCAAAATGTTCGCCGCTTTGAACGAAGCCCCGGCGTCCGTTGCATCCGCGCCGGCTATACCGCGCGTCGTAGGCGAAACGTAACACCTTACTCTCGCTGAGCCCTAAATATTTAAATTTAGCTTGCATGCCACTGTTATTTGAGTTTTTTTCGAAAATATATACTCATTGTTGCCCTGGGGCAGTCACGTTAGCGCCTATTTGAAACGTTGAGTGCATTTGCACGAATTTCACGATGATAGAAACCACCTTCAACAACATGTCTGAATTACTACAGTTTCAGAAGGAGCCCGTTTGCTCACGCTCTCTAAGCCAGGTACGTCACCTAAAGTACAACCTAGGCGGGTAGTGTCGAGCCTATAAAACATTCGTTCCAGCTTGTGAGAACAAAAAACGAGAACACAAGAGGCAAAGACAGCACACATGATTGGGCCGCCTTCCTGGACCACAGACCGATTTCTTGCGAAGCTTTTTCGTTCGAGCAATTCACATTTTTTCCCCTAAAATGAAAGCACATGCTTGAAAATGATGCTGCATAAACGATACTAGCCCGTTTTTAACCCTTGCCTACACTTCATTATAAGGCGTTCGAGCACCTATAGAAATTTGCTTCGAAGGTTGTATTTAATCCCCAGCCACAACTCGCGTGGTTTTTAAGTTGCCCTACAGAAGCGGGTTAAATTCTGCGACGTTCGTGAAACAAACTTGAACGCCCCAGATTTCTTGCATGCGTGATTTACTGCAAAAGTGGTAATTAGTCTGGTCCACGAACATTGAAATTCACCTACTAATTTTGCGTAACGTGTGCCTAAATGTAAACAAACATTAAAAAAGGTGCGTTGTTTGGTTCACAGAGAACACCAGGGACACCTAATGCGACCCTCGTATATCACTTGAATGTAGAGCGACGCGAGGGTTCAATAATTGTTCGGAACTGTCCTAGTTAAACTAGAAAATTAGTTTTCTCTCACACTACCAACGTGAGTACCCCCATTCTCAACGCATGTTTTAAGCTAGGGGCAACTTAGATTTTCCGGGACCAACTAGAAACAGCATAAAAAGTAATTTATAACGTTGTCGAGCACATGTAAAAGAATTCTTCACAAAAACCATATGTTTGATCTACGCACACTTTGCACACAGACTCGACTGTGTTCACTCCCTTTTGCTAAGGTTCATCTCTGCAGCATTTGTTTTTAAGTAAGGGCAACATGCTAACCTGTTGCGCAGCTTGTAAAATACAACCGTATATACCACTATGGAGCATCTGCATGCGTGAAGTACCGCAAAGGCCACAATCAACCCGCAAGCATTCAACTTTTCCTGCAGATGTCCCGCTTAAATATAACGCGTCCCTAATTTTCGCCAAACATATCTGAATTAAACTCTGGGGCTTTAGGTGCCAAAAGCAGGAATAAAGCTAAGGCGCCTCGACCGTTAAGTTCCCCGGTGAGACTAACTACAATTCTCGTACAGCACATAAAATATGACAACTAATGAGGGTTCACAAATTATTGAAACGCTCCTAATAAGACCAGCATTGTTGGGTTTCCGCCACGCATTTGATTTAACATTCTCACCGTTTTCACTCATTGTAAGCTTAATGACGTAAATTTATTTTAAGACATGGGCAGCATGCTGATTATCGCGCACATTACGGTTTCAAACAATCCTGAAAACGTTATTCGCAGAAAGCTTGTTTCACTGAAAATCTTGGCTATTTGCGCGCACATGACGCGGAAGGTGCTCCCCATTTGCTCCAAATTTTGACTTTTTTGGCATGTTGAGCTCTTGGAGGACATTGGGCAGACTTTTACTGTTAGTAACATGCGCTTGTAAAGCTCCAGAACACTTGAATACGTGATTTTCTAGAAAATGAGTTCGAGTACTTAGCGCACACATTTACAACGTTCGGCACGTGCCACCCATAGCACGCCTCCCATTGTCTGCAAATATGGAATTGCTACTGCCTTTGGTTTGCCTAGTGAGGAGGAGAAACTTTATAACCAGTTCAACTAACTTCTCCATATAGGAAGAACGCGCTGGTTTTGCCATTTTTATTTAGCCCCTTATTTGACCCAAACATTTGAAAATTTGCTTTAGGATCACGCCTAGTATGCAGCCGTCTCACTTCAAATATAAATTTGGTGTATAATCAGCTTCTTCATGACACACGTGAAAACTGGCATGTAACCTTTTGTGCGCTTCTAGCCCCACTAACAGGTTTGCTGCAAAAATTGTCACGCATGCAGTAAACGTATAAGGCGGATGGTTGCGACTGACCGTTTCACAGTGGTATAGTATTATTTATCTAACAAAAGATATAGTCTTGTCTACTGTTCTTGTTTGGGTTTCCATCAGACTTAGCAAAAAGGTGGAAACATGCGTCTACGCTGAAAAGCGAATGCAGACCTACAACGTCGACTAATTTTCTACAGGCGTGGTCATACAGGCAAAAGCACCGCAGTCAGTTCGGTGGTGAAACAATAGATAGACGAAGCTGTGATATTTGTTTTAATTTAACAACAACTCGAACATTGCATGTTTTCAACGTGGGGAAAACGGAAAGGAGCGCACGATAAAGAATGTCCAAATGGGCCGGCATAAACCAACAGCACATGCGTAATATTGCCTCACGCTCTATTTGCTCCTCGAGAGAAGCACTTAAAAGTTCGCTCCAGTACGTAACAAGTCCTGTGGTTCGGGTAGCACGAGGTACCTTTCCAAAGATACGGACGGGAGAGACTGACTGCCTGCTGATTGGTGTGTAGTTTACGTGAAGCTGCTAGAATTAAATTAAACACAGTGTATTCTCCGAGCCCGGCTGGCATCGTAAAACATTTTCTTTCGATGTTACTTAGTTTCCTGAGCTTCTGTCTGGCGTCAATGATTAAGTTTTGTGGATTGCAAACACGGTACAAAAGATTGGGTAGTTGCACAGCTCAAATTTTCTTGCATAAGCACAGTCAACCACCATTAGTGTACAGCCACCACCTGTAGCGAGGGCGACCCTCTCTGCTGCTAATAATGTTCGATCGACGAGAACACAGGAACAGTCAGCGCTGCACATCTTGAACACACACCGCTGTCAATGTGGGCTTCTCAGTACTGCGTGTCTGCTTAGTCACGTGGAAGCAATAGGCCTTTGTGTGGTTGACTAAGTCGTATTCTAGTTTCTGGGAATACTTCGCATGACTGACACGCACTATTGAGTAAGTTCCTCCCGGGCACGCACCGGTGAAGTTACTGCAGTTGGTGTTTTCCTGGTCGCATGAGCGCTCTCATTTGGCCCATGTATTTTTCAGCGCGAAAGGCACGGAAGTCGTCACTTGGTCCAAAATAAAGAGCGCACTTCGCGAGATGAGTGAGACCACGTACATTGTAAGTCGCCTGTTCAATTCCGTAAAGTTCTGTGAACGTACGAACAAAACATGCTAGCGACTTGTGCGCATACTGATTCATGCTAACACAAAGCTGCTTGCCCACCATGCTATTTATGACCGTTATGGAAAACCAAAAAGCTTTCATACCTCTTCTTGTCCAAGTACTTTGATAAGCGTACTGGACCGGTGTACGAAAGGAACTGGTGGTACTCGTTGGCTTCCCACCCATTCAGTTCCTCCGAGTTTGAGCATTGCGCGCCTAATTCCCCACAGACGTAACTGACTACCGTCAACAGATCTTTAGACAGGCTTCAAATCTGGTCGCGCCGTAGTTTAAATGTTTGCTTTTATTCAAGTACCCTAAAGGCCCATGCGGGCATTAAATAGGAGTGTTACAATAAATTATTTATATATGCAGTATACGCATTTAAACAGATAATGCACACTAAAATAAAAAGAACACCAACAATCTCCCTTCCAGGGTCGCGTTGTTTTTTGTGCACGCCAAAACACACTACATGCAACATTCATAGGAAAGTTGGCTCACCAAACGTACAGGCAATGCAGATACTGGCATGTTGCTGCTATGGGGCCCAGGGTACGTTCTGGTACCGAATTTCTCGTCAGTGCACTCCGGTGTTTATGTTTCATGGTTTCACTTTTGCTGGCATTTACCACACCGATAGTAACCACCATGGTACTCATTACTCATCACAAGTAACTCCTGTTACAGAGGTGGCAAAAGGATGGCCATCAGCAATGATGCTAGCGCGAATGACTGCGCTTAGTTGTATAGATTCTCATGAGAAAATACTTTCTGAGGTTGGAATGCATTGTCGTTTCCCCTTTTCCTGGTATCAACGTACTGCGAACACCAAGTTCAGATCTATCTGGTCATATGTTGCAAAGCAGTCCAAAAAATGTTGTGTTGAACTTTTGCCATCTTGTATACCCTCGACGTAGAAGGAAAGATCTAGGCTCGTCCATACACTCTAAACATTTTAACACCCGTAAGGGTGTAAATGACTTGTCCCATGGGTGACACCCTTTTTGGGTGTATTGCTACACCCCAAGCAAAGCGGTGCAAATTAACACCCCACAAAAGAAGGGGTGTTAATATGACGTCACCTTGCCTATGGGTGTAAAAAACAACACCCTTTCTATATGGGGTGTAACACAGACACCACCCTTTCAATATGGGTGTAGCATGGACAATACCCTTCCAAAAGGGTGTTATCCCTGCAAGTATTTTAGCGTTCACTACAGCCATGTAGTTAATGGGCAGACTAGCTGTTGTGAATGCTGCCTAGCCTTAGCTATGGTACTACCTTGTTCAGTATGAGCCAGAATCTGTGAGGCGTCGTCATAGTGCGCTTCTGGTCAGTCATGTGGTAGCATAACGTGCGACCCTTTCAGGCAAAAAATTTCAGTTTCATGATCACAGCAATGCACACACCCTATGCTTTTCGTAATCTTCCTCTGCAGTGCTAGTACACTGCCAGCAGGATGCAGAGCGCAATAACAATGCGCGCTGCACTAAGGACACAGGATCTCCCGCACCTTGGTGCACCAGTACTTATCACTCCGTGGAAACAGCACACAGCCAAAAGCATGGTTAAGCATGGTTAGAAAAATTAAAAACCTCCACTTTTCTTGGTCAAAAATTTTCGCAACACCAGCTCGACCAGGAGGGAAAGAAACCACAGCTCGTTGTTGTAGCTCATATTGAATGCAATAGGGCGCACGCAATGCATGGATTGGCATACGTTTGCCTGTCAAGCAGTTTTTTGCCGTTTTAAGCACATATTTTATACCTCTATTCATCAAAGTTATCATTTATCTCCACGGGATGCTTCTACTAGTACTTTCACATATGTGACTTAAAGATAGCACTGAAAGCCAAAGAACAAAGTGCAACAAAGCGCTTCCACTTAGAATAATGTTTCAGCATTTACGAACAAACCAGCATGTGTAGCTGTGCATGCTGTTCAATATATAAGCACGCACTATTTCCTGAAATATATGTATGCTCCACTTACTGCCAGTGACCTGCTTATACCCAATAATTTAGTTTATTTTTCACCATGTGCTTGCATTGAATATCCCACAGGCATTGTAAGTTAAGCTACCAGAATAACAATCAGCTGGTCTAAGGTTACCTAATTGAACAAAATCATTGTAAAATCTGTGACGAAATGTCAGAAGAAAAGTATTTATTATTTCATTAAAAAGAAATGGTAACATAATAATGTTTGCACATTTTAAAATAAAAAAGGACGAGAAGGAGTAAAACCATACCAATACAAAGACATAAGCACCGAATAATGGCACAGGCTTGCTCAATTAAATTTTAAGCAGAACAGCTTTTTTTAAATACCCTCACTACGAACTATCACGTTTTCCTTCGAAAAGCACTGCATCTTATTATAAAGTACAAAAATAACCGGTCACATAAGTAAGAACAAGTCTGAGTGTGTCTGTGTTAACACAAGGATAGAAAGTTGGGCGAGTTGGTACAGTAACATGATCTTGGATTGTAGCGCGAAGTGACACGGACACAGACTAGAAGCAGACAGGATGAGCGCTAACTCTCAACTAAATTTTTATTGAAACGAAGAACATATATATATATATATATATATATATATATATATATATATATATATATATAGGTGACTGCAAAAAACCGCAGCATAAGAACATGACAAGGTATGAAGACATCAGTTAAACATATCAGGAAGTAAGGAAGTAAAAAAAAGGAAACATCAAAAAGACTACTTCAGTTTAACACACTTGTGAAGATACTGAAATTCGCATCCTAACAGAGACAAAGATGCATGGCTAACGCAAGTCTCTCCTAATCTTTTAATGTGGAATGCCTCTCTATCTATTTGTTGTGAAAAACTTTGTTTCATATTGTGTGGACATGATTAGTAATGGCAAACATAAGAGCTGAATAAGCTAGTCATGTCGACACGATATGAAACAGTTTTTCACAACAAATAGATAGGCTCGAGAAGGCTAGTTATCCTGTGCATTTATTATCACTAACCTGCGAGAAGCTTTTAAAATGGGTAAAAGGCCAGGCTAAGAAACAAGAAAAACAGAAAAAAAAAAGTTTGCTGTGGTGCCCTATGTACATAGATTATCCCATGGTTTATGGAACGTGGCCAATAGATATGACTTGAATGAAGTTTTCTTGGCCCCGCAAGTTGTCTATCATGTGCCTATGATAAATAGGAAACTTGAACAGGGTGCCTAAACAGAAAAGATGATTGCGGCGTTAGACATGTGTCCCTTTTTGTGCCTTGTAACACTGGTATACTTTATCAGATTCCTCTCAAGTGCGCGAAGACTTACATTGTACAGAGCGGCAGGTGCATTAATATTAGACTAAAAGAACACATTCACTTTACAATCCTAATGCTTCACATCTAGCGTCACATTGTTTCAATTGCGGTTGTAAACCTTTGTTTGAAGACACAAAAATTCTTTCGAGACACAAATGTCAAACCACACGGGAAATAATCGAGGCATTCCACATTAAAAGATTAGGAGAGACTTGCGTTAGCCATGCATCTTTGTCTGTTAGAATGCGAATTTCAGTATCTTCACAACACGTGTGTTAATCTGAAGTAGTGTCTTTTTGTTGTTTCCTTTTTTGACTTCCCTACTTCCTGATATGTTTAACTGATGTCTTCATACGTTGTCATGTTGTTATGCTGCGTTTTTTTGCAATCACCTATATATATATATATTTATAGTTAGCTGAAAGTTAGCGCTCGTCCTGTCTGCTTGCAGTCTGTGTCTGTGTCACTTCGCGCAACAATCCAAGAGCAAATGTGAACAAAACATGGCTAGTAATAACTAGTGAGCACTGCAAAAGAGTTGAACATGAAAACTAGTAATAGTAAAGACATATACTTGCATAGACAATATATAATAGTATAGACAATATTTTGCAGCTGAACTGCAAAATATTGCAAATATCACAAAGACAACATAAAAACTGGGCAGGACAGAGCACTGACTGTTAGCTATAGTTGAAATATGCACACCAAATCTAGACATAAAAGGTCAAAACTAAACTGCCGGAAATGGTCATCTCTCCAAGAGACCACTGAGGAACAAAAGGTATACTTTTTATAAATCCATCTCATAGATTACTGATCTAATTAAACTTGACACATGACCCCTTGTGTGTAACAAATGCCCTGTTCTCGTTACATATGCATGATTACCAGCCTTGGTGAAAGAATGACTTGCACTAATGTTTCGAACACCGTTAAAAATGCTCCTTGTTCTCAACTTTCTGTTATGACAGCACACTTGTGGGCAGTTTGTGAACCCTAGTTGCCTATAGGGCTCAAACACCATGTTTTGGCTGCACATGTACTGTCTGCCGAACACCTGGTTCAATATAGCTTGCATCTTAGAATGTGCAGCCACACTGGTGGCACAGAATTCTTTTTTCAACTTGCCAGTTGATAAAGCCTCAGCAGCTGCAATCCCCTGCCAAACACATACAGCGCCAACGTTACGCCCTTTGGAGTTGGAACTAAGCACGATCAAGCCAGTTAGTTTTCTAGCTTTCATAACGCCATGGAACACGACCAAACATCGAGCGAAACAACTGTCTGCTCTGGAAAATTATTACCGCTTCCATTTATATACCTATCGCTGCCACAAGCAAAAGTCAATGGGCTAGCTGTCCACAAGCGGCAGATTAGACTGACAGCAACATATTACGATAACGTAAAACAATTTCCACGCTGACTTAGCAGCCGCGGTATGCGCTAAGTGTCACAGTTCTCGTTTGCCGCTCGAAATACACAACATGATGAAGGTCACTGCATCATTCACATGAAATATTGCACGCTTCGCTCCGGAGCTCAATAGGAGGGCGAAACGCATTTGCACGTACCTGAAATCCGCATGCCGGAAACCCGTCGACGCTTCCGAGAACGGGGCACACAGCCATACACTCGTACGGCGGTTTGACTTGCACGTGAGGCACTTCTATCAAATATTTCACATGCGACATGTTTCACACCAATTGCGCAAACACGAGAAATTGTCGCAGGTCGCAATGCGACGCCGTGCACCCGTGCCTCTACCGATGAGCTGCGTGCACGAACTTGCAGAAAAACAAAACTATGACAAAACGGCCGGCGCGAAAGGATGGCGGCTCTCGTTGCGGAGACGAAGCGGACGAAGCAATGTTGCCAACTGTTGGTTCCGCGTTATGCCGGCGGTGGTGGCTTTGGTGGCATGTGTTACGGCTGTCTATTTTTTTATTTCTTTTCCCCAAACAGTATAGCTAAGATCAGTACGTTGTATGAATTTTTAACTGTGTCGTTTGGCATTATCTTTTTGTCTTTTTATGCTATTAAGCGGCCAATTATTGCCTCCCAGGTTCGCGCGCGCCAGCTTCGCGCGCAAATCTCGGAGGCCATAAGACAACTCGTTAGGAAATGTCGTTCTTGTCGTTGTTAACGTTTCATCATCGTTTCTTCAACTGAGATAGAGAGGTAGTGTCCCTTTTCCCGGGGTTGGGAGGGGGCGATCAAGACGGCATCGCTCAGCGCGGGGCGGGGGAGTAGGTTGGTGTTGGTTGTTATCGCGAAATTCGCGAACCCTGCGATTTTTTTTTTATAACGTAAGCATTCTATACTTACCCAACAAGAAAAACCATCCGTCCGTCATTCCGTACCGCACGATATCTTACAAAATAGAACCCGCAGCAGCGAGTGAATTCACCTTCGTGCTAGCTCTCGCTTCAACGCGACCGAAGCGGCGAGAACACTGCGCTCACGAAGCTTTCAGCTCGTGCCGCACTATGCGCTTTTCGCAGATCACTTTCAAGATAGGTGTACGCGCGTCTGTTTTCAAAGCGAAGTAAACGGTGAGAACACAGCGCGCGAAGTTTTCAGCAGTGGGCACACTCTGTCCACAATGCTGTTCGCTTTCAAGATACGGTTCGCGCGGCCGGGCCACATGCAGCCGCCGCCGGAGAACGGTTGATAATGGTTCGACGCGGATGAGAAGGGCTAAAGAGCGATAACGGCTCAAAACGAACAGAACTTCACCAGCGCACCTGGCCCCGCCACCTGCAGTACTTTGTTTGCACCATTCACTTGGCGCCGCCGACCTCAGCAGTTCGTGTCGCCGCAGCGCTGTCGCTTATAGTCGTCGGATCAAGTCTCATAACATTAATAACGACATGGACTGCGTGTAGATGAGGAAGAGTCACAATGCTTACACATACTTAGACAAATCCGAGAGGAGTTCCTGTGTGATTTTTTTTTACCGGAAATGTGCAGTCAGCGGTGACCCAGAGTTGACAATGCATGTAAGAGGGGTGCCAAGCTTTTTTTTTTTTTTTGTGAGAGTCTTGCCCAGTTCCCAAAGATCTTCTCAAGCTAAGCCTTGCTGATGGCTGTATGTTTTTTTTTTTTTATTGTCGCATGCCCTCGAACTGCCACGAATCCTACAGTGTAACGACATTAGAGCAGTATTCACGTCCAAAGGAAAATGCAGCCGGTAATTTGGCTGCCTAAGGTTTGCGGCCCGGCGGCAGCTGCCCTCCCCTCCCCCGTTTCCGTTGACAAGTTAGGGGGAGGGGTCTAGAGCAATCTTACACCCCCCTCCCCACAGTGGCGTAGCCAGAAAATTTTTGCGTGTGAAGGGGGGGGGGGGGGGTCCCAATTGACCGTGGAGGAGGAAGGAGCGGCGCCGTTGCCATAGTAGCAAAAAATTTACTGTTAGTGAGCGTTACAAGCGCCCGGCGTGCCCCACTTGGCCACGCCGTTACTCCTCCGCCCCCTCCCCCCCCCCCCGCAATCGACGTAAATCGAGCTATCAGAACGTGCATGACACGCATGCATGACGTAACATGAATGACATGCCGCGAAGCTTGCATGGATGTCGTCACATATTCATCATCATCATCAGCTTATTATGACGTCCATCGCAGGACGAAAGCTTCTCCAGCGATCTCCAATACCCCTGTCTTGTGCTAACTGGTTCCACGTGTCTTTAAGTTTCCCAATTCCATCACGTCCACATTATTCTCTGCCGTTCTCGACTGTGCTTCCCTTCCCTTAGCACCCATTCTGCAACTCCAATAGACCAGCAGTTCTCTCCCTTACGCTTTGCAATGTATGCCCAGCACGACTTCTTCGTTTAATGTCAACCAGAATATCAGCTATCCCCGTTCGCTCTCTAATCCACATCGCTGTCTTCCAGTCTATTATCGCCATGCCTAATAATTTTCATTCCATCGCTCGTTGCGCAGTCCTCAACGTCTTCCCAAGCTTCTTTGGTAACTGCCAAGTTTCGGCCCCATACGTTAGTAACGGTAGAAAGCAATGATTAGCAGTAAGCTCCCTGGTCATGATTTAGTAATGCCTGCCGTAAGCTCTCCAGCTAATTTTTTTTTGTTAATTTCCTTGATCAGAGGCCCCTGCGAGTAATTAACCTCAATAAACGTATTTCTGCGCAGGTTCTAGAGGCTGACTGCCGACCATGACATTCGATCTCTCGCCAGGCTGCGGAACATTACTTTTCTCTTCTGCATACTAACTCTCAATCAGACTCTTACACTTTCTTCGCCAAGGTCCTCAAACGTTTGTTGCAAATAGTCTGCAGCGTTGCTGAGTATGCGAATGTCATCTACAAACCGTAAGTTGGTGAGCTATTTACCGTTAGCCTTCACTCCTAACCATTCTCAGTCTAACTGGTTGCACACCTTTAAGTATTCAGTGATAGCATTGTAAATTTTTTGCCATTGATCATATGAAGCCTTCTGCCGATATCTGGCTATACAAAGACTGCGCGTTAGTGTCATCCGTTCGATATCAACATTCGTGGGAAACTTCATTTTTGACCGCTGTTCGGAGCCAGTGCGCTGCTGCCTAGATGCCCCGATCTAATCATTCCAGCTACCTGATTCAAGCGCAGATAGCGCGCGTTTCATGTATAGCCAATATCAACGCCTTAACTGGCAATGTTCATTTATCATATACTGTAAGCTTGTTCACTTACTCCCTTATAATTAGAGTGTAAATTAGAAAGAATGGGGTGTTCCAAGGGTGTTTTCTTGTTGAACACCCTTTTCCGTTAAAAAAGGGTGTTTCAAGGGTGTTTACAAGGGTGAAAAGATTAATACGCCCGCATTACACCCATAAGGGTGTGAAAATTTTTAGAGTGTAGTTCCAGATCCTTCACAATGACTAGGTTCTCAAGAGTTTCTCTGATCGCAAAGTGTGCGAATTGTCTAGGCGGTACACGTCGCATATCAGTTGAGCGTGAGGTACTGCGCAGAGTTATCGCGATCCCTGAAATATCTAAGATATAATTAGTTTTCAGTTTTTAGCGTATTTCTGTCGTAATTACATTTAGAAGCTCACTATATTCCCACTCATTGCTTGGCCATTTCCCAAGTTCTTTCTCGACTTTTGCGACTTATTTTTTATTTGTTCAGCATTCAAATTTGCATTGGTCATTCTTCGCTCCTTGCTCTTTTTCCCAACTACATATCCCATTTTCAAATTATTTTTTATAATCACTTCAGATGCTGCTATACTCTTCCTCGTCAAAGACCATCGTCGATTGCCTGTTCCCCACTTCTCACGTGTTCCGCCCATCAAACTTAGGCCCTGTATTCACGACAACGATGCTATGTTGCTCGCAGACATCTAGCATGGACTTCCCTTTGTTGTCGGTATAACTATCTAGATCCTATACGTGGGCATTCCTGTCTGTCGCCAAGTGCATGCCTGCGTCTATCTCGAGATGGCCGCCATTGCCGCCCCAACCCCGGCGCCGCTTACACGGCAATGGGGACAGAGCTCCCCATTGTTCCTGGCCTCGCCGCATCGGTTGGTCACGTGGGTCGCCAGAGCGTGACGAGGGACGAGCTAGCCGCCGCGAGTGGGCAGAGCGGTGTGGGAGACGGAGCAGCGTTGTCCTTCACCGAGAAACAGCCGAAGATGCGCTCGGCAGGCTGAAATTCCCAGGCTGAAGCCTTCGCCGGTAGATCGAAAGAAGGTGCAAGTCCGACAAGATCTTCGCCAGCGAGGTAACCAGCAGAGCAACGCTTCTTCAGATCGGGATTTCGGCGAGCACGCCACAGATAAGCCTGGTGTTCCAACCTGCTCTCAGAACTTTCAGCCGGAATCTTTTTCTAATCGCGTTTCATCTTCCCTTTACTCATTCATCGCTTGTTCATTTTGTATGTTCTGTTAGTGTTATGCTTGCCGCGTTTATTGACGCGTGTATCTTTCATTGGTGTGGCGTAATTGCTTTTTATTTCGCGAGTGTTAGAAATTCAGCCGTGGTGGGCTTTGTGTCGCACGTCGCTTCAGAGTGTGTGTTATGCGTGACCCGTAGGCCTTCCGCGATTCTTTGCAGCATCTGCTTGCAGTTTTCATATTATTTTTTTATCATGCCGCTGGCATGATTTGATTTTATTAAATTGAGCGTATGTGTTCTTACGTCGCTTGCTGTATCATGCCTCTGGTCCACGGTCAATCAGGCGTGGACTTTATCGCCGGTCAGCAGTCGAACCATCCATAAATGTCCGCAGGGTGGGTTTGTTGCCGCCCCATCCCCTTCTGTTCGAAGAGTGCAAGTAATCATTCCCCAATATTTGATAGTGTCACACAACAGGATAATTTTGGAGTCTTTCCCGAAATACCTAGTATCGGCACTTAGGCATTTCACTAACTCTTGATTGTTCTCAGTGCATTTAGTCGCAGTCTACAAATACAATACGCCCAGCCACGTTTTCTTTCCACTCATTGTACCTGATAACCGAAGATGCTCCTGACATTTTGAATTTACTCTTTTTCATTTGGCGCCTTGATGCGAGCATTCCGACTCCCCCTCTATTCTTTCCGATTTAATTGTGTTGTACTCTTCTCTAACATAATTCTCAATCACTGGCGGCTGTTCTGAGTCTCTAAGCTGAGTTTCTGTAACCGCCTACAGCTCCATTTTTTATCTGTTTAACTTCTCCTCAATCTCTACCCACTCTCACTTTCTTCTGCTGCCCTACATGTCCTTTTCTATTTTTTCTGGTACTGACATCGATGAGAACGCAGACACCTCATAAATGGACGATATTGTGCGATACCAAAATCAGCGCTACAGGCGCTAAAATGTTTTTTAAAGAAAGGACCATACCACCTGCTCGTGCTGGAAATCGTCGAACTTCATCACAGTGCCGAGTTATGTGGCCACGTGATCACCTTTCAATGGGTGCCTAGTCATTGTGGTGTTTTTGGCAATGAACTCGCTGACAGTGAGGCTAGATCGGCGTCCTCTTCCTCTGATGGAGTACGGATTGCCTACTCGCGACCTGACACCAACTCCATGATTAAGGCACTCATGCAGGACCTTACAAAAGCTCACAGAGTCCAATATGACAACATTCACAGACGTCTACACATGATTGACCCAGACGGTAAATTCTCTTTGCCCCCGAAGCTTACACAGAGAAAAACATCATTGCTACACAGGATTCGGCTCGGCGTTGCTTTCACCCGTCGCTACGCGCACCTCATCGGCCAATCGAACAGCCCTGATTGTGATCACTGCCAGACGCCTGAATCACTGCCACACCTACTGTGCGACTGCCCAGCATATATGCTGGAGCGAAGGACGTTAGAAAGTTTCTTAGCCAGCGTTGGCAGGCGACCACTGTCGGAGGAAGCTATCCTCGGCCCATGGCCTGACACTGCAATTTCAATACGTGCAACAAAAGTATTGTTGAAGTTTCTGCAGCACACCAAGCTCGACGAGTGGCTCTAGCAAGACAACTGTCTCATGTACATAAGCACTCACCACTTCTCTTATCATCATCATCCATCCCAGTACTTTCACTCCCCTTCCCTCTTCCCCAGTGCAGAGTAGCAGACTAGAGCGCACTAGCTCACGTCGACTTCTCTGTCTTTCCTATCAATAAACGCAATTCAATTCAATTCTGAAGTTCCCGTAGGGGTACCTTCTTCGTTATTATCCACCGTAGCCTCCTCAGCACCTGTGGGCCCCCCAATAAAGCAACTACACGACCAACAAGTCGCCGGTCCACTTCTCGTTCAAAGATGCTGTCTCGTGGAAAGCCACCATTTCTTCTCACTTCCCTGTTCACTTCTACAAGCTCGTAACATTTCTCTCGCCTCAATCTCCAGGTAGCGTCATTTCCAGACACGACAGCTCTTTGTACTTTACTGTCACGTAAAGGCATCTCCTACCCCATGCAAACAACAATCTGCACCTGAAGCGACACCTCGCGCGAGCCCCGCAGGGGGCGTGTTGTGACACCACGTTCCCGGGCACATGAGGGTTGGACAATTCAGCGTTTAACCGTGCGTAGCCTAGCCGTCTCCGATGAAAAAAGGGATCCTGGGGGGTTGAGCCGATACTGTGTGTTTGTACATTTAAGGCCCGTCGGCGGAGGCAGCACACCCCTTCGGCCTCTTCACGTAAACGGCACCTCCGGACAGACCACGCGGTTGGAATCGGTACTGGCCGTTTCCTGTCTCTCTCTCCCTTCAACTTTCGTCTTTATCTCACTTTCCATCTTTACTGTCTTCTCCTCGTTTCCGCTTCGAATTTTCGCAGGCAGCTAGGGTTTTCCTTTTCTCAATTGCCAACCTTGGTTATGTCATATTTGGTTATATTGATAAGGTAAAGCTGGCGTTTGCAGGACCTGTTTTTACAGGCCCTGCAGCGTCCCCTTGTAGGGCTCCAAAGTGGGTGGCAGGTGTTACTGTCGAAACCTGAACATTCCTGTATGGCTATTTCCTTCCCCCCACAGTCTGATCGGCCTCAGTAAAGAGGGCGCACCGATGAAGCCTTCAAGTTTTTTTGGTCGCCAAAAGAATCTTTTCCCCTTTTCTATGTGATTCATTCTGGAACACCACACAGACCAATGCGAACAATTTCCCCATTCCCTGTTTCGAAGTCTGTTACCGAAGTTCTTGGTACAGGTTTTAAAGCATACATGATGGTAAGCAGTGATCTCCTCTTGGAGCTCCGCGACCAGAAACAGTATGAAGGACTGCCCTATCTCTTGCCATTCGGGGATGCCTAAATAACAGTAACCCCAAACTCTACCATGAACACCATCCGTGGCGTTGTCGCAGATGATGTGTTGGAGCTAACTGAAGCTGAACTGGTGAGGGGCTTTAGTGAGCAGAACGTCATCAGCGTTAGGCGAATTACGATGAGGCGTGACAGCTAGAAAAATCCAAAGCAAGCACCTGATACTTACATTCGGTTCAAGTTCTCTGCCGGAGACCATTGGATACATGAACGTCTGTGTTAGGCCATACGTGCCAAATCCCATCAGGTGTTTCAAATGCCAACATTTCGTCTAGAGTTCACATTGCTGCCGAGGCCGCCAAACTTGTGCCAAATGCAGGGACCATGAACACACCACTGAATCATGTGAGAACTCTCCCCACTGTGTAAACTGTGATGGGGAGCACACCAGAACGGAAAATATTACCAATTTTATTGTAAAGAAAAATATAACTTTCAAGGAGGCGCGCAGGCGGGTTCCTACCTGCCCAAGAACACTTTTCCCGATGTGACGCTTCAGGGGGCGGCCGCACAACGGCTTCCGGTGGTTGTCCGGCCCACACGCAGTGAGCCGGCAGTGACGCCATCAGCACCCTCCCCCACCCCCGCCCCCTGGGCGGTTGCAGCTAGCACTGCTCCGCCACCCCAACAGAAGGGGCGATCGACCTCCGGGTAAAAAAAAAATAAATTATGGGGTTTTACGTGCCAAAACCACTTTCTGATTATGAGGCACGCCGTAGTGGAGGACTCCGGAAATTTCGACCACCTGGGGTTCTTTAACGTGCACCTAAACCTAAGTACACGGGTGTTTTCGCCACCATCGAAATGCGGCCGCCGTGGCCGGGATTCGATCCCGCGACCTCGTGCTCAGCAGCCCAACACCATAGCCACTGAGCAACCACGGCGGGTAACCTCCGGGTAGGTGACCGCAAAGGTCTAGTCCGACGTGGCAAAGCCACCATGTCAAACCCAGCGCTCGGAAGAGTGCGTTTCCAGCGCCTCGCCTCACCAAAGACGACGGACACAAGCAGCCAGACGGCGCCGCCAGCGGCTAAGGAGCGCCGAGACTTCCGCTATCGCTCAAAAAAAGACAAACTTCACGTCACGGCGCCTGGAAAGGGGTCCCTGAGCTAATCCTTGTCTCTTAAACACGCACCACAAATCACATTTGTCATCACGGAGACACAACTAACACACTAGAATGTTAGAGGACATTTTCATAACCTAGACGATATTAAAGAACTCCTACACAAACAAAATCCAAAGATGCTGTGTGTTCATGAGGCACGTCTGGAACTACGAACACTAATTTACTTCGTAATTACCCCATCTTCGGGAAAGATAGCGATGAGGCTAACGGCTCCGGCGGTGTAACAATAGTAGCCAACAAGTCTGTAGCTTGCCTACACGTCCCCCTTCAGACGCCCCTTGACGCAGAGTCAATTCGGCCCATTCTTTTTAATAAATTGGTAACTATATGTTGCATACCTGCCATCATCTCGAAAAAACACGCATTTCTAACCTAACTGACCATCTTCCGGAGCCTTACATACTCGTTAGAGATTTTAACGCTCACAACACGATGCGGGGAGACCAAGGATGGGACGCGAGAGGCCTATTTAGAGAGAAATTTTCAGTAAACACCACTGCAGGCCTGTTCATTAAACACAAAGCAACTGATCAGAATATCTTGCACAATTCTTCTTCTTCTATAGACCTATCGACTGTCTCGTTACCTCTTCAACCTTACTTAGAATGAGCGTTATTAAACATCGTTACGGAAGTGACCACTACCCTGTAATTTTAAACTTATTTCAACAACATGAATGTCCTCCACGTGCGCCTCGGTAGAAGCTAGCATCCCCGGACTGGAATAACTTTAGGAAATCGACACCTCTCACGGCATTTTGTTACCCGTTTTAGTATTGACGACGCGTTAGCGTATTTTAGCGCTTTTATCATCGACTCAGCAAGCTCATTCATTCCACAATCAAGCGGTCTCTTATCCAAAAGACGAGTGCCCTGGTGGAACCATGAATGCAAGAAGGCGCTGAAAAAGCAAAATAAAGCGGCGCGCATGCGTCGTCGACACCCAACTGCGGAAAATCTGATCGAATTCAAAAACGTTAAATCACGGAGAAGGCGGACGCGATGGCAAGCTAGAGGGCGAGCTGGGAGAAGTTCCTTTCGGGCATTAATTGATACACACAGGTAGCAAAGGTATGGAATGTACTACGGCGGCTTAAGGGGCAACAAATCCACCCGTTTCCCATAGTGGATGAAGAAGGAAGCAAACAACGCTTCGACCACGGGTCTAGTTCCAGTAATTATTTGGAGAACTTTCTGAAATATAAAGCAATAGAAAAACTTAAGAGGAAGCTTTAGGGGGCTCGGGTGCTCCATTCTAAATACATGTAAAAGGAGAATTCGTTTTCTCGGCAACCACTTCACCATATTTGGCGAGGTTTACTCGATTTGAAATAAAAACTTGAAATCTATTGACTGCTGGACTCGAATTTTCAATGCAGGTCTTCAATTTTTCATAAAGGAGTGGCAAATATTGATAGTTTTAAGAGAGCAATATTATTAAGTTTACACCTCTGTAATCAGCAATCAAAAATGATATCACAATTGTGTTAACTGCCTCTAGTGGTACATCTAAAGCGAACAAAATTGATGTGTTACACATGAATTCCAAGAAACTTAGAAGTACGGAAATATGTCTTTTGCAGAAACCTTTTACAGAAGGCAACATATTCACGTAAGATGTAAAATGACATACCGAATATCTCCAAGTTGAATGGTTTAATAGATGCCGTTTATAGAACCGCGATATCTGTTCTTGATGGAGAGCTATTATTCGTAAACATTGTGCTTCTATTTTTTTCAGACTACCAACTTTTTGAAAACCTTTTTAACAAAATCCCAACCTTAAATCGAAATTAGGCTTCCACCGTCACTATAATATAACTTTCTCTTTCATATGCAACAAATTTGATTAAAATCAGTCCAAGGGATATGTCAGAAAAACGAGTTTGCGTTTTCCATGTATTTGAATAGCCCGCGTCGCAGTTGGGCCCAAGCTAAAGTCTCCTCTGAAGGTACTGAGTCGGAAATGTAGCCCAAGCGATCTTTATAATCGTCCTATTACCATTGAGAAAGGAATTGAACCAGAGCGGACACTCGGCGAAAATTGGAAACAGGAAATACGTCATGCTATAGTATTAACGCCGACTGTTTGGTGCCGCGAGCATCGAAAAGAAAAGAATGTGAAATGAGATTAACAGAAATCATTTTTCTTTTATTGCTTCCCGGGAAAAGTAAAAATATCTGCGTATAAATTCAATTAAAGCTTTGCGGCTTACTTCTGTTGCCTAGCTACAGGCGAATCGGCGAATGACGAGCCAGATGCTTGCGTCATTCGTCAGACACACCGCCGAAGCGAGCGAGACCGGCCGCACAAATGAGTGTTGACCTGTTGGTTCACCCGTCTGCCTGCTTTTCTATTTTTAGATTTAGCTTGGTTTGGTGGGCTCCAGGCGAATTCTGGCGTTCCTTCTGAACTTCGACATGACACCGCTGCACTATTGGACTATGGCATGGTGAGACGTTTTGTTCGACAGTCTGCGACGCATTTCAAGCTATTAGGCTTACGGCACGGCACCTAGGCTAGACTTGTGACGTAGTTAACCAAAAGCAGCGCGGCCGTCATGGCGCAGTTAATTTGAATTAATAAATCGTATTGGGACACGTTTGCGACGCTTTCTATGAGCCCCAATACTACTTTAATTTATTTCGGTAGTTTTTGGGCGCGCTAGTCGCACAGGGTGCTGTGACGCAGTTTCGCGTATACCGAGCCTTACTGCGACAAGATTTGGCGCTTTCTCTGGACCCCAAAATTATTGTAATTAATTTCGTTAGTTCTAGTGGTACTTTTCAAGCGCAGTGAGCGCGCCTGGCGCTGCGACGCGGTTAGCGAACAGCAGCTTGGACGTGGTGCGCAGTTTCGCTCTTTAATGCGCTGACTAGACAAGTTCCTGGCGCTTTCGCTGACGCCGAACATTGTTTAAAATTATTTTCGGTACTTTTGTTACTTATGAGGCACGCACAACGCTGCTGTCGTGACGCAGCGGAAAGTAGCTAGGCCGTGGTGACAAAGTTTGGTGCGTACTGAATCTTACTGCGACAAGTTTGTGGCAATTATGGCCCCGCAACAATTTATGCCTTCTTCAGGACTCACGCTTGTCGAAAACGCGACGAGCAACTCTCAAGAGTGATAACACGCAAGTGTGTTGCTAGCGCCGGCAGAACGCGCAAAATATAACGCCAAGGCGCTCAAGCGCCAGGAACTAGTAACTCGAAATTCCGTCTTCTGAACGGCACCCACGCATTTGTCTTGAGTGCGAGTAGAAGGAATGCTGCGAGCGCACAGCATGGTCTGGCTGAGAGCCTGTGTTGTGGCCGCCTCTGTGTATTCATAGCGTACTATATCGCGTCGGTTCTAGCCAAGTTCTGGAAATGCGCAGTAGCCCGTGTATTCGTGCCATTAATGTGCAGGAAATAAGGCCCGGGAAGAGGGGAATGCTAGGAAATAGAATGTTTTCGTGGTATGTAGGGTATTGTTGGGGATGAGTCGCGTATATTCTACGCCGTGTGTGTTAATACAAACTGCTTTTGTTTGTAACGCAGCCCATTCACCACTGTCGCGCGCTCCGCCTCTACACGCATTATTACATGTTAATGCCAAAATAATACTTGCTTGTATATTAATTTTTTCAGCTCACGCCGTCTGGTGGAGCTTCCTACGGAAACTACTGCTGCTTACCTGGTGCCACAACGTTGGATGGATGTACAAGAAGCCCGCAACAAGCATTTATAAAGAATAAAATAAACATTTCCTCATTACACAAGGCGTCTTGCGTCTTTATGAAATTGCACGTGGCACATATTCGATGGCGGCTAGTGAAGATCGTTCGCCATTAATTTTACTTAATAATAAAACAATTTCGCGCGATGAGCGCGCGCGGTTGACCTGTGAAAAAAAAAGAGAAGCGGAGCCGGCGTGGCGCGTACCAGCTATTATTCAAAACGCGCGCGCACAAAACCGAAACCGGATGTCTAGTTGAGGTATTAACGCCGACGGCTTGGTGCGCTGCAGTCAATTCGGCTGCTGGGCTCTATGGGAGTGTCCACTCTTGTTGTATTCCTTTCTCTATTCTTTTACCACTGCCGAACTTAAAGGCTCCTTATTAGGACGTCGGAGCTCTGCACCGGGCCCCGATAGAATCATGTACGATATGCTTAGGCACCTGCACTACGACACGCAAATCACGCCACTCAAACTTTTCAATGCTATGTGGGCCGCTGGGTATCTCCCATCTAAATGGAAAGGAGCTATTTTGACCCCAGTTTTGAATCACGTAACGATACTTCATTGCTGACCAGCTAGTGTCCTATAGCGCTTACGAGCTACCTTGTAAGCGTTTTAAAGAAATGAACAATCGCCTTCACCTATTTCAGTCTGGCTTTATGGAAGGTCGATGAACAACCGGCCATCTCGTGCGTATTGAAGTAAGCCTCCGTGATGCATTTAAAGACAAGCAGTACTTCTTGTCAATATTCGTCGATATGACAACGGCGTAAGACACAATATGGCGGTACGGTGCATTACGAGACCTATCACACATGGGCATTCGAAGAAATATGCTTAACACTATAAAAACATACCTGTCCAACCATACTTTCAAAGTCAGAATGGGCAATATACTGTCCCGTCCATTCAAACAAGGAACCGGTCAACGAGCGGTCATTAGGACTACAGAGAACACACAGCACTTTCACATATTTCCTAAAGGTATAGTCTCGACACCCTTACTACGCATCCGTTAGCGATATGAAATCTGTTGCAATATTCCATAATCGTCTCTCAGTGAGGGAGCCTTTTCCAACAAGAACAGGAAACTGTGAGGAACATTGTCATACATTGTCAAACATTGTCATACGGCTCCAGTGAAGCTGTTGCCACCATGGCAATGACAACTTGTTGAATGTGACACATAATTTATTGAGGCATTTTCTGGAGATTCAGTTGAAGTACAACTGCCTAAACAGATGCTTCAACGTCGCAAGCCGGCGTCTCTTACGCGGCTGTCGGCCCATCGTTCACGGAATCCGATTTTCTACACCCTGAAAGCAGCATCCTCACGTGCAGAGGCTTATGCATTTCAGTCGGCCACTGAACACATTGTGAAAGAAAAGCTCCCAAACACCATTTTGTTAAGAGATTCCTTAAGTATCGTCAAATTTTTACAATCCCTAAGAAACACAAAAATCCTGTAATAAACGACCTGTATTCAATGCTCTGCAAATGTATGCATCAAACCAACAGGTTGTAATACGTTGGGTGCCTGGGCACAAGTGTATTGAGGCTAACGAGCTTGCAGACAAAATGGCAACTTCAATAGTAACAAAACCTAGAAATCCGATCATACCTGTTCCTGCGAGTGACTTGAAGCCATTCTTACGCAAAAATACAGGAGCTATTCTGAACACTTGTGGGATCAACAAAGTTTGAGTAAGCTCCATCTAATTAAGTCAGTTCTAGGGAAAGTTACGACGATATGAAATTTCCTTTTGTCGCCCCAGAATGAGGCATACATGCGCTACACATGGATACCTTTTACCTGGTGCTTAACCTTCCCTCTGTGGCAGATGTGGCGAAATGATAACCATACTCCACATCTTGAAGGAGAGCCGGGAAGCAGAAGAGTGCAGACAGCACTTTCCTTTGGCGTATATCCTTAAGAGGAAGCTTTAGCTCGGGTGCTCCTATCTAAACACATCTAAAAAGGAGAATTCGTTTTTATCGACGACAACTTCACCAAATTTGACAGGGTTTGTTGCATTTAAACGAAAAACATAAAATCTAGTGACTGTTTGTTTCGAATTTTCAATTTAGGTCCACAACTTTTCATAAAAAATTCGCAAAAATCGCAAATTTTCAGAAAACGAGACTAACAAGTTTACAACTCGGCAATAAAAAATGATACCACAATTCCGTGAATTGCAGCTAATAGTACATCTCAAGCCGACAGAACTGATATGCCACACATGAATTTCAAAAAGGTTGTAATATGGAAATACAGCTTTTGCAGAACCCTTGTACACGACGTAACCATTTCACGTTAGATATACAATGGCATATTCAATTTGTCAGCTTTTAATTATCTAATGGGTGCTGTTTACCGAACCGCAATATCTATTCCTGACGCAGTGCTATTAATTTGTAAACTTCGTGCTTCTAATAATGTAAAACTTGCAAATTTTTGAAAAATTTTTAAACAAAATTCAATCCATAAATCGAGATTGCGCTTCCAGCGGTCACTAGAATTTAGCTTTCTTTCTCAAATGCAACAAATTTCATTAAAATCGGTCCATTGGTTATCTCAGAAAAACGTTTTTCCATTTCACCTGTACTTGAATAGGCCGCGTAGGAGTTGGGCCCGAGCTAAAGCTTCCTCTTAAATCCAACACTGCTTCGTGGCCGAGAATCTCTATTTGAAACCAAGGCAGTGCCTAACTTCTTAAATAAAGTTGTGCAGCATGCTAGTAGCCCGATATATTTGTAGCTCTCCGTCTATCAAGAGGGTTTTGCTGCAAGCTCATTGTTAAGCAGAGCACGTGCCTTCAGACCCTTGCGTTCAAGGCGCTTAGTGAGGCAATAGTGATAGTGAAATGGGCACATTGTTTTCGTGTTTTTATCATGTTAGAATATATCTTATGGTCATCGCTCACATCACTTGTCCTTCACATTATCTTTAAACTTGTATATTTTACGTACCTTACAGGGGATATATTAGGCCTGTATACAGCCTCGATACATCTCACTGTTGTCACTCCCATCATCATCCACTCCCTCAAGCATTCCTTGGCGCTCTATGGCGATCGCTGGCCCTTGCGCAAAAAAAAAAAAATGCATACATCATCATCATCACCTCCAGAAAGTCGTCTATTCGCTTCGCCTGGCACTGTGCTAGTTCTGCCCCTTTTCTGTTTAGCACATCGTTTAGCCGACCTGCTACTACTACAAGGTTGCGTCCGCGGAGGTTTGCCGCGAGCATTTTCTTTGCTGGCTCCACGAGAGCACCCAATGTTCGCGCTGGAAATGTCCCTACTGCAACTCTTTGTCACCTTTCACTGTCTCCACAACAGAATATATATTATGGTCATCGCCCACATCACTTGCCTTTGACATTATTTTTAAGCTTGTATATTTAAGCACACTTACTTTGTGACCCCATATCAAGCAAACACCTCGAGAAGAGCTTCTCCGACCTCTATGGCGCCAATGGTCTTCAGCGCAACTGCATCCGGGTATCTGGTTAGCAGACCGACAAGCAGGAGCACATACCGGCTTCTTCGTCTTTTTCACATTGTCATACAGGTCTTGCCGGTGACTCATGACTTAGGCCCCAATTTCACCAAAAAACTGCTCATCGCACGCACTGTAAGCACCCAGCCAGGCTTGAGTCGACGGTGATAATCACCCTTTCACTCTTGCTGCTGCCGGGGCCTCTTCCTTCTTTCCTTTGTTATCCTTTTCCACGTGATTCTGGTTTGACAAGGCGCACTGAACATAGCGGTCCTAATTTTACTTTGTCGCCGATTCACAGTAGGTGAAGCTATTTCCAGCTACCCCAACCCCGCGGCGCGCGCATTCCATGTACTTTGTTCATACTCCCTGCCCTGTCGGGTCGGCAGACGGCGTTCCATCGTCACGACTATTCTCGTTCATAATGGCGGCCTTGTTTAGCTTTTACACGGCTGCTTCAAGTCTTTTCTCCGCCACTTTTTGTGCATCACGCTTCATCCTTAGCTCACTGTTTCAGCTCTTCGACCTGTTTTATAAGCTCCCGGAAATCTTCCAGTTTCTTTAGCATCGACATCACGGTGTCTGCCGATCGACTTGATTTCCTCTCCATTCTCATCGTCCATCCAGTCCACCTTGAGCACCGTGATTTGCGTCAAATAGTACACCTAAAGCGGACAAAAATGATACGCTGCACATGAATATTAAAAATTTGTAATATGAAATACATCTCTTGCAGATACCCTTGTAACTCACGTAACGAATTCACGTAAGGTGTCAAATGACCCACCGAATTTGTCCGCTTTGAATGATTTAATGGATGCCGCTAACAAAACCGCGATATCAGCTCTTGATGCAGGACTATGAATTTGTAAACTTTGTGCGTCTCTTTTTTTCAAACTCTCGAATGTCTAAAATTTTTTAAAGGAAAATTCAAGCCCTAATTCAAAATTTCGCTTACAACAGTCACTACTATTTAACTTTCTCTTTGGAATGTAACAAATTTCATTAAAATCGGTCCAGAGGTTATCTCAGAAAAAGAAGTGTCAAGGCTGCGGACGCACTTCGCGACGGCTCTGCTTTTATGAATGTTTTCCCAGAATTATCGAGTCAAATACCTAAAAACCGAGCACCATCGGATAGAGCAAATCAACCCAATCCCAGGGACAGCGAGAGCCGGGGTGAGCGACCTTTTTCGAAGATTTTTCGAAGTGAGAAACATAGCTAAGCTTAACGCCGACTAGGCCTATATTGGACCCATACCGGCACCCGGCAGGGTGGAGAACGGTGTCGCAGTGTAAACCACAGGATCGCAAGCACTTCCGAAATGGAGGTAGACGAGGCAGAAGTGGGGGAAATCCTGAATACCTAGTCCACAGAAGAAAGAAATGATCCCGCGAGCCGAACCGACGGCGGCGACGCGGATGGATGGATCGAAGTTACGCACAAAAGGAAGAGCCGCGCGAACGCTACCCAAGAGGCAGACAAGCAAGGCACCCGTTGATGAAGCCCGACGCGCAAAGGGCGGGAAGAGCATAGTGAACAAGATTTTACGAGCAAGCAAGATGCCCAGGCTACCTAGAGACGACATCAAGATAATCATGAGACCTAGAGACGCGCTGAACATTCAGAAACACGTGCTGCGCCAGCCTAGACGAGGCGATACGCAATGAAGCAGGAGTGAGCAGCGACGAAATCATCACGATCTGCCCCAACCACACGCAAGCTATCCTGGTGATAAGCACACCGGACGAGACGACGGCGACGACAGTCGCAAAAATCAAGGAATTAACCATCAACGGGAGGAAGCATACGACCAACGCGTACGTGTCGGCGCCAGAAGAGATGGCCAAGTGAATAATCCACAACATTCTCCTGAATTACACACAAGATCAGCTCATGCACGCCCTGGTGAACGTGAGGAACCCTTCCCTGGCGTACGCCAGGAGACTGGGCAGCACGGCCTCCATGATACTAGTGTTAGAGGGCGACAGGGTGTTCTCGTGGGCGCACTTCAACAGCATCATGATGAGAGTATCCCTCTATCGGAAACAAATAAACTTTTGCAAAGAGTGGGGCAGGATCGGGCATAGACCCGATCTGGGCCCCAGACCGGACGATAAGCTGTGCCCGGTGTGCGGTCTGAACGACCCGGCGAAAGACCACGAATGCACACCTAAATGCAAGCTCTGAGAAGAAGCTCAGCCCACGGCGGACCGCACTTGCAGGGCTAAATACAAGACGCCGTACATGGTCAACATAAGAGGATGGACAGCGAGAAGAAACGAGGAAGAACTCTTGCGGGTAGCCGGCTCACAAGACCCCGACGGCGGGGAAACCAGCCACACACAACCATCTCCCGCACCCAGATCAAACTCGAGATCCAGGTCCAGATACAGATCTATGTCCAGGCCGGGTGCACAAGGACGACCTACCTCGATGTCGAGGTCCAGGAACAGATCAAGATCCAGGTCCAGGCCGGGAGCGCAGGCACGACCGACCTTGAGGCCCAGGTCCAGGAACAGAGACAGGACCGGGTGTGGGTCCATATCCGCCACGAGGGGGAGGAAGCCCGAAACGAAGGGGAAGAAGCAAGAACCGACGACACCAGCAAGGGTGCCAGCTGGTCAGACGTAGCAGCCAATCGCAAATCGGGAAGGTCCAGCAATACCAGTAGGGATAGGGGCAAGTACGAACACATAGAGGAACGCGTGAAGGAATATCGAACGGAAAACCAACTACTCAGATAGGAGCTAGAAAAAGAAAAAAAATGAAACAGCGAATCAGCCAGAAAAATTGACGAACTACAGAAAACACTTAATGAAATAGTCACCAAAACGCAGACACAATCGTCGCCCCGTCAGCCACCTTCGCCTCCGTCTCCACCCCATCCACCGAAGCCATCGAGGAGGAAGTGGATATGTTAGCAGATGTAGCACACCCACTGGGCGCCAAGCGAAAACTCCCAGAGACCAAGACCAACGAACAGGTCGCTTAGGTAGAGGAGGTCAAGAGACCCCGACCTAGCACAAAAGATACAGACGTCCTTGAGGACATGCTCAACAAGCTCTCGGACAAAATGGAGAAAATGTTCGAGATGTTGGTGGCGCGCATTAGTGACAGCAAGGCACAGAGGAAGGCGCAGACCCTAAAGTAAGACAGGTGGCTCGCAGAGCTGGAGAAGATCTCGTAAAAATTGCGGGCACCAAAAAGGGAAGACTCGTCATCTGGCAGTGGAACTGCCGCAGCTTCTGAACAAGAAACAACGATGACACAACACACTAAAACGACTCCAAAAAGAAAAAAAGGTCGACGTTATCATTCTTTAGGAAACATTCGACCACGCCAAAATTACCGGGTACACCACCCACAAACAACGCGCAAAAGGGACGGGGAGGGACATAGTCGTAACCACATTAGTCAAAAATAAGGACTGGTCGCGATCCCGCGAATTATGAGAAAAATTAGACATTAGCCACATCCTCATAGAAGTCGTGCCACGCAGCAAGGAGAGCAGCCCTTTCGCCCTGAACATCTACAGCAGCCCGTACAAAAAGGGCCTAACACACAATTTCGAAAATTTAATTAACGAAATGATGACCATCGCCTAACCCTTCTGAACGAGCCGGCCTCACACATTAGAGTGTGTGTGGGCCCCCATAGGGGCACCACACCAGACCTAACGCTATGCAGGAGCGCCGGAAGGATCACCTGGGAGAACAACCTCGAGGACCTGGGCTGCGATCATAGGATACTCAGTACACTGTTAGGAGAGGCCCCCGTCACGAAAGGAATAAAACAAGTTCCGGCTAGTAGACTGGGACCAATTCCGCAAAATCAGACGAAAAGGAACAGGGACCCATAAGAAACACAGAAGAGTGGAACGGGGAGCTGCTACGCGACGTAGCAAAGGCCACGACTGAGATGGACTGGGACGACTGGGAGGCTCGATGCGAACACGGAGACGACGATGGCGGTGGTCACTCTCCGAGGATGGACAGGAGGCTCGCGCACCTCGTACAAGCCAAAAAATCAATTCAGAAACGTCTGCAAGGGCAAAAGCACAGTAGCAATCTAAGGCGCCAGATCGCGGAACTAAACAAGGACATCGAAGGACACTGCAGCAAGTTATGCAGTCAGGATTGGGACGAGGTATGCGACGCCATGGACGGCAACATCAACACGGGCAAGACGTGGAAGATCTCCAAGCACCTGCTTGACCCGTCGGGCGCGAAGACAGCGGCGAAAGCGGAAATGACCAGGCTCAGAAACAGGTACAAAGGAAACATCCGTGAGATGGGTGATGAAATCGTCAAGCTGTACCTTGAGAGACCTCCAGCCGTTGAACAGCGGAACTACTCGGGCTCTCCCAACGTGGACCTCGACAGAGACTTCTCCCAGCAAGAAATTAAAGCGGTCCTGCAGATCATCAAGACGAAGTTAGCTCCGGGCACCGAAAAAGTGACCAACAAGATGCTCCGGAACCTGGACTACCAGGCAACGAGCCGCTTGATAGGCTTGATCAACGAGTGCTGGCGGAACACGGGATACCCGACGAATGCAAGAAGTCCAACGTGGTCCTCATCCCCAAGCCGGGTAAACACTTAGAAATACAGAACATGCGGCCGATTTCTCTCACTTCCTGCGTTGATAAAGTGATGGAGCACGCTCGCCTTAGTAGAGTTGACGGCTACGTGGAGTCAAACAACCACCTGTACCACAGCAACACGATTGGCTTCAGAAGAGGGCTCTCTACCCAAGACGCCATGATACAACTCAAGGAGCAAGCATAGACACCACGGGGCGGGGCTTGAGGTCTATACTTGGACTTGATCTAAAGAAGGCCTTCGACAGCGTCAAGCACGCGGCCATCCTCGACAGAATCGCGCAACTGGGCCTGGGCGAACGAACGTATAACTATATCCGAAATTTTCTTACGGGAAGAACAGCCAGAATTAGACTGGACGAGGAAGAGAGCATCCAGGTGGACATGGGCAGCGCAAGCACACCGCAAGGGTCCGTCGTGCCACCGATGCTCTTCAACCTCGTCATGATCGGACTATCGGAAAAGCTGGCGTGAATAGAAGGCATTAATCACACCGTTTATGTAGACGACATTGCGATTTGAACCATGAAGGACGCAAGCGAGGGCGCTATGGAGAATAGACTTCAAGGGGCGGTGGAGGCAATCGAAAATCATCTGGAGAACGCCGGACTAGAATGCTCACCGGAGAAATCGGAACTGCTGTTCTACCGCTTCAGGAGGCTAGGCAAACCGTCCAGCAACGTAGCGGAACTACACAAAAGGGGAATCACATTAACCACGAGAAAAGGCACGGAGATCCCCTAGGTCCAAAAGATCAAAGTACTGGGTCTGTGGATCGAAGCCAGGGGAACATACGCGGAGACTATAACGCGCCTAGAAAAGTAAGACACGGCGACCGTTCGGCTAATACAGAGTCTGCAACAACAGGAGCGGCATTAAAGAAAGAAACGTCATACGGCTCGTTCAGTCCTACGCGATCAGCCACTTCGCGTACGTGGCGGCATTCGTCCACTCGAACAAGGCTGAGAAAGACAAGATCGACGCGTTCATTAGGAAAGCATACAGAACGGCACTGGGTCTCCCTCAATAGGTGTGGACGTCGAGGGCAGGGTCGGAGAGTTGGATGGTGGAGACCCTTCAGAGAGTGGCAAAGACTGTGCACGAGTTCGCTAAATCGTGCGGCCTCAGTTGCTCGCCACAGAAGTCAGAGTTACTCGTCATCAAGCCAAGAAGAAAGAATGAATGAATGAATGTCTGTGGTTTAGTGGCGCAAGGGCCAGATATGGCCAAAGAGCGCCAAGACAGTGTTAGTGATTTCGCGGTGGAATGATGAGTTCTGTGAAGAGGATGTGACTTGGCTGTAAAGTGGCCTACAAATAGTCGCTGTAAAGTACGTAAAACCTAAGTGCTATACAATTATGGCGATGACTAATGATGAGTACTATGAACATTAAAATCTATCGTACAAGAATGATGCAAAAAAGAAAATATATAAGATGGTAAAATTACTTGGAGCGCTGCTGCCTCGCCAGAGCTCTTGAGACACAAGGGCCTAGCGGCATGTGCTGTACGAAAGAGCTATCACAGCGGCATCCTCTGAAGAGAGGACCCACTACGAACATGTCGGGCTAACAACATGCAAGACAACATCTTTCAGAAAACTTAGGAGTGTGTTCCTGTCAAATAAAGGTTCTGGGCCGAGTAGCATTACTGGTTGTATGGGGATGTGCTGCCGGTATGCTAGGGAAAAATGTTTCCTTCTCTCAGATTCGGCTGCCCGACATTCCAGGAGGACGTGGAGGACGGTCAGCTTCTCCCCGCATCTACCGCAGGTTCGAGGATCATTTTCAGTGAGTAAGAAGTTATGCGTGCCAAATGTGTGTCCTATTCTAAGGCGACAGAATAGGACATCTGTTCACCGTGATTTTGTTACGGAAGGCCGAGAACCTAACTGTGGCTTTATCACGTGCAGTTTGTTATTTACTTCTGCGTCCCGCATACGTTGCCAGTGGTTTCGCAGTTTCCTTCTTAAGAAAGGCTTCAGGTCTGTGACAGGGACCGAAGCAGTAGAATTAACTGCATGCAATGAAATTGATGTGGCCATCTGGTCCGCAAGAACGTTACCCTTGATGCCCCTATGTCCAGGCACCCAGCATATAATCACATGTTGGTTAGATATATATGCTTTACACAGTACGGAGTAGAGTTCATTAATTACCGGATTTTTGTGGTTACGGAAAGACATCAAGGCCTTCATAACACTAAGGGAGTCCGTATATATAACTGATTTCTGTAGTTTTGATTTATTTATATGCTTTACGACCGACAGCAGTGCGTAGACCTCAGCCGTAAAGATACTAGTTTCCGGATGCAGTACATCGGTTTCCGAGAAGGATGGACCGATGGCTGCATAGGACACCCCGTCGTGTGACTTTGATGCGTCTGTGTAGAACTCCGTACAGGAGTGTTTGTGCTCGAGTTCCCGGAAATGCATTTGGATTTCAATTTCTGAAGCGTGTTTTGTAACTCGCATGAAAGATATATCGCATTGTATCAGCTGCCACTCCCAAGGAGGTAGCTGCTTGGCTGGACGCATTAGGCGAAGCTCGAGGAGTGGGACATGCATTTCATGACTAAGCTCCCTCACACGTAGCGAGAATCGCTGCCTTACGGAGGAACGATTATGAAAGAGTGTAGCATATGTCATCTCGTTAACGGTATTAAAACACGGATGTTGTAGATTAAAGTGGACTTTCAGAAAATATGTTTGACTGATGTATGTTCTCTGCAGATGAAGTGACCACTCATTTGATTCTACATATAAACTTTGTATGGGACTCGTTCTGAAAGCGCCAGTGGCCAGTCGGATTCCTAGATGGTGGACTGGGTCTAGCATCTTTAGTGCGCTCGGGGCGGCAGAGTGATAAATCACGGCACTATAGTCTAGTCGTTATTGAATGAGGCTTTTATAGAGATTCATTAAACACTTCGTGTCACTACCCCATGTAGTCTGGGATAGAAGTTTCGTTATGTTCATTGTTTTTAGACATTTTTCTTTAAGATGTTTAATGTGTGGGACGAAAGTGAGTCTGTAGTCAAGTGTGGCACCTAGAAATTTATGTTCTTTGTGTACAGGTATCTGTTGTCCACGCAGTTCTATGCAAGGGTCTGGGATAAGTCCTCTCTTTCTTGTAGGAAGAAAACAAGAGCTTTTGTTAGGATTGATCTTAAATCCATTCCTGTCTGCCCACATTGACACTTTGTTCAGGCCATGCTGTACCTGTCTCTCGCACACTGCGAGGTTACAGGATTTGAAAGCTATTTGTATGTCGTCCACGTAGACAGAATAAAAAATTGCCGGTAGTAATGAAGCGCGAAGTGTGTTCATCTTCACGATGAAGAGTGTGCAGCTGAGCACGCCTCCTTGGGGTACACCCGTTTCTTGCGTAAAAGGACGCGAAAGTACATTACCGACTTTTACCCGGAAGGTACGACTGGACAGATAGCTTTCTATTAGGTTTAGCATATTACCATGGATGCCCATTTCTGACAACTCTCTTAAGATTCCGTAACGCCACGTTGTATCATACGCCTTTTCCATATCGAGAAATATCGATAGGAAGAACTGTTTATGTATAAATGCGTCCCGGATATTTGCTTCTACACGTATAAGATGGCCAGTTGTGGAGCGCCCTTCTCGGAAGCCGCACTGATAAGGATCAAGCATTTTGCTGTGTTCAAGGAAATGAATGAGTCGCCGATTTATAATTTTTTCAAACACCTTACAAATGCAACTTGTGAGGGCTACCGGGCGGTAACTTGCCACTGAGGAAGGGTCTTTGCCTTGCTTCAAAACAGGGACCACAATGGCTTCCTTCCATCCGATTGGAAGGTACCCTGCATCCCAGATGGTGTTGAAAAGTGTGAGTAGTGTAACTTGCGTGTCATTGTGTAAGTTTTTGAGCATTTCATACATGATTTTATCAGACTCTGGTGCGGAGCACTTGCATGCGCTCAAGGCAGCTCTCAATTTGACAATACTAAAAGGACGGCTGTAAGGCTCATTCTCTCGAATTTTGTTAAAGGCTTACGTTCTTCTATTTGTTTGTATTTGAGAAAGGATTGTGAATAATTTGTTGGACTTGAAACGCTCTCAAAATACTCCCCAGGTGAGTCTGCCTGGTCTTGCAGTGTATCGCCCTGTGTGTTTACCAGAGGGAGTGAATATGTTTGGCGCCCTCTAATCCTATTAACCCTGTTCCAGGCTTTGACCTCATCTCTAAACGAGTTAATACTCGATAAAAACTTGTGCCAACTTTCTCTTCTGGCCTGTCGGCGGGTTCGCCTGCCTTGGGACTTTATTTTTTTAAAGTTGACATGATTCTCAGCAGTGGGAGAAGCGCGCAGCAACCCGCACGCCTTGTTCTGATTCATACGAGCGATCCTACATTCGCCGTTCCACCACGGTACATGTCGTTTGCATGCCAAACCACTTACTTTGGATATGCATTTTGATGCGGCATCTATTATGAATGCTGTAAGATACTCCACAGCAGCATCAATTTCTAAAGAAGACATGTCAGCCCATGAAATGCTAGTGAGCGTTCGAAATTTCTCCCAGTCGGCTCTGTCTATCTTCCACCTAGGAGCTTGTGGAGGATATTCGTTTTCTTTAGATGTTCTTATCAGTATGGTGAAGTGGTCGCTCCCGTAAAGATTGCTCGCAAATTCCCATTCGAGTTCGGGCAGTATAGAAGGGGAAATTATACTAAGATCTATTGAAGAAAAGGTTTTGTTTGCTAGAGAGTAATATGTGAGTTCCTTCTTATTCAGCAAGCACGCACCTGAAGAAAAAAGGAACTGTTCAACAAGACCACCTCGCGCGTCTATACGAGAGTCACCCCACAGGCAGTTGTACGCATTGAAATCGCCAAGAACAACATAAGGTTCTAGCAATTCGTCTATAAATGACTCAAATTCATGTTTGTTTAATTTGTAGTGTGGGGGTACGTAAAACGAGCAAATGGTGACGAGTTTATTTAGAAGAACAGATCGAACCACCACTGCTTCAAGGGGCGTTTGTAGCTGTAAACGCTGACAGGAAATACTTTTATGAATAAAAATGGCAACAGCGCCTGATGATACGACAGCATCATCGCAATCTTTGCGGAACTTGACATACTGTCGGAGAAAGTTTGTGTGTTGTGGTTTTAAGTGTGTTTCCTGTAGACACAGCACTTTTGGATTGTGTTTTTGGATAAGCTCTTGCACGTCATCAAGGTTCCTAAGAAGACCTCTGACGTTACATTGAATAATTTTTGTATCCATATTGAAAGTAAATAAGTGCTGTGTGTATGGGAACGGAGGTGATGCCTTGGGTTACAGAGCTCTTTCGAGGCCCTGTAACGGGGGTTCTACCCTTTCTGGAGCGTTCGAGGGAGCCTCGTCGCTCCTTAAGCGTTTGGTGCGCCTTGAGGACAGGTGTAGTGTCCATTGCCTCTTGTGAGGCGCCGGACACATGCTCTTGCGAGCAAGAAGTTTTCCGTGAGAGTCCCGCCTCGGAAGGCAAGACCCATGCGCCCACCAGCCCGGAGGTCGATGGGGCTCCCTGAGGGATTTGGCTGCGCCGGCTGTGGCCAGCGATGGAAGGGGCCGGGGAGGTTGGGGCAGCCTCGGCTGCGCCCACCTTCGTGGTTGATGTTCCCTTCTGCTCGGTTGGTGGAGCAGCGTGAGCTGCGACCAACATGGGGGTAGGTGGCGTAACTGCCGACGCACTGATTGTGGGGCGGACAGCCGCCGGAGGCCGTTGTGACGCTGCCCCCTGACGCGCCACTTCGGTAAAGCTTTTCTTTGGCAGGTATGCTACCCGCCTTCGTGCCTCTTTGAACGATATATTCTCTTTTACTTTTATCGTTACAATTTCTTTTTCCTTCTTCCAGGAGGGGCACGACCGCGAGTACGCGGCGTGATCCCCGTCATAATTTACACAGTGGAGAGAGTTCTTACAAGCTTCAGTGGCGTGTTCAAGGGCACTACATTTCGCACATGTTTGGTGGCCCCGGCAGCTCTGCGCACTGTGGCCGAAACGCTAGCATTTGAAACATCTTGGGGGATTCGGCACATATGGTCTGACACGGAGCTTGATGTACCCGGCCTCTACAGACTCGGGCAGAATACTTGAAGCAAATGTGAGTATTAGGTGCTTCGTTTGAATTTCTTTTCCATCCCTTCTCATCTTAATTCATCTCACATTGATAACATCCTGCCCACTGAAGCCCTCCAGGAGCTCAGCCTTTGTCAGCTGGAGCAAATCATCATCCGAGACAACGCCGCGGATGGTGTTCAGAGTGCGGTGTGGAGTTACTGTCAATGGAACATCCCCAAATGATACTAGACTGGGCAACTTTTCTTATTGTTTCTGATCATGCAGCTCTAACAGGAGATCACCACTTGCCAGCCTTGATACCTTGTAGCCTGGACCAAGGACATCAGTTAAGGACTCGGAAACTAGAAAAGGAGAAATGTTTCGTACTTGTTTATTGGATTTTTCTGAGTGGATCACATGGTACCGTGGGAAGTTGGCTCTTTGACATCCAAGGAACTGGAAAACTTCATCGGTGCGCCCTCTTTTCTGAGGGCGATCAGGAAGCGGAGGGAAGGAGCTAGCCTTAAAGGAATTGAATTTTCGGCAATAACGCCAGCCACCCACCATGGAGCCCTACAAGGGGACGCCACAGGGACTGTATGTACAGGTCGTGTAAACGCCAGCTCTACGTCATCACTATAACCAAATATGAAATAACCTAGGTTGGCTCTTCACACAAGTTAACCCTTGCTGCCTGGAAAATTGGAAGTAAAGAGAAGCCACGAGACGACAGGAAAGGTGGAAAGTGAGAGAAAGACGAAGGCTGGAGGGAGAGAGAGACAGGAAAAGGCAACTACCGATTTCCCCCGGGTGGGTCAGTCCGGGGGTGCCGTCTACGTGAAGCCGAGGCCAAAGGGGTGTGTTGCCGCCGCCGAGGGGCCGTAGAGGTCCAAACACCCGGCATTGGCTCAACCCCCTGAATTCCCTTTTCCCCGGACACGGCTACGCCGCGCACGGTTAGACGCGGGAGAGTCCAACTCTCGTGTGCTCTGGTACGTGGTGTCGCAACACACCAAACACCTGCTGACACAGACGCCTCTGCGGAGAAGAAAGAAAGGAGACCAAGAGAACGTAAGCATCACCATCAACGGGACGACCATATCATCAACCACGCAAGCACGTATCCTGGGTGTCATCTTTTCGCGTGCTACGAACGGTCCAGGTCGGAACGCCTGCGGTTCTGGCGGTCTCTCTCCCCCAGCCCCCTACGCAAGCGGTACTGCTGGTCACGACTGTTGGCTAGTGTGTAGCTCTACGCTAAAGGTTGACGCGACTTTAAATGCCACAATCACTGCATATGAAACCCACTGGGTTGCTTCAACCTATTATCCCACTCAAAATACCCTTCGATCTCATGGGGATGCAGCTTCTCGAACGATACTCGTTGTGTTCACGGAAAACGAATGAATTATAGTCGCAACGGACAAACTGATTCCTTATGCCGAGGCACGTGAGGCGCATTGAACATGGCGCAGAGCATCTAGGCGATCATATGTTATCTTAATGCATGCGCACATGCGCATACCAAGCCGACCTTTTTTCCCCCTTATTTGTTAAGGGCAGAAAATCAACCAACCTTCTTCAATGCACCCATAATGAGTTTCAGCAGGCTGGCGGCCAGCCAGGCCATCGCCCGATGTACTCTCATCTAGCGGTTGTGATGGTTCTGGTGCGAGATAAGACGTGCTCTATTCCCACTCTGACCAAGCCAGAGCACGGCCAGCGCCGTCGGTTACGCTAGGTGCGCGGTGATGATAGACTGTAGAGTGTCCTCTTTGCGCCGGTGTAGGGCAACTGCGCAGCGCCGTGGCGCGCGCCCACATAACGCCGACCATTCCCGTGCCTTTACTTTTTTTTCAGCAGCACGCACCCTCCGATCACATTGAACTCCACGGGCTTCTCTATGTGCAAGCACGTTTATTGCCCCCATGTGTGCTTCATATAAAGTGTGCGACGGACGTTCTGAAAGTAAGTTTCGTCATTTTTTTAAACGGAAAATGGCACACCAGGTGAAACACACAATCGGCATAAGAATCCACGCCCGTTCCTGGTTTAACGACCGAATGAGCTTCAGCGGAGGAGGAATGCGCATGCTCAGGACGCCGAAGAAGAGAGAGTAGCCGCAGGCAGGCATGCCCGCGGTTCATCATTATCATCATCATCAGCCTGGTTACGCCCACTGCAGGGCAAAGGCCTCTCCCATACTTCTTCAACAACCCCGGTCATGTACTAATTGTGGCCATGTCGTCCCTGGAAACTTCTTAATCTCATCGCCCCACCTAACTTTCTGCCGCCCGCTGCTACGCTTCCCTTCCTTTGAAATTCAGTCCGTAACCCTTAATGACCATCGGTTATCTTCCCTCCTCATTACATGTCCTGCCCATGCGCATTTCTTTTTCTTGATTTCAACTAAGATGTCATTAACTCGAGTTTGTTCCCTCACCCAATCTGCTCTTTTCTTATCCCTTAACGTTACACCCATCAATCTTCTTTCCATAGCTCGTTGCGTCGTCCTCAATTTAAGTAGAACGCTTTTCGTAAGCCTCCAGGTTTCTGCCCCGTAGGTGAGCACTGGTAAGAGACAGCTATTATACACTTTTCTCTTGAGGGATAATGGCAACCTGCTGTTCATGATCTGAGAATCTCTGCCAAACGCACCCCAGCCCTTTCTTGTTCTTCTGATTATTTCCGTCTCGTGATCCGGATCCGCCGTCACTACCTGCCCTAAGTAGATGTATTCCCTTACGACTTCCAGTGCCTAGCTAGCTATTCTAAATTGCTGTTCGCTTCCGAGACTGTTAAACATTACTTTAGTTTTCTACAGATTAATTTTTAGACCCACTCTTCTGCTTTGCCTCTCCAGGTCAGTGAGCATGCATTGCAATTGGTCCACTGACTTACTAAGCAAGGCAGTATCATCAGCGAATCGCAAGTTACTAAGGTATTCTCCAATAACTTTTATCCCCAATTCTTCCCAATCCCGGTCTCTGAATGCCTCCTGTAAACAAGCAGTGAATAGCATTGGAGAGATCGTATCTCCCTGCCTGACGCCTTTCTTTATTGGGATTTTGCTGCTTTCTTTATGCAGGACTACGGTGGCTGTGGAGCCACTATAGATATCTTTCATTATTTTTACATACGGCTCGTCTACACACTGATTCCGTAATGCCTCCATGAATGCTGAGGTTTCGACAGAATCAAACGCTTTCTCGTAATCAATGAACGCTACATATAAGGGCAGGTTATATTGCGCACATTTCTCTATCACCTGATTGATAGTGTGAATATGGTCTATTGTTGAGCAGCATTTACGGAATCCTGCCTGGTCCTTTGGTTGACAGAAGTCTAAGCTGTTCCTGATTCTATTTGCGATTACGTTAGTAAATAGTTTGTAGGCAACTGACAGTAAGGTGATCGGTCTATAACATACGCTACCATATATCTTTTGTCATACCGCTGTCGTCATGCCATCTTGGCCGTGCCACCGTCGTCATTCCAGCTTCTGCATCCCGTTGCACTCACCGTCACGCTATCGTCGTCATAGAGTCGTTGCCATGTCATTATTCTGAAGTCGTTGTCGCTTTGTCGTCGTTATACCAGCGTTATGTTTTATTATTCGACATGTTCATGTCACGCCGTCGTCGTTACGTGCCTTTGTCATTAAATCAATATCACTCATTCTTCGTCATTCTATGGCTACTGCGTCGGTGTCATACAGACGTCGTCATACCTCTTTGTTCATGGGTCACCTTCGCAAGCGAGTGCCATAGAGAATTCGTATTATATCGGAGTATGAGGCATATAGCCGATGCCAAAGATGTCTCAGGGTTACCACTACACGTGTTAAATAAACGTCAGTTCAGGATTATTGAATGTCGCTACGTTGCTCGATTGCTGTTCGCGTTGCCGTCGACAGTCATCGTGAGGTAAGTTCTGCCGTAGTTTTCACCTGCAAGTATGGTGGAAGCGACAAGTGCCACTCGACGAGAGCCATGCTCCAGAACAGCTCGAGGAACGAATCCGACACGCGATCAAGAACCGAACACTGCAGCTTTTGTGTTAATTTGTGGATGCGACTAAATGAACTTTAGTTCACTGGTATCGACAAATAGCTCTACGATGAGAAATTTATTATAGCTGCTGACTTTCCACGCACATAGGCGAAGTAGCCAACGCAGAAAAGGTTTGTTCGATCCGCCTGCTATGACTGAACTTTATGAAACAGCCTAGTTTGCGTATGTTGTTCACCATTCACATCAAATGGCATATGCACGTCGTCCTTCGCTTCAGATGGTGCACGCTTGATGCACCACTACTTCGTGGCTGCATGTGCACTTCCTCGACACATATGATGCAGACCTTGTGTACAAAGTGCCGTGATGGTTTTTGAAAGATGAAGTTCACAAAGTTATAGGATAGGGGAAGGAGCGTAGGCTTGTTTGTTTGGACAGCTCAGAGAGGATTAGGAGGTCAATATTCTAACGAAGGCTAAAGACAGAATACCTTAAGCTGCTAACCTCAGCCCATTGTTGCCTGTGTTTCATATTGGTCAGGCCACTCATCACAACGTTTTCTTTCATTCGTTTCAGAGAATGCTCCCTATGGTGTCCGTGTGAACTCAATCAAGTAAGAGCACTATGCACATTTTTACTGGATTAGAGTGTTCCTGCCTCTCGTGCAGCAGGCTTTCGCTACGCACAAGGAACACACACAACTACTATAATTGTGTTGATCACAGGCACTATGGGAATTCATGTTACGAAATCGTTTGGCAGGTTGGTTATCATGCATCTCTTGAGTTTTCGCGATGTTTTAGGAGATGGATGAACACTGTTGTGCATGCGATCAACTGGAGTTTATCACGTGAACGTGTGACGAAACAAGCAATGCGATGACAACGATGACGGCCATAGATTGGCGGCGATGGCGTGACTGATTTTTTGTTGTCTGCCGAAGAAACACGATGCTGCTGTGGAGCGCAGCGCACAACTGCAATGTCATGCGATTTTTATGTTGCTACAGCCCATCTTTTAAAACCAAGGACGAAATTAAAACAAATCAAACCAGATCAGACGGATGAGTGTGAGACGGCTACGCAGCAATGTTAAGGGCTACCAGTGATGCTCGCAGAGGGAGGAATGATGATGAATGGTGTCGCCAACCAGATGAAACTATATAGCCCATCTTGTAACGGAGATACGTACCCATTCCAGATATTGGTCAATCCAGAGCAGAGGTGTTGGTGTTACAAACCTCGTAGCACTAAGCCAGTACCATCATATGCTTTCACGCATACCAAACGTGTCAATCGGGGGATTCTTATTCTTTGTTTTCTAAACGTCCTCAATAAATCCTGTGCTCATCAGATTTAAGGCAGTTTATCAGTTCAAGCATTTGACGCAAGCACGGTATCTTTGCCCGTACAGTGCTCTGTACAGCAATCACTGTTCAGAAAGGTGAGTGCGCCGAGTGATTGCCATGTGGTCGCTTTGTCTGGCAGACATAAAAATGTGGCTGTCATACAGTGCATTCACAAGCAGTCTGAGAATGTAGAGAAAATTGTAGGTGATTTCAACGTTAAAGTTATGTTGTGCGCACCCCAGAAGCTCATAAAGCTGTGCAAGCAAAGGAAATGGCGCCACGCGCCGCACAGCTGTAAAAAAAACAAAAAATCCGTTAATCACCTGGACTAGCAAAGTGGTTTATTCTATCCCTCTTTCTTTTGGCAAGTAGCACATAGGTCAAATGGGACGCTCCATCAGTGACCGGCTAAGAGAACATTCAAACGATATCAAGAAAAGCGTGCGCGATGGTCGAATCGCATGTCACTGAAGTTCGCGTCTGCATGGCGTTTCTTGCTCAATGTACCGTTGTCAGCAGAAGCGCTGATCAACTAAGACGTGAAACAATTCAGGATGGAAAGATTTCGCGACTTGGCTATGGGTGTGTAACCCCGCTGTCTGTGCACTTGCAGAAAATGAGTTAACCTTTCTTAGGGTGTGTATTGAGCAAGTGCAATGTAATGAGTGACGGGTATAAACATGGTTCGCCGAAAATAAAGCGTTTTTTTTACATTAGCGCTCGTATTTCATCTTGTTTCATCTGTCCTTGCTTATGTCGGCGCTGCAATTAGATCACGAAGCTGTAATGATGACGATTGCACGACCATGACGGCATCACTATGCCAGTGTGACGGCGTCGCAACGTCAGCGACGGCATCGCGACCACGAGACCCTACTTGGTGGCCCAAGCTGTTCGATATCTTGGGCCACTGTGTTGGCTTAGAAGGCACGATGACGACGGTATGACAAGGGTAAAATTGCACCAGTCTGCAATGACAGCAGTGCAGCGACCACGACGGTCTGACGAGCGAAGCACACATCACTGGCTTTCGCAGGTAGTCAACTTCGGCAACTGGTTTGGCGTAAGATGCTAGATAGATAGATAGATAGATAGATAGATAGATAGATAGATAGATAGATAGATAGATAGATAGATAGATAGATAGATAGATAGATAGATAGATAGATAGATAGATAGATAGATAGATATGAGGGCGAATCAGAAAGTCTTTGCCGCTATTTTTTTAGCCATGTTGGGGCTGTAAATGCGAAGTCAACATATGCATTCCGAGCGGTGGACCTTTCTTGGACCAGCCCGGCCTTATGTGCCGGTAGCTCCATGGCAGGGCGCTGCTCTCAGTTGTTGAAGAGAGCGGTTGTGCTTCACACGTCCACAGCGTAGGAGCAATGGACTGTGACTCGTTTTCACATGAGAAAGGGACTAACGCCCATCGATATCAACAGGGAAATCCAGCCCACGTCTCGCTTTGAGATGTGTGAAGTGCTGGTGTTGTGATTTCGCAAAAGGCCGTGGAGACTTGCATGACAATGAGGGTTCGGTGAGCCACGTTAGGATGAGTTGCATACACCACAGGGGCCTCTCAAATTTAGTGCTGCGATGGGACATATGTCTGAACCGGTATGCGGAGTCTGTGGGAAAATAGTGGAAGGTACGTCTACTTGGATGTACTTGGGCTTCCTGTATGAGCCTCATTTAGGCTATTAAAAATACGGGCAAAGAGTTTCTGATGCTCTTTCAGCAGTTTTGCGCTTAGATTAGTCAAAAACGGCTGAACTAGGCAAAGACTGCTATTCCTATTAAAAGAGCATTACACCAGGCCGCTTGAATAACACCACTGCACTGTCACATATCGTGATATAGTTTCGGGCAAGATTAGCTAAATATGGATGAACTAGACAAAGGTTGCTATTCGCATTGAAAGAACATTACACTAGTGCGCTTGTATAACGCGAGTACACCGTCACGTTCCGGGATATATTTTCGCGAAACCTGGAGAGGGGTTCAGAGGGAAATGAAAGTAAATGTGCTGCAGGTGGCGTGGAATGCAGCATTTCCGCCCGCAATATCATTGTTGTAGTCCTAACCACGTGTCATCGTCCATTTATAGCACCGGATACGTCCTCTACGCAATGCAAGACCTGCCTAATTCAACCTGGTGCACTTGATGTCAGTAACAATATCAGTTACTCTTATTTGCCGAGCTTACTAGATGGCATAATGTCAAAATGAAAGTACATTTAAGCATGCAGGCCGGCTTTATGCAGATAATTCAACAGCGGCGTATGATTAAAGTTAAATTAAATTATGGGGCTTTACGTGCCAAAACCACTTTCTGATTATGAGGCACGCCGTAGTGGAGGGCTCCGGAAACTTTGACCACCTGGGGTTCTTTAACGTGCACCTAAATTTAGGTACACGGACGTTTTCGCATTTCGCCTCCATCGAAATGTGGCCGCCGTGGCCGGGATTCGATCCCGCGACCTCGTGCTCAGCAGCCCAACACCATAGCCACTGAGCAACCACGGCGGGTGGCGGCGTATGAAACGCATTGGTTTTGAGCCATTGTTCACCATTTTTGCGTTACTTCGCATCGCTAAATACACATTCGCGTACTCTTCTTTTCAAGGCACGGTCAAAGTAGAAGGCGGGCATCAGCTGCGAATGCAGAATCGGAGTAGTTCGGACACCTGAGAATGGATTCATATAGTTGAGCCAAGGTACACGTCGTGGCTCCTGCAAGAATCGCCCGGCCCATTTCTCTACCAGATAAAAATTGTGGGGTAAGATGAGACCGACAGGGAAAGAGGTGGTTGAGGGCACACATGTCCCGCAGGAGGATAGATTTTCTCTCAACGAGAACAGAGCAAGTGTTCGAAGAAAGGGATAGTAGAGGAGTGGCGGTAGGCGAGAATGTCAGCTCTGTGGTCTGCAAAGTGGACCATGCGCCGTCAAGCAGTGCACGGTTACTTTTACACATGAAGGCTTGTGAAGTCCACGAATCTGCTAACGAATACGCAACGTGTTTGTGATTTGTTTCAGCTGCCTAACTGCGCGGAGGCTGTCAGTATACCTAGATATGGGCTTCGTTGACGTTATACAAGTTGACGAGGGCTTCATTCGCATCGTGTACAGCCAGTAGGTCCCATATTACTGGCTTGTAAATTTAGAGGGCGGTGCCTACGCCATGTGGAGTCATCTGCGCTGTAGAACCATTATAGAAACAGGCGGACAAGTAGCCGTCTTAAGTCCGACAAATCTTGAGATCCAAGATAGCTGCAACTGTTCCCTATAATCCGTTAAGAACTTGGTTTCTGGACTTCACTTTAAATTTACTTCATATCATTATTACTTAAAAGCAGCGCTTCGGTTACCCTTATTTTTCCGCAGCAGCCTTTGGGCTTTCAAGTAGCACACCAGAGCATATTGGCCAGCTGCGTGCTTCTATGACTGCACACTACGTTTTGCATACAGTTGAATGGGCGCTTTGATGACGAGTGCTTAGTGAGTTCAGAATCCATCATGGTGCGCGTCATGGTCACTGAGTTAGTAAGAAGAGTTGTTCACACTCACTGGTCACGCCAAAGAACGGCGACCAGGTAGTGTTTGGAGGACCTCCTTGGAGGACCCCGCGGTACAGCGTCGGCTCGCCATTGCTATTTCACCCATAGTACGATATATAGAACACAAAAAAGTGGATGATTGGGTTTCAACTGCATCTAGAATACCTCAGTCAATAAAACTGTGCAGGCACACTTGTGACACGAAACTATACATGGCAAAAACTGGCAAGCTTAAACAAAAACAGAAAAAACCAAGCTTAACGTATTCGTATTTAGACATGTAAATTGAATATGACGGATGCTCTGGAAGGTTTTCAATGTAAAGAAAGGATTGTACTACTCAATTTCAAGTTATATGCGTAGGCGTAGAGTAGAATCAGCATTACCACAATCTCTCAGGTTCGTAGAAGTCACGGCCCCTAACATTCTCGCAGTACCTGCAGTGGCGCTGCGCCAGTTGGGTGCGACCCGTTATCGTAGCGCGACCTGTCGTTCTTGAAGGGATATTTGAGGAGCAGCAAAAAAAAAAAAAACAGAGGGGTCTTCCGCTGGAATGCCTACAACTAAATTATTTTCCATGCATCGTAGCCGCGATGCTGCAAAAGACTACGGCGTCAACGCAGCAAGAACGGCGGCATGACATCGATTGTGACTGCGTTCCGCATAGGCCGTAATTAGGTGCCTGAATAGAAAACAAGCGTGGTACAATCGAGGCGTCCAAGGATTCGTAAGCACGAAACGCGCCATCTATATGCGGCCCTGATGAGACTTGCAACTGTGCCATTCAGCGTGCTTCCTGTAACTTCCAGAAAGAAAAGCAACGGATGGAAAGAATCGATTATTTTGTCAAAAAGTGCTGCAAGAAATATCTAAAGGGCACAGTAATGGAGGGCTTACAGAATTTCCTGATAGAGAACGCAAAGCAGGAGATGAACAAGGCGGAAGTTTGTCCTGCAGTGCACCTTTGTACGTTATGATGGTGATGATCTTTGAACAAGGCCTCGCATGGCTCGCAAGTGTGAAGGTGACTTGCGGAGTAGGCAAAAGTGACAAGCAATGTGACATGCAAATTCACTTTTTCTTTGCAGTCCAGCCTATACCAACACATTGATTGGGAAGACACCTGCAGTCAGCATCGAGGAACACCTGGAGGTATGCGCCATGAGTATTAATAATATGACGAATAATAGGAATATATTCTGATTTTCTTAACTTTCCCTCACGCTCTCATAACACAGACATACAGTTATCATTAGGACTATCTAATCCAATAAGGCCTTTACGACATCGCCATGCAGATATTGCAAGGCAATGCATCCAGTTAGCCCCTTGAGTTCGTTGGACGAGCTCAGCTCGTCAAAGGCGATAATACTGCCTTGAAAACGACTCGAATCAACTCTACGCGTCCACTTCGTTTTTATTCTACGCACAGTTTGCTGCATTGCTGGCATTTTCTGTCCGTGATTATTTCACTTCCTTTTTACTAATCGATTTCAGCACTTTTTCAGCGCGTTGAAGGCGTCGCTGATTCCCTCTTCCTGTTCTACAACATAGATGGAAGCCATATCGTGAGCACTTTAGGGGCGCGTGTATTGCGGTATTTGTTTTCTGCTACATGAAGGGAGCACTTTGTAGGCGCCCAGATACCACGTTTTTGGCATCGAACGCTTTTTCAGCCTTTTTGTCAGATTTGAAATAGTGCTATCTGTATCGTTTGTGGCAATGATAAGTACATGTAGGCGGCAAAGCTAAAGATCAACTAATTTTCTCACGCTGAAAAAGATGAAGCAAATTGACTGAAAAAGCTTTAAAAGGATTTTCGGTGCAGTGAAGTTTCAAAAAAAAAAAAAAGACATTCAACAGACAAAAATTTGTCACCTTGCTGGAGGAGGAGGAGGAGGATGAAATAAAGAGTGAAGACAGGAGTGTTAACCAGGAATGCGTCTGGTCGGCTACCCTACACTGGGAGACGGGAAAGAAGGAATATAAAGATGAGATAGAAAGAGGGAGGGGTCGAGGAAAAAGGCGATGTGCTCGAGCGCGCACGCGGAGGGCCCGCGCAAGTCATATAAGGAAGTCGCCCTTAAGAAAGACAAAAGTGGCTTCAAAGCTTTGCGGGCCGACGAGGCACGGTCTTCAAGCAGCCCTTGCACGGACAGCGGTTGGTCGTCCAGTCATCGCAATGCCATAGATACTGTTTGTCTTTCCGACTGAAAGTGATGACAGTGGCACAATAAATGTCCTATGTTCTGGTTGCCGCCGCAGACGTCGCAGTCGCAGACACCCTGTCGCTCCTTCCAATGAAAGTAGTGTACGCCTTCGAGAAAGCCACTACCAACTACAGCCAGTAGAAAAGCGATGCGTCGCCTCACGTCGATGAAGTCCGAGTGGAGGTCGGCGTTGAAGCCAAGGGTTCAGTTCGTGCGACTAGGGGCGTCTTATATTAGGGGTGTTTCACTCTGTTCCAGACAGCTTGCATGCCAGGTGAAAATGCTGCCTTGTAGCGTCTGTCCTGGAAACAGGAATGGTAACGCTGTGTTGTTGTTGATGTGACTCTCGGACAGCTTTGCCTGCTTGATCATTTCCACTGATCCCGCAATGGCCAGGTAGCCACTGAAAAATAATTTCGTGGCCTTTTTGCTTGACGTCGCTGTGAAGTTTGACAATTTGGTACGTTAGCTGTGCGTGAACTCCACGTTGGAGAAGTGACTGCATGCTGTGTAAAGCCGGTCTCGGTCGGAAAACACGGCCCATGTGCAAGGACTCTCTTAGTCAATAAATTGAAGCGCACAGCGCGGAACTGTGAGTTTGCAGCCACGGACGTCGGAAGATGTGACGTCTTGAATCGCAGTGTTATTCCTCTCGTCGTTATAAACACAACACCGTCAGAACTGGTCCGTGTAGTCGATCCGTCAGTGTAGATGTGGAAGTGGCCACTGTATCTCTCGCGCAACAGGAGTAACCTCAATTGTTTTTGCGAGAATTGTGGTAGATCTGACTTTCTGAAGTCGTGGAATTGTGAGGTGTACTTCAGGTTTGTACTAAGCCATAGAGGAGACACGAGCCAGGACGCAGGTGTGTGCCACGATGCAAGCAAGGCACGATATACACTGACAGTTGGGCTAAATTACATGCGGAGACTTTCCACGGTGAGTGTGGCGAGGTGTACGCAATGGGTCCGCGCAGTGTGCCGGACATGCGAACACATTGACTCGATGGCGACGTGCGTCGTGATTAAACAAACTCGAACAATGGCAGTAGGTTCAGCCGTTGACGCACTGCGTGATAGTCCAAGGCATATCCTCAGAGCTTGAGCCTGAGTGCTGTGAAATGTACGGAAAATAATTTTGCGGGGGTTCGATATAACAGGTACATATCTTACCGAGGGAACATAACAAGCAGCACCTTGTGCAGCTGTAACATGGATTATGTGGACACTTCCCAGTTCTTTCTTGCAAGGAACCTGGACACATAACAAATAGTCATCAGTCGCTTTTTCATGTGGTCTACCTGAGAGGTCCAGGACAGGTCTCTGTCACTCACAGCTTCCGAGAACCTGTGACTTCTGCTGGATGATATCCTTTGTCCATTGATCCATGTGCCGTTTGTAGACATGGCCTTGCGGGTAAATATCACCACGGTTCCCTTTCTCATTCCACCTTCAGACCTTGTTTGATAAGGCAGCGTGATGTTGATGAGGCCGCCTTCTGAAACAGAGCGTGAAGCTGAAGCCTGTCACCCCCGACGTACAGATACAGATGTTATCGGCGTGGATAGTCGAACGGTGCTTGGCTGGTGCTCGAGTAGTTCAATAAGGGCTAGATTAAGAGCATTGGGCATAGTACTCCGCCCTCAGGGACTTCCATCGCTACTGTAATAGTGGGGTGTTGAGCCATCCCATGCGAGCACGTAGAATAATCGCGTCTGTAGGTAGCTACGAACCCAGAAATATATCTTGCCACCAAGTCCTATTGCTTCTAATTCGTTAAGAATGGCTTCATGGGGGACATTATCGTAAGTTCCTTTAATATCCAGCAACAAGGCAGCAGACAAGCGTTTACAAGCCTTTAGGAAATCGACGTAAGTTACCAAATCGACAAAGTTGTCTATAGATGAACGGCCGCTCTCAAGTCCTGTCAGCGTGGGTGGATGAATTTCATAGTACTCTAGGTACCACTCCAGGCGCCTAAGAACCATTCATTCCATTACTTTTCCTACAAAACTAGCAAGTGCTATTGGACGGTATGACGCAATGTCCAAAGCGACTTGCCAGCTTCGAGGAGCGAGATCAGGCCACTTGACTCCTTTTGCTGGGGAACCGTGACCGTCTGCCACGAGTCGTTGTAAAGGTGCAGGAGTGAGTACCTTCCGAGCTCGTTTACCAAGCGGACACGTAGCGCGATATGTAATACCATATGGCCCTGGCGCTCAGGAACACCTAGGTAGAGCAAGGGCCGCCTATAGTACGTCAAGAGAAAGTGGGCCCTCCATAATAAAACGCTTCAGTGTTTAGGAGAAAATTTACATATGAACGAAAAATAACGCTGTGACATAAAGTGCACGCGACACCACGTTTCGCTGCGCTACTCTAATACAACAATACGTAGAGTAAGGCACGCAAATAACAAAACGAATAAGCAAGGACGACCACACTTGGTCAAACGCCGTCTTGATATATATCAACAAAGAAAGGTGACAATTTGGGCTAGTTGGTATTCCACAGTCTAAAAAGAGTAAAAGCGTGAAAGAAGACAGGACAAAGAGCAACGTGGACAAGCTGTTCTTCATGCCCCTCGTCGTCCTGTCTTCTACTGCGGGTTTACTTTTATTAGACCCTCTTGATGCCAGGCAGTTTACATAGGGTAGCTTGACTAACACGGTCTGGTCTGGATGCAGTTTTGCTGCGTAGCCGAAGCAAGCCGCATCGACGATCCACAGTACACAATTAGAAGTCAATGCCCTTGTCGTTGGTGGTATGGATGTCTGAATGATGGATATTGGGTCTCATTATGTTGGGATGTATGAATGACCGGTCGATTGAATGAAGGGTACAATGTTCGGGAACCCACTGAGAAATCTAAGTAGCAGAACCGGCTCACTGGAATTGGTGGTATTGATAGGCATGGCTGGGCTGAAGCTGACCCAGAAGAAACTGCAAGAGGTGGTGCATGCTCGATATGTCAGAAGCTTTCTGGTTATACCTTGGCAGACTTGCATTCAACATTCTTCGGCGAAGTAGTCGGCGTAATTTGGACTTTCACTTGTGAGAGGGTAAATACTGAGCTCGAGCTTGTGCTTTTTTTCTGCCATGTTTTTACAAGTTTTCACCTTTTGGCCCAGATAACTAGAAGGTGCCAGAAAGTCATCTGTGTGATCTTGGGCGTTTGCAGTAATTTCGATGTGCTGCTTGATTTTCCTCTGAGTTTTTCGGCACCAAACGTTACAGTTTTCGCGAGGTGCTTCTTGAGCTTCAAGTGTTTGCGTACTCGTGTGCAATCGGTTGGGTGGGTCTCGCGTTAATCTATAATGGGCTAGGTACCAGTGCTGCCCAATCGTAAGTGGAACTCCAAAATACTGTGATCACTGCCAAGAGTGTCATCGTTGTTTTCTTTAGAGATCACAGGAGGCCGCCGGACCACCGAAAGTCTGGGTAGTGTCCTGTTGAGCTGTGCAGACGCGCGCGTGTGGCATCGTTAACGGGACACTAAAGTGAAAAATGATTTCTTCTGCATCAGTAAATTACCGTTCCACAACACCAAAAACACCACTCTTACAACAATAAGACGTTTAGAAAGCCAGAAAAAGCATAAGAACGAAATACTTTAGAAAGCCAGAAAAAGCATAAGAACGAAATACGGGGCGGGACGCCTATTTATGTTCCTGCACCTGGGGGCTGTGACGTCAGGATTTTGATGGCATTTTCTAGGGCCTACTAATTATATAGCGGTACTGATTGACTACATTGTGTTTTAAAGAAACCAAATATTAAACATGGTAAGTTTCGGGAACGTTTATTCAGCCAACGCGGTCAAAATGCGAAAGCATACTTTGGAGTCCCTGAGGTCACGGTGACGCACCGGCGCTGGGGTTTCGGCGCGAAATTCAAATACTGTTACTTGGACCTCCATTTTCTCATCTAATAATCAACCTGTTCTTTTTAAATGACTGCCTGCAGGGCTCTAAAACAATGCTTCATTAGTCTAAACTGATTTATTGTATCGCTTTAGTGTCTTTCAGCAAGCTAAAGACATAGGTCCGAGCTAAAGGTTCCGGTTATCTTCCCTCCTCATTACATGTCCTGCCCATGCCCATTTCTTTTTCTTGATTTCAACTAAGATGTCATTAACGCGCGTTTGTTCCCTCACCCAATCTGCTCTTTTCTTATCCCTTAACGTTACACCTATCATTCTTCTTTCCATAGCTCGTTGCGTCGTCCTCAATTTAAGTAGAACCCTTTTCGTAAGCCTCCAGGTTTCTGCCCCGTACGTGAGTACTGGTAAGACACAGCTGTTATACACTTTTCTCTTGAGGGATAATGGCAACCTGCTGTTCATGATCTGCGAATGCCTGCCAAACGCACCCCAGCCCATTCTTATTCTTCTGATTATTTCACTCTCATGATCTGGATCAGCAGTCACTAACTGTCCTAAGTAGATGTATTCTCTTACCACTTCCAGTGCCTCGCTACCTATCGTAAACTGCTGTTCCCTTCCAAGACTGTTAAACATTACTTTAGTTTTCTGCAGATTCATTTTTAGTCCCACCCTTCTGCTCTGCCTCTCCAGATCAGTGAGCATGCATTGCAGTTTTCGGCAGTGTGGTTTTGTCAGGCTTTGACAGGTGCCTCACTCTACGTTGGGACTGTTGAGGTCCACCAAGAGTACATCTGATTGAGAATTGCTATGTCCGATTCGGAGTAACAGAGCAGCAGGAGCGTCCAAATAATTTATCAACGGGTCCACTAGCAGTTCACCATCGTCAGCGTACGGTCCCCCAATTTTGTTGTTTTGTGAGGTGCTTGTTAGTCATAGTGTTGATGGGGTTGGCTGCTATCTGGGTGGTTTGTAGCTGCTTACAGACGTAGGTAATCACTATTAGCACAATTCCAGATGCTACGCCGTCTCTGTCGCCGGGCTCGATGCGTTGTTCTAAAGAGTTCGCATAAGATGACGATGCTCCCTAACGCTAAATTTGGGCACAACTCTATACGTGTTTTCATTTTGCAATATATTGACTGGCACAGACAGTCTAGCTTGTGCAGCACCTTGCAAATGGGGTGAAGTGTGGCGCGACTGCCTCGCTAATCGGAAGATCGCGAGAGGCAGCGCGTGAGTGCCGCGTAGGTGCGATTCAAGGCAGCCGCCGCAGACCGACCGTCGCTCATGCAGCCCTTCGTTTCCATATATGGCGTCGATGGCGTAATCGGTGAATAGACGATGCGCGCTAATATGGCACGATCTAGTAGCAATCGTCGCCGCGAACCCCGTCTTGCGTGGCACTCCGCTTTTTTTCTTCCGCTTACGCTATGTCTTCCTCCTCCACTGTCCGGCTCGTGGTTCCGCTGCATCTTCGTCCTCCGCTTTCCTGCTAGCGCTCTCTTTGCTATCGCCGGCTTTCATCCAATGCTTCGCTCCGCGCTCGCTCTTCCATTCTTCGCTGTGCTCTTTACACGGCTACGAGAGATTCTGACGTTCGTAGCAAGACCTGGCGCCTAAGAGCTGAGCTCTAAAATATGATTTAGCCGGATATTAAAGCCATGGGTCTCCTGGAGATGTTATATAGGGGACGAAAACCTAATGAAGCAACGAAAGCCTATGATACTGCAATGTTTTATTAACTAACTTTCAGCAAGCATGACATTAGTAAAATCCAAAGGAATGACATGCACATGGCTTTGGAGTTGTTCGTATCATTACACAGATACGTCGTTAATGGATTAGAGCAGCTTTTCAGGGTATCTTGCGTGTGCGTACGGCGCTCTTGTGCGGCTTGGCCTCTATGCATGCCCATAGCAAGGAGGTTCTGGGGGGCACGCTGTTTAATGTACATACGTGACGGCGCATTCTGGTTTTGTGAGCATCGCATTCATGCGTAGCTGCGCGCTTAACACCGCGAAGGAGACAGATGTAAGGTCGAATTCGCTCTCGCTTCGGAAAACAACTATGGTCGCACTTGCCTGTCGAGGCGATGATGTCAAGGCCTGCCACAAATGCGCATAAGTGGAGCTCTAGACTTCATATTTAGAATAAGTGTCCTTTATACGTAGGTGTTCCGCAGTCAAATGACATGTTCGCGTTAGACCCAAGTGCAGGGAGTGGTCACGGCGCAGATGGCTTTGCAAGCGCATCGAGTATCAAACCTTTTGCTTGTACCGGCGTCGTTGACGCGGTCGAGAAAGTATATGTAGTGGCGCCGAGTGTCGTACTCAAAACTTACGGCGGCTTCGCCATAGCATCGGAGCAGAGACGCCCAGTGCTATGCTAGTGGTTTGTGGTGGTGGCCCGGGCCAAGGAATGTGTTCGCTGAGGCCTTTTTACTAGGTAGGCCTTGTAGGCCTAGTTTGGTGGCCTCGGCCGTGATAACGCGCGCTCACGTTTTGAGTGGGCTTCCTTAATTCTTACCGGCTAGGTGACGCTGTAACCCGCAGGAAGCAGGGCGTGGCTGAAAACATGCGTAGGTATTTCGGAAGGTATCCGTGAGCCAGGTCAGAAAGTTGGGAGATAACATTGCGAAGTGCGACGTAAACGTGAATTTGGGCGTCGAGCGCCGGCAGCGTCTCAATTCTCAGAAGCGACAGGCAAGTAGCGCATAAACGTCGCCTACCTGCAGCAGCGCCGTTTCGCAAAGCCTGGCAGAGGAAACAGCTTCCAGTAGCACATACTACGGTATTGCAGTAACTTATCGAGCGCGCATATTGAGGCGCACGTGTCCAGAAGAGAGTATACCGGTTTACTTGAACATAGGAGTGCACGCTTCTCAGAACTTGCATGGTCACGGACAGATTTTGACTGAACGCATTGGGCTGAATAAACGCTGATAAGGCATGCATCTTTATCGTCAAACCTAGCTAGAGATCGCAGCAAGCTCCTTCGCTAATAGCGCTCACTTTATGGGAAAGTTGCCGCCGCAAGAAACTCGATAGCAGGAGAATGATTTTAGAAATTTATGTATAGAAGCACAAACAATTTGGAGGAAGCTTAAGCGTCGCCTTTAACAGTGGAACGCGATAGCATTCAAAGATCCCTGACTGCTTCTTACACTTTGCGGCAACTGCAGCGTACGTAACCATAATGTCTCCCGGGAAACGCTCGCGGCAAGCGCTATGCCCGAAGGCGGGCTTTCTGCTAGAAACGCCGCCTCTTGCATGGGCCGCGATGCGGTGAGGCGAGTTCATCTGGAAGTATTTCCAGGAAGTGGGCGCGCCGCTCCGTGGACTGCGAGATATTTACGCGCCGGCAGGCGCAAATGTCGGATGCCGTCTCCGCTGGAAACGGGGTTTTTAGACTTTTCGCGTAACATAATTATGTTTTCTCGTATATTATAATTACAAGCTGAGAGCTATCATGTCTGTAGGTTGTCCGTAAGTAGTTCACGATTTCCGACGTATTTTAGCTTCCAAAATTAAACTAGTTCAGCCAATTCCTTGCGTCACATAGGCCTGGGTATACTTGGTTCGACAATCTTTTCGTCGTATCGACGTCCATCGCCGGACGTCGATGCGAGACGCCGGATGCCGACGGCGGATTTTGTTTGCTACACGGGCTCCTAACGCTCACGCGTTAATGCTAGTATGCATATACCAGAGCTCACAAGTCAAGTTTGAGGGAGTGGAAGTGGCACGAATTTCCTCATCAGCTGGTGTTTTCTTAACACTGGTATTTCGAGGTACTCGGATCGCTCTGTTTCTACTGTTCTATTTGTACCGTGTGTACTGTGTTTCGGGGTCCCCTAATGTGCTAGGTAAAATTCCAGGTAAATTATAATTTACTAGGTCTTATGGTTCTCTGAACTTTGCGTCCTTGCAGATCTTCAAAAATATGAACGCTGATAAGCACGCGCTTGGCCGAGTGGGTACCCCGGAAGAAGTGGCCCGCTGCATCGCCTTCCTGGCATCCGACGATGCCGCGTTCGTCACGGGGATCACAATGCCTGTCGATGGGGGCTTGCTCCTTCTGTCCAGCGTCTCGGGTTCCGCCCCAACGCTGGATACCCAGGAGACTGCATGAGAAGCCAAGAACGAGACCTTGCTGTGCTGCCATGTTACACTGCAAAAACCAAGGAAATTCTGGCAATCCCCTTTTTATAAAGAATTCCCCCGCCTTGCAATTACCTCTGTCTTTTTAGAGACCCGCGCTCATTGAAAGCAGTACTTTCACCTTGTTTGGGCCAGGGAGGGCAAAACAACGACAAATACTGGGCTCTCGAATGCAGCTGAATATAGTGGGCGAGCAGTTTCTCCTGGAAAAGTTAATTTCCCACAAGTATTAACTGTTATATTGGAGGGTGCACGTACATTATTGAAACTTCGTTGAGTACTTTATGCACCAAGCAAAATAAAAATATGTGCGCTATACCACACGTTCTCCTGATTACTGAGGTTGGAGATTTTGTTCGTTTTCTCTTTCTCTTTTTTTGCAAACGTACCTTGACGCGCGCGGCCGTCATACGTTTTTGCTTTAAAGGCGCTCTAGGCTGTTTTTAAACCAGCAGCATTGTAAAAGAAAATAGAAAAACCGGCAGTACAAAAGCTGACATCACAAAACAAACCTTTATTGAGTGTTTAATTTTCTCTCTGAACTATTCCTAGCAGCGGGCCTGATATAACACAATATGCGGCGCAGCCTGTCTATTCGAAGAAGTTCGCCTAAAAGTTCCACGACAACTCACAGCAATGACCATTAAAATGAACGTTGGACAGTTTCGTGTGGACGAGAATTGCGATGTGTGTGGCAAAGAGAGGAGTGCGTGGGTAAATAATCGCACTGTGGAAAATAAATAAATAAATCAAAACATATAGGCCACATCCGCAAAATTTAAAATCTCGTGCCCAAATATTTATGGCATGTTATAGAGCTTCCCGATATCAACGCTAGTAAGAAATTAAATGCTTCTAGTATCCAACCGATTCGTGCTAATTCATTTCTCGTCTCAATGTACCAAGACGATAGCTCCAAAATTTCATGATGGCTACTATAACTAAAATAAAACAAGATAGCACTGGCTGTGTAAGTTCCTCGTTAATTTTTGATATATTGCTTTAAGGACTCCTTCAGCTCCCAGAACCACAGGTTAAGTTAAAAGAATTATTGCATTCATTCCATCAACTTCAGCTTTCTTTGCTATCGGGCTCAGGAAGGTAGAGGAACGTCGTTATGGCAAATACGCAGGCAATGAAAAATAGCGAATCGAGGGGTAGACAATAACGTAGAATGTTTTTCTCATTTCCACTCCCGAAAAAAATACCATGTCGCAATTTTACATACATTCTGCCGCCAAATGCGTTACTTTGAGTATCTCCAGCAACTTTGGCCTTGACGTTAGGGCACACGATCAAGAGAGCATCCTCCTCCTCGTTTGCCCGCACCATCACGAAGTAAGAATAGAATAAGTAACTTAATTGCAAAATTGTCAATAAAATGCGCGCAAAGTCTCCGAGGCGAAATGTCGGAAGCCGATTCAATCCTCAGTTCAAGAAAATCAGACGAATTCTTCCTAAGCGGATTGGGGGGTGAGATAGGCACGAAGACACAGCACGGCGCTTTATCGCGTCACCTCTGGCGACATGGAACTAGGAGGACCAGCGGATGTCCATTATTTGATTGCACTATCTGAGAGATCGGTCACGTTTTGAAGTATGATGACGCATTGAATAATTTCAGACTATTTCCGTCGTTTTACAGGATGTGATTATCACCAAGCAGGATGTGATTATCAGGGAAGTCGTTGTGGGGGAAAAACGACCGTGGCGTAATTGTTGCAGTATCGACATTGGTTGCAGTATTGACACTCGACATTGAGGTTCCACATTGGGCTTTGGCTCCTCTGTTCGAAAGATAGACCACTTACGCCAAGCAGTGTTAGCCAGCGCCATCACTCAGTGCTAACGTGAGTGGTGGCGTTGGCTAACACTGCCAGGGATAGTTCGAGTGGGTGAAGTTAAATGCCCCAGAAAGTGAATGGTAAAAGGCCGCCGTGGTAGCCCATTTGGTAAGGTCATCGCAGGTGTAATGCGAAGGCATTGGTTCATGCCCCAACTGCAGCCAGTTGTATTTAGAGCGCAGATCTTTGGCGCCGGTTTCGCGTAGCCGTCGGCCTCGCCGTTGTGCCTCGGCGTAACCACTTCCCTAGCGGGGGGCAGCGCACTGCTCTAGCTGCGCGCGCTCCTGGAACCTTGTGTCGCGCATGGCGCGAGCCTTGCACTCCCCTTGTCCACCAAAGCCAGACCACGTGTTCTCGCCTATCATCTCGCCCCCTTCCTACTTATAGCGCCGTTGCGGTGACTCTTGCCGCTACCGTCCACTCCGCCCTCGCCGACCCTTCTCCCGCTGCCGCGTCAGTGCCGCGGTCCCGGCGGCTCGTGCTCCTTGCCGCCTCGCGTGTGATCCACGGCTCTCTACTCCTCCGTCTCAGTGTCGAGAGGATGTACGGCTCTCAGTCGTGTCTCTCGCTCCCCCTTGGCGCGGCACGTTCCTGAATGGCATTTTTCGCCTCTGGCAGTGCTTGCACCAGGCTGTCATCACACCTTCACGTTTGCCCTATATCTCCCCTTACCTGGCGCAGTGCCGTTGCAGTGACTCGAAAGGCAGTTATAGCGTTTCGTCCCCTTACTTCTACTTCCCACCCCAACCTTGTGAGGCCACATTCCGGCTTGTCTATAAGTGAATCAATTTGTGACCTCTACTCAATACTCCTGTTCTCCACCCGGTTGCTCATCCGCCCTCAGAAGAAACATCAAATAATAATACCTATGTGAAGCTATCGTTGACACACCATGAAACCATATCTTTGGGCACCGACTCTCAAATTCAAAACTTTTTTTCACATTCAAGTTTGCTTTTCCGACTGCGGCCCCTTCCTTGTGAAAACAATCCATTTGCAAACTTACTTATTTAAGTAAAATGTGCAATCTCAGTACAACAAACCAAATTGCTGATTTTAGTGGCTTCGTTATGTCAGGGTTTAACTATGCATACCTCAAGAAAAAGCCGACTATCGCCTGCTCACACTCCACCGCGCCCGCCCATGTAGGACTAAACCTAATTTTGGTAGGCCATGATGCTTATTGATGTAGTAGCTGTCTTGTGTCAACCCATATACATTTGTAAGCTACCTGAAAACCTCCAAGAAGAGCTGTATTTTGCGTATGTGCACCACTACTCGAATAAGCGTGTGTTTTCTAGGATCGCAATACTATTGTCACGTGGTAGTGACGGTGAAGAAAGAAGCAATACGGTGGAATACAAAACTAGCTTTTATTGGGCGAACCTGTGCCCACAAAAACAGGCTACTCTTATAGCACAACGAAAGCGGCGAACACAGTCGGCGATCGTCGAAAATCTGATCAGCGGGTCAAGCGCGTCGGCTTTTATACAGAATCGTCGAATGTTCCAGACTAATCGTTGGGACCCGCGTGCCTTCCACAAAGTTCTACACCATTCGCGTCAGGCGAATAAATCAGATAACACAAGGTTCCGCGACAACAGACTGCGGATAGAAGCATCGATAACTTTCCAGAAACTTCGGATACATGCAAGCGCGTCCCGCGCTGTGCGATAAGATTTGTTAGACGGCGAAACGTGGTCGCCCGATAAATATAAGTACACGTGTCAATACCCCCCTCTTAAAAAGCATCGTCCCGATGCTACAAATATAAGAGCGAAACACAAAAGGACACTTATTAAACATAATTAACAAAACAACGAAAATAAAGCAAGTCCAAAGGTCAGTTGCGCGAAGTCCCAAAGTTCGTCAACGCTGGTGGTACGGCTTGAGTCGCACAACGTGGACAACTTCAGGTCGTGAGCGGCGTCGCTGTGACAGCGAAATGCCGTCTGGCACGACCTCATAGTCCAGTGCGCCAATACGTCGGATGATCTTGTACGGTCCGAAATAGCGACGCAAGAGCTTCTCGCTCAGTCCTCGTCGGCGTATAGGGGTCCAAACCCAAACGCGGTCACCGGGCTGGTACTCGACAAAGCGTCGTCGGAGGTTGTAGTGTCGGCTGTCGGTCCTCTGCTTGTTCTTGATCCGCAGGCGGGCGAGCTGTCGGGCTTCTTCGGCGCGCTGGAGATAGCTAGCGACGTCAAGATTTTCCTCGTCAGTGACGTGCGGCAGCATGGCGTCGAGCGTCGTCGTCGGATTCCTGCCGTAAACCAGCTTAAACGGCGTGATCTGTGTTGTTTCTTGCACCGCCGTGTTGTAAGCGAATGTTGCGTACGGCAGGACGGCATCCCAGGTCTTGTGTTCGACGTCGACGTACATTGCTAGCATGTCGGCGAGGGTCTTGTTCAGGCGCTCCGTGAGACCATTCGTCTGCGGATGGTAGGCAGTTGTCCTCCTATGACTTGTCTGGCTGTACTGCAGAATGGCTTGGGTGAGCTCTGCTGTAAAAGCCGTTCCTCTGTCGGTGATGAGGATTTCTGGGGCACCATGTCGCAGCAGGATGTTCTCGACGAAAAATTTCGCCACTTCGGCTGCGCTGCCTTTCGGTAGAGCTTTAGTTTCAGCAAAGCGGGTGAGATAGTCCGTCGCCACGACGATCCACTTATTCCCGGATGTTGACGTCGGAAACGGCCCCAACAAATCCATCCCAATCTGCTGGAATGGTCGATGAGGAGGTTCGATCGGCTGTAGTAACCCTGCTGGCCTTGTCGGTGGTGTCTTGCGCCGCTGACAGTCTCGGCATGCCTTGACGTAACGGGCGACGTCGGCGGTCAGACGCGGCCAGTAATACCTTTCCTGTATCCTCGACAGCGTCCGGGAGAATCCGAGGTGCCCAGCGGTTGGGTCGTCGTGTAGGGCGTGCAGTACTTCTGGACGCAGCGCTGACGGTACAACAAGAAGGTAGCTGGCGCGGACTGGTGAGAAGTTCTTCTTCACGAGCAGGTTGTTTTGTAGCGTGAACGAAGACAACCCGCGCTTAAATGCCCTAGGGACAACGTCGGTGTTCCCTTCCAAGTATTCGACGAGGCCTTTTAACTCCGGGTCTGCTCGCTGCTGTTTAGTGAAGTCTTCCGCGCTTATTATTCCAAGAAAGGCATCGTCGTCCTCGTCGTCTTGCGGCGGGGGATCGATGGGGGCACGTGATAAGCAGTCGGCGTCGGAGTGTTTTCTTCCGGACTTGTATATTACCGTGACGTCATATTCTTGTAGTCTGAGGCTTCACCGGGCCAGCCGTCCTGAAGGGTCCTTTAAGTTAGCTAACCAACACAACGCGTGATGGTCGCTGACGACTTTGAATGGCCTGCCGTAGAGGTAAGGGCGAAATTTTGCTGTAGCCCAAATGATGGCGAGGCATTCCTTTTCAGTCGTAGAATAATTGCCTTCCGCTTTTGACAACGACCGGCTAGCGTAAGCTATCACGTGTTCATGACCATCTTTTCTCTGGACTAGCACGGCACCGAGGCCTAGGCTACTGGCGTCAGTGTGGATTTCGGTATCGGCGTGCTCGTCGAAGTGCGCAAGTACGGGCGGCGACTGCATGCGTCGTTTGAGTTCTTGAAATGCGTCGGCCTGCGGCGTTTCCCACTTGAACTCGACGTCACATTTAGTTAGCTGTGTCAGTGGCTCAGCGATACGTGAAAAGTCCTTGACAAAGCGCCTATAGTAGGCACACATGCCAAGGAATCTGCGCACTGCCTTCTTGTCGATTGGCTGCGGGAACTTTGCGATGGCAGCTGTCTTCTGCGGGTCAGGGCGTACTCCAGATTTGCTGATGACGTGGCCTAGGAATAGAAGCTCATCGTAAGCGAAGCGACACTTTTCCGGCTTCAGAGTGAGCCCTGATGACTTGATGGCCTCTAATACCGTCGCGAGCCGCTTAAGGTGATCGTCGAAATTTCCGGCGAAGACAACGACGTCATCCAAGTAAACAAGACACGTCTGCCACTTCAATCCTGCTAACACCGTGTCCATCACGCGCTGGAACGTTGCAGGCGCCGAGCACAGTCCAAATGGCATAACCTTGAATTCATAGAGGCCGTCTGGCGTGATGAAGGCGGTCTTTTCGCGATCCCTTTCGTCGACTTCTATTTGCCAGTAGCCAGACTTGAGGTCCATCGATGAGAAGTATTTAGCATTGCAGAGCCGATCTAATGCGTCGTCTATCCGTGGGAGGGGGTATACGTCTTTCTTCGTGATTTTGTTCAGTCGACGATAATCGACGCAGAAGCGTAGGGTTCCGTCCTTTTTCTTCACTAAAACAACTGGAGACGCCCACGGGCTTTTCGACGGCTGGATGATGTCGTCGCGCAGCATTTCGTCGACTTGTTGTCGTATAGCTTCGCGTTCTCGCGTCGAAACTCGGTAAGGGCTCTGGCGTAGTGGTCGAGCGCACTCATCGGTTATTATGCGATGCTTTGCGACTGGTGTTTGTCGAATCCTCGATGACGTCGAAAAGCAGTCTTTGTATCGTCGAAGCAGACTTCTGAGCTGTTGCTGCTTAATCACGGGGAGACTTGGATTTATGTCGAAGTCTGGCTCGGGAACCACGGTCGTCGGGGTAGATGCAACAGAATCCGAGATGACAAAGGCATCGCTGGTTTCCTGAATTTCCTCGATGTATGCGATCGCCGTGCCCTTGTTGATGTGCTTGAACTCCTGGCTGAAGTTTGTGAGCAACACTTTCGTGTTTCCTCCGTGCAGGCGAGCGATCCCTCTTGCGACGCAAATTTCACGGTCGAGCAGCAAACGTTGGTCGCCTTCGATGACGCCTTCTACGTCAGTGGGTGTTTCGGTGCCGACCGAAATAATAATGCTGGAGCGAGGCGGGATGCTCACTTGATCTTCGAGCACACTCAAGGCGTGGTGACTACGAGGGCTCTCCGGCGGTATCGCTTGATCTTCCGACAGCGTTATTGACTTCGACTTCAGGTCGATGATTGCGCCGTGTTGGTTCAGGAAGTCCATGCCGAGAATGACGTCTCGTGAACACTGTTGCAGGATAACGAAAGTGGCGGGGTAAGTCCGGTCATGAATGGTAATTCTTGCCGTGCAGATTCCACTCGGCGTGATGAGGTGTCCTCCAGCGGTCCGAATTAACGGGCCTTCCCATGCAGTCTTAACTTTCTTCAATTGGGCTGCGATGGGTCCACTCATGACGGAGTAATCGGCTCCTGTGTCTACTAAGGCGGTAACTGCGTGGCCGTCGAGAAGCACGTCGAGGTCGGTGGTTCTTTGTCTTGCGTTACAGTTAGGCCTCAGCGTCGGATCACGGCTGCGTCGAGTTGACGTGTGGTTGGTACGTGGCGTCGTCAAGTGGTCTTTCGTCGGCGTGGTCTTTCCTGCCAGACTTCGTCGGGACGGCGGTGTGACGTCGTTGTTATGTCGTCGAGGTAGTCTTTTCGGCGTCTTCGTCGGCGGCGGAGGATCTTCGTCAGTTCGACGAACAGCAACCGCACCTCCATCGGTTGCTGCTTTTAGTTTTCCGGATATGGGCTGACGGACCGACCCCGGGCTGGGCCAGTGTATGGTCGGCGCTGTGGCGACAGGTAGCGGCCTGGTGACGCCGAACGGGACGGTCGTCGAGGGCTCCACTGAGTAGCGGTGAGGTAGTCGGCGATGTCACGAGGGCGTTGACCTTCCCGAGGGCGCGGTGCGTCGACGGCGAACCCTCGCAATCCCAGGTCGCGGTATGGGCATCGGCGGTACACATGGCCGGCTTCTCCGCAGTGATAGCAGAGCGGGCGGTGGTCGGGGGCTCGCCAAATGTCCGTCTTCCTCGCGTAAGTACGCTGGGCGACGGGTGGGCGTGCTGGCGGCGGCGGCGGCGGACGACGGAATTGCGTCGTTGCAGGGCCCTGGCGTGATCGCGGAGGGGGACCTTGACGGCGTGCGACGGCGGCGTATGTCATCGCTTCTGGCTGGGGCTGCGGTAATTGTGGTTGCAGCTCGGGAACTCCAAGCGATCGGTGCACCTCTTCTTTGACGATGTCGGCGATCGAAGCCACTTGGGGCTGCGACGAAGGCAGGACCTTGCGCAGTTCTTCGCGCACAATGGCCCTGATGGTCTCCTGAAGGTCGCCGGAATCCAGTCCTTGGATGGCGTACTGCGGCGTGAGCCCCTGGCGGTTATATTGCCGGGTGCGCATCTCCAGAGTTTTCTCGATCGTCGATGCCTCTGCCGAAAACTCAGCTACGGTCTTCGGCGGGTTACGAATAAGTCCTGCGAAAAGTTCTTGCTTCACGCCCCGCATCAGGAAGCGGACTTTTTTCTCTTCTGACATTTCCGGGTCGGCGTGCCGGAAAAGACGGGCCATCTCTTCCGTGAAGATCGCGATCGTCTCGTTTGGCAGCTGCACTCTGGTTTCTAGTAGTGCTTGGGCTCGCTCTTTTCGCACGACGCTTGTAAACGTTTGCAAGAAGCCGCTTCGGAACAGGTCCCACGTCGTTAAGGTGGCTTCTCGATTTTCGAACCAGGTCCTGGCGGCGTCTTCCAGTGCGAAATAGACATGCCGCAGCTTGTCGTCGCTGTCCCAACTGTTAAACCTAGCGACCCTCTCATACGTCTCGAGCCAGGTTTCCGGGTCCTCAAATGTTGATCCGCGGAACGTCGGAGGTTCCCTGGGCTGCTGCAGCACGATGGGGGACGCTGGGGCTGCCATTGGGGTTGCCTTGTCCACAATCTTCTTGGTCTTCTCAGGTAGAAGTCCGTGCTCCGGGGGCAGCTGTTGAAGACGGCGGCTTGCTCGATGCTCCGGGACTACGTTGGTGTGCTCTTTGCGGTCCGGGCTTGGATCACGGCTTGTCGGGGGCGTCCGGTACATGAACGAAAAGCACCTCCACCAGATGTCACGTGGTAGTGACGGTGAAGAAAGAAGCAATACGGTGGAATACAAAACTAGCTTTTATTGGGCGAACCTGTGCCCACAAAAACAGGCTACTCTTATAGCACAACGAAAGCGGCGAACACAGTCGGCGATCGCCGAAAATCTGATCAGCGGGTCAAGCGCGTCGGCTTTTATACAGAATCGTCGAATGTTCCAGACTAATCGTTGGGACCCGCGTGCCTTCCACAAAGTTCTACACCATTCGCGTCAGGCGAATAAATCAGATAACACAAGGTTCCGCGACAACAGACTGCGGATAGAAGCATCGATAACTTTCCAGAAACTTCGGATACATGCAAGCGCGTCCCGCGCTGTGCGATAAGATTTGTTAGACGGCGAAACGTGGTCGCCCGATAAATATAAGTACACGTGTCACTATTGAGCTAGCTGGCATGGCTGAAAAGGTTCCAAATAAGGCAGTTAGATTTGCAATAGGAAGTCATAATAAAAGGCTTTGTATTACTTAGAGTAAGGGTAAGCTGCAATGGTAGGATTTAAAAGACTGTAGAGAATTGCTTCAATTAAATTATTTCACAGCATATACTGTTCCAAACATGTACAGAGAGAAATTCATATTAGGCTATCATCGTACCTCACAACAGAGAGATTACACTAAGAAAATTTGTTAATTTCCTTTTCCTTATAGGTGATGCCTGACATTGTTTTTTCCTTGAACCAAAGGGACTGCGATGTTTTCCTGCCTGCAAATGTTTGCATAGTTTCCAAAGATAATTCCCTCCCTGCGTTGTGTGATTGATTTGAATGGAAGTTACATTGCACAGAATGCATAACCTCGACTGCAACGTCAGTACAGAGAAAGCAGGTCTAAATAAATAACCATAAAAGGATTTTCGAAGGATCAAAGCTGGCATGTCCAATAAAGATATGCGCAGATATCCCATCGCTGTCACTGTCAAACAAGCAATTGTGATATCGAGAGACTGGGCGAAATAACCAAACGTGTGCTTGCCAAAGTATGGCTCTCATTTGCATCTCTATTGTGACTTAGCTACGAAAATAACTTTCGTTTTCTTTGTTTTGTCTTGTTCTTCTGTTAAAATGTACTTTTTCCTTTGTTTATTTTCGTCTTGGTTTTCTTAGCTATCTCATGTGCACATGTGACCAATAATGCCATCTGGAAGTTAGTGGTTGTTGATATTTCTCGCTGTCTGTCTTTTGTTCAATTTGTGTGCTAAAGTCAAAGAACGCCAACCAGTATAAACCTGTGTGTTGTTGAATTTGTTTTCTTGTTTTAGTACGAATGATGTGAATGGTTATGTGCCCAAATAAACAATTTCATTATGAAAACAAAGTTCATCGGAACATTGTCATTTGTTTTACTTACAATTACCCTATTTCAATTACAGAAACCACATTTTCTGGCATGCAGATTTAAATAGAACAAATCTTTTTGCGATTCTTAGTTCTGAACAGGTGGGAGCAGTGCTAAGGACACAAAGCGAGTCCGCATAGAAAAGTGGCTTGGTGCACTGTGTACTGACTGATAACTGATCTGTTTTTGCAACAGACAAGCAAATAAAGATGCAGGAAGGATTCGTCAAAGGCACGAAAGCACAGTAAGAGGCAGGGGTGGTCACATACAAATGTGCCGTGGTTGTAGGTTTGTCAACAAGCATGGCATTTTCTTGTAAAATCAGAAAACAGATGCTGCACTGACACATTCACCCTTCCTGTGTGTTATTTTGTAGGATTCCATTAGTTTTTGGCTTTACTAGTTGCTGCTTTCGCTAACACGTTGCATTTCGATACTCAGGCCGTCATCTTTACTGTTTACAGTGCATCAACCCTAATGGTTACGTTATAGTGGCGATCAATCGTGAATGCTCTCATTGAAATATAGACTTGTCCGGCCTACATATGCTTTACTTCATGCCAAAGGAATAAAATATATCATGTTTGTGTCAGAAGGAAAGAAACTGAGACTTCTGTTTATTATTGCACATAAATCTAATCTTAGTTGCGTTAACATTTTTGCGTAATTTCAGCAACTTATTTGGTGCAGTTCTGTAACATTCGCACTCTTGCTTATCCACTTAAGTATAGGGGGAAAATACGAAAAATTAAAGCATTGCAGTGGATTTAACCTAATGCTCGTGATTCTTGTTGCCTTCTTGGCCTGGCAGCTTTTATTTTTGGAAAAGCATATGTACAAAGCATGTTTTGACCAAAATGGCCGATGTTTGCGAGGCTTTGCAAGCACCTCTGTAACGTGACGAAAGCGGTGTGTGGCCATTTGGTTATACAAATTCTGGTATAAATAAACAATTATCAAACACCATCATTGCTTCAGCTAGCTGAAGTGCTAGCTGAAGGAAACAGGCAATATTTAATAACAGGTGGAGACACGATATGATGATATCTTTTAAAAGAAATTCTTCGTGCAGCGCAACTAATTGATCACTGATACATTTGTCATCACAATTACCTCGCACGTTGTCACGTCGTAATACCTGGCTACAACGCAAGTCTTGTGGAACACAGGACCGTAGCCACATTCTTTGAAGTGTCTAATATTATATGAGGGAGGGTTGTTTCACAGAGGTAGCTCATACTCCCTCAATCTCCCTGATTTCGCATTAATAGAGCATCCCATCTGTCCGATGTAGCCACGACCTTACGATGGCAACAGACTAAACAACGCTTGCGGCCTAGCTCACTGGATGCATATTGTGCTTCAATCCATAACCAACCTTTTTCATTTTTTGGCTTCAGCCTTTGTTGTCACAGCACAAAACTCTCCTAACAAGGGCCTGGGAAAAGAATGATTTGCGCAACTAAATTAGGCATGAAGATGGAATATAATGAATGAGATGAGTGAAGTAAAAAAGTGGTTGCAGTTGTTTCGTATGCTTTTGTGAACTTCGTGGGTAATTGTGTAGCTGGTCCCTACAGGCAAAAATTTTTTTATGTGTGAAGCAGGTGAAGAGAGATTTGCTCTGATGTGAGAAAAAAAGACTGAAGCCAGGAAAATAAATTTGTTTGTTGCGTGTGGCACAATTTGCAGGCGCTGGCTCTCTTGCAGTGGAGGTTGTGTACAGTCTGCCATTGCCATCCGGTCGTGCTTGAATTGCATAGACATACACTGTATTACTTTGAGATCGTAATTATGTTGTTTGTGCGCAACAACTCTCATCCGCACATTGTGATGCACTGCAAAATAGATGGCATCGTTCCTGTGTTCTTCAAAACTCATTGTCGCCAGACATTATCACCAGGCATGTGTTAGATAATTAAACTTTGGCAGATTCACATGAAAAGGAGAAATGCATCAGTAATTTTCAGTTGTATTGCACGAAGAAATTATTTTTGAATGAATGACGTCACTTCATGTCACTACGGGTTGTACATGACGCTTGTTTTGTTATTAAAGCCAGAGTTAAGGTTATCCGCTTCTCTCCTGCATGTCTTTGTCATTTATTTGCTTACGTGGTGCCATTATGCCAAAATAAATCCATGACAGGAGCGCCCAGTCCACGCAGTTATACTACATTGTGCTCAGTACGGCTGGTGGCCTGAATTTAACGAGTGCGAAGTAACAGTAAGGACTTCAGAAGGGTAGAATTTTGTCAATTGGTGACGCATATTACAGTATGGTGAAGCGCAATAGAAGGAACAGTGTGACGTGAGACAGATGGGACAAGTGCTACTGATAACTGTGAAAGTTTACTCGAAAGTTTCGCTGCAGCAGGGCAATGCGTGTATTATCCTGCTGTAGCGAAATTCGCCAATGTTCGTAGTTGTCAGTAGCACTTGTCCCGTCTCCATTACACTTCACCGTGCTCTTATAGCAGTAACAACAGCAATCAACTGACCCGAGCAGTAATAAAAGGCCACAGAATTGTGAAATTGTAGGATAAATGTTTCAGTAGCATCTGTTTTGTTAACCGTCAAGTAAATGGCACAATTGTATGCAAACCGATGACCAGGTGGATTTTTCATGCACCTACATTATTTTGTACGAGCGCTTCCTCTTAGGCTTTTTTATGGCTTTTAGGAAGCATTTCCAAAGTACTTAACTGTTAGTCTGTTCTAAAATAAATCAGTTGTCAGCCAGCACTACGCATCATTACTCTATAAGCCCTTACTTTGTCAGTGTGCTCGGTGCTGTTTCTACTTAAATGTGAATAACCAAATAACCATTTTTAATTTTCAGATTATGAAGAGAATACTCTTAATATGCATTTCATTAGAAAAATTTTCTCAGCTTTGGCTAGAAGTCTGGCTGGCATCTGGCTAGGGGTGTGAAATGAAGAAATAGCCCTCCACATCCTTTCATGCTTACTTGTAGTCATAGCCAGTCTGTCAGCTTAATTTTTGGTTTTTCCTACTGAATTCTCAAGAAACGTACCAACTCTGTCATTCATTGAAAATAATTTTTTGCACTTGGAGACACAGCCATGCACAAGGCCCTTGAGCTCATTAATATTTTTTTAAAGAAAGTACAGCTTCTGTGTGCAGCAATAGCCTGAATAAGACGAGAGTAAATGAAAAGATGGCGACATTAGTCATCAAGAGTTGTCCAACAAAGGGCGTCTCAAGCTGGAGACAACATCTTTACCAGGGAACCAAATGGCTCCAGCCTGAGACATTCGTTGTTCAGCCTGCCAAGTCTCCTTGTCGAAACATTTCCTCTAGCCTGACACCAATATCCGTTCCACTATTTTTGACCAACAATACACCAATACATTTGGCAACCCATGGCAAAGTAACAAATTCACATTCGAAGAAAGGGAATGTAGTGCGCACCCTGGAAGACAGCATTAGCAGTATTCTGTTTACTTGAGTGAAATGCAGTTTTGCTTTCCAATTACTTTATTTTGAACCCCATTGTATAATTGGAAAGCATGGTTCCTAAGAGAGCTCACACAATTCTGCTCGTTTATGTATAAAAAATCTGTCCTGGCTGCTACACAACCAGTCCTCTCTACAATTACATAGGAGTGCTTTGAGTATGCATCCCGATTGAAAAGAAGAGTTAGGCTTTTGCCTCAGAATGACTGCTACTGCTTTTCAGCTGAAATGTTATATTGACACGTGTAGTTATCTTTATCGGGCGATCACGTTTCGCCGCCTAACAAATGTTATCGCACAGCATGTGATGCGCCTGCATCTATTAGAAGTTTTTGGAAAGTCATCGATGCTTCTATCCGCTGTCTGTTTTCGCCGAATCTTGTGTTATCTGATTTCAATACGTGACGCGAATGGTGTAGAACTTTGTGGAAGGCACGCGGGTCCCAACGATTAGTCTGGAACGTTCGACGACTGGTGTATAGAGGCCGGCGCGCTTGACCCGCCGATCAGATTTTCGACGATCGCCGACCGTGTTCGCCGCTATGGTTGTGCTATAAGTGTAGCCTGTTTTGTGGGCACAGGTTCGCCCAATAAAAGTTAGTTTTGTCGTTCACAGTATTGCTGCTGTGTTCTTCAACGTCACCACCACGTGACAATACCTAGGGGGTGACCGTGGTGCCATGTGCTTTTTTTTAAATAAGAGCGATATGCTATTTGAAGTGCAGTAAAGTACAATCTCAATTGACCTCAGCTCGGGGGACGACACGATTGGAGGCCAATGGGATAAGGAGGATTTCATTTCTGAAAACAAGGCACTTAGACGTGAGAAGGCATGACTAATTCCGTCTAAAGTTGCTGCTATTGGATATGATCAGCGAAGGTACCTGTTCGTGGCTGCATTTGCAACAGGTGACATTGATGGCATTATATATTCCACTGAGTACAATGAAATGTCGCTGCTTGTACAATATTCAAGTAAACATGGTAGCCATGCTAAAGTGCCCATGCAGAACACAACTCGTCCACTATTACAAACTACAGTGGAATCTCGATAAACGGAAATCGCTTAAGCGAAACTGCCACTTAAACAGAACACTATCCGCATGGTTGGTTGGTTGGCTCTCTGCAATATGTATCAGTTAATGGAACTCCTGTTAAAAGGAACCAATTTCCCTGGTCCCATGAGGTTCCGTTTAAAAAGCATCCACTGTAAAAATATAGGGGGACCCTGTTGGGAACTTTCTGAAATCTAGTCGTAAATGAAACCGCATTTGAATGGGTGCGAAATGCAAAAACACCCGTGTACTTTGATTTCGGTGCACGTTAAAGAACCCCAGGTTGTCGAAATTAATCCGGGCTTACTCACTACGGCATGGCTCATTATCAGATGGGTGTTCTGGCTCATAAAATACAATAATTTAATTTTTAATAGCTTGCTCGGAAATACAGCGTAATGGTATGGTATGGTAAAGCTTTAATGAAGTCCTGCAGATCGTGAGTCTTCACGAAGCCGGCCGCTCCCACGTGGGAACCGGGAGGCCGAGCCTCTCGGCCGCATCGTGGGCCTGCTGGACAGCCCAGAGTTGGTCAGCCAGAAGAGGGCTGCGGAGAACCGCCTCCCATCTGGCCGAGCTGTTACCAATGATAGAGCGTGACCGGGCACACCGCCAGAGCATGTGGTCTAACGTGCCTATTTCTCCACAATTGTCGCAGGTAGCGCTGCTGTAAGTATACGGATAGATCTTATGTAAGAGCGACGGATTGGGATAGGTATTCGTTTATAGTACACGGAGCGTTAATGCTTGAGCTCTATTGAGGCGCGGATGAGGAAGAAAGTAGGTTCTATGGCTGACGTAGTAGTGTTTAGTAATCTCGTTATAGGTGGAGGGCGTGTCCCTGTTCTCTGGGGAGTCGGCTTCCGATTGGTCGAGGGTAGCGCGGTGGGCAAGTTCACGCGCAGCCCCGTGAGCCGACTCGTTGAGGTTGGGAGGAGCACCCTTTATCTGACCATGATGTGCGGGAAACCAATAAAGGAAGTGGTGCGCGATTGCCTTGCCCCCAATAAGTGTGAGGTCCTGTTTGGATACGGTGCCTTTTTCAAATGCTGTGACTGCAGATCTTGAATAACTATAGATGACATCCCGTGAGCTATCCAGTAGGGCTAGTACAATAGCCATTTGTTCAGCGATTTCGGAGTCCCTCGTCCGAACCGAGGCAGCATTGGTCATTCCTTGCCGACCATCAACAGTGACGATGGTGAACGCCCGACGTCCCTTACAAGAAGCGGCATCCACAAAGCTGACCTGTCGCTGATCGCTGTGTATTTGCCTAAGGAAGTTGGCCGCCCTTGCCTTCCTTCTACCGCGATTATGATCGGGGTGCATGTTCCTAGTTATTGGCGCGACCGTAATGTTCTCACGAATAGACAGAGGAACGTCAGCGAACTCCTCCGCTACTCTATCGGGGTGATATCCGAGTTCCTGCAAGATGGATCTCCCTGCCTTTGTTGTTGTGAGGCGAGTTAGCTTTGCGCGCTCCTGGGCATATGCAATCTCTTCAAGAGTGCTATGAATGCCAAGCTGCATTAAGCGCTCTGTACAAGTGTATACGAGTAACCCGAGAACCCGCTTGTTAATCTTCCTAAGCTGTGTATTCAATTTATCCCGCTCTGCCCATTTCCATCGATGCATGGCTGCCACGTATCTAAAGTAGCACAGAACGAAGGCACGCATTAGCCTAATGAGGCTATCCTCCTTGAGTCCATGATGCCGATTTGATAACCTTCGAACTAAACGAACAGCACTTTCAGTTTTAGCAATTAGCTTGCGTATAGTCTTACCATTTGTACCCCCTTACTCAACGATCACGCCCAAGACCTTGATTGAATCGACTCTGGGTATTTGGCAACCATCTCTTGTATATAGGTTAATGTCTCTGTCTTCTAACGATGTCCACCCCTGGGGCCTTGGACCGCGTTTCTTGTGACTATACAGCAAAAGTTCCGGCTTCAAGGGGGAGCATCTGAAACCGGTGGGTTCGAGATAGGTTTCGATAGTGTCTATGGCCTCTTGTAAGGCTCGCTCAACCTGACCGTCATTGCCTCCTGTGCACCATATAGCTATATCGTCAGCATACATAGTGTGTTTGATGCCTTCAATCTCGAGAAGCTTTCTGCCTAGGTAGACCCTAGCTATACTGAATAAACAGGGGGAAATGACGAACCCCTGTGGGGTGCCCCTCTCGCCAAGTTCCAGCAGTTGTGATTTGAGATCGGTCATCCGGAGGGTCGCCTTCCTATCCGAGAGGAACGATCTAACATAGTTATAAAATCTCGCACCCAGATTGAGCCGATATGTCGAGGCTAGGATATGCGAATGTAGAACGCTGTCGAAGGCCTTCTCAAGATCAAGTCCCAAAACAGCTCGATTGTAGCTAGAGTCGTTGTCTATGATTTGGTGCTTTATCAGTTTCGTGGTATCCTGTGCGGATAGGCCTGTTCTGAATCCTATCATACTATGGGGGTAAATGTCGTTATTCTCCAGGAACCAGGAGAGTCGATTCAGGACCGCGTGCTCCGCTACCTTAACCACACAGGATGTAAGCGAGATGGGCCTCAAGTTGCCAACGCTAGGTGTTTTGCCAGGATTGGGGATGAGTACTGCGAGAGCAGTCTTCGAAGGTAAAGGGACGGTTCCATTCCTCCAAATTTCATTAATGTCCTCTGTGAGGTATGCGATTGATGTTTCATCGAGATTTCGGAACGCCTTATTGGAGATGCCATCCGGCCCTGGTGCGGATCTACCATTGAGTCCGTGTAGTCCATTGAGTCTATGTCCGAATCTCCTCAACGCCAAACTCTGCATCCAGGTAGGAATTGGCCTGGCCCTGGTAATCGAGATGTACAGGAGACCACCCTGAGCCGACTGGGAGATATTTGTTAGCAAGCGTGCGGATTAATTCATCCTCATAGGTCATTCGTGCGGCCTCATGTATGGTTATAAAAATGACATGCCTCTGATTTAACTTAGTATTGGTCTCGTTAAGCAAATGCTTAAGCAAGGTCCAAGTTTTACCATTGCGCATTTGGCCGTCTATCTAATTGCAAACCTCGTCCCGCTGCTGTTTAGAGAGGGTTACAAAATGCTCCTCAATGTGTTTGTTAATTTCAGATATCTTTTTGCGTAGCCTGCGATTAAGTCGTTGACACTTCCATCTGTTGAGAATGGACTGTTTGGCCTCTAACAGATGAACTAACCTGCTATCCATTTTCTCAACAGGAAGGTCGGTGCAGACCTGAAAGCTTGCACGCCGAACATCCTCTTGGACCTGAACCATCCATTGCTCTATGGTAGGTCGAGAATCTGAGGGAGGCCTCTCCTCCCGAAGCTTTTCGAATTTATCCCAGTCCGTGTACGATAATTCGCGCCGTTTTTTACCCACGATAGGAAGCTGGGCCTCACAAATATAGTGGTCACTACCAAGGTTCTCTGCCAAGTTATTCCATTTGGCCTCAGTCACGTTCTCGACGAAGATGAGATCAGGGGTAGAGTCTCTACACGTGGATGTCCCGATTCAGCTTCGAAAGTTAGGGTCAGTGATCAGCGTCAGGTCCAGATCCATGTCATTCTGCCAGAGATGCTTACCCTTATTGGTATCATACTTATAAGCGCAGACATGAAGCGGGGCAATTAAGTCCCCAGCGACAATAAGAGCGCATGAGCCTGCCATGTCTACGGCCTTGCGGAGCAGTTGTAAATTGTTGCGTTTTTTTGTTGGAACTACTATATATGTTAAGAACATATATGCTGCCTCGGTTGTCCCGAACAGGTATGATCTCTACCATAAGTTGCTCAATATTACTACCAGCCAAATTGAGATCATGTGTCACATGATTGAGTTTCTTACTAAGGAGGGTACATACCCCCTCCCCCCGGCTGCACGGTGACCGAGCAAAGCCAAGTCATCGAGATGCCAGGCGAGAGGGTTTCCTGTAATAAGATAACCTGGGGCATCTTTTCACAACTGCGTAAATATTGCTGTAGGGGAGCCTTCTTCCTAGAGAATCCCCTACAGTTCCATTGCCAAATTGGGAATGTCTCAAGGGGCGGAGCCATCTCTTAAGAGCTGGACACCGATCCTAGGTTGGGCTAGAGTCGGGGCTACGTTGCTAGCTGTTGAGTCAGAAAGACGTATCGGTGGGTTCGGTGGCGTTACCGGGCCCACAACGAACTCGAGAAAGGATTCCATTTTGGCCAACCGCTGGTTGGTGTTTGCTTCTAAGGTCGTCATCTTGCTTTGCATCTCAGTGATCCTATCACCTACCTGTTTCATACTTTTGCTGAGCGCGGTTAACCTCTCGCGCACCTATGATTTAGCTTTACGTGACACGTTCTCCTGAGCACAAGCTATTGCCCTCTTCTTCGGTGGTCATGACCCGTCGCTACCCTCGGCCATCGGGCCTACCAGAATTTCCGCATTGACGGTAGCGGTGGGTTGCCAGCTCCTGGCGCCCTTAATCTCTGCTATCTCAGCCGTTAGCCTATTAATTTTCTCTCTCATGGCCGCGTCCTCGCACTCTAATCTCGTGATTTTTTCCAAACTATCATGATGCTCTGGCAGTGACCTCGACATTAACCTCCGATGGTCCTCCACGGACCCGATCTACCCAAGTGCGGCGGCCCTCCTTGTGGACCACCTGCAGCTAATGATGATGTCCCCGGGCTCTGGATCTTGACCTGGACCGGCTTCTCCATGGAAGCAGTTCGTCCCCTGGAGCGACCACGGGAATGGCTCCGGGATACACTAGAGTAGTGGCGACCCCTGGACCACGATCTGGAGTGACGGCGACCTCCCTGGGGGGCTGTTTGCTGGACCGATGCTGGTCGAGCTCCGGGAACTGGAGCTCGGCACCGCGGTTATACGGGGTAGGACTTCTTATCCGGCTCCTTTCGGCTCTGGCTCGTTCTCTTCGACGACGTCGAACATACAAAGTAACAGTACAAAGTAACAATACGAACACGTGGTTCTATGGTTATAGTTCGATATGAAACGACATAAGATTTCTTAGCATTTCTTTCATTTACTAGTTTCATTCTTTAGGACATGTAGAATACTAGCAACTGGCATGTTTACAACGTACAGTGTTCTTTTTTTAAGTCCAAACAATTTTTTTACTGGGGCAAAAATGTGCTTTCTTTTAGGCCAGAAAGTGAACATATTATCTTTAATATATTTGGTGTCTAATAAATTAACTTCTCTGTATGCGTGTGTCTCGTGTATTTTTTCTTTCAGCAAGTATGTCTCGAAGGCGTTTGCTGGCCTCGGAAGCACTTCCGATAAAGTGCGGCGACGGGTTCATCCACCGTTAGACCACGTGGGCGCGTGACTTGGTCAATTCAGCGGTGACCCTGTGCCGTCGATTGGGTCACGTGTGGCGAACACGCGGCGAGATGCTTTGTGGCAGGACGCCGTGCCCATGCAGTGGCAGACGGAATACCGATGGCCAAAGTGTCGGACGCCGGCGTTCGCTCCGAGCAGGCGCAAAGACTGCTGGAGTGACAGCTCATGGACGGCCGAGTTCCCTTGAGCCATGATCGCCGACGTCCGATATTTCGGCCTGCGTTGTTCCGTATGGTGCTGTGTAAGCGCGTGACCCACGTCACCAAGTATTCCGCTACGAGCTTGCTGCACCTATACTAAAATGCCTTTAATTCCTTCACAAAACTCGCATTGTACCTCCCAGTCAAGTGGGGGTGAAGTGGGTATATTACGGTACTCCCATTGTATGCTGAAATAATGCCTACCTCAATCGGGAGTTTTATTGTACGCCCTATCAATGGGGAGCAAAAGCACGTACAAAAGGGAATGCGGTTGAGGACAAGCGAAAAACGCCCATCAGGGTGTTTTTCTATTTGCAGTGTAGTAGCAGAATTTTGCGTAGCAAGGGTGTTGAAGACAATTGTGTTTACGCCTTTAATAATGTGGCGTATTCGGTCACCGTAGAACATGGTGGTATTCATACGCTTGCGTAATGTAGGCACATTCTAACTGTATGAGGTGTATAATTCCTCAAGAAATTGGACGCGCTCATCGAGCTTCTTCGCGGCCTGAGCGTGAACAGCGGGAGCGCCGAAAACCTGCCGACGCTATCACGTTAGCGTCGCCCAGTTATGAAGATCTGGCTCATGGTTCCAAATGCAGGTTTTCGCGAAATCGGACAGGTGGAACGGGATGTTTCGCCAGTTCTCTGAACTGTACTGCTTTTAATGTCCTTTACGAGGTCTTAGTTTTGGAGCCAGTTCTCGGTGTCATCCCCTCGTAAGCAAGCAAAAACTCGTGGGTTGCGCTAGCGGCTGTTGATGCTCACGACGGATGGCGAAAGCTGCAGTGGCGCGCTGGCATGGGATGTGTCTGAATTCACTGGAACGAGCATGGCCGGTGGTGTTATGCGGCGACCGAGCGGTGCTCTAGTGAGAACATGCGAGAGGACTTGGGGAACGAAAAGCATTTTCCACCACCTATAAGCAACTGCTTTATTAACGTGACAGCGTTAAGCGGCTCATAACCCCGATGGCGTGGAAAACGCAGCATGCGGTATGGCCGGTCATGTAAGCTCGCCTCGCGCAGACGCGCGCTGGTGCGACTGGTCGCGCGTTCGTCGTTGTCTTCTGCCGCAGCTATCTCCAATGCGGCTCATCATTCGGAAAAGGCAAATTAAGATAAGGGTAATGCAGGCACTGCAGCCCTACACCTTCTGGTCTTAAGGCGAATGTAGTTGAGGCACAGTTAATTAAGGTAGCGTCAGTTTAAGGCACTCGAATCTACGACCTTTGGAGGGAGAAGACAAGTAATGAGAAGTAAGACGGCAAGCTGGGCGAGTTGGTGATTGAACATGTTCCTATGGGTGGGCAGCGCAACCCGGACGAAGGACGAGAGGCAGAACACAATGAGAAGTAACAACGCATTCGAATGACAATGTCAAATGATTTAATGAATGTCTGTCTGAGCACGCAGCCTTTCGCCTTCACGCTGTTTGGCGTGTGCTCAAGGGAATGTCAATTTCACCAGCCGAGCTCGTACAGCCACATGAAGAGCAAGCTGGGCAGCCGATGATGATATATACAGATGGAGAAGGTGTACAATGGATGCTGATATGCAGAAATGATGGAGCTAAAAGTCAGACATGTGTTGCGCTTACATAATTATTATTATTATAACGCGAAGGAGCGTCAGATGTGGGTGTGTACGCTGTCATGCTAGCGCACCTTTATGTGAGTACTTAAGTTGGCTGTAGAGTCTCAAAGTAGGGTATGTTGCGGCTGAACTTATTTAATGTTTAGTCCTAATAAAACAATTGAGTTTATTACACAGCACATCTATTGTGACGCCGAACTTCTCTAAATTATTGCCGTAGGGCAACGTACGCCACGGTATTTTTTCAGGAGTGAAAGCTCTGCACCTTATATTGCTTTCTTAACTTTTTAACAATGCTCTGCATCTGGTCTTTAATAGTGTTACTCTCGCTACCTGAGCTCGGTAGGAAGCAAGCAATTTATTTGAAGCACTGGATGCAATATATATTTTTTTCTTGAATAACGTCATGTTCTGAGTAGAGATGCACGGGCTCGGAAAAAGAAAAACCCAGAGAATTTTGGAAAAGCCCACTTGCTCTCACTTTGCCCCAGCGCATGAAAGCGAAAAACAAGAGCAAACCAAAGGGTCGGAATTTACCGAATAACATGGAGTGCATGTAACTTAAGCGAAAGATAGATTAATATCACTTTGTGATTATAAGCCTTCAGACGACATATTATTTTATCCAGTTTGTGTAACATTTTGGCTAGTGGTGAACTGCTTTCTGAAGCTTCTGTGAACATGTGAGCGAAATATTACTCCACTGCATGCAGCAGTGAATCTTTGATCTACTGTTTGATTTTTTTGACGCTTTCCTCTCTGCCTTCTGTCTAACCACTATATCCGAACCCCAGTGTAGTGTAGCGAACCGGAGACTAACGTCTAGGTAACCTCCCTGCCTCTCCTCTTCATCTCTCTCTTTCTATCTATCTCTCTATCTTTGATCTAGTCTCAAACAACAGCGAAAGGTCGCTTTCTTTCGCTTCCGCAGTCCCTCCATGCGGCGTCATTGAAAGCAGGTCGCCCACCGACGCTATTTTCTCGTTTTGTAACCACGAGAGCATATTACATAATGGCTAATTTTGAGTTAGAGTGAAACGCATATATGTTTGCCATCTGAAAAAGACAGGAAGGTAATTTCGCGTTTGCACTGCGCGTAACTGCGTCTGCTGCGCGTGGCTTCCGCGATGGTAGCGGCACACTAAGTGGCGTAGTGCAGAGACGAGCTTTGACTTCTCCGCAACACTCAGCATTTGGCTGGGGCTTTGTCCTCTCGGTTTCTCCACCGTGAAGCTCCTAGCGCGCTTGCGGAGAGGAAATATGAAGGAAAGCTGGGTATCCATACGATAACTTGACTTCCAGTTGAAGGACTGGAAATTTTTTTTCCGGCATGACATTCGCGAGAAGACGTCCTTTAATGGTTGGGCCATTATTTGATCTGATGGATGAGTGTTTCAAGCTACTTAAATGTAGCGAATGCTGAATTTAAAAGAAGTCGCTTAAGTACATTAGGATGATAAGTGGACTATCTTGAAGTGGTATGAGGCTATAACTGCATATTTTCTCCTTTTTAGTTTGAGAAAACCTAACAATATATAAAGAAATGCGACTAACAGATTGGAAGTTTGGTGGCTGCGTCCTGTACGCTTCGATTCACTTATTTTCCACAGGGTGCCTAATCGCCCTATGCTGCTAATCGCCCCCACATTGCCGCTTGTTTAAGTATTTACCAGAGCGCCTTCATCACAATAACATACAACCACGACAGGGGTCACTCTGTAGGGTCACAATGTATTTTTGCAAAAGAAACGCAAAGAAAGAAAAGCAAGAACTTTATTCAATATTTTAGCCACGGTCATCAAGGGGTCGCATGGCACACTGCAGAGAACGTCATTTTGCCCTTAGGTGTTGAGTGCTTAACGAAGGCAGCACGTTCGACGTGCGTCCTCCATAATGAAACCTGAAGCTTGTAAGCAATTCGCGTTAGCATGCGTAACTTTTCGTCCAATATTTACTGTATTGCAGAGCCGTGTATGCGTTCCTGCTTAGCCTCACAAAGCTTAGAAAAAGCGAAATTGTTTCTCTGAAGAGCTCGAGTCGCCAAACATTCATTGATTTACAAGACAGTGGAGTTATATATATAAAATGTAGCGTGTACTTAGATCTTGCAGTGTACCTTGTCAGCATGGAAAAGTTATGTCATTGGCTTCTGGCGCAGACTAGTGCGTATCCGACGATCGAGCGGGACCCGAGACGCTGGACAGAAGGATTAGGCCCCCATCGACGGGCGTAATGGTGCCCGTGACTAACGCGGCATCATCGGATGCCAGGAAGGCGATGCAGTCGGCAACTTCTTCTGGTGTGCCCACTCGTCCCAGCGCATGCAGAGGACCGGCTATTTTGTCGATCAGCTGCATGAACAAAAAGGTCAGACAACAAACAGCAAGGGAATGTTGACATTTTCTGGAAATATTATCCAGCAAATGAGGCGAGCCTTACAGGCATTGCATGCATTAAACACAAAACAGAAGAAAAAGAGCGCAGATTAGTCCGTTCTGCAAACTCTACAAATATATCTCCCCTGCTATTCCTAGAACCTATGCTATATTCTCCCACTGACTTGTTTCCAGCCTGTTTCTTGCCTACCTTGGCATTGAAGTCGCCCATCAGTATAGTGTATTTTGTTTCGACTTTACCCATCGCCGATTCCACGTCTTCATAGACGCTTTCGACTTCGTGGTCATTATGACTGGATGTAGGGGCGTAGATCTGTACGACCTTCAATTTGTACCTCTTATTAAGTTTCACAACAAGACCTGCCACCCTCTCGTTATTGCTGTAGAATTCCTGTATGTTACCAGCTATATCCTTACTAATCGGGAATCCGACTCCAAGTTCTCGTCTCTCCGCTAAGCCCCGGCAGCAGGGGACGTGCCTGCTTTTTAGCACTTTATATGCTTCTTTATATGCCGTATCCTCACTGACTCTTGTTACATCCAGTTTACTGCCTCTTAATTCCTCCAATAGCACTGCTAGACTCATCTCACTAGATAAAGTTCTAGTGTTAAACGTTGCCAGGTTCAGATTGCAATGGTGGCCTGCAAAATTTCGCACTTGCGTATTAGCGCGCCTGCAAAAGCACAAGCTACCCGCAACCTAATAGTTCCGCCGCATGGCTGGCGAACGTATCCCACAAGGTCACTCCATCATATTCATTTGATTCATATGGCAGCAGGATGGCGGGCGCCAAGATTGCTACGAGGAACTATCGCCAAAGTAAAGGCGATCGTTTTATTTTTTTGTGGTCGAGGGGATTCGCTGCAAAGCATCACGAATAAAAGAAATGTAAATAGAAGCTACCAACTCTGCATCGTGCAAGAACTGCAGCAGTGTCATTGAAAACTTGTCCTAAGGAAAAATACGACCCCAAAGGCGTAGTTTCTGAGTTCCACTTCCACTGCGTATCTCATGTTGAACCACAACACATCACAGATCAATCCCCAAGGGCCATGAACTGCGCAAAATCAGCGAGGCAATAACATATGTCTGGATAATGTACGCATGCCCGTACGTGCAGCTCAACTCTACCGAACATAATAAGCTCCAAGCTCTGCTACGTAATTGTCAGCGAAGTGGGAGCACCCTCCTCCTCTCCTACCACCACGTACACCCTTGCGATTTTCTAACAATATCACGGGACCACTGACCGCACGGCGTGTCTGCTGCTTCGTAGCGGCGAGGGACGGTGGGATTGGCAACTTTATATGCGGTCGTGCAAAGCGAATTCTTGTTCGCATGAGCTCTGCGGCGTTATTCGCTTTAAGGGTGCACCTCACCGCTACAAGGCCATTGACGCGCCGCTGCTCGCATACAGAGCTCGCTTTACAGAGTAACTTCGGCTCGCAGCTTAAAATCAGTGATGAAACATCCTCGAACAGCCCAGACACGGCCCTCACCGCGTGCCTCGCTTGGAACCACCGCTTTCGTTATAGTAGCCGGTATTGCGAATTGTAATTCCCGTGTCCCGGACCATTGACCTCGAGAAGGATCTGAGAAGAGCACCAAGAGCGGCACACTTCTTCAACCAAGGCCACGCCGTATACTATCGTGGATGGAGTTCACATACCAGAGGAGGCCACCGCACGAGTAGTCGGACCCCTGTCAACATTTCCGAGGGATTACAATGCGGTCTGGTCGGCCACATAGGCCGGAACAGGGGCTCTCGCAGAAGCCATTTCCTTACTTGAACCCTTCACTCGCATAATTACCATGAAATCCAGTGGTGAGAGGGCGTTTTGTGGCTTCGCACTTAACGTACTCCTTGACCGTACACATACCACTATGAAGACCTACAAGCTGTCCCATGCGCAACTCGCGAGTGCTACAGGAATGGGTCCCTGCACCTCACGGGATAAAGGATGTCTTTATCTGCCAAACCTCTTCACCAAGCAACGTGATCAGATGGCCAGCGAACTGTTCCCCAAGAGCAATTTGAAGAGAACACCGCAAACAAGTGCGCGCCGAGCTCAGAGACTTCCGTAAATCACTGACTTCTTCATTCTCCATCTCCTTAGTTCTCTTGCGCATGTGGCGCTCTTACTCGACAGACGCTGATACAAACATTGTCATATCATGCTATCCTCCATAGCATCAAATCCAGATGAGGTCATGCACATGTAACGCCTGTTGGCAGTATTTTAGCGCTCCATACACTTAGTGGGGCTGTCTCAGTTGCTTTCAAACCCTTATCTGTTCGCCCGCCAACACCCATTACACCTCCCTTCCGCGGGGGATAGTTTGGGCCCCTCCTCCTCAGGGTCTACGCCGAGGCTATGAACCCGCCTCGTGGCACGCATTCGCCGCCATGTTCAGGGCCCATCACATGACCATACCGCGACAGGAAGTGCTAACGTCCGTCACAACGGAAGACCCGGACTAGGCTTACTCTTAACTGTTTTCTCTCTCCTTCTCTCCCAGAATTTATGTCGCGAGTATAGATTACAAAGATACGCCACCGATCCTTGCATAATGTCAAAGATCGGAGTGTGACTGACGTCAGTGCGCACGATCATTTGAAGGACCTTGGTTGCTACTTATGTATGAAGTCCTTGGTTAGGAATTTATATACTTAAATATTTAAATCTATTCTGAGGAACCCGTATGGATTTCCTTGGTAGCTTGCACTACGTTCGAATGGACGACAAACTTTCCTTTATGGCGCATCCTCCACTTTACAGGATTTGGTGGAAGTGATTTGTCACATTCAGTCTCCTTGTTCTTCGAGTTATCGATTAATTCACACTGTCGCTGCGATCAGCTAGCCCTTTTCATGTTAGCTGAGATGGTAGAGTGACTGTCCTGGAAAGGCGTTGGTCACGGGTTCGAATGCCTAACGACGGCAAAATTTGTTCTTAAACGTGAAATTTTTTTTTTTTTGTTGTGGAAAACCCATATGGTTTTCTTTCGTAGCTTCATGCTACATCCTGATCGGTGACACTTATTCACTTCATAATGCGTCCTCCACTTTGCGGGATTCGGCTCAAACTGATTTGCCACGCTAAGTATGAAAGAAATAATGACAGCTCTGTTTGCAGCTATGCAGCGGTGGATATCGGTAAGTGTGTTATATTCGCGCGATACCTGTGTGATAGATTAACATGTGCTGTCAACATTTCATAGTTATTTACATCAGAACCCCGAGAATTACGTACCGCCTAAACAGCGTTGCCCTGGAAAGAAACCACATACGAATATTTGACTGTCGATACAGCTAGAGATATGGCATGGTCAATTGACGCCCATTATGTTATTAACAACCTTGATCACTATCATATAGCCTAACCAGATCAGGTACACATAGATAGCCTAACCTTGATCAGTTGGGCTATCTGTGCCGTAACTTTATGAGCGCGCCCTCTGATCCTAAATACCTACTTTATAAAAGTGTATTAGGTAAAAATTTTGAATGTGTTAAAACTTTTTTGGCATCCCGAACAAGACTGCTTAATTAGGCCATTAAAAATTCTTAAACTCACTCTGTTCGTTCATTTGGCGACGTAACACGGGTTTGGCGCACGTGAGATCTTGGTTTACACATGTGATCTCTTGAGCGAAGAACGACCCTTTCGCGTCGCCAAGCGTCTTCATGATTCTAAATAGGTATGAAAATGTAGTTCTCACTTAGCGAAGAAGTGATAGTTAGTTTCATAGTAGGGAAAATGAAACCTATACGGGCGTTAATAAAGTAAACACTGTCGAACATTTACTAAATTTTACCCTACACTGCAGTCACTCCGGGATCGGCCCACATGGCCTTGTGATAAAAAATCATGCTAAACAGACCTGTAAGTAGCAAATTAAATGTAATATTTATTGTAATAAATAAGATTTATAATAATTTTGTGATTTAGCGATCCTTTTCTTTGATCGGCAATGCTCCGTGTGGTTCAATGACTTATTTTTCTAGCCGACAACGTGAAACCGGTAACGTTTTTACCGAAGCAAGCTATTACAGACCATGCAGCTTAGAGCACCTATATTTTGCGGAACCAACAGTGTCCAAACAGGAGGAAAACATATACCTGAGTTACAAGCTTCTCACGATCCGCGTCCTGCAGCTACCCTTCGGTTAAGAAAACATGGCAGGCTTGCGGATTTGCGCCCCTCTCTTGCAGCCTCTCAGCTTTTATTTTGCAATAAAATTCTCTGCCTTTACTGAAAGAGTTTTTAGGCTCCTGTGATATTTATTATGCTCAGCTTCTCTTTCGTCGCTTAGTGTAATCTGTGGCCTATCTAATATCGAGAGAAGTCCTTGGCTATTAAATACTAGGTTTCTATCTAACATATGTGTAAGTCCTTTACACTCCAATCTGGGGTCGTAATACACGAGTCCTATATTCTAGGGCTGAATAATATGCAGCTTTATATTAAATTGTATTACACATTTGACTACATTTTCTAGGAACTTTAACGCTTGCTGGCATTCATTACAATTAGCCAAAGAGCGCCGGGAGGTGCTCCACCAGCCACGGGCCAACAAATATCAACGAATCTTCTAGCGCTTCGTAACGACAGCCACTTCGGAAGTTGATGCCACAGAATCATCTATGGATCATTTCTAGCTTTTTCACTGGCCCTACCGCGAGAGCCTTCCTTTACCCCCAGCAACAATTCGGCGCCGTGCTTACTAGAGGATTCGAACCAGAACATAGCGGCACTCAGTAGCCGCAATATTCCGTGCAACATGTTGGTCAGTTGCAACACAGACTTTCTATGCAGCGCGCCCATGGAGAGAGTTTTCAGGGTCGCTGCCAGATGTGTCGAAAAGAAAACGAAGGAAAATAACCAAATAAAAATTTGTAAAGCAACTGTTGGTGAAGATAAACAGCGGATGCAGCGCTCACATGGAGAAAGTTTTCAGTGTCGGTGCGTCGAAAAGAAAACGAAGGAAAATTAACAAAGAAAATTTTGAAAACCAACTGTTAGTGATGATAAACAACGGGTGAAGGACTACAGAGGACACACTGGAATAGACAGGTCAGCTTGATGTACTTACTCTATTCATGCAATGTTAATAAAAGTACGGAGGAAATTACATTTACAGTAATCTGTAGGTTAGTCAATCTTTCAGTTGATTTCGCAGGAAAGCAATTGGTAACTGGAATCTATTGTATTTTGAGATAAGTTATTTCTAATTATAATCGGTATTTCTTTTCTGACGTGTACAAATATGATGTCAACAAAAGTCTGCGCGAAAGACACAACGTATGTATAGATGGGCGTAAGAACACGAACAAAAAGTTTCACTCTGCAAAACGAAACAGGCGGTCTGCAAAATAATGTAGGGTCTGATAATGGTCCGAAGAAAAAAATGCGAAATTAATTCCGCAAAACAGCAGCATCTTTGATGCTCCAATATTAGTACACACAGATGCATATACCACGTACGTCGCTCTTCGCCTCGCTAGCGTTGACTTTGTTTGGCACACTTCTAGTTTTTCTGGTGAATTTATACCAATACTACGGGCAATATATCACTGAAATCTAATCTCAGCTTTGCTTTGCCGTCTTTTTGCCGTCAGATTGTACGTTTAGCACTCTTTCACAGGCTTTATTGGTCCTGCATTGCAGGTGCAGTTTTTTTTTTTTTGGCAAGACCGCATCATGCATCCCTCCGTATTAGTCACTGTCCTAATAGGTGGGAGCTCAAATGTATAGCACAATACATTTTTCCCAGTCTGTCTCAATTCGTACTTGTATAGACCGGAACAACCTTATGGGTGATATTGCAGCTATAAAGGATAGCACCATTTTAGAGCGCAGCTCTTGCCGGCTCCTACGGCGATCGTCGGCGTAACCGAGCGAATGAGCAGAGCAAACGATGATAGCGCAGCGGGCAATGAAAAATGCTGCGAGAGGGAAGTGGCGCGAGTAGGAAAGCGGAGGAAGGCACGGTGAAAGCGTGAGGAGAAAAGTTTAGTGCGAGAACGGTGGCTGCGAGATGGCGCCAGCGTAGCGCGCGTCGTCTGGGAAGTTTCTTCGGCGGCGGCTTCTGCGAATCGCGCCCACGCGTCACCCACGCGCTGGCCCCGCGGCTCTCGCGATCTCCTGGTCAGCGAGGCACTGGCGCCGCACTTCTCTCCGTTTGCAGCGTGCCGCACGAGAACCATTGTACACATCAGCCAATATGTCGCGAGATGAGAACACGCATAGAGCTGCGCTGAAATATTGCAATAGGGACTGTCGTAATCGTCGGTGATTTTTTTCTTAAAACTTTAACTGACATCGTATTACCAAGAATTCTTGCATTTCTTGTTTACCTTTATGACCGCAGCCAATGTGGTATAACCGGAAACGTTTTTATCAAATTTTTATTTTCTCTCACAGCGCTGGTTGTTCGCTATGTATCATACTTTCTACCCCTCTCCTCTATAATGCCTGCGGCCCTGAAAGTAAAACGAATAAATAAAAAAGAAATAAAAAAAATTACACAAGAAAGAAACCAATCAGATGCAGTTAGAAAATTAATCCTGTGCATACACAGTCACATTCAATATCAGATTCAACAGGTTGCCCGTGGTCAAAGGGGCTTCAAGATGAAACTAAATATACAAGAATTGCAGCCCTAAACACTATTTCAAGTGAACTGACTTTCTTAAATCAATTAAACTGTGCAGTCTTGGAGCGCCTTTAACCAGACACGTTCTGGCACGTAAAATCCCATAATTTTAATCGCAGACACAGTGCTGCTTCTAACATTAAATGCTACTCTGTACGCAAGAAAACGCTTAGAACGAGTATATTTAGAGCACACCAGACAATCTGGCACGATGCACGAATTCTGCCGCGTTTTTTATTATTATTACAATCATTACACTACTATTTATGCGACGTACCTCCATGTGTTCCTCTACGCTGAGCTCAGGACTTTTCGCAATCAACGTCTTGATACGACCCGGGCTGCAGAGAAAAAGCACATAAGTTTTATGTCAATTTGCCTGTCATTTTCGCCTATTTCGCACGTCGCCTTCACATTTGCGCGAAAGGCGATGCGGGGCACAAGGGGCTTCATCCTCATCGGCTAATAAATAAACTTCAGTATGAAATTCCACCTTATTAATCTGCATTTCCCCGTTATCAACTCTGTCAGCCCCATAATCCATTCGCTGTTTACCAACCCATGTAACACCTTTCTCGAAAATAGTTGATTCTTTGCATCCGCTGGTTTCTTTTCTGATTTCGTCATTGGAAGCACGTTGACTTGCGCATTCGCACGCCTGATCAGAACCGCACTCCGGGCTTACGAAGCCTTGGGTGCCTGGGTAGTTTCGCGCCTGTCTGCTATCGAGGCACCCAGATATAGCCTATGCGGCCCATATCACGGCCTCGATGCGATTGCCGACGGCCTTGCTATGTGGTCAACGTAGTACTGTGCTACATAAGAACGACTACGGATGAAAAATAATGTAAGTGCGGAGACTCCGCCAGAAGATGTGCATAGTTATTGTTCGCTCCTTGTCGAGACACATGGCGATACAAGGGATACGAACAACCCGGCGCAGCCCTACTTCAAGTGATGCGGGGTTGTTTGATGCCGTGACTTCTACATACCAGCAATTCCATGATAGTGCCCATTTTCTTCTGTGCCTAATAATGTAACTTGAAATTGAGGACAGCCGTCCACACTTGGCTTTCCAAACTTTTCGATACATTCACCGGTTTAGGTTTGTGCGTCCGAATTCGGAAACAATTAAGTTTTTGGGGGGGCGAGCTTGTGGCCTTTAAAGATTTGCCCACAAACGTGTCCATGGGGATCTTTCATTCGGCAAGTTATCGGAGCACACCATATGCTGCTAATACCCAATCATATAAATGTATTTTATATTCACTGGTACTGTTCGGTAACACTTCATTTGGGCCTAATTGGTACATACTTCGGAACTAAACCTAACAGCGCAAACATCTATGACGAGCCACAAAAAGAAAGACAGGACACACACTGGCGCTGACTAACAACTTTTTTCCTTTCGTCGTCGATGCATGTATATACCTAGGCCACATAATCGCGCAGGCGCAGAGAATACATTACTAACATTTGCCAACTTATCGTATACGTAAACGAAGGAAATCAAATTCTGATTGGTGCAGGGACAACGATGTGTCACTAATGCAATTATTTCCTTGTCTTTGTATGTGATAGGCCTCTAAGGCAAGCCGGGCATGTTCATTCTTGCTTTTTCCAAGAATTATCGTCCGATCAAGTCGCGCCTCGCAATTGCTGCAAGAGTTTCTATGCGCAACCAGGTGCGCTCTTTTATCTACATTTTTTGTTTACTTTGTGCGCATGTTCCCTGAGTCGCTCATTGGCGCAACGCCCTGTCTGGCCAACGTATGTCTTACCACATGAGAGTGGAATGCCATAAACCACGCCCACAGCGCACGACACGTATGAGGCATCATGCCGGCGTTGTCATCCTCCTCTGTTCTCTCCGCAGATGCGGGAACATAGCTTTGAAAGCTTGTTTGGCGCTGAAATTGCCAAAGGAACGCCATGCCTGCAAGCAACGTTCTTGAGTTGATGGGTCACCTTATGTATAAAAGGGACCACCGCAGGCCTTCGCGTTTCACGTTCGGCGGGCGCCCTTTTTGTGGTTTTACTTCTCTGGATCAGAGCTTCAACCACTGCAGTCAAAAGCGACATAGGGAACCCTGCTGCAAAAAGTCGGCTGATCTGATTGTCAAAACTTTCTTGCATCTTGTGCACACACGAACTCTTAAGTGCCAATTCTATACATGACGATGCAATACCTCTTTTCACAATCTTCGAGTGCGCAGACCTGAAGGACAACAGTTCCTTTTTCGCACGGGATTGAATTTTGGACAATTGGTTGAATTGGAATTTTGGCTGAACATACGTTGGCCAGACAGGGCGTTGCGTCAATGAGCCACTCAGGGAACATGCGGAAAAAGTAAACAAAAATGTAGATAAACGAGCGCACCTGGTTGCGCATAGAAACTCTTGCAGCAATTGCGAGGCGCGACTTGATCGGACGATAATTCTTGGAAAAAGCAAGAATGAACATGCGCGGCTTGCCTTAGAGGCCTATCACATAAAAAGACAAGGAAATAATTGCATTAGTGACACATCGTTGTCCCTGCACCAATCAGAATTTGATTTCCTACGTTTACGTAAACGATAAGTTGGCAGATGTCAGCAATGTATTCTCAGCGCCTGCGCGATTATGTGGCCTAGGTATATATATGCATTGACGACGAAAGGAAAAAAGTTGTTAGTCAGCCCCAGTGTGTGTCCTGTCTTTCTTTTTGTGGCTCGTCTTAGATGTTTGCGCTGTTACGTTTAGTTCAGTGGTACTGTTCGAAATTGCAGAACAGCAACGAGAAGATGAAGCTGCATCCTGGGGTCCTATACAGAGAGGAGCCGCCTCTGCTACAGTGAACCCTATCTGGCCAGCGCTCCATGGCGGCGCTAGTGAGTGGCAACACGTAAACACTCCTAGCATACACGACTACTACGCGCACCATGATGCACTTTGAACCCACTCCACCCACGTCATCACAAGCGGTAATTAAATTGCATATGTGATGTATTGCGTGGTCTTAAAGGCAGGCAGCTAGGCACTATTGCTCTGACATGCTGCCTCAATACACCAAAGGTGCGGGGGTGCCGTCGTACTGACGTAACAAAAATATGAAGAAATATACAATCAAGCCAAGGTAGCATTCTGTCTTTTTGTTGAACTGCGTAAACACTTTTCTTTTTAAATTGTGGTGTTTAGCTTACTTAATCTACGCCGTGGTTTGCTATGGACGCTGGAAAGATTTTTTCTAGCCATCACTGGGCGTAAGTTTTGCTGACGACGCCTGCGCCACCGCGGTGGTCTCGTTTCAGAGTCAGCATGCTATGTTAAAGTAGCAATTCATCCATACACAGCACCGCAATCGGGCCGTGCCTGTGTGTTTCATTCATATTTCTCGATGTCACATTTTTGATTATGTGACACATAAATTATTTCACTAAAGCTTAGAAGGTAGACGCCCCTCAAACATATATGTTTTCTCGAACATGCTCTACAGGACTGCAACATTCCCACTGGACGCTTTACCGTAACTTTGAGAGTGGTGAACTTGAATACCCTGAGATCCGTAACAAAGTTTCCATGTCAACAAGAATTAGAACTTCTTCAGTTTTAACCTTGTAGATCTGCGGGAGCACGGAAGGTGGAGAGAAGTAATTAATAAAGGGAAAATCAGTCATCCACCCAATCGCGCAAATTGCTAAAGAGAACTCATGCAGGTTCCCTGAAAGGAAAGCCTCGCAGTTGAAGAAAAACACGTCCTGTTCTTGGACTCGAACCTGAAACTACCGCCTTTCCGACGCGGCCATTCTACCGTCTGAGTTAACCAGGGCGCTTCCAGATGGCAGGGCGAAGTCCTTGGTAGCAATTGCTGCGATTGCGTGGATGTCTGATTTTCCCTTTATTCATTCATCATGATCATCATCATCAGCCTGGTTACGCCCACTGCAGGGCGAAGGTCTCTCCCATACTTGTCCAACTACCCCGGTCATGTACTAATTGTGGCCGTGTTGTCCCTGCAAACTTCTTAATCTCATCCGCCCACCTAACTTTCTGCCGCCCCCTGCTGCGCTTCTTTTCCCTTGGAATCCAATCCGTAACCCTTAATGACCATCGGTTATCTTCCCTCCTAATTACAAGTTCTGCCCATGCCCATTTCTTTTTCCTGATTTCAACTAAGATGTCATTAACTCGCGTTCGTTCCCTCATCCAATCTGCTCTTTTCTTATTCCTTAACGTTACACCCATCATTCTTCTTTCCATAGCTCGTTGCGTCGTCCTCAATTTGTGTAGAACCCTTTTCGTAAGCCTCCAGGTTTCTGCCGCGTACGTGACTACTGGTGAGACACAGCTGCTATACACTTTTCTCTTGAGGGATAATGGCAACCTGTTGTTCATGATCTGAGAATGCCTACCAAATGCACCCCAGCCCATTCTTATTCTTCTGATAATTTCAGTCTCATGATCCAGATCTGCGGTCACTACCTGTCCTAAGTAGATGTATTCCCTTAACACATCCAGTGCCTCGCTACCTATCGTAAACTGCTGTTCTCTTCCGAGACTGTTAAACATTGCCTTAGTTTCCTGTAGAAAAATTCTTAGACCCACCCTTCTGCTTTGCCTCTCCAGATCAGTGAGCATGCATTGCAATTGGTCCCCTGAGTTACTAAGCAAGGCGAATCCCATCAGCGAATCGCAACTTACTAAGGTATTCTCCATTAACTGTTATCCCCGATTCTTCCCAATGCAGGTCTCCGAATACCTCCTGCAAACACGCTGTGAATAGCATTGGAGAGATCGTATCTCCCTGCCTGACGCCTTTCTTTCTTGGGATTTTGTTGCTTTCTTTATGAAGGACTACGTTGGCTGCGGAGCAGCTATAGATATATTTCAGTATTTTTACATACGGCTCGTCTACACCTTGATTCCGTAATGCGTCCCTGACTATTGAGGTTTCGACTGAATCAAACGCTTTCTCGTAATCAATGAAAGCTATATTTAAGGGTTGCTGATATTCCGCACATTTCTCTGCCACCTGATTGATAGTGTTAATATGGTCTATTGTTCAGTAGCCTTTAGAAATCCTGCCTGGTCCTTTGGTGGACAGAAGTCTTTTTAAATTATATCTGTCCAACTTGCGGGTTTCTGAAGAACCATTACGTCAAACTCTTGCCTTTTCTCGAGGTGTTGACAAATTCGGCTACACCCTGCCATCTGCTAGCCGCCTGGTTTGATGTCATCTTTTTACTTGGAATGCACGCAGTCTGGCGTAGTCTGTTGGCATATAGGCATTGTGATGTTAATGGCCGCACTGTGTATGAATATTTTGTGGAAATGGTTGTGAAGGTACGTGACGTGTACAAGACGAAGGACTGTGATGAAGCTGTGGTGTCAATGCTTGACACTTTGACACATATAAAACGAGTGTGATCTATGATCACACACTCTTTTGAAGCTTGTAGCCAAGCTGGAAATAAAGAAAAAAAAAGCCTGGTTAGCTCAGACGATAGAGCGGCTGCCCCGGAAAGGCGGTGGTCCCAGGTTCGAGCCCCGGACCAGGATGAATTTTTGTTCAACTGCGAGGGTTTTCTTTCAAGGAACCCGAATGGGTTTCCTTTGCAGCAGTTGCTACGATTGAGTGGATAAGGGTGACAAAGTATCACATGGGAGGTAATAAGTACCGCCACTGTCAAATGCTTACAGCGCAGCTGAACCACAACACAGGCTCTTTTGGTCTGCGGTCCAGGTTTTTGCGTAACGTGAAAATCACGGAAGTAAACGGGTGAACAAGAAACAAAAACTAACAGAACGAAGTGCTAAACCGAAGATCTCCTGCATCCGTCCAGTGCGCAGCTTGTGTTTGTTTGTGTGTGCATTTCTTGCGCTGTTTTTTATTCTATTGATCACGCACCAGCTCGACCAGCGCTTAACCTCGTGGCATGAGGCAATTAGGAAAGGAAAACATAGCCTTGACAGCGTTGTGTTGAGTGCACTGTGCTGTTCACTCATAAGGACAAAATTACTGAAACATACATGTGCGCAATTGCTAGCCATCCATGTGGCTAGCCACACATGACGCTAGTACATGTGCGCACAAATGTACTACAAGCCTTATTCAGCCCGGACAAACTTGTAAAATATGACAAAACAGCACGTATTAAGCACACAATATTTTAAACAAAAGCGCTACCTGGGGAATTCCTGGAGCCTCTTCGTAGGCTAAGCCAGTTAGCGTGGTGTGATGTGACCGCCAATTTAGTGTGAATGAGCTCGAATCTGTTGTGTGTTATGTAGCAATGGATCACGAATAAAACCTGTACATATAATGCACGCTCAGTGCGTAACATGTATGTTCCCGAGGCACACAAACAGGTTAATCGAAAAGCGCGCGATGTACGACGCCTTTTAGTATTTATCACATTCGATTGCACAGTTCTGGCTTGTGATACTTGACAGTCCGGTTTATACAGCAGAGAATTTTCACCGACCAAGTATCTCTAAAACACAAAGACCTCTCACCAAAATAGCACATCATGTTCTATGCTTAGGGAGCCCTAGATTTCCTCGGAAGGTTAGGACTGGGGAGGTTTAGACAGTGGTGAATAACGGCCACGTCCGTCCTCTGCGGCAGATTTTTTCCAGATAGAGGAACTACGGGGTAGGGTTTCTAAATCATATGGACTTGGCGGGCAACATTGAGGAACTCTACACTGTTATCGACAGCGTGGCCACCGTCGTAATAAAGTTAAACAGGATATGTTAACTAAATGTATTACCAGCCCGCACTCCAACCTCCACTCATGAAATGAAGAAATAGAGGAGTTTTTTTTATGTGTTGCATAAACAGTGAGGTATGCTGAATAACTCAATCCACTGTATGCATTGCTGACTTTAACGTGAAAGTTGCAAGAAATTCGGCTGAGAACACGTGATCGGCAACTATGCTCCAGAAATAGTAGGGGAGAGATACTGTCAAATTCAGGGGAACGGAATTGACTTCCAATAATGAATACCGACTTCGGGAAGTGCCGTAAAAGAAATTGGAGCAGCACAAGCATTAATATAGAAACAAAACAGGAAGCAAGTTTCATACACTGCCCGTACCAGCCTAGTACAGCTTGTAGAAGTGTAAGGTATAGCAAACGGCAGTGATCACAGGTTAGAGCAAGAGAGATATCACAAGAAAGAAAGAGCAAAAGAAGTAAAAAACAAATAAAGCTAGACGCAGTCAGGGTAATAGCAGATGAATTCATGCTTGTGCTCGCAAACAAATATGTAGCTCTGGAACAGTCACATGAAAATAACGCTTATGTATTTTGTGAAACTCTAAGTAGGTCGATTTGAGATGAAATTGAAGTTGGAACTAAGGCACCAGATAAGCCCTCCCAAAGTAACAAACGACCTAATAAAGAAACGATAGCGCATGAACGTGTCTAACTCAAGAGATCGCAAAATTTTCTGAAGGGCCAAAGCTGATAAACAAGCAGAACCTAAGTGATACTCGAAACTACAAGGGTACGAATGATTAAGGAAGCAGTAAAAATGGACACAGCGTGCATCCGTGAGAAGAAAACTTGCTATCGGGCAGGTTAAGGCGTATTTAGCGGTAGATCAGCAGAGTGATGCCATCAGCAATTTCGATAGCTTAATAAAGGCAGCGGAAGTTTTCTATACTGAGGTGTACAGTACTTGAAACAGCCACCTAGTCTTCATTGGAAGTGGTGACGAACTGGACAGAGAGGATCTTTGTGCAACTAGCGAGGAATTTATAAGGACTTTTCGACACATGTCAGGCCAGGAAAACATTGAATAACAGTTGATTCATTCAAATATGGACATAATATTACTCTTCAAAAGCTTGCGACCTTTCGTGCGCAAAGCCTGGTAATATCAGATGTACCGGAGAGCCTGAAGAATTTCAACATTATACTAATCCATAAGAAGGGAGGCGTTAAAGAATTGAGGAAATGTAGTCACGATAGCTTGTTCTCAGTGTTGTAGAAGATATTCAATAAGGTAATTCCCAAGATTATCAAAGCAACACTTGACCAATCAACCAAGAGAGCATGCCGTCTTCAAAAAGAGGTAGTCTACGATGACTCACCTCCATCAAAAATCAGGTAAATTGGCAATCTGGCCAGCTCAAGCAACCTCCAAAAAAGATTTTCATAGGTTATGAAAAAGTTGTTTGATCCAGTAGGGATAGCACCAGTCAAACACGTATTGCGTAATCAAGGAGTACAGGAAGGATACATGGATATCTTCCTAAATAGCTGCTGATTTCACTGCCACCATAAATCTCTACAAGGCGAGTACGAAAATACGTATCAAGAAAGGGGTCAGCCGGGAAGACTCAATTTGCCCTGTGCTTTTCACTGCATGGTTAGAATAAATAATCAGGCTATTAGATTAGCGGATAGACGCCGGCTATCCAACACATACACGGCGAACGTACTTCAGTTGACTGGAGACGAGTTTTAAGAAATTATTGTCGAGCCTAACGAAGAATATGTAAGAGTAACGTCGAAGATTAATGAGCAGAACACAAAGGTAATCTTCCAAAGCCTGGCGAGCAAAAAATAATTAATTGACGCTCACTCTCTAGAGTATCTGCAGGAGCACATTCATTCAGGTGAAGTGCTCACAGAAGACCGTGATCACAAGGTTCCTCAGAAAGGCTGGCCAACGTTTTGGTAGCAGGACCTATCTTATTAACACATGGGGAGAAACTGACACGTAATAAGGAAGCTTTGCACTAAAAATGTAAGGCGTAATTATAAGAGATAAGAATAGAGAGGTTTGGATCATACACGAAATTGAGTCAAACGATAGGCTGATATTAGGAGAAAGAAATGAAGCGGGGTAAGTCATGTGAATCGTGGGGCGAACAAGCGGTGGAAAATTGGAAATACAGAATGAGTTCCAAGAGAAAGGACCGTGCAGTTGAAGACGGCAGAAGGTTTTGAGGTGTGCGGAAATGAGAAAATGTGCAAGGCGTACCGTGGAATTAGTTAGCGCAACACAGGGTTATTTGGATATCGCTGGAAGAGACCTTCATTCTGCCGCTGATATAAAAATGGGCTGATGATAATGAGGATGAGGATATTCCTATATATTTCCATCATTTTCTTAGTTTGTAATATTTATCCTACCCTATCCTGGGTCACAGGACATACACCTATTGCTGGCCAATCAGCTAGGATGATTTTGTTTTATTCTTACATAATAGGTTACCACATTTATATGGCATACGCCTTTCATCATCATTGTTACCACCACGAGCATCACTGATAGCCTTTAACATCGTTGCGTCGGCGTTTAATACGGTGCGCACGCCTAATCTGGTGTTTAAATTTAGGCGTTGCTTGTGAGCAATGTACAGCAGAAACATAAACATAGCAGGACATAAAAGTCCTGTTCAGTGCAGCACCATATTCTTTCTTCGGTGGCGTACAAAAAATCACTCGTGCCATTGTCGCTATTGTATCTCCTTCACCGTCGTCGTCAAGTTGCTGTTGTCATCACTCACACGCTCGCGTCACACCAGGATCACAATGCAGGATCACAAGCTACCTGCCAATTGCTTCGTATAAGATCAATTTCCACACTGCAGTACGATCAGCAAAGCTTTTATAGTAATTGTGTTAGTCATTGTCTGTAGGGAAACCTTGAAACAGGAGAGAGTGGATTGCGCAAATCGAGCGACAGACTGCATAATGCTCTTACTTGATTGAGTTGACACGTACACCATACGGAGCGTTCTCTGAAATGAAATAAGTAAAAACAGTGACAGAACTAAAATCACAATGAATTCTTTTTATACAAAAAACACGATATAGCGAAACCTGTTTTAGGAAGGTCAAGATATAGCGAATAAATTTCCATTCCCGAGCAAGTAATCACAAGGTTGAATGTTGTCATCAACCGGAATTAACGAAACTAGCCTGCATTAAACCCGATTTAGCGAAAATTTTCCAGAAATAAATCTGCAATAAAAACACTTCTTTCTCATTTTGACGCAGACGGGTTTTCCTTCGCGCATGCGCTCTAACGCTATCGCATTTAAACATCTAGACCCCCTAGTCACGGCTCTAGCTTTATTTTGACGAGGCTGCACGCCACACCCATACAGGAAACAACGGACTCAGCAGTCGCTAGCACTCTGAGGTACCAGATGGCGCTAGGAGTGGTGGTAGTTGGGCCGCCCTCGAGGTCTTTTTACACGCGCAGGCGTGGGTTAGAGGCAAATACGAAGCTGCGATACCTTTTTGATGTCGCTACGTCACAGTTTTAGATTTCGAAGGGCCAAAAAATCCCTTACTTGATTTTCCGAACTGCCCGATTTATTTAAATAATTCGATTGTGTTCATTACTTTGTTCAATTGAGTTTCAACTGTGCAAATACAATCTCACGCACAACACCTAAATCAAAAGCGATGCATTTTCAGGAGGAGCTCCGCAAGTTAAAACTGCGGGAGGGCCTCTTATCAGAGTTTGATAAAGGGAATTTTTAATTACCACAGGTATCAGCTGAGGTCACAAAATTGTACGAGCGGTTAAAAAGCACATAGGCAAACACATCAACTATAACAGTTATTTGAAGAGGTTGATATTTGCACTTATCAAAGCAATCAAAGCAAGTACGTTTTCAAGGACGACCTAGATTACAGTCGGCGATAATATGTGTAGTATTCGAGCAATGCATTGACGCACCGCATTCCTGAAGCCACGTTTATTTGACATGTGTAGTGGTCATTATGAGACTTTCGTTCCTTTGGCTATATGCGTCATTCTTCGATATTGCCCAACTTGGCTGTTGCACTTGCGGGGTCCAAGAAATGGAGTGCAACAGTGACGGCATGACATCAATGGTATGTCAATTCCTAAATGATGGCAATGGTATAACGATCACAGCCGGGCGATGACTTGAGGTCGATGAGATGACGACTAGTGCACGCCGACGATGGCGTGACGGTAATACTAGAGGGCAACTGCATGATGAAGCTGGAAAAAAGACGATAGCACGACCACGACGACATGATGACGATGGTACGGCAACGGAATGGTGATAGCGACTGTCCGTTCACGATGGCATGAAAACGACGGCACAATCAGGATTGAACGACATCATGTTTACGAAAGAATGACGAACAAAAAATGATGTCGACGAAGGCGCTATGACGATACCGGCATCACGACAATGATATGACAACGACTTTGCGATGATAATAGCTGATGACTGCGTGATGAGGGTAACGTGATGAAGTTGAAATAACGAGGGTGGCATGACCGCGATGGCATTCGACGATGTATGATGACTGCATGACGACGACTGTATGAAGGCGATGGCATGACAGCAGTATGGTGCAGCGATGACTGTGGGACGACAATTGCGGGACGGTGGCGGCAGGATGAGAGTCGGATAACAAAGTTAAAATTACGACAATGGCATGGTCATGATGGCTCTACGATGGTGACGTGAGAAAGAATGCATGACTCCTGCATCACGACGATGGCGTGAGGATGATGGCATGGAGAGAGTCGGCTTATAAAGCTGGAATGACGACGATACAACGACCACGACGGAATTGCGACCACGACGATGTACCTAGGGGCCCAAGCTATTGCACAACTTGCACTACTTGGTCGAAGTATAAAGCATGACGACGACGGCATAAAAAGGACCTGACCACCAAAATGGAACAACGACGACTGAACAGCCAGGACGGGCATCGCCACGGTGGCGTCACAACGAATGCACGACAACGATGGCGTGACACCGACGGCATGACGAGAGCCGGATGGCAAAACTGCAATGACGACGAAGGAAACACGACGAACGCATCCCCACCATGAGCACTAAGCTATTGACCAAAACTCGCAGACAACTTTGGCCTCAGTGCCGGCTTGAGAGGGTATATATTGTAGTGTACAGTACTTTATAGAGCCCCCTCGGTGGAAGAAGAAGAGACTGGACTAGTGCATAGGCATATAGGTTCGACGATGGTAGCTGGGGCATCAAGGCAGTCACGTGATAAATAAGCTGCAATTCCTTGTGGGCATTCTGTTGCTACAAGTTGGTGACCCGGGCGTGACACCACATCACAACTGTATACGTACACCAAGTTCCTTCTCTACGCCATGGAACCGGCCGCCCAACAACGACGTCTCGAAGAAAACCGAACGCCTTCCGTCGCAACACTCAAACCTCCCAATTTCTGGCCCTCGGAATGTGAACTCTACTTCGGCCACATTGAAGCGAAGTTTTCCCGTCACCAAGTCAGATCTCAGGCGGCCAAGTACGACAATGTCATGAGTGCGCGTAAGCCGACCGCTCCAGCTTCGGTCCGCGACATTTTGCTAGATCCTACACCCATGATCAGTACAACACCCTTAAAGGGAAGCTGAAAGGTTTTCCAGAAATAATGAGGGAAGATCTGTACATAAGGGTTTTCAACCCTCCGAATTCGAATGTAGTATCGAAATTGAGCGAAAGAGAGCGCAAATATATTTTATTTCGACGAAAAGTGCAGCAGCGGACACGCCCAGCTCGCGCTTCTCGTTTCCGCCTGTGATTGGTCGGGCGCCTCGTGACGTCAGCACTAGTAACCGACCGCTGCCGCTACACATGAAGCACGGTGCCAGGTAGTTTGGTGCTGTTTTTCTGAGACGGTAATGGAAAATTTAGAGAGACTGCGTTTTTCTGAGGAGTTCGGCGTTACTCCCTACATGTACGAGCCGACTGCGATGAGCCGGCCTCTCGAAGAAGCAAACGATGCTGGTGCGAGCAGTGCTTTCGACGCGAACGAAAGCAAAGTCTTGGGATCTCTTCGTGTTGGAAATGCTTTGGTGAGTATGTTTTTTGCAAAGCGATCTAGTGATCTCGCCGATCTTTCGCCGATCTAGTGAGCTCGTTTCCGGTCAAACAACTGTAGTGTTCTGTTCCTGCATGCCTCCTCGTAGAACGTAAGCGGGGATGCGATCGTCAGCATTTGTGCGCTGTCCAAAGCTGTCGGCAATCTACAAAGACGGTTTAAACGCGTGAAAAGCTTCCCGGTTCATGCAGTACGTGTAGTGACCTTCATTTGTTGACTACCACGTTGACTACCACTCACGTTGATTACCACACACGTTGACTACCACGCACGTTGACTACCACTCTACATACGCGCAGACGCACCAACAAAGGAATGCAGGGTCGATCGAAGCTGATTACAATGGCACGCACGCAAAAACAAGCGCGATCAGGCACGGTCGCGGACGCTGCGAAGGAACGAAACACTAGAGTTGACGTCACAACAACGCGGTTTCCGGTCTCTGCTCGCATCGTCAGCGTCAGCAGCAGCGCGCGGCATTCGACGGGGGGCGGAGCTACAGCGCAATTTCAACCGACGACTACGTCGCTCCTAATTGAAAAAAAAAAAAACAAATTTTACCTACATGGTTTATAAGGTTCCCGCATCCGTATATGAGCGTCTTATTGAATTCGACAGACTCTTCAGCTTCCCTTTAAGTGGCAGGTACTACGGCGCAGCACTGACTCTGAGTCGCGACGGATTCAACAGCTCTTCTCATCGGACGAACTTGGTCACAGAAAACCAACTGAGCTGCTTCGCAGCATGACACAACTTGGAGCAACAGAAGGCGCACAGAGAATTGCCATTTATTTATCAGGTAACGGCGTTGATGTCGCGGCTACCATTGTCGAGCCTATACGCCTGATGGCCCTAGTCCAGACTCTTCTTCCACCGAGGGGGCTCTATGAGTACTGTGCACTTCAATATATATATATATATATATATATATATATATATGCAGAGATAGGTAAGCTGAAGGCTTCTGATGTAGGTAAATAATGCTAATTGAAAAAAAACAACTTTGTGATGAGCTGTCTGAGCAAACAAGAACGCAGCTCGACAAGTTTAGGTACCCTAGCGTGAGCCTCTCCTAAATACCTTTTTATCGGCAAGGAGGAATGGTGCCTCGAACGAGCCAGCCACGCCGCTGTCCTCCTCGCAATAGTACGTGCTGATCGCCGTTTCTCCCGGCAGAAGCTTGGAATCGTAACGTGGTGATTTCGAATTTGTTTGGTTCGAATGTCTTTTGTCTATGATCGCTGCGATGTCAGGTGACTCATGGTCAACAGGCTACCACTGGCTGTATTTACCCGGAAAAATAACTTTACACGCGAATGCAAAGTGCCCCTCTAGCCCTGGAGACTCTGTGAACTCCAGCGCTGCGGTTGCAGACAAGCGTCGCCTCTATATTGCCAGCATGCATAGAAAGGACTTAACTCCATCAGCTTCGTCCCGTTTATATACAGAGGGTTTTGTTTCCATGAGGTGCACGACGAGGGAATCGGCACCTATGGTGAACTTGGGATATGAATGAAAGGTGGGTATTAGAGTCGGCGAGCTTGTACGAATGAACGAGGCCATCTATTTCTTCATTCGTGCACATTAAACTTATTCTGGCGAAATGTGTTTCAACATTATTATGATTAGCAACCAACATTCTGGTGGAAGTAGACGGAGGACGTATTCTGACAACAATAGGTACCGACAAACCACATGAAAATTTCTTAATTTTTGTTCGGCAAGCACGACCTGTGTCCCGATCGCCTCCAGTACGCATGGGCTCTCCTGTGCTTACGAATCTCGCCGGCAAGCTGTCTGGCCAACGCCGTGCCTCCAGCGCTGGATTACTTCCGAAAATATAGCTGCTGTTGCGGAGAGTAGTTCATATTTAAGCTCTCTCGAGCCGGTGAGGTGCTCTTGCACAGGCGCCACTCGAGAACTAAGATTGCGCATATTCTTTCAACGCGTCGTATGCATCTCGTTGATTGTGGCGTATGAGCGATCACTATCGTTAGGTAATTTTATCAAGTACTCCAAGCTAATGGTCCTTTCGTTCCAGTTAGACAGTGCTTAGGAAATTCTACCGCGAAAATTGTAAAAGCTAGCAAAACCAACTTCCTCGGAGCTTCGCTAGTTACCTGGATTACCTGGATAAGTTACCTAGATTATGCTGTAAACGAGAAGGAAGGGGATTAACTGAGGGGCCCGATTTTTTTATTAGTCGTATCAAAAACAGCCAACAAACACTGACACCAAGGACAACACAGGGAAAATTACTTGTGCTCAATAAATGAAATAAAGAAACAATAAATTAATGGAACTGAAAGTGAATGAAAAAAACAACTTGCCGCAGGTAAGAACCGAACCCACAACCTTCGCATTTCGCGAAGGTTGTGGGTTGTGGTTGTTCTACAACCTTCACGTTCTCGTGACGCCCGCGGCAGGAAGGACGTTCCACGTCCACCGCTAAGGTCTGTGAATGGTGGCGTTGGGTAACGCTCTCAGGTTTCTACTAGGAAGCATAAATACCCAAGAAAATGGATGGGCAAACGACGCCGCGGTAGCTCAATTGGTAGAGCATCGCACGCGAAATGGAAAGTTGTGGGTTCGGTCCTCACCTGCGGCAAGTTGTATTTCATCCACTTTCATGTCCATTTATTTACCGCTTCTTTATTTAATTTATTAGACACAAGTAATTTCCCCTATGTTGTCCTTGTTGTCAGTGTTTGTTGGCTGCTTTTGGGTGGATTATGCTGGTGTGACATACCGTATGACATACGGAGACACCTCCAATTGTTGTCAAGCGAGGATTACCCTGATAGAGCTGAAGGCAGGACATAGACTAATAACACATTGCACGTATGTTACTTATCGACAATGTCCAGACTTGACTCACCTACTATTTCGACCATGGGCTGAGTTGCTGCAAAGCCTCTAGGCCGATCGCTGTTCAATATTGCAGTTATATTCAAGTTATGTGCTTAGTAACGGCAATATAAAGTATTACCAATCGCAACAACTTGTTTGCACCTCTCAAGAAAACGCGAAGAGTTGCCAATCGTCGTCACCAGCACGTTCACTGTGCGCTCTCCAGCGCGATTACACAGCAAGGTGCAGGACGATAGACAGCGCTGTGATCGCAACATCACGGCGCCCTCGACAAAACGATCAAAAGGGGACTCCTAACCAAGGTTGATGATTTTCAGTCAACTAGCCTAGACTCCATCCCATTCGCTCTGTAGCTTTGTAAACTATAACTCCGTCTAATGCAGTGCTATACCGTTATCGTTCGAAAACGAGCTTGGCAGTTTCTGCAATAGACCGGCACCGTACGCGTCGCGCAAGTGCAGAGGCGGCCATGAAGCTGTGATGAACCAGATGTGCACCGATAGGAAAGGATGACAGGCAAATGTATGTTAACTGCATTGATTTAAAACGTAAATAAGTTCGAGTGCTTCCTGAAGTTCAGGAAGTACAGACGAACCGAAGACACCTATCATGCGTTAGATACAACGCCGGTGTGTTTCTAAAGTCAGTATTCATTGTTAATGTCTCATATGTAAAGAGATTGGCCGATATGAGTGATGTCAATTTAGTTTACCCGCATACACAAATATAGCATTCGGCTGCGGCAAGTTCTTGATAAGGTGTCCGATTTCTTCCTTGAGCTGTTCTGGAGTAACGCGATTATCGCATTTAACTTTTGCTTTCGGCATCCTCGGAGACAAAAAGCGCAAGGCGTCAAATGGCAACAGCGCAACGACCAGTTTATTCCGACTACAAGGAATAAATCCCTAATCATCAAAACTGTTGTTCAGCCGAGATGGCATTCAAATGATGGTGGTGCGCGACGTCCTGATAATTTTTTGCTTAAAGCTATACAGGTACCTAAAGCTGCAACACGAACAAGTACAGTTCTGCATGCCTTGAAGCATGCAGAAAAATAAAGTTAAATTATGGGCTTTTAGGTGCCAAAACCAGTTTCTGATTATGAGGCACGCCGTAGTGGAGGACTCTGGAAATTTCGACCACCTGGGGTTCATTAACGTGCACCTAAATCTAAGTACACGGGTGTTTTCGCATTTCGCTCCCATCGAAATGCGGCCGCCGTGGCCGAGGTTCATGCAGGAAAATAAATCCCGCCGATTGGGTTGATGTCCTGAATCACCGAACGACACTGTCACAGTTGGTCGACGTCATATTCGAAAATTCTGCATCAGCAAGCGAGAATAATTTTTTCTGGGCCGGACCGACCGATTGAGGAGGTAGAGCACTTTCCTTGATCGAATTCGTGCAGTTTGGTTCAACTATGCCTGGCAGGAACGTGGACGAGCCCGCCATGAATTTACATTGCTGTTCGCAGGAGAGAAAAGCAGACCTGGCGACACGAAAAGTCCTTCGTGCTCGGAACATTTATAAAATCCGTGCCTTAGTTTTCGCACGTAGTCTACGAGAGAACTCGTGCCAGTACTGCTCCGTACGACCTCTAAACACTGACGAATATATCCCATGCCTAATATTATATCGTTAGTGACCAGCACAGTAAATTGAATTAGGCGTGCGTGCGGATATAACTGAGCCAAGGTTACCTGAAGATAACTGAACAAGAAGAGACATCAAATGGGGGCTACGGCTCGCCGCCGACTTCCTGATTAATAGCACTTCCGCAAAATGAGAAAATCGCTTTTTGAATAAAGCAGTATCAGATTCACTCGTTGTTTAATATTTGAAAACGCACGGTTTAGCAGGAAAAACGAAGTATTGGTTGCGATAACAAATTATTAGACCGCTATAAGAAGTAAGGTTATTAGGTTTATCGGCCTTACAAACAGCTGTAAACATCTCACTCGGTGACTGCAGACAGAGACAGTGGCGTAGCCAGAAAGTTCAATCGGGGGAGGAGGAGTGTGGGACGGGGAGGGAGGGGGCTCACGTTGAAACTCGGCCTCCTCTTTATTGAATTTGTCCAAGTATCAAATACTTGAACTGCATTACCAATGCCAAAGATTCTGAAAACGAATTCTTGAACGCTATGCACTATCAAGACAAGTAAAATGTGTATTTCTTTATCCAAGAATATACTCGTATGTCCAGAAAATTGCGCCCGAAACAACTGATATTAATGGTACCATATTTTTGTCTATTTGAAAAGTACAGAAAATATCACACGAACTGAAAAAATATGTCAGCTTGAAACCAGCAAAGCAGTGCATGTTGCTGATATGAAAAACGTAAAGGCCATGAAACGAAGAAGTTGAAGACAAATATTTTGATGAACGTTTGACATTCAAGAACTTTGCTTACATTTTTGCGCATATGCAATGGCCAGTAAAAACTCTCAATGACGCTTTCCTTTGATCCAATGTATTGCGCAGGAGAACCTGTCACCGGTCGCGTATTGTGAGTAACTGTACTGAAATTATAGCCTCTACAGAGTGAACATATAAAAAGCAGAAGTTCTGCAGCATATACGAATGTGAGGCAAATGAAAGTGAGCCAATGGGAATGTATGACTAGCGGGGTACTTTATTTAAAAGTAGCCTCCATGAGCATTTAGACATTTGTCTCAATCACTAAAGAACTGCGTGATTCCCCTCTTATAAAGCTCCTTGGGTTGCTGCTTCAAAAGTCTGTAACTGACTCTTTCACGTCGTCGACAGGCACAAATTCAGGTTCCCTTGAGCTGTTTTTTGAATTGCCCCAAAATGTAGAAGTCCCAAGGTGACAAGCCTGTGCTCCATGGCGGATGTTGCAGCGTTTCCCAGTTGAACTTTTACAGTTTTGTGTTAACCACATCAGCGAAGTGGGGACGGGCAGTGTCGCGGAGCAAGATATCCCCATTCGTCAATTTTCCACGTCGCTTGTTCTTGATTGTGACACGCAGCCGATCCGGCGTTTCACAATACCAGAAACGATTGATCGTCTGTCAAGGTTTATGAAATTCGATCAGTAATAGCCCCTGATGATCGAAAAAAAAAGAAGGCAACAACACTTTTCCGACGGTAATGACGGCCTTCGCTTTCTTTGGGGGTGGTGAATTCGAATGTTTCCCCGGTAAGCTGTTTCAGGCTCGTAGTGGTGGCACCATGATTCGTCCTCGGTCACGTTGCAGACAAGAAGTCATCGCAGTCATTGTGATATAGGATGAGATGAGTCAAGGGAGCGCCGAACCTCTCCTTCTTCTGGTGGTGGTTCAAAACGTTCGGCATCCATTGCCCGCACAAGAGCCGATAACCCAGATGTAGATGAATTATGGTGTGAAACGAACCATGACTGATGTTCACATGCTCTGCCAGTTTTTTGGTGCCCATGCTTCGTTCTTATCTAATGAGCTCATCAACCTTTGCAATCGTGTTGGGGGTGGTTGCACGGTTGATTTCGTCCGGTGTTGGATCGTCTTTGCAACTTTCAAGTCCTTTTTTGAACCGTTTGATGCAATGCTTCACAGTGGCGAATTAAATGCAATGTTCATCCTAAAAGCCTGTACGTATACGGCTACTAATTTCTTTTTCAGAAACACCTTCAGCTGTCAACAACATCACGACACCACTCCGTTCAACTTTTCGAGTGTCGATCATGTCACTTGACCATGTTAAATCCAGTGTATGAGAGCATTAAAGGAAATATATCCTGCCACCTGCGTGTCACTTTTGTAAGTCAGAGATACCTCTGTGCTATGCGCATGCATCGTAGATAATCAACCGAATCATTATTGAACGGGGTGGGTTGGCTCACTTTGATTTGACTCGCCTTCGTACATTAGAAATGCGATGATATCATGGAATATACAGATGCGAAGATACAGCTTGATAAAAGGCAAAAGAGTGTCACTGGAAACAAAGTTCACTGCACGTATACAGAAAACCTAGCAACAAGAGCATTGAATATACGTATCGTATAAGTCTCCAATAGATCTAGGTTTCTAAGAAAAAGTCACTATATATTGTTACGTGTGGAAAGACACAGACGAAAGAGGCTATTTACACGCTATTTACTCTGGAGCCAGGCAGCCAGGCTGACACTCACTCGTGCCAAAGGCACAGACCAACTTCATCGTCGTTCTCGCGGCGGCTCATCTCTTGAGCATCGCTCGATGATATCGTAATACTACCCCCCTCCCCCACCCGACGGCAAAAGCACCGTCACGGTGCTGTTAAATATCCAAGGTGCATGGAGAGTTGTAGGGCTTGAGTCGGGCAACGTGGACAATGTCACTGGTTGTCACAGCGGAGGACGTATTGGGCGTGGCTAGAACAATTTCATAGGTGACATCGGTCACTTTGCGGAGGACGCGATATGGGCCTGTGTAACAGGAAAGCAGTTTTTCACAGAGACCGACTTTACGTGACGGTGACGAAAGCAACACGAGGGCGCCGGGCACAATATGGACATCATGGTGACGGAGGTCGTAGTGTTGTTTCTGCTTGTCTTGCGACGCTTGTAGACGAGCGCGCGCAAGTTGGCGAGCATGGTCAGCATGGGCGATTGCATCACGGGCATAATCGCTAGTTGAAGCTGTGGCGGACGGAAGTAAAATGTCCAGTGGCAGCGTCGGTTCGCGGCCACACAAGAGGTAAAACGGGGAATAGCCAGCAGTTTTGAGACGGGAAGAGTTGTACGCAAAGGAAATGTAAGGTAGAGCCAGGTCCCAGTCACGGTGGTCGTCTGAAACGTATTTGTATAGCATGTCTTTAAGGGTGCGGTTCAAATGCTCAGTGAGGCCGTTCCTTAGGTGGTGGTAGGAAGTGGTAAATTTATGCTGTATTGAGCAGGCACGCATGATGTCGTCGTTGACTTTGGCCAAAAACGTACGGCCGCCGTCTCCAAGCAACTGACGCGGAGCACCATGGATCAAAATGGTATCATGTAGGAGGAAGTCCGCAACATCAGTTGCGCAACTGGTCGGAAGAGCACGGGTTACGGCGTAGCGGGTCGCGTAGTCCGCCGCAACTGCAACCCACTTGTTTCCTGATGTGGATTCCGGAAATGGGCCGAGAAGCTCCAAGCCAACACGATGGAAGGGCTCCGCAGAGATGTCGAGCGGCTGCAGGTAACCAGCGGGGAGCTGCGAAGGCTTCTTGCGTCGTTGGCAAAGTTCACAAGCGGCAACGTACTGTCGTACGGAACTGGCAAAGCCCGACCAGAAAGAAACGGCGACGTACACGGTCATAGGTTCGAGATACGCCGAGGTGTCCTGCCGTTGGTGCGTCGTGGAGCTCTTCTAGAACGGTGGAGCGGAGGTGTTTAGGTATTACAAGTAGGAATCGTCAACAGCAATCTGCCAGTATCCTGAACGATGATCAATAGACGATAAATAGCTGGAACCGTGCAGGCAGTCAAGGACGTCGTCTATAAGTGGGATCTGGTAGACGTCCTTCTTAGTAATGTCGTTCAGATGACGGTAGTATACACAGAAGCACCAGGTGCCGTCCTTCTTAACCAACAGCACAGGTGACGCCCGGGGACTCGATGAAGGCTCAATGATGTTTTTATCAAGCATTTTGCTCACTTCATCTTGAATTACTCGGCGTTCCGACGCAGAAACTCGATACAGTCGTCGGTGAATGGCTGCAGCATCGCCAGTAAGAATCCTATGCTTGACCGCGAGAATCTGGCCTAAAGGGCGATCATCGAAGTCGAAAATATCGCTGTAGGACGATAATACTTCGCAAAGGTCTTCAGCCTGCGCAGAGGACAGGTACATGGCAACCATTTTCTTTATGTTGGGATCGACGCCCGAGGCTTGCGCGAGGGGCATGCTAAGCTCGCGAGAGCCATCGGTTGATAACGCTGCCACGTATTGGTCGCCGAGACAATCAATGGTGGCAAGGCCAATACCTTGCGGTAGAATTTGCTTTGCCAATCCCAAGTTACAGACAGGCAGGTGAGTGCGATTCGCAGTAATAGCAAGTATGATGTGAGGCACGGTGACGTCATACTGTATTGGAATGTTGGGCAGAGGAGTGACGAGGTACTCGACATCGCGAACTGGTGGGAAAGACAACACTTCAATGTAGGTAGGCTATGGAATTTGGTGGCAGGCGAAGAAAGCCGGTGGGGCGTAAGCGGCAGTGGGGTGCGTGAGAAGGTTCTGCGAGCATCGGCAACTCAAGGTGAAGGGTACTGGAAGAGCAGTCAATAAGAGCAGACCGCGCGGAGAGCAAATCGAGGCCGATAATGAGGCCTTGGGGGCAATGAGCAAAAACGGTAAAGAGGACAGGAGTGTGGCGGCCGGCGATGCTGACACGTGCCGTACACATGCCGATGATAGGCACAGTACGGCCACCTGCAACGCGGACGACGCGTGCCGACGCTGGGGTGAGGAGCTTGCTCAGTCGTCGTCGGAAGACAGCACTCATAATAGAAAGATGCGCTCTTGTATCGATGAGTGCTCTGACAGGATAGCCGTCAACGTCAACGACAAGAAGATTTCGGTTAATAGGTAACGTGAGCAGAGGATTTGAAGGCAGGGTTGACAACGCATCTTCACCTCCAGAAGCTGCAGTGCCTAGTTTTCCGGCCGGGTCCGGGGGGGGGGGGGGGGGGGGGGGGCGATAGGCGGCGAAGAGAAGCGGCGGTGTTTGGGCGAACGAGACTGATGGCGTCGAGGTGAGGGCGAGCGGCTGTAGCGAAAGTTCGAAGCAGGGGCATAAGCAGCAGTGGGTTCATCGCGTGTGGCATAGGGTACAGAAGGTCCAGAGGTGCGGGGATAAGTGGAGGCGTAAGTCCGAGGAAGCGGTGGCCATCGGTTGCGGCAGTGACGGGCGACGTGGCCGATCCGACAGCAGTGGAAGCAGATCGGCCTGTCATCAGCGGTACGCCATTCTGACGGGTTGCGGCGAGATGTGGCAGAAAAGGGCTGCCGAGGACGAGGAGGGCCGCTAGCTAACTGGTGAACGCTGGGTCGGGACGTGGAACACACGTTGTTCAGACCCATGTTTTCAAATTCCTGTCTGACGACGGCCTGAATCATCGCAATGGTAGTTGCTGGCGGATCGCGAGGCATCATGGAGAAGGCTGGCGAACAGGCGGCCTCGAGTTCGCGGCGAACAATACGGGTGACGTCGTCACAGGTGATGGTCTGACGCGGTCGACCCTCAGATGTCGACGTATAGCAGTGTTGGGTAGTCGCGCAATGTGGTGTGAGATACGGCGGCTCTTAGCTTGTTCAAGGCCACAGCATTCTCTTATAATGGCGTCGATAGTCGAGACGTTGCCGAAAACAAGCAAATTGAAAGCGTCGTCGGCGTTGCCTTTTAGCACATTTGCCACTTTATCTACTTCGGACATATTATCGTCAACTTTGCGGCATAGAGCCAAGACGTCGAGGATGTAGGAAACGTACGGCTCTGTAGATGGCTGAACACGAGACGCAAGAGCCTTTCTCGCGGCAACCTTGCGCCCAATGGTGTCGCCGAATAGTTCCCGTATCTTTTCTTTGAAACTGTCCCAACTGGTTATCTCTTCATTATGAGTTTGGTGCCACACGCGTGGGGTGCCGCGAGATAAAAGATGACATTGACGAGCATAATCGTTGGGTCCCACCTGTTATTAGCACTGGCGTGTTCATAGAGCTTGATCCAGTCGTCCAGCCATAGAGCGTGATCCATAGAGCTGATCCTGTCCCTCCAGGCCAGAGAACACACCTGGGTCACGATGTGGGGCAACCGTGACGACTGGAGCAGTCGGACAAGCCGAAGCCGTTGCAGAGGCGGACTCGTCATCGGTAGGCATGGTGACAAGCTCGGTGTGCCGACCACTTCGGAGTTCCGTGGTGAGGACGGGGATTGTTGACCTCCACCAGAATGTTACGTGTGGAAAGACACAGACGAAAGAGGCTATTTACACGCTATTTACACTGGAGCCAGGCAGCCAGGCGGACACTCGCTCGTGCCAAGGGCACCGACCAACTTCATCGTCATTCTCGCGGCGGCTCGTCTCTTGAGCATAGCTCGATGATATCGTAATAATATACTGCGTCAAAGAAGAAAAGTAAACATGTTGCGAAACCCTAGATTCACTGATCACAGAACCTTACCACCCCCCACCCCGCCCCTCCGCTCACACTGATAATCGCGCGCGACGGAAGGCGGCGCGCTTCTTCCCCGCTTTTCTCCCCTGCGCACAAAAGACAGCCATCATTATCGGCTCACCCATGCCACCCCCGCCCACCTACGCTTTCACTCGCACATGCAGCGTGACGCGTGCGTTCAGGGTGTTATCGCCTTTGGACTTGATAAAGAACATAAGGGAGATGGCGATGGCAGGAATGCGCCCGGAGTGTCCACATAATTGCTATCGCAATAATATAATATGAGCATCCCGCAATTGAAGTGTCGCATGGCCCATTACTTACAGCAAAAAAAGAAGCAGTGAGAAAATCGAATTCGAATGTCTTTACTTCTTTTGTTGGGCGGTGGCGCCGAAACAAAAAAAAAAAGAAGAAAACGTGAAGGAAAGAATGTTGACCATAGACGAATGCCTACTTTGGGCACCTAGCGATGGAATATCAAAGAAAACGTGAGACGCTTCGTCCACAGAGAACCATACGCATACTGCTCGGTATCCTACATTGGCGAGACAAGATTTTCCAGAGGTTGCGCCCCAACGAACGCGTTGCAATCCGTCGAGTCCCCACAGTGAATAGCGGTGAGCGACTATTGTTTCTTTTACTCGTCTTCTAGCCAGAAAGCCAGTTCAAAGCTCTGCCAGGCGAGAATACCCTCGGCCAGAATAAAATGATCGCGCTCCGAACTGCGCAGCGCGGTGGTCCGGGCAACGCGAGAAAAACGCATGCGCTGTGGCTGGCTTTGGCAGCCCGCGGGTAGCGAGAACAAAAGAAGCCAAGTGGCTCAATGTGTTCTCGCGAATGAAAGTTAAAGTAGAAAAATAAATAAGAACGTAGCTACCTTTGCTGGCTTTAGTGTCTTCACATGGATGATTTGGCGCAGGTGAAAAAAATATGTTCGTGTTCTTTTCTGTGCACAAATGAACCACCACAACGCTTCGTCTCATCGGACCTCGCTGCGTGCTTTGTGAACTTGTCTGATAGCATGTTGGGTTGGTTTGTCTCGTTATATGGTCTGATGTACGACTTTAGAAACGTGAAGACACATTTGGAGTCATATGTTAATTGGAGCATCGAAGCCTCAAAGTTCCGGAATTCAAAATGTAAAGCACGACTTTCGAAATGTCAATTCACCTTTCGCAACAGAAGTTTATGGGAAATGTATGCCCCAAAAAGTTTCGAAATTGAAATGCATGCGCTCCTCAGATTCCGCGTCATCCGCGAGATGCCGCTGTGATCGAACGCGCCATCGAAACGCCCTTGAAACTTTGTGCTTGGAAGGCGCTCCTGGCGTTATGTGACTCCCGGTGCATCGGTGTTGCCACGAAATCCAGCCAGAGTTCGCAATGATGGCACCGAAATGTCCTTTCGAGCGTAAAAAAAGACATTCTACGCAATGATTTCCGGCGACGGGGGCTGTTTTGGCCGGCGGTGCATGACAGCACGAAAATATTTTGCAGGGGGGCTGCAGCCCCATAAGGCCCCTCCTTCCTTGCTGCGCCCCTGACCGCAGACACTCGCTGTCAGATTTCTGGCATGATTAAGAGCGGCAGCAGCTCTGAGCCGATTTTGCGTTTGTGCTGCCTCTCGTTCCAATGCGAACTAGGCACGCAAGTTTACAATGCACACGAAGCCATTAGCTTCTCGGGCAGGCTAGACGATCGCCTCTACCGCAGCTTACCTACAAGGTAATCTAAGATTACCTTCAAGCCGGGCACAGCCGCGTCATGCAGCCGGCGGCCGGAGCACAAACGGTGACACGTGCTACCCAGCCCCCCTAAATAGTCGTTCTATAAATGTACAGTAAACACATTGAGTACACCAAAATATGGCGAGTACAAGAGGCCTAGATTGTGTGCATTGATTTTGAATTCTACAACATGTAGAACATAACATACAGAGACTCACATTGATGACGCACGTCACGGCGTGGACTCGCACCATCTGAATGTTTTTCTCCTCTGGCAGGCTGACGCGGCCCGCAGCCTTCGCTGGGCAGTATGCAGAATGTGAGACGGAGTATAGAAATAGTCCCTCGTGGATACTCAACATGTTGACCACTACTTTGCTGAATTTTTGCCCTCTCGCTCACTACACGTCATCGGGTGTGTTTGTCACTGCACCTACAGCGCACTCACCTAATGCAGCACATCGCGTCAGGTGGTCCAGGGCTACTTTGGCGACACTGTAAGGCACGTTGTCGGGAATCTGCCAACAGAAGTGAGAGACGTGTCGTTTGCTCAAAGGCATGATGATGATCATTAGCTGCAGCCGCCGTAGTAATAATTGTTTTACTTGGCGGAATAGTAGAAACAACAGCTGTGCTATTATCTTGACTATTAAAAAAAGACTGTAAAAACGTCACAGCTACGTCGACTCATCTTTTTCAGACGCTGACCACCTGTATATCAAAGGTAGTCACCAAACCGAGGTCAGCGATGACCTATGAAATAGAGGACTTTGTTTGTGAAGGACTTTGTTTGTGAAATCTATGTGAAGTTTCACTTCACATAGATTTGAACATGTGCGTTGGATTTACATTGTTTGGTCCACGTGCTAAAGGAACGACAGAGCACAGAACCGCACGCCCGCTGCTTGCATTGTCGGCATCTCAACTTCCGAATCTATGTAGCATTCTTAGGGGCAATGCGATCCCCCTCCCTAACGCCCATATCCCACCTACACAGATATACACATTCCAGCTTTACATACAACCCTGTAGCGCCAACCCGAATACCCGAACCCATATGGCAGTGGCAAAAACGCAAGTAGACACCGCTCAGCATATATGTACGGCGCTACGGTCGAGAACACCTATTACTAACAACGTTTCCACCGCGTCCACTTTTCGCGCCTCTGCCGAAGAATGGTGGGTATTTGGGGGAAAAAAGAGGAGAAGGGGAGAGAGGGAAGCCTGGCTTGAGAGCGCGAAGAATTGGTGCTATACGAGTAGTGCATGCCATGGGGCTTAAAGGCAGCGCGAATGACAGGAAGAAAGCATAGACGCACTTCACAGCCCTGCAAACGCCGCCTCTGGATTCTTCCTGTCTCTCGCGCTGTTTTTACCGCGTTCGTCATGAACCAGCCAGCCCAATTCAGCACACGCTTGCAGTGCATACGGTGTAAGTTTCACATTTTACCCTGGTGACGTAGGTCAGACATCGCCAGGGGCCACAGCACTTTCAACAAGCACTGCACTCTACTACACGCATTTGGCCTGTTATGTTTTTTTTCGCATTACTTTCATAATCAGTGTGCACCAGACGGGATGATGCCTCACTGTGTACACGTATCAAATAATGTAAACAAGCCTTTTGTTGCCTAACTCCACGGTACTTTTTGTGTTTCTTTCTTAGATATTTCAAACATTCCATATTCAACGGTCGTTCTTCTTTAGTACTCGTATGCAATTCAATTCGGAAATCTTGCTTTCGGAAACTTTTATTTATTCTAGAGTTTAGTCCTTACTGAGTATGGATCGCCAAAACAAAATGCGGGAACGAGCGAGTGCAGGAATAGGTGCGTCGAATCGCCGCCACTCGTAGCACACTCTAGCGTTAACACTGCTTAAGATGACCGCCTTTATGTGTGCAGCTTTTGTAGCTGTGCACACTTAAACTTGATTCATATTCATGTAAAATGTATTGGTTTCTCTCTCACATTTGCAGGGAGTGTGTGTCGTCGCACTGTGACAAAACGCGCGCATGCGCCATCCGTACGAGTCGATAACACTGTACAGCATGTCACCATATACCATCATCATCATCATCATCATCAGCCTGATTACGCCCACTGCAGGGCAAAGGCCTCTCCCATACTTCTCCAACTACCCCGGTCATGTACTAATTGTGGCCATGTTGACCCTCCAAACTTCCTAATCTCATCTGCCCACCTAACTTTCTGTCGCCCCCTGCTACGCTTCCCTTCCCTCGGAATCCAGTCCGTAACCCTTAATGACCATCGGTTATCTTCCCTCCTCATTACATGTCCTGCCCATGCCAATTTCTTTTTCTTGATTTCAATTAAGATGTCATTAACGCGCGTTTTTTCCCTCACCCAATCTGCTCTTTTCTTATCCCTTAACGTTACACCTATCATTCTTCTTTCCATAGCTCGTTGCGTCGTCTTCAATTTAAGTAGAACCCTTTTCGTAAGCCTCCAGGTTTCTGCCCCGTACGTGAGTACCGGTAAGGCACAGCTGTTGTACACTTTTCTCTTGAGGGATAATGGCAACCTGCTGTTCATGATCTGCGAATGCCTGCCAAACGCACCCCAGCCCATTCTTATTCTTCTGATTATTTCACTCTCATGATCTGGATCAGCAGTCACTACCTGTCTTAAGTAGATGTATTCTCTTACCACTTCCAGTGCCTCGCTACCTATCGTAAACTGCTGTTCCCTTCCGAGACTGTTAAACATTACTTTAGTTTTCTGCAGATTCATTTTTAGTCCCACCCTTCTGCTCTGCCTCTCCAGATCAGTGAGCATGCATTGCAGTTGGTCCCCTGAGTTACTAAGCAAGGCAATATCATCAGCGAAGCGCAAGTTACTAAGGTATTCTCCATTTACCCTTATCCCCAATTCTTCCCAATCCAGGTCTCTGAATACCTCCTGTAAACACGCTGTGAATAGCACTGGAGAGATCGTATCTCCCTGCCTGACGCCTTTCTTTATTGGGATTTTGTTGCTTTCTTTATGGAGGAGTACAGTGGCTGTGGAGCCGCTATAGATGTCTTTCAGTATTTTTACATACGGCTCGTCTACACCCTGATTCCGCAATGCCTCCATGACTGCTGAGGTTTCGACTGAATCAAACGCTTTCTCGTAATCAATGAAAGCTATATATAATGGTTGGTTATATTCCGCACATTTCTCTATCACCTGATTGATAGTGTGAATATGATCTATTGTTGAGTAGCCTTTACGGAATCCTGCCTGGTCCTTTGGTTGACGGAAGTCTAAGGTGTTCCGGATTCTATTTGCAATTACCTTAGTAAATACTTTGTAGGCAACGGACAGTAAGCTGATCGGTCTATAATTTTTCAAGTCTTTGGCGTCGCCTTTCTTATGGATTAGGATTATGTTAGCGTTCTTCCAAGATTCCGGTACGCTCGAGGTCTTGAGGCATTGTGTATACAGGGTGGCCAGTTTTTCTAGAACAATCTGCCCACCATCCTTCAGCAAATCTGCTGTTACCTGATCCTCCCCAGCTGCCTTCCCCCTTTGTATAGCTCCCAAGGCTTTCTTTACTTCTTCCGGCGTTACTTCTGGGATATCGAATTCCTCTAGATTATTCTCTCTTCCATTATCATCGTGGGTGCCACTCGTACTGTATAAATCTCTATAGAACTCCTCAGCCACTTGAACTATCTCATCCATATTAGTTATGATATTGCCGGCTTTGTCTCTTAGCGCATACATCTGATTCTTGCCAATTCCTAGTTTCTTCTTCACTGCTTTTAGGCTTCCTCCGTTCCTGAGAGCTTGTTCAATTTTATCCATGTTATACTTCCTTATGTCAGCTGTCTTACGCTTGTTGATTAACTTCGAAAGTTCTGCCAGTTCTATTCTAGCTGTAGAGTTAGAGGCTTTCATACATTGGCGTTTCTTGATCAGATCTTTCGTCTCCTGCGATAGCTTACTGGTATCCTGTCTAACGGAGTTACCACCGACTTCTATTGCACACTCTTTAATGATGCCCACAAGATTGTCGTTCATTGCTTCAACACTAAGGTCCTCTTCGTGACTTAAAGCCGAGTACCTGTTCTGTAGCTTGATCTGGAATTCCTCTATTTTCCCTCTTAGCGCTAACTCATTGATCAGCTTCTCATGTACCAGTTTCCTCCATTCCCTCCTCAGGTCTAGGCTAATTCGAGTTCTTACCATCCTGTGGTCACTGCAGCGCACCTTACCGAGCACGTCCACATCTTGTATGATGCCAGGGTTAGCGCAGAGTATGAAATCAATTTCATTTCTAGTCTCGCCGTTCGGGCTCCTCCATGTCCACTTTCGGTTATTCCGCTTGCGGAAGAAGGTATTCATTATCCTCATATTATTCTGTTCTGCAAACTCTACTAATACCTCCCCCCTGCTATTCCTAGTGCCTATGCCATATTCCCCCACTGCCTTGTCTCCAGCATGCTTCTTGCCTACCTTGGCATTGAAATCGCCCATCAGTATAGTGTATTTTGTTTTCACTCTACCCATCGCCGATTCCACGTCTTCGTAGAAGCTTTCGACTTCCTGGTCATCATGACTGGATGTAGGGGCATAGACCTGTACAACCTTCATTTTGTACCTCTTATTAAGTTTAACAACAAGACATATACCATAGGATAAAGTTTATTGTGCTGAATCGGTTCGTGAACTGGTTCAGGATGGCGAACAGCTTGTTTAAACATTATAAATTTTATTTCTTCGAGTCAGAACTGGGCCTTCATTTACAAAAGTCTTTTACACTTACACTAAAATTGATCGTAAAAAAATACTCAAGCGAATCCTAATGCTGAACATATTATTAGCGAAGATGGCTAGCCAATCGCGTAAATCACTTACGAACGACAAGCTTTTTAAATTCGTCGCCTGAACCGCAAGTAAATCGTACCATATTGAAAGCGAATGAAAAACGTGTTTCTTTTTTGGGATGACATGACAATTATTTTGTTTGTGATGATGGTTTTTATAGTATCGCACATACTCAAGACGGGCATTTTTTCAAGAAGCAAGTGGTGCATATCGTAATAGCGCCAAACTAGCTATTTTACAATATCGCCGCGTGCTGATGGTAGGGAATTGCATACTATGGTAAATACCACAATGGGTCGTTGGCCAAGAAGCGCGTCTGCGTGTTGATTATGATAAATATTTTCAACAATGGCACATGCCGGTAACGAGCAATCGGCCAAGAAAGGGGCGAAATACGTGTATAAAAAGCAAGAATACACTAATAACTACAAGCCAATGTAAAATTTCTAACATTGCGTCGCATAGGTGCGCGATAGTACATACACTCGACAGTTTCTTTTGTGCCAGAGACGCACAAATAAACAGGGCAAATTCACAGCATTTCATTACCTGCTTCAGTGAAGTTTCACTTCACATAGATTTGAACATGTGCGTTGGATTTACATTGTTTGGTCTATGTTTTTGCACAGCGCTGTGCCTATACTTACAGAATCAATCAACTAGCCCAAAACTAAAATTTTCTTGCAACGTAATAGGGTTCGTTCTCAGGCACTCCAAGTAGCTAAGAGGATGGGCAATGGCTCGCGGTTGACCTTGATTTAAGCAGGTATGCGTACGATTTACTGGAAACCTAAAACCCAGCTCCTGGACGGATGCGTGATTGACTAGATGGATGGGCGATAAACTGCCCACAACTGTAAAAGAACTGGCAAAGTTTTAGTCGTGTTTTACGGGTGGGACTGCTGCCATCCGTAAAAGAGATCAATTAAAGAGAGACATTAGCAGAGTTATCGAAAGTAAAGTGCCAACTTTCAGGCAGTCGGTTAGCTTCGCTAATCAACGCTTTCAATAATTCACTTGGGAAGTTAGTGAAGAAAAAAAAAACTTGCCGTTGTGAGTGCGAAAACTAGTTAGTTTAAAGCCACAACAGTCCTCTTAATAAAAAAAGGAGGAAATAAACAGGAGCTTACTGCTCCAAAACAATATAATACAAAGAATAATTTAGAAATAAAGAAAATTCTTCCTACCGCCTACGAAAAATGGCACTACAAGAACTAGCCCTTCAGTTAGGATTCTGAACAGGTTAAAACCTGATTTCCCCAGTGAAACAGAGAGCCACTGTTTCAAACATTTACGTGAAAGGATCAGACGCAGACTTCGCGCGCGCCATATCCTTTCAAATAAGATTTCAACAGATAATATCAGCATTCATAATGTGATTGTGAGGTTGCTTGGTTTTGGCGAACTGTGAGAAATACTGTTTTGCAGTCCGCTAAATAGCAACGACTGATTACGACAGTGTTATGTTTTCATGAAGATGCTATAACGGTCTACATGATTCACCACCTCTGTCTGGCAACAGAGATGTTGCTAACTGGAGTTCTAAAGATAAAGCCACAAAAGGGCAGGAAATGCACTTGAACACGCAGTAGAAATATTGAGAAGCGAGGGCGCATACTGCGCGTATGCTTCACGTCACGTATGCTGAAGGTCTCGCTATAGTTTATTTTTGTTTACCTACACTTCACTGTTGCCTTACTTGTAATAGCATCCACTTTTACTGAAGTCGACAGCCTATGGCTACAACCGGATAACTTCTCAGTGATGCAACAAGACTTCGCTGCATTAAGGATTGACACGAGTGGTAAGCGTCCTAGCCGTCGACTTGCCCGATGAACTGGACTATCCAGAGGCACAGCGTTGGTGTTCCGGCCGCTCGGCGGAGCTTGATGCGCAGACTACGTCCTTAGCCAGTACCTCCGGCAATCTTGTCCCGTAGTCAGATGGAAAAAATTATGAATTTTTTTAATGGTGTTCTCATATGGGTGATGGCGCGTGGGCCCTCGGAAAGCAAAACGTAGCACTGTTTCGTTTTCGTATGTTATGCGCTGCCTCACGATACCAGGTGGCAATATCCTTTTCGCAGCTGACCGGCGCGTCTTGGTTGCGTGCCGTATTGGACAGGAAGCTAGTCACGCTTATCAATCCAAATGTGTTGTACGTCCTCTTTTGCGTTTCTAATAATGGCTTCATCGTTTAAATAATTGATTGATTCACTCGCTGATTTACGTATTTACTTACTTAATAGACGAGCAGCATGCAGCAACCGCTCAGACTGAAAGAGATGATTGCATGCATTTATTTAATAATTGTACTGTTCGGTATCATCGCTTGGGATGCTCCAAAATACATTACATAAGAAATGAGAGGTTGCGCTCCGAATGTCTCACCAAATAAGCATCTGAAGGCGTCTTTTGTATCATCACTGCGTAGTTCGTTATGTGTGTGGTAGCCCTGTTACTACTTGAAGTTAAAAATGCTCGACTGAGAATCCTGAAAGCTCCAGAAGTTCGCAAAGCCCGCTTATCACGCTGAGCACCTTCTACTGCCGCCCAAGACTGCCGTCCGCTTCAAAGACGGTGGAAGAAGTCTCCGCCATAGGTGGCAATGTTGCTTAATGCTGTAGTAGCGTCGTAAAAAGGGTACAAGGTTCATAAAGGTCGACAAACGCAGTGGGGTGATGATATTTGATTTTTCACTCACCGTTATCAGCGATGCAATGCTAGAAATGTGACGATGCTACCTGAAATATATTTCAAAAAATACACCAATCACTGACAACTTAAATGACAATGCGAATGTTTGATGCGGTACATCAATACTTTTAGTGTTTAGTGAACACAACACGTGTTGATCATGGTCCGTCTACAACAAGAAACACGATTGTGGCCAAATGATAGATTACCGCACCCCATTCGCACCAGCTTTGGTGATGCGAATAAAAGGATTGCATTTGCAGTCGTAGAGAGCATGTATTGTAGCATTACCTATCTAGTGAACATATAAACATAATAGTTCAATAAAATAAATAGCTAACAGTATAATTCAAACTGTCGTGCCTAGGACATGGCCTAGCGCACAGGGAACGAACAAGGTCGCACAGCGATAGCGCGCGGTGGAATACAATTGGAATTGCACCTTTAGTTTGACGCAAGTAGGGCACAGCGTTTTTGATCATGCAGAGAGGGCCGAGGAAGTTCGTCTGCCACGATCGGTTGAAGTCTTCCACTGAGGCACTTTGAACGGATCCTCGTGCAGAAATTGCCGCATTGTTAACCTGTAACAGAAAGAACGCAGCAAAATGGAAGCGCTATCACGTCAGAGTCGGTATGTCTTATTGTCCCTTTAAAATTACACCCATGAAAGTATAAGATCTCGATTCAAAGTGAACATCCTGCTATGTGATTTTTAAAAAAAAATGTTGGTGTAACGACCGAATATTGTAAGACGTACTTCGACAAATACCGTCGACACGTTCACTAAAGTAAAATATTCACAGCGACAATCTCGGTGACACGGTGCTCAAGCCTAAATATCGAAACAAATAGCTATGTTTTGTAATCTTGCTGTGCAGCTTTCCAATTCATCATTATTGTCAGAGGATCTTTCTTTGTTGCTATACATTCAGGTTAACAAGGTAGTAACGTAGCCTTTGCTGCCTTTCTTTTCAAAACTAACACGTTCCTGATTTCTTTACCCATACGCATAGGCTCTGGGCACCATCCACGTATGGTGGCGGGGCACCTGTCAGGACCTTTGCGGCGAGAGGCATAATCGAGGGGGTCATTTGCCTTTAGTGACTGACGTTACTGTCACAACTTCACACAACGCGGACATTACACAGCGTAGTCGGCCCTCAGATTATAATGGGAGACAACAATCAAGTGACCATCGAAAACGCATGGTTTTGGTATCTGACACCCTTACGTCGTAGGTCAAAGGCCACTTGCAAGGAATAGACATGAACACTACTAAAAAATGTCACTTCAGTAATCAGCAATGTACAGGAAGTTCAGCGAAAGGGGAAATTTTCTTCCAGCCGACAGTGTGTACCAGATAGCTGCGAAAAAAAAGTATAGGTTTAGCAGTTTCGGTCACGTGTGATGCGTGTGATAAACAGTGGTTGAACAAGAAATTATCCTTCAGGTAATGGTCTGACAAGCAGGCTTGCTTTTGTCAGGAGAAAGGCACTTGTCGAAACTTCCCCTCCAGGACATAATTTCTTGGACCACCGTCGATCATTTGAAGAATGCATCTTCCTGTGAAAGCCAGCCTGTCTTGGACCACGGGGTGCTAACTATTTCTCCGAGTGGTGCATACCGAATATTCGTCATGGGCCAAACAGCCATTTCTGATAAACCTAGCAGGATGTAAAGTTAATAAAGTGGTCCGGGGAATGAGCTATGAGCACTTCACTGCTCTCGAAACCGAAAGGAAAAAAGTAAATAAGTTGGAGCGTGCAGTGATGCGTCAACTATTCACTCAACCTTCTTAGATTTCTTCTCGTGTCCACCGTCGCCCAAAAGTTCGCGTGTCATTCTACCCGACCAACATGTACCCATTGGTTCGCGCCAAAGATGACATCTCAATTGAAAGAACTCGCCGCCTCCATCGCCAGCAACCCGAACTTTACTTCACTAAAGACTGCCCCTTTCAGCATGATTTACTCTGAGTCCACTTTGTGACACCGTAATAGCACTGACAGTTTTCTCATTAGCTAAATAAATACACGGTTAGAACGTCTGCTGTGGGAAACATGCTCAGGGCTGTGCATGCTGTAAACTTGATGTGGATGCTCATGTGTGTAACGCTTTGGCTCAGGAATTGCCGGCACTTATTGTAACGTAACGTCCGGCTGCAGCAAGCAAATGGGCTAATTTTGCCTCTCCCGTTGGCCGTTCAGTTGTACACACGAGATATACTGGTTATCAGATACCTAATAGAAGTAACTACTGACACTGGACTGCTTATCTTTGACTGCATATATGTCCTTGCCAATTGTGAACGATCACATGGCAAACCTATTACCTGGAAGTTATTTTTTTTTGTTTTTGCTTCGCCCGCTTTTCAGTATCTACTCAATCGACTAATATGGTGGTTTTTAGTCTATACGCATTATTAAAGCTTTGCCTGTGGGAGACGCCGCAATTGTGGCCCTTCTGCTGAATTGCTGAACGGGGTGTGCATTACCTGAGCAAGAAATAAAAATGCATAATCAGCTATATACAAAATTTCATTCAATAAGATTTTAATTAGTTACTTTGCGCGACATATTGTAATTTATTTATTGTAGCCGTTGTTCTCGTAAGGCGTACCCACATTTAAGGAATTCTCAGCTTAAACTAGTTTCTAGAACTTCCTTTAAATAGCGCAACGAACATAAATTGACGCTTCTTTTTTTCTCGTGCTTCAATGCATAAAACAGCGCGTTGTTTAAGTGCGATTTGAGCCGAAGTGGTTATTTACAGTAATTTTGACGGCGCATACATTAGTCGTCCCAAGCGAATTTGCTTGCATACTCACCAGATACAGTTCGAAAATACGTTAATAGAACCCCAGGTGGTCGAAATTTCCGGAGTCCTCCACTACGGCGTGCCTCATAATCAGACAGTGGTTTTGGCACGTAAAACCCCATAATTTTAAAGTTCGAAAATAGCAATGGCTGCTGTTTTTGTTAAGCATAAAAATTTATTGAGCGATAGTTTATTTATTAGCCGAATATGCATCCCCAATTTTCGTGCAAACGATGTTTGCACGTTCGTGTCATCCATCTGAAGGATCAGAATTATTCTATCACTCCAAAGCAAGTTACAGAAACCCCGCAAGGTCTATATATTACCTCATATATGGTATCGTAATTAGTTTGGTACAATATAGTTTCTTAGTGTTCGACTGGTATTTAGATTTTATAAAACCTCACAAGGACACCACAGCGGAAAGTCAATGACTCCGCGAAGCATCCTTCGCATGACTGCCAGCCACAGACGACCAAATTACTGTTTGCTTAATAAAAGCTCAAGACTCGTCTTCGCTTGAACAACGCTGTTTAGTGCTGAGTAGCTGGCTATTAAATATGCTAAAACTGTTCAGGACGCTCCGATTATTGCAGCTCGTATAATAAAAGATTAGCACATTATGTTCTTGTAACAGTATTTTCAAGGCATTATTTTAATCACGATAGCACAAATCCTAGGCTTGCGCCCAAGTAATGAGCTGATCTTGTTCTTACTATATTTACGTTAGCAATGCGTTCGAGTATGATGGTACACGGTGTTACCGAGATACTCCCGTTTCTATCTAATCACCGCTTAGTGCACTAAAATTACCATTAAGTGCAGCAAGTACCCAAGGGCAGCCGGACGAAGTTTGGTTCAGGTTGATTTCTATAACAAAAGAATGGATTTGAGAGTTTTATGAGACTGCCGTTAGTGTGACGTATTAAAACCATTCTATGATCTAGGAGTGTAAGGTCACAATGGAAGAACATTTTTTTGTTTTGTTTTCTCGCACACAATACCTCTTCCGCTGTGAAGAAGTAATAAAGCTCCCGCAATGGAAATGTGATATTCCGTGTTCCAATGGATATAGTTAAGGAACATAATTATTTCTTGACGTGAAATATCTTGCAAGTCGTTAAAACCGCTTGTGAAAAAAGCGTACTATTATCGCTTATGTATGTAAGCAACCCCTTTGATTACGGTGGAACGTTTGCTTTCTAAAGGGTTACACACAAGCGCTGAAGATTCAGGGGATCCCAGGAGTCGCAACTATCTACTCGTGCGGCGGTCTGGAACGGCGCAGGGTAGTCGCGGGCACCACTAGTAGGAAGGTCCTTTATTTGCACTAGAGTGCATTCACCCTCTGCAAAACAAAGGGGTTCACTACTAGTAGGAAGCGAGCACGGCTGCTAAACGACACTGAAAAGTACTCAATAGCTCTAACATAAGTTAGGCATGCACGTTTACTAATGCGCGAAATATTTACTAATGCGCGAAAAATTTTGGCATACTTGGTTACGTTGTTTTTGTACTCTAGTGGGCTCTTACACGTTCTTCAGGAGGCACAGGATGCTTTACGTACGACACTGCGAATACATCCTTGATAAAGGCACATGAATTTTTTTTCAGAGTGTGATGTTAGCCGAGGGCTGAACTCACATAAGCGTAGCCCGTTAAAAGATAGGCGTCACGTTGTGCAGCGACGTACACATGAACGTCTAAATCACATATGCACATTCCTATTGTCAAGACATTAGTGGTAGTAAAGATTCATTCGTCAATTTCGCTCTCGCAACAATATTTACTGCTGACTAGGGGGTCATGGCTGACATTATGCCAGAGAAGTTGCAATAAAGCTAATTCAAATAGCGGCAGTTGATTTTCAGTATTATTTCACGACTGCTTCATTTCAGTCCTCGCGTTACCGCTCAACCATATTGTCAAATCTTATATTAACGCTGTATTTTAACCCCCGATTGCGCAGTTTATGTTGTGTAGGCTCTTGTTTCTGTTGCAAAGGTTCATCAAACCTTCATCCGAAGATTCTTAAAGGGAAAGAACTTGCCTTTAGCGTAGCTGTTCCACCTTTCTTTGTATTTCTTGTTCTTCCGAGGTGATACTAGCTACTTAAAGACGTCATGCTTTAAACGTCATGCTCCGCAAACGGCTTTAAAGCCATTTGCAGAGCTTTGAACTTACGAGAATATCTATTTTGCCGAAGTGCTTCGCTGTCTTCTGCACCACATCTGCGACATCCTTTTGCACCGCTATGTCACCAGGCACGACAAGAACCTGGAAAGAATTAGGCAGCAATGTACTAAGGAAGTACACATGATGTAACACGAAGTGAGCTAAAGAGCTGAGCGCTGGCGTAATAGTGTTACTCCGACAAGTACCACAATATAAATGACGTGGCGGATTATAGAAAGAACAATTCCGGAAGCTTATCAAAAAAACTTTAGTAACATGTACATGTCTAATCTGATCACGAGAAGTCGAAATAGCGACGTGCCTCAGGCTGGAGCCAATGTACTCGCGAGGCGATCCGTATCATAACCCGACTTGTCGAAACATTGACTCGAGTCATTAGACATGCATTTTGCAACCACCGTTAATCGCTTATACCCTGTCCATATTTAATGTGAATTTATGTGTAATATGGTGGTATAGATTTTAGTAACTTCCTCAAAAAGACAGATAATTACACATTTATTTAGCTGGAGTAACTCACGGAACTCCTCCTCCGCACTACACAAAGTTCCGTGCTAAGAATAAGGAGCACTTTGACGATGCAACACCAGGAAATTTTATAGAGCGTTGGGATTTTTAGTCTACATGCGGCCATGTGCTTAGAGCCAAATGTGAATTATGCTCTCAATTTTATATTCGTCACGGCTCAATGCTGCCTTTTTAGACTTCGCAATATTCATGGGCAGGAGTAATTAAAAGAAAAGAGCGGCTCACAGGAAGATAAGAGAGTTCAAGTATTTCAGCACTGGTAGATCAAAGAGTGTGACTAAAGTTGTTATTTCGACAAGAAACCTTGTCTTCGGGTTGGCAACGGTTGCTTCATTTGAAATTATTTTCTTCAAAAGGAAAGCAGTGGTTGGTCTTGTGAAAGCATTTCCCCTTGTCGAAGCGTTCGCTCTCGTGATAGTCTTTGTTCAACCACTGTTGATAATTGAGAGGACTAAAACTTTTTAACTGTCTGAGTTGTGGAAAAATCGGTTATATAAAAGGTGCACCGTTTATTATCCTTTAGTCTGTAAATTTCGCAAGTGAACTAAATATATGAACTTTCACTGTGGCAGAAATTTAGCGTTGTAGCCTCTTATTTGGTGCCAAATTTTAGTAGAGTGATATGCTAGTACGGAGAGGTCACTCAAGTAAATGAAACGTTCTGATGTTCCACATTTGTCATGAAAAACTTGTTCTACAAATGTTCGCGTAGGGTTCATAACGGGTATAGCCAATTGCGCCACAAAAGAATACTGTATGTTTTTTCCCTCTAATCAATCGCCATAGGCAACAGGCGTCTGCACGTATTCTGGTCAATAAAACATTTCCTAATTATTACCAAAAGAACACTTTTTACGCACTGGTGACAGACGAGCCGGTATGTCTATAAGAAAGTTACTTTTGACGCAGCATTTACAGCTGAGTTTATGGCAGGGAAGGAGTCGGCTTTTCCTGTTTTATTTTTCGGCTTTCACATTCTAATGCAACACAGGTGTCATGACTAGAGTTATGCGTTTCCTCTTTAAAGCGAAACAAAAACATCCACAAGTAATTTTCTTGACGATTCAGTTTGATCTGAGAAAAACACCTGTTTGTCCACCTTGACAGACGGAAAAAAAAGAAAGAAAATCCGACTCCTATTTTTTCGGGGGGAAAGCAGCACCGGCCCAAAAAGAAGTTGAAATACGAATTTCTTAAGGAGCCTTATATTAAACCAATGCACCGCGAAATTAGGGTACTTGTCGGGAAAATTTGCAAGCGCAACAAAAACCTGAAAAATGGGAAGGAAACGAAACTTTCCTAGTGGTTAGATCACCCGCCGTGGTTGCTCAGTGGCTATGGTGTTGGGCTACTGACCACGAGGTCGCGGGATCGTATCCCGACCACGGCGGCCGCATTTCGATGCGGGCGAATTGCGAAAACACCCGTTTACTTCAATTTAGGTGCACGTTAAAGAACCGCAGGTGGTCGAAATTTCCGGAGTCCTCCGCTACGGCGTGCGTCATAATCAGAAAGTGGTTTTGGCACGTAAAACCACATAATAAGAAGCGGTTAGATCAAGAAGTTTACAGATCTTTATGAATCGTCGAACGAAGGAACCCTCATTGGAAAGTTTTGTCGAGTGTTCCGGAATTTAAGAATAGCAAAGGCGCCATATGAACGGAAGATCATCTGCAATGTCAACAGCACGTACAAGTTAAAAAAACCTCGCCTGGAAACAGGTTGGTGATGTTTTGATTTTCAGATAATTATTATTTGCGTATGAGTGCGGCGATATATGCGACTCAAAGGTCCCAGGTTGTGGCCTCGCAAGGTGCACGCAAGTTTCTTGAGGTAATTCGAAACTATGTCAGGAGTCCATTTCGCGTACGGTCGCTTTCGTGAAGCTTTTTCACCCCGCCTATACACAGCTGGATCCAGTGTTACATCCACATTTCTAACTTCGGCTTTGTATTTTTTGTAAATCGCAGTAGCAAAGTTCATTTCAGGAATGCATCGATTACGCACGATTTCGTGGAAGGAAACAGAATATATTCTACGCACGTTCTGCCGTGCCCTCAGCCAAGTTGGCAATCACCTGCACCAAGCCAACGGAATTGTTGGTAGTCTATTTCGAATTAAATGTCCGCTACACGCACAATGCCGAACAGGGATCATCTGTGCCAAAAATAATTGCACAAGATCGACGAAAAAGACATTGACGCTATCAAAGCAGTTGTCAAAGGTCACACAGTCGTCATCATTGTTGGTGAAACGTTTCAGTTCCGCGGTCGTCCAGCAGTCGGAATACTGGCAGAGTTCCACGACGATGATCTTGCAGGCCGAATGGCACTGATTGCAAGAAGTTCATCAGTATAACCTCGTATACAATGGCGTGCTGCTACGGGAAGCTCTACAATAAATTGGAAAGGCTTTAGCCATCGTATCAGTGCTTTCCTTTCATTCTGCCTCCTTCGTACTCCTCTTACAGTTGTTCCTGCCGCTGTCGGATGAAACTCTTTGACGCTGACTCGAAGCAGTGGGAATATGGAACTCAGTTTCTCCTGGTTTTCAATGACCTCATTGATGTAATTTTCTGGAAGTGGCTGAATATGTGCCCGTAGACGTGTACCCATTTTCAATGAACGTATTTGACGCCAACTTGGATAACTAGGTATGCGCCACGGGGAATGTGCGTCTCTGCAATAACGAAAAAGATCCCTCAAATTTCGGCTATGCCGAACGTAATCGAAACCACGTCTCAAGAGCTCCTCAAGGACAGCTGCCCAATCCTTTAGGAAGATGCGCCACCAGCGCACTGGGCACACCCGCGTTTCAATGAACGTCTTTCAAGCCCACACTTTATCGAGCTTAGCCACGAACGCACTGCGCATGTGGCGCTAGTCAATGAACCTCTCGCCAACATGGATCACTGTGCACATGTGAGAGAGTGGGCAGCAAAGAAGGGAACAATTGTCAGATTTTGCGGGCACCCGAGGGCAGCGCTTCTCGAATGCGACGCTGAGCGCGGAATTGTCAACATAAGCACTAGATGGTGCAGAGTGTTCAGAAAAAAAAGCACGAGAGAGGAGCCTGGTTGCCGCATGACGCATTTCTCTCTCTGCGCACCCGCGCACCATGCATTTCAGAGCCTAGAAGCAGGCTCCAGTGCAGCAACATTAGATGGCACCGAGCGTTCTTTGGAAAGTGGGAAAGAGGTGTCCCGCTGCAGTATAGGCATCACACATAACTCGTTTAGACTGTGGCGACTCATTGTATGGCTAAATATTGATGCACTGCCAAACGCATAGCCATCGACAGTCAACATGAGATGGGTTCTGTCGATATTTTTCGTTTATCAAACCAATGTTAAAGCGGCACATCTTTTCCGAATCGTTGATCGATTTCTACAGTAATAGCCACGTGCTTTTGTGGTTTCTTACGCAGCGACTCTACTAATATAAAGGTAAAGCATTTATTTTTGGCCAAGTAGTGATAAGGCATAAGATATGCAAGTAGTGTTATTATTAAGGTCTGTTCGATTCATATAAATGTATTTGCACGTTCTACACCTATTTACGAGGCGCTGCACCTCTGCGACAAAATTAATCCATGGCATTTCGTTTCTTTATGGGAGAACGCAGAACTCGAGTTACTCACTCGCAAATTCTTGCTTGTACAAAACCACGCATATGCGTCGCCTTCAATTGAGGCATATTACGGCCCTGCCACGTTACTCGATGCCGCGTCAGGCAGCGCCGCTAATTAGCGTGAACTTTGCTTTAACTTCGTAACACGCTTTGCATAAAGTGCACATGGATATGTGATACTAACACGACGATGTTTAACAATAAGTGTGCGGCAGTCTACAACAGCTGACTTAGCGGCAGTAATCTCATATACTACACCTCCGGAAACAAGGTGTTATGGCTAATTTTCGCCATTTTCTGCGCTGATATACAATCCAAATCCATGCTTATGCCGTGAACTGCGTGCTCTATCATATCACTATAAATTCTGGTCTTTTCATTTGCCCCAACATGTCATGAGGCACCCTAGACAGTTGTCGGTCCCTTTAAGGCCAATTGATCCATTGTGCTGTCAATAATTCAGTAAAGCGGTGTATTAAGTAGGATTTTGTTTTTGTGCTTTACTCAGGTCATTGGCACAATCAATCAGTGATGAGCTTCACTGCTGATGTTTCGGGTCTTCTAGACTTGCCAGACGATCATTACTGCACCAATACGGTGGGATGCCAGCACACGTGCTATGCCACTATTACTAAATAGAGTCGCAGACTGTTGGAAGCGATCTTGTTGAGCAAATGAAGCGTGCGAGCGAATATGTTTGGTTCAGTGTTCAGATACTCTGAGGAATACTCGGTACAGACTGCGTACATTAATCGTAAGCTCTAGACTGAGCCTCCAAGTTGCTTAGCGCACCATGAGTACATTTTGAAGCTGGTGCCTTGGCAGAGACTACATACCGTACCTCATGGATGATTGCATAAAACATCAAATCTACATGGTGCACACTATCAAACCTATCAAATCAAGCTGCGCACTCACACTGCTCGCGTTATCAGTTCGCAGCACCAATGTGGAAGGCGCATTTACGCTAAGAGATATTATTCGAAAGGAGCGTGCTAGCATCACTAACACGAACCTTGTTGAGTGTACCTTTAAATACTGCAACAAGTTGTAACGCGCGTGGTACCATCGTACTTGTATCTACCATCACTGTGAATATTTCATCTAAATAAAGTTACTTTCGGCACTCTGGATACGTCTTTCTGTAGTTGGTGTATCTGTTTATAACGTACGACATTTCAAAACACAAAACTTAAACTCCCAATTTAGGTTACTTGGAAATAGCAATATGACGCAGATAAGCACCTAATTCTTCAGCAATATAATCAACGCCGAAATACATTCACTGACTTCGGTCGAAAAGAAAACACCAAAAACAAGGAACTCTGTGATGAACACCATAATGAAGCGCGCCGAACAAGTTTTGACCGAGTGAGATTCTTTAATGGTAATCTAACGCCGAGCACACAGGGGTCATTTAGTTGCCCCCATAGCAACGTGGCTTCTTGGGCCGATAGAGGACCTGCGACCTCATGCAGGAAGACCTGGTCATTCAGCGAGAAAGTCGAGTCATGATCACAAGTAGAGCTGCAGGTCGTGCGCTTCTTATTATGAATAGGAAATTACTTTATCCGTCATACTAACTTCACATTTCTCCAAGTGCCGTTCACATTCTTTTTCATGTCTGCGCAATGTGCCGTTCACATTCTTTTTCATGTCTGCGCAATGTGCTGCTAAGAAGAAGTAAAGATTCCTCTTAAGCATTGCGCTACTTCATGCGCCGTTTCGTCATCCTGACGAAAAGAAAAATACGTTTTTCCAAGCTTTGGTCCCTTTCTAGAAGAACCTTAAAAATATGACCATGTGGGAGAGCTAATCGCAAGTGAAAGATTGAAGAACACGCCGACTGTCTCCACAGTAGGCGATGATACTGTTATGAATACAAAACGCGCCGCAAAAGTTAATTAAACGCCATTCTATTTGTTTCGAGTGAATGTCCGTAAAGCGAACTAAGTCGCATGATACTTTGTCATCAGCCTATGCTATGTACAGTGCTCGTCACCCATGTGTAGAGCGCACGAATATCGGCCACCAGGGCCTTCCACAGACAGCCACCGACGTCTAACGGTAGTGGCTAGGCCCGAGATTAGATGCCCAGACACTTCTTATCTCGAGCCCAGCAGCTACGTTTAGGCGCCACTGGCTGGCTACGGGGCGGCCCGCTTGCCGGCATTCCCGCGCTCTACACAAGAGTGGCGCGGACTGTACATTGCAGAGCAACGGTCTTGCCCAACGACCTACAGACATCCCGGTCTCGGGTTAACCGACAGAATTCCATGCCTGGAAATTTCCTTGGCTCACGATATCGCCTATATTTAGCCGTATTTAGACATCTTTCTCCCCCTCCAATGCCCCTCGGGCAATCGGTCTAGGTGAAGTATTATGCTCTTGTGATTCTTCAAGAGACTAACTTTTCATTGCAAAAATGTATTTTTCTCGTGCTATTGGAGGTTACTTAGGTTCCTTACGATTAGTAAATTTATACCGATTTTGCCTCTATAGGCCCTCAGTCATGTTGTGCAAGGTACATCCTGTATTGTTCAACAAAACACTATCACCATCAAACTACATATTTCGCGACGTCACGCTATATATATTGCACTTCATCTTTCCTAAACTAGCACCTTCAGTGTCCTTTGCAATCACGAAGCAAAAAAACAATAAGAAAATTTCTAGACGTCCTTGTTACCTGCTATTTCTTCGGTTTCCTTGTTTAAGCATTTTTGTACGTATAGTGCATCTATAGAAGAATTGTGATATGCTTCAACAAGGAACCCTCATCGTTACTCTTTAAATTTAGAGAGGTTCTGTTTTATTGATTTTAAGCCTACAATGACAGTGGCGTTTATATCAGCAAATGTTGAGGTTGGTGCGGATGCGATCTGGACAGTTTTTCAAGTGCCGGTTTCGTGAGCTGCGTGAATAAACGTTCAGCCCGGCACCACCGGCTACTTGCCTTGTCCCGCGGAAGCCCCTGTGCGCAGCAAGCTTCAGCCACTCTCTCCAGATTCGCGGTGTTCCGTGCATTCAGGGAGAGCCAGCAGCCAAGCGAAGCAAAATGCTTCGCCGTGCTTTCGCCAATGCCCGCCGAGGCGCCTGTCGCTCGCAAAGAAAGAGCACAATGCGAGAAAAGTTACTCTAACAAAACATCAATAAGATAAGGCTACACAAACAAGCTGTAGCGGAAACTAAACTAACGCAACACCTTTTGTATGAGTGTCTTTAATAGGTGGTTGTGTTCTTAAAATTATGCAACGTAATTTGCCTTATATGACCGTGAAAATATATAGCCTTTAGAGCCCGTTCAAAGACTTCGGCATCTAGGCAAAATATTAGTAGGCGTACATCATGAAGACCGCGAGCTGCGACAGAAGCCCTAAAAGCCTGTAGTGATTTCGAAATCTCCCATTTTCCCCCTTTGCTTTGTCGTGTGCGTACGTGCACACGTCACTTATGTGGTCAAGCTGGCCTTGGCAACCAACACGATTTTTTTGCGATGACGCGTGTACAAAATGAACACGTTTGGTATTTGTTACCGCACATGCGGAAGGAAATTGTCTGGAGCTACCGTGAGCCTTTATAAAGCATAAACAGCAACCGCTCTCAAAAAGCCATTTCAGTATTTGTATCTGTCCCTTGTTTCCAATAATAACAACGGCTGAAAGCCAAACTTTCAAGCTTGCAACCGATGGCGCTTAGATAAGGACTGTATTGAGAGTAGCACTTGAGATCCTGAGGCCTACCGAATGCATTATTTCGAAACGCGTGAACAACGAAAGAAGATGAAGATTAAATGTGACAATAATGATTACGTACTTGTGAAAACGATGAAGTCCACGATTGGCGCTTACCCGCGTGCTTCTACCATGTTGCCGCGCATCCGTTTCAACGGATGGGCTTTCGGGGGAACGTGCAATGGTTCGAGCATAGGGCTCATTTATGGTGATATTACTTCTGCGTAGATAGTTGCGGATTTAAAGGCCATGCTGTGATTTATATTTGCATAATGCTCAGTGGTGCCGCGCCTATCTGGACCAGGTCGTTACGATGCTGTTTCAGAGGTGTTTGTAAGCGCAGGGCTGTTCACTATCAGCTCGAAAGTATTAAGGCATGCTTGCCACCTCGGGAACACGCGCGTTGAGAAAATCTGTTTTAAGGGAGAGCTAATCCCCGCTGCTACTGAGCTCGACTACATTCGACAAGCAGTAGGCCGATTGGTTCAAAAACCGATTCAATGCAGTCAGTGCCTGAAGACTGGACACTTCTGAGTACAAACTTAGTGGTGTGCGCGTCGAGTCATTTGAACTGACGAGAGGTCGCACTGCTCGAGCTGCTGCGCAAAAAAAACTTCTTTTTCAAGTGTTTGAAGGTGTCATCCTGGTGCAACGATACCGAGAGTCTGATACAATGTGTTTAAGACACAAACATCAAAGAAGGAGAAACAAAAGTCGCAGTTTCGCCCGAAAGGCGGAGCATTGATTGCGAAAGCAAGCTATTAGTTATACGAAACAAGGTTAGTAGTTTCATCAGCTTTATAACCTGTTTTGAGCATTCGCCTTACTAACTACATTAAGTATGTCAAACAAACACTGTGTCATGCGCACACAGGCAAAAACGAACACATCTCACTCGATGACCGCAGACACTCCCTGCCAGAGCGCGGGCGTGACGAAGGGTGGCAGCAGCGGCGAGAGAAGTGGCCTTCGTGCTGCCTCTCGCGCAAATGCGAACTAGGCGCGCCAGAAGCCAGCGTACACAAAGCGACATATACCTCTGGTCACCCAGCCTTCGAGCTTGGTTGCCTCCAAGATAATGAATACGCGGTCGCGCTCAACCGTGCCATGTGCAGCCACATCCACTATAGAAGGGGACATGCGCACTAACGTAATTTTCTTCCTTTCTACCCTCTCCCCCCTCCCGCGTACACGTCTCTCCGCTCCGCGCACCCCTCGCCCGCGCGAGAAGACGCCGCTGCGTCAAGCCACCGTCCTTGTCGGCTGACGATCAGACGTTTTCTTTCCTGCGCCCACCGTGCGGTGCGCGGCTGCGATCGTATCGCACTTGGACTTGATATGAAACCACGAGGACTCCGAGAACGACGGCGCAGATTGGGTTGGAGTATCCATATCTTTGCTATCGCAAGAATAAGGGGAAGGTTAAGTTTATTGCGTGGCCTAACCCGCATCCACAAATATACGCAGATTTGGCCGCGGCACGTTCTTGATAAGGTGTGCGATTTGTCGCTTGAGCTGTTCTGGAGTATCGCGATCATGGCATTTCCCTTTTGTTCACCATCCTCGGGCACAAAACGCGCATGGCGTCCAATCCAAACAAGCCAACCGGCACTTTATGCCCACTACGTGGACTAAATCACTAATTACGAAACTGTTCTTCAGCCGCGATGGCATTCGAAGGATCGTGGTGCGCGGCGTCCTGATAATTTATTGCTTAAAGCTATACAGGTACCTCAATCTTCAACACGAACAAGTACAGTTCTGCATGCCTTGAAACATGCAGGATAATCAATCCCGCCAATTGGGTTGATGTCCTGAGTGACCGAACGACACTGTCACAGTTGGTCGACCTCGCATTCGAGTATTTAGCATCAGCAAGCGAGCATAATTATTTGTGGGCCTGACCGACCGATTGAGGAAGTAGAGCGCTCTCCTTGGTCACATTCGTGCAATTTATTTCACCTATGCCTGGCAGGAACGCGGACGAGCCCGGAATTAATTTACGTAGACAAACATTGCTGTTCGCAGAAGAAAAAAGCAGACCTGGTGAGACGAAAAGTCCTTCGTGCTCGGAACATTTACAAAACCCTTGCCTTAGTGTTCCCACATAGTCTACGAGAGAACCCGCCGCAGTACTGCTTTACGATCTCTAAGCACTGAATAATATTGCCAATGCATAATATTATGTCGTGAGTGACCAGCAAAGTAAGCTAAAATAGGCGTGCGTCCGCATATAACTCAGCGAAAATAACTGAACAAGAAGGGACATCAAATGGGGGCTACGACTCGCCTCTGACTCCTCGATTAATAGTGCTTCCTTAAAATGTGAAAATCGCTGTTTGAATAAAACAGTATCAGACTCACTTGTCGTTTAATTTTTGAGACAGCACTGTTTCGCCGGAAAAGCGAAATAATGATTGCGATAACAAATTATTAGACCGCTATACGAAGTAAGGTTATCAGGGTTATCGGCCGTACAAACAGCTGTAAACATCTCACTCGGTGACCGCAGACAGTGGCGTAGCCAGAAATTTCGTTTGGAAGGGGCTCACGTTCAAGCTCGGCCTCCTCCTTGTTGAATTTGTCGAGGGATCAAATACATGAGTAACTGCATTACTATTGCCATAGATGCTGAAAACGAATTCTTGAACGCTGCGCACTGTCAAGACAGGTAAGATATGCATTTCTTTATACAAGAATACACTCGCATGTCCCAAAAATTGTGCCCGGAATAACTGATATCAATGGTTCCATGTTTTTGTCTATTTAAAGAGTACAGAAAATATCACACGAACTGACGAAATATATCAGTTCGAAACCAGTACAGCAGTGCATGTTGTTGATATGAAAAATGGCCATAAAATGAGCAAGTTCAAGACAAAAATTTTGATGAAACTTTGACATTCAAGAACTCTGCTTACATTTTTGCACATATGCAATGACCAGTGAAAACTCTTAATGACGCTTTCCTTTATTCCAATGTATTGCTCAGGAGAAGCTCTCAGCGATCGTGTATTGTGAGTAATTGCACGGAAATAATAGTCTCAACAGAGAGAATACATTAAACGCAGAAGTTCTGCAACGTATGCGAGGGCGAGGCAAATGAAACTGAGCCAATGCGAATATATAACTAGCGGGGTACTTTATTTAAAAGTAGCCTCCATGAACAACTAGACATTTGTCCCACTGACTAACGATACGCGTGATTCCAGTCTCATCAAATTCCTTGGGTTGCTGCTTCTAAAAGTCTGTACCTGACTCTTTCACATCATCGTCCAAAACGAATTCAGGTTCCCGTGAACTATTTCTTCATTTGCCTCAAAATACAGAAGTCCCAAGGCGACAAGTTGGGGCTGTATGGCGGATGTTGTAGTGTTTCCCACTTGAACTTTGCCAGTTTTGTGTTAACCACATCAGCGAGGTGGGGATGGGCGTTGTCGTGGAGCAAGATGACCCCATTCGTCAATTTTCCACGTCGCTTGTTCTTGATTGTGGCACGCAGCCGATTCGGCGTTTCACAATACCGGAAACGATTGACAGCCTGTGCAGGTTTAACAATTCGATCAGTAATGGCCCCTGACGATCGAAAAAAGAAGTCGGCAACACCTTTCAGCAATGCCATTTGTTGGGCGTGTTGGTAAACTGAAAGCATATTTCGTGCCAGCAAACAAGGACGGGAGGGAGACGACATCACAATGCGCTAACTTCAACAAATTGGTATTCAGGAAATACACTTATATAACTCATGCACAGTGGCGCCACCTCATTCAACTGTTAACCGTCCAAGAAAGCCGTCTCCTTATCTAACAAGTCGACCGAAGGGGCACCATGTTCCATGTTGGGCATCCAGGTTCAGTGGCGCCCCTCCTCATCTACGCCATTTGTCAAGCTCGGTCACTTTCCTTCTACATTCGCTGCAAGCAATTGCCCAACGAAATCCTGCGGTTGTTTGGTGGCCTTGCTCCTTCCGTTGGTCATGGCATCAGAGTCCTAAAGATAATGAGAAGTGAGTGGCGAAGGCAAGCACGCGTGGTGAAAGGTTTGCTGAGAGCGACGCTGGACGCTCCGGGGAGACAACAAGGTTTCTGCGTGGTATAGGCACGTTAAACTGGACTGTTTTTTTTTTTAAATCACAGCGCCCTATAGTACGACAAGTGTGTCTACGAGCTACCCAAAATTTAGCTTTTCGCCCTGGCAGAACTAGAAGCGCCACCGAGGTCAAACTTAAGGAAAATAAGTGGAACACCACTGCACATTTATGATACAGCTTTTTTTATGGTAGCCTTTGCGATACATATTATAAAATGTTTATCGAATTTGCTTATGTTTATAAAGTGTTTATCGAATTGTCATGTCACATTGGGAGCTATCGCGGGTTTTGCAACGCCGCATGACAGACAGGCGAAGTGGGGGTTGCCCAACAACGTTTTCACCAATCTTGCAGGGCTTATTGCCGAATTGGAATAGAAAATTTTGGAATAGCTTTAAGTAATAGCGCTCTTAGAGACGCCGCGTGTCAGACAGGTAAAGTTGGCGTTGTCCGAAATATTGGCCCACACGTGGAAGCCTAATGACAGAAATGAATAGAAGCTGCTTGCGATTGCTTTACGTATACAGCACCTAAGGTTTCAAACGAACCAGTCATATACCGGACACGCTTTAAAGGATGAGCTTTAATTACAGTCAACTGAAGCTCTTCCATCTGTTCCAAAGATTCGGCTGCGCTCTAAATTGCGCTGTACTTCTGCAAAGTCCCACTACTATGGTGTATTTCTGAAATATGCTACCATTGCGCTCGCCATTATAGACTTGCGCTCTCTTGCGTTATCGTCTATCTTCCTCTTTTTGCCTTACCCAGTGCGGTATAGTGAACCGGATATTTCAACATGGTTAGCAATGAAGTTATGCAAGCTTTCTTCACAGGTTAGGACTATGTGTGGTGTTCACTCGTCCCCAACTACACCTTGTTGGCCGTGCAGACAGTCCGGACTGCCAGCAGTACGAGGTACTCTGAACAGCAGAACACGTCTTGTGCACTTATCCATGACTTGCTGTACAAAGAAAGTCACGGGTAAAACATTTGGTCGAGTTTACCGATCAACCTTTGTCTGAAAAAGTTTAATTGGAATCATGACCGGATTCTTGTCAGTGTGATGTTGTAAAAGCTCCAATCAAGTTTTTGCAAGAAAGCTGTCGATATTTGAGGCCTTGAAGCGACTTTGGTGCTCATGTTACTCACGAACATATTCACTCTCATCATGAACATCGCTCTCACTATCACTCCCTTTTTACTCCCGTCACATTTCGCCAATGCTGAGTAGCAAGTCAGAACTTCGACTCAGGCCAGCCTCTCAGCTTTTTTACTAAAACAAACGCTGCTCTCTCCCAGCCTTTCGGTATATGCCCCTGTTTATCTTTCTTCAGCATGGTATCAAGTAAACAAATGTCGGGTAATGGAATTCCACTAGGAAATCATTCGCGAGAACCACTTTGCATATCAGCTTGTTTGACGGGACAAGTTCAACTTGAATGCTGAATGGACCCTGAAGATCCTTGCCAGAGCTCCATTTTCTCCGAGATCGCAGGGAATGAGAACTATTAATTTGTCAAGGCGGCGTTACCGCAGGACAGGTTACGAGGCCAGTCTTTTTCCTTCTGCAGATATTTCAAATCCCAAGTTTACTTTCCGTTCGAATATAGAACCTACATAAAAGGCCCTTGCGGCTGGCGGAGCGTAACTTACCTGTACACAGTTGACAAAGCGCTCAAACTACAAAATTTTGCAACGCAGGAATGAAAAATATAACGTAGGCGCTATGCACGCAGCTAAAGATAACGAGTGAATGGCGCCTGAACTATGCAAAATATATCGCGGTTTCACGCATTACTGTGGTGAAAGCGACTCCATAACAAATGACATATATCTGTAGATGACACTGTTCACGATAATATTAACCGAACGCACTGTTCTGAAAATTATGTAATTAAGTTTAGTGAAGTAATGCCTAATTGTGCTTGTAAACCACTTTGCGCGCAAAACATTGTGAGACGGATATGCGGGATTGATTGGTGGGACATCATTATGTCAGTCTCTGATTATAACGAGTACGGATAATGGAAACTTCTTTGTTTCTACAGGATGAATTAACGGCTGAAGTGCTTATAAACGTCTATGTTAATATCTTGCTGAGGATAATCACTGATCTTCATATCCTTCATACAATTGTTGAATTTAATGCCTTCTTGAGACTTTCACAAAGCGCACATGAAGTGTCCATCTTGAGGAAGACGCGTAAAGTGAACGTTGGCGACCCATTACTTGCTGCCTAAATATTGTATGTTTCATACATACAAAACATTTCAGCACCTTCATGACTCGACGTGTAGTGTTAAGAAATACACAGAGCTTCTTACACTGCTACCTAGAGTAAAACCTGGCGCCACCGTCTATGCGAGTTTCCAAAAGGGCATTGTAAAGCCTTCAGAATGCCAATATTTGAGTACCTGAGACTGTCTCGATTGTGGCTTGGCCTAATAAATAACTATGGCTGGACATTTGTGTACTGGGAAGAGCCGGTGTAACGTCAGCATAGCAAAATATTGCGAGAGCCGTGGTCGCTATTTTAGATGACGCCACCAAACAGTCACAACGACTGGTGGGCCTAGCGCGCGCCATTTGGCCAAAGCTTTCTGCATTTCGAAACAAAAACGCACTGCAGCCGCAATTAGAGCTATCATATTTACCAAGAAATGAATAAAACAAAGTAATTGTATAAAACACTCACACCGTCTAAACTTGCAAGTTTCCAGGCATAATTCAATTTTCTGAGAGTTTGCTTAGTGTTTTAATTGCGGAAGAAAAGCTAATGCTCCTCTGCCTTTATACACACAAGCACACACAATTTCCACGGTTTTCAACGAGTTCCCTTCCCTTGTGATGCAACCATTTTCCTTGCGTAACAGCAAAAGCCTGCGATATATTTTAAGTAAAGCACGTAACGTGCCCGTGTGCATCCTGCGATTGCATTGATGCATTGCTCTCTTTGCTCTCTTGCATTGCTCTCTTTATGAGTGAACAGTGCGTTTCCCCTTACGTGCAGCTGCTTCAGAAGTGACCCGGCAGTGGCGCCGACACTGACTGCCCAATTGACGCCAGCGATGTGGTTCCATCGCAATGGTTCATTATAGCGAGAAGTAGAGAAGATAAGCAAAGATCAAGATAAAATCACTGTTGGTTCATATGTGGCGCGTAGGAGAGCACTGCAGCTGCGTCGCGCGAGGTTGTACGTCAGTGCTGCTTTAAATTTCGCTGGTTATCTTCACGACCACAATAAAGCGTTTGCGTAACAAGTAGGACGCTAGAAGCTGCTCAACTGAACGTCTTTTTTTTTGCAGCACTTCATAGCTTTACCGTTACATGCATTGCGCTAAGCTTATTACTTCCGACATTGGCTGATAAATCTTTCACTAATTGTGAGATTTTGCAGACTGGAAGAGCTAATGCGACTTGCAGCATACAATAGCCGCAACCAACACTTGTCCGCTTCCTCCCAGAGCGCTCATGCCCCTTTTTAGAACTTTGGGTAAAGTCAGCTGGAAATTCCTGTATAAAACAAGACTGTGATTTTTCAGCTGCGATTCAGGCGGCTCAACTTGCCTAAGTAATGTGTGCAGCGCGCTGCAGTAACCCTTCGCCCCTGTCGCCATTCGACGGCGGCCTACCGACGTGGATGGGCGTGGTAAAGAAATAGATATGGCTCTGCCCCCGAAGTACGACAAACACTACGGAATAATTGTGGAGCAGTTACCCGATTTCAAAAGCTCGTTACATGCAGCTGTACATGATACAACAAATGCATATTTTGCTTGTTGCAGCAGAATGTACTATGCATATTGATCACATATACTGCTCTCTATTTATTCTTATTTCTTCACTCTGACACGGTGAAAACATACGCATGAACGCGATGCTTTCTTTGAGAATTTTTCGGAAGCGTACGTGCTCGGTGCTGCTGCTGGTTTGTTACATAGCTCACGCACAGAGCAGCACTCATTCAAAGAATCGGCTTATGCACATAGCCGGCTATGCTATGCGCATAATGTCCCCGTGATGGGCTCTGTTGTCTATGGAATAAGGCAATCAAACCGGAAGTGGGGCATAAGAATCCTAGCAGCAGCAAGTACATCCCTTCATGTGCGTAATTATTTTAAATAAACTGAACCGTTATATTCCAAACTCCCCGGTGCGTTTGCCCGTTTGCTTGGTCAAGTACTCGTCTAGTAAAATTGGCCTATGCTGGAGACGGTGTATTGGCGAATTGGACCGATTCCTCAGAAACTGTTATAAGTTGGCCGATCGTTGAGGCAGTCTAATCCATCGCCGTGTGGGTCACGTGGCTCGCGTGGTCTACCATTGCTCCCACGGGCGGCATGCAAATTGCTATGCTACAAAACGGGATGCAGAACGTCAACCGTCCAATCATATTTAATTAACCCTTTCACGGAGGCTTTCCTTCACAAAATTTGCACAATGGGCGGGGAATCTGCATAATTTTATGCTAATTTTGTTATTCGTGACGCTTTCGTTTCCACGAGCGCTATAACGTAAAACTATTTCAAACTCTTTTTATTCCAAATCTGCAATCAAACCTCCTCGAGTGGTGAAAAACTTTTTTGGACAACCCCACTTCACCTGTCTGTCAAGTGACTTCACGAAAACCGCGATAGCTCCCCATCTTACACGACGTGTGCACACTGATTATGCATGCTTTGACCGAACAAAAGAAAAATAGTTATCGACGCCCTTCAGTCAATTCGATAAGACAAGCCTCTCCGTGTAGGCAATGATATTCGTTTTCCAAGCAAACAAAAGTGACCTCCAATGAACGAGGAGAGCGTTTGATTGGTTTGTTTAGACCACCCTGCGGGTCACCGCCCGATGCTTTCCTAAGCTGTTTGGCAAATTTGATGACAGCAGATTAGAATAAAAGCATATTAAAATAGGTTTACGCTATAGGACCCCAGATGTGAGGTTGTCATCGTTATTATTCTCCATTACCTTTGGCTAAGTTTGCGAAATATCAGGTGCTGGGACAGCTAATTCTCAGAATCTTCGCGCATGCGGCAGGCGGCAGGCGGCATGCGCTTCCGAAGAACCACGAATACGCACCCTTGTTTTGCTAGCTTGTCACCCACTGCTATCGCTGTATATTACTAAGAGATGTTTGCAAAAGGGTGGTTGTGATCCGAAAAGGTTGCGCATGATGAAAAATTGCTCTAGTACAACCGTCACCGGGGACCTGCTCGCTTGGCGCCAGACTGCTCAGACTGATCAGGTGTCGCAGAAATCGCGTTTGCTTCCATTGGTCTGCTAACGGCGAGAATAGGCATAGTGGACTTTGCCGCTCGAGTCCTGCTCCTGACGCAGACCAAAACAGCTTTTTCGTACATTTTGCAGCAATCGCTGAAAGGTTGGCGTTGTCGGAATCCATCAACGAGCGAGTGGAATCTGTTAAACTCGTTTGCAGAAATTGTTGCTACTACAATGAAATAGAACCGATGCAGGCCAAGGTTGAGGAGTACCGGTTGATGACTGGGCTTTTTTCCCAAAAAAAGTATGACTTGCTCTTGGTAGATTTGGTGACGCCTCAATTTACCGCCGCAGCGTTGTCTTCCAGTGTTTCGTGCCTTGAGAAACAGATGTCGTCTCAAGCCTCTGCCATGTACGGCTGTCATGCTATTCAATTGTAACTAAATAGTACAGTCGATCCCTAATTCTAGAGCCGCGCAGTTTTCGTACAAATCCGGATGAAAACCTTGTCGCTTTTACGTCTTATTTGGCCACCAAAGATGAAATCACTTCCCATCAGCACACTCAGGTCTTGGCAGTGTACCCTTCGCCTGTGCGAGTAGGGAAAGCACCCACAAGTCTTCAAATTTGTCTCGTCTTCCAGTCGCGATTCCTGGCCGCTCGATAAAGGTAGGCAGTGAGTTCTGATCCAAAATGCTGCGGCTGCAGCTGTGTTCGCTGGTAATATCAGTGGACACAACAAGGAACTGTGCGATTCAAAGGCGGGACAAGAGAAGACACAAAGGGACACACACAGCGCTAACTTCCAACACTCTTTATTGTCGAAAACCAGGTCGTTCTTATACACTCAGACAACATGAGTCACAGCTACGTGAACAGATTAACAATCAGAGCGACACATTTTGTGATATGTTAAGCCATGCGCAAAAATTTCAGTTCTTTTTCAGAGAGAGCCAATGATGGTTTGCTGATACATGAATCCCCTAGGGCATCAATCTGCTCGGCTTCTATTATAAGTGTAGTGAGTTCGCACTTGTTTCTACCGGTAATGATTGTTGATTTGAAGAGAGGGAAGCACTTATGTTGCTTACAATGAAGGGAGAGAAACCCATCTGATACAAGTTTGTCGACTTTATTTTTGTGTTCGCGCAGTCTATCATTAATGCATCTGCCCGACTGTCCGACGTAGTACTTTCCACACGATAAGGGTATACGATATATAATTGAAGTCTTACATTCTCTGAACTTCTTCCTGTGTTTAACTTGGCAGCTAGGGGCACTTTCTTTCTTTTCTGTTCTTGTTTTCCTGCACAGGCTGATTAGTTTGTTGGGTGCTGAAAAATCCACATCAGTGTTACCTCGGCGGGCAATTTTCTTTAGGTTGTGCGACAACCGGTGGATATAAGGTATCACTGTTGGACTTTTTTCTCTCGGTTACTATCTCTTTCCGCTCGTTCAGCAGTCCCTGATTGCGGCACTTGCCGACGTATTCCCTCTGCAACTGATGTCAGTACATCATTGGAATAACATGCTTCATGTAGCCGCATGGCCTGTTGTGTGAAGGCTTCGTCAGTGCAATGATGGCATGATTTAGTAAGTGCGTTAGTGAAACACATTTTCGCAATTCCTCTTTTTACCAGTTTAGAATGGGCTGAATGATATGACAACAACGGTTTATTTGTCCTGGGACTGTAACACCAGCCAGTTAGATCATCACCGAAGGTAAATTTAACATCCAGAAATTTGATCTTTTGTTCTATAGGCACTTCGAACGTAACTTCTAGTGGACAAAGGCACTCGCGTATAATATTACTAATAGTTGAACACTCTGTGTCAAAGTTGTCTGGCTGAACATTGACAAACACCAAAAAATCCTCAACAAATCGAAATATTTTAACAACTTTTGTATCATTGATGCGTGAGCACAGGTCTCTGTCTAGCTTGGCTAAGTACAGGTTGCTTAAAACAGGCGCTAAGCAGGATCCTATACAGACCCCTTGTTTTTGAAGGTACGCAATGTCATTTCTTTGCACAAATGTTAACTTCATGTACAAGTCTAAAAGTTCTAAAAAATATTCAACTTCAGAGACTTTGCTCAACTCAATAGTATTGTCTTGTCATCGAAAATTGCAATTTGTTTTATTTCATTCATGTCAATATACAAGAATACGCATGGATTGGGACATTTTTTTTACCTACTTGAATAAACGTGGAAAACGTTCCTCTTTGAAGCTGATTGAAATATATATATATATCTATATATATATATATATATATATATATATATATCCAGAGAGCTAATGCATCCAGTTTTACATGCGGACTATCCAAAACACCTTTTCTCTCGGCATACCGTCCGAGGTGGTGGTATGGCTATGTTAGTTGAATATGTTTGGCCTAGTACACTTATTAGCATGAAATATTTTTGTGCTGAATGCCTGTCATTATACCTGTCGGGTTCTTTTTCTGCTACTCTTATTTGTCTTTATATACCTCTAGATCAGAGCGCGTGCGAGTTTATTGATCAACTTAGTCATACTTAAATTTCTTCAATAACTGTTTGCATTACTGTAGATACGAACATAGGCTTCTGAAAAAAAAAAAACAGAAGCATAATGTTGTAGACTACTTCAACGTTCTTGTGGATTTGAGAATAACACGTGCGGAACTCCTGCGTGCTTCTATATATCATCCTGCCCAGATAATTTCAATGTGCACACAGAACAAATTCATGTACTTGCCTTACTTAGTGGACATTTGCCCGAGCATTTTTTTTGCAGCTGTCTTTTTTTATTACCGGCTTTCAACTTTATATTATTAATAACGCAGATTGAGTTAACGGACAAGCGGATGTTTGTCGAGTCACCAAAAAAATAAAACCTTTTGGAATCACTTATTGCATCCTGTGGCAGAAAGCGCGGTTTATGATTCTGGAGTGCGCCTATAACGTAAAACTATTTCAAACGTTTCTATTCCAACTCTGCAATCAGTTCTCAGCGATGGGTCAAAAACTTTTTTGCGCCACCCCCACTTCACCTGTCTGTCAAGCAGGCTTCACGAAAACCGCGATAGCTCCTCATATTATATGACGTCTACACAATGATTACGCATACTTTGACCGAACAAAAGAAAAATGGTTACTTCGCATTCGAAACCTTTCTGCCATTAGCCCTCTGCTATTGGTCAAAAGTTTTCAAGCTTCAGCCACTTCAGCTGGCTTTCAGGCGACGTCACAAAACCACTAAAGCTCACCACGTCAAATTGACGTGTACGTGTTAAACATGCATTATATGCCGAAAAAAACTGAATTTCCTTCTGAACATCCCCAGGCTGCCCTGATCCAAAAGGAACCGATGGCTTCATCCAATCGCTGAGGCACTGGTTACTCACACCAGCCGGATAGCATGGGTTCATTGGCCTATAATAAAACTGTTTACGTGGCCGTGTAACGTTTTCGTGTTTATATGGCTCGATTACGACATCGTTCTGCCAATTCTTCTTTCCTGATCACCCGTTTTAGCGTCATTCTTCAGCTTCCGTTGCATACCGTCCCGATTTTCCACCAGCCACCGCAAACAAAGGGAAAGCGGACCAACCGAAGATGCCGGCACCACCTTTCAACCGGTTATGGATTTTCAATGCAGTGGCTCGGCCCCGTCGAATACATTTCCACTTGAGTGTGCTCCTCAACGCTTGTCAGTCAATTAGATAAGACAAGCCTCTCAGTGTAGACGATGTTATTCGTTTTTCAAGCAATGAAAAGTGACCTCCAATGAACGAGGAGAGCGTTTGATCGGTCTGTTTAGACCACACTGCGGGTCACCGCCCGATGTTTTCGTCGGCTGCTACGCAAAGTTGATGAAAGCAGACTGCAATAAAAACATATTAAAAGAGGTTTGCGCTATAGGGCCCCAGATGCGAGGTTGTCATCGTTATTATTCTCCATTACCTTTGGCTAAGTTTCCGAAAGAACATGTGCTGGGGCAGCTAATTCTCGGAATGTTCGCGCATGCGGCATGTTATGACCAGCAGGTAGATATCGCAAGCACAAGCTTGCTTTGCCGCTTTAAAGAAACTATGGGCGCTATAATGTAAAGCCATTTCAAAAGTTTCTGTTCTAATTCTGCCGTCAGAAACCACCCCCACTTCGCGCGCCAGTCATGCAACGTCACGAAAAGCGCGATGGCTCCTAATCTTATATGACGCGTACAGACTGAATATGCATCATTTGACCGGACAAAAGAAAAGGTTATTTCTGATTCCACGCCTTTTCGCCATTAGCCCTTGGCTATCGGTCAAAAGTTTTCGGGCGTCACCCACTTCACATGGCTGTCACGCGAAGTCACAAAACCGCGAAAACTGACCTCGTCGAAGTAACGTGTAGACGTTAAAGATGCTTTAATATGCCGAAAAAAAACAACTTTTTTTTCTGAATAGCCGCAGGATGCCCCATTCCGAAAGGAATAAAAGATGGCTGCTGCCGAAAGCACACGTATAGGCTACTCGCACCTACCATAGGGCATGGGTGTATTTGCGTACAATAAAAAATTTCGCGTGGCATCGTAACGTTTTCCTGCACTTTCCGCTCGTTTACGACGTCGATGTGCCAGGTCTTGTTTGTTGAGGGCCCGTTTTAGTGTCATTCTTAACCTTCTGTTGCATGCCGCCGCAATTTTTGACAAGCTAGCTCAAGCTAAGGAACTGCAAGCGGACCAGTCGCAGACGTCGGGAACAAGCCTCTCCATCCGGTTATCGACTTTCAGTGCACGGGATCGGCTCCATCGAATGCCTCTCCACCTGAGCGTGCCCCTCGCTTCTTGTCAGCCAATCAGATAAGACAAGCCGCTAACTGTAGGCAATGTTATTCGTTTTTTAAGCAAACAAATGTGACCTCATATGAACGTGTAGAATGTTTGTTAGACCTACTCAGAAAACTCTGGGGGTGACCGCCGGATGCTTGTGTCGGTGATTACGCCAATTTCACGCAGAGAGATTCGAGTAAAAACATATTGGAATAGTATTGCGTTATAGGGCCCTATATTTGAATCGGCGCACTTTTTCTACCGATTCCACGTGCTGTAATTTGTATGGCTGTTTAAACCTGGCTACTAAATAATGGAAGTACCTAATTTAAATTGCTTTACAAGTCAACTACTAGCGTGTCACAGCTTGATACATCTCCTTGATGAATTAAGAAATTACGATTATCTATCGCATTACCCTCCTTCTAAATGCCTCACTCAATGAAATATGGACGTGGTAGACATGAATACACAAACGCGTTATTAATTATGTGACTGGTTTTACATGAGCTATTGCACAGTGTTGCCTAGTATATTTGTTGTCGTACGCCTTTTTCGAAATCATATGCTGCGCGCTACTGCGGTTATAGTAATCAATTACATGTTGCGTGCAAGTCATTATCAAAAGACATACCAGTTATGAGGGCCACTTTTCCTCTTAGGTCCGGCATTGTGTGCCTAAGTGCAAGTCAGCTATTGGAGTGGCGCCAGATGCGCGGACAAAGCGACGCGTACGACTGGACGTCGCGACGTCGATTCAAGAGTTTGCGAGGAGTCCCTCTCATATAGGGCATCGAGCGGCACCCCCACCGTTTTCCCCAGTGCGGCGACTGAGGGCAACGTAACCGCGCGGCAGTTTCGGCTCCACGCACACATGCTGTTGCGAAAGTGACGCTTCGAAGAGCACAGCTGTGCGGCACTTTTCTTTATGGGGTTCGCGTGTTGTGTGTTGCAAGAGGTAAGCGGCGCATGTATCGACCTACGAAGTGGAAAGTTTGCTGAAATCAGTAGCAAATTTCAGTACAGACTCCTGAAATGCTTATAACACAGGTAATGTGATTATAAATGCTGTAATTAAACATTAGCCTTTCGCGTATATATGAGCGCTTCGCGCAGCGAAGTAGCCGTCGTGTCGCTGTGGCTAGCAACGCTGCGGGACAGGCTTCATTTCAGCGGAATAATTGTTTGCTATTCGTACGAACGTGTGCTTAAAATAGCGGGGGATCATTTCATGCAGCGACTCGCGTTTCTTGGTAATGTCTCGTGTTCTCTTCCCCTTTTTCATGCGTTAGTGCTTCGGCTTGCTACGGTGCAGTATTTATTAATTTTGCATTTTAAGTTATCACTTCTTTCAGGGAAGCCCTTATATTCAGTTTAGGTTAACTAGACTGGCCGGAGGCGTATTACTTCCAAGCTTATTTGTTGGGCCCGATTTAGCTCTTGCTGCCGACTTATTCGATATTTGAAATTATAACGAAGGAAACATTTAATGGAGCAGAAAAAAATTGCCGCAGCATGGAATCAGGGACAAGATAACTTATGGTAGGACAAGAAAAGATGCATGCAGGGAGAGATAAGTAAGATAGTGCAATCAGCAATTTCGATGATATAGTAAAAGCAGCAGGAAATTTCTCTACTGTCCTGTACAGTGCCCAAAGCAGCCATGGAACAATAACTGGTAGCGATGAAAAGGTACAGAGGTTCCTTCTATAACTATCACTGAAGTTAGAAGGGCCGTGCCAGAATAGTCCGGGGGAAAGCAGCACCAGTAGATAAAGTGATTGTCGATATAATGAAAGATCTGTTTCGTTGAATGTGTTTGAGCTTCCGAAGAACCATGAATACGTACCCTCTTTAGTAGCTTGTCACCCACTGCTATCCCTGAATTTTACTAAGACATCTTTGCAAAAGGGTGGTTGTGATCCGCAAAGGTTGCTCATGATGAAACATTGCTCTAGCGCAACCGTTACCGGGTATCTGCTCGCTTGGGGCCAGACTGCTCAGAGAGATCAGGTGTCGCAGAAACCGCGTTTGCTTCCATTGGCTCTGCTAATGGCGAGAATAGGCATAGTGGACTTTGCCGCTCGTCTCCTGCTTCTGAAGCAGACCGAAACAGCTTTTTCGTACCTTTTGCTGCAATCACTGAAAGGTTGGCCATGTCGGAATCCATCAACGAGGGAGCTGCGGTGGCAGAGATTGTTGCTTTTACAATGAAACAGAACCGATGAAGGCCAAGGTGGAGGAGTACCGGTTGACGACTGAGTTTTTCCCCCCAAAAGTATGACTTGCTATTGGTAGGTTTGGTGACGCCTCAATATACCGCTGCAGCGTTGCTTTCCAGGGTTGCGTCCCTTGAAAAACAGGTGTCGTCTCAAGCCTCTGCCATGTACGGCTGCCGTGCGATTTAGACAAAACTAAACAGTACAGCCGACCCTCAATTCTAGAGCCGCGCGGCTTTCCTACAAATCCACATGAAAATCTTGTCGCTTTTACGTCTTATTTGGCGGCCACCAAAGATGAAATTAGTTCCCATAAGCACACTCAGGTCTTGGCAGTGCACCGTTCGCCTGTGAGCGGAGGGAAAGCACCCACACGTTCTCAAATTCGTCTCGTCTTCCAGTCGCGATTCCTGGCTACCCGATAGAAGTAGTCGGTAACTTCTGATTCAATATGGTGGGGTGGGAGCTGTGTTTGCTGGGAATATCAGTCGACACAAAAAGGCACTGTGATCAGCCACGTGATCGCTGCCCAAGAAAAAACAAAAAACCTTCAGTTGTTGTGGGTCAAACGTGGTCGTATACTTATTCGCAAGGTAATGGTTTATCCAGCTATTCGCATCGCACATGTACGTGATTTGTTTACGATTGATTGAGTACTTGCGGTTTTACATCTTGAATATTATAATTACATGTCTTTCGTTCATTCCAATTTGAGAGACTTTGTTGAACTCCATAGTAGTGTCTCGTCATGTAAAATTGCAATTTTTTTTCTGTCATTCATGTCAATATACAAGAATACGCACACATTGGGACAATTTTTTTTACTTAGTTGAATACGCGTAGAAAACGCCCCTCTTTTGTGCTCATTGATATATATATATATATATATATATATATATATATATATATATATATATATATATATATATATATATATATATATATATATATACATATCCAAAGAGCTAATGCATGTAGTTTTTCATAGGGGCCATGGAAAACACCTGTTATCGCGTCAAAACTGCTGAGGTGGGGGTACGGGTATATTATTTGAATATGTTTGGGCTAGTGCACGTACTGGCGCCCAATATTGCTGTTCGGAATCGCTGTCTTTATACATATCGGTTTCTTCTTTTACTGTTGCTATTATCTGTCTTTATATCAGAGCGCATGCGAGTTTATTGGTCAACTTAATCATACTTAAATTTCTTCCATAACTGTTTGCATTAGTGTTGATACGACCATAAGCTTTTGAAAAAAAAAACAGATGACTAATGTTGTAGACTACTTCAATGTTCCTGTGGATCAGAGAATATTACCACCGGTATGATCCCCTATTACACGTGTGGAACTCCCCTGTGCTTCTATATATCATCCTGCCCAGATAATGCCATTGTGCACACAGAACAACTTCATGTACTTGCCTTTGTCATCGGGCATTCGCCTGAGCATTTTTTTGCACCTGCCTTTTTTTTATTACCACATTTAAACTTTAAATTATGAAGAACGCACGTGGAGTTCACGGACAAGCAGATGTTTGTCGAGTCACTAAAAAAAATGCCAGTTGGAATCACTTCTTGCATCCTGTGCCAGAAAGCGCGATTTATGATTGTGGAGTGCGCCTGTAACGTAAAAATATTTCAAACGTTTCTATTCCAACTCTGCAATCAATTCTCAGCTATTGGTCAAAAACCTTTTTGCACCACCCCCACTTCACCTGTCTGTCAAGCAGGCGTCACGAAAACCGCGATAGCTCCCAATTTTATATGACGTGTACACACTGATTACGCATGCTTTGACCGAACAAAAGAAAAAAATGTTTATTTCTCATTCCAAACCTTTCTGCCAATTCGTCGAATGTTTTCAAGTTTCAGCCTCTTCAGCTGGCTTTTACGCGACGTCACAAAGCCCCAAAAACTAACCGCGTCAAAGCGATGTGTACGCGTTAAATATTCATTCATAGGCCGAACGAAACTGAATTTCCTTCTGAATATCCCCAGGCTGCCCTGATCCAAAAGGAAAGGATGGCTACATCCAATCGCCGAGGCACTGGTTAATCGCACCTGCCGGATAGCATGGGTTTATTGGCGTACAATAAAAGTTTTTGCGTGGCCATGTAAAGTTCTCGACCACTTTCTACTCGTTTACGAACTCGCTGTGCCAGCTCTTGCTTGTTGAGGACCCGTTTTGGCGTCATTCTTAACGTTCAGTTGCACGCCGCCGCGATTTTTTCGAAGCCACCGCACGCTAAGGAAGTGCAAGCGGCACAAGCCTCTCCATCCGCTTATCGAATTTCAGTGCACGGGATCGGCTCCATCGAATGCCGCTCCACTTGTGCGTGCTCCTCGCTTCTTGTCAGCCAATCAGATAAGACAAGCTGCTAACTGTAGGCAATGTTATTCGTTTTTCAAGCAAACAAAAGTGACCTCATTTGAATGTGTGGAGCGCTGATCTATCGCCATCGACGAACTGGAGGCCGCACTTGCTGGGTGCAGGCGATCTTCGTCACCGGCACACGATGGCATCACATACTCTGCGCTTGCAAACATTTGTCAAGAGGCCAGAGGTGCCCTTCTTCTCCTATACAACGCATCATGACGTGACGGCCTGGTCCCTACAACGTGGAAATCCAGTCGGCTTGTTCCACTCCTCAAGACTTGCAAATCCGCGTTGGAATCGTCTTCTTACCCTCCAATAGCACTGGCCAGCTGTGTCGGCAAGGTAATGGAGAGAATGATTCTTACGCGGTTACAAGGGTACTTGGCATTTTACAGCGTCTATCCAGAGGTAATGGCTGGTTTTCGACACGGCCGCTCGTCAATAGATAGCGTTATTGACCTTGTAACATACATGCACCACGAGAAACATCTGAAACGAATCACTGCAGCCTTATTCCTTGACGCTAAAGGTGCGTACGTCAATGTAGATCATCATGCAATTCTGGCTGCCTTAGAAGCTGTAGTGATTGGAGGACACACATTTCGCTGGATAGGCAACTATTTGAATGGCAGATCTTTCTTTATTTTGACGGAAGGCGGACCAATGCCGCCTAGCTATACCAGTCGTGTTGTACCGCAAGACGGAGTACTCAGCCACACTGTTTTCAACCTGGTGCTCGTTGGTCTCGCTGATTCGTTACCGAAAACCGTTCAGCTCTCCGTATATGCAGAGGACATTCGCATATCTGCTTCAGGCGTTACACGTGTACAAGTCCGCGCACGACTTCAGAAAGCCTCAACAACTGTGTCAACATACCTAAGAAGACAAGGGGCGCTATAACGTAAATGTATTCCAAAATTTTCTATTACAATTTTGCAGTCAGCCTTCCGCGATTGGTCCATACTTTTTGGACCACCCCCCTTTCACCTGTCTGTCACGCGACGTCACGAAAACCGCGACAGCTCCCCATCTGATATAACGTGTACACACGGATTGTGCATGATTTGACCGCGCAAAAGAAAAATAGTTATTTCTGATTCGACGCCTCTTCGCCATTAGCTCTCGGCCATTGGTGAAAAGTTTTCGGGCTGCGCCCACTTCACGTGCCTCTCACGCGACGTCAGAAAACCGCAAGAACTGACCGCGTGAAATTGACGTGAACCAAATAAAGATGCATTAATATGCCGAACAAAACTGAATTTTTTGCTGAATAGCCGCAGGCTGCCCCGTTCCCAAAGGAATAAAAGATGGCTGCCGCCGATCGCTCAGGCACTGGCTACTCGCACCGGTCGAAGAGCATGGGTTTATTTGCGTGTAATAAAACTTTCTACGTGGCCGCGTAACAGTTTCGAGCATTTTCGGCCCATTTAGGACCTCGTTCTGCCAACTCTCCTTTGTTGAGAATCCGTTTTAGCGTCATTCTTAAGCTTCCGTTGCATGCCGCCGCTATTGTCGACGAGCCACCGCAAACTAAGTAAGAGAAAACGGACCAATCGCAGACACTCGCACTACCCTCTTCATCCGGTTATATATTTTCAGTGCAGTGGCTCGGCCCTATCGAATCCCTCCCCACTTGAGCGTGCTCCTCACCTCTTGTTAGCCAATTATATAAGGCAAGCCGCTCAGTGTAGCCAATGTTATTCGTTTTTCAAGCAAACAAAAGTGACCTCCTATAAACGAGGAGAGCGTTTGATTGGTCTGTTAAGAGAACTCGGCGGAAGAAACCCGATGCTTTCGTCGGCGGTTACGCAAATTTCACGTCAGGAGATTGTAATAAAAACACATTTCAATAGATTTACGTCATAGTGCCCAAGGCCTGGCGCTTTCCGTTGAAGAATGTGCAGTCGTTGCTTTTACTCGCAAAGCGATGGCGCCGTATGCCTTGCGGATTAATGACCAAATTATACGACATAGACGAACGCACCTATTTCTTGGCTTATTCATTGATAGAAGCTTGTCTCGGAGGCCTCACATCTCGCACATGACAAAACGTTTGGCCCCCATAGTGGACCTTCTTGCGTTTCTCGGCGGGAAGCCCTGGGGCGCAACAGCACCGTCAGAGTTGCAACTATAGAAAGCTTTGTTTTTGGCTTCCTTAGGTACAGCTTACCTGTACCAGGATATCCTTACACTACGAATATCCGCTAGCTCCAGAGCGCGCAAGCCCAAGCACTCAGGACTTGTCTCGGTCTCCCCAAAACAACGTCATTGATTGCGACAGTGGCCATAGCCAGAGACGCTCCTTTGACAGTGTACATTGATACAGATGCCCTGAGAGCACACATCCAACACCTGACTCAGATTCCCTCCCACCATCTTGCTTGCTTGCCAGCAAAAAGGCTACTTTCAACTTTTGCCAAAACTATTGTAAGACATCAGTCCTACTTGCCATTAGAATTTACGCCCGCTACACGATTATCAGATCCATTGTGGTGTCTGCACCGGCCGCAAGTGCAACTGACAATTCCTGGAGTCAGAAAGAAAGCTGGACCGCCATTGCAAGCTTTGAAGCAAGCAACTCTGGAGCACACTCACAACTTGTAACAGATCCCGGCAACATGTATACACAGATGGCTCCGTAAAACTCAACAGCTCTGCTGCTGCAGTCATCGTCCCGGCAAAATCTGAGGAAACCAAATTAAGAACTTCATGTGTGACCACATCGACGGGTGCGGAACACGCGGCGCTCCGTGCTGCACTTCATTTCATTAAGCAGAAGCCACCTCAAAAATGGACAGTCTTTAGTGACTCCAAGGCAGCCCTTCAGTGCATACGAAGCCCAATGCGCCATGGACGCAATGAACAACTGGCCTCAGAAATTCGGCACATATATCATGAAAGCCATGACAAGGGACACAACATAATCTTTCAGAGGCTTCCAGGACATTGTAACACCAGCGGGAACGACCACGACGAGGAAGCCACCCGATCTGCACAAGAAAGTGGTCGACGAGTCTTCATTCCGCTTTCGCGAACATATGCTGCGGCTGGGCTGAGATTGATGTACCGTGATTGTACTTTGCCCCTATGGGACTCAAATGTTTGCACCATGTGTAGGCTGCGTTCGTTTTCTCCGGGCATACGGATGCAGCTCCCGCCTTGGTTACCACGACGTGAACAGACCATGCTCTACCGTCTGTGGCTAGGCGTTGCCTTTACGAACTCATATGTATGCCTCATTGGAATGGCTAACAGCCCCACGTGCGACACATGCAACATCGACGAGACGCTCGCACATATTATCTGTGTCTGCCCGCGATATAGCGCTCAGAGACAAGTGATATGCAGAGTACTGGACCAGTTGGACAATCTTCCACTATCAGAACAAAAGCTTTAGGCCAATGCTATGAAAGAACATGCGCGATGAAGGCCTTGCTCGCGTTATTAAGGTCCCTGCGGTCTACGGTGCTTGACGAGAGACTAAGAATGCCGCCCCCTACCGCTCTGTAGTGTGCGCGCTTTGTTCGTGCTAGTCTCTCTTTCTTTCTATCTCCCCTTCCACTCTGTTTCTCCTTTATCCCCCTTAACCTTTCCCACTGCGCATTGTAGCCAACCGGAACTACCTCTGGTTAACCTCCCTGCCTTTCTCTGCATTATCTTATCTCTCTCTTGATAGGTCTACTCAGACAACCCTGCTGGTCACCGCCCGATGCTTGCGTCGGGCAGTGACGCGTACGACTGGACCTCGCGACGTCGATTCAAGAGTTTGCAAGGAGTCCCTCTCATACAGGGCATCGAGCAGCACCCCCACCGTTTTCCCCGGTGCAGCGACTGAGCGCAACGTATCCGCGCGGCAGTTTCGGCTCCACGCACACATGCTGGTGCGAAAGTTACGCTTCTAAGAGCACAGCTGTGCGGCACTTTTCTTGATGGGGTTCGCGTGTTGTGTGTTGCAAGAGGTAAGCGGCGCATGTATCGGCCTACGAAGTGGAAAGCTTGCTGAAATCAAAGGCAAATTTGAGTACAGACTCCTGAAATTCTTATAACAAGGGCAGTGTGATTATAAATGCTGTAATTAAGCATTAGCCTTTCGCGTATATATGAGCGCTTGGCGCAGCGAAGTAGCCGCCGTGTCGCTGTGGCTGGCAACGCTGCGGGACAGGCTTCATTTTTGCGGAATAATTGTTTGTTATTCGTACTAACGTGTGCTTAAAATACCGGGAATGGTTTCATGCAGCGACTCGCGTTTCTTGTTAATGTCTCGTGTTCTCTTCCCCTTTTTTCATGCGTTAGTGCTTCGGCTTGCTACGGTGCAGTATTTATTAATTTTGCATTTTAATTTATCACTTCTTTCAGGGAAGCTCTTATGTTCAGTTTAGGTTAACAAGACTGGCCGGAGGTCTATTACTTCCAAGCTCTTTTGTTCGGCCCCATTTAGCTTCTTGCTACCTACTTATTCGATATTTGAAATTATAACGAAGGAAACGTTTAATGGAGCAGAAAAAAATTGCGGCAGCATGAAATCAGGGGCAAGATAACTTATGGTAGGACAAGGAAAGATGCATGCAGGGAGAGATAAGTAAGATAGTGTAATCAGCAATTTCGATGATATAGTAGAAGCAGCAGAAGATTTCTCTACTGTCCTGTACAGTGTCCAAAGCAGCCATGGAACTATCACTGGTAGTGATGAACAGGGTACAGAGGTTCCTTCTATACCTAACACTGAAGTTAGAAGGGCCTTGCCAGACATGTCCGGGCGAAAGCAGCACCAGTAGATAAAGTTATTGTCAATTTAATCAAAGATCTGTTTCGTTCAATGTGTTTGAGCTTCCGAAGAACCATGACTACGTACCCTGTTTAGTAGCTTGTCACTCACTGCTATCCCTGTATTTTACTAAGAGCTGTTTGCGAAAAGGTGGTTGTGATCCGCAAAGGTTGCTCATGATGAAAAAATGCTCTAGCGCAGCCTTTACCGGGTAACTGCTCGCTTGGGGCCAGACTGCTCAGACTGATCAGGTGTCGCAGAAACCGCGTTTGCTTACATTGGCTCTGCTAACGGCGAGAACAGGCATAGTGGACTTTCGATTTAATAAAAGATCTGTTTCGTTGAATGTGTTTGAGTTTCCGAAGAACCATGAATACGTACCCTGTTTAGTAGCTTGTCACCCACTGCTATCCCTGTATTTTACTAAGAGATGTTCGCAAAAGGGTGGTTGTGATCCGCAAAGGTTACTCATGATGAAAAAAATGCTCTAGCGCAACCGTTGCCGGGTAACTGCTCGCTTGGGGCCAGACTGCTAAGACTGATCAGGTGTCGCAGAATCCGCGTTTGCTTCCATTGGCTCTGCTAACGGCGAGAACAGGCGTAGTGGACTTTGACGCTCGTGTCCTCCTTCTGAAGCAGACCAAAACAGCTTTTTCGTACGTTTTGCTGCAATCACTGAAAGGTTGGCAATGTCGGAATCCATCAACAAGTGAGTGGAATCTGTTCCACTCGTCGATGCTGCGGTTGCAGAGATTGTTGCTCTTACAATGAAAAAGAACCGATGAAGACCAAGGTGGAGGAGTACCGGTTGACGACTGAGTTTTTTTCCCAAAAAGTATGACTTTCTATTGGCCGATTTGGTGACGCCTCAATATACGGCTGCAGCGTTGTCTTCCAGGGTTGCGTCCCTTGAGAAACAGGTGTCGTCTCAAGCCTCTGCCATGTACGGCTGTCATGCGATTTTGACATAACTAAACAGTGCAGCCGACCCTCAATTCTAGAGCCGCGCGGCTTTCCTACAAATCCGCATGAAAATCTTGTCGCTTTTACGTCTTATTTGGCGGCCACCAAAGATGAAATTAGTTCCCATAAGCACACTCAGGTCTTGGCAATGCACCGTTCGCCTGTGTGCGGAGTGAAAGCACCCACACGTCCTCAAATTTGTCTCGTCTTCCAGTCGCGATTTCTGGCTACCCGATAGAAGTAGTCGGTGACTTCTGATTCAATATGGTGGGGTGGGAGCTGTGTTTGCTGGGAATATCAATCGACACAAAAAGGCACTGTGGTCAGGCACGTGATCATTGCCCAAGAAAAAACAAAAAACCTTCAGTTCTTGTGGGTCAAACGTGGTCGTATACTTATTCGCAAGGTAACGGTTTATCCAGCTATTCGCATCGCACATCTACGTGATTTCTTTACGATTGATTGAGTACTTGCGGTTTTACATCTTGAATGTTATAATTACATGTCTTTCGTTCATTCCAATTTGAGAGACTTTGCTGAACTCCGCAGTAGTGTCTCGTCATCGAAAATTGCAATTTTTTTTATTTCATTCGTGTCATTATACAAGAATACGCAAGGATTGGGATAACTTTTTTTTTTCCTTATCTGAATAAGCGTGGAAAACGTCACTCTTTCGAGCTCATTGAAATATATATATATCCAAAGAGCTAATGCATTCATTTTTACATGGGAGCTATGCAAAACACCTTTTGTCTCGTCATAACTGCCGAGGTGGTGGTATGGCTATGTTAGTTGAGTATGTTTGGACTAGTACACTTATTACCGTCCAATATTTCTGTGCTGAATTGTTGTCTTGATACATATCGGTTCTTCTTTTTCAGTTGCTAGTATTTATCTTTACAAAGCTCTAAATCGCAGCACGCGTGAGCTTATTGATCAACTTCATAATGCCAAATTCCTTCAATACCTGCTTGCGTTACTGTTGATACGAACATATGCTTTTGAAAAAACAGAAGACTAATGTTGTAGACTACTTCAACGTTCTTGTGGATTTTAGAATATTCACCTGTATGCTCTCCTATTACACTTGTGGAACTTCTCTGTGCTTCTATATATCATCCGGCCCAGATAACGCCAATGTGCACACAGAACAAATTCATGTACTTGCCTTTGTCATAGGACATTTGCCTGAGCATATTTTGTCAGCTGTCTTTTTTATTGCCGGCTTTCAACCTTAAAGTCCTTGTAACGCACGTTGAGTTTAAGGAAAAGCGGATGTTTGACGAGTCACTAAAAAAATCCCTGTTGGAATCACTTCTTGCATCCTGTGGCAGAAAGCGCGGTTTATGATTCTGGAGTGCGCCAATAACGTCAAACTATACAAACGTTTCTATTCCACATCTGCAATCAGTTCTCAGCGATTGGTCAAAACCTTTTTTGGAGCAGCCCCACTTCACCTGTCTGTCAAGTGACGTTACGAAAACCGCGATAGCTCCTCATCTTATATGCCGTGTACACACTGATTGCGCATGGTTTGATTGAACAAAAGAAATATAGTTACTTCTTATTCGAAAGCTTTCTGCCATTAGCCCTCGGCTATTGGTCAAAAGTTTTCGAGGTTCACCCACTTCACCTGCCTTTCACGCGACGCCACAAAACCGCAAAAACTCACCGCGTCAAATAGACGTGTACGCGTTGAAGATGCATTATTATGCCGAACAAAACTGAATTTCCTTCTTAATATCCCCAGGCTGCCCTGATCTACAAGGAAAGGATGGCTACATCCAATCGCTGAGGCACTGGTCACTCGCACCTGCCGGATAGCATGGGTTTATTGGCGTATAATAAAGCTGTTTACGTGGCCATCTAACGTTTTCGAGCATATTCGGCTTGATTACGACCTCGTTCTGCCAATTCTTCTTTGCTGATAATCCCTTTTAGCGTCATTCTTCAGCTTCCGTTGCATGCCGCCGGGATTTTCACCAGCCACTGCAAGCTATGGGGACGCGGACCAATCGCAGACACCGGCATCACGCTTTCATACGGTTATCCAGTTTCAATGCAGTGGCTCGACCCCGTCGAATCCCTCTCCACTTGAGCGTGCTCCTCACCGCTTGTCAGCCAATTAGATAAGACAAGCCTCTCAGTGTAGGCAATGTTATTCGTTTTTCAAGCAAACAAAAGTGACCTCCAATGAAGGAGGAGGGCGTTTGATGGTCTGTTTAGACCACCCGGCGGGTTACCGCCCGAAGCTTTCGTCGGCGGTTGCGCAAATTTGATGTGAGGAGCTTGAAAAATGAACATATTAAAATAGGTTTACGCTATAGGGCCCCAGATGCAAGGTTGTCGTCGTTATTATTCCGCATTACATTTGGCTATGTTTCCGAAATATCAGGCGCTGCGACGGCTAATTCTGGGAATGTTCACGCATGCGGCATGCTACGACCAGCAGGTATATTTCGCAAGCACACGCTTGCTTTGCCGCTTCAAAGAAACTATGTGCGCTCTAACGTAAAGCCATTCCAAACGGTTCTATTCTAATTCTGCAATCAGCCCTCCGGGATTGGTCAAAACATTTTTGAACCACCCCCACTTCGCGTGTCAGTCATGCAACGTCACGAAAACCGCTATGGCTCCTCATCTGATATGACGCGTACACACTGATTATGCATCATTGGACCGGGCAAAACGAACAGGTGTTTCTGATTCGGCGCCTTTTCGCCATTAGCCCTTGGCTATCGGTCGAAAGCTTTCGGGCTTCACCCCCCTCACATGCCTGCCACGCGACGTCACAAAACCACGAAAACTGACTGCGTCGAATTGACGTATACACGTTAAAGATGCTTTAATATGCCGAAAAAACAGATTTTTTTTTTCTGAATAGCCGCAGGATGCCCCGTTCCGAAAGGAATAAAAGATGGCTGCTGCCGAAAGCACAGGTATAGGCTACTCGCACCTGCCATAGAGCATGGGTGTATTTGCGTACAATAAAAAATTTTGCGTGGCATCGTAACGTTTTCCAGCACTTTCCGCTCGTTTACGACGTCGATGTGCCAGGTCTTGTTTGTTGAGGGGCCGTTTTAGTGTCATTCTTAACCTTCCGTTGCATGCCGCCGCGATTTTTGACAAGCTAGCTCGACCTAAGGAAGTGCAAGCGGTCCAGACGCAGACGTCGGGAACAAGGCTCTCCATCCAGTTATCGACTTTCAGTGCAAGGGATCGGCTCCATCGAATGCCTCTCCACCTGAGCGTGTCCCTCGCTTCTTGTCAGCCAATCAGATAAGAGAAGCCGCTAGCTGTAGGCAATGATATTCGTTTTTCAAGCCTCTCAGCTTTTCTACTAAAACAAATGCTTCTCTCTCCCAGCCTTTCCGTATATGCCTCTGTTTCTCATTCTTCAGCATGGTATCAAGTAAACAAAGTTCGGGTAACGCACATCTAGCAGCACATCATTTGCGAGAACCAGTTGGCATCTGGACTTGTTTGACAGGAAATGTTCAACCTGAATGGTAGATAGTCCCTGAAGATCCCTGCCAGAGCTCTGTTTTCTTCGGGACCGCAGGCAATGAGAACTGTTAATTTGTCGAGGCGGCTTTATCACAGGACAGATTTGGCGGCCAGAGTCCGACGTATATATTCCGTTGCAATAGAGAACCTGCATAAAAGGCCCTTGCGACTGGCGGGGCCGTACTTAGGTACGCACAGTTGACAAAGCGCTCAAACTCTAAAATTTTGCAACGCAGGAATGCAAAATATTACGTAGGCGCTATGCACGCAGCTAAAGATAATGAGTGAATGGTTCCTGAAATATGCAAAATACATCGCGGTTTCCCGCATTACTGTGGTGAAAGCGACTTCATAACAAATTACATATATCTGTGGATGACACAGTTCACGATAATAGTAACAGAACGCACTTTTTTAAAAATTATGTAGATATGTTTTGTGAAGTAATGCCTCATTGTGCTTATAAACCACTTTGCGCGCAAAATAATTGTGAGACCGATGTGCGGTAATGATTGGTGGGAATTCATATGTCATTCTCTAATTATAGAAAATACGGATAAGGGAAAATTGTTTGTTTCTACAGGATGAATTACCAGCTCTAATGGTTATAAACGTTTATGTTAATATCCTCCCGAGGATAATCACTGATCCTCACGTCCTTCATACCCTTGTGGAATTTATTGCCTTCTTGAGACTTTCACAAAGCGCACACGCAGTGCCCATCTTGAAAAAGACGCGGGAAATGAAAGTTCGCGAGCCATTAGTTGCTGCCTAAATATTGTATGTTTACTACATTTCAGCTTGTTCATGACTTGACGTACAGTGTTAAAAAATTAACAAATTTTCTTACACTACTACCTAGAGTAAAATCTGGCGCCACCATCTATGCGAGTTTCCCGAAGGGCATTCTAAAACTTTCAGTATGCCAAGATTTAAGTACCCGGGACTGTCTCGATTGTGGCTTGGCCTAATGTATAATGATGGCTGCACAATGGTTTACTGGGATGGGCCGGTGTATCGTCAGCATAGCAAAACAATGCGAGAACCGTGGTCGCTTTTGAGATGACGCCACCAAACAGTCACGGCGAACGACCGGTGGACCTAGCGCGCCTCATTTGAATATGTTGTTCAACGCTTTCTGCATTTCAAAACAAAAACGCACTGCAGGCACAATCACAGCTTTTATATTTACCAGCAAATAAATAAAGCAAACCCTTAGGATAAAATACTCACACCGTCTAAGCTTGGGAAAGTCCAGGCGAAAGTCAGTTTCCTGAGCGTTTGCTTAGTGTTTCAGTTGCGGAAGAAAAGCAAATGCTCCTCTGTCTTTATACTCACAAGTACACACAATTTCCATGGTTCTCAACAAGTTTATATTGCGGTGCAACCCTTGTGATGCAACCTTCTGTCTTGCTTAAGAAAGAAAGCCTGCGACATATATTAAATAAAGCACGTAATGTGCCCCCGTGCTTCCTGCGATTGCATTGATGCATTCCTCTCGAGCCTCTTTGTATGAGCGAGCAGTGCGTTTCCCCTTACGTGCAGCTGCTTCAGAAGTGACCCGGCAGTGGCGCTGACACTGGCTGCCCAATTCACGCCAGCGATGTGGTTTCATCGCGATGGTTCATTATAGCGAGGAGCAGAGAAGATAAGTAAATATCAAGATAAAATCACTGTTGGTTCATATGTGACGCGTAGGAGAGCACTGCAGTTGCGTCGCGCGAGGTTGTGCGTCAGTGCTGCTTTAAATTTCGCGGGTTATATTCACGACTACGATAAAGCGATTGCGTAACAAGTAGGACGTTAGAAGCTGTTCAACTGAACGTTTTTTTTTTTTTTTTTTTTGCAGCACTTCATAGCTTCACCGTTACATGCAGGGTGCTAAGCTTATTACTTCCGACATTGGCTAATGAATGTTTCACTAATTGTGAGATTATGCAGACTGGAAGAGCTAATGCGACTTGCAGCATACAATAGCCGCAACCGGCACTTGGCCGCTTCCTCCCAGAGCGCTTAGGCGAATTTTTAAAACTCTGGGCACAGTTAGCTGGGAACTCCTGTATAAAACAAGATTGATTTTTCAGCTACGATTCAGGGGGCTCAACTTGCCCGAGTACGGTATGCAGTGCGCTCCAGTAACCCTTCGTCCGTGTCGCCATTCGACGGCGGCCTATCGACGCTGGACGGGCGCGGTAAAGAAATAGATAAGATTCTGCCCCCGAAGTACGACCAACACTTCGCAATAATTATGGAGCAGTTACCCGATTTCAAAAGCTCGTTACGTGCAGCGGAACATGATACTACAATTACTTATTTTGCTTACTGCAGCAGCAAATATTATGCGTAGTTATCGCATGTATTGCGCTCTATTTATTCGTATTTATTGACCCTGATAGCGTGAAAATGTTCTCATTAAAGGGATGCTTTCTTTGAGAACTTTTTCGGAAGTGTACTCGCTGGGATCTGCGGCTGCCTTGTTACATAGCTCGCACACAGGGTAGCACTCATTCAAAGAATCGGCTTGTGTACATAGCCGGCTATGCTACCCGCATAATGTCCCCGTGATGGGCTCTGTTGTCTATAGAATAAGGCAATCAAACCGGAAGTGGGACATAAGAATCCCAGTTGCAGCAAATGCACCCCTTCAAGTGCGTAATTATGTTTAATCAAGTGAAACGTTATATTCGTTACTCCCGGGAGCGTTGGCCCATTTCCTTCGTCATGTACTCGTCTAGTAAAATTGGCCTATGCTGGTGACGGTGTACTGGTAAACTGGACCGATTCCTCAGAAACTGTTACAAGACGTTGGCCGATCTCTGAGACAGTCTAATCCATCGCCGTGTGGGTCACGTGGCTCACGTGGTCTAGTCCTGTTGCCACGGGCGGCGCGTAATTGCTAAGCTGCAAAAGGGGGTGCAGAACGTCAACCGTCCGATCATATTTAATTAACCCTTTCATGGGGGCTTCAGTTCACAAAATTTGCAGAATGGGTGGGGGATCTGCATAATTTTATGCTAATTTTGTTATAGGTGACGCTTTCGTTTCCAGGAGCGCTATAACGTAAAAATATTCCAAACTTTTTTTATTCCAAATCCGCAATCGAACCTCCGCGAGTGGTCAAAAATTTTTGGGCCACCCAACTTCACCTGTCTTTCAAGTGATGTCACGAAAACCGCGATAGCTTCCCATGTTATATGACGTGTGCACACTGATTACTCATGCTTTGACCATACAAAAGAACAATAGTTATTTCTCATTCGAAACCTTTCTGTCATTAGCCCTCTGCTATTGGTCAAAACTTTTCGAGCTTCCCCCACTTCACCAGCATTTCACGCGATTGTCACAAAACCGAAAAATCTAACCGCGTCAAAAAGACGTGTACGCGTTAAAGATGCATTAATATGCAGAACAAAAGTGACTTTCCTTCTGAATATCCCCAGGCTGCCCTGATACAAAACGAAAGGATGGCTAACTCCAGTCTCCGAGGCACTGGTTACTCGCACCTGCCGGATAGCACGCGTTTATTGGCGTATAATAAAACTGTCTGCGTGGTCGTGTAACGTTTTCGAGCATATTTGGCTTGATATGACCTCGTTCTGCCAATTCTACTTTGCTGATCATCTGTTTTTGTGTCATTCTTGAGCTTCCGTTGCATACCACCGCGGTTTTCGACCAGCCACCGCAAGCTAACGGAAAGCGGACCAATCGCAGACAGCGGCATCACTGTTTCATCCTGTTATCGATTTTCGGTGCAGTGGCCCGGCGACATCAAATCCCTCTCCACTTGAGCGTGCTCCTCGCCGCCCGTCAGTCAATTCGATAAGACAAGCCTCTCAGTGTAGGCAACGATATTCGTTTTCCAAGCACTAAAATTTGACCTCCAGTGAACGAGGAGAGCGTTTGATTGGTCTGTTTAGTCCCCCCTGTGGGTCGCTGCCCGATGCTTTCGTCGGCAGTTAGACACACTTGATGTTAGGAGATTGGAATAAAAACATATTAAAATAGTTTTACCTTATAAGGCGCTATAACGTAAAGCTATTCCAAACTTTTCTATTCTAATTCTGCAATCAGCCCTCGGCTGTTGGCGAAACTTTTTTGAACGACCGCCACTTCGCGCACCACTCATGCAACGTCACGAAAACAGCGATGGCTCCTCATCTGATATGACGCGTACTCACTGATTATGCATCATTGGACCGGACAAAAGGAACAGTTATTGCTGATATGACGCCTTTTCGCCATTAGCCCTTGGCTATCGGTGAAAAGTTTTCGGGCTTCACCCACTTCACCTGGTGATACGCGACGTGAAAATACCGTGGACGCGGTAAAGATGCTTTAATATGCCGAAAAAAAAAAACATTTTTCTTCTCAATAGCCCCAGGCTCGGCCCTTCTGAAAGCAATAAATGATGGCTGCTGGCTAAGTTTGAGTTAGAGTGGAATGCATATATGTTTGCCATCTGAAAAAGACAGGAAGTTAATTTCGCGTTTGCACTGCGCGTAACTGCGTCAGCTGCGCGTGGCATCCGCGATGGTAGCGGCACACTAAGTGGCCTAGTGCAGAGTCGAGCTCTGACGTCTCCGCAACACTCAACATTTGGCTAGGGCTTTGTCCTCTCGGTTTCTCCACCGTGAAGCTCCTAGCGCGCTTGCGGGGACGAAATGAGAGGGAAAGCTGGGTATCGATACGATAACTTGACTTCCAGTTGAAGGACTGGAAAATTTTTTTCCGGTATTACATTCGCGAGAAGACGTCCTGTAATGGTTGGGCCATACTTTGATGTGATAGATGAGTGTTTCAAGCCGCTTAAAAGTAGCGAATGCTGAATTTAAAAGAAGACGCTTAAGTACATTAGGATAAGTGGACTATTTTGAAGCGGTATGAGGCTATAACTGCATATTTTCTCCTTTTGAGTTTGGGAAAGCCTAATAATATTTAAATATATGCGACTGACACATTGGACGTTTGGTGACTGCGCCCTGTACGCTTCGATTCACTTATTTTCCGCAGGGTGCCTATTCGCCCTATGCAGCTTTATTTTTGCCATGACATTGCCGTTTACATGCCCAAGAAACCGTACATCTTCATTGCGATGGATTTTTCTGTGAGTTTTATTCAACTTTTACAACGGACGTTTTGGAGCCGACATCCTGCACAACATGTAGTGGCGACAAAGGACGTGAAAAAAGAAGCTGTGTACTGAATAAAAGTTCGTTGTGTCATCTCAAGGAGTGCGCAGCTGCTTTGCTAGCTTCTTTCACATTGCCACTTGTTTAAGAATTTACTAGAGCGCCTTCATCACAATAACATACGACCACGATGGGAGTCAAGCTGTAGGGACACAATGTATTTTTGCAAAAGAAACGCAAAAAAAGGAAAGCAAGGACTCCATCCAATATTTTTAGCCACTGTAATCAAGGGGACGCATGGCAGACTGCAGATAACACTATTTTGCCCTTAGGTGTTAAGTGCTGAACGAAGGCAGCACGTTCGACGTGCGTCCTCCATAATGAAACCTGAACCTTGTAAGCAATTCGCATTAGCATGCGTAACTCCTCGCCCAATATTTACTGTATTGCATAGCCGTGTATGCGTTCCTGTTTACCTCACAAAGCTCAGAAGAAGTGAAATTGTTTTTCTTAAGAGCTCGAGTCGCCAAACATTCACTGATTTAGAAGACAGTGGAGTTATTTATATAATATGTAGCGTCTACTTAAATCTTGTAGTGTATCTTGACAGCATGGAAAGGTTATGTCATTGGCTTCTGGTGTAGTCTAGTGCGTATCCGACGATCGAGCGGGACCCGAGACGCTGGAGAGAAGGATGAAGCCCCCATCGACGGGCATAATGGTCCCCGTGACAAACGCGGCATCATCGGATGCCAGGAAGGCGATGCAGTCGGCAACTTCGTCCGGTGTGCCCACTCGTCCCAGCGCATGCAGAGGACCGGCCATTTTGTCCATCAGCTGCACGAACAAAAAGGTCAGACAACAAACAGCAAGGGAATGTTGGCATTTACTGGAAATATTATCCAGAAAATGAGGCGAGCCTTACAGGCATTGCATGCATTAAACACAAAACAGAAGAAACAGAGCGCAGATTAGTCCGTTCTGCAAACTCTACAAATATCTCTCCCCTGCTATTCCTAGAACCTATGGTATATTCTCCCACTGACTTGTTTCCAGTCTGTTTCTTGCCTACCTTGGCATTGAAGTCGCCCATCAGTGTAGTGTATTTTGTTTCGACTTTACCCATCGCCGATTCTACGTCTTCATAGACGCTTTCGACTTCGTAGTCATTATGACTGGATGTAGGGGCGTAGATCTGTACGACCTTCAATTTGTACCTCTTATTAAGTTTCACCACAAGACCTTCCACCCTCTCGTTAATGCTGTAGAATTCCTGTGTGTTACCAGCTATATCCTTACTAATCGGGAATCCGACTCCAAGTTCTCGTCTCTCCGCTAAGCCCCGGTAGCACAGGATGTGCCTGGGATTTAGCACTTTATATGCTTCTTTATATGCCCTAACCTCACTGACTCTTGTTACATCCAGTTTACTGCCTGCTAATTCCTCCAATAGCACTGGCAGACTCATCTCACTAAATAACGTTCTAGTGTTAAACGTTGCCAGGTTCAGATTGCAATGGTGGCCTGCAAAATTTCGCACTTACGTATTAGCTCGCCTGCAAAAGCACAAGCGACCCGCAACCTAATGATTCCGCCGCATGGCTGGCGAACGTATCCCCCAAGGTCACTCCATCATATTCATTTGATTCATATGGCAGCAGGATGGCGGACGCCAAAATGGCTACGAGGAACTATCGCCAAAGTAAAGGTGATCGTTCTATTTTTTTGTGGTCGAGGGGATTCGCTGCAAAGCATCACGAATAAAAGAAACGTAAATAAAAGCTGCCAACTCTGCATCGTGCAAGAACTGCAGCCGGTGTCATTGCAAACTTGTCCTAAGGAAAAATACGCCCCCGAAGTCGTAGTTTCTGACTTCCACTTCGACTACGTATCTCATGTTGAACCACAACACATCACAGATCAAGCCCCAAGGGCCATGAACTGCGCAAAATCAGCGAGGCAATAACATATGTCTAGACAATGTACGCATGCCCGTACGCGCAGCTCAACGCTACCCAACATAATAAGCTCCAAGCTCTGCTAGGTAATTGTCAGTGAAGTGGGAGCACCCTCCTGCTCTCCTACCACGTCCACCCTTGCAATTTTTTAACAATATCCCGCAAGCGTGGACCGCACGGCGTGTCTGCTGCTTTGTAGCGGCGAGGGACGGTGGGATCGGCAACTTTATATGCGGTCGTGCAAGGCGAATTCTTTTTCGCATGTGTTCTGCGGCGTTATTCGCTTTAAGGGCGCACCTCACCGCTACAAGGCCATTGACGCGCCGCTGCTCGCATACAGAGCTCGCTTTACAGAGTAAGTTCGGCTCGCAGCTTAAAATCAGTGATGAAACATCCTCGAACAGCCCAGACACGGCCCTCACAACGTGCCTCGCTTGGAACCACCGCTTTCGTTCTAGTAGCCGGTACTGCGAATTGTAGTAATTCCCGCGTCCCGGACTATTGACCTCGAGAAGGATCTGGGAACAGAACCAAGAGCGGCACACCTCTTCAACCAAGGCCATGCCGTGTACTATCGTGGATGGAGTTCACATACCAGAGGAGACCACCGCACTAGTAGTCGTACCCCTGTCAACATTTCCGAGGCATTACAATGCGGTCTGGTCGGCCAAATACGCCGGAACATGGGCTCTCGCAGAAGCCATTTCCTTACTTGAACCCTTCACTCGCATAATTACCATGAAATGCAGTGCTGAGAGGACGTTTTGTGGCTTCGCGCTTAACATACTCTTTGACCATACACATGCCACTATGAAGACCTACATGCTGTCCCATGCGCAACTCGCGAGTGCTGCAGGAATGGGTCCCCGGCCCTCACGGGATAAAGGATGTCTTTATCCGCGAAACCTCTTCACCAAGCAACGTGATCAGAAGGCCAGCGAACTGTTCCCCAAGAGCAATTTGAGGAGAACACCTCAAACAAGTGCGCGCTCAGCTCAGAGACTTCCGTAAATCACTGACTTCTTCATTCTCCATCTCCTTGGTTCTCGTGCGCATGTGGCGATCTTACTCGACAGACGCTGATACAAACATTGTCATATCATGCTATCCTCCATAGCATCAAATCCAGATGAGGTCACGCACATGTAACGCCTGTTGGCAGTATTTTAGCACTCCGTACACTTAATAGGGCTGTCTCAGTTGATTTCAAACCCTTACCTGTTCCCCCGCCAGCACCCATTACTCCTCCCTTCCGCGGGGGATAGTTTGGGCCCCTCCTCCTCAGGGTCTACGCCGAGTCTATGAACCCTGCTCGTGGCCCGCATTCGCTGCCATGTTCAGGGCCCATCACATGACCATACCGCGACAGGAAGCGCTAGCCTCCGTCACAACGGAAGACCCAGTCTAGGCTTACTCCTAATAACTGTTTTCTGTCTCCTTCTCTCTCAAAATTTATACCGCGAGTAGAGATTACAAAGATACGCCACCGATGCTTATATAATGTCAAAGATCGGAGTGGGACTGACGTCAGTGCGCAAGATTATTTGAAAGACCTTGGTTGCTGCTTATGTATGAAGTCCTTGGTATGTATATACTTAAATATTTAAATCTATTCTAAGGAACCCGTATGGATTTCCTTGGTAGCTTGCACTACGTTCGAATGGATGACAAACTTTCCTTTATGGTGCATCCTCCGCCTTGCAGGATTTGGTGGAAGTGATTTGTCACATTCAGTCTCCTTGTTCTTCGAGTTATCGATTAATTCACATTCTCGCTGAGATCAGCTAGCCTCTTTCGTGTTAGCTCAGATGGTAGAGTGACTGTCCTGGAAAGGCGTTGGTCACGGGTTCAAATGCCTAACGAGGGCAAAATTTGTTCCCAAATGTGATGTTTGTTTGTGAGAATCCCATATGGTTTTCCTTCGTAGGTTCATACTACATCCTGATCGGTGACAATTATTCATTTCATGATGCGTCCTCCAGTTTGCGTGATTCCGCTGAAACTGATTTGCCATGCTAAGTATGAAAGAAATAATGACGGTGCTGTTTGCAGCTATGCAGCGGTGGACATCGGTAAGTGTGTTATATTCGCACGATACCTGTATGATAGACTAACATGTGCTGTCGACATTTCATAGTTATTTACATCAGAACCCCGAGAATTATTTACCACCTAAACAACGCTGCCCTGGAAAGAAACCACATACGAATATTTGGCTGTCGATACAGCTTCAGATATGTCATGGTAAATTCACGACCATTATCCTATTAACAACCTTGATCACTATCAGATAGCCTAACCAGATCAGATACAGGTAGATAGCCTAACCTTGATCAGTTAGGCTATCTGCGCCGTAACTTCATGAGCGCGCCCTCCGATCCTAAATACCTACTTTATAAAAGTGTGTAGGTCAAAAATGTGAATTTGTTAAAACTTTTTTGGCATCCCGAACAAGACTGCCTACTTACGCCATTAGAAATTGCACAAACTCACTCTGTTCGTTCATCTGGCGACGTAACATGGGTTTGGCGCACGTGGGATCTTGGTTTACACATGTGATCTCTTGAGCGAAGAACGACCCTTTCGCGTCGCCAAGCATCTTAACGATTCTAAATAGGTACGAAAATGTAGTTCTCACTTAGCGAAGAAGCGATAGTTAGTTTCATAGTGGGTAAAATGAACCCTATACGGGCGTTAATAAAGTAATCACTGTCGAATGTTTACTAAATTTTACCCTACACTGCAGTCACTCCAGGATCGGCCCACATGGCGCTGTGATAAAAAAGCATGCTAAACAGACCTGTAAGTAGCAAATTAAATGTAATATTTATTGTAATAAATTAAGATTTATAATAATTTTGCGATTTAGCCATCGTTTTCTTTATTCGGTAATGCTCCCTGTAGTTCAATGACTTCTCTAACCGACAACGTGAAACCGGTAACGTTTTACCGAAGCAAGCTGTAACAGACCATGCAGCTTAGAGCACCTATATTTTGCGGAACCAACAGTGTCCAAAAAGGAGGAAAACATATACCTGAGTTACCAGCTTCTCACGATCCGCGTCCTGCAGCTACCCTTCGGTTAAGAAAACATGGCAGGCTTGCGGATTTGCGCTCCTCTCTTGCAGCCTCTCAGCTTTTATCTTGCAATAAAGTTCTCTCTCTTCACTGAAAGCGTTTTTAGCCTCCTGTCATATTCATTATGGTCAGTTTCAATTTCTTCGCTTAGCGCCATCTGTGGCCTATCTAATATCGAGAGCAGTTTTTGGCTATTAAATGCGTAGATTTCTATCTAATTTATGCGTGAGTTCTGTACACTCCAATCTACGGTCGTAATACACGAGTCCTATATTCTAGGGCTGAATAATATGCAGCTTTATATTAGATTGCATTTCACATTTGACTACATTTTCTAGGAACTTGAACGCTTGCTGGCATTCATTACAATTAGCCAGAGAGCGCCGGAAGGTGATCCACCAGCCGCGGGCCAACAAATTTCAACGAATCTTCTAGGGCTTCGTAACGACGGCCACTTCCGAAGTTGATACCACGGAATCATCTATGGACGATTTTTAGGTTTTTCACTTGCCCTACCGCGAGAGCCTTCCTTTACCCCCAGCAACAATTCGGCGCCGTGCTTACTAGAGGATTCGAACCAGAACATAGCGGCACTCAGTAGCCGCAATATTCCGTGCAACATGTTGGTCCGTTACAACACAGACTTTCTATGCAGCGCGCACATGGAGAGAGTTTTCAGGGTCGCTGCCAGATGTGTCGAAAAGAAAACGAAGGAAAATAACCAAAGAAAAATTTGAAAACCAACTGTTGGTGAAGATCAACAGCGGATGCAGCGCGCACATAGAGAAAGTTTTCAGTGTCGGTGCGTCGAAAAGAAAACGAAGGAAAATAAACAAAGAAAATTTTGAAAACCAACTGTTAGTGATGATAAACAACGGGTTAAGGACTACAGAGGACACACTGGAATAGACAGGTCAGCTTGATGTACTTACTCTATTCATGCAACGTTAATAAAAGTACGGAGGAAATTATTTTTACAGTAAGCTGTAGGTTAGTTAATCTTTCAGTTGATTTCGCATGAAAGCAATTGGTAACTGGAATCAGTTGTATATTGAGATAAGTTAATCCTAATTATAATCGGTAACGTCTTTTGTAACGTGTACAAATATGATGTCAACAAAAGTCTGCGCAAAAGACACAACGTATGTACAGATGGGCGTAAGAAAACGAACAAAAAGTTGCACTCTGCAAAACGAAACAGGTGGTCTGGAAAATAATATAGGGTCTGACAATGGTACGAAGAAAACAATGCGAAATTAATTCTGCAAAATAGCAGCATCTTTGATGCACCAATATTAGTACACACAGATGCATATACCACGTACGTCGCTCTTCGCCTCGCTCGCGTTGACTTTGTTTGCCACACTTCTATTTTTTCTGGTGAATTTATAGCGATACTACGGGCACTATATTACTGAAATCTAATCTCAGCTTTGCTTTGCCGTCTTTTCGCCGTCAGATTGTACGTTTAGCACACTTTCGCAGGCTTTATTGGTCCTACATTGCATGTACAGGTTTCTTTTTTTTTTTTTATTTTTGCGAGACCACATCATGCATCACTGTCACTGTCCTAATACGTGGGAGCTCAAATATATCGCACAAAACATTTTTCCCTGTCTTTTTCAATTCGTACTTGTATTGACCGGAACAACCTTATGAGTGATATTGCAGCTATAAAGGATAGCACCATTTTAGAGCGCAGCTCTCGCCGGCTCCTACGGCGATCGTCGGCGCAACCCAGCGAATGAGCTGAACAAACGATGAGAGCGCAGCGGGGAATGAAAAATGCTATGAGAGAGAAGTGGCGCGAATAGGAAAACGGAGGAAGGCACGGTGAAAGCGTGAGGAGAAAAGTTTAGTGCGAGAACGGTGGCTGCGAGATGGCGCCAGCGTAGCACGCGTCGTCTGGCAAGTTTCTATTGCGGCGGCTTCTGCGAATCGCGCCTACGCGTCACCCACGCGCTGGCCCCGCGGCTCTCGCGATCTCCTGGTCAGCGAGGCACTGGCGCCGCACTTCTCTCCATTTGCAGCTTGCCGCACGAGAACCATTTTATACACCAGCCAATATGTCGCGAGATGAAAACACGCATAGAGCTGCGCTGAAATTTTGCAATAGGGAGTGTCGCAATCGTCGGTGATTTTGTTCTTAAAACTTTAACTGACATTGTATTACCAAGAACTCTTGCATTTTTTTGTTTACCTTTATGACCGCAGGCAATATGGTATAACAGGAAACTTTTCTATCAATTTTTTTTTCTGTCACAGCGTTTGTTGTTTACTATGTATCATACTTTCTACCACTCCCCTCTACAATGCCTGCGGCCCTGAAAGTAAAACGAATAAATAAAAAAAGAAATAATAAAGAAGAGACACAAGAAAGAAACAAATCAGATGCAGTTAGAAAATTTAACCCTGTGCATACACAGTCACATTCAATATCAGATTCAACATGTTGCCCATGGTTAAAGGGGCTTCAAGATGAAACTTATTATACAAGAATTGCAGCCATAAATATTATTTCAAGTGAACTGACGTTTCTTAAGTCAATTTCTCACGCGTCAGTCATGCTGTGCACTCTTGGAACGCCTTTAACCAGACACACGTTTTGGCACGTAACATCTCATAATTTTAATCACAGACACAATGCTGCTTCTAACATCAAATGCTACTCTATACGCAAGAAAACACTTAGTACGAGTATATTTAGAGCACACCAGACAATCTGGCAGGATGCACGAATTCTGCCGCGTTTTTTATTATTATTACGATCATTACACTACTATTTATGCGACGTACCTCCATGTGTTGCTCTACGCTGAGCTCAGGTCTTTTCCCAATCAACGTCTTGATACGACCCGGGCTGCAAAGAAAAAACACATAAGTTTTATGTCACTGTGCCTGTCATTTTCGCCCATTTCGCACGTCGCCTGCACACTTGCGCGAAAGGCGATGCGGGGCACAAAGGGCATCTTTCTCATTGGCTAATAAATAAACTTCAGTATGAAATTCCACCTCATTTGTCTGCATTTCTCCATTATCAACTCTGTCAGCCCTATAATTCATTCGCTCTTTACCAACCCATGTAACACCTTTCTCGAAAATAGTTCATTCTTTGCATCCGCTGGTTTCTTTTCTGATTGCGTCATTGGAAGCACGTTGACTTGCACATTCGCACGCCTGATCAGAACCGCACTCCGGGCTTACGAAGCCTTGGGTGGCTGGATAGCTTCGCGCCTCTCTGCATTCGAGGCACCCAGTTATAGCCGATGCGGCCCATATCACGGCCTCGATGCGATTGCCGAAGGCCTTGCTATGTGGTCAACGTAGTACTGTGCTACGTAATAACGACTACGGATGAAAAATAATGTAAGTGCGGGGACTCCGCCAGAAGATGGGCCCAGTTATTCTTCGCTCCTTCTCGAGACACATGGCGATACAAGGGATGCGAACAACCCGACGCAGCCCTACTTAATGTGAAACGGGGTTGTTTGATGCCATGACTTCTACATACCAGCAATTCCATGATAGTGCCCATTTTCTTCTGTGCCTAATAATGTAACTTGGGATTGAGGACAGCCGTCCATACTTGGCTTTCCAAATTTTTCCATACATTCGCCGGGTTAGGTTGGTGCGTCCGAATTCGGAAAAAATTCAGTTTTTTGGTGGGCGAGCTTGTGGGCTGTCAAGTTTTGCGCACAAACATGTCCATGGAGATCTTTTATTCGGCAAGTTATCGAAGCACAGCAGATGCTGCTAATACCCAATCATATAAATGTATTTTGTATTCACTGGTACTGTTCGAAATGTCAGGACAGCAACGAGAAGATGAAGCTGCATCCTGGGGTCCTATACAGAGAGGAGCCGCCTCTGCTACAGTGAACCCTATCTGGCCAGCGCTCCGTGGCGGCGCTAGTGAGTGTCAACACGTAAACACTCCTAGCATACACGACTACTACGCGCACCATGATCCACTTTGAACACACTCCGCCCACGTCACCACAAGCGGTCATTAAACTGCATATGTGATGTATTGCTTGGTCTTAAAGGCAGGCAGCTGGCCACTATTGCTCTGACATGCTGCCTCAACACACCAAAGGTGCGAGAGTGCCGTGGTACTGAAGTAACGAAAATATGAAGACATATACAATCAAGCCAAGGTAGCATTCTGTCTTTTTTGTTGAACTGCGTAAATACTTTTCTTTTTAAATTGTGGTGTTTAGCTTACTTAAACTACGGCGTGGTTTGCTATGGACGCTGGAAAGATTTTTTCTAGCCATCACTGGGCGTGAGTTTTGCTGACGACGCCTGCGCCACCGCGGTGGTCTCGTTTCAGGGTCAGCACGCTATGTTAAACTAGCAATTCATCCATACTGCAATCGGACCGTGCCTGTGTGTTTGATTCATATTTCTCGATGTCACATATTTTATTCTGTGGCATATAAATTATTTCACTAAAGCTTAGAAGGTAGACGCCGCTCAATCATATATGTTTTCTCGAACATGCTCTACAGGACTGCAACATTCCCACTGGACGCTTTACCGCAATATTGAGAGTGGTGAACTTGAATACCCTGAGAGCCGTAACAAAGTTTCCATATTAACAAGAATTAGAACTTCTTCAGTTTTAACCTTATAGATCTGCGGGAACACGGAAGCTGGAGAGAAGTAATTAATAAAGGGAAAATCAGACATCCACCCAATCGCGCAAATTGCTAAAGAGAACTCATGCAGGTTCCTTGAAAGGAAAGCCTCGCAGTTGAAGAAAAACAAGTCCGTTCCGGGACTCGAACCTGGAGCTACCGCCTTTCGGACGCAGCCATTCTACCGTCTGAGCTAACCAGGCTGCTTCCAGATGGCAGGGCGAAGTCCTTGGTAGCAATTGCTGCGATTGGGTGGATGTCTGATTTTTCCTGTATTCATTCATCATGATCATCATCATCAGCCTGGTTACGCCCACTGCAGGGCAAAGATCTCTCCCATACTTCTCCAACTACCCCGGTCATGTACTAATTGTGGCCATGTTGTCCCTGCAAACTTCTTAATCTCATCCGCCCACCTAACTTTCTCCCGCCCCCTGCTGCGCTTCTTTTCCCTTGGAATCCAATCCGTAACCCTTAATGACCATCAGTTACCTTCTCTCCTAATTACACGTCCTGCCCATGCCCATTTCTTTTTCTTAATTTCAACTAAGATGTAATTAACTCGCGTTCGTTCCCTCATCCAATCTGCTCTTTTCTTATCCGAACGTTACACCCATCATTCTTCTTTTCATAGCTCGTTGCGTCGTCCTCAATTTGAGTAGAAGCCTTTTCGTAAGCCTCCAGGTTTCTGCCGCGTACGTGAGTACTGGTAAGACACAGCTGCTATACACTTTTCTCTTGAGGGATAATAGCAACCTGCTGTTCAAGATCTTAGAATGCCTGCCAAATGCACCCCAGCCCATTCTTATTCTTCTGATTATTTCAGTCTCATGATCCGGATCAGCGGTCACAACCTGTCCTAAGTAGATGTATTCCCTTAACACTTCCAGTGCCTCGCTACCTATCGTAAACTGCTATTCTCTTCCGAGACTGTTAAACATTGCCTTAGTTTCCTGCAGAAAAATTCTTAGACCCACCCTTCTGCTTTGCCTCTCCAGATCACTGAGCATGCATTGCGATTGGTCCCCTGAGTTACTAAGCAAGGCAAGATCATCAGCGAATCGCAAGTTACTAAGGTATTCTCCATTAACATTATTTTTTTTTTTTTAATGCGGGTCTCTGAATACCTCCTGCAAACACGCTGTGAATAGCATTGGAGAGATTGTTTCTCCCTGCCTGACGCCTTTCTTTCTTGGGATTTTGTTGCTTTTTTATGGAGGACTACGTTGGCTGCGGTGCCGCTATAGATATATTTCAGTATTTTACATACGGCTCGTCTACACCTTGATTCCGTAATGCGTCCCTGACTGTTGAGGATTCGACTGAATCAAACGCTTTCTCGTAATCAATGAAAGCTATATATAAGGGTTGGTTATATTCCGCACATTTCTCTACCACCTGATTGGTAGTGTTAATATGGTCTATTGTTGAGTAGCCTTCACGAAATCCTGCCTGGTCCTTTGGTTGACAGAAGTCTTTATGTATTATTTCTGTCCAAATTTCGGGTTTCTGAAGAACCATTACTTCAAGCTCTTGCCTTTTCTCGAGGTGTTGACGAATTCGGCTACACCCTGCCATCTGCTAGCCGCCAGGTTAGCTCAGACGGTAGAGCAGCGGCCCGGAAAGGCGGTGGCCCCAGGTTCGAGCCCCGGACCAGGATGCATTTTTGTTCAACTGCGAGGGTTTTCTTTCAAGGAACCCGTATGGGTTTCCTTTGCAGCAGTTGCTACGATTGAGGGGATAAGGGTGACAAAGTATCACATGGGAGGTAATAAGTACCGCCACTGTCAAATGCTTACAGCGCAGCTGAACCACAACACAGGCTCTTTTGGTCTGGGGTCCAGGTTTTTGCGTAACGTGAAAATCACGGAAGTAAACGGGTGAACAAGAAACAAAAACTACACAGACCGAAATGCTAAACCGAAGATCTCCTGCATCCGTCCAGTGCGCAGCTTGTTTTTGTTTGTGTGTGCATTTCTTGCGCTGTTTTTTATTCTGTTGATCACGCACCAGCTCGACCAGCGCTTAACCTCGTGGCATGAGGCAATTAGGAAAGGAAGACATTGCCTTGACAGCGTTATGTTGAGTGCACTGTGCTCTTCACTCATAAGGACAAAATTACTGAAACATACATGTGCGCAATTGCTAGCCATCCATGTGGCTAGCCACACATGACGCTAGTACATGTGCGCACAAATGTACTACAAGCCTTATTAAGCCCGCACAAACTTGTAAAATATGACAAAACATAACGTATTAGGCACACAATATTTTAAGCAAAAGCGCTACCTAGGGAATTCCTGGAGCCTCTTCGTACGCTAAGCCAGTTAGCATGGTGTGATGTGACCGCCAATTTAGTGTGAATGAGCTCGAATCTGTTGTGTGTCATGTAGAAATAGATCACGAATAAAACCTGTACATATAATGCACGCTCAGTGCGTAACAATATGTATGTTCCCAAGGCACACAAACAGGTTAATCGAAAAGCGCGCGATGTACGACGCCTTTTAGTATTTATCACATTCGATTGCACAGTTCTGGCTTGTGATACTTGACAGTCCGGTTTACACAGCAGAGAATTTTCACCGACCAAGTATCTCTAAAACACAAAGACCTCTCACCAAAATAGCACATCATGTTCTATGCTTAGGGAGCCCTAGATTCCCTCGGAAGGTTAGGACTGGTGAGGTTTAGACAGTGCTGAATAACGGCCACGTCCGTCCTCTGCGGCAGATTTTTTCCAGATAAGAGGAACTACGAGGTAGGGTTTCTAAATCATATGGACATGGCGGGCATCATTGAGGAACTCTACAGTGTTATCGAGAGCGTGGCCACCGTCGTAATAAAGCTAAATAGGTTATGTTAACTAAATGTATTACAAGCCCACACTCCAACCTCCAGTCATGAAATGAAGAAATAGAGCAGTTTTTTTTATGTGTTGCATAAAGAGTGAGGTATACTGAATAATTCAATCTACTGTATGCATTGCTGACTTTAATGTGAAAGTTGCAAGAAATTCGGCTAAGAACACGCGATCGGCAACTATGCTTCAGAAATAGTAGGGGAGAGATACTGTCAAATTCAGGGGAATGTAATTGACACGGAATAATGAATACCGACTTCGGGAAGCGCCGTAAAAGAAATTGGAGCCACACAAGCTTTAATATAGAAACAAAGCAGGAAGCAGGTTTCATACACTGCCCGTCCCAGCCTAGTACAACTTGTAAAAGTGTAAGGTATAGCAAACGGCAGTGATCACAGGTTAGAGCAAGAGAGAGATCACAAGAACGAAAGAGCAAAAGAAGTAAAAAACAGATAAAACTAGACGCAGTCAGGGTAATACCAGATGAATTCATGCTTGTGCTCGAAAACAAATATGTAGCTCTGGAACAGCCACATGAAAATAACGCTTATGTATTTTGTGAACCTCTAAGTAGGTCGATTTGAGATGAAGAAATTGAACTTGGAACTAAGGCACCAGATAAGCCCTCCCAAAGTAACAAACAACATAATAAAGAAACGATAGCGCATGAACGTGCCTAGCTCAAGAAATCGCAGAATTTGCTGAAGGGCCAAAGCTGATAAACAACAGAAACTAAGTGATACTCGAAACTACAAGGGTACGAATGATTAAAGAAGCAGTAAAAAAAGGACACAGCGTGCATCCGTGAGAAGAAAACGTGCTATCGGGCAGGGCAAGGTGTATTTAGCGGAAGATCAGCAGAGTGATGCCATCAGCAATTTTGATAGCTTAATAAAGGCAGCGGAAGTTTTCTATACTGAGGTGTACAGTACTTGAAACAGCCACCTAGCCTTCATTGGAAGTGGTGACGAACTGGACAGAGAGGCTCTTTGTGTAACTAGCGAGGAATTTTGAAAGACTTTTCGACACACGTCGCTACGAAAAGGCCAGGAGAACATCAAATAACAGTCGATATAATCAAATATGGACAAGACATTAAGCTTGAAAAGTTCGCAGCCCTTCATGCAATTGCATCGTGACTGCAGCTGTACCAGAGACATTAAAGAATTCGAACATTATAATAATCCAGAAGAAGGGAGACTTTAAAGAAGTGAAGAAATGCAGGCCCATTAGGTTGCTCTCAGTATTGTAGAAAATATGCAATAGGTAATTCCCAAGATTATCAAAGCAACACTTGCCCAATCAACCAAGAGAGCATGCCGTCTTCAAAAAGAGGTATTCTACGATGACTCACCTCCATCAAAAATCAGGTAAATTGGAAATCTGGGCAGCTCAAGCAACCTCTAAAAAAAGATTTTCATAGGTTATGAGAAAGGTGTTTGATCCAGTAGGGATAGCACCAGTCAAACACGTATTGCGTGATCAAGGAGTACATGAAGGATGCATAAATGTCTTCCTAAATAGGTGCTGATTTCACAGTCACCATAAATCTCCACAAGGCGAGTAGGAAAATACATATCAAGAGAGGGGTCAGCCAGGAAGACTCAATTTGCCCTATGCTTTTCACTACATGGTTAGAATAAATAATCAGGCTATTAGATTTGCGGATAGACGCCGGCTATCCAACGGATACACGGCGAACATACTTCAGTTGGCTGGAGACGACTTTTAAGAAATTATTGTCGACCCTAACGAAGAATATGTAAGAGTAACGTCGAATATTAATGAGCACAACACAAAGGTAATCTTCCAAAGCCTGGCGAGCAAAAAATAATTAATTGACGCTCACTCCCTAGAGTATCTCCAGGAGCCCATTCATTCAAGTGAAGTGCTCACAGAAGACCGTGATCACAAGGTTCCTCAGAAAGGCTGGCCAACGTTTTGGTAGCAGGACCTATCTTATTAACACATGAGGAGAAACTGAGACGTTAATAAGGAAGCTTTCCACTAAAACTGTAAGGTGTAATTATAAGAGATAAGAACAGGGAGGTTTGGATCATACACGAAATTGAGTCAAACGATAGGCTTATATTAGAAGAAAAAAATGAAGCGGGGTAAGTCATGTGAATCGTGGGGCGAACAAGCGGTGGAAAATTGGAAATACAGAATGGGCTCCAAGAGAAGGGACGTGCAGTTGAAGACAGCAGAAGGTTTTGGGGTGTGCGGAAATTAGAAAATGTGCAAGGCGCACCTTCGAATTAGTTAGCGCAACACCGGGTTATTTGGGTATCACTGGAAGAGACCTTCATTCTGCCGCTGATATAAAAATAGGCTGATGATAATGAGGATGAAGATATTCCTATATACTTCCTTCATTTTCTTTGTTTGTAATATTTATGCCACCCTATCTTGGGCCACTGGACATACACCTATCGCTGGCCAATCATCAAGGATGATTTTGTTTTATTCTTACATAATAGATTACCGCATGTATATGGCATACGCCTTTCATAATCATTGTTACCACCACGAGCATCACTGATAGCCTTTAACATCGTTGTGTCGGCATTTAATACGGGGCGTACGCCTAATCTGGTGTTTAAATTTAGGCGTTGCGTATGAGCGATGTACAGCAGAAACGTAAACATAGCAGGACATTAAAGTCCTGTTCAGTGCAGCACCATATTCTTTCTTCGGTGGCGTACAAAAAATCATTCGTGCCATTGTCGCTATTCTATCTCCTTCACCGTCGTCGTCGCGTTGCTGTTGTCATCACTCACACGCTCGCGTCGCACCAGGATCAAAATGCAGGATCACAAGCTACCTGCGAATTGCTTCGTATAAGATCAATTTCCACAGTGCAGTACGATCAGCAAAACGTTTATAGTAACTGTGTTAGTCATTGTCTGTAGGGAAACCTTGAAACAGGAGAGAGTGGATTGCGCAAATCCAGCGACAGACTGCATAATGCTCTTACTTGATTGAGTTGACACGTACACCATACGGAGCGTTCTCTGAAATGAAATAAGTGAAGACGGTGACAGAACTCAAATCACAATGACTTCTTTTTATACAAAAAACTCGATCTAACGAAACCTGTTTTAGGAAGGTCCCAATCTAATGAAGAAATTTCCTTTCCCTGGCAAGTAATCACAAGGTTGAATGTTGTCATCAACCGGAATTAACGAAACTAGCTTGCATTAAACCCGATTTAGCAAAAATTTTCCAGAAATAAATCTGTAATAAATACAGATTTGTTTCTCATTTTGACGCAGACGGGTTTTTCTTGGCGCATGCGCTCTAACGCTATCGCATTTAAACATCTATACACCCTGGTCACGGCCCTAGCTTTATTTTGACGAGGCTGCACGCCACACCCATGCAGGAGACAACGGACTCAGCAGTCGCTAGCACTCTTAGGTACCAGATGGCGCTAGGGGTGGTGGTAGTTGGGCCGCCCTCGCGGTCTTTTTACACGCGCAGGCGTGGGTTAGAGGCAAATACAACGCTGCGGTACCTTTTTGATGTCGCTACGTTACAGTTTTAGATTCCGAAGGGCCAAAAAATCCCTTACTTGATTTTCCGAACTGCCCGATTTAACGAAATAATTCGAATGTGTTCATTACTTCGTTCAATCGAGTTTCAGCTGTGTAAATACAATCTCACGCACAATACGTAAATCAAAAGCGATGCATTTTCAGGAGGAGCTCCGAAAGGTAAACTGCGGGAGGGCCTCTTATCAGAATTTGATGAAGGCAATTTTTAATTACCACAGGTATGAACTGAGGTCATAAAATTGTACGACCGGTTGAAAAGCACATAGGCGAACACATCAACTATAGCAGTTATTTGAAGAGGTTGATATTTGCACTTATCAATGCAATCAAAGCAAGTGCGTTTTGAAGGACGACCTAGATTACAGTCGACGATAAATGTATGTAGCATTCGAGCAATGCATTGACGCACCGCATTCCTGAAGTCACGTTTATTTGACATGTGTAGTGGTCATTATGAAACTTTCGTTCCTTCGGCTATATGCGTCATTCTCCGATATCGTCCAACTTGGCTGTTGCACTTGCGGGGTCAAAGAAATGGAGTGTAACAGTGACGGCATGACATCAATGGTATGTCAATTCCTAAATGATGGCAATGGTATAACGATCACAGCCGGACGATGATTTGAGGTCGATGAGATGACGACTAGTACGCGCCGACGATGGCGTGACGGTAATACTATGAGGGCAACTGCATGATGAAGCTGGAAAAAAGACGATAGCACGGCCACGACGGCATTACGACGACGGTACGGCAAGGGAATGGTGATAGCGACTGTCTGTTCACGATGGCATGAAAACGACGTCAAGATCAGGATTGAACGACATCATCTTTACGAAAGAATGACGAACAAAAAATGATGTCGATGGATCGACGAACGCGCTATAACGATGCCGGCATCACGACAATGATATGGCAACGACTGTGCGACGATAATAGCTGATTGCGTGATGAGAGTAACGTGCTGAAGTTGAAATAATGAGGGTGACACGACCGCGATGGCATTCGACGATGTATGATGACTGCATGACGACGACTGTATGAAGGCGATGGCATGACAGCAGTATGGTGCAGCGATGACTGTGTGACGACAATTGCGGGACGGTGGCGGCAGGATGAGAGTCGGATAACAAAGTTAAAATTACGACAATGGCATGACCATGATGGCTCTACGATGGTGACGTGAGAAAGAATGCATGACTCCTGCATCACGACGATGGCGTGAGGATGATGGCATGGAGAGAGTCGGCTTATAAAGCTGGAATGACGACGATACAACGACCACGACGGAATTGCGACCACGAGGATGTACCCAGGGGCCCAAGCTATTGCACAACTTGCACTACTCGGTCAAAGTACAAAGCATGACGACGACGGCATAAAAAGGGCCTGACCACCAATATGGTATAACGACGACTGAACAGCCAGGACGGGCATCGTCACGGAGGTGTCACAACGAATGCACGACAACGATGGCATGACACCGACGGCATGACGAGAGCCGGATGGCAAAACTGCAATGACGACGAAAAAAACACGACGAACGCATCCCGACCATGAGCACTAAGCTATTGGTCAAAACTCGCAGACAACTTTGGCCACAGTGCCCGCTTGAGAGGGTATATATTGTAGTGGACAGTACTTTATAGAGCCCCCTCGGTGGAAGAAGAGACAGGACTAGTGCCATAGGCATATAGGTTCGACGATGGTAGCCGGGGCATCAAGGCAGTCACGTGATAAATAAGCTGCGATTCCTCGTGGGCATTCTGTTCCTACAAGTTGGTGAGCCGGACGTGACACCCACATCACAACTGTATACGTCTACCAAGTTTCTTCTCTACGCCATGGAACCGGCCGCCCAACAACGACGTCTTGAAGAAAACCGAATGTCTTCCGTCGCAACACTCGAACCTCCCAATTTCAGGCCCTCGGAGTGTGAACTTTCCTTCGGCCACATTAAAGCGCAGTTTTGCCGTCACCAAGTCAGATCTCAGGCGGCCAAGTACGACAATGTCATGAGTGCGCTTGAGCCGACCACTCCAGCTTCGGTCCGCGACATTTTGCTAGATTCTACGCCCATGATCACTATAACACCCTTAAGTGGCTGGTACAACGGCGCGGCACTGACTCTGAGTCGCGACGGATTCAACAGCTCTTCTCATCGGAGGAACTTGTTCACAGAAAACCGACTGAGCTGCTTCGCAGCATGACACAACTTAGCAATAGAAGGCCCACAAAGAATTGCCATTTATTTATCAGGTAGCTGCGTTGATATATATATATGCATGCATGCATGCATGTATGCATACAGATAGATAATCTGAAAACGTCTGATGTCGGTAAATAATGCTAATCGAAAAACAAGCACAACATTGTGATGAGTTGTCTGAGCAAACAAGAACACTGACAGCGATGTGTTCAGCTTGACAAGTTTAGGTACCCTAGCTTGAGCCTCTCCTAATTACCTTTTTATCGGCAAGGAAGCAACGGTGCCTCGAATGAGCCCGCCGCGCCGCTGTCCTCTTCGCAGTGGTACGTGCTGATCGCCGTTTCTCCGGGCGGAAACTTGGAATTGTGACGTTGTGATATCGAATTTGTGTGGTTGGAATGTCCTCCGTCTGTGATGGCGGCGATGTCAGGTGACTCAAGGTCAACAGACTACCACTGGCTGTATTTGGCCGGAAAAATAACTTTACACGAGAATGTAGAGTGCCCCTCTAGCACTGGAGACTCTGTGAACTCCAGCGCTGCGGTTGCAGACAAGCGTCGGCTCTAAATTGACAGCATGAATAGAAAGGACTGAACTCCATCAGCTTCGTCCCGTTTACATACAGAGGGTTTTGTTTCCATGAGGTGCACCGCGAGGAAATCGGCAAATATGGCGAACTTGGGATATGAATGAAAGGTGGGTATTAGAGTCGGCCAGCTTGTGCGAATAGCCGAGGCCATCTATTTCTTCATTCGTGCACATTAAATTTATTCTGGCGAAATGTCTTTCGACATTACAATGATTAGCAACCAACGTTCTGGTGGAAGTAGACCGAGGACGTATTATGATAACAACATGTACCGACAAACCGCTTGAAAGTTTCTTCATTTTTGTTCGGCAAGCACGCCCTGTGTCCCGGTCGCCTCCAGTACACATGGGCTCTCCTGTGCTTACGAATCTTGCCGGGAAGCTGTATGGCCAACGCCATGCATCGAGCGCTGGATTACTTCTGAAAATATTGTTGCTGTTGCGGAGAATAGTTCATGTCTAAGCTCTCTCGAGCCGGTGAGGTGCTCTTGCACAGGCACCACTCGAGAACTAAGATTGCGCATGTTCTTTCAACGCGTCTCATGCATCTGGCTGATTGTGGCATATGGGCAATCACTATCGCCAGGTAATTTTATTAAGTGCTTAAATCTAATGGTCCTTTCGTTCCAGTTAGACAGTGCTCAGGAAATTCTACCACAAAAATTTTAAAAGCTAGCAAAACCAACTTCCTCGGAGCTTCGCTAGTTACCTGGATTACCTGGATGAACTATCTAGATTATGCTGTAAACGCGAAGGAAGGGGTTTAACCGGGGGGCCCGATTTTTTTTATTAGTAATATCAAAGCTTCTGTCCGCGACATTTTGCTAGATCCTACGCCCGTGATCAGTACAACACCCTCACGTGGCTGGTACTACGGCGCAGCACTGACTCTGAGTCGCGACGGATTCAACAGCTCTTCTCATCGGACGAACATGGTCACAGAAAACCGACTGAGCTGCTTCGCAGCATCACACAACTTAGCAATAGAAGGCCCACAAAGAATTGCCATTTACTTATCAGGTAGCTGCGTTGATATCGCGTTGATATTGTCCAGCCTACATGCCTGATGGCCCTAGTCCATCCTCGGTTTCCACCGAGGGGGCCCTATGACCACTGTACACTTCAGTGTATATATATATATATATATATATATATATATATATAAACAGCCAACAAACACTGACACCAAGGACAACAGGGGAAATTACTCGTGCTTATTAAATGAAATAAAGAAACGATAAATTAATGTAAATGAAAGTGAATGAAAAAGCAACGTGTCGCAGGTGGGGAACGAGCCCACTGCCTTCGCATTTCGCGAAGGTTGTGGGTTGTGGTTGAAGATTATGGAACCCACAACCTTCACGATCTCGTAACGCCCGCGGCAGAAAGGACGTTCCATGTCCGCCGCCAGAGTCTGTGAGTGGTGGCGCTCGCTAACGCTCGCAGGTTTCTACTAGGAAACATAAATACCCAAGAAAGTGGATGGGCAAACGGCGCCACGGTAGCTGCATTGGTGGAGCATCGCAGGCGAAATGGAAGGCTGTGGGTTCGGTCCCCACCTTCGGCAAGTTGTTTTTCATCCACTTTCATGTTCATTAATTTATCGTTTATTTAATTTATTAGGCACAAGTAATTTCTCCTACGTTGTCCTTGTTGTCAGTGTTTGTTGGCTGCTTTTGACTGGATTACGCTGGTGTGACATACCGTATGACATAGGGAGACACCTCCAATTGTTGAAAAGCGAGCATTACTCTGATAGAGCTGAAGGCAGGACATAGACTAATAGCACATTGCACGCATGTTAATTATCCACAATGTCCACACTTGACTCACCTACTATTTCGACCATGAGCTGAGTTGCGGCAGAGCCTCTAGGCCAATCGTTGTTCAATATTGCAGTTATGTTCAAGTTATAAGCTTAGTAACGGCAATATAAAGTACTACCAATCGCAACAACTTGTTCACACCTCTCAAGAAAACGCGAAGAGTTGCCAATTGTAGTCACCAGCACGTTCACTTTGCGCTCTCCAGCGTGATTGCACATATCAGCATGGTGCAGAACGATAGACAGCGCTGTGAGCGCAACATCAAGGCGCCCTCGATAAAACCGTCAAAAGGGGACTCCTAACCAAGGTTGATGATTTTTCAATCAACTAGCCTAGACTCCATCCCATTCGCTCTGTAGCTTTGTAAACTATAACTCCGTCTAATGTAGTGTTATCCCGTTATCGTGCGAAAACGAGCTCTGCAGTTTCTGCAATAGACCTGCACCGTACGCGTCGTGCAAGTGCGGATGCGACCATGAAGCTGTGATGAACCAGATGTGCACCGTCTATAGAAAAGGATGACAGGCAAATGTATGTTGACTGCATTGATTTAAAAAGTAAATAAGTTCGAGTGCTTCCTGAAGTTTAGGAAGTACAGACGAACCGAACACACCTATCATGCGTTCGATACAACGCCGGTGTGTTTCTAAAGTCAGTACTGATTGGTAATATCTTATGTGTAAAGAGATTGACCGATATGAGTGATGTCAATTTAGTTTACCCGCATCCACAAATATACGGGGATTCGGCCGCGGCTCGTTCTTGATAAGGTGTCCCATTTGTCGCTTGAGCTGCTCTGGAGTATCGCGATCATCGCATTTCACTTTTGCTTTCGCCATCCTCGGAGACAAAAAGCACAAGGAGTCAAATCGCAGCAGCGCAATGGCCAGTTTATGCCGACTACAAGGAGTAAATCACTAATCATCAACTGTTCTTCAGCCGAGATGGCGTTCAAAGGATGTTGGTGCGCGACGTCCTGATAATTTTTTGCATAAACCAGTACAGGTATCTAAACCTGCAACACGAATAAGTACAATTCTGCATGCCTTGCAGCATGCAGGAAAATAAATCCCGCCAATTGGGTTGATGTCACAGTTGGTCGACGTCGTATTCAAAAATTCAGCATCAGCAAGCGAGCATAATTTTTTCTGGGCAAGACCGCCCGATTGGGGAAGTAAAACACTTTCCTTGATCGCATTCGTGCAATTTGGTCGTGGGGGCAATGAGCAATTACGGTGAAGAGGACAGGAGTGTGGCGGCCGGCGATGCTGACACGTGCCGTAGACATGCCGATGATAGGCACAGTACCGCCATCTGCAACGCGGACGACGCGTGCCGACACTGGGGTGAGGAGCTTGCTCAGTCGTCGTCGGAAGACAGCACTCATAATACAAAGATGTGCTCCTGTATCGATGAGTACTGTGACAGGATAACGGTCAACGTCAACGACAAGAAGGTTTCGCTTAGTAGGTAACGTGAGCAGAGGATTTGAGGGCAGGGTTGACAACGCAGCTTCACCTCCAGAAGCTGCAGTGCCTAGTTTTCCGGCTGGGTCCGGGGGGGGGGGGGGGGGGGGCGATAGGCGGCGAAGAGAAGCGGCGGGGTTTGGCCGAACGAGACTGATGGCATCGAGGTGAGGGCGAGCGGCTGTAGCGAAGGTTCGGAGCAGGGGCATCTGCGGCAGTGGGTTCATGGCGTGTGGCATAGGGTACAGAAGGTCCAAAGGCGCGGGAATAAGTGGAGGCGTAAGTCCGAGAAGCGGTGGCCATCGGTTGCGGCAGTGACGGGCGACGTGGCCGATGCGACAGCAGTGGAAGCAGATCGGTCTGTCATCAGCGGTACGCCATTCGGACAGGTTGCGGCGAGATGTGGCAGAAAAGGGCTGCCGGGGACGAGGAGGGCCGCTAGATAACTGGGGAACGCTCGGTCGGGACGTGGAACACACGGTGTTCAGACCCATGTTTTCAAATTCCTGTCTGACGACGACCTGAGTCATCGCAATGGTGGTTGCTGGCGGATCGGGAGGCACCATGGAGAAAGCTGGCGAACAGGCGGCCTCGAGTTCGCGGCGAACAATACGGGTGACGTCGTCACAGGTGGTGGTCTGACGCGTTCGACCCTCACATGTCGATGTAGCAGCAGTGTTGGGTAGACGCGCAATGTGGTGTGAGATACGGCGGCTCTTAGCTTGTTCAAGGCGACGGCATTCTTTTATAATGGCGTCGATAGTCGAGACGTTACCGAAAACAAGCAAATTGAAAGCGTCGTCGGCGTTGCCTTTTAGAACATTTGCCACTTTATCTGCTTCGGACATATTGTCGTCAGCTTTGCGGCATAGAGCCAAGACGTCAAGGATGTAGGAAACGTACGGCTCTGTAGATGACTGAACACGAGACGCAAAAGCCTTTCTCCTGGCAGCCTTGCGCCCAATGGGATCGCCGAACAGTTCCCGTAGCTTTTCTTTGAAACTGTCCCAACTGGTTATCTCTTCATCATGAGCCTGGTGTCACACGCGTGGGGTGCCGCCGAGATAAAAGACGACATTGGCCAGCATAATCGTTCGGTCCGACCTGTTATTAGCACTGGCGTGTTTATAGAGCTTGATCCAGTCGTCGACATCCTGTCCCTCCAGGCCAGAGAACACACCTGGGTCACGATGTGGGGCAACCGTGACGACTGGAGCAGTCGGACAAGCCGAAGCCGATGCGGAGGCGGACTCGTCATCGGTAGGTATGGTGACAAGCTCGGTGTGCCGACCACTTCGGAGTTCCGTGGTGAGGACGGGGATCGTTGACCTCCACCAGAGTTATGTTTGGAGACACAGACCAAAAAGGCTATTTACACGCTGTTTACAATGGAGCCAGGAAGCCAGGCGGACACTCGCTCGTGCCAAGGGCACCGACCAACTTCATCGTCGTTCTCGCGGCGGCTCGTCTCTTGAGCATCGCTCGATGATATCGTAACACTATACTGTGTCAAACAAGGAAAGTAAACATGTTGCGAAATCATAGATTCACTGATCACAGAACCTTAACCCCCCCCCGTCCCTCCGCACACACTGATAATCGCGCGCGATGGAAGGCGGCGCGCTTCTTCGCCGCTTTTCTCCCCTGCGCACAAAAGACTGAGCCACCATCATCAGCTCACCCTTGCCAACCCCCCCCCCCCCCCCCCCCTCTACGCTTTCACTCGCACATGCAGCGTGACGCGTGCGTTCACGGTGTTATCGCCTTTGGACTTTATACAGAACATAAAGCAGATGGCGATGGCAGGAATGCGCCCGGAGTGTCCACATAATTGCTATCGCAATAATATAATACGAGCATCCGGTAACTGAAGTGTCACGTGGTCCATCACTTACAGCAAAAGAAGCAGTAAGAAAATCGAATTTTCACCATGTGAAAATTCCCTGCGCCGCAATGATGTCTTTACTTCTTTTGTTGGGCGGTGGCGCCGAAACAAAAAAAAGAAAAAGAAAACGTGAAGGAAAGCATGTTGACCACAGACGAATGCCTACTTTAGGCACCTAGCGATGGAATATCAAAGAAAACGTGAGACGCTTGGTCCACAGAGAACCATACGCATACTGCTCGGTATCCTACATCGGCGACACATGATTTTCCAGAGAGGTTGCGCTCAAGCGAACGCGTTGCAGTCCGTCGAGTTCCCACAGCGAATAGCGGCGAGCGACCATTGTTTCTTTTATTGGTCTGCTAGCCAGAAAGCCAGTCCAAAACTCTGCCAGGCGAAAACACACTCGGCCAGATTAAAACGATCGCGCTCCGAAGTGCGCAGTGCAGTGGTCCGGGCAACGCTAGAAAAACGCATGCGCTGTGGCTGGCTTTGGCAGCCCGCGCGTAGCGAGAACAAAAGAATCGGAGAGGCTCAACGTGTCCTCGCGAATGAAAGTCAAAGTAGAAAAATAAATAAGAACGTAGCTACCTTTGCTGGCTTTAGTGTCTTCACATGGATGATTTGGCGCAGGTGAAAAAAGAATGTTCATATTCTTTTCTGTGCACAAATGAACCACCACAACTCTTCGTCTCATCGGACCTCGCTGCGTGCTTTGTGAACTTGTCTGATAGTATGTTGGGTTGGCTTGTCTCGTTATGTGGTCCGTTGTACGACTTTAGAAAAGTCAAGACACATTTGGAGTCATATGTTTATTGGAGCATCAAAGCCTCAAAGTTCCGGAATTCAAAATGTAAAGCACGACTTTCGAAATGTCAATTCACCTTTCGCAACAGAAGTTTATGGGAAATGTATGCCTAAAAAGTTTCGAAATTGAAATCCATGCGCTCCTCAGATTCCGCGTCATCCGCGAGATGCCACTGTGATCCCGCGCGCCATCGAAACGCCCTTGAAACGTTGTGCTTGGATGGGGCTCCTTGAGTTATGTGACTTCCGGTGCATGGGTGTTGCCACGAAATCCGGCCAGAGTTCGCAATGATGGCGCCGAAATGTCCTTTCGAGCGTAAAAAAAGACATTCTAGACAAAATCCGCAATGATTTCCGGCGACGGGGGCTGTTTTGGCAGGCGGTGCATGACAGCACGAAAACATTTTGCAGAGGGGCTGAAGGCCCATAAGGCCCCCCCTTCCTTCCTACGCCCCTGACCGCAGACACTCGCTGTCAGATTTCTGGCATAATGAAGAGCGGCAGCAGCTCTGAGCCGATTTTGCGTTTGTGCTGCCTCTCGTTCCAATGCGAACTAGGCACGCAAGATTACAGTGCACACGAAGCCATTAGCTTCTCAGGCAGGCTAGACGATCGCCTCCACCGCAGCTTATCTACAAGGTAATCGAAGATTACCTACAAGCCGGGCACAGCCGCGTCATGCAGCCTGCGGCCGGAGCACGAACGGGGACACGTGCTACCCAGCCCCCCTGAATAATTGTTCTATAAATGTACAGTAAACACATTGATTACACTAAGATATGGCGAGTACAAGAGGCCCAAATGGTGTGCATTTATTTTAAATTCTACAACATGGAGAACATAACATACAGAGACTCACATTGACGTAATAGTTCTGCGGAAAACCCGCAAGGTGGAGAGAAGTAATGAATAAAGGGAAAATCAGACATCCACCCGTACGTAGCAATCGCTACAAAGGAAACCCATACGGGCTCCTCGAAAGAAACGTTTCATAGCTGAAGAAAAATTCGTCCTGGTCCGGGACTCGAACCCCGGACCACCGCCTTTCCGGGGCAGCCGCTCTACCATCTGAGCTAACCAGGCGGCTAGCAGATGGCAGGGCGAAGTCGGATTTGTCGACAACACGAAGCAAAGGCAAGTGTTTGACGTAGTAAGTCTGCGGAAAACCCGCAAGAAGGAGAGATGTCCACCCCGCCCGCATCCACCCCACCCGTTTCTTTCGAGGAACCCGTATGGGTTTCCTTTGTAGCAATTGCTACGTAGGGGTGGATGTCTGATTTTCTCTTTATTCATTACTTCTCTCCACCTTGCGGGTTTTCCGCAGAACTACTACGTCAAACACTTGCCTTTGTTTCGTGTTGTCGACAAATTCGACTTCGCCCTGCCATCTGCTAGCCGCCTGGTTAGCTCAGATGGTAGAGCGGCTGCCCTGGAAAGGCGGTGGTCCCGAGTTCGAGTCCCGGACCAGGACGAATTTTTCTTCAACTATGAAGCGTTTCTTTCGAGGAACCCGTATGGGTTTCCTTTGTAGCAATTGCTACGTGTGGGTGGATGTCTGATTTTCCCTTTATTCAGAGACTCACATTGATGACGCACGTCAGCGCGTGGACTCGCACCATCTGAATGTTTTTCTCCCCTGACAGGATGACGCGGCCTGCAGCCTTCGCTGGGCAGTATGCAGAATGTGACACGGAGTACAGAAATAGTCCCTCTTGGATACTGAATGTGTTGACAACTAGTTTGCTGAATATTTGCCCTCTCGCTCGCTACACGTCATCAGGTGTGTTTGTCACAGCACCTACAGCGCACTCACCTAGTGCAGCACATCTCGTCAGGTGGTCCAGGGCTACTTTGGCGACAGCGTAAGGCACGGTGCCGGGAACCTGCCAGCAGAAGTGAGAGACGTGTCGTTTGCTCAAAGGCATGATGATGATCATTAGCTGCAGCCGCCGTAGTAATAATTGTTTTACTTGGCGGAAGAGTAGAAACAACAGCTGTGCTGTTACCTTGACTATTAAAAAAAGACTGTAAGAAAGTCACAGCTACGTCGACTCATCTTTTTCAGACGCTGACCACCTTTTTATCAAAGGTAGTCACCAAACCGAGGTCAGCGCTGACTTATGAAATAGAGGACTTTGTTGCTTGAAGTCAGCGGCAGGTACGTATGTTTCTCCATATCTACGCAATGTAATCGTAGACTGCACGCTATAGCGAAAAAATTATTTACTTATACTGATGAAGATATATCGGCTGCTTTCTGATAAATCGCCCTTTAAAACGTTATCGCTAAAATCGCGGCCATGACGCCCCCAGTAAATGTCTATTTAAACGATGCGCATCGCACTTTGAACGAGTGTGCTTAAAGAACGACAGAGCAGAGAACCGCACGGCCGCTGCTTGCATTGTCGGCATCTCAACTTCCGAATCTATGCAGCATTCTCAAAGCCAATGCAATCCCCCTCCCTAACGCCCATACCTCATCTACACACATACATACATTCGAGCTTTACATACAACCCTGTAGCGCCCGCCCGAAGACCCGAACCCATATCGCTGCGCCAGCAACGCAAGTAGGCACCGCTCAGCATATACGTATGGCGCTACGCGCGAGAACACCTACTAGACAGTTTTAGCAGAGCATTTGCTTCCGCTCCGCTCTGCAAACGTATCACGCGCACTGGTGGCTGCATAGAATGCATTGATTTCGCTTATCTAACAAGCGCGTTTCCCAGAGAAGCCACTGACGTGCTCTCAGCTTGGCGGTAAAACGATTACGAAAAGAACTACACGCTCCCTGACGCACCGCTAAATCAGGTTCCCAGCGGAACGGGGTAAGCGTCCCACGTTCCGCTGCCGCTGCGTGTGCTGTGCGCACGTGCGTCAGTGTTCCCAGTAGCGTTTTGCCTAGCGGCTGCGTGCCAATTGCTGTGATAGGCCGGTCTGAGCGGAGCGGACCGTAAACGCTCTGCTAAAACTCTCTATTAATAACAACGCATCCACCCTGCCCTCTTTCTGCAACCATGCTAGTTTTGCAAGCTTTGTCCACTTTTCGCGCCTATGCGGCACAATATGGGTATTTTGGGAAAAAAAAAAGGGGGGGGGGGAAGGGTAGAGAGGACAGCCTCGCTAGAGAGCGCGAAGAATTGGTGCTATGCGAATAGTACATGCCATGGGGCTTAAAGGCAGCGCGAATGACAGGAAGAAAGCATAGATGCGCTTCACAGCGCTGCACACGCCGCCTCTGTATTCCTCCTGTCTCTCGCGCTGTTTTTACCGCGTTCGTCATGAACCAGCCAGCCCAATTCAGCACACGCCTGCAGTACATACCGTGTAAGTTTCATGCTTCACCTTTGTGACGAAGGTCAGACATCTCCAGGCGCCACAGCACTTACAACAAGCACTGCACTCTACTACGCGTATTTGGCCTGTTATGTTTTTTTTTCGCATTACTATCATAGTCAGTGTGCACCAGACGGGATCATGCCTCACTGTGTACATGTATCAAATAAGTTAAACAAGCCTTTTGTTGCCTAACTCCACGGTACTTTTCGTGTTTCTTTCTTAGATATTTCAAACATTCCATATTCAACGGTCGTTCTTCTTGAGTACTCGTATGCACTTCAACTCGGAAATCTTGCTGTCGGAAACTTTTATTTATTCTAGAGTTCAGTCCTTACTGAGTATGGATCGCCAAAACCAAACGCGGGAACGAGCGAGTGCAGGAATAGGTGCGTCGAATCGCCGCCACACCTTGCACACTCTAGCGTTAACACTGCTTAAGATGACCGCCTTTATGTGTGCATGCGTTGTAGCTGTGCACGCCTAAACTTGATTCGTATTCATGTAAAATGAATTGGTTTCTCTCTCACATTTGCAGGGAGTGCGTTTCTTACCACTGTGACAAAACGCGCGCATGCGCCATCTGCACGAGTCGATAACACTGTACAGCATGTCACCATATACCACAGGATAAAGCTTATTGTGCTGAATCGGTTCGTGAACTTGTTCAGGATGGCGAACAGCTTCGATAAACATTATAAATTTTATTTATTCGAGCCAGAACTGGGCCTTCATTTACAAAAGTCTCTTACGCTAAAATTGATCGCAAGAAAATACTCAAGCGAATCCTAATGCGGAACATATTATTAGCGAAGATGGCTAGCCAATGACGTAAATCACTTACGAAAGAGAAGGTTTTTAAATTTGTCGCCTGAACCGCTAGGAAACCGGGCCACGTTTAAGCCGAACGGAAAAGATGTTTTTTTTTCCGGTGCGCCATTACAATCAATTTGATTGTGACGATTTTTATACTATGGCACACACTCGAGACGGGAAATTTTTTAAGCAGGTGGTGCATATCGTAACAAGGCCAAATTATCTGTTTGAGATTATTGCCGCGTGTTGATGTTTGTGAATTGCCTACTATGGTAAATCCCACAATAGGTCGTTGGCCAAGAAACGCGTCTGCGTGTTGATTACGATTAAAATTTTCAACAGTGGCACATACCCATAATGGGAGATCGGCCAAGAAGAGGGCGATATACGTCTATAAAAACAAGAATAAATGAATAACTACAAGCCAATGTAAAATTTCTAACATTGCGTCGCATAGGTGTGCCATAGTACATGCACTCGACAGTTTCGTTTGTGCCAGAGACGCACAAATAAACAGCGCAAATTCACAGCATTTCATTACCTGCTTCAGAGAAGTTTCACGTCACATAGATTCGAACATGTGCGTTGGATTTACATTGTTTGGTCCATGTTTTTGCACAGCGCTGCGCCTATACGTACAGAATCAATCAACTAGCCCAAAACTAAAATTTTCTTGTAACGTAATAGGGTTCATTCTCAGGCACTCCAAGTAGCTAAGAGGATGGGCGATGGCTCGCGATTGACCTTGATTTAAGCAGGTATGCGTACGATTTACTGGAAACCTAAAACGCAGCTCCTGGACGGATGCGTGATTGACTAGATGGATGGGCGATAAACTACCCACAACTGTAAAAGAACTGGCAAAGATTTAGTCGTATATTACGGAGGGAGGGGGGAGGGGGGGGACTGCTGCCACCGGTAAAAGAGATGAATTAAAGAGAGAAATTAGAAGATGAATTAAAGAGAGACATTAGCAGAGTTATCGAAAGTAAAGTGCCAACTTTCAGGCAGTCGGTTAGCTTCGCGAATCTACAGCTTAAGAAATTCACTTGGGAAGTTAGCGAAAAAAAAAGAACTTGCCGTGGTGAGTGCGGAAATAAGTAGGCTTAAAGCGAAAACAGCCCCTTACTAAAAAAAAACGAGGACATAAAGAGGAGCTTACTGCTCCAAAGCCATATAATACAAATATTGAGTTAGAAATAAGGGGAATTCCTCCTTCCGCCTACGAAAAATGGCGCTACAACAACCAGACCTTTAGTTAGGCTTCTGGGCAGGTGAGAACCTAATTTCCGCAATGAAACAAAGAGCCACTGTTGAAAAATTTTACGCGAAAGAATCAGACGCTGACTTCGCGCGCGCCATATCCTTTCAAAGAATATATCAACACATAATATCATCATTCATAATGTGATTGTAAGGTTGCTTGGTTTTGGTGAACTGTGAGAAATAATGTTTTGCAGTTCGCTAAAAAGCAACGACTGAATACGACAGTCTTATGTTTTCATGAAGATGCTATAACGGTCTACATGATTGACCACCTCTGTCTGGCAACAAAGACGTTGCTAGCAGGCGTTCTAAAGATAAAGCCACAAAAGTGCCGCAAATGCACTTGAACACGCAGTAGAAATATTGAGAAGCGAGGGCGCATAATTCACGTATGCTTCACGTCACGTATGCTGAAGGTCTCGCTATAGTTTATTTTTGTTTACCTACACTTCACTGTTGCCTTATTTGTAATAGCATCCACTTTTACTAAGGTCGACAACCTATGGCTACAACCGGATAACTTCTCAGTGATGCAACAAGACTTCGCTGCATTAAGGATTGACACGAGGGGTAAGCGTCCTAGTCGTCGACTTGCCCGATCAACTGGACTATCCAGAGGCACAGCGTTGGTGTTCCGGCCGCTCGGCGGAGGCTGATGCGCAGACTACGTCCTTAGCCAGTACCTCCGGCAATCTTGTCCCGTAGTCAGATGGAAAAAATTATGAATTTTTTTAATCGTGTTCTCATCTGGGTGATGGCGCGTGGGCCCTCGGAAAGCATAACGTAGCACTGTTTATTTTTCGTATGTTATGCGCTGCCTCACGATACCAGATGGCAATATCGTTTTCGCAGCTGACCGGCGCGTCTTGGTTGCGTGCCGTATTGGACAGGAAGCTAGTCACGCTTATCAATCCAAATGTGTTGTACGTCCTCTTTTGCGTTTATAATAATGGCTGCATCGTTTAAATAATTGATTGATTCACTCGCTGATTTATGTATTTATTTACTTAAAAAGACGCACAGCATGGAGCAACTGCTCAGACTGAAAGAGATGGTTGCATGTATTTATTTAGTAAATGGATTGTTTGGTAACATCGCTTGGGATGCTCCAAAATGCATTACATAAGAAATGAGAGGTTGCGCTCCGAATGTCTCACCAAATAAGCATCTGAAGGCGGGTTTTTTGTCATCACTGCATAATTCGTTATGTGTGTGGTAGCCATGTTACTACTTGAAGTTAAAAATGCTCGATTGAGAATCCTGAAAGCTCTAGAAGTTCGCAAAGCCCGCTTATCGCGCTTAACACTTTCTACTGCAGCCCAAGACTGCCGTCAGCTTCAAAGACGGTGGAAGAAGTCTCCGCCATGGGTGGTAGTGCTGTTTAAAGCTGTAGTAGCGTGGTGAAATGGTACAAGGTGTATAAAGGTCGACCAACGCAGTGGTGTGATGATGTTTGATTTTTCACTCACCGTTATCAGCGACGCAATGCTAGAAATGTTGACGATGCTACCTGAAATATATTTAAAAAATAACCAATCACTGCCAACTTAACAGACAATGCGAGTGTTTGATGCGGTACATCATTACTTTTAGTGTTAATCATGCTCCGTCTACAACAAGAAACACGATTGTGGCCAAATGGTAGATTACCGCGCCCCATTCGCACCAGCTTTGGTGATGCGAATAAAAGCATTGCATTTGCAGTCGTAGAGAGCATGTATTGCAGCATTACCTATCAAGAGAATATATAAACATAATAGTTCGATAAAATAAATAGCTAACACTAAAATTCAATCTGTCGTGCCTGGGACAGGGCCTTGCGCACAGGGAACGAACAAGGTTGCACAGCTATAGCGTGCGGTGGAATACAACTTGAATTGCACCTTTAGCTTGACGCAAGTAGGGCACAGCGTTTTTGATCATGCAGAGAGGACCGAGGAAGTTCGTCTGCCACGCTCGGTTGAAGTCTTCCACGGAGGCACTTTGAACGGATCCTGCTATGGAAATTCCCGCATTGTTAACCTGTAACAGAAAGAACGCAGCAAAATGGAAACACTATGACGTTAGAGTCGCTATGTCTTATTGTCCCTTTAAAATTACACCCATGAAAGTATAAGATCTCGATTCAAAGTGATCATCCTGCCATCTGATTCTTAAAAATAAATTGGCGGAACGACCTAATATTGTAAGACGTACTTCGATAAATATCGTCCACACGTTCACTAAAGTAAAATATTCATAGCGACAATCTCGGTGACACGGTGCTCCAGCCTAAATATCGAAACAAATAGCTATATTCTGTAACCTTGCTGTGCACCTTTCCAATTCATCATTATTGTCAGAGGATCTTTCTTTGTTGCTTTACATTCAGGTTAACAAGGTAGTAACGTAGGCTTTGCTGCCTTTCTTTTCAAAAGTAACACGTTACTGATTCCTTTACCCACATGAAAAGGCTCTGGACACCATCTATGTATGGTGGCGGGGCACGTGTCAGAACCTTTGCGGCGAGAGGCATATTGGAGGGGGTCATTTGCCTTTAGTGACTGACGTTAGTGTCACAACTTCACACAACTCGGACATTACACAGCGTAGTCGGCCCTCAGATTATAGTGGGAGACAACAATTAAGTGACCATCCAAAACGCATGCTTTTGATATCTGACACCCCTACCTCGTAGGTGAAAGGCCACTTCCAAGGAATAGACATGAATACTGCTAAAAAATATCACTTCAGAAATCAGCAATGTACAGGAAGTTCAGCGAAAGGGCAAATTTTCTTCCAGCCGACAGTGTGTACCAGAGAGCTGCGAAAAAAAGTATAGCTTTAAATGCAGTTTCGGTCACGTGTGATGCGTGTGATAAACAGTGGTTGAACAAGAAATTATCCTTCAGGTAATCGTTCGACAAGCAGGCTTGGTTTTGTCAGGAGAAAGGCACTTGTCGAAACTTCCCCTCTAGGACATAATTTCTTGGACCACCGTCGATCATTTGAAGCCTGCATCTTCCTGTGAAAGCCAGCCTGTCTTGGACCACGTGCTTGCTGGTAACTATTTCTCCGAGTGATCCATACCGAATATTCGTCATGGGCCAAACAACCATATCTGATAAACATAGCAGGATGTGAATTTAATAATGTAGTCCGTGGAATGAGCTATGAGCATTTCACTGCTCTCGAAACCCAAAGTAAAATTCGCCAGGAGCCCGAATTTTACTTCACTCAGGACTGCCCCTTTGAGCATGATTTACTCTCAGTCCACTTCGTGACACCGTAATAGCACTGACAATTTTTTCATTAGCTAAATAAATACATGGTTAGAACGTCTGCTGTGGGCAACATGCTCAGGGCTGTGCATGCTGTAAACTTGATGTGGATGCTGATGTGTGTAACGCTTTGGCTGAGGAATTGCCGGCAGTTCTTGTAAGGTAACGTGCGGCTGCAGCAAGCAAACGGGCTAATTTCTCCTCTCCCGTTGGCCGTTCAGTTGCACACACGAGAGATACTGGTTATCAGATACCTAATAGAAGTAACTACTGACATTGGACTGCTTATCTTTGACTGCATATATGTCCTTGCCAATTGTGAACGATCACATGGCAAACCTATTACCTGGAAGTTCTTTTTTTTGTTTTGCTTCGCCCGCTTTTCAGTATCTACTCAATCGGCTAATAGGGTGGTTTTTAGCCTATACGCATTATTAATGCATTGCCCGTGGGAGACGCCGCAATTGTGGCCCTTCTGCTGAATTGCTGAATGGGGTGTGCATTACCTGAGCAAGAAATAAAAATGCATAATCAGCTACTTACAAAATGTCATTCAATAAGATTTTATTTAGTTACATTGCGCGACATATTGTAATTTATTTATTGTAGCCGTTGTTCTCCCAAGGCGTACCCACATTTAAGGAATTCTCAGCTTAAACTAGTTTCTAGAACTTCCTTTAAATAGTGCAACAAACATAAATTGACGTTTCTTTTTTTCTCGTGCTCCAATGCATAAAACAGCGCGTTGTTTATGCGCGATTTGAGCCGAAGTGGTTATTTACTGTAATTTTGACGGCGCATACATTAGTCGTCCCAAGTGAATTTGCTTGCATACTCACCAGATACAGTTCGAAAATAGCAATGGCTGCTGTATTTGTTAAGCATAAAAATTTATTGAGCGATAGTTTGTTTATTAGCCGAATATGCATCCCCAATTTTCGCGCAAACGATGTTCGCACGTTCGTGTCATCCATCTGAAGGATCAGAGTTATTCTATCACTCCAAAGCAAGTTACAGAAACCCCATAAGGTCTATATATTACCTCGTATATGGTATCGTAATTAGTTTGGTACAATATAGTTTCTTACAGTGTTTGACTGCTATTTAGACTTAATAAAACCTCACAAGGACACCACAGCTGAAAGTCAATGACTCCGCGAATGAGCTCCTATGCGAAGCATCCTTCGCATGACTGCCAGCCACAGACCACCAAATTACTGTTTGCCGAATAAAAGCTCAAGACTTGTCTTCGCTTGAACAACAGTGCTTAGTGCTGAGTAGCTGGCTATGAAATATGCTAAAACTGTTCAGGACGCTCCGATAAATGCAGCTCGTATAATAAAAGCTTAGCACATTATATTCTTGTAACAGCATCTTCAAGGCATTATTTTAATCACGATAGCAGAAATCATAGGCTCGCGTCCCAGTAATGAGAGGATTTTGTTCTTACTATATTTACGTTAGCGATGCGGTCGAGTATGATGGTACACGGTGTTACCGAGATACTCCCGTTTCTATCTAATCACCGCTTAGTGCACTAAAATTACCATTAAGTGCAGCAAGTACCCAAGGGCAGCCGGAGGAAGTTTGGTTCAACTTTATTTCTATAACAAAAGAATGGATTTCAGAGTTTTATGAGACTGCCGTTAGTGTGACGTATTAAAACCATTCTATGAGCTAGGAGTGTAAGGTCACAATGGAAGAATGTTTTTTTGTTTTGTTTTCTCGCACACAATACCACTTCCGCTGTGTAGAAGTGATAAAGCGCCCGTAATAGAAATGTGGTATTCCGTGCTCCAATGGATATAATTAACGATTCTTGACGTGAAATATCTTGCAAGTCGTTAAAACTGCTTGTGAGCGAAGCATACTATTATGGCTTATGTATGTGGAGCCATCCTCCCCGGGCAGCAAGAGATAGGGATAAGCAACCTCTTTGATTACGGCGGAACGTGTGCTTTCTAAAGAGTTATACGCAAGCGCTGAAGATTCAGGGGATCCCAGGAGCCGCAACTATCTACTCGTGCGGCGGTCTGGAACGGCGCAGGGTAGTCGCGGGCACCACTAGTAGGAAGTTCCTTTATTTGCACTAGAGCGCATTCACCCTCTGCAAAACAAAGGGGTTCACTACTAGTAGGAAGCGAGCACGGCTGCTAAACGACACCGCAAAATACTCAGTAGCTCTAACATAAGTTAGGCATGCACGTTTACAAATGCGCGAGTGAATGCATATTTTCCCGTACTTGGTTACGTTGTTTTTGTACTCTAGGGGGCTCTTACACATTCTGCAGGAGGCACAGGATGCTTTACGTAGGACACTGCGAATACATCCTTGATAAAGGCACATGAATTTTTTTTTTTTTTTAGAGTGTGATGTTAGCCGAGGGCTGAACTCACATAAACGTAGCCCGTTAAAAGATAGGCGTCACATTATGCAGCGACGTACATAAGAACGTCTAAATCACATATGCACATTCCTATTGTCAAGAAATTAGTGGTAGTAAAGAATCATTCGTCAATTTCGCTTTCGCAACAATATTTACTGCTGGCTAGGGGGTCATGGTTGACATTTTGCCAGAGAAGTTGCAATAAAGCTAATTCAAATAGCGGCAGTTGATTTTCAGTATTATTCGCGACTGCTTCATTTCAGTCCTTTCTTTACCGCTCAGCCATATTGTCAAATCGTAATTGAACGCGGTATTTTAACCCCCGATTGCGTAGTTTATGTTGTGTTGTCCCTTGCTTCTGTTCCCAAGGTTGATCAAACGTTCATCCGAAGATTCTTCATGGAAAAGAACTTTGCCTTTAGCGTAGCAGTTCAACCTTTTTTGTATTTCTTGTTCTTCCGAGGTGATACTAGCTACTTAAAGACGTTACGCTTTGAAGCCTGTATTAGCCATTTACGGAGCTTTGAACTTACGAGAATATCAATTTTGCCGAAGTGCTTCGCTGTCTTCTGCACCACATCTGCGACATCCTTTGGCACCGCTATGTCACCAGGCACGACAAGAACCTGGAAAGAATTAGGCAGCAATGTACTAAGGAAGTACACATGATGTAACACGAAGTGAGCCAAATAGCTGAGCGCTGTCGTAATAGTATGACTCCGACAAGTACCACAATATGAATGACGTGGCGGATAATAGAAAGAACAATTCCGGAAGCTTATGCACAAAATCTTTAGTAACATGTACATGTCTAATCTGATCACGAGAAATCGAAAAAGCGACGTGCCTCAGGCTGGAGCCAATGTTTTCGCGAGGCGACCCGTATCATAACCAGACTTGTCGAAACGTTGACTCGAGTCATTAGACATGCATTTTGCAACCACCGTTAATCGCTTGTACCCTGTCCATATTTATTGTGAATTTCTGTGTAATATGGTGGTATAGATTTTAGTAACTTGCTGAAAAAGACAGATGGTTACACATCTATTTAGCTAGAGTGACTCAAGGAACTCCTCCTCCGCACTACACAAAGTTGCGTGCTGAGAACAAGGAGATGCAACACCTGGAAATTTTATAGAGCGTTCAGATTTTTGTGCTTAGAGCCAAACGTGAATTATGGTCTAAATTTTATATTCTTCACGGTTCAATTCACCTTTTCTCATCTCGCAATATTCATGGGCAGGAGTAAATCAAACAAAGAAGTGGCTCACAGGGAGATAAGGGACTTGAAGTTATCAGCACTGGTATGTCAAAGAGTGTAACTAGAGTTATTATTCCGACAACAAACCATGTCTTCCTCTGGGCAACAGCTACTTTATTTGAAATTACTTTTTTCGAAAAGAAAATAGTGATTGGTTTTTCGAAAGCATTTTCCATTGTCGAAGCGTTCGCGCTGGTGACAGCCCTTGTTCTACCAATGTGGATAATTCAAAGGACTAAAACTTTTTCACCGACTGAGTTGTCGTGGAAATATCGGTTTAATAAAAAGGTGCAAGCTTTATTATCCTTTTGTCTGTAAATTTCGAAAGTCAACTAAATATATAAAGTTTCACCATAGCAGAATTTTACCGTTCTAGATTCTTAATTGGTGCGAAATCTTAGAAGAGTCAAAGTTTAGTGCGGAGAGGTCACTCAAGTAAACTAAGCGTTCTGATGTCACAAATTTGTCATGAAAAATTAGTTCTAAAAATGTTAGGGTAGGTTTCATGACGGGTATAGCCAATTGCTCCACGAAAAGAATACTGCATGTTTTTTCCCTCTAATCAATCGCCATAGGCAACAGACGTCTGCAAGCATTCTGGTCAATAAAAAATTGCCTAATTATTACCGAAACAACACTTTCCACGCACTTGCGACAGACGAGCCGGTATGTTTGTAATAAAGTTACTTATGGCACTGCATTTACAGCTGATTATATAGCAGGGCAAGAGTGTCTTTTTCTGTTTTATTTATGGGCGTTCTCGTTCTAATGCAACACAGGGTTCATGACTAGAGTTATGCGTTTTCTCTTTAAACCGAAACTAAAACAGGAAAACATCCACAAGTAATTTTCTTGACGGTTCGGTTTGATCTAAAAAAAAAAAAACACGTGTTTGTCCACCACGCCAGACGAAAAACAAAAAGAAAGAAAATATGACTACACTTTTTCGGCGGGAAAGCCGCACTGGCCCAAAAAAATAGTTGGAATATGATGTTCTCTAAGGAGCCTGATATTAAACCGATGAAACGCGAAATTAGGGCACTTGTCGGACAAATTTTCGAGCGCAACAAAAACCTAAATATTAGGAAGGAAACGAAGTTTTCGTGTAATTACGTCAAGAAGTTTCCACATCTTTAGGGATCGTCGAATGAAGGTACCCTCATTTCAAAGTTTTGTCGAGCGTTCCGGAATTTAACAATGGCAGAGGCGCTATATGAATGGAAGATCATCTGCAATGTCAACAGCACGTACTAGTGAAAGAAATCTGGCCTTTAAGCAGGTTGATGTTTTGAGGTTCACATAATTATTATTTGCGTATGAGTGCGTTGATATATGCGACTCAAAGGTTGTGGCCTCGCAAGGCGCACGCAAGTTTCTTGAAGTAATTGGAAACTACGTCAGGCGTCCATTTCGCGTACGGTCTTTCTGTGAAGTTTTTTAACCCCGCCTATACACAGCTGCATCCAGCGTTACAGCTACATTTATAACTTCGGCTTTGTATTTTAAGCTAACTTGTCGCAGCAAAGTTCATTTCAGGAATGCATCGCTCGTGCACAGTCTCGCAGACAAGAAGCAGAGGCTATTCTACAAAAGTTTTGCCATGCACTCAGCCATGTTGGCAATCACCGGCACCAAGCCGGCGGATCTGTTTGCAGTCTATTTCGAATCAACTGTGCTGCTGCATGCATAATGCCCAACAGGGATCATCTGTAGCAGAAATACTTGCACAAGATCTACGAAAATGGCATTGACGCGATCAAAGCAGTTGTCAAAGATCACACATTCATAACTGTTGGTGAAACGTTGGAGCTCCGCGGTCGTTCAGCAGTCAGAATACTGGCAGAGTTCTATGCTTATGATCTCGCAGGCCGAACAGCCCTGATGATAGAATTGCAAGCAGTTCATCAGTAGAACGTCGTATCCATGGGCATGCGGCTACGAGAATCTCTACAATAAATTGGAAAGGCTTTAGCCATCGTATTAGTGCTTTCCTTCGATTCTGCCTCCTACATACTCCTCTTACAGTTCTTCCTCCCGCTGTAGGAAGAAACTCCTTGACACTGATTCGAAGCACTGGGAATATGGAACTGAGTTTCTCCTGGTCTTCAATGAGCTCATTGATGTAATTTTCTGGATGTGGCTGTATATGTGCCAGTAGACGTGTACCGATTTTCAATGAACGTATTTGACGCCAACTTGGGTAACTAGGTGTGTACCACGGGGAATGTGCGTCTCTGCAATAACGAAAAAGAACCCTCAAATTTCTACGATGCCGAACGGAGTCGAAACCACGTCTCAAGAGATCCTCAAGTACAGCAACCCAATCCTTTAGGAAGATGCGCCACAAACGCACTAGGCACGGGCCGCGTTTCAATGAACGTCAGGCACGCCGACACTTTATCGAGCTCAGCCACGAACGCACTGCGTATGTGGCTTTCTTCAATAAACCTCTCGCCAACATGGATCACTGTGCACATGTGAGAGAGTGGGCCCGAGATTAGACGCGCCGGTGGCGCGTGCACAGACACTTCGTATTTCGAGCCCAGCAGCTACCGTTAGACGTCGCTGGCTGGTTGCGGAGCGGCCCGGCGGCCGCCATTCCCGCGCTCTACACAAGGGTGACGCCTACCGTACATTGCACAGTGACGGTCTTGCCAAGCAACCTACAGATATCCCGGTCGCGCGTTAACCGACAGAATTCCATGCTTGTAAATTTCCCTAGCTCACGATATCACCTATATATAGCCGCACGGAGACATCTTTCTCGCGCTCCAATGCCATTGGGGCGATTTGTCTAAGATAAGTATTATACTCTTGTGATTATTCAAGAGACTAACTTATCATTACAAAAATGAATTTCTGTTGTGCTGTTCGAGGTTGCGTGGTTCTTGACGATTAGTGAATTTATACCGATTTTGCCGGCTACAGGCCCTCAGTCATGTTTTGCAAGGTACATCCTGTATCGCTCAACAGAACACTGTCACCATCAAACTGCATGTTCTGTGACGTCAGGCTAAATATTACACCTCATCTTTCCTGAACTAGCACCTTCAGTATCCTTTGCAATCAAGAAGCAAAAAATAGTGAAGGAAATTTCTTGACGTCATTGGTAACTGGTATTTCCTCCGTTTCCTTTTCTTTAGCATTTTTGAAAGTATAGTGGATCGACAGAAGCATTTTGATATGTTTTAACCAGAAACCCTCACAGTTACTCTTTAAATTTACAGAGGTTCTGTTGTGTTGATCATAAGCCTACAATCACACTTGCGTTAATATAAGCCAATATTGAGGTTGTGTGGCTGTCATCTGGACAGTTATTCAAGTGCCGGTTTCGTGTTTTGTGTGAATAAACGTTCTGCTCGGCACCACCGGCTACTTGCCTTGTCCCGAGGAAGCCCCTGTGCGCAGCAAGCTTCAGCCACTCTCTCCAGATTCGCGGTGTTCCGCCCAGTCAGGGAGAGCCAGCAGCCAAGCGAAGCAAGATGCTTCGCCGTGCATTCGCCAATGCCCACCGAGGCGCCTGTCGCTCGCAAAAAAAAAAGAGCACAGTGCGAGAAAAGTTACTGTAACAAATGTTCAATAAACTAAGGCTGCATAAGCAAGCTGTAGCAGAAACTAAATTATACGCAACATCTTGTGTATGAGCGTCTTTCGTAGCTGGTTGTGTTCTTAAAGCTATGAAACGTAACTTGCCTTATATGACCGCGAAAATACATAATCATTATAGCATGGTTGAACACTTCGGCACCTAGGCAAAATATTAGTAGGCGTACGTCATGAAGAGCGTGAGCTCCGACAGAAGACCTGAAAGCCTGTAGAGATTTCGAAATCTCGCATTTGCGCCCTCGAAATGCTGTGTGCCTACGTGCACACGTGACTGATGTGGTGAAGCTAGTCATGGGGACCAGCACGATTTCACCGCGATGACTCGTGTATGAAATGAACAAGGTTGGTACTTGTCACCGCCCATGCGAGAGGCAATGGTCTGAAGCCACCGTGAACCATTATAAAGCGTAAACAACGCTCTCAGAAAGGAAACAGTTTCACTTTTCGGCATTTGTATCTGTCCCTTGTTTCCAATAAAAAATAACGAGTGCTAGCCAAGCCTTCAAGCATGCAACCGATGGCGCTTAGATAAGGAATGTACTAAGATGCGCGTGACATTCGGAGGCCAACCGAACGCATTACTTCGAAGCGCGTGAACAACCAAAGAAGAAGATGACGATTAAATGTGACAGTAACAATTATGTACTTGTGAAAACGATCAAGTCCACATTTGACGCTCACCCGCGTACTTCTACCATGTTGCCCCTCATCCGGTTTAACGTATGGGCTTTCGTGTGAACGTGCAATGGTTTGAGCATAGGGCTCACTGATGGTTATATTACTTCTGCGTAGATAGTTGCGGATTTACAGGCAATGTTGTGATTTGTATTGGTATAATTCTCAGGCAAAGTGGGGCTGTGCCAACGTTGGCCAGGTCACTACGATGCTGCTTCAGTGGGTGCTTGTAAGCGCAGGACAGGAGCCGAATCTTACAACGGTTCGGTTGGGGAACCGTTCGCTTGGCCTCACCTGATTGGCCAAAATTTTGGTAACGTCACAGGTCGTCAGAGGCAGTGGGGCCGTATCGCAATTTATGAATACGTCATGCATCTGTCAATCATCTTCAAAGCAAACCGGTCGTAGGAACCGGCGAAGGGGTAGTCCGCTTTGGGTTCCATTGCTGTGGCTTGGCTGTTGACTTTCGACTCTGGCCGCGCGCGCCGGTCGCACGACCCCGGACACACGGGGGCGTCGCGCGCGCGTGCGTTGGCGGCTGGGAGTGCGATACGCGTTCGAAGAAGTGACGGATAATGAGTTGCACCATCCTTGCCGGCTTTCTAAATAGACCTTTTGCAGGCTACGCTGTCAAATGGAGGAGACTCAGGTGCAAGCGTACCAGTGGTCATTCCACGCAGAGGAAGGAATATTGCGCGCTGCGGTTCATCACCACCGGCATGAAGCTCCCAAAGGTCGGTCGGACGCGAAGAATTCATCGGAATGGCCTAGATCTCTGCTGCCGACACTGTCCACAAAGTTGCTCTCGCAATTACCGTGATGAGCGGTAGAAAGGCTGGGTCAGCTTTCCCGTGACCTCCACTTCAAAGCCAATGCCAAGGAGATATTTGCATGGTGAGATCGAATTCCCAGTGCTATCGCTAGCGTGAATAGCTCGCAGATCGCCGTTCAGCAATCATAAGGGTTCAACCTAGGCTGGTCCAGCGCTTCTTTCGTTAGGCTGGTAAAACTATACAGTCAGGATGCGAAGATATTGTGGAGATCTCTTATTTGGCTGCCCTTTTTTCTCTAGTTCGGGAGTGCCGCACTTTGTTCCTCAATTTCACGGCACAGCGCGCACCGTCAGCACCCCAATCTTCGATTTTACTTCGCGCAGACAATGCAGGGCCCGTATATCGTATTGTTCGATTTCAAGTTTCATTGCTTCTATCACGCGACGCGCCGTGGGGCAGATCGCAGGGGTAGCGGCAGCGCGTCGGTGAGCGAGTCATGTCCGAGCCGATGACGAAGGGCCAAAAAAGAAAGAAAATTGATATAGTCGGCTAGTAAAGGTGTCCCTAAAGAACCAGTTCACGATTTTGTCGCGCTCGCTACTTAGGAAGCGCTGGCAGTGCGTTCCTGTTACGTGCATCGTGCGAGCTTCTGGTAGCACACGACATAGCGCTGCGGTCTGCCAACTCATTTACGCTTGCGATACCGCCTGTCGGCTGAGAATGAAAAAGAAGAACAATAATAAATTACATCTGCATTGCGTAAACGCCAGGCGCCACACGTTTATACTTCAGAACTTGGCGTATGATATTTAATTTATATTTCACATTTATTTAGCAAGCAGAAACATTCTGGAATCCACGATTAGCTCGTCATATAATGACGTACACTTCAGAGGTAGCACCCTCTCATCTATTGGTCGCGTCCTCCACTTCTTCCACCACTGCTTTGAGAGTGGCACATCTAGGGACGTAAGCGGCGAAGCGAACGGTTCGTATTCCGAACCGTTATGAGATTCGGCCCCTGTTCACTATACGCTCGAGAGTATTAGTGCACGCTTGCTACCTCGGGAACACGCGCTGTGCGAAAATCACATTTAAGGGGCAGTAAATTCCCGCTATATCGAGCTCGACCACTTTAGACAAGCAGCAGGCCGATTCGTTCGAAAAACAATTGATTGCAACGAGTGCCGGAACACTAGAGACTTCTGTGTGCCAACTTACGGATTTCAGCGTGTCCAGTGATTTGTACTGACCAGAGGAGACAGCTGCTGTGCAACTCGCGCAGTGAGAACTGGTTGTCGAATAAGCACGCTCGAACTAAAGACGAGTTCGTGATTGTAATGGAAACGGTCATAGAAGATTTTAGCAACAATGAAGCAGCTGAAATTGGCAAACGTCGACGCTATCACTATCGACGCCTCTCAGACAAGCTACGGTGGCTGTGAATCCAATAATGCCTTTCCAAAAAACCTCCTAATTCAAGTGTTTGAAGGTGTCATCCTGGTGCAATGGTACCGAGAGTCCGAAAAAAATATGTTTAGAGCACCAACATAAAATTAGGTAAAAAAAAAGTCGCAGTTTCGCCGGAAAGGCGGAGCATTGATTGCGATAGCAAGCTATTAGCTATACGAAACACGCTTAGTAGTTGTATCAGCTTTATAACCTGCTGTGAAAATTCGCTTACTACCTACATAAACAATGCCAAAGAAACAGTGTGTCATGCACCCACAGGCAAAAACGAACACATCTCAGTCGGTGACCGCAGACACTCCCTGCCAGAGCACGGGCGTGATGAAGGCTGGCAGCAGCGGGCAGAGAACTTGCCATCGTGCTGCCTCTTGCGGAAACGTGAACTGGGCGCGCGAGAAAGCAGCGTACACAAAGCGGCAGATACCTCTGGTCAACCAGCCTTCGAGCTAGGTTACCTCCAAGTTATTGCAGACGCGGTCGCGCTCAGCCGTGGAATGTGCAGCCACAGCCACAGCAGAATTGGACATGCGCACTAACGTAACTTCCTTCTTTTCCTCCTGCGCCCACCCCTCGCGAGCGCGAGAAGGCGCCGCTGCGTGAAGCCACCGTCCTTGTCGGCTGACGCTCAGATGTTTTCCCTCGTCCGCACATCATGCGGTGCGCAGCTGTGATGACATCGCACTTGGAATTCATACGAAACCACGGTGACTCCAAAGACGACGGCACAAATTGGGTTGGAGTCACCATATCTATCGCAAGACTAAGGGGAACGTTAAGTTTAATGCGTGGCCAAAATTTCACGTACCTGGCTCAAATAGAAGAGATGGAAGTAATTACTAATGCCTCTTTTTCTTACATTCTCAGGCTTCACAGGGAACTCGTCGTTGATTTCTCCAGTGTCCAAGGTGACCGAACAAGGCACCTTGTTTATATTGGGTTTAATTAAAGGGCACATTATGAGTGATGTGTAGGCAAAGGTAGAAGTAATTAGGGCGAAATGTGAAGACACACGTCTACTTAGATTTAGGTGCACGTTAAAGAACCTCAGATGGTCGAAATTTCCCTAGACCTGCAGTGCGGCGTGCCTCGATACCAGAAACTGGTTTTGACACTAAAAACACCATATATTAATTTTTTAAGGTAGAGAGAGAGAGAGAATAAACATTTTTATTCGGTGAATGAAGCTTCGGAGAGGCGTCCTCATTCCAGAATGCCTTGAGCTCGGGCCGCGTCCTGGGCCCTCGCAATCAGCCGTTGCTGATCCTCGAGGTCGGAGCTGGCCAAGGCTCTCTCCCAAAGCTCGTTAGTGGGGTAAGGGTTCGGAGGATTTAATGGTGCCGCTCTGCAACCCCCTACTATGTGCCAGAGGGACCCGGGCTCTGCGCAGAAGCGGCATTGCGGAGAGAATTTTGTAGGGTCAATGAGGTGATTTCTGGTTGGGTGGGGGAATGTATTAACCTGTAGAGCTCGGAGGAATCGCTCCTGCTCTCTAGGTAGTGACTTGTGTGGGGGTGCATATGTTCTGCGGATTAGCTTGTAATGTTGTGTGATGTCTTGGTAAGAGACTAGAGGGTGCATGCGCTCGGGTTCAGATTCCTCGGCGTCGGCTCGGTGGGTCAGATCTCGAGCCACGTGGTTGGCGACCTCGTTGCCAGGAATGCCTTGATGAGCTGGCGCCCAGATGATCATGACTGATCTCGTTGGCGGCTTTTGATTGATGATCCGGAGCGTAGTGCTATGAATTCTGCCACTAGCAAAGTTGCGGCACGCCTGTTGGGAGTCGGTCACTATGACTTCAACCTCTGTTTGGGAGAGCGCGAGGGCTATGGCCGCTTCCTCGGCTTGGAGGGGATTGTTTCGTGTGAGCGAAATGCTGCTCCGATGTTCTGTGTTGACGACTACGGTGGCTGTTGTGGCTGCGCGTCTGGAGTAAGAAGCCGCGTCCGTGTAGGCTGTAGAGGGTAAAGTCCCGTATCGCTTGTGTATGGCCAGGGCGCGGGCCTCCCTTCGCTCTGCGTGGTGCACTGGGTGCATATTGCGAGGTAGAGGACGTACGGTGATGTTTCTCCGGATGGCATGGGGTAAGCTCACAGTCTGAGGCGGCGGATGGCTCAGAGGGGCAGAGAGCCCCAGGCGTAAGAGAATGGACCTCCCTGCTTCCGTAACCGCCAGCCTTGTTCGCTGACTGGATAAATGTGCCTCGATCAGCTCCTCGGCCGTGTTGTGCACACCTAGTCGTAGTAGGCGTTCTGTGGACGTACTGGTTGGCAGGCCCATCGCCTGCTTATATGCCTTTCTGATCATTGTGTTGATTTTCTTCAGTTCCGTCTCGTTGAGTAGTGCGTATGGAATAGCGTAAGTTATTCGAGACACGACGAAGGCTTGGACAAGCCGAAGCGTGTCCGCCTCCCCCATGCCTCTTGTCTTGGTTGTTATTCGCCGGATCATGTGCGTAACTTGGGCTGTTGTATTTTTCAGCTTTTGAATTAATATTGTATTGGTGCGATCCGACTGGAAAACCATTCCCAATATCTTTACGCTCTGAGACGGAACGATGGTGTGTCCCTCCAGTTGTATGTTGATAGTGGGCGAGTCGGATGTGTGCTTCTTTCGCGGTGAGACCAGGAGTAGCTCCGACTTTTGGGGGGCGCAGCTGAGCCCGCATGACTTAGCATAGTCGCTCACCACGTCTGTAGCTTCCTGCAAGCGGTTCTCAATTTCCCCGATGGACCCTGTGGACGACCAGATGGTAATGTCGTCGGCATATAGGCCATGCCGGATCTCTGGGATGTTATCGAGGAGCGGCGGTAGGCCTATTAGGGCGATATTGAAAAGGAGAGGGGATAACACTGCGCCCTGTGGTGTGCCGCGCCCGCCCAGTAGGAAGGGGTTTGTGGCTTTGTGCCCGACCTTTAGGATGGCTTTTCTATCTGAGAGGAAATCTCTGATATAGGAGTACGTCCTGGCCCCACAGCCCAGCGCGTTTAGCCTCTGTAAGATTGCTGTGTGCTTGACGTTATCGAACGCCCCTTTAAAATCTAAGGCGAGGATAGCCGTGGGGGAGTTGCGTGTCGCTGGTACAATCACCTCCTCTTTCAGCTGAAGTAGGATGTCTTGAGTTGAGAGGTGTGGACGGAATCCTATCATCGTTGTTGGAAGTTTCCCCGAATCCTCCAGGAATGGTTGTAGCCGGTTGAGAACGATGTGCTCTAGGAGCTTTCCTACACACGAAGTGAGGGAGATCGGTCGTAGGTTCTCAATGGCTGGTGGCTTGCCTGGCTTCGGTATCAGACGAACCTCGGCTATTTTCCAGTCCTCGGGAAGGTTTCCTTTCCTCCATACTTCGTTAAGATGAGCGGTAAGCTCTACTAGCGAGGGGCTGTCAAGGTTTATAAGTGCCTTATTGGTAATTTGGTCCATTCCCGGGGCTGTGTGGTGTCTCAAGCCCATTATCGCCGCTGTTACCTCATGTAGATGAATGTCCTCATCTAGGAGCTCGTTAGGGGTGCCGGTGTAGGGTGGCAGAGGCTCCGATGTCTGTGTGGGGAAGTACTGGGCCTTGAGAGCCAAAAGGAGGTCCGCCTCGTTTTCAGGAAATTGGTGAATTACTCGGGCCATATTGTGGTGGGATTCCGTTTTGCTGCTGGCCGGGTTGATTAAATACCTCAATAACTTCCACGTCTTGGAAGTACTCAGTCTTCCTCTCAAGCTGTCGCAGAGGGATGTCGCAGAGGGAAATGTGTGGGTATTGGTGGCCTTTGCAATATATGACGTAAGCAAGTGTTCCGTGCTGTTATGAATGTAGTTTGCGAGTGGATGAATATTTACCACGCTGTCCTAGTATAACTGCAAACGCCACCAAGGTGGTGGCGTAGCCAGAAATTTCGTGCGGGGTGGGCTCACGTTGCAGCTCGGCCTCCTGCTTATGAATTTGTCGATGGATCAAATGCATGAATAACTGCATTGCCATTACCAAAGATGCTGCAAACGAATTATTGAGCGCTACACCCTCTCAAGACAAGTAAAATATGTATATTTTCTAAAAGAATATACTCATATGTATATTCTGATGATTCTGATTCTATTCTGATTCTGATAACTGATATGAATGCTTCCGTGTTATTTTGTCTATTTAATAAGGAAAGAAAACGTCACACGAACTTATGAAATAGATCAGTTCGAAACCAGGAAAGCAGTGCATGTTGCTGATATAACAAATGAAAAGGCCATGAAATGAACAAGTTGAAGACAAATATTTTGACGAAGCTTTGTCGTTCAGTACTTTTGCTTACATTTTTGTACACATTGACACGTGTGTTTCTTCATCTTTTATGGTGTTACCGCGTTTCACCGCCTAACAAATGCTATCGCACAGCGCAAGACGCGCTTGCATCTATCATAAGTTTCTCGAAATTTATCAATGGTCCTATCCGCTGTCTGTGTCACCGAACCTTGTGTAATTTGATTTCATCGTGCGACGCGAATGACGTAGAACTTTCCGGAAGACACGCTGGTACCAGCGACTACTCTGGAACGTTCGATGACTGGTGTGTAAAAGCCGAGGCGCTTTCCCAGCTGATGAGATTTTTTACGATCGCCGCGTGTGTTCGCCTCTATCGTTGTTGTTTCAGTGTAGCCTACTTTTCAGGGCACAAGTTCGCCCACTAAAACACTAGTTTCGTTAATCCCAGTTTTGCTGCCTTCATCACCGTCATCAATACGTGATATATAGCGCAGGAGCTTTACGTTCATGTACGGGATGTCCCCCACAAGCCGTGATCCAAGCCCGCACCGCAAAGACAACACCAATGTCGTCCCGGACCATCGAGCAAGCCGCCGGCTACAGAATCTGCACCCGGAACACACACTTCTACTAGAAACGACCAAGATCTTGGCCAAGACAACCCAATGGGAGCCGCAGCGACGCCAATAGTTCTGCAGCAGCCCAGGGAGCCACCCACGTTCCGCGATTCCACATGAGGACCCGGAAAGCTGGCTGGAGACGTATGAGAGGGTCGCTACGTTTAACAGCTGAGAAAGCGATGACAAGCTGCGACATGTGTATTTTGCATTGGAAGACTCGGACCACGTACTGGCGAAAATGTCGGAGGAGAAAAAAACCCGCTTCCTGATGCGGGGAGTCAAACAAGAACTTTTTGCCGGACTGATTCCAGGCATCGACGATCGAGAAAACTCTGGGCACAGCACGCCCACCCGTCACCCAGCGCAGCTGCGCGACGAAGACGAATATTCGGCGAGCGCCCGAACACCGCCCGCTCTGTTATCCCTGCGGAAAAGCCGGCTATGTGTGCCACCGATGCCCATATCGTGACTTTGGACTGAGAGGGTTCGCCGTCAACGCGCCGCGTCCACAGCTTGGTGAGCGCCCGCGTGAAATCACCGATTATTTAGCCGCCACTCAGTGCAACTCTCGATGACCATCCCGTTCACCGTTACCTGGCCGCTACCTGTCCCCGCAACGCCGACCATACACTGGCCAAGCCCTGGCCCGCTCTGCAAGCCCATATCCGGAAAACTAAAAGCAGCAACCGATGGAGATGTGGTTGCTATTCGTCGAAATGATGAGGTTCCTCTACCGCCCACGAATACGCCGAAGAGACTATCTAGACGTCATAACAACGACACGCCGTCACCCCGACGAAGTCTGGAAGCAAAGAACGCACCGACCAAGGACCTGATGCCGCCACGTACAAACCGCAGCCGCGATGCGAGACTGAAAGCTAACTGCAACGCAAAACAAGGAAGCACCGACGTCAACGTGCTTCTCGTCGAGGGCTTCTCGATGGCCACGCAGTCACCGCACACAGGAGCCGACTACTCCGTCATCAGTGGACCCTTCACTGCCAAGTTGAAGAAAGTTAAGGCTGTGTGGGAAGGCCCCCAAATTCGGACTGTTGGAGGATACCTAATAACGCCAACTGTAATCTGCACGGCAAGAATTGTCGTTCATGACTGGAGCTGCCCTGCCACCTTCGTTATCCTCCAACAGTGCTCACGAGACGTCATTCTGGGCATCGACTGCCTGATCCAACACGTCGCCGTGATGGGCCTAAAGTCGATGACGATAACACTGTCGGAAGATCAAGCGATACCACTGGAGAGCTGCCGTAGTCACCACGCCTTGAGTGTGCTTGACGACGAAGTGAGCATCCGGCCTCGCTGGAACATTGGTAGTTCCGTCGGTACCGAAACACCAGCAGACCTAGAAAGCGTCATCGAGGGTGACCAGCGTCTACTGCTAAACGTGACATTCGCATCGCAAGAGGGATTGCTCGACAGCACGGAGGGAAAGCGAAAGTTAGGCTGTCAAACTACAGCCAGGAGTTCAAGCACATCAATAGGGGCACGACGATCGCATACACCGAGAAAATGCTGGAAAGCCGCAATACGTTTCTTCGCTTGGATTGAGCCACATCTACCCCGACAAACGTAATTCCCGAACCTGACTTCGACATAAATCCAAGTCTCCCCATGATTAAGTAGCAACAGCTCCAAAAGTCTGTTCCCTCGATTCAAAGGCTGTTTTTCGACGTCATCGAGGATTCAACAAACACCAGTCGCAAATCATCCCATAATAACCGAATAATGCGCTCGACCACTCCGCCAGAGCCCGTACCGAGTGCCGACGCGAGAACGTGAAGCTATTAGGCAACAAGTCGACGAAATGCAGCGCGATGACATCATCCAGCTGTCGAAAAGCCCGTGGGCATCTTTTGTTCTCTAGGTGAAGAAAAAGGGCGGAACTGTACGTTTCTGCGTCGATTACCGTCAACAGAATAAGGTCCTAAAGAAGGATGTATACCCCTACCACGGATAGACGACGCATTGGATCGGCTCTGCAACGCTAAATACTTCTCGTCAATGGATCTCAAGTCTGGTCACTGGCAAATAGAGGTCGATGTGAGAGATGGCGAAAAGACCGCCTTCATCACGCCAGAGGGCTTCTACGAGTTCAAGGTCATGCCATTCAGACTGTGCTCAGCGCCTGCAACTTTCCAGCGCGTTACGGACATGGTGTTATCAGGACTGAAGTGGCAGACCAGTCTTGTTTACTTGGAAGACGCCGTTGTCTGCGCCAGAAATTTCGACGATCATCTTAGGCGGCTTGCGACAGCACTAGAGTCCATCAAGTCATCAGGGCTCACTCTGAAGCCGGAAGAGTGCCGTTTCGCTTACGATGAGCTTCTGTTCCTGGGACGCACTGCCAGCAAATTTGCGGTCCTCCCTGACCCGCAGAAGGCAGCTGTCATCGCAAAGTTCCCGCAGCCCATCGACAGGAAGGCAGTGCATCAATTCATTGGCATGTGTGCCTACTACAGACACTTTGTCAAGGACTTTTCACGGATCGCTGAGCCGCTGACACACTAACTAAATCTGATATCGAGTTCAAGGGGGTAACGCCGCAGGCTGACGCGTTTCAAGAACTCAAACGACGTATGCAGTCGCCTCCAGTACTTGCGCACTTCGATAAGGACGCTGATACCGAAATTCACACTGACGCCAGTGCCTAGGCCTCGGTGCCGTCCTAATCCAGAGGAAACACGGACTTCCACAGGTGATAGCTTACGCTAGCCGGCCACTGTCAAAATCGAAAAGCAATGCCTCGCCATTATTTGGGCTACATTGAAATTCAACTCTTACCTATATGGCAGACAATTCAACGTCGTCTGCAAGCATCACGCATTTTGTTTGCTAGCGAACTTAAAGGAGTTTAGCAGAGTAGTTTGCTGGGCCAGTTGGTGCATGGTGAACGTATAATGGTTTCCAGCAAGTACGGACGCGAGCACAAGAAGTAGAAACAGACAGGACGACGCTGGACTTGTTTCTGTTTCTACTTCTTTTGCTCGCGTCCGTGCTTGCTGGAAACCATTATACGAACTTACAGGACCCTTCCGGACGGCTGGCGCGGTGGAGCCTCAGACTACAAGAATATGACAACACTGTAACCTACAAGTTCGGACGAAAACACTATGATGCCGATTGCCTATGACGCGCCCCCATCGACCCACAGCCGCGAGATGACGAGTATGATGACGCCTTGCTTGGAATAGTAAACGCGGGAAACATCGCAGAACAGCAACGACCAAACCTGGAGCTAAAAAGCCTCGTCGAATATTTGGAAGAGCACACCGACGTTGTCTCTAGGGTATTTAGGTGAGGATTGTCTTCGTTCTCGCTTCAAAAACCTACTCGTAAAGAAGAACTTCTCCCCAGTCCGCGCGAGCTACCTTCTTGTTCCCTCAGCGCTGCGTCCAGAAATACTGCACGCCCTACATGATGATCCGACCGCTGGGTACCTTGGATTCTCCCGGTCACTATCGAGGATACAGGAAAAACATTACTGGCCGCGCCTGACCTCCGACGTCACCCATTACGTCAAGACATACTGAGACTGCCAGCGACGTAAGACAGCACTGACAAGGCCAGCGGGATTACTACAGCCGATCGAGCCTCCTTGCCGACCATTTTAGCCGATCGCGAAGGACTTGTTGGGGCCCTCTCCGACGCCAACAACCGGAAATAAGGGGATCGTCGTGGCGACGGACTACCTCACTCGTTTTGCTGAAACGAAAGCTCTGCCAAAAGGCAGCGCAGCTGAAGTGGCGAGATTCTTCGTCGAGAACATCTTGCTGTAACATGGCGCTCCAGAAATCCTCATCACCGACAGAGGAACGGCCTTTACAGCGGAGCATGCCCAAGCGATTCTACAATACCGCCAGACAAGCAACAGGAGGACAACTGCCTTCCACCCGCAGACGAATGCTCTTACGGAGCGCCTGAATAGGACCCTCGTAGACATGCTAGCACTGTACGACGACATCGAACGCAAGACCTGGGATGGCTATCTGCCGTACATAACCTTCGCTTACAACACGGCGATGCAAGAAATAACAACGATCGCGCCGTTCCAGCTGGTTTACGGCAGGAGCCCGACGACGGCTCTCAACGCCATGCTTCCGCACGTCATCGACGAAGAAAATCTTGACGTCGCCACCTATCTCCAGCGCGCCGAAGACGCCCAAAAGCTCGCCCGCCTGCTGATCAAGAACCAGCAGAGGACCTGCAACCTTCGACGACGCTACGCCGAGTACCAGCCCGGCGACCGCGTTTGGGTTTGGACACCAATACGCCGACGAGGACTTAGTGAGAAGTTTTTACCCCGTTATTTCGGACCCTACAAGATCATCCTACGCATTGGTGCACTCGACTATGACGCCGTACTAGAGGCCGTATCACAGCGGCGCCGCTCACGACCTGAAATAGTTCTCGTTGTGCGACTTAAGCCAATTTACCAGCGCTAATGAAGTTTGGTACTTTGTGTAGGTGAGCTTGGGACTTTCTTTTTTTGGACTGTTTTACTTCGCACTTTATTTCTTTCGTTGTTTCGTTACTCTAAATAAGTGTCCTTTTGTGTTTCGCTCTCCTATGTTGTACTTGTTTACCTGTACTTGTTTACGTGTACTTGTTTACCTTTATCGGGTGACCGCGTTTTACCGTGTAAGAAATATTATCGCACAGTGCAGGGAAGGGCTTGCATCTATCAGTAGTTTCTCGAAAGATGTGAATGGTCCTATCCACTAGCGTACTCACCGGACCTTTTGTGTTCTCTGATTTCATCGTGCGACGAAAATTTTCGACGATCGCTGAGTGTGTTCGCCGCTATCGTTGTTGTTTGAATGTAGCTTAGTTTTGAGCGCACAAGTTCGCCTAATGAAAAACTAGTTTCGTTAATCCCAGTTTTGGCTGCCTTCTTTACCGTCACCACTACGGTATAATATGCAATGGCCAGGAAAATTTTCCTGTGTTCCTATGTATTACGCAGGAGAAGCTGTCACCGGTCGTGTATTGTGAGTAATTGCACCGAAACTATACTCTGAACTGAGAGAATATATATTAAGCAGAACTTCTGCAACATATACGAGGGCGAGGCAAATGAAAGTGAGCCAATGTGAATATATGACTAGCAAGGTACTTTGTTTCAAAGTAGCCTCCACGAGCATTTAGAAATTTGTCTCACTGACTAACGATTCGCGTGATCCCCGTCTTACAAAACTTCTTGGGTTGCTGCTTGAAAAAGTATGTAACCGACTTTTTCACGCCGTCGTCACCCACAAAGTCAGGTTCCCTTGAGCTCTTTTTTCAATTGCGCCAATGTGTAAAAGTCCCTAGGTGACAAAGTCAGGGCTGTATGGCTGATGTTGCAGCGTTTCCCACTTGAACATTGCCAGTTTTGTGTTAACCACATCAGCGACGTGGGTACGGGCAGTGTCATGGAGCAAGATATCCCCATTCGTCAATTTTCCACGTCGTTTGTTCTTGATTGTGACACGCAGCCTATCCGGCGTTTCACAATACCGGAAACGATTGATAGTCTGTCAAGGTTTAGCAAATTCGATCAGTAATAGCCCCTGATGATTGAGAAAAGAAAGCCAACAACACCTTTCCGGCGGAAATGACAAACTTTGCTTTCTTTTGGGGCGATGAGTTCGAATGTTCCCACTGTAAGCTGTTCTAGGCTCGTAGTAGTGGCACTATGATCCGTCCCCAGTCACAATTGCACACAAGACGTCGTCACACTCATTGTGATACCGGATCAGATGAGTCTTCTGGTCTTCTGGTGGTGGTTCAAAACGTTGGGCATCCATTTCGCACACAACATCCGATAACCGAGATGTTCATGATTTAGGGTGTGATGCGAGCCATGACTGATGTTCACACACTCTGCCAGTTCATCGATGCTTATCCTCCGTTATTGTCTAATCAGTTCATCAACCTCTGCAATTGTGTTGGGGGTGATTGCACGGTGGCTTTGGCCTGGTCTTGGATCGTCTTTGCAAATTTCAAGTCCTTTTTAGTTAAGCTTATGCTATAACTGGATCGTTGTATATTTTCCCGGTTTATTTGGTGAGCTATACAAGGCACCTTTTTTACACACACACACACACACACACACACACACACACACACACACACACATATATATATATATATATATATATATATATATATATATATACACATTTAAATTGGGGGACCGTTGTGGGACATGTATAGAAAAATTTCACATGTTGTGGTCTAATTCCGGCCTTTGTAGTAAATAACCTGTGCAAGCAATACAAACCGTTGTAGCTGTCTTTTACGTACAATGCCGAGTTTATCCCGTTGCCCTGAGAGAACTGTGAGCGAAGCCGAGACAAAATGTCACAAAAATTCAAAGGGGAGGGAGGCCGACGTTAAAACTAATTTTCTGGTGATGTAATATGTTTGTGGCAAATTACCTAATAGGTGTTCGAAAGCGTTATATGCAGCCTAAGTGTGGCCTAATGGCATGCTATCCTACTGTTATTTTATCGCCATCTCATGACGTGAAATTTACGTAACCGCAGATGCAAGTACTGGGCGGTGGTGCGCAATGATCGGGCGCTGACACGCCCAATCAAACGCTCTCCTAGTTTTGGAAAAAAGGCACTTTTGTCTCCTTTCAAAGCGGATAGGATTGCCTAACTTGACAAGTTTTTCTTGTCTACTTATAGACAAAATATAGCGGGCCGAACTACCGCACAGAAAGTAGATAACCGGGTGTGGAGGCTGGAAGCGGAGTGTAGACTTGGTGAACTTCCGTTTGTTCAGTTTGCACGTGTTGGATGGTCGTAAGTCGTGACGGCGTGCAAATGGGAATTAAAAAGGCTCCTGAAACAGATCCTACGCTATGAAAGGGTGCCATAGCGATGCAATATAGTGGGGAAAATGGCTCAATACCTATATATCGCCACGCAAAATTGTCTATATACGAAAAAAAAATATCTATTCTCACTGGAAACCCCGAATAGCCAATGCAAGAGTGATCGGTGGAAACCAATATTCCTTTCTTTTTGGAAACGGGCTGTCTTCGGCTGTTCCTAAAAAAACATTCTGTATCGTTCGGTATATTAAAGTATGTTTAGAGCGTGCACGTCCGTCTGAAGTGGTGGGCTCTCGCGGCTTTCCGACGTCACGTGACTGACAAGCTAAGTGATCACAGCCCGACAGGAAATTGACAAAAAGCGTAAGCCTTATGGTGAAATAGCTGTAGCATCCTGAATATATTTTTTCTTTCGTTCCATCTAAATTTGCCTAATCGGCCTGTACACGTCAAGTCAGAAAACTAGGGCCCTATAACGTAAAGGTATTCCAATATGTTTCCTGGCGTCACATTTGCGGAACCGCCGACGCAAGCATGAGGCGGTGACCGGCAGAGTTGTCTGAACGGACCAATCAAGCACTCTCCTCGTTCACAGGAAGTCACCTTTCTTTGCTTGAAGAACATATTGCCTACACTGAGCGGCTTGTCTTATCTAATTCGCTGACAAAAGGCGAGGAGCACGCTCACATGGAGAAGGATTCGATGAGGCCGGGCTAGTGCATTCAAAATTGATAACCGAATCAAGACGGTGGCTCCGGCGTCTGCGATTGGTCCGCTTTCCCTAACTTAGCCTGCGGTAGCTGGTCGAAAATCGCGGCGGCATGCAACGGAGGCTCAATAATGATGCTGAAACGGATCCTCAGCAAAGAGTAGTTGGTAGAGCGATGTCGTAAACGTGCCGAAAGGGCTCAATAACGTTATACGGCCACGTGAAACGTTTTCTTATCGAAAATAAACCCATGCTCTCCGGCAGGCACGAGTAGCCATGCCTGGGCGATGTGCGGCAGCCACCTTCTATTCCTTTGGAAACAGGGCAGCCTCCGGCTATTCAGAAAAAATTTCGAGTTTTGTTTGGCAAATTAATGCATCTCCAACACCTACACGTCACTTTGACGCAATGAGTCTTCGCGGTTTTGTGACGCCGAGTGGCAGACAGGTGAAGTGGGTGCAGCCTGATCCTTTTGACGAATGGCAGAGGATTAATGGCGAAAAGGCGTCGAATCAGAAATGATTATTTTTCTTTTCTTCGGTAAAATGATGCATAATCAGCGTGTGCACGTCGTGTCACATTGGGAGCTATCGCGGGCTTCGCGATGTCGCATGACAGGCAGGCTGGCGAAGTGGGGGTGGTCCAAAAATGTTTTGACCAATCTTGGAGGCCTGATTGACGAATTGGAATAGAAAAGTTTGAAATAGCTTTACGTTATAGCACCCCAAGTGCCGTCGTGTGCCAGACAGGCGAACTTGGCGTTGTCCGAAATGTTTGCCCTCTCTTCGAAGGCTAATGAGAGAAATGAAAGAAGCGACTTGCGATAGCTTTACGTTTACAGAACCTAAGGTTACAAACGAACCAGTCATATACCGGCAACGCTCTAAAGGATGCGATTTAATTAAAGTGAAGTGAAGTTCTTCCGTCTGTTCCAAAGATTCAGCTGCGCTCTAAATTGCGTTCTACTTCTTCAAAGTCGGATAAGTCAAGTGCATTCCTGGAATATGCTACCGTTGAGCTTGCCATTAGAGACTTGCGCTCTGTTCCGTTATCTTCTATTTTCGCCTCTTTGCCGTTCCTAGTGCGGTATAGTGAACCACATGGTTAGCAAAGAAGTTGTGCAAGCTTCGTTCACAGGTTAGGACTAGGTGTGTTGTTCACTCGGCTACACGTACACCTTGTTGGCCGTGCAGCCAGTCCGGAGTGCCAGCAGTACGAGGTACTCTAAACAGCAAAACACGTCTTGTGCACTGATCCGTGACTTTCTGTACAAAGAATGTCACGGGTAAAACATTGGGCTAATATTACCGATCAACCTTTGTCTGAAAAAGTTCTACTGGAACCTTGACCGGATTCTTGTCAGTGTCATGTTGTAAAAGCTCCAATCAAGTTTTTGCTAGAAAGCTGTCGATATTTGAGGCCTTGAAGCGACTTTGCTGCTCATGTCGACTCACCAACATATTCACTCTCATCATGAACATTGCTCTCCCTATCCCTCCCTTTTTATTCCCATCACATTTCCCCAATGCTGAGTAGTAGGTAAGAACATTGACCGAGGCGAAATTCCCAGCTTTTCTACCAAAATAAATGCCTATCTCTCCCAGCCTTCCCTTTATGCCCCTATTTCTCTTTCATCATCATCATCATCATCCATCATCACGAGCCTGGTTACGCCCACTGCAGGGCAAAGGCCTCTCCCATACTTCTCCAACTACCCCGGTCATGTACTAATTGCGGCCATGTCGTCCCTGCAAACTTCTTAATCTCATCCCCCAGCTAACTTTCTGCCGCCCCCTGCTACGCTTCCCTTCCCTTAGAATCCAGTCCGTAACCCTTAATGACCATCGGTTATCTTCCCTCCTCATTACATGTCCCGCCCATGCTTATTTCTTTTTCTTGATTTCAACTAAGATGTCATTAACTCGCGTTTGTTCCCTCACCCAATCTGCTCTTTTCTTAACCCTTAACGTTATACCAATCATTCTTCTTTCCATAGCTCGTTGCGTCGTCCTCAATTTAAGTAGAACCCTTTTCGTAAGCCTCCAGGTTTCTGCCCCGTACGTGAGTGCTGGTAAGACAAAGCTGTTATAAACTTTTCTCTTGAGGGATAATGGCAACCTGCTGTTCATGATCTGAGAATGCCTGCCAAACGCACCCCAGCCCATTCTTATTCTTCTGATTATTTCAATCTCATGATCCGGATCTGCGGTCACTACCTGTCCTAAGTAGATGTATTCCCTTAACACTTCCAGTGCCTCGCTACCTATCGTAAACTGCTAACCTAACGCCAGCGATTTGCTTCCTTCGCGGTGGTTCATTACAGCGATAAGCAGGCAAGATTAGTAAAGATCAAGATAATATCGCTGTTGGTTCATACGCGGCACGTTCGAGAGCACTGCAATTGCGTCGCGCGTGGGTGTATTGCAGTGCTGCTTTATATTTCTCTGATGATCTTCAAGAGTACGATAAAGCGAATGCGTAACAATTAGGAAGTCAGAAGCGGTTCAACTTAATGCTTCTTTAGAACACTATATAGCTGTGCCGTTAAAGATATATATTGCCCTAATGCTATTACTTCGGATGTTGCCTAATAAATTTTTTACTATTTGCGCGATTATGCAGAATGGAAGAATTAGTGCGACTTGCAGAGTGCAATAGTCGCAAGTGGCCCTTGGCCACTTCTTCCCGGAGCGCTTCGGCATCCTTTTCAAGCTCGGGATGCAGTTAGCTGCGAAGTCCCGTGTAAACCAAGACTGTGAGTTTTCAGCTACAATTCAGGCGGCTCAACTTGCCGATGTACTGTGTGCTGCGCGCCCCAGTAAGCCTTCGCCCGTGTCGCCATTCGACAGCGTTCTATCGACGCTGTATGGTTGCGGCAAACCAAGAGATAGACTGTACCTCCAATGCACGGCCAACACCATGGATTAATTATTCACCAGTTACCTGATTTCAAGGGCTCGCTACTTCCAGCGGAAGACAATACAACCAAAGCATATTTTGCTTATGGGAGTAGCAAACTTTAAGCAAACTTTTCACGTGTATTGTGCTCTATTTCTTCACATTTAGTCACTCTGCTACGGAGAAAATGTTCGTGTTAAAGCGAAACTATATTTGCTAAGATATTAGGAAGGGTAAGCGCTAGGTGTTGCTGGTGTCTTGGTACATAACTCACGCATAGGACAGCAGTCATACAAAGAATAGGCTTAAATATATAGCCGTTGGCGCTACCCGCATAGATGTGTCAGTCATGGGCTATGTTTACTGAATAACACAAGGAGACCAGAAGTGGTATCTAAATATCCTAGCTGCAACAAATACGTCCCTTTGAATGCCTAGTTATGTTATTAAAATGAAACTTTCTATTCCTTACTCCCCGGAGGACTGGTGCACTTGCTTGGTCAAGTTCTCGTCCAGTAAAATTGGTCACTGATGGAGATAGTTTAATCGCCAACTGGACCGAATCCTCAGAAAGTGTTATGAGAAATTTGCGTATCCCTGAGACACTTTAATGCGTGGCCGTGTGGGTGACGTGGCTCGCGTAGTCTAGAGGCGTTGCCGTGGCCTGCGCGTAATTCCTTTGCTGCAAATCGGGGTGCAGACGGTGAACCGTCCGAAAATATTTAATTAACCCTTTCACGGAGGCTTCTCCTTAGAAAAGTTATAGTAGTACGGGTGTTGGATTTCCATAAGTTTATGCTCTTCCTGTTGTTGTTGCTGCTGGTTTCGTTTCCAGATGCGAGGTTGTCGACGTCATTATTCTGCAATATAAACCTTTAGCTAAGTTTGAGAAATGTTATGTGCTGGAAGAGCTACATCTCGCAATGTTCAAGCATGTGGCTTCTCTCTACTAGGAGGTATATACTGCATACATATGTATTGTTCTGCTACTACAAAGAAACTAGTTCAATAGATACACTTTTTTGCCACCAAGACCACGCGCTGCTATTTCTATACCTGTTTAACTTGGCTACTAAATGATGTAACTGCTTACTTGAAATTAATTCAAAAAGTCAACTACCAGTATGTCAGAGTTGAAAACATGGTCCTGGTGAATTTATCTAATTACGATTATCCGTCGCGTTAAGCATATATTAAATGCCCCGCTCAATGAAACCTCAATGGGGTAGAAATGAATACACTTAATCATTATGTAACTGATTACTGATTGAAAAGTTATGAGGCATGCGTCGTGGCGCCACGAATATGTGCTGTCATACGCCTTTTTCGAAAACTTACGTTGCACGCTACTGCGGTTATGGTAATCAACTGCACGTTTGGTAAAAGTCATTATGAAAACCTACCAGTTATAAGGGCCACTTTTCCTTTTAGGTCCGGCATTGTGTGCTAAAGCGCACGTCAGCTATTGCAGTGTCCCTCGGCGCGCGGACGAAGCGGCGCGTACGACTGGATCTCGCCACGTCGACTCCAGCGTTTGCGAGGAGTCCCTCCCATATAGAGCATCGTGCTCCTCCTCTGCTGTTTTCCCCAGTGCGGCGACCGAGGGCAACGTATCCGGGCGACAATTTGTGCTCCACGCGCGCATGCCGTTTCGAGAGTACCGCTTCTAAGAGGACAGCTGTGCGGCACGTTTCTTTATTGTGTTCGCGTGTAGTGTGTCGTGAGAGGTGAACGGCGCATTGATCGACGTACGAACTCAAAGATTTGGGGAAATCTTGAGTACAGACTACTGAAATTTATAAGAGTACAATATTGAGTACAGACTCCTGAAATTCTTACAACACAGGCGGTGGGGCTATAAATGCCGTAAATAAATGGTAAAATTTCGCGTATACCACAGCGCTTGTCGCAGCGTAGTAGCCGTCGTGTAGCTGTGGCTGGCAACGCAGCGGAACAGATTTCATTTCAGTGAAACAATTTGTTTTGTTTTTTTCTTTGTACGTACGTGTGCTTTAAATAGCGGGGAGCACTTCATGCAGCGACTCACGTTTGTACTTAATGTCTCGTCTTCTCTTCCCCTCTTCTAGGCGTTTGTCTTCTGGCGTGCTACAGCGTAGTTATTATTTCTCCATTTTGGTTCATTACTTCTTCTTCCAAGCATATTCTTATCTTCAAGTTAAGCGAACTAGAGTGCCCGGAGTCGTATTACTTCCAAACTCTCTTGCTGCGCCCCATTTAGTTCTTGCTACCTACTTATTCGATATTCGAAATTATAACGACGGAAAGATTTAGGGGAGCAGAAAGAAATTCCCGCAGCGTGAAATCAGCGACAACAAGACTTATCATAGGACCGGGCAAGGCGTACGCAGTGAAAGATAAGTAAGATAGTGTTACCAGCAATTTCTATGGTATAGTAAAAGCAGCAGAAAAATTCTTTACTGACCTGTACAGTGTTCAGAGCAACCACGCAACTATGACTGGAAGTAGTGCTGAACAGGGTACAGAGGTTCCTTCTATAACTAGCGCTGAAGTCAGAAGGGCCTTGCAAGACATCTCCGGGGGAAAGCGGCAGGAGAAGATGAAGTAACTGTCGATTTAATCAAACATGTTTTTCGTTGAGTGTGTTTGCGCGTCCAAACAACCATGAATACGTACCCTTGTTTTGGTAGCTTATCACCCACTGCTATCGCTGTAAATTACTAAGAGATGTTTGCAAAAGTGTGGTAGTGATCCGGAAAGGTTGCGCATGATGAAAAATTGCTCTAGTGCAACCGTAACCGGGGATCTGCTCGCTTGGGGCCAGACTGCTCAGATTGATCAGGTGCCGCAGAAACCACGTTTGCTTCCATTGGCTCTGCTAAGGGCGAGAATAGGCGTTGTGGACTTTGCCGCTCGTCTCCTGCTTCTGAAGTAGACCAAAACAGATGCTTCGCTCACTTTGCTGCAATCGCTGAAAGGTTGGCGATGTCGGAATCCATCAAGGAGCGAGTGGAACATATTTCTCCCATCGATGCTACAAGTGCAGAGATCCTTGCTTCTGCAATTAAATAGAACTGATGAACGCCAAGGTTGAGGGGTACCGGTTGACGAGTGAGTTTTTTTTTTTTTTTGTCACAAAAAGTATGACATCCTAATGGCCGACTCGGTGACACCTCAATCTACCACTTCAGTGTTGTCTTCCAGCGTTGTCTCCCTTGAGAAGCACGTGTCGTCTCAAGCCTCTGCCATGTACGGCTGTCATGCGATTTAATCGAACTAAACAGTACAGCCGATCCTCAATTATAGAGCCGCGCGGCTTTCCTACCAATCCGGATGAAAATCTTTTCGCTTTTACGTCTTATTAGGCCAGCAAAGACGAAATTACTTCCCATGAGCACACTCAGGCCTTGGCAGTGCACCGTTTGCCTGTGCGCGGAGGGAAAGCACCCACAATTCGCAAATTTGTCTCGTCTTCCAGTCGCGATTCCTGGCTGCCTGATAGAAGTAGGCAGTGAGTTCTGATTCAAAATGGTGGAGTTTCAGCTGTGTTCGCTGGGAATATCAGTCGACACAACAAGGAACTGTGGTCAGCCGCGCTATCATTGCCCAAGAAGAAAGTAAAAGCCTTCAGTTCTTGTGGGTCAAACGCGGTCGTATACTTATTGGCAAGGAAATGGTTTACCCAGCTATTCGCATTGCACCTCTAAGGGATCTGTTTACGATTGATTGGGTACTTGCAGTTCTACATATTGAATATTTCAATTACATGTCTATCGATTATTGAACTTTGCTGAACTCCGTAGTAGTGTCTCGTCCTGCAAAATTACGTTTTTTCAATTTCATGCATGTCAATATACAAGAATACGCGAGGATTGGAGCAATTTTTTTTACTTAGCTGAATAAGCGAGGAAAACCTCACTCTTTCGAGCTCATTGAAATATATATATATATATCCAAAGAGCTAATGCATCCAGTTTCACATGGGGGCTGTGCAAAACACCTTTTGTCTCGTCATAACTGCCGAAGTGATGGTATGGCTATGTTAGTTGAATATGTTTGGGATACTATACTTACTAGCATCCAATATTTCTGTGCTGAATCGCTGTCTTTATACATATCGGGTTCTTCTTTTGCTGTAGCTCAGATTTTTCTTCCCATACCTCTAAATCAGAGCGCATGCGAGTTTATTGATCAACTTAATCATACTTCAATTTTTTCAAGAACTGCTTGCATTAGTGCTGATGCGAACGTATGCTTTTGAAAAAACAGAAGACTAATGTTGTAGACTACTTCAAAGTTCCTGTGGATTTTAGAATATTAGCACCTTTATGATCTCCTATTACACGTGTGGAACTCCCCTGTGCTTCTATATATTATCCTGCCCATATGATGTCAATGTGCACAGGGAGCAAATTCATGTGCTTGCCTTTGTCATCGGACATTTGCCTGAGCATTTTCTGGCAGCTGTCTTTTTTTATTACCGGCTTTCAGCCTTAAATTATTAATAACGCACGTTGAGTTCACGGGCAAGCGGATGTTTGTCGAGTCACTAAAAAAAATGCGGTTGGAATCACTTCTTGCATCCTGTGCCAGAAAGCGCGGTTTATGATCCTGAGGCGCCCCTATAACGTAAAACAATTTCAAACGTTTCTATTCCAATTCTGAGATAAGTTTTCCGCCGATTGGCCAAAAACTTTTTTGGACCACCCCCCTTCATCTGTCTGTCACGCGGCATCAAGGAAACCGCAATAGCTCCCCATCTGATATGACGCGTACAAACTGATTATGTATGATTTGACCGAACAAGAGAAAAATAGCTATTTCTCATTCGTTGCTTTGCACCATCAACCTTTGGCTATTGGCCAAAAATTTTCGGGCTGCACCCACTTCATCCGCCTGTCACGCGACGTCACAAAACCACAAAAACTCACCGCGTCAAATGGACTTGTAAGCGTTAAAGATTCATTAATATGCCGAACAAAGCTGAATTTTTTCTCAACAGACGCAGGCTGCCCCATTCCAAAAGGAAAAAAAAGATGGTTGCCGCCAATCCGTCAGGCACTGGCTACTCGCACTTGACGTAGAACATGGGTTTATTCGCGTATTATAAAATTTTTTGCGTTCCCGTGTAACGTTTTGGAGCATTTCCGGCCCGCTTAAGACATCGTTCTGCCGCCTCTTCTTTGCTGAGGATTCTTTTTAGCGTCGTTCTTGCGCTTCCGTTGCATGGCGCCGCGATTTTCGAGAAGCCAACGCCAGCTGATTAAGGGAAAGCGGACCAATCGCAGACGGCGGCACCACGCTCTTCATCCGGTCATCAATTTTCAGTGCAGTGGCTCGCCCCACCAAATCCCTCTCCATTTGAGTGTGCTGATCCCCTCTTCTCAGCCAATTAGATAAGACATTCGTTTTTCAAGCAAACAAAAGTGGCCTCATACGAACGTGTAAAGCGTTTGATTAGTCTGTTCAGACAACCCTGCGGGTGACTGCCCGTTGCCTGCCTCGGCGGTTACGCAAATTTGACGTCAGGTGATTGGAATAAAAACATTTTGGAATAGTTTTATGTTATAGGGCCCCTGGTGTTTCTATGTTATATGAAATTTTTATTCTTCTGAAACGGCATCCTACACATAAGAGGATGGAACCGAATGCCCCTGGGTTAACAAGAAACAGGAAATTAACGAATGTTCTGTACAGGCGCCTGTCTTCTATAACTTCCGCGTAAATAATCTATCTAATAACACTTCACATTGTCCAGCGTTACATCGAGTCAGAGAACCCTGCCGTCCGGTAACGCCATTGGTGAGAACCCTCCTGCAAAAGGTAAAAAGGTCTAAGAGCAAAGGAAGGGCGAGAACGACTACTATGTCCCTAGGACCTGAAGTGGTACCGTATATTCGCGGTGTCACCCAAAACGTAAGGAAGTTGCCAGGTAGGTTTGGAGTACCCCTTGTCTTTTCAGCCCCTTTTAAGCTAGCGTGGCTCTGCCCTCGCACCTCCCGTGATCCTAAAGGAAGGCAGGGCTGTGGCAAAAGCCTTACCAAGCCGTATGCCAAATGAAATGTATCTGTCCTTTATGAAATCCCCCTGGTGTGTGGCAAGCCATACGTAGGCTGGCCAGGATGGTGCCGGAATGACCGGGCCAGAGAACATGAACAAAAGTTAACGAATAAAAGAATTGGCGCACTTGCTTGCACACTGCAATGCCTGCCCCTGTGCACCCCTTTTCAAGGAGATAAAGATTCTGGAGAGAAGCCAGGACCAGACTTCACGCGAAGTGATGGAGGCATATCACACGAAAAAGAAGGGCCGAGACTCTGCTAGTGACACTTCCATTAGGTTGTTTCAAAGAGAGATGGATTTTTCTGATAATTGGTTGCCCAGCTAGGCTTATGACTCTTTCTGTTTGTTACGTTCTGCTCATGTTCTATTTGTCTATGTATTGCAACGGGTTGCCGGGAATAAACCAGGTGAAAGTTACCCCCGGTGTCGTTTTTGTGTTCTCCTCTGCTGTCCCAATCTTTATTTGCGGTCGATACGATATGCAGTGAACACCAACTAGGTCTAACTGTCAACCATAGACCAGGCAGGGTTCCGTAAAGGCTACTTAACAATAGATCATATTCACACTATCAATCAGATGATAGAAAAATGTGCAGAATATATCCAACCCTTATACATAGCTTTCACTGATTACGAAAAAGCGTTCGATTCAGTCGAAACCTCCGCAGTCATGCAGGCATTACGGAATTAGGGTGTAGATGAGCCGTATGTGAAAATACTGAAAGATATACATAGTGGCTCCACAGCCACCGTACTCCTCCATAAAGAAAGCAACAAAATCCCAATGAAGAAAGGCGTCAGGCAGGGAGATACGATCTCTCCAATGCTATTCACAGCGTGTTTACAGGAGGTATTGGGAGACTTGGATTGGAAAAAACTGTGCACAAGAGTTAATGGGCAACACCTTAGTAACATATGATTCGCTGATGATATTGCCTGGCTTAGTAACTCAGGGGACCAATTGCAATACATGCTCACTGACCTGAAGAGGAAAAGCAGAAGGGTGGGTCTAAAAATTTATCAGCAGAAAACTAAAGTAATGTTTAACAGTCTCGGAAGAGAACAGCAGTTTACGATAGCTTGCGAGGCGCTGAAAGTGGTAAGGGAATACATCTACTTAGGACAGGTAGTGACCGCGCATCTGGATCATGAGATTGAAATAATCAGAAGAATAAGAACGCGCTGGGGTGCGTTTGGCAAGCATTCTCAGATCATGAACAGCAGTTTGCCATTATCCCTCAAGAGAAAAGTGTATAACAGCTGTGTCTTACCAGTACTCACGTACGGGGCAGAAACCTGGAGGCTTACGAAAAGGGTTCTACTTAAATTGAGGACGACGCAACGAGCTATGGAAAGACTGATGGGTGTAATGTTAATCGATAAGAAAAAAGCAGACTGGGTGAGGGAACAAATGCGAGTTAGTGACATCTTAGTTAAAATCAAGAAAAAGAAATCGGGCATGGGCAGGTCATGTAGTGAGGAGGGAATATAAGCGATGGTGATTAAGGGTTACGGACTGGATTCCAAGGGAAGAGAAGCGTAGCAGGGGGCGGCAGAAACTCAGCTGGGCGGATGAGATTTAGAAGTTTGCAGGGACAACATGGCCATTATTAGTACATGACCGGGGTAGTTGGAGAAGTATGGGAGAGCTATTTGCCCTGCAGTAGGTGTAATCAGTCTGATGATGATGAGGTAAAACTGAAGGTGTTCTGAAACTACAGGATGTCTCGTTTCATCTCAATGCCGTCGCAAGCCTGTGGTACCACAACCACGAGTCCTACTTCACTACATGGAGTTCGTTCATGAAACGCTTTGCAGACGAGTTCGCGAGACGAGTTCGACCTTCCCGCCGTACGCAAATTTGGCGCAGAACAGCGTTTCCGCGGACGTCCGCAGGCGCAAGGCGAGAATTTCACTAGTCACATAGAAACGTGATCGACTTGTGTAAGCACCTGAATCCTTCCATGACCAAGCAAGAGAAGATAAAATACATCCTGAAAGGCATTGACGGCGATGCTTTTCAAATGTTGCTGGCGTATGACTCACGCACCGTCGGTGAGTTTACGACCTTGAGCCAGAGCTTTGGTGAGATACTTAAACAACGCGTCTTAGTTGGGCGGCCGACAACAACAGGTGATTCACTCGCCGCCTTAAGCATAAGTGGTGACCGCTATACGCTACTGTTGCAAATCAAAGAATATGTGCGTGAGGAATTGGCACGGCAGCTCTCCTGTTTGTCGTATTTGCCGACTCCAATAGTGCCTACGCATAATCTACCACTGTCTATCACACAAGTTATTTAGGAGCAGGTCTCCGAGGTGCGGCCATCCGTCTCTCAGTCGACACGTGTTGCCGCACCACTCACTTAGGCGGCTGTCGCTGCACAGCCAGCGTGTCGTCGACTGCCTGCGTTGGCCTCTCAACCTCTCCGACAGCCACCGGCTTCAGTCCCTGTTGCATAGCAACACATCGTAAATCCGTGGCGCACTGCTGAAAACTGACCGATGTGCTACGCTTGTGGAATTCCAGTTCAGGTTGCACGCTTCTGCCGTCAGCGCTTCGCGGCAGCGCCGGGTGCACGACAATACCGCGACTATGGTTTCCGGCCCCAGAACTACACTCCACAGGTTGCTCCACCTTACGTGCATGCCCGAGACCCCCAGCCAGCTTGACTCCGCCTTTCAACCCTTCCCTTCCCATTTCTCACTCTCCACACGCCAGCGTTCTTGTCACCTATCCATCGCCGACCCAGCGCTGAGGCGGAAAACTGACTGCCGCAGCTCCGGAGCCATGAGCTGGATCATCGTATACGTGTGTAAGTCCTCGCTTGTCCCCCGCCAATTTTGGAGAAGGTTTTCTAGAAGGTGTTTGAACTCTTGTGCTCGTCGATACCACCACCACTATATCCGTAATTGGCCAGAAACTTTGCCGCTCTTTTCGTAAAAGGACAATGCCACCTACAGCGTTTTCCCTCAGTACTGCAAGCCCACCCGAATTCATCCGGGGGGAGCCTGCACTGCCAAATTCGTCAATGGAGACGTATTATACAACAAAGAGTTTATTGAGTTGACGCCGCGTCCACATGATGTAATCCTTGGGTGGGATTTCTTTTCGCGCCATCACGCCGTTGAAGGCTGCCCTCGCGCTCATGCGGAACTGTCTGTATTTCACGATGCACCTGCTGCCCATGTGCACGCGCCTAGTGTTGAGAAGCTTGTCGTGGCTAGGGACACCACCCTTCCCCCTTTCAGTGCCTTCATTGTTCCTGTTTATTGTGCTGCCCTTTCTCAAATTATAGTTTTGTTGACGCTGTCTGACGTATTCAGTCACCGCCACCATGCATCGCTGGCTTTGGCCGTGCTAGCATTTCACGAGGATGCCACTGGAATACTTATTTCCAGCACTACCCCATGCTCTCTCACGTTACGCCGCAATGAAACACTTAGCCACGTTCAATCAGTCTTTGATGATGTTATCGTGCCTATTCATTCCTCCGAGCGAATTCCGAATGCTGAGCTGGACGCATTGACACCGTACCTCGCATGCGCTGACGTGTCCTCGGATGATTTCTTGCGTTCCATTGACAGCAACCTCCCTCCGTATCAACGTGCGCAGCTTCTTACTCTTTTCAACGAGTTCAGAAGTTCGTTTGACTTCCACCAAGGATCATTAGGTCGAACGAGCGCCCTGGTTCATAGAATTGACACCGGAACCAACACCCCTTTGTGACAGCGTGTATCAACAGTGGAGCGTCGTGAAATTTTGGAACAAGTTACTGACATCCTTGAGCGCAGAGTCATCCCGCCTTCCTGTAGTCCTTGGTCATCGCCCGTTGTCCTGGTCAAGAAAAAAGACGGTTCAATTAGGTTCTGTGTGGATTACCGGCATCTCAACAAAATTGCTAGAAAACATATTTACCCTCTACCCCACATAGACGACGCCCTCGACTGTCTACAAGGTGCCGAATTCCTCTCTTCACTATACCGGCGTTCGGGTTATTGGCAAGTCCCGATGGCCGAGTGTGATCGTCCTAAGACGGCGTTCGTCAACCCAGATGGTTTGTACGATTTCACAGTCATGCCGTTTGGATTTTGTAATGACCCTGCAACATTCGAGCAAATGATGGACAGCATCTTGTCAGATATCTGGCAGCATCTTGGCATCATGGCAACAAATGGCAAATATGCCTGTCAATGACGAGATGACAGATAACACTGAGATGAAGTTGTTGTGTTCGCCCCCGATTTCGCTACACATTCCGTCCGCGCACCATTCTCCAATGCCTTACCAGTGCAAGCCGTCCACTCAACCTGAAGAAGTGTCACCTCGGGGCTCACCAGCTCACCGTACTCGGTCATGCAGTCTCAAAACACGGAATTCTTCTTGATACTGGCAAACTTGGCGCCGTCGTGGAGTTTCCTAAGCCGACCACCGTAAAAGAAGTGCGCAGCTTAGTGGGTTTATGCTCGTATGCTCGTCGCTTTGTCCAGAACTTTGCCTCCATCGTAGCACCACTTACAAAGATACTTGCTGACCCTGGTGACTTTTGAATTTGGACTCAAGGCAGCGACGACGCCTTCACAAGATTACGGCATCTGCTTACCTGACCGCCCATTCAGCGCCATTACGACCCGACTGCGCCAATCGAAATACACATTAATGCCAGCGTACTCGGTTCTGGTGCAGTACTAACCAAACGCAGACGAGGCTTTTTTGAGTATGTTGCCTCTCATGCTAGCCATGCCCTTACCAAGGAGTAACCCAAGTACTCAGTAACTGAAAAAGATTGTCTCGCAATTGTGTGGGCAATAAGCAAATTTCATCCCTACTTTTAGGGCCACACTTTCGGCGTGGTGACTGACCATCACGCAGTGTGTTGGTTGGCATGCCTGAAGCATGCTTCTGGTCGCAGTGGACGTTGGGTTCTCCGCCTTCAAGAATTCGACATTCGCGTGGTGTGCCGATCGGGGCGAAAGCACCCTGACGCGGATGCGTTATCCCGATCTCCCGTGAAATTCACTGCCGAACGGAATTAAACTGGCGCCTTTCCCTTAACTGAATTTACCGCCACAGACAAGCCTTCTGTACAGCGAAAACATCCCTGGATGATCTCCCTCCTGAACGTTCTTTCCGTTCCGCCAACTTCAGCACGGCGGACTTGGTCGAGAAGGGCTAATTGGTCCTCCAGCACCGCGCTCGCAAGGCGCACCTCGCACAGGCTACTGTTGGAGTTCTGCCACAAGAGGGGGGGACTGGATTTGTGGTGGCCGGCATTGGCACGACCATGTGATATGTTCAAAAGCTGGCCGCCACCCACACTTCGGGCAAGTGTTGGGATACCGAGTGGGGCTTACGTGAAGTAGGAGCACATGTGATCATGTACGGCTTTGTAGTCTGCGCCAGTCCCACATTTTGGCTGAGTCCAAGGACGCGTCTGGAGAGCTATACCTTTGGTTTCCTCGTCCTTGTGCCTCCAATATATCTTCTGGCGCGATCAGGGGTTCTACGAAAGTACGTTCCATCTCTGGAATGCTACATTCTCGAGCGAGGCCGTCCGCCCTCTCGTTCATGTCAGCTTTTGCCGCATGTTCCTCTGCAATCTAATTGCCGTACGGAGGGCTTCCTGGCGTTCCCTTAAGCTTCCACTGCGGTACAGTGAGTAACGTCGTCTTCCTAAATCACACGTCCGAAGCTTGGGATATGTTGTGGTACCGCTGCTAGACCTTTCATTCCTATATTAAAGACTAGCGGTGACTGAATTGTACCTTGCGGCTATCCTCCTTTACGGAGCTGTAGAAAACGTGAGCGGGTGGATCCTAGCGCTATCGTCACCGTGTGACCATCTGGAAAAGATTTCATGTATTCATACGCCAGCTACCCGGAGTGCATGCTCCATAGCTCTGTTAAAATGCGCTCGTGCCAGATTCTACGCAAAGCCTTTTTGATATCTAATGCCATTAAGAATCTGTCCGATGCTTTATTTATTTAACAGGTGCCTACTTTTATCAATTCTCGCTGTCTACGTATTCAATCTTTATATGCTGCGAATTACTGAACATGGTTTCTCGCGACATGTATGTATGATATATATCGTATGCGTATGATATATGCATGAGTGTATAATATCTATACTCATATATAACAGGTTTATGAAATGAAAAACATCCGTGCTCTTTTATTCTTCATCAAGTCGTCCCGTCTGCTAAAAATACGAGGGCAGTTGGCACACTCTTTAGCGTGGAGTGTGCTACGGGTTAGTATATTTTGCTTTTATTTTTGTACCTATACATGGAAAAATGAGGTTGACTATATTCAAAAAAAGAAAAAAAACTATTCAAATCTGTGGTGAATGGCTTTCATAAGAGCCATTGTCACAGTGCATTTTGGTACCTGAATATGGCATAAGTTTTATTAATTGTAAAAGAACTACTGTATTAAACTACACTTGGGCAAAAGGGCTTTGCTTTGCCTTTGGCCTGAGTAAGAACTCTATCCACGCCAACGTTTTGTCGTTCCTCCTGTGCACACAAGTGACGCTATAACTAGAGATCTTACAATTTTTTGTATTCCAATTCTGCAATGAGCCTTACGCGATTGGTCAAAACTTTTTTTTTTTTGACCTCGCAGGGGCGTCTGCGTCAGCAGGTGTTTGGTGTGTTGCGACACCACGTACCCGAGCACACGAGGGTTGGACCCTCCCGCGTTTAACCGTGCACGGCTTAGCCGTGTCCGGGGAAAGGAGAATCCTGGGGGGTGAGCCGATGCCGGGTGTTCGGACCTTTAAGGCCCCCCGGCGGAGGCAACACACCTCTTTGTCCTTTGCTTCACGTAGACGGCACCCCCGGACTGACCCACCCGGGGGATATCGGTAGTTGTCTTCTCCTGCCTCTCGCTCTCCCTCCAACCTTCGTCTTTCTCTCACTTTCTATCTTTCCTGTCTTCTCCTGGCTTCTCTTTACTTCCGATTTTTCCAGGCAGCAAGGGTTAACCTTGTGTGAATAACCAACCAAGGTTATTTCATATTTGGTTATAGTGGTAATGTACAGCTGGCGTTTGCAGGCCGTCTTTCACAGGCCCTGCAGCGTCCCCTTGTAGGACTCCACGGTAGGTGGCTGGCGTTACTGCCGAAATTTCAATCTCCTATGGCTTAAAAACTTTTTGTGCGCAAACAAACAGGGACGAAGAAAGGGGCAACACAAGGACGAGCGCTTAAAAATTCGAGGGCAGTTAGCACACTCTTTAGCGTGGAGTGTGCTACGGGTTAGTATCCTTGTGTTATATCCTTGTGTTAGTATCCTTGTGTCCTTGTGTTGCCCCTTTCTTCGTCCCTGTTTGTTTGCGCACAAAAAGTTTTAAGATGAATCTGTTCCAACTAGGCCGACTCGCTGTTATGCTCCTATGGCTACTTCCTTTCCCCCACTACCTGATCGCTCCTTGAAGAGGGGGGCGCACCGATGATGTCCTAGAATTTTTTCACCCTTCGAAAAGAAACTTTCCCTCGTTTCCATGTATTCCACTCCGAAACACCAAACAAATCCGTGCGAACAATCTCACCATTCCTCGTGTCGAAGTCTCTCACCCAAGTTTTTGGTACACGTTACAAAGCATCCAGAATGGCAAGCAGTGATCTCCTCTTGGAGCTCCGCAACCAGAAGCAATATGAAAAGCTACCCAATCTAGAATCATTTGGCGACTCCAAAGTAACAGTAACTCCGCATCGTACTATGAATACCACCCGTGGCGTAGTCTCCGATGATGATCTTTTGGAGCTGACTGATGCTGAGCTCTTGGAGGGCTTCAGTGAGCAGAACGTCACCAACGTTAAGCGAATTAAGATGAAGCGTGATAATAAGGAAATACAGACCAAACGCCTGATACTTCCTTTTGGCCCAAGTGTTCTGCCCGAGCCCATCGAGGCCGGGTATATCAAGCTCCGTGTTCGCCCATATGTTCCTAATCCCCTGCGTTGCTTCAAATGCCAGCGTTTCGGTCACAGTTCACAGAGCTGCCGAGGCTGTCAAACCTGCGCGAAATGCAGTGCTCATGAGCGCACCTCTGAATCTTGTGAAAACTCTCTCCATTGTGTAAACTGTGAAGGAGAGCACGCTGCATACTCGTGGTGGTGCCCATCCTGGAAAAAAGAAAAAGAAATTGTGACAATCAAAGTCAAAGAAAACATATCTTTCAAAGAGGCACGTAGGCGGGTGCCATACCTGTCTAAGAGCAGCTTTGCCGATGTCGCGCGTCAGGGGGCACCGCCACAACGGTCTCTGGCGGCTGTCCGACCCACACCCAGTGAGCCGGCAGTGACGCCATCCGCCCTGCCACCCCCCCCCCCCCGGCGGATGCAGCGAGTGCTGCTGCGCCAACGCAGCAGACGGGGCCATCTACCTCCGGGCAGGAGACCTCAAAGGCCTCGTCCAACGTGCCGAGGTATTCACGCCAAACAAAGCGCTCGGAAGAGCGCGTGTTCAGCGCCTCGCAAGACGCGATGGACATAACCACCAGCAAGACGGTGCCACCAGCGCCTAAGGAGCGGCGAGGCACACTTGATCGCTCCAAAAGAGACAAAGCTACCGTCACGGCGCCAGAAAAAGGCTCGTGAGCTAACCTCAGTCTCTTAAACATACAGCACCCAACACATATGGCATAATGGATACACAAATACTACAGTGGAATGTTAGAGGACTTCTCCATAACCTTGACGACATTAAATAACTACTACAGAAGCACAATCCCAAGTTGCTGTGTGTTCAAGAGACACACTTAAAACGCACACAAACGAACTTTCTTGATGGACTGTGATGAGGCTAACACCTCGTCTGGCGGTGTACCAATACTTGCAGACAAGTCCGTAGCTTGTCGCCAGGTAGCATTACAGACACCCCTCGAGGCAGTGTCAATTAGAGGGATTATTTTCAAGAAGTTGGTAACCGTCTGCTCCATTTATATGCGTCCAAGCTATCATCTCCAAAAAGCCGATTTCTATAATCTGATAAATCAACTGCCGGAACGCTACATACTTGTGGGTGATTTTAACGCCCACAACACGTTGTGGGGAGACACGCGTTGCGGCGCAAGAGGCCGACTTATTGAAAATTTTATTCTGACCTCTAATGCCTGCCTATTTAATAAGAAGGAACCAACATATTACAGCCTTCAACACAATTCATATTCATTCATAGACCTAGCAATAGGCTCTGCTTTCCTTCTGCCTCATCTTGAACGGAATGTGATCAAGAATCCTTTTGGAAGTGACCACTTCCCTATAACTTTAACATCAATAACGCAACATGACAACCCTCCCCGGTTGCCCATTTGGAAATCAGCATCGGCTGACTGGGAGCATTTTAAAGAATCTACTCATTTACCACTCAATTTTATAAACAATTTTAGTATAGGTGAAGCTGTTGCATATTTTACTGCATTTATTATTGATGCTGCTGAAAAGCTTATCCCGCAAACAAATGGTGGTTCACTTCAAACACGTGTTCCCTGCTGGAATGATGACTGTAGAAATGCGCGAAAGATGCAGAATAAGGCATGGGCAATATTGCGTACGTCGCCCAATGCAGAATATCTTATTGAATTTAAACAAATAAAGTCACAGGGGAGGCGCATACGGCGTCCGGTGAAGAGAGAAAGCTTGGTGACGTTCCTTTCAGGCATCAGTTCTTACACACAGGAGGCGAAAGTTTGGAATGGCGTATGAAAGCTAAATGGGCAGCAAATAAATCCGTTGCCTTTGGTGAACGATCAAGTAAATACATTAGAAGAGCAGGCAGACACCCTAGAGGAGCACTTTTAGTGTGTGTAGAGCTAAATCCACTATTGCCAATCCTTCCTTAAACATAGAGAAATAGAGGAACGAAAGCCAATCACATGAAAATGCAGACAGAATGAACCGTATAACCAGCCTTTTAGTATTGGCGAGCTGAGAGCCGCCTTGAACACATGCAAAAGCTCTGCACAGGGACCTGACAGGGTCATGTATGACATGATCAGAAACTTACGTACTGACACACAAGTCTCACTACTCGCACTATTTACCGCAATTTGGGCTGCGGGATAACTCCCATCCACATGAAAGGAAGCGATCGTAGTTCCTGTTCTGAAGCTGGGAAAAAAACCTTCCTTGGCGGCAAGTTATCGTCCGATAGCTCTAACAAATTGTCTGTGTAAGCTTTTTGAAAAAATGGTAAATCGCAGACTTATACATTTCCTTGAGCTCAACAATATGCTCAATCCTTATCAGTGTGGCTTCAGAGAAGGGCGGTCGACAACCGATCATCTTGTGCGCATTGAAGGAAATATCCGCGATGCATTTATACATAAGCAGTTTTTCCTATCAATGTTCCTCGACATGGAGAAAGCGTATGACACGGCATGGCGTTACGGGATCTTGCGAGACCTGTCGGAAATGGGCATACGTGGAAATATGCTGAACATAATTGAAAGCTATTTCTCAAATCGTAACTTCCGCGTGAAAATCGGCACCGTATTATCGCGACATTTTATACAAGAAACAGGAGTACCCCAGGGAGGAGTACTCAGTTGCACTCTCTTTATCGTTAAGATGAACACACTTCGTTCTTCACTGCCACCAGCCATCTTTTATTCCGTCTACGTAGACGATATACAGATAGGTTTTAAATCCTGCAACCTTACAGTGTGTGAAAGGCAGGTACAGCAGGGCTTAAGCAAGGTGTCCAAATGGGCACACCAAAATGGATTTAATATCAACCCCCAGAAAAGTTCTTGTGTTCTCTTTACAAGAAAGAGAGGTCTCGTCCCAGATCCTTCCGTAGAACTGGGCGGACAACAAATACCTGTGAGCAATGAACACAAATTCCTAGATGTAATACTTGACTCCAGGCTTACTTTCATGTCACATATAAAATGTCTTAAAGCAAAATGTCTAAAAACTATAAATTTACTTCAAATCCTATCCCACACAACATGGGGTAGCAACAGGAAGTGTTTACTGAATCTTTACAGGAGCCTAGTTTGATCAAGATTAGATTATGGACCGTTTTATATCACTCTGCCGCCCCGAGCGCGCTAAAGATGTTAGACCCCGCTCACCATCTCGGTATCCGCCTGGCCACTGGAGCATTTAGAACAAGCCCTGTCGAAAGTCTATACGTCGAGTCAGACGAGTGGTACTGGTCCCTCCATTTTCAGAGAACATACATCAGCTTAACGTATTTTCTCAAGGTTCGCTCTAATAAGGAACATCCCTGTTTCACAACCGTTAACGACTTGACGTGTGAAACACTTTTTCGGAATAGACCTTCTATGAGACTTCCTTTCTCACTGCGTGCACGAGAACTTAGCACAGAAATGGATGTCCCAGTTCTCGAACATCGTTTAATGCCTGCAGCTAAGCTATTACCACCCTGGGAGTGGCAGGTGATAGACTGTGACATACATATCCTTTGTAGACGTCACAAAGCATGCTCCTGACCTCGAAATCGCTATGCACTTCCGTGAACTCCAGTTAAAGTACTCCTGCTGCGAATTCTACACAGACGTGTCAAAATCAAATGGTGGCGTATCTGACGCTGCTCTTGGTCCCTATTTTTCTGAATGTTACGTGTTAAACCCCCAAACAAATATCTTCACTGCAGAAGCCTATGCAGTACTGTCTGCGGTAAAACACACAAAGAAACTAAAACTTGACAGAGCAATCATATTCACGGATTCGTTAAGCCTTGTAAAAGCACTCATTTCTTTACAAAAGCATACAAATCCTGTCTTCAATAAACTCTACACACACTTATGTAACATCTACTTATCACATAGACATGTAGTATTATGCTGGGTTCCTGGCCACAGAGGAATCGAGGGAAATGTGCTTGCTGACGAGATGGCCAAATCAATGGCATCGTAGGGCTCTGCTGCAGTCCCTGCCACAGACATGAAGCCTTTCCTCAGAAACAAACTGCGAAGCCACTGGAAACGCTTGTGGGACGCAGAAACGAGTAATAAGCTTCACGTAACTAAGCCTAAGTTAGGTTTGTGGCACCCAACAACGAAAACACGAAGAACAGACGTCCTGTTCACTAGACTATGAATAGGACACACTTTCGGCACTCATAACTTTCTCCTGACCGGTAACGAGCCACCAACCTGTGGTAGATGCGGTACAGGCTTTCCGTCCTCCACATCTTCCTGGAGTGCCGGGAAGGCGAAAGAGACAGGAGAAAACATTTTCCTTTTGCATACAGTCATCACGTCCCTCTGCATCCGGCCATGTTTCTTGGTGTAGAACCGCTCTTTAAGACCAAGGCAATCCTCGCTTTCTTAAAAGATGTTGTGCTACATGTTACAAGCCCATTCATTTCGAGGCGCGTCCTCTTTCCAGAGGATATCGCTAGGGTAGATTCTCTGTATAGCACATGCCTCTAGGCCCTTGGGTTTCAAGGGCCCCGGTGAGGCAGTAGTGCTCTAGACAACTTTATACATCTTCAGAATCCCATATTTTATATATTGCATCATTCTTTCTCAAGGCATTTTAATGTTCATAGTACACGCCAATAGTCATTCCCATAATTTTAATACTCGTACATTTTATGGAATTTGCATCAACTCTTTTAGGCCCCTTTACAGCCACGTCATATTAAGATCACAGAACCCATCAGTCCACTGCGAACTCATTAACATTAGCATGGCGCTCTTTCGCCACACCTGGCCCTTGCGCCATTAAACATCAGATATATATTCATTTAAAACTTTTTGGACCACCGCCACTTCGACGGAATTTCACGCGACGTCACGTAAACTACGACAGCTCTCCCACCTACATGACGCGTACACACTGATGACGCATGAGTACACCGAACAAAAGAAAAATAATTATTTCTGATTCTACGCCTTTTCGCCATTAGCTCCCTACCGTCGATAAATATGTATGAGGAACTGAAAATTTGCCGCTCTACAATGACGAAAAGCACGCCTGAAAGTTCTGTGATGCTGAGCGGAACCCAAGTCACAAGGGTTCTTCAAGCATCGCGCACCGGAGCATTCGCAGGCTGCGCCACAAATGCACTGTGCATGTGGCACTTTCCAGTGAAAGCCTTTCACTCAAACGATTCGGACAGCTGCGCCATGGATGCACTGCTTAAGTGCTGCTCTTCAGTTAACATCTTGTAAAACTGAGTCCCTCTGTATGGGCCACTTGGTGCGAGGCAAGCGAGCTATCAGTCCTCAGCGTTCGCAAGCACCGGCGTGTCACGCTTCTCGTCCCGGAGACCGCGCGCGGACTCCTCGTCAGTGCCACTGGACGTCGCAGCGCGTCCAGACAGAAGCGAGCGATAGAGGTCAGGTTGCCGCGTGACGCGTTTCTCAATGTTTGCGTCCACCGGCGCTTTACGCATTCCGGAGGCCGCTCACAGGCTTCGCAGTGGTGACGATAGATGGCACCGCGTGTTCCTAGGAAAGCGCAAAAGTGGAATTCCGCTGCAGTACACGCCTCATATATAACTCGTTTCGACGGTGGCGAGACGCTTTGCGGCTATTTTGATTGAATGCTAAAGGCATTACCGTCAACAGCCAACGCGACATGGGTTCTAGCACAAATTGTTATTATTAAAACGTTGTCACCCGCATCGTGGTTTTCTCGCAAGCTTTCGAAGTAAATTACATTCGTGACAAGGAACGTCAGATGCAATTCTCTTGTTACCGAAGCCGTATCGTTCCCAGAAATCTCCATAGGTAACGTGTCAACATGCGCTCGGCAAGGCGGGGCCCTCAAAGTGCAGGGGTACATTGTCGCAAAGATTAGAGAAATTTGTTGTTAAAGCGGTAACCGATTGACGCATCGCGCCCATTTACCACATCGCCTGACACTATAGGACTAAAATTCCCAGCGACAACACCCACGCTTCATTCCGGCAGACTCTTATTCCGCGAAACGCATCAAATGGTATCTCGACAATAGAAAAGGAAGTGGTTATTTTTGGCCCTGTAGCTTAGCCCCATTCAAGCTGCCAGTCTCAAGTGGCCATCTTGAAAACGGAAAATATGGCACAAAAAATTGACCGATGTCACGCAAATGCGGCAATCGGTTATAAGCGAAACTTCTTTTTTTAATGTTTACTGAAATGGTCTACACCTTTAAATATCTGATCATTTCTTCCTCTATGCAAGCTCTGGTCCGAGTTGGTTGACCAAAAGATTTTTCTTCACACTCGGCAGCTTTTGTTGCCGACTTATTCTTCACTTTGGTGTCGCAGAATTCTTCAATGTTCTGTTGCCGATTTCTTCACTTCACTGTATAGACCTCTTGTCTCAATACACGATCTGCTCCCATTCTAATGGTCACTTCACTTTCACCACACTCGGTCGCTTTTCATGCTGACTCGTACGCTTCTACACTTCAATATTATGCAGCCCACTTTAGTTCTCCCTTATCCTGCTTGTCTATTCGGGCACTGCCAGTGACGCATAACTATTCTGCAGGATTGACCAACGCTGTTCACATACCCATTGCCATACGCCCACTTGCACACAGCCAGGCGCCCACGTGGTCTATTCTGACCATATGTCGGCAGTGTGGGACAATACTCACTCACCATAATTTTTCCAGGCCACGCACTCACTTATGTTCACGCTCACCTCCAGTCACACTCACAACTGCTCACTCACGTTCGCACTCACCTCCACCCACCCTCACTGGAACGCACTCACCTCCACTCTCACTCACTGGCACTAACTCGCACTCGCACTCACGCCTTTGAAATGAGTGCGAGTGAGTGTGAGTGAGTGCACTCATGAGTGAGTGTGCGGACCTATAATTCTGACATATATACACAGTGTGACGTGGCCTGTTGCACATGTCCAGTGGCTGAAGCTTTCTTTTTGGGCACATAGTGAGTGTCACATTGGTAGTGGCCGCAATAATTCAATATTCAGCAAGAGTCCTTCCATATGCTCTAAAGGAGAGCAGTGTTGCGCCTACTGTTTCCTCTTGTCATTCGCACACGTACTCTCCGAGCTCTGTCCCGTGGTCTCAAACATCAAATGTTCAGCTCCACTACTGAGATGCCACCTTCACGGGCCTGACTGAACTTTTGTTAAATTTAATGCCATGCACACCGAAATCTGCTGTTCAGGAACACGAGTTATATGTATGCACACACACACACACACACACACACACACACACACACACACACACACACACACACATATATATATATATATGTTTGTTTATTTGATTTATGGATTCTCCGATCTCGAATAGCGGTCATAGCAGGTGTGATACATAAAAACGTTTTTACATAAGAACGCACAAGCACGATAAAATAAAAAGTACGTATATAATGGTGAATGAATAGAAGAATGAGTTAAATGTCAAAAGCAGTAAATTGACGAATCACACGAATAATTTAGAGACAAAACCGCAAACTCCTAATAACAGTAAAGAGGTAGAACAAGACAAAATAACACTCACTGCACGCTGTCAGGATTGGGGGCTCAATCCCATCGCTCGTGGTCCGTTGTCAAGATTGGAGTCCGGCATGAATTCGAAGGTAGCTGGCCCATGCTGTCGTCCAACTTATCCACGCTGAGGACGTTGATGAAGGCAAGAACTGCTTCTCATCGAGAACGAGGAATATGGGTTTATTTACAGTAATTATATCAGTCTAACATGACTGCTTGAGAAAAGTGCATCAGTCTAACATGACAGCTTAAGAAAAACAGTGTCAGTCCAACATGACTGCTCAAGAGAAAGTGTGCCGAGCATCCGCACAACAGCCGTTTTTAAACACTCGGTCCGCCGGCGATACAAGGTGACGCGAACGTTCGTTTACTCATTGTAAATTCGCCGCCGCCCCGCAGAACAGTTTACGCACACAAAGGCACACACATTCCGATGTCCGGAGTCGACGTCAGAGGGGAGACGTTCCGGGTACCTCGGAGACATTCTGGGTAGCTCGTTGTCCTGCGAGCTGGCCGGCGCGTGAGAAGCAACAAAAAACGGCTTTCCCGCGGCAGCTCACGCACGCGTAGCAGATCAGGTAAGCGCTGGGGAGTTCGGGCACAATAGTTCGTCCGACGAACTCATTCCGTCACAACGGCGATGGGGCTAGAGTGGTGGCGGCGGTTTTCAGCACAAAGCCCGCTTCATCGAACGCATCCTAGCTGAAGCGACGGAGAGTGGGGGATGCGCGTCTTGTTCCCCAGTCGCAATTGGGTGGCAATCCCGCATTGCTGCTCGCCATTCTTAACAGCGCCTCCATGGCCCGAAAAATCTCGACTGTCTAGCGCTGACAACCGCTAGGCAGGAAGAGAACGGCTGGTGGTCAGGGGGGGATTGATGTCTTGGCTCGCAGCGACCACTTGTGTATTGATGTCACCGCCCCAAAACATCCAACAAGGACAGGCAACTGCAAAATGAACCCCACAACACGGCTCTGCGCCGAGATGACGTGCATTGGCTCTCACTTTAGACCGGCTAGGCTTTAAAAAAAAACAAAAAAAAACAACAACAACATAAGTGCAGAAACAAAAAAAATGCTGCATTTCGCTATGCCAATTTCTGAAGCAAATTCAGCAATCATGGAGGGAATCCTGCTAAATGAGAGGGGTTCTTCTTCGCTTAAAAAAAAATTAACACTAGTTACCCTAAAATTTAGGCGGGACCCTCAAACGCAGAATTCAAATTAGCCTGCTTAATCCATCCGCATTGCTATGCAACTTTCCCTTCTTATATCTAACGGAGAAGTTGTACTCTTCGAGAGTGAGGCTCCATCGGAGCAAGCGGCCATTTTTGTGTGACATTTGATTCAGCCACGTCAGAGGACAGTGGTCGGTCTCGAAGATGAACTTCGCTCCGTACAAGTAACACAACTTCTGTGCGGCCCAAACCAAACAAGCACATTCTTTCTCTGAAGCGCTGTAGGCTTCCTCTCTTACATTTAGTTCACGGCTGGCATAGAGGATAGGATGCTCCTCGTTATCGTCGCCGACCTGACTAAGTACCACGCCCATACCTCTGTCGCTTGCGTCGCATTGAACTATGAATTCCTTTGTGCAGTCTGGCACGCGAAGCACAGGGCGAGAAACCAATAGCGTTTTCAAACTTTGGAAAGCGTTCTCTTTGTCCTTATCCCAGTGTACGTTACTCGGTGCTCCCCTTCGGAGGGCGTCTGTTAATGGACTTGCCATTTGCGAGTAATTCGGAATGTACCGTTGATAGTACCCCACAAGTCCCAAAATGAACGAAGGTCCGTTTTCGTGCGCGGCTGAGAAAATTCTCTAATCGTAGCTATTTTCAGCTCAGCCGGCCGTCTCATGCCCTGACCGATAACATGGCCCAGATAAGTAACCTGCGAACAACCAAACCTACACTTTTCCGCTTTCATCGTTAAGCCGGCTTCCCTCTACCGTGAGAACACCTGTTTGAGGTGCGATACGTGTTGTTCCCAGCTGTCCGAAAAAATGGCCACATCATCAAGATAAGGCAAGGCGAACTCCTGCAAGTCTTTTAGGACAATATCCATTAACTTAGAGAAGCTAAACGGCGCGTTCTTCAGCCCGAAGCTGAGTGCGTGAGGGCGAAAAGTGCCTACAGGTGAGATGAATGCGGCATAGCGGCTGGCACTTTCTGAAAGGGGAACTTGCTAGTACCCCCGCACGAGATCTATAGTTGAAATGTATTTAGCAGCGCTAACTCTTTCAATTCGTTCCTCAATGTTGGGTATCGGGTAGAGCTGATCCCTAGTGATGGCATTTAACTTCCTGTAGTCAACACACGGACGAGGGTCCTTGTTAGGGGTCTCTACCAGTATTAGCGGTGACGTGTAGTCACTCTCAGCGGGCTCAATAACTCCCAACTCTAGCATGCGCTGTATCTCTGCCTCCATAATCTCTCTCTGTCTTGGAGACACCCTGTAAGCCTTTGGTCTTACTGGTTCGGTTGATGTCAGCTCAATTTCATGCGTTATTAGTTCGGTTCTACCCGGCCGATCGCTGAATCTGTCGAGATATTCCCCTAACACCTCTTTTAGCTCATCTAGCTGCTCGGGTCTTAGAGCGTGCGAGCTTACCGAGTGTTCTACTACTTCTTCTAGGGCGATTTCAGAGTTGGAGGTCGCCCTATACTCCTTAAACTTGGTACTAATGCCATCCGGCTCTTTGATGGTATAGTTAACGACTCCGCTCCGCTCTACATACGGCTTCATCAAATTACAGTGATATATCCTCAGTTCCTTCCTGCGACCGGGCATTCTCAAAGCATAGTTAGTATCTGAAAGGTTGTGCAACACTTTAACGGGCCCGTCCCAGTGAACTTCAAGCTTGTTCTTTTTTGAAGGTTTGAGGATCATTACCTGGTCTCCGGCGTTAAACGTACGAAGCCTCGCATTCTTGTCGTAATAGAATTTGGCGTTCTTTTGAGCTACTCCCATGTTCTTTCCGACTAGTTCTTGGGTTGCGCTTAGCCGTTTCAGCAAATTTAGCACGTATTCAACCACTGTTGGACTCTCCCCTCTTTCCTCCCACATCTCTCTTAACATTCTCAGTGGAGAACGGAGTGTCCTCCCATACACTAGTTCTGCTGGTGAGAACCCTGTCGCTTCATGTGGAACCGTTCGCAAAGCAAACAAAATTGCTGGCAGACAGTTCTCCCAGTCCTCCTTATGCTCGTAACAGAGCGCACGCAAAACTCGCTTAAGCACCGAATGCCACCTCTCTACACTGTTTGACTGAGGGTGATAGACAGAACTGTGTATTAACTTTACCCCGCACTTTTGCAAGAATGTGGAAGTCAGTGCACTCGTGAATACTGACCCTTGATCTGCCTGAATTTCGGCTGGAAACCAAACTCGTGCAAACACTGTCAAAAGCGCGTCTACTACTTCGGTGGAGCTGAGCTCTTTCAAAGGGATTGCTTCTGGAAACTTGGTAGCCGGACACAGCATGGTAAACAAGTACCTGTGGCCCGATTTTGTTTTTGGAAGAGGCCCTACCGTGTCTATTACAAGTCGTCTGAAAGGCTCTGTTATTATGGGCACTACCTTCAGTGGAGCTTTCCATGTCTCTCCTGGTTTACCAGAACGCTGGCAGGCGTCGCATGATCTTAAAAAGTTTTCTACGTCTTTGAAACAGCCAGGCCAGTAGTATTCCATAAGCAATCTTTCCTTTGATTTGTTTATGCCTAGTTGGCCGGACCACCCATTTCCATGACAGAGACTCAAAAGGTCCTCCCTATACTTAGTAGGTACGACTAACTGATCTAAAATCCTACCCTTTCGATCTCTGTAGTGCCGATACAACAATCCTCCTCGCTCATGTATCGTCACGTTGCGCCTAGCAATGCCTTCTTTAGCTGTGTCGTGTAATTTAGCTAAGCTCTCATCATTCTTTTGCTCAGCTGCCAGTGACTCTTTATCCACACGTAAGAGCTGATCAAAGTTCTTTGAGGCCGGTGATAATAACGACCCTGTCTCGCTTGTGAGTGCGTCAGCTTGCTCTTCCTGCAGGCTAGAACTTTGACAGTCTAGTGCTACGCTCTCATTGAGCTGGTCAGCTGGCAGGCTCTCCTCAACTGTTCTTTTGTCCCTCGGGCCTAGCTCGGATTCGGGTATTGAAGTTATCCGCTTTTCTGCTTCCGCTGGAGGAGCTTGTGCATTTTCAGCCGAAAGCGCCGCGATCTTACGAGCTTGGCCTCGGGTCAACGCTTGTACTATGCCCTCTCCAAGTTTGAGCCCTTTGTCACGCACTAACTGATTCGAACGATTCGAAAAGATGTAAGGATACTGCAGTGACAAAAATTTGGAAACTGCAGCCTCAGTCTCTAGCTCCCCGAATGGTCCATTGATTTTGACTTTGGCCATGGGCAGACACACGCTGTGTTCTTCTACAACCTGTTTTATCCATGCTACTTCTCCGGTGAAGTCATCTACCGTCACGTAAGATGGATGAACAATGTCCATCGTGGCGGCACTGTCTCTTAGCACTCGGCATGTTTTCCATTAACTTGCAGGTCGTGAAGATATGGAGTTAAAAGTTCCATATTCTCATCTTCTTCCTCCACGTAGGAGAAAACTACGCTAGACTTCTCGCAGTTTACAGCTATATGTCCCAGTTTGTGGCATTTGTAACAGCGAATTGGTCTAAAAGATTCGAATTTTCTTTTCTGTTCTTTTTGTGCGGTTTCTCCGTTAAGTTTCTCCTCGCTCTTTTCTGCGGGCTTTTCCGCCATGTCTACAGGCTCCGATCGTCTAGTCTGCGCACCCCTTTTGAACGGAAATGGTTTCCGCGGTCCATTTCGACCGTCCCAGTTTCCTTCCTCGGCGTTCAACTTTGTACGGGTTGCGTACTCTTCGGCTAATTCAGCCGCCCTTTCCACAGTGTTTACATTACCTCTGTCTTGCACCCACAGTTTCACAGCTTGGGGGATGGTTTTGTAAAACTGCTCTAGACACATGCATTCAATGATCATGTCTCTGCTGTCGTACGCTTCCGCGCTTTTAAGCCACTCGACTAGGTTGGCCTTTAAGCTATATGCAAACTCGGGATAGCCCTCGCTATCTTTCTTGCCTGTGCTCCTAAACCTTTGCCGAAAAGCTTCGGCTGAAAGGCGGTATTTCTTCAGGAGACTAGCCTTAACTTTTGCATAATCATATGCATCCTGTGCACTCAGTCTGGCGATTACCTCCGCCGCCTCACACGGCAACATAGACAGCAACCGCTGTGGCCATGTACTCGGGCCGAAGTTCATCTTTTCGCAAGTCCTTTCAAAATTGCTTAGGAACAAGCCTATGTCGGTCCCGACCTCAAATGGCTTTAATAGCCTGTCCATGCGGTACGATTCTGCCTCACTTGATCGTCCCAGAGCGCCTTCACTCCCTTGAGACAACTCCAAACGTTTGCCTTCAAGTTCAAGTTGCATTTTTCTTAACTCGCGTTCCTCTCTCTCTTGTTCTTTTCTCTCTCGTTCTTCTCTCCTTTTCAGAAGTTCAAACCCCATTTCGATTTCTTCCTCACTTGCTTTTTCGGAAATTAGCTGCAATAATTCCGATTTTAGCATTTCCTTGCGTACATCTAGGCCCAGTTCCTCACCAACAATCAACAACTCGGCTCTCAGCAGTGTCCTTAACTCCATGATTGCTGCTTTACTGCCTTGATTCTGCTCTCTAAATCTAGCTAGGAAAACAGAACCTAGCTAACACTCAACAATCTAGCTTCCTTACAGTTCTAAACAGAACAACCACAAAATGAAGCCTAGAGAGTCAAAGCAAGAACCAAGCACTCACCGCAGATACAGCACCATGTCGCAAAGTCCATCTCACCGCTGTCAGCCAGTTGTCAGGATTGGGGGCTCAATCCCATCGCTCGTGGTCCGTTGTCAAGATTGGAGTCCGGCATGAATTCGAAGGTAGCTGGCCCATGCCGTCGTCCAACTTATCCACGCTGAGGACGTTGATGAAGGGAAGAACTGCTTCTCATCGAGAACGAGGAATATGGGTTTATTTACAGTAATTATATCAGTCTAACATGACTGCTTGAGAAAAGTGCATCAGTCTAACATGACTGCTTAAGAAAAAGAGTGTCAGTCCAACATGACTGCTCAAGAGAAAGTGTGCCGAGCATCCGCACAACAGCCGTTTTTAAACACTCGGTCCGCCGGCGATACAAGGTGACGCGAACGTTCGTTTACTCATTGTAAATTCGCCGCCGCCCCGCAGAACAGTTTACGCACACAAAGGCACACACATTCCGATGTCCGGAGTCGACGTCAGAGGGGAGACGTTCCGGGTACCTCGGAGACATTCTGGGTAGCTCGTTGTCCTGCGAGCTGGCCGGCGCGTGAGAAGCAACAAAAAACGGCTTTCCCGCGGCAGCTCACGCACGCGTAGCAGATCAGGTACGCGCTGGGGAGTTCGGGCACAATAGTTCGTCCGACGAACTCATTCCGTCACAACGGCGATGGGGCTAGAGTGGTGGCGGCGGTTTTCAGCACAAAGCCCGCTTCATCGAACGCATCCTAGCTGAAGCGACGGAGAGTGGGGGATGCGCGTCTTGTTCCCCAGTCGTAATTGGGTGGCAATCCCGCATTGCAGCTCGCCATTCTTAACAACGCCTAACTAACCCTAAATAACACAAGAAAAAAGTCACACGTGAACATAAGTAACGTTGCCCAAAGAATTATTTTAATATTTCTCAGATGAAGGCAATGAATCCTTGGTTACAACATCATCGGCAAGGCTGTTCCATTCTACAATGGTTCTGGTAATAAAAGAGCACTTAACTGTCTCCCTACCACGGGGAGAATAGGTGGTTTTTGTATGTTGCGCCAGATTCCTTTTTTAAGAACTTCTGCACTCAAAATTTTATGTAACATATCATCGAAAATCAGAACGAATATACTTTTCACTTATCAAAGTTTTATTCACGAGATGTATGTTATACAAAAGATGTAAATTACCAAATACTAGATTCTGGGATAAAATTGAACGAGGTTTGTAATGACATGCTTGTATCTACATAGAAAATTATGAATGAAATTGTGAGATATGCAAAATTTAACGCTGTCTAACAGGTAATATCTCGGAAAACATGAAAATTTTTAGCACGACAAGCTCGTTTTTTAACGGGACGTGACATACACGGGCCGGTCGTGTCAAAAACATGTAATACAGTCGAACGCCCTTATAAGGAAGCGTTTCAGGCCTCCGAAATCCTTTGTCACAGAGGCCACTTCGTTGTCAAGATCACACAGCGCACAGCTCACAATAACAGGGACACAGTTATTCCTTCGGCATACAGGTCATTCCGTTCTAGATGCGTTCGTTGTAGAGGTGCACGACTATAGTTTGTGGTGGCATGAGAGAATCATGCGAATGGTTTGAACATCGCGCTGCTGTACCTGTGGCGCCAGAGGCTCCAAATTAACATCTGTACGCAAATCCATAAATAAACAATGGCGACACATGCGCCATTGGAGCCGAGTAGTACACAAACAAGCCTACATGTTATCGCTGATAACCACTGCAGTCACTCTGGCAATCTTCTGGCAGATACTTCGTCATTATATAATTAAGGAGAAAATCAGAACAGCCTTCGTGAGCCGCTTCGGTAGCAGCGAAAGCCTGTTAGCTTAGTATTTCCGATTCAAAGCCCTTAAAGCGCAAAAATGCAATAACGACGCTCCTATGAAGGATCACTGGTAAAAGGTGCGGCGTCCATCGCTGTACATTAACTATACAGAAAACTTCCCACGCAATACGTCCATGCTGAAGCGACTTCAGACCCTGAAGTTCTGCCAACCACGCCGCACGTGGTTTTGATTAAGATAACCTAGGGGTGCCTGCGATCTACGTCACCCTACAAGAAACGAAGGTCTACAAATCGGTGTAGTTCGAAGCGCCTCCCTGAATGTCTCATTTATGACCGTCCTCGTTGAAATCATCGAATGCAAGTTACTTCCTATGCTCCAGTGAACACTGTCTATTGTCGTTATGGCTTGAGTTGCTCCGTTGACAGACGGATTACTTCTGACACAGGTTCAACCTTATGTTCACGGTTTTTCTTTTGTTTGAGCGTGTGTAAAACAAAAGCTGGTGAAGCAAGAATGAAGCGTTAACTGCTGTTCGTGAGTTTTGGCTTTCTAATTGGCAAGTACTCCCTCATAGTGGGAGGCATATCATCTTTTGTGAAATACAAGCAGCCGCAAAACATTTGAGCATGGGGGGATCTTCCGTGCTTGCTGTGCGTTTGGACAACGGTATTAAAAAGTTGGGGCATAGGGCAATAAGTGCAGCGTCTGGACATGAGCCAGTTGATCCAAATTAGGTTTGGTTTACCATGTTAATGTGTTTAGACGAGCAGAATATTCGGCGCATTGGTTCTGGTTTGTGACCAGAGGCAGCGCAAGGGCCCAAGGGCAAGTAAGACGAGCACTTTGTTGTCATTGCCCTTATTTGTTAATGCGGTAGCTTTAGTAGAGTTCGAAAGTGAAAAAAGTATATATCTAGCCAGTGAGTTTTTTTTTGTCTAATCCGTCGTGTTTCTTCCCTACCATGAATCCATTTCCCAGGCTGGAAAGGAGCCATGCATGTTCTGGAAATTATTTGGGTGTATCCTGTTTTTCAGGCTTGCCCCAGCCACAGAACAGAGTCTGGACTTTATCACTTTTGGTAAATGGTGCAGACCTGGTTGGCCGTAGTTTACCTTTGTCGATGTCTTACACTTTGAGCGTCAACAGAAAATTGCGCTCGTCGGCTTGATCGCAACACGAGCAGTGCCATCGGATAAGCAATGCAGCAACGGTGCAGCTCACTACAGCAGTGGTAGCACGCAGGCACCACCAATGGCGTACACGCTCGCTGAATGAACCGGAAATGACGCACATGCAAATTATGTATATTTCTAAGCGTATTCTATAGCCCCATTATGCAGCTAAAGCAGGATTCGCAACCATAAAATATCCTTTAGGCATGCTAACATCAACAATAGAAGGAAAAATACAACTAAGGCAGTCTACGTATTTGAGAAGCACTCTTTTACCGCGACTAAAGACATTTTTATTGGCAATGATCGATTAATAAAGGAAAATCAATTCTGGCGTTGTATTGAGCATGGAAAAATGCACTTGAGTGTGAGCTGTTGCCTGTTTCAAAAGTGTACTGTAGCGCTGTTTTGCGACTTGGACTTTTTATTTTCTGTGGTAACATAAGCAGGTAGTGCAGCTATTTAAAGCATCTTTCTTTCTTGCGTAATCTAACAATTTTGTCTAGGAACTCGGCAAAGAAATTTCAAAGCGGCACTGGTGTTTTTCTTGTTTTTGTTGTGCAAGCCTGTGTAGTGAGAACATTCTGTTGAAAAGCGAAAAAAATGCAATACAGCTACTACTGTTACATTAGGCATACACACGCTCCAAGCTTATCAGTATAACAATAACATGTTTCTTGTAACTTACTATACAGGTACAAACCTGCATGCAAGGGAGAACGCGTGTGAAAATTATTATACAGATCATGTATAATCTACAGTTACAGAAGCAAACGCCGTCGGCCAAACGGACATGAAAATATAACTAGAGAACGCGAAAATCCCCCGTTACCTTTATTTCATGTTGTCACGTGATGGTGGCGCTGAAAAACACAGTAGCAATACTGTGAACGACAAAACTAACTTTTATTGGGCGAACCTCCGCCCACAAAACAGGCTAAACTTATAGAACAACGATAGCGGCGAACACGGTCGACGATCGTCGAAAATCAAATCAGCGGGTCAAGCGTGTCGACTTTTATACAGCAGTCGTCGAATATTCCGGAGTAATCGCTGGGACCTGCATGCCTTCCACAAAGTCCTACGCCATTCGCGTCACGCATACAGTCAATCAGATTACTCAAGGTTCGGTAACAGACAGCGGATGGAACCATCGATACCATTCTAGAAACTTCCCATACATGTATACGTGTCCTGCGCTGAGCGATAACATTTCGCGGACGGTAAAAGCGCTCACACGTAAAAGATAAACGTGTCAATTCCTCCTTCTCAAAAGGCATCGTCCGGATGCTGCAAACATCACAGGAGAGTAAACACAAAAGGACACTTGTTAAACAAAGTAACAACAAAGAAACAAGTCCAAAGTCCAAAGTTAATTAGCGCTGGTGAAACGATTTAAGACGCACGACGTGAACTACTTCAGGTCGTAAGCGGCGCCGCTGTGAATGCGAAATGCCGTCTGGCACGACCTTATAGTATAGTTCGTCAACACGTCGGATGACGTTATAGGGTCCGAAATAGAGTCGCAATAGTTTCTCACTGATTCCTCGTCGACGTATTGGGGTCCAAACCGAAACACGTTTGCCAGGCTGGTACTGGACGTAGCGCCGTCGGAGGTTGTAGTGTCGGCTGTCGTTACGCTGCTGGTTCTTGATCCGTAGGCGGGCGAGCTGTCGGGCTTCTTCGGTGCGCTGAAGATAGGTAGCGACGTCAAGATTCTCTTCGTCGGTCAGGTGCGGCAGCATGGCGTCGAGAGTTGTCGTCCGGGTTCCTGCCGTAAACCAGCTTGAACGGCGTGGTCGGTGTTCTTTCTTGCACCGCCGTGTTGTAAGCCAATGTTACGTACGGCAGGACGGATTCCCACGTCGTGCGCTCGACGTTGACTTACATTGCTAGCATGTTGGCGAGGGACTTTTTCAGGCGCTCCGTGAGACCATTCGTCTGCGGGTGGTAGGCAGTTGTCTTTCTATGGTTTGTCTGGCTATATACAAGAATGGCTTGGGTGAGGTCTGCTGTAAAAGCCGTTCCACTGTCGGTGATGAGGACTTCCGGAGCACCATGTTGTAGCAGGACGTTGTCGACGAAAAATTTCGCCACTTCGGCTGCGCTGCCTTTCGGTAAAGCTTTCGTTTCAGCGAAGCGGGTGAGATAGTCCGTCGCCATCACGATCCGCTTATTTCCGGAAGTTGATGTCGGAAACGGTCCGAGCAAGTCCATCCCGATCTGCTGAAAAGGTCGGTAAGGAGGCTTGATCGGCTGTAGTAATCCCGCTGGCCTTGTTGGTGGTGTCTTACGTCGCTGAGAGTCTCGGCATGTCCTGACGTAATGGGCGACATCGGCGGTTAGTTGCGGCCAGTAATACCTTTCTGGTATCCTCGATAGCGTCCGGGAGAAACCGAGGTGCCCAGCGGTGGGATCGTCATGTAGGGCGCGCAGTACTTCTGGACGCAGCGCCGACGGAACAACAAGAAGGTAGTTGGCGCGGACCCCTGAGTTCTTCACGAGTAGGTTGTTTTGAAGCGTGAACGAAGACAATCCACGCTTAAATGCCTTAGGGATGACGTCGGTGTGCCCTTCCAAATACTAGACGAGGGCTTTTAGCTCCGGGTCTCCTCGTTGCTGTTCCACGAAGCCTTCCGCGCTTATTATTACAAGAAAGACGTCGTCATCCTCGTCATCTTGCGGCGGCGGATCAATGGGGGCGCGTGATAGGCAATCGACATCTGAGTGTTTTCGCCCGCACTTGTAGGTTACAGTCATGTACTCTTGTAGTCTGAGGCTCCACTGTGCCAGCCGTCCTGAAGGGTCCTTTAAATTAACTAGCCAATACAACGCGTGATGGTCGCTGACCACATTGAATGGCTTCCCATATAGGTAAGGGCGGAATTTTGCTGTAGCTTACATGATGGCGACGCTTTCCTTTTCAGTCGTAGAATAATTGCCTTCCGCTTTTGACAGCGACCGGCTAGCATAAGATATCACGCGTTCAAGTCCGTCTATCATCTGGTCTAGGACGGCACCGAGGGCTAGGCTACTGGCGTCAGTATGCATTTCGGTGTCGGCGTTCTCGTCGAAGTGTTCAAGTGCCGACGGCGACTGCATGCGTCGTTTGAGTTCTTGAAGTGCATCGGCCTGCGTCGTTTCCCACTTGAACTCGACATCACATTTCGTTAGATGTGTTAGCGGCTCAGCGATGCGTGAAACGTCCTTGATAAAGCGCCTGTAGTAGGCACAGATGCCAAGGAATCTACGCACTGCCTTCTTGTCGATGGGCTGCGGGAGCTTTGGAATGGCAACTGTCTTGCCATTTGCTGATGACGTGGCTTGGAAACAGAAGCTCGCCGTAAGCGAAGCGGCACTTTTCCGGCTTCAGAGTAAGCCCTCATGACCTGATGGCCTCTAGTACTGTTGCAAGCCGCCTAAGGTGATCGTCGAAATTTCCGGCGAAGACAACGACGTCATCCAAGTAAACGAGACAGCTCTGCCACTTCAATCCTGCTAAAACCGTATCCATCACGCGCTGGAACTTTGCCGGCGCCGAGCACAGTCCAAATGGCATAACCTTGAACTCGTAGAGGGCGTCTGGGGTGATGAAGGTGGTCTTTTCGCGATCTCTTTCGTGGACTTCTATTTGCCGATAGCCAGACTTGAGGTCCATCGACGAGAAATATTTAGCGTTGCAGAGCCGATCCAATGCGTCGTCTATCCGTGGGAGGGGGTATACGTCCTTCTTCGGTGATCTTGTTCAGACAATGATAATCGGCGCAGAAACGTAGGGTCCGTCCTTTTTCTTCGCCAAGACTACAGGAGATGCCCACAGGCTTTTTGACGGCTGGATGATGTCGTCACGCAGCATTTCGTCGATTTGGTGCCTAATACTCTCACGTTCTAGCGTAGTAACTCGATAAGGGCTCTGGCGGAGTGGTCGAGCACACTCTTGGGTTATTATGCGATGATTTGCGACTGGCGTTTGTCGAATCCTTGATGACGTCGAAAAGCACTCTTTGTATCGTCAAAGTAAATTTCTGAGCTGTTGTTGCATAATCGTGGGGAGACTTCGATATATGTCGAAGTCCGGTTCGGGAACTACGGTCATCGGGGTAGATGCGGCAGAATCCGAGAGGACAAACGGATTGCTGGTTTCCAGAATTTCCTCGATGTATGCGATCGTCGTGCCCTTGTTGATGTGCTTGAACTCCTGGCTGAAGTTTGTCAGCAACACTTTCGTATTTCCTCCGTGCAGTCGAGCGAACCCTCTTGCGACGCAAATTTCTCGGTCGAGCAGTATACGTTGGTCAGCGGGTGTTTCTACGTCAGCGGGTGTTTCGGTGCCGACCGAAATAAGAATGCTGGAGCGAGGCGAGATGCTCACTTGATCGTCGATAAAACTCAAGGCGTGGTGACTACGAGCGCTCTCCGACGGTATCGTATGATCTTCCGACAGCGTTATTGACTTCAAGTTCAGGTCGATGATTGCGCCGTGTTGGTTCAGGAAGTCCATACCGAGAATGACGTCTCGTGAACACTGTTGGAGGATAACGAAGGTGGCAGGGTAAATCGCGTCATGAATGGTAATTCTTGCTGTGTACATTGCAATCGGCGTTATGAGGTGCCCTCCAGCGATACGAATTTCTGGGCTTTCCCATGCAGTCTTAACTTTCTTCAACTGGGCGGCGATGGGTCCACTCGTGATGGAGTAATCGGCTCCTGTGTCTACTAAGGCGGTGACTGCGTGGCCGTCGAGAAGCACGTCGATGTCAGTGGTTCTTTGTCTCGCATTACAGTTAGGCCGTGGCGTCGGATCGCGGCTGCGTCGCATTGACCTGTGGCTGGTACGTGGCGTCGTCAGGTCGTCTTTCGTCGGCGTATTCTTCGCTTCCAGACTACGTCGGTATGGAGGCGTCTAGTTGATATGCCATCAAGACAGGATTTTCGGCGTATTCGTCGGCGGCGGAGGACCTTCGTCAGTTCGACGAACAGCAACCGCACCTCCATCGGTTGCTGCTTTTAGATTTCCGGATATGGGTTTGCAGAGCGGCCCCGGGCTGGGCCAGTGTATGGTCGCCGCTGCGGCGACAGGTAGCGGCCTGGTGACGGCGAACGGGACGGTCGTCGAGGACTCCATTGGGTAGCGGCGAGGTAGTCGGCGATGTCACGAGGGCGTTCACCTACCCGAGGGCGCGGTGCGTTGACAGCGAATCCTCGCAATCCCAGGTCGCGGTATGGCCATCGGCGGTACACATGGCCGGCTTTGCCACTGTGGTAGCATAGTGGGCGGTAGCTGAGCCGGGCGACGGGTGGGCGTGCTGGCGGCCGCAGCGGTGGTCGACGGAATTGCGGCGTTAAAGGGCCCTGGCGTGGGTGTTGAGGTGGACCTTGACGGCGGGCGACGGCGCCGTAGGCCGTCGCTTCTGGCTGGGGCTGCGACGATTGTGGTTGCACATCGGGAACTCCGAGCGATCGCTGGACTTCTTCTCTGACAATTTCGGCGATTGAGGCAACTTGAGGTTGCGTTGAAGGGAATATCCTTTGAAGCTCCTCTCGTGCTGATGGTCTCGTGCAGGTCGTCGGTGGCGAGTGATTGAACTCCGGCATAGTTTGCCGAGTTCATGCGGCGGTTGAATTGCCGGTTCCGCATTTCGAGTGTCTTCTCAATGCCGGTGGCCTCGCGAAGGAACTCTTCTACGGTCGTCAGTGGGCTTCGTATTATTGCGCCGAAAAGTTCCTCCTTTACACCACGCACCTGTAGGCGGAGTTTCTTCTCCTCGGACATTTCCATGTCGGCGTGGTGGAACAGACGGCTCATTTCCTCGGTGAAGATCGCGATTGTCTCAATCGGCAGCTGCGCTCTGGTCTCCAGTGCAGCTTGGGCTCGCCCTTTTCGCACGACGCTTGTAAATATTTGCAGGAAGTCGCTTCGGAACAGGTCCCACGTCGTCAAGGTGGTTTCTGGGTTCTCGAACCACGTCCTGGCGGCGTCCTCCAATGAGAAATAGACATGTCGTAGCTTGTCGTCGGTTTCCCAGCTGTTAAACGTAGCGACCCTCTCATACGTTTCCATCCAGCTTACCGGATCCTCAAATATGGAACCGCGGAACGTCGGTGGTTCCCTGGGCTACTGAAGAATTAATGGGGCCGCTGCGGCTGCCATTGGAGATGTCTCCTTTGTCGTTTCTGGACGATTTTTTGGACTGTCTTCTTAGTCGTATCTGGTAGAAGACCGTGTTCCGGGGGCTGCTGCTGTAGCTGGCGGCTTGCTCGGTGTTCCGGGACGACATTGGTGTTGTCTTTGCGGTCCGGGCTTGGATTATGGCTTGTCGAGGGCGTCCGGTACATGAACATAAAGCGCCTCCACCAGATGTCACGTGGTGCTGACGTTGACGAACGCAGTAGCAATAATGTGAACGACAAAACTAACCTTTATTGGGTGAACCTGTGCCCACCAAACAGGCTACGCTTATAGCACAACGATAGCGGCGAACACGGCCGGCGATCGTCGAAAATCCGATCAGCGGGTCAAGCGCGTCGACTTTTATACAGCAGTCGTCGAATGTTCCAGAGTAATCGCAGGGACCCGCATGCCTTCCACAAAGTTCTACGGCATTCGCGTCGCGCATGCATGCAATCAGATTACACAAGGTTCGGTTGGAACCATCGGATGGAACCATCGATAACATTCTAGAAACGATAACATTTCGTGGACGTTAAAAGCGCTCACCCGTAAAAGATAAACCAGTTCACGTGTCAATATAAATGCCGTTGTTTGAAATTTCCAGCATGTGCACATATATTATAAATAATGAATCTCTCAATGTGAAATCAGAGTGTTGCATCCTATAGGCATTTTCAAAAATTACTTTTAGCACTGGGTCTGTAAAATTATCATGTTAGTAAGTCAAGGCCTTAAATACAGTTTTTTCATCCAGCCAAGTAACTTCAACGAAAGTGCATGCAAGAAATTCTGGGCTGTTTAAAACAATTCCCTTGTTAGTTTCTGAAATACCAATATGTCAATATTTCTGCAGTAGCTGGGTTACTTGCATTTTTTGGCCAAATAAATACCGCACATTGATATATATTAGTAAATCTTTAAAAAAAGCTTGTAATATAATTGTAGTTCTCTAGAGCTCTATAAAACCCTGTACGTTCTGCAAGCTTTAATGCAAGATGAAGAAATTTTTTTACAAGTTCTTGAAAATGTTTTTGCAGGCAGGGTTTCACTACTCACGGCGTGTAACGTGTTAATCTTACTGTAACTGTTTGAAGCACCTTTGCTACAAATTGTTGCGATCCTCAAGGTTGCACTCTTCTGCTGTCATTTTTCAAGGGATCGCTAGAGATTTGTTCTGTCTGAAAAATACAGTGTCTTTCTTGACATTGCCAAATGCTCAATAGTTTCGACATATAACGATGTTGCCAGGTATATGCTCAAGCCTTCACAGTTTGTGTATTCCATATGCAATCTGTGTAGAGAATATAACTTTCAATTTACCATAGCAAACTGAATAAAGGTGGCGTAACAATGCTATGTCATTGTAGCTGCGTCTTTGCAGGGCCGCAACTGCCTAATTCAAGGTGAAACTTTACCTGAAATACATTCTGTATTCCATTGCTTGACTGCTAAGCTGTACCTACTTTGCAAATTTAGAGCAGGCTGCTATCACCTACAACCACCAAATAGTCAAGACTACAGCCTCCTGAAAACTTTGCAATATAGGCGACACTTACAGTACTTGGTGATTTGTACGTGCAACCTTTTCAGTTAGATTTAAAGTGTCTTCAAGGAAAACAGAGAAGAGAATGTCATTTGTGACCTGTCAGTGTCAGACTACCCCCGTCGCGCAGTCAATGAGTCTTTTGGCGGGGTTTGTAGTGCATGCATTCGGGGGGTTCCTTTCTCAGGTCAGTTCATCTGGTCGTTCCATTTAGTTCTGCGCACAATGCCTTCGGCTCTTGCGGTGCTGTGAGGATCACTCGTACATCATACCTGGCAGCTACATCTTCAGTCGGCGTGATACTGTGTGTATGCAGGAAATGGTTATGAAAGGTATGCCCCTGGCAACTTCCTTCGTACTGGGCCCACATTGATACAACTGCATCGCCCATCTGTGGCAGGGGGTAGACATATATGCGTGTGAATTTGTTCAGCGTACAGCAATCGACACAAAACACGCACTCAACCGTCTTTCTTGTGCACTAGAAAAACTGGGAAGGACTGGAGACTCGAGATAGGACGTACGATATTTCGTCGAAGCATCTCTGATACGTCTCCCTCGATGAATTTGCTCTCTGTAAGAGACACGCGATATAGGCGCCGCTGAACAATGCGGGAGCCGTCAGTCTGTACGCGGTAACTAGCGGTGGTAGTCAGACTGAGGACGGTGGCATTGACGTCTACCAAAAAACGGTGTTTGTTCAGTAGGGCGATGAGATCTTGCCTCTGGGCACGTGCCAACTCAGGACTTATGGTTGTCGACAGTGGTGTCGAAGATGCATTACTTCGCGGCTATGTTGACTCTTGTGGCACTCTCAAAAGGGCGATAACTGCAACGGGATGAGTGCCAGTCGCGCAAGTAACCATTGATCCATTGGGCAACAGCTGGGGTTCGGGAGTTTAATTTAGGACCGTAAGCAATGCAGACCCCTAAGAGAAGCGAATAAGGGCAAGGGTAATCGGAATTCCTCGAGGTAGGGTACGGCCGTTCGGTAGAATGAGCACATGGCCGTCCATAGTTTCGTTTGAGTGGACCCTTATGTCTTCTGAAGATGGACAGAGAACGTAATCGGAAGAGGTGACGAAACGAATGCGTTCTACCTGGTTAGGGAAAGAAGAGCCGGTAGCTGCCATTTCTATGAGGCACTGACGACAAGACAAAGAAGCAGACGCAGAAGTCCTACCCCAAGGTTCGCTCTGGGGTAAAGTCACGAAATACCGCAAAAACGATGTGGTGACGAATTGCCTCTGTGGAGACAAGAAAGTACAGTGCGTGATTGCACGAATAATAGCGTTGGTCACTTCACGAAGAGAACTGTCGGAGACTTTTCGGAGGAGGGAACAAATGCCAGCGCGAATAATTGAAACGGTAGCGCCTATGTCAAAGAGAGCTTCGACACGTACACCTTCTACAAACACTGATAACAAGTTCGACAGTCAGTATTGAGGAATTGTAGTCTGTTCAACAGATGCAGTTTTGCCTCGTAAAACCTAATCGGGGCCTTTCCGAAGTGGGTGTTCGGGACATGAGAAGTGGCCGGAGAGGCGACGCTGAAGAATGACGTGGAGAGGCTGACCTGCAGTGAGATTCAGGATAATTGACAGGTATAGTACTAGGGTAGGGAGGAGAAGGTGAGTGGTGATACAAAGAGCGGTAGGACGTGTGCTGATGGCCTATTGCTGGACTCACACCTCTACGTTCCTTAGGAGCTTGGCCACGTTACTCATCCTGTTGACGTCTTCCCCATAAATCAGGACAGGTGCCCTTGATACCAACAGGCCTCGGGTCTGGCAGGCCTCGGAGCCGAGTCGCAATGCCGTACACGCAAAAGCGGCGACAACGAAGCCACTGGAACGTTGTCTTCTTGTGTAGGCAGAGGTGTGGTAATGACTGGAGAGAGCGCCGCAACGTCGGCATACGTCGGTACTTGACGAGTACAAGGACGGCCAGAGCGTGGTAGAGACGTGGTAGAGAATGATGTTGCACAAGTCGGTCGGTGAAGGAAGAACGGCATTTTCCCGAACGCTAAAAGAGCACCGACCGTGAAGGTTTTCACGAACAATGTCGCTGGTAAGTGTGCGCAACTCCCTGACCAAAGGGAGACGAATGTCGAAGGTATCGGTGTATGGCCGAAGGGACTGGAGTTGCCCAAGCCGCTGGCAAGTAGTGATCTCATCCAGCATATTTGCGGGATTTTGCGTAGAAAGGCCGTTGAAGCCGACTGTTTTTGCGCCTTTAAGGTGGGAAGCCACACTAAAAAAAATTAATTCAGCAACCAGGATTATAATAATCTTTTTGTCTTATTAAGCACGTTTTATGTAACATATTTCAGTGTTTAAGGTGCAAAAAGGAGTTCAAATTTTTTTGAGGGAGGTAGTTATAGTAAAAAAATGTGCTAAAGTTGGTAGTCGCGCCAGCATTGATAAGTAACTACTGAAATGAATAATTGAAGAAAGCTTTGGCATTTGCGTAGCTAAATGTGTCCTATGGAATGAACCAGGATAAACATAATGTGATAAACACTAAAGAATAGATCCTCCAAAAACTAAACAAAGTTAAGAAACTGATCAGTTTTGGTCACATTTATTTGAAGAATAGGCCCTAAAGTCATAACTATTGCATGACTGTTTTTCATTGTGGTTCATTTCACGCATATGTATGTGAGGAATGAGCGTGCAAAATTCAATTTCAAAATATTCAATTAAAAAAAGTTGTCATCATTTGCGTAACATGAGGGGAAACAAAATCTTGTTTTGAGAAAAACATAAATAAAGATTTCAAACCATCTGAAACATGGGAGAAACAACACATAGAGGCCTAAAATGCGCCAGGCTCATACCTGGGGCCATAGTGAGATGCAGTAGAATCCCCTTTCGTTCATGCGGCTGCTCGCCTTTTCTTCCTAGGCCGTTTTGTCTCATCAATTGGTTACGTAGAGCCTTGTGCATAACAATGCAAGCTCTTGTCGTGTAGTACCCTGGTTCAATGCCAGCCTGCCTCAGTATGTTGAGGGTGCTTATGCTACAATTATTAAAGTGTGCGACAGCGTTACGCAAGGCAAACAGTATTGTAGGGAACCTCGGGAGCCCGCTGCCATATAAGTCCATTGAAGCTTTCATTTGCATGTTGTGTCTTGCCATGCAGACACTTTGATAAAAGTTCATCTGAGCACGGATCGCTTTACAGAGCTTTCACTCTGCTTAGCAAATCATTCGGAAGTCCTCCTCTCTGGACATTCCTCTCTTGACGGAATGATTCTACCCTTTTGTACCCGCACCAGCTGTTAGGTCCTACTGGGCACACGTCGTGTCGTGGTTGCGCATCTGTAGAGCTGCATGGGAAGAGGCTCACCAGGGTGGCAATTCATCTCTGAAAGGTTTCCCACATTAGCTCCTATAGCGAACCCATAGTAGTTTTGCAGCTGGTCAGCAAGGGCATCAATCAAATTTCCTTTACCACCAAGCCCCTGCACTGCTTTCTTGAGTTTCCTCAGGCGGCAGCTGACACGCTTCTGGACATGCCCAATGCATTCATGTTTCTGCACGCTGTTTTCTTTATACATGTCCTTTACAGTGGCATAGCTCTTTGAATCACCATCACCATAGTACTGCAGGTACTTCAAACGGACGATGAAAGTGCGGCATATGTTGCGCTTACATTATTATTATTATTCTTATTATTATTATTATTATTATTATTATTATTATTATTATTATTATTATTATTATTATTATTACGTGAAGGTACGGGACATGTGGGTGTGTATGCTGTCGTGAGCGCGAGCCCTTATCTCAGTTCCTAAGTTGGCTGCAGAGTCTCAATGTTGCCTATGTTGCGGCTGAACTTACTTAAAGTTTAGTCCCAATAAAACAATTGAGTTTATTACACAGTGCACTTATACTGATCTCGAACTTCACTGAAATATTGCCGTAGGGCAACGTGCGAAACGCTATTTTTTCAGGAGTGAAAGCTTCCTGCTTTATATTGCTTTCTCAATTTTTACACAACAGTATGCATCTGTTCTTTAACAATGTTCCTCTCGCTACCTGAGTTCGGCAGGAAGCAAGCAATTTATTTGAAGCACTCGATGAAATATATTTCTTTTTTTCTTGAATAACGTGCTGTTCTGAGTAAAAATGCCCGGGCTCAGACAAAAAGAAAAACTCAGATAATTTTGGAAAAGCCCGCTTGTTCTCGCTTTTTCCCAGGGCACGAAAGCGAAAAACAAAAGCAAACTAAAGGGTCGAAATCCACTGAATAACATGGAATGCATTATTGTAACTTATGCGAAAGTTAGAGCACTATCACTTTGTGATTATAAGCCTTCAGGCGACATATTATATTATCTAGCTTGAGTAACATATTGGATAGTGGTGAACTGCTTTCTGAAGTTGCTGTGAACATGTGAGCCAGATATTGCTCCACTGCCTTCAGCAGTGAATTCTTGATCTACTGTTTGATTTTTTTTTAAAGCTTTCCCATCTGTCCTCTTTCTAACCCCCATCTTCGAACCCCTGTGTAGAATAGCTAACCAGAGACTAATATCTAATTAACCTCCCTGCATTTCCTCTTCATATTTCTTTCTCTCTATCTTTGAACTACTGTCAAACAACAGCGAAAGATCGCTTGCTCTCGCTTCCGCAGCGCCACCGTACAGCGTCATCGAAAGCAGGTCGTCCACCGATGCTATTGTCTAGTTTTGTTATAACGAGAGCCTATTACACAATTGCTAATTTTAGTTAAACGAGTGAAACGGATATATGTCTGCCATCTAAAAAAGACAGGAAGTTAATTTCGCGTTTGCACTGCGCGTAGCTGCGTCTGCTGCGCGTGGCATCCGCGATCGTAGCGGCACACTAAGTGGCGCAGTCTGCTGCTGTTGCCACATGTTGCAGCGACGAGCTCCGTCGCCTCCGCAACACTCAATCTTTGGCTGGGGCTTTGTCCTTGGTTGCTCCACTGTGTAGCTCCTAACGCGCTTGCGGGAACGAAATAAAAGGGAAAGCAAGGTATCGATACGACTAACTTGGCTTCTAGTTGAAGGATTCGAAAATTTTTTTGCGGCATCATATTCGCGAGAAGACGTCCTTGAATAGTTGGGCCATTGTTTGATTTGATAGAATAGTGTTCCAAGCCGCTTAAAAGTAGCCAATGCTGGATTTGGAAGCAGCCGCTTAAGTACATTAGGGTGATAAGTGCACCATCTCCAAGTGGCATGAGGCTATAACTGCTTATTTTCTCCTTTTGATTTTGAGAAAGCCAAATAATACTTAAAGAAATGCGACTAACAGATTGGAAGTTTGGTGGCTGCGTCCTGTACGCTTCGATTCACTTATTTTCCACTTCCCATTCACTTATTCCTTTTATTTTTGCAATGACATTGCCTTTTACATGCCCAAGAAACCGTACATCTTCATTGCCATGAATTTTTCAGTGAGCTTTAATCAACTTTTTCAGCGGTCTTTTTGGAGCCGACATTCTGCACAACATGTAGTGGCGACAAAGAATGTTAATAAAGAAACTGTGTTCTGAACAAAAGTTCGTTTTATTATGCCAAGTAGTGTGCAGCTTGTTTTGCTAGCTTCTTTCACATTGCCGCTTGATTAAGTATTTATCAGAGTGCCTTCATCACAATAACATACAACCACAACGGGGGTCACTCTGTAGGGACACAATGTATTTTTGCAAAAGAAACGCAAAGAAAGAAAAGCAAGAACTTTATTCAATATTTTTAGCCACGGTCATGAAGGGGCCGCATGGCACTCTGCAGATAACGTTATTTTGCCCTTAGGTGCGAAGTGCTTAAAGAAGGCAGCACGTTCGACGTGCGTCCTTCATAATGAAACCTGCACCTTGTAAGCAATTCGCTTTAGCACGCGTAACGCTTCGTCCAATATTTACTGTATTGCAGGGCCTTGTATGCGTTCCTCTTTAGCCTCACAAAGCTCAGAAGAAGCGAAATTGTTTCGCTGAGGAGCTTGAGTCGCCAAACATTTATTGATTTACAACACAGGGGGTTATTTAAAGTGTAGCCTGTACTTAGATCTTGCATTGTATAGCATGACAAGACTATGTCCTTCGCTTCTCACGCAGTCTTGTGCGTATCCGACACTAGGGCGGGACCCGAGATGCTGGAGAGAAGGATCCAGCCTCCCTCGACGGGCGTAATGGTCCCCGTGACAAACGCGGCATCATCAGATGCCAGGAAAGCGATGCAGTCGGCAACTTCATCCGTTGTGCCCGTTCGTCCCAGAGCATGCAGAGGACCAGCCATTTTGTCAATCAGCTGCACGAACAAAGAGGTCAGACAGCAAACAGCACGGGAATGTAATAATTTACTGCAAATTTTATCCAGCAAATTAGGCGAGCCTTACAGTCATTGCATGCATTGCACATAAAATAGAAGAAACAGAGCGGCCCTCCGGACCTCAAAATCACAATAATTGGGAAACACCATCTGAAGAAACAAATCATGCCCATTTCCACTCCAACTGACTTGTCCGGTACCCCCTGGTATGGTTCATACTGGCACTCGTACACCTTTGGACAAACATTTTTCAACTCATTCACCATTTTGCAATTTCATTTCGGGCCCAAGTTCACCATGCAAAGAATGCTGGGTGGCGAAGAATCGCGCAGCGAGATATTCTTTGGTAAAAAAATGCTGGCTCTTCCATAATCGACAGCATAGATGTAAGCTTGAAATGGCTGCCGGCAAAGCAGGTTGGTTGGAGTAATTACGACGATTGCACACAACCACCTCACAACTATCTGCAGCGCGCCGGACGCTGACGGCCTCGTCACGCAACGTGGCGCCATCTCTTGAAGGAGGCCGCACAACACTTGCGCCGCGGAACTCACGGACTGGTGGCGTTGAAAAGAGCACAGGCAACTCTTTCTCTGCACCAAAAGTGCACGGTGTACGGTGTACGCTGTATCAAGTGTATGGTGCGCTGTATCTTAAATTACATATAAAGCTTAATATACACATAAAGCTTCAGCGTACTAGAAGTCACACTTTGAGTGAGATTGTGAACATACATTGAGATAAACAAGGGGCAAGATTTCTTAAAACTTTTATCCAAAGTGACTAGCGTATGCAGTGCGGCCGTATACAAAGGCCTGGAGGCTAGCGACTGCATTTTGTTATGTTTTTGCAGGTTGCCCGGATGATCTCGTTTTGTTTTCGCAACGATGGCCGGATAACGGCGGTGGCTTTTGGCTTAAGGCCACTGGAAAGTCGCCGACAACGGTCGCTAAAAGTACTTCCTGCTTAATACCTCACTTGGACGATGACAGCCGCGCTTGTATTAACGTTTACTTCAGCCCGGTCCGTGACTCTGTCCGTGGCTATGGATGTTGCGAGGCGTATACATGCACTTCTTGGGTCCTGAACGCGCGTTTCCGGTCTGCTGCGCACAAGCCCTCCAAGACGAGTGGCGAACTTGTCACGCAGTATCGCGACATGCCACCGAAGTGAGGGCTCGGAAACAAACCGATAATTCCGAGAAAAATATTCTACATTCTTTCCCCGAAGCACAAAAAAAAGGAACAGAGAGGTACAATATAACCGAAGTTGCGCAAGAAAAATGAGCTCGTTGAAGTTAACAATTAGGAACTTCATATTCATTCACTCTGCGAGCAAAACACTGATACTGCTCAATGTGCCATGAAATTTTGTAACGGCTTTTATGTCAGATAGCGTAATTTTGTTTTGTGCGGAGAGGAATGGTCCACATATGCGTCACTTGCAGCGGGATAAGTGGTCCGGCCTTTTACGAATTAAAAGCTACAGCAAAAATTGTCTCGGTAATGGTCTCATGCAGGGGGGAGGCCATGAAAGTTGTCACTATGTCCTGCGTAAGATGCACTGCCCAGCCGCTGCACAGATGTCTGGCACAAACATTGCTAGCGTCTTCATCGAGTGCGAAGTTGCCTCTCTGAAAGGTCGCTCATATCTGAGAAACGATATTGGCAGTTCTGTGCAGTATTCAGTACCAGCTGCACTGCGGCTGCATTTCTTACCATCAAAGTAAGCGCGTCCTATAGTTTTGTCTGAGTTCTTGCCGTAGTATCTCCTCCCCCGTCCGCCCAACCTCCACCAAATTATTTTCATAAATGTAACTCAGTGACTAGTAGCGGGCAAGGAAATGGCTCCCCTTTTCTTTGCCGCCAGTCTCAATATATCAAGGGAAGCCATGTTAGCATTGCTTGAATTCTCATAAAATTTCGGAATTTCTCTGCAGGCCTTCATGCTGTCGTCAGATGGTGGCAGGTTGTCTGACTCCTGAACCTGATCTGGTGCGTTTATAGAATGAGAGTTGTGTGAAGATGTTTCAGAAAGACAATTTCATTCAATAGACGATGTGAGGTAGACAATTTGACTATCATAAATGTACGCTAAAGAAATGTACTAGGCGTTAATATGTCTTCAGCATCAGTAAAAGTGAACCGGAAACTTCTTTGTCATGAGAGGTTAGGGGAAAAAAAAGCAAAAACGTTATGTTGACATTGAGAATAATGCTGCCATTAAATGCTCGCCATAATAAATTGAGATTTTTACTACAGCGAGCTGTTGAAGTACGAGAAGGTGCTATGAAATTGGTGATGTCACACATACGTACTGCCGAAAAGTGTCGCCGACAGACAAACAATAAACTTTATTTGATCCTGAGGAGCTACTGTCAGGACCCCACAACCGGAGGCCGAAGTTTTTTTACATGACGGACATGTTATGGACCCAATGAATGTAGGTAGCTTTCAATAAATAATCTGTCATTCTGAACTTGTTCGCAGCGGTTGTCGGGAAAGGAACGGCTAATGCTGCTTGTTTGCCAAAACATCGTAGGTTTACAAAAAACATATCCGCACGTTTGGCGCGCTTGGCGCGTTTGGCGCAGCTTTTACCATAGCCATTTGGCAACGTATAAATGACCACGTACTAAGGTAATTGAACAGCAGTAACTTCCCCGCAACACTAAAGTACCGCTTAAATACAGCCAGTCTGGCAGCCACCTATTTCTAACCTAGCAAAACGGGACGTTTCATGGGCATTATATGAAAGTTGCCATAGATAATAGGAAACTGTGATGAAAAGGAAAAGCTGGTAATTATACAGACAATTTTTCAACACCTTGCGATATTATTTGAAAAAGAAAAGTTACTTGCAGGGAGCTTTCTTGGCCGTTTTTTTTTTACTTCAGCATGAAACAGTAATCCATATATTTTTCTCATGCTCGAAATTGTTGCCGAAAAGCTTTGCGGAAATTTTCGATCTGTAAGGAAGTGCGGCTCGAAACTCTGCCCACTAGGCATTGCCCACTCTGCTTGTCTGACCACTCTGCCTACTCTGCCCGCTAGGCATTGTAGAGCACAGCACGGGCCTAAGTGCTCTTCCCGGGCCCGGGCCCGCTTTATGAAGCGAGAGCTCACACCGTGCGTGGGCGTATATGACTGAGCACAGCCCGTGCCCCGCCCGTGCCCCGCCCGGACTTTCGTTACCAAGCTTAGCCAGGGCCTATGTATGCATGACCAGGCCCGACTTCTATATATATATATATATATATACTGTCACCTGGTAGTGACGTTAAAGAACATAGTAGAAATACTGTGAACGACTAAACTCGCTTTTATTGGGCGAACCTGTGCCGACAAAACCGGCCACACTTAAAGCACAACGACAACGGCGAACGCAGTCGGCGATCGTCGAAACTCTGATCAGCGGGTCAAAAGCGTCGGCATTTACACCGCAGTCGTCGACTGTTCCAGACAAATCGCTGGGACCCGCGTGTCTTCCACAATGTTCTACACCATTCGCGTCACGCGATGAAATCAGATACCACAAGGATCGGCAACAACAGATAGCGGATAGAAGCATCGGTAACATTCCAGAAACTTCATATACATGCAGGCGCGTCGTGCACAGTGCGATAACATTTGTTGAGCGGTGAAACGTGGTCACCCGAGAAAGATCAACATTTACACGTGTCAGTACCTTGATCGTACGACTTGGTCCTATGAGGTCATTTAGAATTTGAATGTAAATGTGTATACCTACAAAGAGGTAAATTCACGAACATACAGCCTAAAATATAAGCACACGTAGATAGAGATACCTCTTACGATAGCGCTAAAATAATATACTAGTATCGACAGTTGTAATACTGCCTTAGCAAACTTCGGTAACAGGGAAATGGTTTGAAGAGTGGTTGTCTCTTAATTTATTTTTCCTTACGCGGAAAGACCATTCGAACCGTGAGACCACCAGGACTCTGTAGATACCGAGTTATCAGGTTGGACATTTATTTTTCCGGGACTGCGACCACTTTTGTGTTACGAGCACGCCGTCGCCGCGCTAAGGCTAAGCGCGTGCGCTAGGTGCTCGGCCTACCGGGCTACCTGAAACGTTCCCGCGCGTGTCCGTGCGAGCTCTGCTATGACGCACAAGCCCCTGGCCAAATCAGCGAAGCATGGAAGTCCAAGTATGTGGCAAACATATTTTTCCAGAAGAGTTAACCACCGAGATGGGCTGGTGTACCGGCCGTTCCCGTCGGTGTACCGCCCGTCGCCCAGACGAGCAATGGGGCCGAAAACTATCCCAAGAACAACAACCTAGGACGCGAGACTCTCTCTCTCGCTATATACCCAGGCAGCATGTTAGGACTCAGGTTCTCAAGGCCGGGCGCATGCTCCCTCTACCAGCAAATGAGATCAAGATCATCGTCAGACCCAAAGGAGCACTCAATATTTCCAAGGTCGGCAGCCCTACAGTGACTGCCGCTATTCTTCAAGCAACGCAACTTTGCCCAGAAGACAGTCAAAACGACACAATCTGCTCGAACAACCAGCAAAACATCATGGTGATCAGCACGCCCAGCCGGCAAAATGCGGACCGGTATGTAAGAATCAAGTCCATCCAAGTCAACGGAATGACCCACGAGGTCTGCGCGTACGAAGCCGCCCCAGATAATACTACCAAAGGAGTCATCAGAGGCATCCCTCTCACCGATAACACCAGACAAGTCGACGCTAACATCATAAATGATCGTAATCCTCTAACCCTGGCCGCAAAGCGAATCAGTTCCACCACGACCATCGTCATTGCCTTCGACGGACCTAACGTACCATACATGGTTCGGTATGACGCAACACTAATCCCGTGCTCCCTGTACCGCAAGCAGATCAATATCTGTTACCACTGCGGCCGGCTCGGGCACCGCATGGACGTTTGCCCGTTCCCTAATAACAAGATCTACCGGGGCTACGGAGCTCGCAACCAAGATCAAGATCACCAGTGTACACCCAAGTGCACGTTGTGTGGTGGGCCCCACCCCACAGCGGACAAAGCTTGTACTGCCAGATACAAAACGCCGTACATTATACGAAGACGCCTCGGAAAACAACGAGTAGCACAGCATCCAGCCCTTCAATCAGAAGATTTTCCCTCCATGCAGACCAAGCACCGGTCTCGGTCCCCCTCCCTCTACAGACCGAGGTCGGGCCATTCCAGGTCAAGATCCACGTCGACTCCAGGAGCCAGATATACCTCAGCAAAGCTGAGCTTCGCAGAGGCCCTGACGGGGCTCTCGCGAGAGGGTCACGTAATAGCCCCCCCACTGCCTAAACCCAACACAGACAACACCGATATCGAAGAGCTTAAGAAAGAAAACGCAGTTATGCGTGATTTAATTCAAAAGCTTACCCAGGAGGTTCACAGCCTCAAACAGCCCAAAACCCCACCCACACCCAACACTCCAGAACCCGCTACCAACAGCCAACTCGAAGAACTCTCAAGAACAGCCCCAAAAAAGCGAGCCCTCCAAGAAGGAGCTCAGGGCCAAGTACACTCGGAAGTCAAGGATATGCTTGTAACACTCCAAAGCACGGTGGAAACTTTACAGAATTCTCTAATCGCCCTTATGCACGGAGTCACCGCCATGGAAGCTAATATTCAGACCCTTTTCACACAAATCGCTTCCACCGCTCAAGCCGTAGCCATGGACACCACAGGAACCGTCGCCGCCACCCCGCCACCTGTGGCATCCCCTATCCTTCATCATGGCCCACACTAACACTGACACAACATTCTGGCAGTGGAACTGGCGTGGCTACCTCCATAAACAACCCATTCTCCGTCAACACCTCCGTAGTAGTTCATGTCAACCCGACGTAATCTTACTCCAGGAAACGCACGACATTCCCGTCAACCTTACAGGATATCAACCTTTCACCGCGAACAACGCTCCACACTGAGTCTCCACACTCGTTCGAAAAAGAATTACTGCAATCGAACACGATCTCCACGATCGGCGTATCGAACACCTCTTCATTGAGCTCATCCCACACAGAAAACGAAAGGAAGGAATATTCAACTTCAATATCTACCATACTATCTACCATACTCCATCTCAACGCCATAGCAGATTTCTGACCCTCTTCAAGAAGGCCCTTAACATCGCAGGCAGCAGCCCCCTTATCATCGGAGGTGACTTCAATCTCCCGCACACAGGATGGGATTACAGACACAGCTCTGTTGCAGGTCGTAATTTATGGCAAGACTACCATGATCTCGGGCTTACACCCATTACTGACCCAGCTTTCTCCACTTGCCTCGGCACTTCTACTTAACGAGACACGACACCAGACCTCACTTTCACCAAAAACGCACACAACGTCCATTGGCGCAACACCCAACACGACCTCGGGAGGGATCACTCTATCATCGAAATTACTCTCCCACACCTAACAGCCGTTATGTGAAGAACAAGGGACTTTACTTGGACGGACTGGGATGCGTTCCGTAAACGCCGTGTAACAGCAACGACGGACACTCCCATTACCGACATAGAATCATGACCATGCGATCTACTGTCTGATACTAAATCGGCCACCCCCATTATCACAACAGATGCCCCGACTGAGCGCATGGACAGCAGACTCACCCACCTTATCGAGGCCAAATCATCCATCCTCTCTAGATGGAAGGGACAACTGCTCAATAGAAGACTCAGACGGAAGGTCGCACTTCTCAACAAGGAAAGTGAAGCACACTGCCGCGTTAAAAGTCAACAGCAATGGACAGAGCTCTGTCACTCTCTAGACAGGCAACTCCACCACCCCCGCTCGTGGAAAATCCTCAAACATTTGATTGATAGCACCACCACCCGCTCTTATCAACAAGATCGTCTCACCAAGCTTTTATTCACAGAAAGCAAGACACATGGCCAGGACCACTTTAAGAATAGCTTATGTCAAAAGTACATCCCATCTGGGCTCACTCAACCTCACGGGCCATACACAGGGACCTCCAACCCTGCCCTTGATTAAGATTTCAGCGTGACAGAGATTCATGCTGCCCTGCGCAAGCTGAACAGCCGTTCGGCGCCAGGCCCAGATGGTGTTACGAATAAAACACTAAGAAATCTAGGTGACCCCTCGGTGCAATAACTCACCGAATACATCAACAACTGCTGGCGCCAAGGATCCAATCCTCCGACATGGAAAACGGCCAAAGTAATTCTCATCCCCAAACCCGGTAAGCCATCTAGCCTCGCCAATCTCCGGCCCATATCGCTAACTTCATGCGTAGGCAAGGTCATGGAGCACGCTCCCCTAACCCGGGTAAACACTCACCTCGAGGACACATCTGTTTACCCCCACACGATAATTGGCTTTAGACAGCATCTTTCCACCGAAGACGCTATGCTCCAACTTCAGCATCAAATTCTAGATGGCAAATCCCGTCAGACGAAGGCGATCTTGGGCCTCGACCTCGAGCGCGCCTTCGATAACATAAGGCACTCCACCATCTTCGAACGCATCTCCTTGCTCAACCTTGGAGAACGCACTTACAACTACGTAAGAGACTTTCTATTCAATCGGAAGGCCTTCCTGTCAGTCGGAGACATTCGATCGGAGGAACTCACCCTCGGCAGCACGGGCACACCGCAAGGTTCTGTAATTTCCCCAATACTGTTTAATCTGGTTATGCTCGGATTAGCACAAGAACTACAAAAACTCGACGGCTTTGAACACACCATATACGCCGACGGCATTACAATCTGGGCTGCAAAGGGCAGTGACGGCCAAATCGAGGCTGCCCTACAAAACGCCATTGACGTCGTAGAAGATTATCTTGAAGGCACGGGACTCTGCTGTTCCCCTGAAAAGTCGGAGCTTCTACTATACCGCCCAACACTCCGTGGACGCCCCCCACGGGGTTCCACGAAGAAACGCGAATACGAGGAAATCGAAGTCCATCTGAGGGATGGCAGACTCATAACCGTGGTCCCTAGCATCCGCATCCTTGGTATGACCATAGAAGCCAACGGAGCTAACTCTACGGCTATATCCAAGATCCTTCGACAGACCGCCAATACATCCAGACTGCTGAAATGAGCGACCAACAGACGAGGGGGTATGAAGAAGGAAAGCCTCATCCGCCTTGCCCAATCTTTTATCATCTGTCACATTACTTACGTTGCGCCCTTTCTCAACTGGTACAAAGCTGAATAGACTAAACTGGACATCATCATCAGAGGAGCCTATAAGCAGGCCTTAGGACTACCCAACCACACCAGTACGGAACTTCTACTATAATTAGGTATCCACAACACGCTAGACGAGTTAATCGAAGCCCAACGTAACTCTCAACTAGAGCGGCTTACCCTCACGGAAACGGGCCGCAGCATTCTAACCAAGCTTCATATCGCTTACCACCGTCAACATGGAGACAAACAGTCAATACCACGCGACATTCAGCAATGGATACAAGCCGACCCTATTCCCAAAAACATGTAGCCAGACCACCACAAAGAACGCAGGAAGGCACGAGCTACCTCCCTAATCAAAGCTTATGCCAACACCGCGGGCGTCACCCTCGTCGACGCAGCGTTCAGCGCGGCAGCGAAACGTGCGCCTGAGCAAGCGGAACGAACCAAAGAACTCGGCGTCTCGGAACGTCGTGATCGGCACGGACAACCGGGCGGCGACGCGCCTCGCGCCGGTCCCCGCAGAGTCCCAATGCGCGCGTGGTGCGCCACCTGTCGGGGCCGCGCCGTACATTGCGAGGAGGGGGTCTTCTGTGTTTGCCGCAAGATGGCTCTGCGTGTGCGGAAAGCGCAGAAGAAATGTAGCGGAAACGTATTTCGCTACGCGTTTAACTACGACTTCTGTAATTTACATGCTCATAATTACCGATATACGCAGCAGCATAACTTTCTACGGCACGCTTGTAAGTCAACACCGCATTCACTAGAGGCGTTTTTGTCCCACTTTGAACGATCGAGCTCAAGGCTGAGTGGTAGCGTCTCCGCCTCACACTCCAGAGACCCCGGTTCGATTCCCACCCAGCCTATCTTGAAAGTTGTTTTTATTTATGAATTGCCTTCCGGCATTTTTCTCTCATGGCCAACGCCGCCGACGCCGACGACACCGGCTTTTCTGCGACACGAGCTCCTTAACGCTGTCGCGTTAAAATGCGGTGAGAGAGCAGTGGCGCGAGTAGGAAAGCGGGGGAAGGCACGACGAAAGCGTGAGAAGAAAAGATAAGTGCGAGAACGGCGGCTACAAGATGGCGCCAGAGTAGCGCGCCTTGTCTTGGACGTTTCTTCGCCGGCGGCTTCTGCGTATCGCGCCCACGCGTCACCCACGCGCTGCCCCCGCGGCTCTCGCGATCCCCAGATTAGCGAGGCACTGGCGCCAAACTTCTCTCCGTTTGCAGCGTGCCGCACGAGACGCATTGTCCACACCAGCCAATATATCGCGAGATGAAAACACGTATAGAGCTGCGCTGAAATTTTGCATTAGAGAGTATCGTAATCGTCGGCGATTTCTTCTTAAAACTTTGCCTGACAACGTATTACCAAGAATTTTCACATTTTTTGTTTTCTTTTATGACCGTAGCCAATATCGTATCACAGGAAACTCTTCTATCCGACTTTTTTTTCTCTCTTACAGCGTTTCTTGTTTACTATGTATCACACTTTATACCACTCCCTTGTATAATGCCTGCAACCCTGAGAGTATGACGAATAAATAAAATATAAAAGAAGTTACATTAGAAAGAAGCAAATCAGTTGCAGTTAGAAAATTTAACCTTGCGCATAGACAGTCACATTCAATATCAGCTTCGACAGGGTGCCCATGGTTAAAGGGGCTTCAAGAGGAAACTAAATATGCAAAAATTGAAGCACTAAACACTATTTCAAGCAAACTGATATTTCCTAAATTAATGTTTCGCATGTCAGTGCTGCCGTGCAGTCCTGGAGCGCCTTTAATCACAGACGCACGTTTTCGCACATAAAACCCCATTATTTTAAACACAGACATAATGCGGCTTCTGACATTAAATGCTACTCTACACTCAAGAAAATACTTAGTACGAATACATCTGGAGCACATCAGACAATCATGCACGATTCACGAATTCTGCCGAGTTCTTTCTCATTATTAGAATCATTATATTACTATTTATGGCACGTACCTCCATGTGTTCCTCTACGCTGAGCTCAGGCCTTTTCCCAATCAACGTCTTGATACGACCCGGGCTGCAAAGAAAAAGCACACAATTTTTATGTCACTTTGCCTGTCATTTTCGCCTATTTCGCGCGTCCCCTTCCTACTTGCGCGAGAGGCGATGCCCTGCACAAAAGCCATGAACACCATTGGCTAATAAGGCAAGCTTCAAGATGAAATTCCCCCTCATTTATCTCCATTTCGCCGTTATCAACTATGTCAGCCTCATAATTCATTCGCTCTTTACCAACCCCTTGTAACACCTTTCTCGAAAATAGTTCATTCTTTGCATCCGCTGGTTTGTTTTCTGATTTCGTCATTGAAAGCACGTTGACTTGCGCAGTGGCACGCCTGATCAGAATCGCACTCCGGGCTTACGAAGCCTTGGGTTCCTGGATAGCTTCGCGCCTGTCTGCGATTGAGGCACCCAGTTATAGCCTATGCGGCCCGTATCACGGTCTCGATGCGATTGCCGACGGTCTTGCTATGTGGTCACCGTAGTACTGTGCTACGTAATAACGACTATAGATAAAAATAATGTAAGTGCGGGGATCCGCCAGAAGATGTGCCCAGTTATTGTTCGCTCCTTCTCGAGAGGCATGGCGATACAAGGGATGCGAACAACCAGGCGCAGCCCTACTTAAAATGCTGGGAGATTGTTTGGTGCTATGGCTTGTACATATCAGCGTTTCCATGTTAGTGCCCATTTTCTCTTATGCCTATGAATGTAACTGGAAATTGAGGACAGCCGTCCATACTTGGCGTTCCAAATTTTCTCATGCATGGGAAACAATTCATTTCTTTTAGGGAGGAGGGCGGGCGAGTTTGTGGCTTGTCAAGTTTCACGCACAAATGTGTACTTGCGCATCTTTAATTCGCCAAGTTATCGAAGCATTGCAGATGCTGCTGACGCCCAATCATATCGCTGTATTTTCCATTCATTGATACTGCTCGAAATGGCGGAACAGCAACGAGGAGAAGAAGTTGCACCCTGGGGTCTTACACAGAGAGCCGTCTCTGCTACAGTGAACACTGTCTGGCCAGCGCTCCCTGGTGGCGCTAGTTAGCGTCAACACGTAAACACTACTAGCATACAAAATGACTACTACGCGCACCATGAAGCACTTTGAATCCACTCCACCCGCGTCACCACAAGCGCTCGTTAAACTGCAGATGTGAAGTATTGCGTGGCCCTAAAGCAGGCAGCTGGCCACTATTGCTCTGGCATGCTGCCTCAACACACCGAGGCTGCGGGAGTGGTTACCCTCACTATACAATGAGAAGAATTACGGCAGCCGTGGTAATGAAGTAACGAAGGTGTGAAGTAAATGTACAATCAAGCAAAGGTAGCATTCTGTCTTTTTTTTAACTGCGTAAATACTTCATTTGTTAAATTGTAATGTATAGCATTCTTAAACTACGCAGTGCTTTACTATGGACGCTGCAAAGGTTTCTTCTAGACAGCGCTGGCGTGAGTTTTGCTGACGACACCTGCGTCATCGCGGTTCTCTCATTTCCATGGTCAGCGCACTATGTTAATGTAACAATTCGTCCATACACAGCACTGCAATCGGACCATGCCTGTGAATCGTCTCGTGTGTTTCATTCATATTTCTCCATGTCACATTCTTTGTTATGTGGCATATTAATTATTTTACTAAAGGTTCTAAGGTAGACCCGCTCAATCCTATATGTTTTCTCGAACGTGCTCTACCGGACTACAACATTCTCACTGGACGCTTTACCGTAATTCTGAGATTGGTGAAGTTGGCTACCCTGAAAGATGTAACAAAGTTTCCATATGAAAAAGCATTCGAACTTGTTCAGTTTTAACGTAATAGTTCTGCGCAAACCCGCAAGGTGGAGAGAAGTAATTAATAAAGGGAAAATCAGACATCCACCCAATCGTACCAGTTGCTGCAAAGGAAACCCATACGGGTTCCTTTAATGAAAAGCCTCGCAGTTAAAGAAAAGCTCGTCCTAGTTTGGGACTCGAACCCGGAACCACCACCGTTCCGGGGCAGTCGCTCTACCGTCTGGGCTAACCAGTCGGCTAGCAGATGACAGGGCGAAGTCCTTTCTAGCAATTACTGCGATTGGGTGGATAGGGAGAAATAAGGGTGACAAAGTATCTCATGGGAGGTACTAAGTACCGCCACTGTCGAATGCTTACTGCTCAGCTGAACCACAACACAGACTATGTTGTTCCGGCGTCCAGGTATTTTTGCGTAAAGAGAAAAGCATGGAAGTAAACGCGCGAACAAGAAACAAAAACTACAGAGAACGAAATGCTGAACCAAAGAGCTCTTGCATTCGTCCAGTGCGCCGCTTGTTTTGTGGGTGCGTGCACGCGTGCGTGCGTGTGTGTGTGCGTGTGTGAGCGTGTGTGTGCGTGCGTGTGCGTGCATGTGTGTGTGTGTGTGTGTGTGTGTGTGTGTGTGTGTGTGTGTGTGTGTGTGTGTGTGTGTGTGTGTGTGTGCGTGCGTGTGCGTGTGCGTGCGTGCATTTTCTGAGCTGCTTTTTTAATTCTATTGATCGATCACACACCAGCTCGACCTGCACTTAACCTCGTGGCATGATGTAATTAGGAAAGAGAGCATAGCCTTGACAACGCTCTGTTGACTGCACTGTGCTATTCACTCAAAAGGACAAAGTAACTGAAATGTACATGTGCGCAATCGCTAAGCACCCATGTGGCTAGCCACACAAATACTAGCCGCACATGACGCTAGTGCATTTGCGTACACATGTACTACAATCTTTATTCAGCCCGGACAATCTTATAAAATATGGCGAAAGAACACGTATTAAGCACCCAATATTTTAAACGAAAGCGCTACCGGAGTCGCTATAACGTAAAACTATTCCCAACTTTTCTATTCCAATTCTGACCCGCCGTGGTTGCTCAGTGGCTATGGTGTTGGGCTGCTGAGCACGAGGTCGCGGGATTGAATCCCGGCCACGGAGGCTGCATTTAGATGGGGGCGAAATGCGGAAACACCCGTGTACTTAGATTTAGGTGCCCGTTAAAGAACCCCAGGTGGTCGAAATTTCCGGAGTCCCCCACTACGGCGTGCCTCATAATCAGAAAGTGGTTTTGGCACGTAAAACCCCATAATTCAGTTCTATTCCAATTCTGCAATCAGCCCTACGCGATTGGTCAAAAACTTTCTTGGACCGCCCCGACATCACCTGGCTGTGGCGTGACGTCATGAAAACCGCAATAGCTCCCCACCTGATATGACGTGTACACATTGATTATGCATTATTTGACCACACAAAAGCAAAATAGTTATTTCAGATTTGACGTATTTTCTCCACCAACCCTCCGCTGTTGGCCAAAAGCTTTCGGGCTGCACCCACTTCACCTGCCTGTCACGGGACGTCACAAAGCCGCAAAAACAAAACCGTGTTAAAGATGCACTAATATGCCGAACAAAACTGAGTTTTCTGAATAGCCGCAGGCTCCCTGTTCCGAAAGGAATAAAGGATGGCTGCCGCCGATCGCTCATGCACTGGCTACCCGCACCAGCCGGAAAGCATGTGTTTATTTGCGTATAATAAAACTTCTTGCGTGGCCGCGTAACCTTTTCGAGCACTTTCGGCACGTTTAAGCCCTTGTGCTGCCTACTCTTCTTTGCTGAGGATCCATTTTAGCGTCATTTTTAAGCTTCCGTTGCACGCCGCCGCGATTTTCGACCAGCTACCACAAGTTAAATAAGGGAAAGAGGAACAATTGCAGACGCAGGCGCCAGCCCCTTTATCCGGTTATCGATTTTCAGTGCAGTGGCTCGGCTCCATCAAATTTCTCTCCACTTGGGCGTGCTCCTCGCCTCCTGCACTCTAAAAACTAGGGAGTGTATCGCAGGAGTAAAGCGACCGATTTACTCTTCAAAGCGTTGTTTTACTCTCACAAAATATCGAGTGGAGTGAAATGCGTGGTTCACTCCGTCACCAATGAGAGAGTGAAATGTGCTTTCTACTCTGCCCTTCAAAGAGAGAGTAGAATGCCCGTTCTACTCTTGCGGCAATAGAGAACAAAACGTAACGTAATCTTCTGCTTGAACTGTAGGAGGCTGGCCCCGAAAATAGCAATGTATCACTCACATACGCTGAGCAAAGAACACACGGTTTTGCTTCTAGCAGGAACGCTGAGCGAGCGCTCTACTTTTTCACTCGGAGTTGCTCCACCGTGCTCGCGCGCTCAACATCACGGAGCAGCACAGCACCGGAGAAAGGTGATCAGTCCAGTGAGCAGCTACGAAGGCCATCCGAAGGGATGTCGTGTGCCAGCCATCTCGCGTCGCCGCGAAAAGACGACAGTCGTTCGTCATTCATTGGGTATAACAACAAATCCTCCACGGTAAGTGATTTCTAACTTAGGTTGTAATTCTGTTTATATGACATGCTATCGCCAAGAAGTCGTCGCGGCGCCTAGTTAACGCGATTGACAACGAACTAGGCAAGCGCGCTGTGTCTCTCGATGTCAATCGAAAAAGCCAGTCGTCGCGATAACTGAATGTGATTTTATCACTTGCCGCTATCTGCAAGAGCTTTGAAAATAGCAAACGCTGCCAGAACCCTTATATTTTGAATAAGACGTGAGGCGAGAGGACGCTTAAAATGGTTTCTTCACCAGCCCATAATTCCGAGCCCATGCGGAGCGTGCTTAGGGTGCATTTTGGGTGATTAAATTTATGCAGTTTGACTGTCTAATGTGTGCGAAACGCTTTTGAAATGAGGCACATAACAGAAAGCATCATTTTGCTGGCGGCATGCTTTCGTTATAAATAAGCCGCGCACTTGACGGTGTCTCGCCCATGGTAATCTGCAACCACTGAAGTTACGTGCAGCGCCAGTGTCCATTGGGCGCGTTATCTTGAACTTACTGAAAACGCATGAGGAATTCATGTTTTATGCTGAATAAAGTATAAACCCCATATAAGCAGTCTTGCGCCCGACAGCTATAAGTGATGTGATGGAGATGGCTGTCGCGTTTGCTCGTCGCCCACAAGTCCTACTCCGTGCGAGCGACGACCTCGAGCTACGTCTCCCCGGTGTTGCCGGCATGAGGGCTTCAAATACGCGTCAAAACTAGCGGCACGCGTGCTTTAGTAACTTAAGTTGATATATTTTACTGTAAAAACCAGAATAAAATATTACGGAAGGTGTTGCAGTAGGCACTTATCGATGCACGTATAAACATCCAATCGTTTTCTCATTCCGTGTGACAATCGGTAGTATTTGACTGATGCACATCCAGCTCCGTCTTCGCGCTATTGACTAGTCGCTCATATTACTTCCGGGAGACGAGCGACGGTTTCTAGATTTCCATAACCGAGCGATCTGTTCAAGCGACGGCTCGTTTTGCCGCTCGAAGCCATACGTAGCTCGTCGCCGTCGCGCACTAAATCGCTCTCACGGGGTTTCGCCCTAAGACTGAACTGTTTTTGCTTATGTATTGAAATGGTGGGATTATATGTCTAATTTGATATCTCCTATTGTGGTTTTTGAACACGATGTGAATCTGAAGGGGTGCGTATGTCAACGAAGTCGGCGAACTGTCAAACAGCGAGTTATGCATCGGCATCGAATATTACTGATGCCGTGTCGAATTACAATGGCACGGACGCTTTGCATATGCTTAATTTTTTGGACACTCCTGCGGATTTGCTAATATGACTTGGCGTTTCAGAGGTATGTCCTATGAAGAGCTAAATCACCCTTCCACTGGGGGTGTCAAGCTTAATGTGTAACAAAAATGTGCTTATCGCTTTAATATTCTTAGTGAGGAAATAAAGTATCAAAATAAAACCTTGCTTTATTCCGTGTTATCATCGTCTGTCGTAAACAAAACAAAAACTTACTCTAATAAACTAATAACTGCGGTCTAGCTGCAACTTATACATGCCTTCAAGAATGTAAAATGCTAGACATTAAATTGCAGCACTAGTTGAGTCTGCCAAATATGAATGCCATTGCGCACCTCATAAATGAAAATACTTTCAGGCCTTTTAGTAAACTTAGATGCAGGCCGCAGTGAACTTTCTTGTCATCATTGAAATGTGGGTAAGCTTGCCATAACAAGCCTTGTAGCCCTTTTTTTATAGGCATATGCAGTCATATCCATTGAACTTGAGGACAATATTTTCATCCTTACTGAGCATTATGTTTGCAGCTATGATATGGCTTGAGCAGTGGCACAACCAGAGATGGTGCGTGGGGCACACTGGGCACGTGCTTAGGATGTGTCTCAAGTGCTGTTTGCGACACACAAGGCTAATGACAGACTTATGACATCTGACAATTACCAGTATTCTATATATTAGCAGGATTATGTTACCATTGGTGCTGAACAAGGACGAAATTTTGGTTTTTCTTTTTTGTTTAAATCTAAAAATTGATGTTAGTTCAGTAGTTGACTGTTGCAGTCATTTAGATGTTTCGCATGCAGTTCAGTTGGAAGACTAAGAGCTAAGACTTTCTTTTAGAGCCATCACCTTGACTGTCTTGATGCTGTTTTACACCATGTCCTCGTGTTGAGTCTTGCACACGATATTTTTCAGGCACCCGATTTAGATAACGCAAGAAGGCAGCTACAAGGACACAAGCATGTCAAAGAGCCAGCCCAGCTCGTCTCCATGTTGTGCAGAGCAGCGCACGCCAAAGAATCAAAATACATTGCCATGCGATTTGGACAAGAAGACTAGAATGTGGGTATACTGTGCGTACCATTTGACTGAATGTCAACAAAATCGAAATACAGTGTCACACCAAGATGAAAATTCTCACGTGCTCTAGGTAGTCATCTTAACATGGTATACTTAGGTAATGTCTCTGATGGGAAAGTTAAAATCAAGTATGCTCCCTGGAGACAAACACATGGGAGCAAGTGTCACTGAAAATTAGGAAATTTGTTTTAAAAAAAGCTGATTAGTTTTGTGAGAAGTGAGTGTTTTTTGTCTTGCCTCTCAACAGATAAATCCATGTGATAAAAAATAGGGGTACAATGAAATTGCATATTTGCTTCGTGACATGATACATGCAATGAGTACGGTGCCCGTGTTTACTATAAAAAGCAACAGCTCATGCATGGTTAGTTGCTTACATACATTGAACAGCACGTGATTGCAAGGGTGCAAATACAAACCACTGTCATTCTGTATTTTAAATACTGACATGAATCAGACAGATTTTCATGTCTTCCCTTTTAACTACTTTTTACACCTAATTTTAGAAGTATGGCTTCCTTTTAGGTCCCAGAAAGAGGAAGCTTTGGTTGAAGAGAATCCCATGTTTAAACAGTCATTATCGTTTATGTGAATGCTCAGGAAACCAGTTCATTAGAACCACTCGTGCCTCCCGAAGTGAAAGCAAGGAGCAATTAAGGCCTTTAACTGTACACCGTGGTGCACACCTTACGTCTTAGAAACCAGAGAGTCGCTTGGAATTGAAAATTATTTTTAAAATGTAAAATTGTGGTTTCTCCATCTGTGAAATAGTCATATGAAAGCTTCTGGCACGTATTTGATATTTGCATTAGGGTGACTCAATCTACTCGCCAACCAAGTATGCTAGTGGAGGTAGAGATGCGTTCAATGCAAACAACTGAGAGCATCTGTGTAGAACACTTGTTCATCAATTGGCGGATGCGAACATACAGTGTTAGGCAAAAGCTCCTTACTTTGATGGCTTCTGTAGACATAATTTTTGTAAGGCAAAATAAAATTAAAGCATTTTTGCACATGGTGAATTTCTGGACTTAAGATAGAGTGCAGAGTGAGGCGATGTATTAATCTTGCCAGACATATATGTACTTGTTTTGAGACGAACAATCTGTGTAGTGCGATAATCTTTCTTACTTTAGCGCATCTTAACCACTTCAGTAGGAAAAAAGCTTTGGTTTCAGATAGTTGCTTCATTGTGAAAATATATGCATAGTCGCATGCAAAATCCACGTGCATGGAAGGGATATTTGAAACAGATTGGTGCCATTATAAATTTATGCTTTGCTTCTTTTTTGTCTTTTTCGTGATCTTCCCTGCCTGAACTTATGTTTATGTCACAATTGACGCATATTCATCACATCTCTATGGTTCACATCTGAAACCATGCTATATTTTAGTTAGATTGCATATTCAATTAGTAACAATAATTGATCACGTAATTATGCAAGCTGCTCCTCAGAAATATAGCATTCTTACCATAGTCGGAATGAAAAGCTACCATACATGACAAGAAATTTGATGCGCAAGATTCTAACACCAATGCTGCTTGCAGTTTGGTTTTCTACTCATTTGCTACACGCCAGATAATATTGTAAATTTAATATGATTTTTATGAAAGTGTAACGGATCAATGCCAACTGCACCAGGAAGCTGCTCTCATGAGGAGGCCGACTGAACAGGGAAGATGATACGCCTCTGTACCGCCTTGAGACAGGGCAGGATATTGCTACAGAACCACGACAAGCCACAATTAGAAACAATGGGGTGCAGCGCATACATGAATAACTATCTGAAACATAAGTAAACCTAGCTAGACCTGCGGCCTCACATGAGAATGTACAACACATTTCTAAATGCACTGTAATCTCAGTCAGGAACATCCATACACTGAACAGGACGTTGAGCTGCTGTCTTGGAATATGGCACACAAAAAAGTTTCTCGCACAATTTATCTACATTACCAGCCCCAAGCTTACCGGCTCATCTGGTAACCTATGCCTTCTAAGTAAACGCGTTTTGTGCCAGTAATGTGGCGCACATTTCACTTCGGTCATAGTGTCAATACTTTGTAAGTTTGCACACCTTTGTTCTATGTTTAACTTTCCATTCTCTACTTTATTTCTGAAAACAAGGAGCCAATTGAAATTAAAGAATATTTCTACACTAATACTGATGAAACTTAAAAAAATATACTTATGTTTTATTACAAGATGTGTTCTGAAGTTCATGGGCATCATTGTAATCTGATGTTATGTTTGTCTGTATGTTACTCAAATTATTATTGAGTTTGTCTTGTGACTGAGCAATAAAGATTTTGACCTTTTAAGAGAAAATGTTTCATTTGAGTAACCCAGCTACTACAGGTTACATCCCATTCACCAAGCACAAGTGCAGGAGCTGCTTATGAAGCAATCAAATATTCCCCTCATGTAAGTATTGCGTATTCATTCTAACGTGATCATGGATCTACATCGTGCTTTCACACTATTGGGAAGAGTACTAGCACTTTGTTCTGAAGGAGTGCAAGCACTCTGTATGGGGGAGCAGAAACACGCGGCTTCGAGGAGTAGAAGTACTGAGTTTGGAGGGGTAGAAGCACTCGGTCGGGGGGAGTACTATTACACCTGCGGGGAGAGTATTAGCACTCCGGAAGAGTACTAGCACTCCCTTGCGGTGGAGTAATAAAACTCTGTCAGGAAAAGTTGTCCTACTCTCTCTCAAAGAGGGTCGATCTACTCTCTGAAAGAGAGTGAAATATGGGACAAGCAGATACTCCCTCAAAGAGAGTGCCCGGAACTCTCTTTGTTTTTAGAGTGTGTAAGCCAATTAGGTAAGACAAGCCGCTCAGCGTAAGCAATGTTATTCGTTTTTCAAGCAAACAAAAGTGACCTCGTATGAAAGAGCAGAGCGTTTGATTGTTCTGTTCAGCTGTTCAGCTGTTTAGTTTGATTGTTCTGCGGGTGACTGCCCGATGCTTACATCGGCGGTTACGCAACATTGACGTCAGGAGATAGGAATAAAAACATATCGGAATAGTTTTATGTTATCTGGCCCCTGATTAAATGCTGGAGCTTCTCCGTACGCCAAGCCATTTAGCGGGGTGTGATGTGACCACCAAGCTAGTGCGAATGAGCTCGAATCTGTTCTGTGTTATGTGACAATACATCACAAGTTAAACTTGTACGTATAATACACGCTGAATATGCAACAGTATGTATATTTCCAAGGCACACAAACGGCTTATTCGAAAAGCGCGGGATGTACAACGCCTTCTATTTAGCACATTAGATTGCACAGTTCCGTCCTGTGAAACTTGACAGTCCGGTTTATATAGCACAGAATTTTCCCCGACCAAGAACCTCTAAAAGACAAAGGCCCCTTAAAAAAATAGCGCATCATACTTCATTTTTAGGGGGCCCTAGATTCCCTCGTGAGGTTAGAACTGGCGAGGTTTACACAGTGCTGAATAACGGCCCCGTGCGTCCTCTGTGACAGAGGTTTTCCAGATAAGATGAAATACGGGGTAGGGTTCCTAAATCATATGGACATAGCGGGCAAGATTGAGGAAATCTACAGCGTGATCGAGAGCGTGGCCGCCGTCGTAATAAAGCTAAATAGGATATATGAACTAAATGTATTACAAGCCTACACGCCAACCTCCAGTCATGAAATGAAGAAATAGAGTAGTTTTCTGAATGTGTTGTTAAGCAGTGAGGCATACTGTTAGGAATGGCCGTACGGGGTGGCAACGTGCCAGCTATCAGCCCGCTGCACGTGTTCCAATCCCACCAGACGGGGCGCACTTCGGAGAACTGCGAATGGCCGGCAGCTACGTGGCGCGCGGTCAGCTCACGAATGTGGTACTCCGCCGCGCCACCCGGGACAAAGCAGAGTTCTCCGAAGCCCTCTGACGTCGGCACCGAGAGCTATGCGGCACCGAGACTTCTACGAAGCCCTCTGACGTCGGCTCCGAACATTCGAACGCGTGAGCCTTTGTGTGTGTGGGCTCGAACGTGTGTGCCTTTGTGTGTGTGGGCCGTCCTGCGGGCGGGGGGGCGGCTAGTTTCCAATGACTGGACGAACGTTTCCGTCCACTGGGACTCCGTCCACGGGGAATCCGTCCACGGGGAATCCGTCCACGGTGAATCCGTCCACGGGGACTTCGAACGGTGACGTCGAACGATGACGTCGAACTATGACGTCGAGCGGAGAGCTTATAAGCAGCGTTTGTCGGCTGCTAGGGTGTGCTCGTCGTCGGGAGCTGAGTGCTCGTTGTCATGCTCGAAATGTAGTAGTGAGCTGTGTGCTCGTAAGCTGTTTGCTGTATGTTAGTCTTGCGGGCTCAATATGGGAGTCGCGCTAGACTGCCAATGTATGTCCTGTTTTAAATGTTAATATGCTAATAAACCCTGCTCGCCTAAGTCCCGGCGAAGAATCAAGATCATCCCTACATCTACGACCGCTCCAAATCTAATAACTGAATGGCAGCGGTGAGATCGGCCTACGGCTCGTAAATCGGCCTACGACTCGGAGACAGCAACGGCAGCTGACGGACGTTGGCACATGGTGACCGACCGGTATCCTGATCAAGTTGGAGGCGACTTGAGATTGACCACCTCTTGCAACTGACTGGATACGGCGGGGAAGGACTGGTGATATGGTGCTGCTTCAGTGGGTAAGCGTTTGGTTTTGGCTGTAAGATTTACCAGGCTTCAATTTCTCTGTGTTTTTGGATTTGATTCGCTGGGATCTTTTACTTGTATTCTGATTTGCGTGGGCATCGCAGCAAGTATTGTGTGACAGCAGAGCCAAAGCTTAACGTAGCGACCATGGTCCTAATGTGTTTGACGGGAGCTGACCTGTTGTGGTTGTGTGAAGAGATCGAGGTAAACTTAGAGGAGGACTTGACGGAAGCAGAAATTCGTAAGGCAATTCTAGAAAGTAACAAGGATTCGAAATTCATAGAACAAATGGGTAAACGAATTCTAAACAAAAAACGGCAACAGGAAGCAATTAGGTAAGAACAGGAAGAATCTAAGCAAGAACAGGAAAAAGCTAGGCAGGAACTGAAAATAATTTCTCAGGAAGAAGTAACGAAGCAGTACATTGATAGAAGTAACGAAGTAAGTACAGAAGTAACGAGGCAGTACATTGATGCATTGAACGGAGAGATTCAAGGTTTAGAGCAGTTAATCGAGCAAAGTCAACAGCGGCTTGAAAAATATGTAGGCTGGACGCAGCGAATACGGCAGGAAGTCGACAGCAGATTTCAGTCGCAAGCCGAGAGAAGTAGTAGTACCTGTGAGAGTAGCAGCACGTTCACAGGTGAACTCGTAGTGCTAGCAGCTAACGATGCCTTAGTGGCAACAGAGGCCGTTAAAGGCCAGAGTGAGAGCGACGAGGTGCTGTGCCAACAGAGGACTGTAGAGACAGCTAGGCCAGCTGCGAACAAATTGGCACAGTTACCGCGCGTGTGCGTCGCATCTCATGGTAGCGAGGTCGTTAGCGAGGTACAGAATACTACGGACTTGACAGACGCGGGCACCCATGTCGAGTCGAGCCAGTCTAGGTAGCCTAGAGATGGATGATTTAATTAGGAATCATTCGGACTGTGCGCGTGAGACAGCGCTCGAGACCGACGGGCTGTGTGGCGATGCACAGCATGAACTGGGTAATGCAGTAGAGGGCAGTTCGCAGGAGTGCGAGTTGCATAGCTTGAGTAAAGACTGCTGCATTGTGCCAGAGTCGGTTGAGCTATCCGCCAGTCGAGGCAAAGAGAGAGTCGAATTAAATGAGAATCACTCAGACTGTGCGGGTAAGAGACCGATCCGGGCCGATGAGATGTGTAACGGCCAGCACGAGGCGCCAGAAGGCGACATGAAAAAGAATTCCAAGAGAAAGCGCCGCAGAAAGAAGCGCCCTAAAGATCGGAATGCGGTGGCTAATGTAGCGGAGCCAAAGACGGCGACAGGCGCGAAAAGGCAGGGCGCGGAGAAAAGACAGGTGCGGTCGTGACGGACGATGTTGACGCATCAAACAGGTTCGAGCCACCGGTCAAAGGGGGACCGAGAAGCATGTTCTGCACGGACGCGGACAAAGGGCACGGGGCAGTTATATTCCTCGCCGTTCCGTAGTTCTTTTCGAAGCTCAGCGTGCAGTACGAAGAAGCGCAAGGTGGCAAGACGAGACCAGGCGGGGAGTAGCGACGCGGTCACTCAAGTTTGTGAGGAAAGAGGGGCGCCAGGACGCAAATTGGCAGGAGACTGTAACGTCTTGGGGGAGCTGATAGTGAGTCAGCCCTTTTGTTGTTCCTCGGTAGCCAGAGTAGCTTTCAAACCGCGACCACCTCGGGTACGGCTCAAAGTATGAGTCGGTCGTAAACATTTGAAACGGGAGGCGAAGGCAAATTCGGTAGAAGTGAAACGTGTTGTTTTGTTTTATTTTTGAACATTTGCAAATTTTCGCGATTTAACTTTCTTTCACTAGGTAAAAGTATGAGCTTTGTTTGGGTTTTGTTAGAGAAGCTCGAGATTTGAAAGACGCGCTTTTTGTAAACATGTAGTATCGAGAGATGTTCATTAATGAGTAGATAGGCTTTCTTCTCTTTGTGTGTGCGTGAGTAACATGAAGGTCAAGGTTATCGTTGAGAGGCCTATCGTAACGCGCGTGTGTGTTATTTAACCTTCTTTTTTTTAACTGTTTTTGAATTTTGTAAGGTTAAGCGCGTAGATTTTCAGTAAGTGCGTGATTTGCACTGAGAAGAGCTCATAGGTCCATTAGCGCGTGTCCTGTGCGGACGGAGGGAAGCAGACGGTTTATGACTTGGTTGTGCTCATGTGTGTCGAGGGCAGCCGTATTCTGACTTCTCTAGTAAGCGTGCGTAGAGCTAGTTATTAGAAGACACATTTGTTCGAAGGTTCCTCTGTATTGCGTAAGTTACGCAAGTTTGGTTGATCGGTTAAGGAACGTGTCCTGTGTGGACTAAAGGAACAAATGTGAGTCAGCGTGATGAAAACTTTGTATGATGCAAGCACGTGTTCGGAATAGGGACCACAAAGCTAGCGCGATTGTATTTACGTACCTGTGGAGTTGGCCAGACTGTTCAGTGGCAACAGTACATGAGATAAGTACGCCACTGTGATAAGATAAGAAAACGCTGTTCGCGAAGTTATGCTGCTTAAGTTATGTTTGGGTATTGGTGTTTGAAAGCCTTCGGTTTAATTCTGCGTAAACCTTTACTCTTGTGCAGCGCGACGGTCGGGTTTGGTCGAACTCAGGAAGAACGTGAACACTCGCTTTGGCGGCACAAAATTTTGGGGCAAAATTTGGGATTCCCAGTTGAGTGACTTGCATTGAAATTGTGATAGGAAGCCTGGTAGGTTAACAGCTAATTCCGGGCTTTTGAACGCTGAGCGGTGTTGTGTTGCCGGGTCGACTCTTCTGTGCCAGTTGTTGTAAGATGGTTGAAGGCATTCCAAGTACGCAGGGGTTGCAGAGAGCAAAGCCATCGTCTTGCTCGCCAGCCATTCTCTTCCTGCCCAGCGGTTGCCAGCACTGGCCAGGCGAGATTTTCCTGGCCATGGAGGAGCTGTTAGGAATGGCCGTACGGGGTGGGAACGTGCCAGCTTTCAGCCCGCTGCACGTGTTCCAATCCCACCAGACGGGGCGCACTTCGGAGAACTGCGAATGGCCGGCAGCCACGTGGCGCGCGGTCAGCTCAGGAATGTGGTACTCCGCCGCGCCACCCGGGACAAAGCAGAGTTCTCCGAAGCCCTCTGACGTCGGCACCGAGAGCTATGCGGCACCGAGACTTCTACGAAGCCCTCTGACGTTGGCTCCGGACATTCGAACGCGTGAGCCTTTGTGTGTGTGGGCTCGAACGTGTGTGCCCTTGTGTGTGTGGGCCGTCCTGCGGGGGGGGCGGCTAGTTTACAATGACTGGACGAACGTTTCCGTCCACTGGGACTCCGTCCACGGGGAATCCGTCCACGGGGAATCCGTCCACGGGGACTTCGAACGGTGACGTTGAGCGATGACGTCGAACTATGACGTCGAGCGGAGAGCTTATAAGCAGCGTTTGTCGGCTGCTAGGGTGTGCTCGTCGTCGGGAGCTGAGTGCTCGTTGTGATGCTCGAAATGTAGTAGTGAGCTGTGTGCTCGTAAGCTGTTTGCTGTATGTTAGTCTTGCGGGCTCCATATGGGAGTCGCGCTAGACTGCCAATGTATCTTGCTTAAAATGTTAATATGTAAATAAATCCTGTTCACCGAGATCCTCTCTACGACCTTCAACTCCTTCAAATGGTGGCAGCGGCAAGGTCGTCCGACGACTCCTACATCTGATTGACAGCGGTAGGATTGTCCGACGAATCCAATAATACTCAGTAACTCAATCCACTGTAGGCGTTGCTGACTTTAACGCGAAAGTTGGAAGAAACTCAGCTGAGAACACGTGATCGGCAACTACCGCATCGGCTCTAGAAATAGTAGGGGAGAGATGCTGGCAAATTTAGCGGTAAAGAATCGACCTCGAATAATGAATTTCTTCTTCGGGAACCGCATTAAAAGAAACTGGAGCCGCGCAAGTCGTAACGGAGAGAAAAACAGGATGCCGATTTCACACACTGCGCCGATCTCAGCATAGTACAGCTTGTAGATGTGTATGGTATGGTAAACGGCAGTGATCACAGGTTAGAGCAAGAGAGAGATCAGAATAAGAAAGAGCAATATTAGTCAAGAAGCAACAGATAAAGCTAGACGCAGTCAATAAATGCATGCTTGTGCTCGTAAACAAATCTGTAGCTTTAGAACACTAGCATGAAAATAATATTTACGTAATTTGTGAAACCCTAAGTAGGTCGATTTGAGAGGCAGCGATTGAAGTTGGAGGTAAGGCACCAGATAAACCCTCACAAAGTAACAAACGACTTAATAAAGAAACGATAAATCTATGAAAGTGTCTAGCTCAAGAGATCGCATAGAATTTGCTGAAGTACCAAAGTTGATAAACGAGCAGAAACGAAGTGACACGCGAAACTAGAATGGTCAGAATGATTAAGGAAGCAGTAAAAATGGACAAAGCCTGTATCAGTGAGAAGAAAACGTGCTACTGGGCAGGCCAAGGTGCATTTATTAAAAAATCAGCAGGATGATGCCATCAGCAATTTCCATGGCATAATAAAGGCAGCAGAAGTTTTCTATACTGAGGTGTACAGTACTTGAAACGGCCACCTAGCCTTCACTGGAAGTGGTGACGAACTGGACAGAAAGGCAGTTTGTGTAACTAGCGAGGAATTTAGAAGGGCTTTTCGAAACATGTCGCGACGAAAAGGGCCAGGAGAACATCAAATAACAGTCGATTTAATCAAATATGGACAAGATATTGCGCTTGAAAAGCTCGCAACCCTTCATGCGCAATTGCATCGTGACTTCAGCTTACCAGAGGCCTTAAAGAATTCAAACATTATAATAATCCATAAGAAGGGAGCCTTATAGAATTGAAGAAATGCAAGCCAATTAGCTTGCTTTCAGTACAGTAGAAAATATTCAATAAGGTAATTCCCAAGATTATCAAAGCAACACTTGACCAATCAACCAAGAGAGCATGCTGGCTTCAAATAGATGCATTCTACAATGAATCACGTCCACCATTATTCAGCTAAATTGGGAATCTGGGCAGCTCAAGCAACCTCTGAAACGATTTTCATAGATTATAAAAAAGGTGTTTGGTCCAGTAGAGATAGCACCAGTCAAGGACCCATTGCGTAATCAAGGAGTACAGGAAGCATACGTGGATATCTTCCTAAATAGCTGCAGATTTCGCAGCGACCCACATTCCCCACAAGGCCAGTGGGAAAACACATATAAAAAACAACAGGTCAGCTAGGAAGACTCCATTTGCCCTATGCTTTTCACTGCACGGTTAGAATAAATAATCAGTCTATTTGCTTTGCAGATAAACGTTAACTATCTAATGGATAAATGGCAAACATCGTTCGGTTGGTTGCAGACGAATTTTAAGAAATTATTGACGACCCTAACGAAGAATATGTAAGATTAAAGTAGAAGATTAATAAACAGATGACAAAGGTAATCTTCAATGGCCTGGCGAGCAAAAAATAGTTAATAATTGCTAGTCAGCCTCTAGAATATCTGCAGGAGTACATTTATTCAGGTGAAGGGCTGAGAAGACCGTGATCAATAGGTTCCTCAGAAAAGCTAGCCAACGTTTCGGTAGAAGGACCTATTTTATTAACACATGGAGCGAAACTAAGATGTTAACAAGGAAGCTTGCCACTAAAATTGTAAGGCGTAGTGCTAAGAGATAATTACACAGACGTGTGGACCAGAGACGAAACTGAGAGCCGATAGGCTGATATTAGAAGAAAGAAATGAAGCGAGGTAGGTAATGTAAACCGTGAGGCGAACGAGCGGCCGAAAATTTGAGTTACAGAATGGGTTCCAAGAGAAGGGACGCGCAGTCGAAGACGGCAGAAAGTTTTGTGGTGTGCGGAAATTAGAAAATGTGCAAGGCGCACCTTCGAATCAGCGCAACAGACGCTCATTTGGATATTGCTGGAAGAGACCTTCGTCCTGCACCAGATATAAAAATGGGCTGATGATAATGAGGATGATGATATTCATATATGTTTCCTTCGTTTTCTTAGTTTGTAATATTTAACCTACCTCATCTTGGGCCACTGTACGTACTCCTATCGTTAGCCACTCATCTAGGATGATTTTGCTCTTTTGTTACATAATAGGTTATAGCATGTATATGGCATACGCCTTTCACCATCATTGTTACCACCACGAGCATCACAGATAGCCTTTAACATCGCTGTGTCGGCGTTTCATACGGTGGGTGTGCCTAATGTGGTGTTTAAATTTAGGCGTCGCTTGTGAGCGATGTACAGCAGAAAGATAAACATCGCCGGAGATTACAGTCCTGTTCAGTGCAGCATCATTATGTTTCTTCGGTGGCATACTAAAAATCATTCGTGCCATCGTCGCTATTCCATCCCTTTTATTGTCGTCGTCGTGTTGCTGATGTCATGGTGTACCTGACAGATTAAGCGATATTTGAATAAAAGAGAACGTATGTTTCGAAAAGCAACAAGCGCAAAATCTGTTGAAGCTACGTCAGAATATTTATCGTTTTCTAAAGAATGTGCATTAGATATTGAGGCTTCCAAATATAAGATTTTCCACCCGCATATTTCGCAATTTCCAGAAACAGATCCAAAAAAATTTGGAAGGTCATTTCTTCAGCACCTACAAAAGAGTTCCCTGTTTTTTACACTGAGTCTGGTGCTGCAATTGATGTCATGGATGTTTCTGATCGGTTTAATTTATTCTTTTGTAGTGTATTTAATGACGAAAAGCCTCTTTATATGTCAGCACAGTCTTCTTATAGTTCTCCATTTATGGAACGTATTACCGTGGCAAGTGACGGTAGTGTGAAAGCTATTGAGTGTTTGCCATCGCTTTCTAGTCCTGGTCCTGACGGCATTTGTACTTAGTTACTAAAGATGACAAAGCACAATTCTGCTTTTATACTTCCACTATTGTTTCAACAGCCTCTCGACACCGCCGCAATTCCAGACGACTGGAAATTGTCACATGTGATAGCAGTATATAAAACCGGCGACAAAAACAACCTAACAAACTGTAGGCCTATATACCTTACGTCTGTTGTATGCGAAGTACTTGAACACGTGTTATCTGCTCAAATCATGCAGTACATGGCTAGCAACCACATTCTATTTGCAAACCAGCATAGTTTTCAGCGAGGTCGGTCATGTGAATCCCTGCTTCTTGATGTACAGACATTCACCGCAACCTTCACGAACTTACACAATGTCACGCCACATTTATACATTTTGCTAAAGCCGTTGACCGTGTGGCGCATAACTGCGTGCTACATAAAATGAAGCTGATTAAAGTTGACAAACAAGAAATAAACTGGGTTAAAGAATATTTAAGTAACAGACGACAAGCCGTCGTAATTGATAATGTACATTCGTCATTTCAACCTGTTCAGTTCGGTGTGCCTCAAGGTTCCCTTTTGGGTCCCAATTTATTTTTAATTAATATAAATAATATTCTTCAGTGTGTAGACTCGCAAATCCGGCTATATGCCGCGACGGCGTTTTGTATCGGCCGTTAAAATGTAAGGCTGACTCTGTTAAATTACAAAATGACTTGAACAGGATTGAAAGATGGTGCTCAGACTGGCAAATGAGCGTAAATACCTCAAAAACTAAAGTTATGAGATTTACTACTTGCAGTGAAACTACGAAGCACACATACTTCCTTAATGGTGAAACTCTAGAAACTGCAGAATCATTTAAATATCTGGGTGTTTATCTTTCTTCGGCTTTGTCTTGGCATAATCATGTGGTTTGTATTGTTTCCGCTGCATCTGAATCTCTTGGCTTCATTCGTCGTACGCTTCGTAAGGCTAATAGTCCCAAGCTTCTTGCATATACTACCGTACTTCGTTCAAAGCTTGCGTATGCCTCATTCATATGGAACCCGCACCAAACGCACCTTATTACCAAATGTGAATCTCTTCAGAACAAGGCAGCGCGACTTATTGCAGGCAACTATTCACAACATTCAAGCATCACTAAAATAAAGCACGACCTAGGACTCGTCCCATTGCAGCCTAGAAGAAAGATATCTCGGTTAAATTTCTTCCATCAGCTTTTTCATCACCTAAATATCTCCTCTCAGGCACAGATCTTACCTGTCAAAAGGAAATTCGCAAGAATTGATCACTAATTTAAGGTCGAACAACCATTTTCATGCACTAAACTATTGCTATTTTCATGTCTGCACTTAGCCATTTCGGAATGGAATCATCTCCCAAGTAATAGAGCCGAAATAACTGACCATAATATATTCAAACACTTAAAGAAACGTTCGGAAATTAGAAACATTAGCATTTCTTCTTACATTTCTTCAGATGTCAGAGGATGTAAGATTATTGTTGTATAATGCAAGAATTATTGACCTATGATGTCGAATGAGAAGAGATGCAAAGGTTGCATAGCATGTACGGCTTCATATAAGGATATTCGACTTACATGCACGTTGCCTTATACCTTTGTATATCAATTGCTATTCCCCCCTCCTATGTAATGCCCAAGCTAAGCTTGTAGGGTAAATAAATGAAAAAACTAATCATTCACACGCTCGCGTCACACCAGGATCACAAGCTACCTGTCAATTGCTTGGTATGAGATTATTTCCCACAGTGCAGCACGATCAGCAAAGCTTCTATAGTAACTGTGTTAGTCATTGTCTCTAGGAAAACGTTGAAACAGGAAACAGTTGAATACGCTAAAGCTGCGACAAACTGTATAGTGCTCTTACTTGATCGCGTTGACACGTACACCATACGGAGCATTCTCTGAAATGAAATAAGGGGGAATGGTGACAGAACTCAAATCACAATGAATTATTTTTATACAATCAAAACTCCATTTAACGAAACCTGATTTCACGAAGTTCCCGATCTAACAAAGAAATTTCCATTACCCGGTAAGTACCCATAAAGTTCAATGTTGTCACCAACCGGAATGACGAAACTAGCTTGCATTAAACCCAACTTAACAAACATTTTTTGAAATAATCAGTAATAAAAACTTCTTTCTTTCTCACTCTGACGCATACGAGCTTTTCATTGCGCATGCTCTCTAACGCTATCGCGTTTAAACATCTGGACACCCTAGTCACGGCCCTAGCTTTATTTTGACGAAGCTACACGCCGCACCTACGCACGAAACAACGGACTCAGCAGTCACTAGCACTCTAACGTACCGGATGGCGCTAGGGGTGGTGGCAGTTGGGCCGCCCTCGCGGTCTTTTTACACGCGCAGGTTAGAGGCAAATACAATGTTGCGGTACCCTTTTGATGCCGCTAAGTTACAGTTTTAGATTTCGAATGACCAAAAAATCCCTTACTTGATTTTCCGAACTTCCCGATTTAATAAAATAATTGGAGCGCGTACATTACTTCGTTCAATCGAGTTTCAACTGTGTAAATACAATCGCACGCACACCTATATGAAAAGCGAGAGAGAGAAAGCGAGGACAGGAAAGGCAGGGAGGTCAACCAGAAGGGTATCCGGTTTGCTACCCTACACTGGGGGTGGGGGAAAGGGGAATAGAAAAAGGAGAAAGGGAGAGAGTGAGCACTGAGTACGTGTGGGCGGGACACTATAAACGGTCTCTTAAACCGGTGTATCTCAAGTATTGCAGTAATGCACCATTCGCTTTTCGCGCCAGTGACGGGTGGGGCCACGGTCCGAGTATCTTTGACTCGGTGAAAGGTCGTAAGTCTAGTCGGTGCAAAGTTTCCTGTAGAGGGAGGCGTTGTACATCGTAGCGGGGGCAGGTACACAATAGGTGCTCGATGGTCTCCTCGCACCCACAGGAATCGCACATCGGGCTCTCGGCCATTCCCAAACGAAAGGAATATGAATTTGTGAACGCTACTCCCAGCCACAAGCGGTACAGCAAGGTTGCTTCACCGCGGGAAAGGCTAGATGGCACTTGTAGCCGTAGCGTGGGGTCCAGTTTATATAATCGGCAGTTGAAGGCACCTGAACTCCATAGATCTTACGACTTTTTGCATGCGTGTAGGCGAAGTTCCCTGGCAGCGTCCGACCTCGCCAAAGGTATTGAACGCGTCTGGGTATCTTCGTCGGCAGACCGGGCAGCCTTGTCTGCTAGGTTGTTGCCGACAATGCCACAGTGAGCAGGAATCCATTGAAATGTAATGGTGTGCCCTCTTTCCAGAGCATGGTGGTGCACTTCCCTGATCTCAGATATCATCTGCTCGTATATTCTGTGACGTAATGCAGACTTGATGCTGTGAAGGGCTGCCTTAGAGTCACAAAATACGACCCATTTCTCTGTTGGCTCTTCGGTGACGTACATCATAGCGGCATGGAGAGCTGCAAGTTCTGCCGATGTCGATGTAGTCGTGTGCGACAATTTGTATTTAACTGTAACCTTCTTGGCTGGAGCGACGAATGCGGCAGTTGAGCTGGCACGTGAGGTCGAACCATCGGTATATATATGTATGCGGTCATGATACGTCTGGTGTAGTAATAGGAGCGTAAGTTGCTTCAGAGCCGGCGATGGATGATTGGACTTTTTTGTAATTCCAGGAATATTAAAATTCACTTGAGGCTGTCGTAGGCACCACAGGGGAGATGAAGGCTCTGTCGCCGGTGTAAAAGATGACGGTATGCACTCTTGATGAGCGCTAATCGCTCGTGAAAAGGTCGCTTGAGGTCTTTCGGCTGGTAGGGAGGTCAAATGATGGTCGGGGATCCTTGACAGATGGCGAATGTGCGCCCTGAGAGAGTCGAACACTACGTGTGTCTGGATCATATGGTCCCCAGCGATGGCAATTGTTGCTGCTGTTGACGTGCACTGAGGCAGCCCTAAACACGTGCGTAGGGCTTGACCTTGTATGCTCTCCAAGGCGCGAAAGTTCGTCTTGCATGCATTTGACAACACTGGTAGACTGTAACGTAGGAGTCCGAGAAACAGTACCCTGTAGAGCTGCATCATAGAACGGACTGGTGTACCCCAGTTTTTGCCGCAGAGAAATTTAAAGACCTGAGCAATGGCAACCAATTTCTTCTTTAGATAGACGCAGTGAGGACTCCACGAGAGGTTGCGGTCAATGATTACACCCAGAAAGCGATGAGTCTTAGAATAGGATACCGCTTGACCATTGATTGAAACAGGATACGATGACATTTGTTTGCGCGTAAAGCCAACCAATGCACACTTTTCAGTAGACACGCTGAGGCCTTGTTCTCGTAGATAAGACGCCGTCATGGTTGCCGCCCGTTGAAGCCTGGCTCGTACCTGAGGTCTTGTCACCGCAGAAGCCCAGATGCAAATGTCGTCGACGTATATTGAGACGTGAACTGACCGCGGTAGGTACTCCGCTAGTCCTACCAAGACTAAGGTTGAACAGAATGGGGCTCAAAACTCCACCTTGCGGCACACCACGCCTGATGTAATGTTCCGAAGTTGGGCCGTCTTCAGTCTGTAAGAAAAAGCACCTCTCAGTTAAATAGTCCCGAATCCATTGATACATCCGGCCACCAACTCCAACGGCCTCAAGCGAGTTCAGTATGGCCTCATGGGCGACGTTGTCGTATGCTCCTTTAATATCTAGAAAAAGTGCCACTGATAGGCGCTTGAGGCTTTTTTGATTTTGCACCCACGTTACGATGTCAATGACGTTGTCGATGGACGAGCGACCTCGACGAAAGCCCGTCATGGCGTCCGGATAGATGTTAAATCGCTCTAGGTACCATTCCAAGCGAGCAAGAATCATTCTTTCCATCACTTTACCGACGCAGCTCGAAAGCGCAATCGGACGGTATGATGAGAGCTCAAGCGGAGACTTTCCAGGTTTCAGAATGGGGATCAAGCGGCTTGATTTCTATTGTCTAGGAACGGCGCCGTTCGGCCAAGACTCATTGTAGTAGCTTAGCAGCGCATCACGTGCGTCATGTCCAAGGTGGCATAGGGCAGCATACGTGATGCCATCAGGTCCTGGTGACGACGAACGCCTGCAGGTCGCCAACGCAGCATGGAGCTCTTCGAGTGAAAAGAGCACGTTCATTTCTGGTACACGTGCCTCAGGGATGTCATTCAATGGTGCGTCAGTAATGGTGGCCGCGGACCCAGCAACCCGTGCACAGAACTCTTCAGCCACTTGAAGTTCCGAGCGGAGTTGGTATAGGGCCAGAGCAGCAAAGGGCTTCCTTTGATGCGGAGATGAGCGAAGTCCCCTAACAGTTCTCCATATGTGTGAGAGCGGTTTTCGGGGATCAAGCGGCTGACAGAAAGTTTTCCATCGCTTGTCATCCAGTTTATCTATACGACGCTGTACTTTCTTCTGTATGCGTCGTGAAGCCCTCAGATCCAAGACGGACTTCGTGCGCCGATACCTCCTCTCCGCCCGTCGGCGTTCCGCACGAAGCCTCTCCAGTTCCATATCCAAGTCTGTTCGCCTTGCTGACCTTGTGAGCGAGCAGATGGATGTTTTCAATGTATCTGCGATTGTATCTTCGATAGTGTGTGAAAGGCCTTCTCGACATGCGTCATCCATATCCTTCTTAAATTTTCTCCAATCAACTGTACGCAAGACAGTAGAGGAGCGTTGCTCAACTCCTCTGATCTTTATGTATGTTGGAATATGGTCACTTCCATGTGTTTCAATGTCCGTAAACCAGTGGATGCTCGAGGCAAAACGGCGTGACACCAAAGTTAAGTCCAAGCAGCTACTATAGGTGGTGCCTCGCAAAAACGTAGGGCTGCCATCATTCACACAGCACAAATCATGGTCGGCAGCATAGGAGGCGAGACTCCTGCCTTTGGAATCAATTTTCGTGCTTCCCCATAGCTGGTGATGCGCGTTGAAGTCACCTGTGATAACCCAGGGGCCATTGTTCATCAGTAATATTTTCTTGAGTCGTTCGCCGTCAAAGTGACCCGCTGGGGATATGTAGGCTCCAATTAGTGTGAATGACACATCTTTCTTTTGAATATTCAGGCAGACATATTGGTTGTCGTCGTGAGGCTCTACCGCCTTAGCGACATATGTAAAGTCCGTGCGGATGTAGATGATTACTTTCGCGCTCGCTCCGCATGTGGACGAGACGAAAGATTCGTAACCGGACAGTCTGAGTGGAGTTGATGTATTTGGCTCGCAAATGACCAGTATGGGAAAGCGATTTGTAAAAATGAATTGGCGAAAGTCTGCTATGCGGCTCCTTAGACCCCTAGCATTCCACTGAAAGATCGACGCACTTTTAACTTCAGTGCGGAAGGGGATTATTGGTCGAGCCATGATGCTTAAACGATGCTAGCAAGCACTGGATTTAGTGCATCCAGTATTTGCAGAGCACTTCGAGCTGCTGGGGTTTGCAGCTTGTTCAATATGATGCGCATTGTATTAATTAGCGATTGCAGCATATGAGCCACCTGCTTGTCTTGTTCGCACAATTCACTGACAGTAGACTTCGGGGGTTGTCCAGCAAAATTTTGCTGTGATTCTATCGGTGGATGCTGTCGTTTCGGTAGAGCCGGCCAAGATTCTGCAGGTGTGGTCTTCTCAGTTGCCTTGTTCTTCGCGGTCCTTTCAACAGTGACTGGCCCGGGCGGCAGAGGAGGAGGAGGTGTTGTAGGAAGTGTCATGCGCGTCGCAGAGACAACAGCCTTCCTTGAGGGGCGCCGGCGACGGGAACGTCGCTTCCTGACTTTTTCGGCGGCTTCGCGATGAGATGAATGATCTCTCGCCATCTCTTTCAAGATAGCCATTTCCTTCTTAATATGCGGGCATTTCCTCGAGGAAGCTTCGTGTGACCCTCTGCAGTTTGAACATTTCATTACAGTCGCGCCACATTTATCTGCAGCGTGGGGCTCGGCCCAACGGGGGCATGCTGCCTGATTTTCGCAGACGCTGCTCACGTGTCCCAGTCTCATGCATTTGCGGCATTGAAGAGGTTTCGCAATGAAAGGCCGCACTGCATGTCTGAAGTGTCCCACCTTAACATGCGAGGGTATATATTTACCCTTGAATGCAATCTTCACGCAGCGTGAACTGCCTAGCCGCTTAACATCAACAATGACCTCATCATTGGCTGGCTTGATAAGAATCGGCAAGTCGTTATTAAGGATGGCGACGTCTACGTCGTAGATAACGCCACTGACTACATCAGATCCCAGAGGGATGTACGAGCGCACCTGAATGCCATCGATGTCCGTTACGCTGCGTAGAGTGTTCAGACCAGCCGCATGTTGGACATCAACCGCCAGTAGATTTTTCCGAGTGTTGACTCGAATGTCCGATATTTCATTTGGCACCAGGGCTTGCAGTGACATCGACACAGATTGCCTGTTGAGTAGCTTCATGTTGACGGTGGGAAGCAAGGGCACAAATATGATGGTATTGGCGTCCGGCCTCTGCGTGTGTCTTACTGTTTGCGTGCTTGACGATGAGGACGTCCTGGTGTTTCTTCTCTTCGCTCTGCGGCTCTGCACCAGCTGGAAGTCGTCATCGGAAGTGTCCTCACTGCTGAGAGAGTAGACATGGGTGTCCTCGCTGTCGCTGTCGCTCTGCTGACCGTTCCGCTTCCTGGAGGCGGCCGCCGCTGACGCCGCCGTCGCCGGCAGACGTGCGGGGTCGTCCACTTCCATCACGACCGAGCAGGGAGCGAGGACCAGCGGATGAACTTAGATTTTCACAGAAATAAACTGGAGCAAGGAAGAACAGCTCTGTGTCCCCTATATGAAAAGCGATGCATTTTCAGGAGGACCTAAGAAATTTTAAACTGCGGCAGGGCCTCTTATCAGAATTTGATGAAGGGAATTTTTAATTACCACAGGTATGAACTGAGGTCACAAAATTGTACGAACGGTTAAAAAGTACGTAGGCAAACACATCAACTATAACAGTTATTTGAAGAGGTCGATATTTACTAGACCCTCGCTGTCTTTTACACGTGCAGGCGTGGTGTAGCGTCAATTGCAATGGTGCGGTACCTTTTGGATGTCGCTACGTGACAATCATAGATTTGTGTTTGACGTAATAGATCTGCGGAAACCCGCAAGGTGGAGAGAAGTAAGTAATAATGGGGAAATCAGACATCCACCCTTTCGTAGCAATTGCTACAAAGGAAGCCCACACGGTTTCGACGAAGCAAAAGCCTTGGAGTTCAAGAAACATTCGTCCTGGTCCGGGACCAGGACGAATTTTTCTTGAACTGTGGGGCTTTCTTTTCGTGGAACCCGTATGGGCTTCCTTTGTAGCAATTGCTACGAATGGGTGGATGACTCATTTTTCCTTCATTACTAATTTTAGATTTCAAAGGACCGAAAAATCCCTTACTCGATTTTCCAACCTTCCCCATTTAACGATATAATTCTAGCATGTTCATGACTTCGTAAAATCGAGTCTCAACTGTATTAACACACTCGCACTCACAACACCTAAATCAAAGGTTCTGCATTTTCAGGAGGAGCTCCGGAAGTTAAAACTGCGGGAGGGCCTATTATCAGAATTCGATAAAGGGAATCTTGCATTATCACAGATATGAACTGAGGTCACAAAATCGTACGACTGGTTAAAAAGTGCCTAGGGAAACACATCAGCTATAACAGTTATTTGAAGAGGTTGATAATTACACATTATAAAGCAATGAAAGCAAGCATGTTTTCACAGGCAACCTAGATTACAGTTGACGATAATGCACCTAGCATTCGCTCAATGCAGTGAGGCACCGTATTCCTGAAGTCACGTCTGTTTAACATGTATAGTGGTCATTATAAAACATTCGTTGCTTCGGCTATACGCGTCATTCTCCGACATCGCCCAGCTTTGCTTTTGCACTTGCTGGCCAAGGTCGCCCATGAGCATGGCGGCATCACAACGACTGTATTACGCCAGCGCAGTGACTACGATCGAATGAAAAATAAGTAATAACATCGATGGACGAAGAAATGGAGTGTAACAGCGACGGCATGCCATCAATGGTATGTCAATTCCTAAATGATGGCTGTGGTATAACAATGACAGCGGGGTGATGACTTGAGGTGCAGGAGATGACGACTAGTGCATGCCGATGATGGTGTGACGGTAATAATATAAAGGGAACTGCATGTTGAAGCTGGAAAAAAGAGGATAGCACAACCACGACAGCATGATGACAAGGGTAAGGCAACGCGATGGTGATAGCGACTGTAGGTTCACGATGGCATGAAAACGACGGCACGACAGGATTCAATGACGGCATCATGATTTCGAAAGAATGAGGTACAAAAGAGATGTCATGACGGCATGACGACAATGATATGGCAACGACTGTGCGACGACGATGGCTGATGACTGCGTGGTGAGAGTAAGGTGCCGAAATGCAAATAACGAGGATGGCGGGACCGCGATGGCATCCGACGATGTACCATGACTGAATGACGACGACTGTCTGACGACAATAACATGACAGCGGTATGGTGCAGCGATGACTGTGTGATGGCGATGCCGTGACGGTGGCGGCAGGATGAGAGTCGGATAGCAAACTTACAATTACGACAATGGCACGGCGATAATGGCACTACGACGGTGGCGTGAGAAAGAATGTATGACTACTCTATCACGACGATGACGTTCCGATGATGGCACGGAGAGAGTCGGTTGATAAAGCTGGAATGATGACGATACAACGACCACGATGGAATTACGACCACGAGAATGTACTGAGGAGCCCAAGCTATTGCACAACTTGCACCACCGGGTCGAAGTAGAAAGAATGAAGACCACGGCATTAAAAGGGCGAGACCACAAAGATGGAATGACGACAACTGAATGGCTAGGAAGGCATCGCGACGGCGGTGTGACAACGAATGCACGACGACGAAGGCGTGATAACGACGGCATGACCAGAATCAGATGGCAAAACTGCAATGACTATGATGGAACCACGGCGAAGGCATCCCAACCATGAGCACTAACCTATTGATCCAAGCGGGTAGGCAACTTTGGCCACTGTGCCGGCTTGAGAGGATATATATTGTAGTGAACAGTACTCATACAGCCCCCTCGGTGGAAGAAGAAGAGACTGGACTAGTACCATCAGGCATATAGGTTCGACAATGGTAGCCGCGGCATCAAGACAGTCACCTGATAAACAAGCGGAAATTTTCTGTGGGCATTCTGTTCGTATAAGTTGGTGACCCGGACGTGACACCACATCACAGCTGTATACGTCTACTAAGTTTCTTCTCTACGCCATGAAACCGGCCGCCCAACAACGACGTCTCAAAGAAAACGAAACGTCTTCCGTCGCCACACTAAAACCTCCCAATTTCTGGCCCTCAGACTGTGAACTATGGCTAGGCCTCATTGAGGCTCAGTTTCACCATCACCGAGTGAGATTTCAGGCGGCCAAGTACGACCATGTGATGAGTGCGCTCAAGCCAACCACTGCAGCTTTGGTCCGCTACATTTTGCTAGATTCTACGCCTATGATCAGTACGATAACCTTAAGCGGCAATTACTGCCGCGCACCACCTCAGTCGCGACGGATTCACCAGCTCCTCTCATCGGAGGAACTTGGTGAAAGAAAACCGACTGAGCTGATTCGCCACGTGACACAACTTGTAGGAACAGAAGGCCCACAAAGAATTGCCATTTATTTATTACGTGGCTGCATTGATGTCGCGGATACCATTGTCGAGCCTATGTGCCTGATGGCGGTAGTCCAGTCTCTTCTTCCACCGAGGGGGTTCTGTCAGTACTGTCCACTACAATATAGATAGATAGATAGATAGAGGTAGATAGCTAGATAGATAGATAGATCTAGATAGATAGATAGATAGATAGATAGATAGATAGATAGATAGATAGATAGATAGATAGATAGATAGATAGATAGATAGATAGATAGATAGATAGATAGATAGATAGATAGATAGATAGATAGATAGATAGATAGATAGATAGATAGATAGATAGATAAGCAGAAAACGTCTGATGTAGGCAGTGCATGATGTAGGCAAAGCAGTGCATCTTGCTGGTATGAAAAATGTAAAGGCCATGAAATGTACAAATTGCGGACGAATATTTTGATGAAACATTGTCATTCAAGAATTTGGTTTACATTTTTGTACATATCAAATGGCCAGGAAAAAATTTCAATGATGCCTTCCTTTGTTCCAAAGTATTGCGCAAGAGAAGCTGTCACCGGTCGTGCATTCTGAGTTATTGCACCGAGCTTATAGTCTCAACAGAGAGAATATATAAAACGCAAAAGTTCTGCAACTTATAAGAGGGCGAGGCAAATGAAAGTGAGCGAATGCGAATATATGACAAGCGGGGTACTTTATTTAAAAGTAGCCTCCGTGAGCACTTAGACATCTGCCCCACAGACTACCGAGTCGCGTGATTTCCGTCTTATAAAACTCCTTGGTTTGCTGCTTCAAAAAGTCTGTAACTGAATCTCTGACGTAATCGTCCGACACAAATTCAGGTTCCTGTGAGCTGTTCTTTTTCAAATGCCCCAAGATGTAGAAGTCCCAAGGCGACAAGTCTGGGCTGTATGGCGGATGTTGCCGCATTTCCCACTTGAACTTTGCCAGTTTTTCGTTAAGCACTTCAGCGACGTGGGGACGGGCATTTTCGTGGAGCAAGATGAACCGTTTCGTCAATCTTCCACGTCAGTTGTTCTTCATTCTGACACGCAGCCGATCCGGCATTTCACGATATCGGAAACGGTTGAAAGTCACTGTAGGTTTATCAATTCGATCAGTAATGGCGCCTGACGATCGGAAAAAAAGTCAACACTTTTCCGGCGGAAATGACGACCTTTGCTTTCTTTGGGGTTAGTGAATTCAAACGTTTCCACTGTAAGCTGTTTCATGCTGGTAATAGTGTTACCATGATTCGTCCCCGGTCACAATTTCAGAAAAGCAGTCGTCACATTGATGGTGATACCGGATGAGATGACCCAAGGCAGCGCCGAATCGCTTCGTCTTCTGGTGGTGGTTGAAAACGTTGGGCATATATTGCGCACACAAGAGCCGATAACCGAGATATTCATGATTGATGGTGTGAACCGAACCATGACTGATGTTCACACGCTCTGCCAGTTTTTCGATGCTTATCCTCCGTTCTTGTCTAATCAGCTCATCAACCTTTGCAATCGTGTTGGGGGTGATTGCACGGTGGCTTTGGCCCAGTCTTGCGTCGTCTTTGCAACTTTCGCGTCGTTTTTTGAGCCGTTTGATGAAAGGATTCCTAGTGGCCAATGAAATGCAATGTTCAGTGTAAAAGGAAGCCATATGGCTACTAATTTCTTTTCGGGAAACACCTTCAGCTGTCAAAAACCTCACGACACCGTTCTGTAAAACTTTTTGAGCGTCCATTATGTCACGCAACCATGGTAAACGCAGTGTATGAGAGGATTGAAAAACATCTAACTTCCCATCTGCGTGTCACTTTTGTAAATGAGAGATGCCTGTGTGCTACGCGCATGCCTTGTAGATAATCAACCGAACCATTATTGCGCGGGTGAGGTGGCTCACATTCTTTTGACTCGCCTTCGTACATTAGAAATGCGAAGTTAGAATGAAATGTACAAAGGCAAAGGTGAAGCTTGATAAAGGGCAAAAGAGTGTCACTGGAAACAAAGTTCATTGCACGTATACACAAAACCTCGCAACAAAAAATAGATCTAGGTCTCTAAGAAAAAGTCACAATATATACTGAGTCAAAAAGGCAAGTAATCATGTTGTGGAATCAGAGATACACAGATCACAGAATCCTAAGGCCAGCTCCCCCTACTCCCTCAACTCCCCCTGATAATCACGCGCGACCGAAAGCGGCGCGCTTCCTCCCCGCTTTTCTCCCCTGCGCACAGAAGACTGAGCCACCACCATCGGCTCAGCCGTTCCACCTCCCCACCCCCCTACGCTTTCACTCGCACATGGAGCATGCCGCGTGCGTTCACGATGTTATCGCCCTTGGACTTTACACGGAAGATGACGGAGACGGCGACGGAGACGGCAGCAATGTGCTTGGAGTGTCCCCATAGATCCTATCGCAGTAATATAATAAGAGCATTCGGCAACTGAAGCGAGCGTTGCGTGGCCCATTACTTACCGCAAAAGAAGAAGGAGTAAGAAAATAGAACTTTCACCATGCCACAATTCGCTGCGCCGCAACAATGTCTTCACTTTTTGTTTTCTTAAGCGGTAGCACCGAAACGAAAAAATGTGAGGGAAAGCATGTTGACCTCAGCCAAATGCCTACTTTGGGCACCTAACACTGGAATATCAAAGAAAACGTGGTACGCTTGGTTCACAGAGAACCGTACGCATACTGCTCGGTATCCTACACCGGCGAGACTAGACTTGCCAGAGAGGTTGAGCTCAAGCGAACGCGTTTCGATCCGTCGAGTGCCCACTGTAATGGCGATGAGCGACCATTGTTTCTTTTACTCATCTGGTAGCCAGACAGTGTCCAAAACTCTGCCATGCGAAAATCCACTCGGCCAGATTAAAACGAACGCGCACCGAAGTGCGCCGCGCGGTGGTCCGGGCAACACGAGAAAATTGCATGCCCACTGGCTGGCTCTCGCAGCCCGCAGGTAACGACAAGAGAATTGAACAGGTTCAATGTGTCGTCGTGAATAAAAGTAAAAGTCGAAAAATAAATAAGAACGTAGCTACCTTTGCTGGCTTTAATGTCTTCGCATAGATGCTTTGGCGCAGGTGAAAAACAAAAAGGTTGATATTCTTTTCTGTGCACAAATGAACCACCACAACGCTTCGTCTCACCCGACCTCGCTGTGTGCTTTGTCAACTTGTCTGATAGTATGTTGAACTGGCTTATCTCGTTATATGGTCTGATGTACGACTTTACAAATGTAAAGGCACCTTTGGAGTCATATGTTTATAAGAGCATTAAAACCACAGTTCTCGAATTAAAAATGTAAAGCACGACTTTCGAAATGACAATTCACCTTCCGTATCAGAAGTTTATGGGAAGTGTATACCCTTAAATTTTCGGAATCGAAAACCATGCGCTCCTCAGATTCCGTGGGACACGCGAAATCCCACGACGATTCCGCTCGCCATCGAAACGCTCTTGAAACTTTGTGCTTGGATGGGGCGCCTTGGGTTATGTGATTCCTGGTGCATGGTTATTGCCACGAAATCCAGCCAGAGTTCGCAATGATCGCGCAAGTATGTCCTTTCGAGCGTAGAAGAGAGATTCTACACGAAATCCGGAATGCTTTCCGGCGATGGGGGCTGTTTTTGCCGACGGTGCATGACAGCGCGAAAAAATTTCGGCGAGGGGGGCCTTACGCCCCATAGGCACCGCCCCTCCCCCCCCCCCCCCATCTGTGCCCCTGACCGCTGACAGTCGCTGTCAGAATGCTGGCATGGTCAAGAACTGCAGCAGCTTTGAGTGATTTCACCTTTGCACGGCCTCTCGTTTCAACCCGAACTAGGCACGCAAGGCCAGGCAATCGACTCCTCCACAGATTACCTACAACATAGGACAGGCGTGGCCGGGCACAACCGCGTCATGCGCCCCGCGGCCGGAGCACAAACGGGGACACGTGCTACCCAGCCCCCCTAAATAATCGTTCTATAAATGTACAGTAAACAAATTGAGCACGCTAAGATATGGCGAGTTCAAGAGCCCTAAATTGTGTGCATTTATTTTGAATTCTACAGCATGTAGAACATAATATACAGAGACGCACATTGATGACGCACGTCACGGCGTGGACTCGCACCATCTGAATGTTTTTCACCTCTGACAGGCTGACGCGGCCCGCAGCCTTCGCTGGGCAGTATGCAGTATGTGAGACGGAGTATAGAAATAGTCCCTCGCGGATACTCAACGTTTTCACCACTAGTTCGCAGAATTTTTGCCCTCTCGCTCACTACACGTGATTTGGTGTGCTTGTCACAGCAGCTACAGCGCACTCACCTAGTGCAGCACATCGCGTCAGGTGGTCCAGGGCTACTTTGGAGACAGCGTAAGGAACGGCGTTGGAGACCTGCCAGCAGAAGTGAGAGATATGTCGTTTGCTCAAAGTCACGATGATGATTGTTAGCTGCAGCCGCCGTATTAATAATTTTTACTTGGCGGAATACTAGAAACAACAGGTGTGCTGTTACCTTTACCATTAAAAAAGACTGCAAAGAAAGTCGCAGCTACGTCCACTCATCTTTTTCAGACGCTGACCACCTTTTTGTCAAAGGTAGTCATCAAACCGAGGTCAGCGCTGACTTATGAAATGGAGGACTTGTATGCTGCTTGAAGTCAGTGGCAGGTACACATGTTTCTCCGTATCTACGCATTGCAATGGTAGACTGCACGCTATGGAGAAAAAAAATTCTTTACTTACATTCATGAAGATATGTCGCCGCCTTTCTGATAGATCCTTCTTTAATACATCATCACTAAAATCGCGGCGGTGGCGCCCGCAGTAAATGTCTATCTAAACGACGTGCATGGCGCTTTGAACGCGTGTGCTAAAGGAACGACAGGGCACAGAACCGCACAACCGCTGCTCAGATTGTCAGCCTCACAGCTTCTGAGGTGACTAGCACAGGAGTGGACATGGGGCACGAAAGGGCGACAACGACAAGTGCAACGTTCATGGAATACCAACTAGCGTGGCCTCCTACCCGGCATCTCAACTTCCGAATCTATGCAGCATTCTTAGGGGCAATGCGATCCCCCTCCCTAACGCCCATATCCCACCTACACAGCTATACACATTCCAGCTTTACATACAACCCTGTAGCGCCAACCCGAATACCCGATCCCATATCGCAGTGGCAAAAACGCAAGTAGACACCGCTCAGCATATATGTATGGCGCTACGGTCGAGAACACCTATTAGTAACAACGTTTCCACCGCGTGCACTTTTCGCGCTTCTGCCGAACAATGGTGGGTATTTGGGGGAAAAAGAGGAGAAGGGGAGAGAGGGAAGCTTGGCTTGAGAGCGCGAATAATTGGTGCTAGATGAGTAGTGCATGCCATGGAGCTTAAAGGCAGCGCGAATGAGAGGAAGAAAACATAGACGCACTTCACAGCGCTGCACACGCCGCCTCTGGATTCTTCCTGTCTCTCGCGCTGTTTTTACCGCGTTCGTCATGAACCAGCCAGCCCAATTCAGCACACGCCTGCAGTGCATATACGGTGCAAGTTTAACATTTTACCCTTGTGACGAAGGTCAGATATCGCTAGGGGCCACAGCACTTTCAACAAGCACTGCACTCTACTACACGCATTTGGCCTGTTATGTTTTTTTTTCGCATTACTTTCATAGTCAGTGTGCACCAGACGGGATCATGCCTCACTGTGTACATGTATCAAATTATGTAAACAAGCCTTTTGTTGCCTAACTCCACGGTACTTTTCGTGTTTCTTTCTTAGATATTTCAAACATTCCATATTCAACGGTCATTCTTCTTGAGTGCTCGTATGCAACTCAATTCGGAAATCTTGCTTTCGGAAAGTTTTATTTATTCTAGAGTTCAGTCCTTACTGAGTATGGATCGCCGAAATAAAACGCGGAAGCGAGCGATTGCAGGAATAGGTGCATCGAATCGCCGCCACCCGTAGCGCACTCTAGCGTTAGCACTACTTAAGATGAGCGCCTTTATGTGTGCAGGCGCTGTAGCTGTGCTCGCCTAAACTTGATTCGTATTCATCTAAAATGAATTGGTTTCTCTCTTCCATTTGCCAAGGAGTGCGTTTCTTCCCACTGTGACGAAACGTGCGCATGCGCCTTGTGTACAAGTCCATAAATCTGTACAGCATATCACCATATACCACAGGATAAAGTTTACTGTGCTGAATCAGTTCGTGAACAGGTTCAGGGTTGCGAACAGCTTGGCGAACCGTTATAAACTTTTATTTATCCGAGCCGGAACTGGGCCTTCATTCACAAAAGTATCTTACCCTAAAATTGATTGTAACGAAACATTGAAACGAATCCCAATGCTGAACATAATATTAGCGAAGATAGCTGGCCAATGGTGTAGATCACTTACGAACGAGAAGCTTTGTAAATTGGTAGCCTGAACCGCAAGGAAACCGGGCCACGTTTAAGCCGAACGAAAAAGGTGTTTTTTTTTTTTCGGTTCGACACCACAATCTATTTGATTGTGACGAGTTTTATACTATGGCACACACTCGAGACGGGAATCTTTTTAAGAAGCAGATGGTGCATATCGTAACAACGCCAAATTAGCTGTTTGAGATTATTGCCGCGTGTTGATGATTGTGAATTGCATACTATGGTAAATCTCACCGTGGGTCATGGGCCAAGAAGCGCGTCTGCGTGTTGATTATGATTGAAATTTTCAACAATGGCACATGTCGATAACGGGCAATCGGCCAAGAAGGGGGCGACATACGTGTATGAAAAGCAAGAATACATGAATAACTACAAGCCCATATAAAATTTCTAACATTCCGTCGCATAGGTGTGCGATAGTACGTGCACTCGACAGTTTCTTTTGTGCCAGAGACGCACAAATAAACAGGGCAAATTCACAGCATTTCATTACCTGCTTCAGTGAAGTTTCACTTCACATAGATTTGAACGTGTACGTTGGGTTTACATTGTTTGGTCCATGTTATTGCACACTGCTGTGCCTATACTTACGGAATCAATCAACTATCCCAAAACTAAAATTTTCTTGGAACCCAATAGGGTTCATTCGCAGGCACCCCAAGTAGCTAAGAGGATGAGCAATGGCTCGTGATTGACCCTGCTTCATGAAGGTGTGCGTACGATTTACTCAAAACTTAAAACCCACCTCCTCGACCGATATGTGAATGACTACATGGATATGTGATAAACCGCCCACTACTGTAAAAGAACTGGCAAAGACTTTGTCGTATTTTACAGGTGGCATGGCTGCTAAACAAGATGAATTAAAGAGCGACATTACCAGAGTTGTCGAAAGTAAAGTGTCAACTTTCAGGCAGTCAGTTAGCTTCGCTAATGAAAGCTTTAAAAATTCACTTGGGAAATTAGTGAAAAAAAAAACTTGCCACTGTGAGTGCGGAAATTAGTAAGTTTAAAGCCACAACAGTCCTCTTACTAAAAAAACTGAGGAAATAAACAGGAGCTTACTGCTCCAAAACAATATTATACAAAGAATAATTTAGAAAAAAGAGAATTCCTCCTACCACCTAAGAAAAATGGCACTACAAGAACTAGCCCTTCAGTTAGGCTTCTGAACAGGTTAGAACCTGATTTTGCCAATGAAACAGAGTGCCACTGTGTCAAACTTTTACGTGAAAGAATCAGATGTTGACGTCGCGCGCGCCATATCCTTTCAAAGAATATTTCAACACATAAAATCATCAATCATAATGTCATTGTACGGTTACTTTGTTTTGGCGAACCGAGCGAAATATTGCTTTGCCTTCTGCTAAAAAGCAACGACTGAACACGACAGTCTTGATGCTAACAGGTGTTGTAAATATGAAGCCACGAAAGAGCCGGAAATGCACTTGAACACGCAGTAGCAATGTTAGAAGCGAGGGCACATACTGCGCGTATGCTTCACGTCACGTATGCTGAAGGTCTCGCTATAGTTTATTTTTGTTTGCCTGTAATTTACTGTTGCCTAACTTGTAATACCATCCCCTTTTACTGAGGTCGACAACCTACGGCTAAGACTGGTTAACATCTCAGTGTTGCAACATGACTTCGCAGCATTAAGGATTGACACGAGGGTAAGCGTCGTAGCCGTCGACTTGCCCGATGAACTGGCCTATCCAGAGGCACAGCGTTGGTGTTCCGGCCGCTCGGCGGAGCTTGATGCGCGGACTACGTCCTTACCTCCGGCAATCTTGTGCCATATATTAGATGGAAAAAATGATGCATTTTTAATGGTGTTCTCACCTGGCGATGACGCTTGGGCCCACGGAAAACAAAACGTACCACTGTTTCTTTTTCGTATGTTACGCGCTGCCTCACGATACCAGATGGCAATATCGTTTTCGTAGCTGACTGGCGCGTCTTGGTTGCGTATCGTATTTGAGAGGAAACTAGTCACCCTAGGCTATCGATCCAAATATTCTGTACGTCCTCTTTTGCGCTGTTAAAACTGGTATCATCCATTAAATAACTGATTAATTCGCTCGCGGATATACGTATTTATTTACTTAACAGAGGCGTGGCACCCAGCAACTGCTCAGAATGAATGAGATGATTGCATGTGTTTATTTAGATATTGTATTGTTCGGTATCATCGCTTGGTCAGCTGCAAAATACATTACACGAGAAATGAGTGGTTGCGCTCCGAATGTCACAACGAATAAGCATCTGAAGGCGTCTTCTTTGTCATCAATGCGTAATGCGTTATGTGGGTGGTAGCCCTGTTATCACTTGACGTTATAAATGCTCGATTGAGAATCCTAAACGCTCTAGAAACTCGCGAAGCGCGCTTATCACGCTGAACACCCTCCACTACAGCCCACGACCACCGTCCGCTTCAAAGACGGTTGATAGACTCTGCCATGGCTGGCAATGTTGCTTAAAGCTGTAGTAGCGTGATACGAAGGGTACAAGGCCTATAAAGGCCGATGAACACAATGGTGTAATAATATTTGATATTTCACTCACCGCTATCAACGATATAACGCTGGAAATGTTGACGATGCTACCTGAAATATATTTAAAGAAATAAAAAATACATCAAATACTGACAACTTAAAAGACAATGCGAGTCTTTGTTGGGGTGCATCATTGCTTTTACTGTTCATCATGGTCCGCTCACAACAAGAAACACGATTGGGGCCAAATGAGAAATTACCGCGCCACATTCGCACCAGCTTTGGTGGTGCGAATCAAAGCATTGTATTCGCAGTCGTAGAAAGCATGTATTGCAGTAGTAGGTATCAAGCACTATATAAATAAAATAGGCTGACGAAACAAAAAGCTACCACTATAATGCAAACTCTTGTGCCTAGGACATGGCCTTGTGCACAGCGAACAAACAAAGTCGCAGAGCGATAGCGCCCGGTGGAATATAATTCTAATGACACCTTTAGTTTGACGCAAGTAGGGCACAGCGTTTTTAATCATGCAGAGTGGACCAAGGAAGTTCGTCTGCCATGCTCTGTTGAAGTCTTCCACTGAGGTACTTTGAATGGATCCTGGCACAGCGATTCCAGCATTGTTAACCTGTAACAGAAAGAACGCAGCAAAATGGAAACAATATAACGTCACAGTCGCTATGTATTATTGTCCCTTTTAAAATACACCCATGCGAGAATAAGATCTCACTTCAAAGTGATCATACTCCCGCCTGATTCTTTAAAATATTGGCGTAACGACCCATTATTGTAACACGTACTTCGGAAATACCTTCCACACGGTCACTAAAATAAAATGTTTATAGCGACAATGTCGGTGACACGGTACCGAAACAAATAACTTTATTCTGTAATCTGGCTGTGCAGCTTTCTACTGCATCATCCTTGCCAGTTTATCGTATTTTGTTGCTAGACATTGAGGTTAATAAAGAGGTAATGTAGGCTTTGTTGCCTTTCTTTTCAAAACTAACACCTTCCTCTTTTCTTTACCCATACGTATAGGCTCTGGACGCCATCCACGTCTGGTGGCGGGGCACGTCTCACAACCTGTGCGGCGAGAGGCGTAATAGAGCCGGTTATTTACCTTTAGTTGGGTGAGTTGTGTGAACGTGTGACGTTAGTGTCACAAGTTCACACAACTCGGACATTACTCAGCTAGCCGGCGCTCAGATGTTACTGGGAACCAAAAATGAAGGGACCATCCAAAACGCACGCTTTTGGTATTTGACGCCCTTACCATGCAGGTGAACGGCCACTTCCAAGGAATAGCCATGAACGCTGCCAAACAAATCACTTCAGAAATCAGCAATGCACATGAAACCGAGTGCAAGGGAAAATTTTCTATCAGTCGACAGTAAGTAGCACAAAGCTCCGAAAAAAACACATAGTTTTCATTGCAGTTTCGAGCACGTGTGAGCCGTATGATAAACAGGGGTTGAATAAGAAATTTTACTTGAGGTACTGGTTTGATAAGACGGCTTGTTTATGCCAGGAGTAAGGCACTTGTCGAAACTTCCCCTCCAGAGACGTAATTTCTTGGACCACCGTCGATCATTTGAAGCCTGTCTTGAAATCGTCCTGTGAAAGCCTGTGTATCTTGTACTTCGGGCTGGTAGCGATTTCTCCGGGTCATGCATACCGATTATTCGTCATGGGCAAAACAACCATTCCAGATGAAGCACGCAGCATATTAAGGTAATAAGGTAGTCCGGGGAATGAGCTATAATGACTTCACTGCTATGGAAACCGAAAGGAATAAAAGTAAATAAGTTCGAGCGCGGAGTGATTCGTCAACTATTAACTAAACCTTTTTAGGTTTCATCTCGTGTCGACCATCGCTTAAAAGTTCACGTGTCATTCTACCCGACCAACATGTACCCATTCGTTCGTGCCAAAGATGTCACCTCAATTGAATGAACTCCCCGCCTCCATCGCCAGGAACGCGAGTTTTACTTCACTCAGGACTGCCACTTTGAGTATGATTTGCTCTCCATCCACTGTGTGAAGCCGTAATAGTCCTGGGACTTATCTCATTACCTAAACAAATACACGGTTAGAACGTCTGATGCTAGACACCATGCTCAGGACAGTGCACACTGTAAACCTGATATTTTTGCTCATCTGTGTCGGCAGATGAATAGCCGGCAGTTGTTGAAAGGCAAGGTCCGGCTGCAGCAAGCAAACAGCCTAATTCCTCTGGTCGCGTTGGACATTCAGTTGTCCACACGAGAGACGACTGGTTATCAGATACCTAATAGAAGCAACTAATGACATTGGGATGCTTATCTTTGATTGCGTACACGTCCTCGCCAATTGTGAACGACCATATGGCAAATCTGTTACCTGAAAGTTTTTTTTTGCTTCGCCCGTTTTTCGCCGCCTACTCAATCGATTATTAGGGTGATTTTTAGCCTATACGCATTTTTGTAGCATTGCCCGTCGGAGACACCGCTATTTTGGTCATTTTGCTGAATTGCTGAATGAGGTGTGCAATACTTCAGCGATAAATAAAAAAAGCATAGTCAGCTATTTACAAGATGACATTGAATAAGTTTTTAATTAGTTACTTGCCGCCCCTATTGTAATTTATTAATTGTAGCCTTTGTTCTTGCAATGCGTATCCACATGGAAGAGATTCTCAGGGTAAACTAGTTTCTAGAACTTAATTTAAATTCTGCAAACATACACTGGCGTTTCATTCTTTTTTTTTTCCCGCTTCAATGCATAAAGCAGCGCTTTGTTTAAGTGCAATTCGAGCAGAAGTGGTTATTTACAGTAAGTTTGACGGCGCACACATAAAAACCGATGCAACACTTATTAGTCGTCCCAAGTGGATATGCTTGCATACTCACTAGATACAGTTCGAAAATAGCAATAGGTGCCGTTTCTTCTCAGCATAAAATTTTATTTAGCGTCATTTTGTTTATTAGCCGAATATGCATCTCTAGTTTTCGCGCAAACAATGTCCTTCCTTACATACCGTCCATCTGAAGGATTAGAATTATTCTGTCACTCACACGCAAGCTACAGAACCTCTGTAAGGTCTATATATTACCTCGTATATGCTATCGTAATTAGTTTGGTATATAATAGTTTCCTAATTGGTTTCACCGCTAAGCGGACTTTATAAAACCTCACAAGGACACCACAGTTGAAAGTCAATGACTCCGCGAATCAGCTCCTATGCGAGCATCCTTCGCATGACTGCCAGCCACAGACGAACAAATTACTGTTTGCCGAATAAAAGCTCAAGACTGGTCTTCGCTTGAACAACACTGTTTAGTGCTGAGTGGCTGGCTATGAAATATGCTAAAACTGTTCAGGACGCTCCGATTCATGCAGCTCGTATATTAAAGGATCAGCAGATTATGTACTTGCAACAGTACCTTCAAGGCATTATTTTAATCACGATAGCAAAAATCTTAGGCTTGCGCCCCAGTAATGAGATGATTTTGTTCTTACTATATTTACGTTAGCGATGCGGTCGAGTATGATGGTACACGGTGTTACCGAGATACTCGCTGTTCTATCTAATCTCCGCTTAGTGCACTAAAATTACCATTAAGTGCAGTAAGTACCCAAGGGCAGCCGGACGAAGTTTGGTTCAACTTTATTTCTATAACAAACAGTGGATTTTAGAGTCTGCTGAGGCTGACGTTAGTGTGACGCATTAAAGCCATTCTATGATCTAGGAATGTACGGTCACAATGGAAGATTCTTCTTTTTGTTTTGTTTTCTCGCACACAATACTACTTTACGCTGTCAAGCAATGATAAAGCGCCCATGATAGAACTGTGGGGTTCCGTGTTACAATGGATATAGTTAACGAACGTAATTACTTCTTGACGTGAAATGTATTGCAAGTCGCTAAGAGGGGATTGCTTGCTAAAACCGCTTGTAAGAAAAGTATACTATTATCGCTTATATATACGCAGCCATACTCCCCAGGAAGCAAGAGAGAGGGATACGAAATCCCTTTAATTAAGCTGGAGCGTGTCTTTTCCAAAGGGTTATGCGCAAGCGTTGAAGATTCAGGGAAGCACAGGAACCCAAACCATCTACGCGTGCAGCGGGCTGGAACGACGCAGGCTAGACACGGGAACCTCTAGTAGGAAGGTCCTTTATTTGCTCTAGAGGTCGTTCACCCTCTGCAAAACCAACGGGTTCACTACTAATAGGAAGCGAACACCGCTGCTAAATGGCACCGTAAGATATTCAGTAGCTGTAACATGAGTTAGGCATGCACGTTTTACTAATGCGCGATTTAGTTCACATTTTTACGTACTTGCTTACGTCGTTTTTGTACTCTAGTGGGCTCTCACACATTCTGCAGGATGCACAGGACGCTTTACGTACGACACTGCGAATACATCCTTGATAAAGCCAGAGGAATCTTTTTTTCGGAGTGTGATGTTGCAGACATAGCCGAGGGCTGAACTCACGTATGCCGGTTAAAGAATAGGCGTCACATTATGTAACAACGTACGCATGAACTTCTAAATCACATACGCACATTCCTATTATCAAGGAATTAGTAGTAGCAACGAATCATTTGT